>NC_087449.1:56606465-57856465 GCF_036321535.1 Camelus dromedarius | reverse complement strand
GTCCCGCCTACCAGGTAGACTTGTGTCTGTGACGTGTGCTGTAGGATTAGTCCAGGAATGGATCTGAACAAGTCCTTGTGGCCTTGTGTGGACTTGTTACTACCCTGGTTGCCTAGTGTTCTGGGCTGCTGCACAGTTTGGTTTTTGGCTGTATCTTACTTCACTGGCAGTAGAAATCTTGACACTCCCAATTTCCCCTGGGGGAGGTGGTGATTGTTTAAGGGTGAGATTATCATGGAATCCAATGTCAGGACATAGTGGGTAGAGTAGCTTTGGATTTTGGCAGACTTGGGCCCAGTTCACTGCTTTCCCACTAAATAAACAGATACCCTTGAACAAGTTATTTTCTGCAGTTAGAAAATGGGGAATACCATATCAGGGTGTTGTTTGGTTTAACAGATAATTTTTTTGGTGGAGTAGGGAGAGAATGTTGGGTACTCGTGGGAAATACTGATGTTCATTCGTTTTACTTCTCATGTCAGCCTTGAATAGGTTAACTAATGCCGTCTGTAAACTGACTAGTGTTCCATCATTTTATTAAATTGCATGGAAATTGGGATGACATGAGTAATTACATTTTAAAATTGGGCACCCAGTACCTAATGCAGGGTCTATTGGACAGGACAAAATAATGATTTTTAATTAAAATTCATATTTGTGTAAGATACAGTCATAGGAAAGAACACACATCATGGCCACATATAAAGTGTAAGAGAGGATTATCAGAAATCATTCTGGGTGATAGCAAAAATACTTTTCTTCAGGCCAGCATCAGCTGTTTGTTGCATAGGTGAATCCAAAAAGGTGTGGATTAGCTTGCTTGCTCAAGACGAAGTTCTCTGTGTTTGGAGAACTAAATTCATGGTTAGGCAGAGAAGAAGCTTTTGGAATTTCAAGAGCACATATTTGAAAACCATTAAGGCAAGTGAGAATTGGGACTTTTATGTGGTACTTAGTTGTAAAGAGATTGGTCGGGGGCTCTGTTGGACAATGGAACAGACACTTAGTGAAGAGCATCAGAATACTCTGAAAAGTCTGAAAACAGTTATCTGTCAAGTCTAGTAGAAAAGAAAAATCAGATTTAGGCTCTCTTTCTTGGCATGTATAACTTACTTTTTTGATAATGGAAAAATAAGTTTATCTTGAAGTTTGGGACATACATCTCCACAATGTGTGACATAATTTTTTTCCTAAATTGGCCCCACAGGTAAATATTTTTATTTTAATGGCTTTACATTCACTTTAACACACTTTATGAACAATAGTTAGCACTCAAATTTGTGATTTTACCAATGTTATTATTTAGGTTGAGGTTGAATTTATATAATTAAATACATACATTTTTTTTAAAGAAAATAAGTAAATAATTGTGCAGATGATGTGTAGATTAGCAAAAATTGTGACCATAGCAAAAGAATGACCAAGGTTTTGAGAAATACTGTTCAAAATGAGGACTTAACCTTTTTATTTTAACCCCAAGCTTAGATTCTTGTGAAGTTTGATTTAAAATTAGGTATTTAAAATTTTTTTCTACCAAATCATTAAAACAGGCTCGCATTCATTCTTTTATTTTGAAAGAGAGTGTTTTAAAATGCCCTGTGAATGAAATGAGGGGAGGGATTTAATCTCCACATTTGAGGAAGTGCTTCCCCTCTGTCTGGGCACTCTGACTTACTTATGACAACCTTTGGGAATTGTTCTAGATCACTCCTTTCCATCTTCCTCTAAAAGTAGCCATCATTCAAAGTGCTGAAGTGACAAGGGGAGCTGTTGCCCTGATGTCCTGGCTGTGGCACCCCTACGGAGGATGGGTAGGAGAGCCCCAGTGCCGGGGGCTGATCACAAGCAGTGCAGAGAGTGTCTACTCAAGAACTGTCTCTGGGTGTGTTCCCCAGCCCCCAAGACTTGTCTAGACAGAATGGGGAATAAAGTTCTTATCCCCTATCGGGGCAGGGAGGCCAAAGACATCTGTAAATCCTCTGACGACAAGAAGGAAGGTTAGAAATGAGAAAATCATATCTCTGTACTAAATTATGAAAAAAAAATCTGTTCTATAGATGTTTATTTTATTTTTGTCAAGTTATTAAGATATTTAACATGTTTTTCCTCCTTCTTTGTAGGTACTGGTTTTGGATTAGGACTTGTCTTCTCACTTACCTTCTTTAAAAGTAAGTGTGACTCTTACTTCCTTTTCAACATAATGTCCTAGTGTATACACACACATAGCAGGGACACTTCTGGAGGGCATGGCTACCTGGTTGCCAATCCATCCATTTATGGGTTTAGGTAGGCCACTGTGAAAGGAGTAGACAAAAAATGTGGACTCAAAAGAGGTCAGAATGGGTTGGACATCTCCAGAATGCCCCCTGGGCATTGAGTCCGGGTGCCTGATATCTTAAATATGATATCATTTTAAAAGCCTGTACTTTCTGCTAGTGAGTCATTTGGCCAGACCTACATGCTCAAATATTTCTAATTAATTATAATTTTTTCTAAAGGAACTTGAAAATGAGAGTCCTGCTAGTAATAAAAAGAAGTAGAGCAGAAATACACATGCTTTCTGGCCAAAAATTCTCCTAAGCAAAGGGCAGGCACTGTCCCTTTCATTTTGTGGAAGAACTTCTGCAGTTTGGATGTTAAATAGAAGCCAGAGGGGTCACTTTGACCTCTTTCCATGAAAAACTGGTGGGGAACACATGACTAGAGAATCATAATTAACACATAGTGCTGGTATGAAATAATCATTTTTATGGTATTGGCTTAAGTAAACCTCAGGACTTACTAGAATCAAAATATGTAAATATTGATGAAATTCATATTTTAAAAATTCAAACACCTTACCGAAGGTGGCATTATTTCTGATAAGGTTAAGAAATCAGTTAAAATGAGCAAATGATTAAACTGATATAGGTAAATTAAAAGGTTCAACTGTGTCTGCTGTTTTCATCATTGTACCGCTTATTAGTCCAGCAAACCTAGTGGCCTCAGAACCTAATGGTTCTGAGATGCCCCTCTCCCTCTCCCTTTTCCTGGCCGTTGATGAAACGCTGACAGAAATGAATGGCGTGCTAGAGCCATCAGTATGATGCACGTTGAATGTACTGAAGCTGACAGAAAGCTTTATTTTCCCTTAATGCTCCCTGTTGGGACTTTCCTTTTTCTGCTCACTAGGAAAAACGTGGCCGTTAGCCTTTGGTTCTGGAATGGGATTGGGAATGGCCTACTCCAACTGTCAGCATGATTTCCAGGCTCCGTATCTTCTACATGGAAAATATGTCAAAGTATGTACAGAATTGATATTTCTTTTTCTTTCAGAAGAAAATGTTTTCTCCTGAGTCCCTGAAGAATTCTTTCGAGTACACATAATTCATAAATAAATAAACTGTTGTGTCATTGTGGCACTACTGAGACCCTAAGTGGTCTTTCAACCTTTAGTGATGTCGACGCTGCTTTGGTGCCCTGCACTTCGAAATGCCTGTGTGCGTTCGGATACACACTCGTGTTAGCTCGTGGGAATTGACGAGCCTGTCTTGGAGTTTGTCATTGTGATAAAGTAGCTTTGTGTTAAATATCTGAATATCTGTAGGTAGCACTTTTGTCTGAGGTCTCAGAGTGCCCTGTAAACATCTCACGCACACTCGAGCTCAACCTAAAGACTGAGATTCAACCATTATCCTGCTTTCTGCTGAAGAGGGCCTGTCCTTGACTAAGTCCCACATGTTTCTTCTGAACTCCTTGTCTGCAGATGGATTTTTAACAATGCAGACTAGATGAAAAACTGTAATACATGCCTCAAGAGGAAGGAGGTAGCTCATTTCCTGAAGGTTTTGTGTGTAGCAGCCTTTGGACAGAGGTGGTATTTATTTTTGTATCCCTAAGGCCTGGAACAAAGTAGGCACTCAAATAAATGTAAAATAAATGAATGAAGTAAAGAATGTATCTTACTAGACATGCTAGTGGCCTCAGGCTCTTTATTACTAAGGCATAACCTTCACAGCAACACAGCCTTCATGAAGGACTTCACATTACCTGGAAGTGCAGAATCATCCACTTTCTAAGTTACCCTTGAGCTGGAATCACTGTTATCTGGGCAGCGGCAGGGGGCCTGTGGAAAGAGCACCGGAGCCAGGACACCCAGATGTGAGTCCTGGTTCATCACTTGCTTTCTATCTGATCTTGAGGTTTTCACTTCTGAGATTCTATCTATAAAAAAGGGTAGTAATTTCTACCTCCAGGGTTGTTGTGAGGATTAAATGTGCAAATGTTTTTAAGCTGTGAGGTGCTATATGAATAGAAATGGTGGTTATTATAGTGGAGGCCAGTTGAGAAAGGGTGATTGACTCGTCCGTTGTTCTACCATAATAACAAGTAGAGCAGAAAATGGGTACAAATGAGCATCCCAATTCTGGTCAAAAGCTGTAGCCACAAGGGTCACCAAATCTTAAATGACAATATCCCCCCCCAGCCTGATAGCCTCTACCTTAGATCTAGACTGGATCTAGACTGTCAGCTGCCTGCTGACCAGCCTGTGCATGCCTGGGGAGAGGACTGGGGCAGGGGAGTTGACCAGCGGGAGAGCCTGGCAGGCCTCCCTGCAGGCACTTGCCCCGCTCCTGCACGGTAATGAACCACCCCTGCGCCAAAGCCGGGGTGAGCTCATCAGAGGGACGGCGCGGGCAGAGGCGCAGCTGCGCGGCACTGGAGCTGACGACAGGCAGTTTCCACTGCTCCTCAGCCTTCGCTCTCTTGGCGCCACAGCTGAATTTGGAGAACAGAAAGGAACTGGGAGAGGAGCTTCAGGTCTTTTAATTGTTTAAAATGTTTTCATTGTTCCAAACTGAGTTGTCATGGATAATGGCTCAGGGGTGATTCTGTGCGTATATATTTAATGGCTGGGAGTTACTGTGGAAAATATTGTTACATTTTTTACAGCCTTGTGTGTACTGCTCCAAAATGGCCTTGTAACTTTATCTGAACTTGAGTCTGTGCCTCGGTGTTGTCATCCTCCATTCTCTGAAAAGGGGAACAAAATCCCAACTTGGGGCTTTTTCGATGTAGTCATATTATGGTAATTGCTTGCTGAGTGCCTGCTATGCCCTGTGGACCATCCTAGGTGCTTTATCTTTATATTCTTTCTCTAGACCTCTCTCCCAGTAGATTTGTAGAGAGGTTTTATTACTTTCATTCAGCAGATGAGAAAACCGAATTTTACTGAGGTTAAGCAACTTGCCAAAGTTCCCGTCATCGGGAGGCTGAGTCCAGGCCTTGCTCTTTCCGCTCACCTGGGATCCATCCTTTTGATGCGTTTTAAGAATACAGTTATCTAGGCACTGACTGTTTAGCCCTGTTCTGCTCATTTTCCATTTTCCCCCCGCAAAGATTGGGAAGCCACTTTTAAGAACCTGGGTGGGATGGATACCGTCCTCTCCTGAGACAGATTTAAAGCAAACAGGGTGGTAAGGTTTGGGGCCTGTCGGTTGCTTGGCTCTGACCTGCAGCAGCAAGTTAGAGAGGGTTGTCCAAGTGCTGTCCACACAGTTCTAACCTGAGTGTCTTACTCTACAGGAGCAGGAGCCGTGACTTCCACCTGAGAACATCCTCGTGGGAGGGAAAGAGAAATCATGTTTATTCCTCAGGAATACTGAAGTGCCCTGGAGTAAGCTGACATTCTTCTGTAACAATGTTATCAGTAATGCTTTAAACTCCAGCACACTGTTTATGTATTTGAAACCAAGTTTGTTTCTTGTTTTGTATATTCTCTCTGGAAATTGCAAGGAGGTGGTCTTAAAAGAAATAAATTAAACAAAAATAGGCTGCCCAGTGCATCGCCTGCGTTTCTTTGTCTTTGGTCTCTGAGCATGAGGAAAATTAAACTTGAATTGCCAACAGCTGTAACTGCCTGGTCCCAGCCTCTCTTGAGAGCCTTCCTGGAACCACAGCCCTTGTGCATCCCTCCCCACTCACCCCTTAATGTGTAGTTTTCAGAACTACCTCCACCTCATAAATCGGAGCTTGGAGAGTGCTGCGGCATTGTCTGGTGAGGATGACAAATGTCTCGAGGATCCTTGCTTTGCTCTAGCAACTCTTTAAAATCTGCATGTTATTCTCACTGTTGGGCCCGGTAGGGCAGGTCTCAGCTCTGCCTGCCGCGCTGAGGTCAGGTCGCTGGCTGTCTTGGCAGGTATGGAACCTTGCTCTGTTGGTGGCTTACTCCATTAGGGTCGCAGTTTCCCTCTTCATGGAGCTTGACACCGTCCAGGCTTTGGCACAGGGGGCTTTGTCCCAGGGACTGGGAAGAGCTCATGGTTACACGACTGGCCAGAAGGCCCTATTTGGGGTTGATTCCACCTTCATGTAGCAGCTGAAGTCTGAGGACCAGAGGGGCACTGCTCATGCCCCTCTATGTTTATTCCTTTGGTTTTGCTTGAACCAGGGAGGCTAGACAAAAAATAATATTGTGGCAATTTCTTAAAATGTGCAGAACCCCGGAGTTCAGCCTTTCGTAACTTACTTCTCTCTCTTTATAATAAAATTAAGATGGGCAGAACTTGACTCCATTGTCCCTTTATCCTGTAACTGTTTACAGCATCAGGCCCCTTCAAGGAGCTTAGTGTCTGATGGAAAGACAGACATGCAGGAGGGGTGTAGACAAAGTGCAGTGAAAACAAGAAGGAGCAGCTTAGTCTCCTTAGGGTGGCCTGGCAGAGGGGTAAGTAACGTGGACTGAGACTTGAAGTTGATTGAACATTCCAGACAGACGAGGAAGAGAAGGAAGGCAGCTTTTGTGAAGGTTCGGAATCATGACGTGCGTTTTACTGTTGGGGAACTAACTGCAAGCAGGTCAGTGCACGCAC
The DNA here is from genome assembly GCF_036321535.1 of Camelus dromedarius. Lineage (NCBI taxonomy): Eukaryota > Metazoa > Chordata > Mammalia > Artiodactyla > Camelidae > Camelus > Camelus dromedarius. The sequence goes on along the minus strand of NC_087449.1, from coordinate 57,849,611 downwards.
ACAGGGGCGGCGCACGCAGGGGCGCGGGAGCGGTGCAGAGGGAGGGGCTGGGCACCCGACCCTGATTCTGGAACACTGAACAGACAGTTCTTGCAAGTGTTCCAATGGGTAGATTCAGGGTAGAAACACCTCATTTTCCCCGCGTCATTCTCCATTCCACTCCCCTTTCCAGAAAGGTGTGCTAAACTCTGGACCAGAACAGGCCGCAGTAGCTCTACTGACTGTCCAGGTGCCTCTGCTCTCTTGGCTTTTTTTTGTCTCTTTGGATCAGTTAAAGCCCAAAGATGGGCCTGAGCCCAGGACTATAAGTCATGGCCATGCTTTGCCAGCCACTAGGCTGGTTTTCACTGCCCTCTTCATTCCACAATCAAGACACTCATGTAATTAAAAGAAAAATAACTTTACAAGCTGTTTTACTTCTTACACTTGTTTTCTCTATATTTGCTTTTAGCTACTACTCCCCCCCCCCCCCCATTTTCCTATCTTTATTCAGGCAGAGAGAAGAATAACAGGTCCCCTTCCGAAAAAGACAAAAAGAGAAAACACAACATGCCCACTAGATCTCTAGATATGTCAGTAGAATATGGAGTAGAAATGGACACTGGAATCAGACTTCTCTATCTCATCAGTTATCAGTTTTAGTCATTTATTTAGATGGGCCCCTTTGCCCGGCATCTTTGAAACATCACTTGTGTGTTTTGGGAAACTGAGCCTGTGAGGGAATAGTTCTGGGCAAAGGCCAACCAAAGGAAGCATGGGCTGTTTGCTTTAGCTCCAGAGTACTTCGTATTCCTGCCTTGTAGCTCTTTGCAGAGACTGGCCCAAAGCACAATGCTTGATCTTGTCCCCACTCCCTGCCCCCATCTCAAATCAACCTTCTGAAAGTTCCAGCTTGTTGGCAAAGGCATACATTCTGTTCTACTTTAACTTTCATTAAAAATTCAAGTCCTCCAGGGCCCTGTTCCCTTGTGGGGTTGTGAAACTTTGACTTTGCTTCTTGTCTGCCCTTCTGGAACCAAATACAAGGAAATTCATGAGTTTGGAGAGAGAGTGATGGGAACCCAACTGGGCACAGGATTCTGGGATAAAGCTGTGACGCCCCGAAAGTGGCCTGCCCTGCCAACATATATAAATACATTCAGTCTGAGCTTGACACTGTATAATTTGGCCCAGAACAATATGTATTTTGAACTCATTTAGGTGAATGACTTTGGCATTCCCAGTACCCACTGGGGTAGTTTTTATCAGGCTACATTTGCCTTATACAGAAGTATGCCTTTGTTCTGAGAAATGGCCTCAGAGCACACTCTGTTGAGCTGTTTCCTTTATTGAGTGTCATCCTCTGTCATCCATTTCAAAAGATCCAAGGATGCAGTCTTGAAATCCTGCCTGCAGGAAATCTAGAGACTGGGAATGAAGAAGATATCTATGTAGTTTTGCTTTTAGTTTTCCCAAACCTCACTGTTTACATTTTTTAAAAATGTAACCAAGCCATAATTACATTTTACTTGTCGTGGTTCAATCTGGTTGTATTGTTTGAAGGACTATTTTTGAACCTGCACGAATAAACTCTGCAAAGTCTTTCCACAAGGATGTACTCCATGGGGCTGGAACAGCCTTTATCCCAAGTGGTGCTGAGACAAACGATCTCCTGTTGCATGCTTTCTAATTACATAAATGCCAAGGGTGGAAGGGAGAAAGTGGAAATTCTCAGTACCAAAAGGAATGCTAAATTTAGAATCACAAGCTCATCTGGAAGCTATCACCACTTTTTTCTTTAAGTGAGCTGCAAGCACCACTTGCCCTTGGACACCGAAGGATGGTGGTGGGGTAAACAGACCTGGGCAGGAGCTGGGCAGAAGTTCCCGTGTTCACTGAGCAGCCTCGTGCGGAGCAAGTGTGAGAGTCAGTGGTAACTGCCACAGCCAGAAAGTGCCTCGAAGGAAGGGCACGGACAGGCAGCAAGGGAGAGGCAGGGCCCTACACGGGAAGAGCATAGGGTTCCCAGTTAGAGAGACCTAGGTCCGAGTTCCTGCTCCTCCGCTGACTTGCCACGTGACCATGGAGGGATTCCTCGATCTCTTCAACCTACAGTTTCCTCATCTGTAAAGGGAGAAAAAAATTTCTACCATATGGACTTTGAGGGTCAAATATACGTGCTAACACGAGTATTTCAAATGAGGATGCTGCTGTTTGAATCAGAGTGCATGGTAATGGGAGGTAGTCTGGGGACTGTTCTAGGACAGAAAGAGGGTATAATCCTTGGGCTCAAAGAGTTGGCTCTTAGTGTCTAAGTTAGCAAGACCTGAGGGACAGAATGGGTGTCTCAAATGAGTTCTTGGTAACAAAAAGCCTAAAATTGTTGGAAAACACTGCATCTTCATAAACAAGTGTCAGTGTCATTTGTTTTCACTCTACTCCATTGAGACACACATATGAGGAAAGCCATCGTGGCCTCCCTGCTCCTGAAACTCCACCGAGCTTTTCAAAGACCAGTCACTGAGCACATGGCCTCAGTGCTAGGCCAGGAGGGGACCCGAGAACTCCAGGGGCTGCTGGCATGGTAGGAGACAGGGCGAGGACCGAACACCTGCATTCAGGATAATTGGCTTCAATTATGTGATCCTCATGCAAGGAGTTCAAAGCCAGAAGATGTTAAGTGGAGGAAGACGATGTCAGGAATTCTGGAGGAATTCAGGAGTGGGCAGGAGATGAGTGTTTAACAGGGAAGAAAGCGGGACTAGAAAAAGGAGCTCATTATCAACTGTCGGTCATCTTTTCTCTATTCCTGGTCTAGCCAGTTTGAGCCTGGCAGCATTTCATTTGATCACTTCAAATGAATATATAGTAATGGTTTGTACTTATTAAGCACCTACTTTGTGCCAGTTTCTATTCTGAAGTTTTACGAACCTCATGACACTTAATTTTTTCAACAGTCCTAGGAGAGAAGCGCTGTTGTCCTCGTTTTATAGATGAAGACACAGATTTTGAAAGTAAATTAACTTGCTCAAGGATAAACAGCTAAGAGGTGATACAGGCAGGATCTTTACCTGATTTCAGAACCCAGGCACTTAACTGCCCTGCTATGTTGGTCAAAAGCCATTTAAACTGGGAAGGATTGTTCAAAGTGGTTTGATCCAGTGTGAATCTGGTTTGATACAAACCTGGTTGAACTAGTTGAAATTGATCAGAGTCGGTTTCATTGAGCTTACATTGATAAGAACAAGTTGTTCCAATTTGAAATCAGCTGTATTTGTTAAAATAACTGCTATCTTTATTAGTCAGATATGTAATTGTCATCCAGAGCTTCAGGTCAGTGTTACTAATGAGTTTTGCTAAATCTTTGCAAGTATAATAAAGCATCATGACATTTTATTGACCTATGCATCTTATAAACTATACACGCTTTTCAATTAGTTTTCATAAGACATGATTTATAGACAGTGAAATGCACCCATCACTAGGTAGAAAATGGAGACCGTTTTATAATGTACACTGGTAATATTCACTACATTTATGTTTTACTTTTTTTTTTTTTAATTGGGTGGGGCAGGTAATCAGATTTATTTATTTTAGTGGAGGTCCTGGGGATTGAACCTAGGACCTCATGCATGCTAGGCATGCACTCTACCACTGAACTATACCTTCCCCCTGTTTTACTTTTAAGGGGTTAAATTTTTGGGATAACTTTTGATTTTGATACAATTTTACACTTAGAGAAAAGTTATGAAAGTAATAACCAGGAATTCTTTTGTACCCTTTACCTGTGTTTACCAGTTGTACACATTTTTTCTCATTTACTTCATCATTCTTTGTGTGTATGTCTAGTATTTTTGAGCTATTTGAGAGGATGTTGGAGATGTCATGCCCATTTACTTCTAAATGCTTCAATATATATTTCCTAAAAATAAGATTCTCTTATATAATCAAAGTGCCATTATTAAAATCAAATGGTTAACACTGATATAATAGTATCTAATCCATAGTACATATTCAGATTTTGTAGATTATCAAAGCAATGTATTGTCTAGCTGTTTCCCCCAGTCTAGGATCCAGTCCAGGATCATGTGTCGGATTTAGTTGTCGAGTCTCTTTCTTTAATCCAGAACAGTTCATCAGCCTTTTTTCTTGATCTTGAGATTTTTGAAGAGTGTAAGCTAGTTATTTTGTAGAATGTTCCTCAGTTTGGGTTTGTCTGATGTTTCCTCGTGATTAGATTCAGCTTTTGCCATTTTGGCAGAGCTGCCCTTGTATTCTTTTCAGTAAATCATATCAGGAGGCACACGATGTCCATTTGTCTCAACATGAGTGATGTGAACTTTGGTCACTTGGTTGAAGTGGTGTTTGCCTGGTTTCCCCACTATGAATTTATTATTTTTCTCTTTGTGATTTTTAAATAGGTTGTGGGGAGAAACTTTTAGGACTGCAAATATCCTGTTCTTTATCAAACCATAATAGTTTTAGCCTCTACTGATGATTTTCTAAGTTCATTATTCCCTATTATTGACATCCTATACAGAATAATTTTCCCTTCTTCCCCATTTATTTGATCATTTATATCAGTGTGGACTTGTGGGTTCTCATTTTATTAAGTTGATTGTAATCCATTACTCTCAATATTTATTACTCAAACTGTCCAGATTTCTCTAGGAGGAAGGACCTCTCTCGAGCCGGTGACTGTATCCTCTAACGTGTCAACTCCATACTTAAAGCACAAGCTCTTCCAGACTCTTCTTGCTTTACCCCAGCCTTGGCGTCAGCCCTTTCTCCAAGGAGCCCTAGTTCCTTCTAGTGGAGATGGTAGTTAGAAACCAAGATGAGTGTGTGTGCTCGTCGCTATTAGTGTGTCGGTGCTTCCTCTCAGCAGACAGAGCGAGGAATAGGGGTGTGTGTCCGTCCTTAAGTTTGTGCTGATATCTTAAGTCCAAAGCCTAGGGTTTTGTCTGGCCTTCTCCCCATCCATAACTCCCTTATCTAACAATGAGAACTCTGGCTCCAAGGGATTTAATTTCCAAAGAGCAATGTTTTATAAATTAGGCCTACTTGTACATGAGCGGAAATATGCTATGATTCTTTGAGAGACAGTCTGTGTGTATGTGTGTGTGTGTGTGCGTGCGCGCACAAGCATGCATGCTCTGGCCTCTTTTAGTCTTTATATGTCTTCCAGTGTCTGTCATTCCTTGCTTGTCTGTATCTTTGGATGTAATCAAGACCCAGAGTACATTTTATCATAATATTTATGGAGTACTTTTAGCCTTACTATTTTTCAGTTAGGAAGTTGAGTTTAATGTTTTCTAAATTTTTTTTTTCTAAATTTGAGTTCTCTAAATTTTTAAGACTCCTAAATTAACTTGGTTTTTAAGTGGGTGGCCCTGCCTAGTCATTTCCATGGGTCAGTGACTTTCAATTGGAAGAAAGGCTTCCCAAAAGTCTTACTATAGAGCATCCTCTGTTCTCATCTGAGCGGCTTCCCTGGGTCACTGTGTAATCATGAGAAAGTCACTTGATCTCTCTGGGCCTCATTGTAAGACAGTTGTAATGATCCCTTCCTGTCAGACAGTCCCATGTGAGGTCAGCCACTCTCTTATCGAGAAGGGTGAAATAGCCAGCCGAATAAGATTCTTGTGTAATCAGTTATGTAACAAATTATGACCAAAAGAATCATCCCCCTTTAAACTGTAGGTATGTTGACTGCGATACCACAGGGCAGACTCTTTCACGCCACAGAAATACAGGAAAGGCCCACTGCTGTTCCAGACTTGACATCCTCTTCTCTCTGTGGGAGATTTCATGGATAAAACCCAAGTTCTGCTCATTTTACCAGGAAGAGGACTGTCAAGGAGTATCAAGTTAGTTCCAGATCTTTCCTTAATCTATGTAGAGGCCCTTCTTGAAGACCAGGAGAGCAAGCCACAGAAGGTGAGGGAGGGAACATGGCCCCATCTAATAAGCTTTCCTGACTTCTCTCTCTTGGCCCCAGAAAGCAGCCATAAGCCTTCTTTTTGGCTTGGACCTGTGGTCTGTAAAGCCTCGGTTTAGCTGAGGAAGGGAACCCTTGGAGGATTGCTCTCCCTTTGCCAGAACCTCTGCAGATTTCCCCATGGCTTCCCAGCCTCTCACCCTCCTCCCGGTCCTAACACCGTTTTATGCATGTTGTTTCCTTTTAGAAAATTTCAGTCGGTCCCCAGTAATGCACAAAATAAAGGTCCAGATTTCTTAGTCTAGTACTCAAGGCCCCCTGCCTGGTAGCCCCTATCTCTGCCTCCTGCTCTACGCCCACTACCCCTTCCATGGAGTAAGACGGGAGGCCGAGAGCAGGGCTCTAGAGCCACACTTTCAGGGTTTGAATCCAATTCTGACACTTACTCTGTGAGTAGGGCCTTGGAAGTTATCTGCCCTGTCCGTGCCTCAGTTTCCTTATCTGGAAATGGGAGCAACGATGAGAATGCCCACCTCAAAAGGTTATTATGAGAACATGTGAAAAGCCTTTTGAACAGTGCCTGGCATATGGTAATATTAGACTATATTACTATTATTGCCCCCTTTGAATCTATTCTCACGCAGCAGCTAGCGTTGAAAAATAAATCGGACTATGTCAGTCCTCTTCTCAGAACCTTCCAATGGCTTTTCATCCCATTTGGAGAGAAAGAGCTAGAGTCAGCACAGTGGACTCTGAGACCCTCCGTGACCTGACCGTCCTGGTGCCTGTCTGACCTTGACTCCTGTCACCTGCTCCCCGTTTCTCTGCTCCAGTCCTTCGGTCCTTGCTGGGCCTGAACGCACTGCACGTTCCCACCAGGGCCACTCTGCTCCCAGGTGTCTGCACGGCTTGCTGTGTCTCTCCTTCGGGTCTGTGCTCGGTGCGTCCTCCGCAGGGAGGCCCTCCCTGACTGCTCTGGGTTTTGTGACCCTTCCCCTGTACTCACTCTAACCCACTTCCCTGCTTCTTCTCTCTGGCGTTTATCGCAATTTCAGTCTGTATCTTTAACCTACATATTTTGTTGGCTGTCTGTCTCCTCCCACCAAAAGGTAAGCTCCCTGAGGGCAGATATTTGTATTATTTGGGGTTTTTAATTTTTTTTTTTTGACTGCCATATCCTTAGCATCTGAATAGAGCCTAGCACATAGTGGGCACTCCATATTTGCTGAGTAGGTAAATGTTAGTATATTACCTCCATTTCAGTCAAACTAGTTATCTATTCCTGAAACATTCTTCTAGAGGTGACACATTCATTCAAACAAATATGTTTATCTCACAAGCCAAATGTATCCATTTTGGTGACTGCCTAGAGGAGCTATGTTAAGGATTCTGAGGCTACTTCTGAGCCAACCCAGAAAGTGTTTTCTTACGTTCATGGTGTCGGCTGTGGTGCTCTGGAGGTCTGAGGGCCACATATTTGTCCAATGCACACCCCCTTTCCTGAGCCCTTTCTTTCTTACCGTGGACTGCTTTCTCAACTTGCCAAGCCTTGCTCATACGTCAGAGCACTGGTTTAAGTCCTACCCCCAGCAAGCCTTTCCCAGGCATACCAGCACCCGGGACTGCTCCCTTCTCTGAACGCCTGTGGCCTCATGGTTGGGTTGCCAACGAGCTTTTCCTTTGTTCCACTGCTTCCTGTTGTTGGTTCCTCTGCCCTTTTCCCTTCCAGGGCAGACCTTACACCTTATTCTGTCTCCAGTTCCTGGTGCTGTGCTGGACACTTAGTACGTGGTACCCCCCCAACTGAAAACAAGTTTTAATCAAGACTTTTGGGAGGTAAGTAATAAACTCCTTCAAATCAGCTTAGGTTTGTAAGATACTGGAAAAGTTCAGCGAGTTCAAGGAAAGGTGACTATCAGGACACATGAGGCGAGAACCAAGCCCTTGTCAGCTGCTTCGGCAGCCAGAGTTCTCTAGAATTCTGCCCTTAACGCCACTGGGTCCCTGTGCCTTTCAGTTCCAATTCCTCAGAAAGAGGATCTGATTGGCCCAGCCTGGGTCAGGTGTCACTTCCGGGCCAATCCGCTCTGACCAGGACAGGTTCATGGAGGACACGTGGCTGTGGCTTGTACCTTGTGTTTATTGGTGGATGTGGCTATAAGCCAGTTCCCTAGTGGAGGGGCTGGACAGACACCCAGATAGTATTCTTTTGTGCCTTCTTTTTCTTCAATACCCATGTTCCTAACAGGAGGATTTTTCAATGAATCTATCTGGAGCACAAAAGCCTTAAGAAAAACAAAAAACAAAAAACAAAAAACTGTTCTGTGGGATAGTAAACACACACCGAAGGTCCAGCTCTTGAGGAGAGAGAAAAATTCTCCTCTGTGGGCATTTGTGGGCTGCTGGGAGCTGAGAAATGGAAGAATCAGTGGAAGGGAGAATGGCGGAAGGACATTGTAAAAGAACTGACTTGCTAACGCTGCCCACCACTGTGGCAGCCCTGTTTACCCCCTTCCCCTCTGGCAGCAGGGTGGACGAATTCCAGGCCCGAGGCCCTTTCCTGAGAACCCAGCTCTGGTGCTGTCACGTGGAGGTGGGTGGGTGTCCCTGTGGAGTCAGGCAGCCCCCGCTGAAGAAAACAAGAAAGTGATGGGGGCAGGAAGCAAACAAAGAGTAAAGTGGGTGGTTGGGAAGGCGCCTGGCACCCTGTCCCTGGCATTTAGGCCGCATTCCTGATGACATGGATGAGGAAACAGCCATGACCACCACGGCCCTTCTTGAGTGGAAAAGGGACATTTTTTGGAGTCAAACCGACTTGAGTTTAAATCTCCACTCTGAAATTCCCCAGAATTAGTTCTCATCTCTGACCCTCTTCTCTCTTTAAAAGAACATTTTATTCTATTTACTTATTTTAATTTTTTTCCCCTTGGGGGAGAGGTAATTAGGCTTACTTATTTATTTTATTTTTAGAGGAGGTACAGAGGATTGAACCCAGGACCTTGTGTGTGCTAAGCATGCACTCTACCACTTGAGCTATACCCTCCCCTGACAGTCTCTCTTCTCATCTCCTCCTTCTTAGCACTTGATCCCTCTTCTTGATTTTTGGTCTCCCATTCTACCTGCAAAGGGCATTTGACATCTTTGCTTGGGGCCAGGTTCCGCTTGGGTCCTCATTTCTGGCCTCTAGTCTTGGCCGAGGCCACACCTCCCTCACCCTCCATAGCCTTCAGGGACACTATAAGGCACCGTCACCTCCTCCCGCTTTCTCTGAGCCCAAGATGGGGCCCAGAGGCTTCCTGAGCTCCCAGGGACAGGAGGAGGTGGCAACAGCCAGCCCAAGGGGTGGGCTCAAAGTCAGAGTATCTGATTCTGCTCCTGGATCTACTACTGACTTGCTGAATGAACTTAGGCAAATCCTCTTCCTCCATGGGAAAGGATAATATGACACTAGTGGCTTCCACTTCCTGAGAGTCGAGCTGGTGCCAGGTTCTGTGCTTCACGTATGTGTCCCTCAGTGAGTTCTCCCAGTAAGCATGCACTTGGGCACCATTAAAATTCCTATTTCACAGGTGAGGAAACTGAGGCTCAGAAAGTGCATTAGTAAGAAATTTGAGAAAACTTCGTGCTAAAGCCTGGGTTTGATCCAGGACTCTGACTCCCTGCCTTCTCTCTGCTGTACCCAAACCTCCCTAAAATTGCTTTCACTTTCTGGAGCACGTGCTATTTTCCAGGAACTGTGCCGAGCACTTGCATCCATTTATCTCCTTGAATCCTGGCTCCTTCTCATCATAATCTTACCGTAAACGTCATCCCTTTGAGATGTCTTCTGAGGCTCTGCCATCCCATCACTCACTCTGGCTTGCCTTAGTTCCTCCATAACACTTAGATTATGAGAAACCCATTCGTCTACAGACGCGTACCTGCTGTGCCTCCCTGCTGCAGAACTTAAGCTTCTGGAGGGTTGGGGCCTTGTCGGTCTAGTCCATTGTTGTGTCCCCAGCACCTCTGTCCCTGCCTGGCACACAGTCAGCACAAGAAGTATTTGTTAAATAAGCGAGTAAGTCCTGATAACACCTCTACAGAGCACGTACTGCTAACAGCTGCGTCTTACAGAGGAGGACACTGAGGCCCAGACAGGAAACGACTTGTCCAGTCGGTGGGTAATGGAGCAAGGATGTACACCCAAGCAGAAAGACTCCAGAACCTTCCACGATGAGTCTTCATGACCTCTCCCACCTACAGACTTGAAAGTGTGGACGCTCCTGGTCTTTATCTTGCAGAAGAGAGAGGGACCGTGGTTCTCCCGGACCCCAGTACCAACCGCCTGAGTCAGTGGGCCAGACTGGGAAGGAAGGCCTTTGCTTGTTTTCACACTTTCTGCAGGAGAGTGCAGAGGTTTGGACCCCTGTCGAGGCCAGGCTGACGGGATTAGAGGAAACAGCTGGCCCAAGCCCGTGCCCTGCGGGAGGGAGTGCACATTCCCGGGACTCGGGGAGGGAGCAGCTCCCCACAGCCCAGTCACATTCCAGGTCGGTCATTTTTCTGAGCCCAGATGTTTGCTAATGAGCTGGGGAGAGAGGCTTTCAGTCCTCTACCCCAGCTCTGGGCCCCACATTACCTCGGCCCCAAGAGGCTGGCCCAGGGCCAGTAGGCTCTGGCTTCAGGCCCGTGCCCTGTGCCAGCCAGGCCTGTCGGGGCAACTGGCGCACTGCTGCCAACCAGGTGCATGTCCAGGAGCTTGGAGGCTTTGCCTTTCCCGCTGGGGCCCCACCACCCCGAGTCCTGGTGCTGTAGCATCCTTGCTGCAGCCTGAGGGAGGCAGTCAAGAGGGTTGGTGGCAAGGGTGGGCTTTGGAGTTGACGGGTCTAGTTCAAGTCTGGACTTTGTCCATCACTAGTGGTGTGATCTTGGGCAGGTAACTAAGCTTGTGATGCCTTGATTTTTCTCATCTGTACAATGGGAATAATGACAAGATTGTGGTAAGGAGTCTATATAATAAAGCAGGCATAGCGCTAAGCATAATGCCTAGCACAGAATGATAGTTGTTGATGGTATTAACAAAAGTCACCTTCCAGACCCCTTGTTCACGTGGTAGCCCTCCAGTAATTACCAGTCTTCACCAGACAGGTGTGATCCAATCCCAAACCCCATGTACTTGATTAAATGGTTGAGTGGCTGGCAACTGTCCACTTGGAGGGCCTCTTCTCCAGGCTCTCTGACTTGACAACCTCATCAATCTACACAGTTAGCTTCTTGCAGTGGGATGGGTTCTTACAAAAGGTAGATATCCAGTCCCTGCCCCACCCAGGGTCGACACTGAGAGTGGCAGTGGTAAGCAAAATTTTCAGTGTTTCCTGAGTGCCTACCGTGCAGTGAGGCTAGCTAGACCCTGTGCCACGAGTCCCTCCAACCGATGGTAGCTGACATCCCCTTTACTGTGGCTCTAAGTCGGTTACTTAACCTCTCTCTAGGTCTTGACTCTTTCACTTATGAAATGAGGATAACAATACTGTTTATCCCATAGATTTGTTGTGTGGGTGAAAAGTGCTTATAAGGGACCAGGCACATAGCATAGTAAGATGCTTGATATGTGTGAGCTATTATGAGTGTTATTACAGTAATCCTTGTGGAAACATTTACAGGGGAATAATTACTTAATTCAGCCAAATATATTGTACACCTTGTTTGCCCTTCCACCCCCAAGTCCTGGGGACACTGACACAGGTGATCCCTGCCCTCAAGGAGCCCACTGTCAAGTGGTGGAAAGAGATTCACTCAACTAGTCTAGAGGGAAGGAAATTAAAAGAACAGGGGGTATGTATCCTGTGCTTCCAGGATCACACTAGAGGAGGGAGGGGTTTATGCTGCCTGGATCTTGGGAAGGCTTTCCAGTCTGGTGCTTGAAGAATGCCTTTACTAGGACATGAAAGGAGGGGAAGGGAAGCCCGGTCAAAGGAAATAGAGTAAGCAAGAGCTGGGAGGCATGGGGATGCATTACTGGGCTTGGAGAGACAGATAGGCCGAGTACACTATGGAGTTATCAGCAGGCCACTAGGAGCCACTGGGATTCTCGGAAAACTGACATGGGATGAGCAGGGCTGCGTCCACCTGGGAGCTTCCAGCCAGGCTGCAGTGAATGCATGAACACCAACCCACTACTGTGACAGAAAGCAGTATTCTCCAGTCTGTCTCACAATTGTGTCCTGGGCTACTACTTCCAGGAGCAAAGCTATTTTCTCACTTCACTGGGCACACCCAACAGAGAGGGCGTGGCCGAAACCCACCCAAATGCCCCAGTGTGGACTGATGAGTTGGGTACCCCTCCTCCTCTAGCAGCTGAGGCTGGACGATGCGCTGGGCGCTCGGCTCTTCCCAGGGGCCAGGGAAGTGAGTCCAGCTTTTGACGCTCACGTTCCGAATAGTCCTCCTTGGGGCTCTCAGACTCCTCTCTGCACACTTAAGCCAAGGGCTTGGAGCTGAGGCGAGGCCTGGCGGAGGTCGAGTGACACTAGGGAACTAAGAGCGCGGACCTGCCCTGGGTCGCACGCCCGGGAGCGGAGAGGTGGGGGCGCACAGCAGGACTGCGAGGTGAGGACAGTCTCCCCGTACTGAGACTCGGTGGACTGGAGCGCCACACCCTCGGAGCAAGACTGCAGCGCTCGGTTCCCACAAAAAGGAACACCTCCATCTTTGTCACCCGGAGGCCAGGCTCGGCCTGATGGTCCCGGCTCCAGGAAAGTTACGCGGAGCGGAGTCCGAGGGCAGAGAAATCCGGAGGAGGGCACTTTAGATCGAGCAGGGGCGCCGGACTCTGCTTTGCCCCTAGGGCGCCGGCCAGGGCGGCCCCCGCAGTTCCGCCGTGCCGTCGGACCGCTCCGGAGCTCGGCCCGGGGCTCGAGGGCGGCGGGGAGAAGAGGCCGGGGCCCCCGGCGGCCGAGGCGCCCCCTCCTGCGCGTCCGGAGGGAGCGGCCCAGCGCGCCCGCCCGCTCTTTCTTTTTCGCGTCCCTCCCTCCGCTGCCCCCGCCCTCGCTCCCTATTTGGAGCGGAGACACCCCTGACGTCGGAGCCGCTCGGCTCGCCGCTCCCCCGCACCGCGCGCCCGCCCGGGGCCGCAGACGGCGCGCAGCGCAGCCCAGCCGAGCCTCACGGGGCTGCCGCCAACCCTGCCGGCCGCCTCCCCGAGCCTCCCGGGGGCGCCGCGCCTGACTCCCGCCGCCCGCAGACAGCTCCGCAGGAACCCGCGGGCGCGCCACGCTCCCCGCCGCCGCCGCGCGCGCGGTAAGTCCCGCCCGGGCCGGCACGCGGGCGCCCGGCTTCCAGAGGCTTCGGCCGCAGACGCAGCGCTGCGCCCCCGGCCGCCGGCTGCGCTCCCGGCCGCCGGCTGCGCTCCCAGGGCACCGGGCGGAGGCGCCGCTGCTGAGCCCCGGAACCCGGAGGGCTCCGGACGCCGGGGCTGGGGACGTGGGCGCGGCACGGGGTGGCCAGGGAGCACCCCTGCGCCCCGAGCCGGTCCCCCGACTCGCCGGGGGTTTCCATTTCTCGGTAGGAGTCCCGCGGCCAAGAGAGAAAGGGAGGGAGATGCGCGGCCGAGGGCAAGCCGGGCGGGTCGAAGGCGGGTCGGGCCGCGCGGGCGCCGGGGCAGCGCCCGGAGCTCGGCCACGGGGCTCGCGTGTCCCCCCGGCTCTGCCCGGGCCTCGCTACGCCGCGAGTCTCTCCACTCCTGTCCGTTTCTGCCTCCTTTTTGTCTCTCTCTGTGTGTTTCTGTCTCCCCATCTGTCTGTCTCCGTCTCTCTATTTCCGTTCCTCTCTCAGGTTCTGTCCCTTTCTTTCTGTTTCTCCCTTTCTGCCTGTTTTCAGTTTCCCTGGGCTTGTGCCTGTGCCTTTATGTTTTCTTTCCGTCTCTCTGCCTGCCCTGCTCTGGGAGTCTCTGTCTGTGCGTCTCCCTGATCCCCCACCCTGAAATTCAGACCCCCCCCGCCAAACCGTGTCAGAGGCACGGGGCCCCCACTGGGATTCGTGAATAGTTTCCTAGACCCGGTAAAAGAAGCGAAACCCTCCCCCTACCTTCCGCCTGCCCTCGGGGCCTGGCCTGGGTCATCCCCCTGGAATTGAGACTGGGGCAGGGGATCCAGCCTTTCCGGGGGCTCAGTTTTCTTAAGAGTTCCACCCCCGCGAGGCGGCCTGGACAACAGGGCCGTGCTGCCGGCCACCTGCCCGTCCCGCTCCCTGGGCGGGGCGATTCTGATGTTTTACAAGCCGCAGTAAAGGGGGCAGCTGGCTGCCTTGGCTTGGCCAGGGAGGTGGCGGGCACCAGGGGAGAAGGGCACATTTTCAGGCTTTCCAAGGCTTTTGCCCAGCTGGAGGACACCAGCCTGTAACTACGGGAACCCCAGGAAAACAGAGGTCAGGGCGGGAGGCCAAAGGCTGGGCGCTGGCAGAGGATGGGGGTGGGGAAGCAATTTGTCAACAAGGAGCCCCTCACCCTTTGTTACTGTGGAAACCACCAGCCTCCTGAAACTCCTCCAGATGCTGGGGCTGCTTGGGTGTGGTTTGCCTTTAGTTGGGGCCAAAGAAAAGGCGAGGCTGGAGCACTTTCTTGGTGACCCCCCTCCACCCCTGCAAGCTGGACCTATTTCTCCTGGGCCTGTGTGCTGGAGGGTGGACCCAGCAGTATATGCTCCGCATTAGCCACGGCTTTATTTTCCTTCTTTTAGAGTGAAATTTTGAATGGAGTGGACTGTTTCTCCCCACCCCCACCCCCAAGGGTCGCAGGCTGCGGGAGCAGGCAGGGATGCTGGTGAAGTCTGCAGTGGGACTTCTGCTGAGCAGATGTGTAGGCTGACCCTGCAGCAGTTCATTAGCATAGATTTGTTTTGGAGACGGTTTTCTGGTTTGCGGGCAGGAGGGCCAGGGTCTGGGTTGGGGGGCTGTAGCCAGGATGGTGGAGGTGCCTGGCGGAGGCAGGCAGGCCTTTTGGGCATGGGCTTGGCCCTTCATGTCCGGCCCTGGACCGTCGGTTCAAGCTCTGCCAGCGCTGATGGAATGAAGGAAGCCACCCTGCGGTGACTGGGGTCATGGAATCACAGTGGAATCACATGGAATCCCAGCAGCCTTCAACAGCATGCTGGAGCTGGACTCATCTTGAGAGAATCTGCTCAAATGGATGTTCGCAGGCCTCGCTTCCCATTTTATGGGGCAAACACGAGGGTCCGGGAGGTGAAACAAGTGGTCAGTGGCTTGGCCTGTAACCACTGTACCATCCTGCCTCCAGGCACACAGTGAGTCAGCAGATAAGCCTGGGCCTGAACTTGTCCTCGGACCCCAGAGTGGGCCTGGGAGACCCTGCTGAGCTGATCAGGGCTGGGGTCTGACCCTGCCTCGCCCCTCCCAGACTGACCTTTTCAGCTACACCATTCACGGAAGTCCCTGCGCTCATTCCAAGACCTGCAGGGGTGGCCTGCCTCACCCTTGCTGATCCCCAAGCCCAGGGCCGAGGCCACAAATGCCACACCCTCTGCACCTCGCAGCATGTACAGTGTGGCAGCCAGGCCCAGCCTTTTTTCTTGAAGATGGATTCTAGAGGGGGCTGGTCTCTCCAGGACGCTATCCCTTCCGTCAGTGGCCCAAGAATTAGTCTTAGTGGAATCTTCCTCTTACTTCCTACCCTGGCAAGCAAGTGTGTTGGGCGGCACTGGACAGTTCATGAGTTCCCCCTAAATCCAGTTTCTTCCAGGCGGATGCAACCCCAGATTTAGATATTCTCAAGACCCACTCAGGATCCGGTGGGAGGGAGAGGGTGGGGGAGGGGAGGGCGAGGAGGGAGTGTGGGAGGCAGAAGGGCGTGGGCAGAGTTCAGGGAGGAGGAGTGGCCCAGAGTGACTCCCAGTGACATCTACTGAAGGCATCCCATGACAAGCGCCCTCTCCTGAAAATTCCTTGCACTCTTCAGTTCAGTTCTCACAGCTGCCCTTAGGAGGTGGATTATCCCCACTTTGCAGGTGAGAAAATTGAGGCACAGAAAGGTTATAGTGGCTGAGCTAAGATTTGCACCGGAGTCTGTCCCAGTCAGTGGTGGAGAATGGAGGACACCCAGACCCTGCCGTGTGTGTGTGTTGGGCGGTGGGGGGTGGGGTGGGCAGGAAAACAGGGAGAGGTAGGGACTGGGAGCATCTGGTCTGATAAGTTTGAAAAACATCTCACCGCAAACCCCACAGGCTTTGTGCGAATCCAGATGTCACCTGAGTGCACAGGTAGAAGCTTCCATCCGAGTCCTGGGCCTGTAAGTGGGAAGGTTTGCCAGAGGAGTTAAAGTTCGGGAGAGGCTTGTGTTTCTACCAAGGGTTTGCCAGCCCTGCCTTCCACCTGCTCCCACACTGGGCTGGTTGCTGGGAACCACAGCATCGAAAGCCTAGGGGGATGTGTATGTGTGTGTGGCCAGGGGTGAGTGGACCATTGTACCTAGAAAATCGTGGTGAACTCTTGTTATACGAGATTGGCTCTTTACGAAGGGAGCTTCATAGTGAGTGGGGTCAGGCAGAGGTCTTCCTTGAAATCTAGGCCCCTCTGTGAATTTAAGCTTTCATTCCAGACTCTAGGCCCAGGTAGTGGGGTGGGTGGCACTTGTCAGCAGTGCTATTATGGGGGACCCTTCCCTGGGGAGTTGGGGGGCCTCAGAATCATTCAGGAGCAGGTCCAGATACCTGGGTCACACCCTAGACCCCACACTGTGAGGTCAGAATGTCCAGGGCTGGGGTCCGGGCGTCTGAGTCTTTGGCAAGCATCTCAGGGAAGATGCTAGGTTCTGGTAGGTGTGAGACGCAGAAAGGACCCCAAAGGCCCGACCCTGAAGCCTGTGTCCTTGCTGCCCCACCCTCGTTCTTCCCTGGGAACCAACCAGGGCAGGTGTCCAGTGTTTGTCCACTGCCTTCTTCCCCTGTGTGGGAGACATCAGCCGTCCCTTCCTTGATCTGTGCCTGTTTCCACAGTGCTGGGCTGGATCAGCCTGTGTCCCCTCCTCTCCCCCAGGGAACTTCTTTCTGTGTTGCTGGCAGCTTCCAGATGTGTCAGGTGTTTGCACGGGGCCTCTGAGGATCTGGAGGGCTTAGACTTGGGAGTGGACGGTGGGATGGGAAGAGGACTCCCACTCTGGGCTGAGGACGCCCTCACTGCAGCCTCCCCGTGACTCTGAGGATGGCTGGTGTCATACCTTCCTCGAGGCTCCAAGGAGCTAGAGGTTAGCCTGGGGGATCCCCTTCCCGCTCCAGCATCCTGGGGATCCCATGACTTGTGGTGTGACCTTCAGGGCAGGAGGAAGGGATGAGAATCTGGGTAAAGCTCTGCAGTCTCAGGAAGGAAGATCTGATGGCTTGATCAGAAAAAAAAAATCAGCTGAGCTTCTGCTTGAAAAAACAAAACACAAGCCAACAAAAAATAAAACTTGCTAGCAAAGCACTGACTCCATTGCGAAGGGCGGGGGGCAGCAGGGTTCCTTGGAGACGGCGGGAGGGTGGGAGGTGACCAGCCTGGCGTCCCCCTGCCTCCTGCTCCAGTGTCCAGCTTTGGCTCTGATGCCTGCCCAGCCTTCCCATCATCCCCCGGGCGGGGGGAGAGACCTGCTGAGTTGAGCGCCTGCTGGGTGCTGGGTGCTTTCATTGCACCCTCGCCGTCCTTCTCAGGGAAAGTGCTCTGCTCCCTGTGTCCAGGCTGAGGTGGGTGGGCACAGAGAGGTGACTTCTGAAGTCACACAGCTCCTAGACTGGAGGCCTGGGATTTGAACTTAAGAGCTCAGGGCTGCTGGCCAGGGGAAGCTGAGTGGGGCCCGGCCCCTCCTCTGAGGTCCTGGCCAGGGCTTGGGGAGCCTGGCACTTTGGGTTCAGCACCCCTTCTGTGGGCCCAGCTGGCCTTTAGGAGAGGTGCTGGAGAGGGAGGGAGGTAAGGGAGGTGGCCTTCTGCCTCTTTATCTCATTTCTCCTTGACTTCTGCTACAACCTGACCCACAGTAACCAGTCCTCACCCTGCAGGCCAGGGCTCCCCTAAAACACTCACCGTTATCCCATCTCCCACTAAGCCTTGTTAATAACCTCAGCCCTATCTCAGCTCTCCCCCTACCCCGAGCCTGGTCCGAGCCCATGGCCTCAGGTCCGACCTCCCCTAATCCCAGCCCCAAATGAGCCCCAAGCCCCAGTATCTGTCCCCAATCCTGAGGAGACCTAACCCCACTCCCTGGCCCAGTCACTGCACTGGCCCTACCTGACCTGGCCGTCCAGAGGAGTCACAATGGGGTCAGGTGGAGGACAAAATTCCCCAGACTTCCCTGAGGTCTCCAGGGGGGCCAGTCTAGCCTGGGGGCCCAGGGAGCTGTGGCCTTGGGTGAGCCGTTGGGGCCTCTGCTGGTGAGCTGTGGTCGGACCCTGAGGCAGAGGCTGGTTCCCCGGGGACAGAAGAGGACCTGGTGGGGTGAGGAAGCCTCCTGGATGCCAAGTGTGTTGAAAAATTAGATTGCCAGTTAGGAACAAGTCCATTCGATTTTCTTAGGACTAAAAACACAGGCTTTGCTGTCGATCTTGTGAGCGAGACCGGATGTGCGTGGGTGAGAGCCTGGGTCGTGACACAGACTCACTTGGGCTGGCGCAGGCTGTCTGGACTCACCTCCCACTGGTCTCCCCGCCTCTCCCCTCCCCGCTCCCTGCATTGGGATCCTGTGAGATGGAACTGAGACCTCCTGCAGGGAAGAGGGGCAGGCCATGAGGAGAACTTGCTGGACAGAGCAGAGTGCTGTGGATGGAGGTGGTCACAGCCCTGCAGGCCGGCCCAGGCCTTCCCCGCCAGCCCGGCTGAGCCAGCCCACCTAGTTAGCCTGCAGGAGCGGGCAAGACCCCCCCGACACCTCCCACTTCCCAACACTTGACTAGGTACCTGCCGCTTTCAGCAAAAAGTGGGCTGAGAATAGGGTTGTTCTGATCAGTGGCATGTCCAGCCCTGAGCCGGCCTTACTGGTACTGGGCATCTGTGGGACCAGTGCAGCCATACTTGGCCCTTGCTTTCAATTCAGCCCCATCCAGCCCCTCTGGGGACTGTCCCCACGCCCAGAATCCTAGTCTGACTGAGCTGGACCAGATCTCAAGCTTGACCTGTATATCTGAACCATTATAGAAGATTGTAAAAAACAAACAAACAAACAAAAAAGCCCCACAGAATCCCATCCTGCCCTAGAACGTTCATTCCACAAGTCTCCAGGGGATTCTGATGCTCTCCCAGGTTTGGAAACCACCTCACTCATGCTACAGGTGGGGACACTGAGGCCGGAGTGTCTAGGGCCCCACAGCGTGGGTAGACTCCTGACTCCCAGTCCAGTGCCTTTTCCCCAATGTTCTGACTCCAGAGGACCCCCTTGTGAGCATTGCCCTCATTTCCAGGTCTCTCTGAAATTACCCTCTTCTACGCTTTTTGAGGTGAGGAAGTGGCAAAACCTACTGAAGATGACATTGGGGGACATTGGGAAAATCCCCTCAGAGCTGAAGCCTTCTGACACACAGTCTGCCCTGCAGCGCCATCTGCTGGCTGGTTCTGGTATTGCCTTAGTGCCTTGCTCCGTCTGATTCACAGAGGCTCAAGCCCTTGGCTTGGATTGTCTCCTCTTTGACTCAGGGATTAGGAAGGAGCTGGAGATGATGAAGTGTGTGTAGACTCAGGACTCGGGGCTCTGGTGGGGCATCCAAAAGAGAAATACAGTCTGGTTCAGGGTTAGTTCCTTCACTGAGGTGCAGCCAGCCAAGGTGGCATAAGAATTCACAGTGACATAAAGATAGAGGTTAGCTTTCCTGATGTCAGTTCTGACAACAGTGGCAGCATGTCCAGGAGACAGGCTGGCTGGCCAGCTCCTGGGGGGCATGTGCTGTTGGAAGGACCCACAACATCACAGTGAGGAGGGAGCTAATGATTGTTCAACACTTAAAAATCTTCTTGGGAATTTAATGTCTAGTTTAGTACTTGCAACAATCCATTGCCACACCCAGTATCCCCATTGTTTTTTAGATGGAAAAACTGAGGCACAGAGATAAAAAGTAATGTGCTCAAAGCTACATAGTAAGTTATAAAAATAACTAACAATATTGAGTGTGTATTATCTGCTTGTCTCTCTGCTGAGGGTTTTTCATGAGATGCCTTACTTAATCTTCAAGACACCCAGCTGATGCTCGTACTGTTAGCAGCTCCACTTTTGAGGTTCATACTGGAGAAATAACTTGTCCAAGGTTGTCCTGGAACAGTAAGTGGTAGAGGCAAGATTTGAACCCAGGCCATCGGGAGTCAGAGCCCATGCTTGTAACATCACCGCCCCCCACTCCTCCGCCCTGCCTCCTGGGCCCTGCCAGCCTCACCTGCGGTCTGTTCTCAGTTCTAGGGCTCCAGAGGCCACGGGCACGATGCTTCGGGTCCTGGTGGGGGCTGTCCTCCCCGCTGTGCTGCTGGCCGCTCCACCGCCCATCAACAAGTTGGCATTGTTCCCAGATAAGAGTGCCTGGTGCGAGGCCAAGAACATCACCCAGATCGTGGGCCACAGCGGCTGTGAGGCCAAGTCCATCCAGAACAGGTGGGATCCGGGGGGAAGGGCAGGTGGGCGGAGGGGATGAGGACACGGACAGGGCCGCCCATTCCTGCCTCCGCCACGGTGACACGGATGCGGTGGCCTCTCCTCCCACAGGGCGTGCCTGGGACAGTGCTTTAGCTACAGCGTTCCCAATACCTTCCCGCAGTCTACGGAGTCCCTGGTGCACTGCGACTCCTGCATGCCGGCCCAGTCCATGTGGGAGATCGTGAGTACCGCCGCCCGCTCCCACCCAGCCTCCACCCTGAACCTGGGCCGACCTTGGCCGCGAGTGCTTAGGGAGGCCTTGCTGTGTGCAGAGGTCGAGGCTTGTGCCAGGGAGACAGACAGACATGGTCCTTGCCACATGATGGCTTATAAGTCTGACACCAACACATACAGGACTAGAGATTTTTCTGAAGCTCCATTCTGATGTCAGTCGCACGCTGCAGTTGTTTCAGTGGCTTCCCATTGTTATAAGATGAGACCTAAACCTTTGCCAGCCCCACAAGGCCTGGTCTGGCTCGCCAGGCAGAGGGAACAGCATGTGCAAAGTCTCAGGCAGATCAGGCAGCGCAGAGTTGGCAGGAGTGGCACGAGGTCAGGGTTGGAGAGAGGAGATTTTTCCGCAGGTGCGCTGGGAGGCCCGGGGGGCATTTCAGGCAGGAGGTGGCCATGTTGGGGTTTCCCTCGAGGCGCCCTCTGGCTGCCGTGGGAATGGAAGAGGCTGGCAGACTGGCTGAGAGGAGGGAAGTCTGGTGGCTCATGCAGGGACGCCCCCATCCCTCGCTGGGCTCACAGAGCCCACTGGGGCATCCTGGATGGGCTCAGGATTCTGGGGCCTCTGGGATTCTTGGTCTCATGAGGAGTGTTACCCTGGGGCCTCCTTGCCACCCCAAGCCTTTGGAAACACCTCTCCCTTTCTCTCCTGCCCTCCCAGGTGACTTTGGAGTGCCCTGGCCACGAGGAGGTGCCCAGGGTGGACAAGTTGGTGGAGAAGATCTTGCACTGCAGCTGCCAGGCGTGTGGCAAGGAGCCGAGTCATGAGGGCCTGAGCGTCTACGTGCAGGGCGAGGACGCGCAGGGCTCCCAGCCTGGCCCCCACCCCCACCCCGGTGGGCAGACCCCCGACCCTGAGGATCCCCCGGGGGTTCCCCATGTGGAGGAAGAGGGGGCTGAGGACTGAGGCCCCCAACTCTTCCTCCCCTCTCATCCCCTGTGGAATGCTGGGTCTCACCCTCCCAGGGAAGAGTTGGGGGAGAGGCTGAAGTCCCCCCTTTGGCACTGGATGGACTTGGATTCAGACTTGGACTTGGAATGCTTCCCGGTTGCCATGGAGATCGGAAGGGAGGGGCTGGCGCCAAGCTGCACAATTTAATATATTCAAGAGTTGGGGGGAAGAAGCAGAGGTCTTCGGGATTCTTTTTCGGAGGGGGGTTCTCTTCCTTTCTGCCTCCTAGAGGTGTGCCCTTGGGACGGGGGGCAGTTGGCTAAGCTGCTGCATTGGGGTGAGGCCGTGCAAAATGGCGGGAGCCAGGCCAAGGCCTGAACAGCCGCTGGTGAGGCAGGGCCCTGGGTGTGCTGATGGTGGTGCTGGGCCCCAGGCTGAGGGTGGGCACCTTGACTGCAGCAGCCCGAGGGAGCGCTGGGAGGACCATTGGCAGAAGCAGGAAGCTCTGGCCCCACAGGCTTCCCCCAAGGCCTCCCACCCTACTCCCCATCCCCAGGGTGACTTCTTCCTGGTGGCACAGAGGTGGCCCTCCCTTGATGGCGTGGTTGGGAGTCAGGCCTGGGCAGGACCCTGCTGACTCATGGCCCTGGAGCTGGAAGCCAGGCCCTCCGGCTTCTTTGGCTTCCCAGGGCGTGGAGGGAAGGGGGGAAGAGGAGCCCTGCTGGGCCAAGGGGAGGGGCTGACCCCCTGGACCAGAAGAGCCTCCCTCCCTCCTCGCCCTCTCCCAGATCTTGGTGTCTCCCCCTCCCCCCAAGTTCTAGGCCCCTCACAGCTGCTGGAGCTCAGCTCACCCTCTTGGGAAGCTTTTTCTGAGTATCTGATGGTGGGGAGCAGTCTCCCTTCCCCAGAGGTGCCAGGAGGGACTGGGTGGGGTGGACTCTGGCTGAGCCTCAAGAAACGTGGAAGGGGAGGGGCGTGGGCGCGTGTGGGTGGCCAGTGTTCCCTGTGGCTCCCCAGCTGCCCAGTCCCACCGCCTCCCTTCCCCCAGCTGCACTTTAGCCCTAGAAGGGGCGCGGGGCCCGGGGGGAGGGCCGGGCAGGCGGGCAATGAGGAAGGCCCCGCAGCACCCACAACTGCCTGCATCTGCCTGTCTGTCCCCAGGGCTGCTGCCAGCCCAGCAGCCCCCTCCCTGGGGGCGCCACGGTCCTCGCAGCTGTTGCGACAAGAGCTTCTGGAGCTTGTAACCAGTAGATTGTCTCCCTGATGGACCCTGAGTTTTCTCATGAATAAACTCGTTCAACGCGTGTTCTCTTCCTCACTGGGTGGCTCTGCTGACCCAGGGCTCCCTGAGGGGAGGGAGTCAGGCTGCACATCGAGCCCGGAGCAGAGCCACCAGGCAGCGCGGCCCGCAGGCCCTCCCTGCGTCCTAGGGGCCCCCACTTTCCCACCTTGCTGTGGCCCCCTGGCTCCTGGCTCCCCAGCTCCTGCCTCCTTCCTTGGGTGTCTGTTTCTGGCCTCTTGTATATCTTGGTGGGGCTTCTGGAACCTCTTGTCTGACTTTGGCCCTTGATCCCTTGGGCTTGCCCCAGGACATCGCTTCACCCTCACAGGGACCAGTCTGGCTTGGCTTCAGGAGAAGGGGAAATGGACAAAACCAGTGGTTACAAGTTGCTGTGTGAGGTGGGTGCTGTGCTAAGTACTCTACATAAATTAACTCGCTTAATCCTCGCTACCACCTGGCAAGGTGGATATAGTGCCTTCATTTTACAGACGAGGCATTGCAAGTGCAGAGGGGTTAAGTAACTTGCCCAGGGGTGAGAAATGTCACCAACAGGACTTGAACCCAGGCAGTCTGGCAGAATCATTCTTTCCGGTATAACCTGAGTAATGGCCATTTGTTAATTACCTACTGTGTGCCTGGCTGGTTGTTTGGCAACTCTGGAGTCCTTTCCCCCTCACAATGGCCCTACAGGTTTGGTACCGTTCCTGGCATGCAGCTGAGCGTGGGGCCCCCCCAGACTCTCCACTGAGGCAGGGCTGGTGGTGTGGGTGAGAGCTATGATGCTCTTTATTCCTCGCACACATTGCTGTAACCACCAATAGCAGGCAGTTTGCATATATTATTTCTAATCCATGGATGATCGTCATTTTGCAAATGAGAACTGAGGGCCTTTATGCTTTGGGAGTGTCTCCCAGGCTGGGAAGCGGCGGTGCCGGGATTCCAATTTGGCGTCCTCTAGTGGTGCAGTTGTGTACTACACACGTCAGTTCCTCAGGGTACCAAACCTTCTCCTCATGGATGCCCTGCATGCTTGTGTACTGCCCAGCTACAGGATGGCGCTCCCTGCAGTCGTGCAGGACACAACTCTTTAGGGTGGCCCTGTGCCCCTTGACATGGAACTGGGTTGGAGAGAACCCATCAGTGACCTCTCAGTCTGGCAGGGACAGACTGGCTGTATTCACATATATTCTGCATAGCTAGATGTGAGGTCTAACTCAGGGGCTTTGGAGGACTCAGAGACCGGGCCCAAATAAAGGACTTCCTGGGGGCTGTGTCCTTGGTACTGGGCCTCTGAGACCCGAGCATCGTCTTGGCAGGATGAGTCTTGACCAGGAGCTGCTTATATCCTGTGTATGAAACAAGGCAGGGTATAAATTCATAGATACATAAAGCAATTAATATGAGGCTGGTTGGAAAGGAAGCAGGAAGGTGGGTTGGTGTGGCTGGTGGCAGACCTGGAATCCTAGCCTGAGTTCAGACTTCAGTCTCTTTGCAGTAAGAGCCCTGGAGGTGTCTGCACAGAACTCGATTTCAGTGAGATGAAAAGAAGCCTCGTGGGAGGAGGAGAGAGAGGCTGGAGACCAGATGGAGACTGCAATAGTCCAAGCAAGAGGTGATGGAGGCCAGAATGGAGTGGGGACAGGCAGAGGGTAGGGAGGTAGGGCCCTAGCAGAGGGGTGGGGCCACAGAGGAGAGGCGCTGCTGATTGAATGTGGGATCAGCGAGTAGGAAGAGCCAGATTTGTGAGAACAGAGAAGCATCACTAGTGGGGCCAGCTTGCCAATGGCAGTGAGATGTGGATTAGTGACTGCCAATTTTTCTCTTCGTGGATCTCAAAATGAACTACCATGATATCCCAGAAAAAAATTGCAGGTCCCTCTCCACTGTTTGTCCCCAAACCTCCTGAGAGAGTGGAGTAAATTTAAAATCTTCACAAGGGATAAACACTGATGCGCACTGTCTATGCTGGACCCTCTCCGGATGGGCGGATAATTGGTACCAGTTTCCCCAGTTCGTCTGAGCCACTGGTATCGAGCCAATAACTCCCATCTAGTTTCCTCCCCTGCTTTGAGCCTCTGAGAAATTCCAGTCTGCCTGGGTTTAAATTCTGGCTGGGCCACTGCCTAGCTGCACAATCTTGAGCAAGTCAATTAAGATCTCTGAGGCTCAGTTTTCCCATTAGGAAGTCGGGGAATCATGATTGTACCACCTCACTCTCAGAGTCGTGATCTTTGCATGAATTAGTGTAAATACAGAGCTTGGAACAGTGCCTGGCATATGCTAGGACCTCAATGAATATCAGCAGTTATAATAATAATTATTGAGACTGAATGATAGGCCCATGACAGCTGGTGATTGGGCTGATAGTTTTGTTCATTCATTCATTAAACATATATTTATGGAAGCCTAATACATGCTAAGGCATCAGCAGTGAACAGAATAGACAAATCCCTGCCCTCATGGAGTTAACCACTTGGTCCAGCTTCCTATGGAAGCCCCTCTAAGCAGGCCTCACAACCTCCCTGGACCTCAATTTCTCCATCTCTGTCGTAAGCAGTCCTCCTTGGTCCTCTGCGTACTGACAGGCACAGAGGACTTCTAAGACTTAGCTGTCCCATTGTGGCATCAGCCTTCTCCTCTAGGGAGAGAGCAACCCACAGCTAGAAGTAATCAAGAAAACACTGAGCATCCTTGAAGGTCCCTCTCTACCATGAGGTGTTAAGGATATTTAAGACTATATTATTCCATGACTGAAATGACAAATTTAGGTGAGCACACAGAACTTTTCAAAAGGTTTAAAGTCAAGATAATAACTGTGGCCACAAGATGGCACCATCACCCAGACCCAATCTTGAAAAATTATTATTTTAAAATTTTAATTTCATTTTTTCATTTTTTATTTTTTATTGAAGTATAGTCAGTTTATAATGCTGTGTTAATTTCTGGTGTGCAGTGCAGTTATACATATATATTCCTTTTCATATTTTTTATTATAGGTTATTACAAGATATTGAATATATTTCCCTATGCTATCCAGTATTAACATTGTTGTTTATCTATTTTATATATAGTAGTTACTATATGCAAATCCTAACTCCCAACTTATCCCTTCATCTCCCCTTCCTCTCTGGTAATTGTAAGTTTGTTCTCTATGTCTGTGAGTCATTTCTGTTTTGTAAATAAGTTCATTTGTATCATATTTTAGATTCCACACACAAGTGATATCATATGGTATTTTTCTTTCTTTTTCTGACTTAACTTCACTTAGAATGATGATCTCCATATCCATCCATGTTACTGCAAATGGCATTATTTTATTCTTTTTTATGGCTGAGTAATAATATTCTATAGTATATATATACCACATCTTCTTTATCCAGTCATCTGTCAGTGAACATTTAGGTTGCTTCCATGTCTTGGCTATTATAAATAGTGCTGCTGTGAACATTGGGGTGCAGGTATAAGCAAACTACAGATCATAATATAATAAGCATCCATGCTTCTATCACCTAGAATGAACAAATATTCACATTTTTGGTCATGTTTTCTTTAGATATTAAAAAAAAACAGGACATTAAACTGAAAAAGCCAAAGCAGAGGGACTAATGTGCTATCCTACTATATACTTCTAATTTTCACAGTGCTAGAATTTACCAGGCGCCTCCTCTGTGCAAAAAGGTGTAAATACTCATCCCATTTGTATCTTCGCTGCCCCAGTTTCACAGCAGCAGAGAAATGAAGAGGCTCACAGAGCACGTAACACAACTGGGATTATGAACCCAGGTCACTGGGCTCCATAGTGTGTTTTACATAGTGCTTCTCAGCTTTTCTGTTGCTCATATAAGGAATCCCTGGGCTGATGGCGTTACTGTAGAGCTGAATGCACTCCCATTGTACAGGTGGGAACACTGAGGCCAACGGCTAGCACTGACACAGCATCGTAAAGTTTACAGATTATACCAGTGTCATTTCGTCCTGCCAACAACCCTGTGAGGTGGGTGCTGTGTTGTTCTGCTAATGATTGCGGAGGAGAAAACAGAGACCAGGGAGATGGAGTCGCTGGCCCTAAGTCCATGGAGCTAGGTACCAGTGGAGCTGGCATCTCAAGTCTGCTCTTTCTGATTCTCTGCCAGTGCTTGATAGCCTGTTCCTTGAGGCACAACAGAAATTGTCACAGTGGTGCAGGTGGTGCTGGGAGGGAGGACAGGCCTCCTCCTGCGACAGAGACCCATCTGTGGGCAAGATGGAGACTCCAAGCACCAAGCAGTGGCTCAGGGGGGATGGCTGTGTGCAGGGTCTTGAGGTTTCTTTGCCTTGGGCACTGGGCAGAGCTGAGTTTCAGTTCCACTTGATCACTTGCTGCTGGTGAACTTGGGTGAGGCCCTCGGCCTCTCTGAGCCCCATTTTAACAGCTACCTCTGAGCGTTGCTGTATCAGTAGAAATGGCATAATACAGCCCCTGGAACACAGCAGGAACCATAAATGTGGGCAGTATTATTTCCCTGCTTCTGCGAAGGGAAAAAGACCCCCGCCCACTCCAGATTCCCTTTTCACTCCTCCCCGTTTTCTTTCTTTCTATGGCAATTTTCACTCTACGACTACTTTGTTTACTATGCTTATTTTTGCATGTCTCCTTCCAGTAGACTGTCAACTCAGTGAAGCTGGGTCTTTGTTTTGGTTACTATGGTGTCTTGATTAGGCAGAACAGTGCGTGACACTTAGTAGGCGTTCAATATGTGTTGAATCCACAATATTAATCTGTGAAGTGTCGGGTAGAGACTGTCCTTAGCCAAGGGGGAGAGAGACACAGCAGTGGTGCCCGGGTTGTGCCACACCCCGCCCTTCTTCCTGCAGCAACTCCACCCCACCTGGCCTGGGGATTCCCCAGTCTGTTCACACTCTTTAGTAGACTTGGGAGTGCCAGCAGCTCGCGGACTTCATCTTCAGTGCCTGGTGCTGTCGGGAGAACGGGATGGTTTCTGCCCAGAAAGACCGTGAGGAGGAGGTAGCCATATGTTTAAACTAGAGTTTTAAGGAAGTATTATGTAGGTTATTATATACCATATATACTGTTATATACGTACCTACGTGTAATATTATATATGTGTACGTATATACGTCAAGCGATCTGCTTAATCTCCCCCAACGGGCTCCCGCAGTGACCCTCGCTGCGGGTGGACGGCCCCGCACTGGGGAGCAGTCCTGGATGAAGGCGGGCCACAGTCCCCTCCTCTGAGTTCCTCCTGCGCCACGTGTGGGTTGGGGAGGGGCATGCGGGGGTGTGGATGCTGCTACATCTGGGAGGCGATCTGGCGCAGCCTGGGCGCTCCGGTCGTCCCTCCGCAGGCCCGGGGGTACAGGGGACGCTGCCAGCCCGCGAGGCCGGGGCTCGGCTCTCCCCGCCCACCGCAGGGCGGGGCGCAGGCTCCGCGGCGCGGGGACCGCGCGCTCCTGGAAGCAGCCGCCGCTCCTCCGCGCGCGCTGGCCCCTAGCGGAGCCTCCCGGGTCCCTGGGCGCCTGCCCGGCCTGCAGCCTCCTCTTCCTCTCCCGGCCCCGCGGCCGGAGCTGTGCCGCAGTCGCAGGCGGCGGAGCAGCGCTCAGCGCCCCAGGTACCGAGCGCGGGCGGGAGCGGGACCGGCGGCCCGTGGCCGGGTTGGGAGGCGGCGGAGGCGCGGCCGCTGCTCCTTCTCTCCCCGAGGGCCGGCCCGGCGTCCTCTCTCTCGCTGCGGGGACCGTGTTCACCCAAGCCCCAGGTGCCTCTGCGCGGGCTCTGAGACCTGTGTTCCCCGCCGGGGGCTTTGCTCTGGCCCGCGGGCCCCCTCCCCCAACCTCTTACTCCGCGACCCCCAGCACCACGGCTCCCCACCTGGCATCCCTCTACGTCTATCCGCCGCGGGGTGGTTCCCCTGGCCCGACAGCGCCCATTCGCACCCGGCTCCCACCCCCTGGGGTCCCTGTCCCCGACAGCGTCCTTGCCCCATCTTACCTCCCGCCCCTTTAGGGGACTCTGCTCCCGCCAGCCAACCGCGCAGAGTCACCGTCCCGGTCCTTCTGACTTCCTGCCCGCTCCTTCTAGGAGGCTCTTCTCATCAGGTGCCTTCGCCCAAACTTCCTACCCGTTTGCACCAGGTGCCCCTACCTCACACCGGAGGACGTCCAAAGAAGCCTTCTCCGTCCTCCTCAGGTTGCTGCCCCTTGACCCGGAGACCCATCCCTATCTTCTCACCTGCCGCCCTGGGGGTCTGTTCTCACCGACGACGCCCATCCACTCTGCTCCTCCAGGTCCCATACCGCGTCTTCCTGCCCACCCTACCTCGTCCCCCGGACCCCTCTGAAACTCACGTCCTCGCCCTCGGCCCTCTGCCCCCATGGTCCCAGAGCAGGGCCCCGCCAACAACAGCACCCCGGACTGGGAGTCGGGGCCACGGTCGCAACAGGAAGGCAGCGGCTGGGTGGCGGCCGCGCTGTGTGTGGTCATCGCACTGACGGCGGCGGCCAACTCGCTACTCATCGCGCTCATCTGCACGCAGCCTGCGCTGCGCAACACGTCCAACTTCTTCCTGGTGTCGCTCTTCACGTCGGACCTGATGGTGGGGCTGGTGGTGATGCCGCCGGCCATGCTGAACGCGCTGTACGGGCGCTGGGTGCTGGCGCGCAGCCTCTGCCTGCTTTGGGCCGCCTTCGACGTGATGTGCTGCAGCGCCTCCATCCTCAACCTCTGCCTCATTAGCCTGGACCGCTACTTGCTCATCCTCTCGCCGCTGCGCTACAAACTGCGCATGACGCCCCCGCGCGCCCTGGCGCTCATCCTGAGCGCCTGGAGCCTGGCCGCGCTCGCCTCCTTCCCGCCCCTGCTGCTGGGCTGGCACGAGCTGGGCGGCGCGCGCGCACCTGCCCCGGGCCAGTGCCGCCTGCTGGCCAGCCTGCCGTTCGTCCTCGTGGCGTCCGGCATCACCTTCTTCCTGCCCTCGGGCGCCATCTGCTTCACCTACTGCAGGATCCTGCTGGCCGCCCGCAAGCAAGCCGTGCAGGTGGCCTCCCTCACCACCGGCATGGCCTGCCAGCCCTTGGAGACGCTGCAGGTACCCAGGGTGCTCAGGGAGATCCGGGCTTGTGGGATGGAGGGGAATGAGCCGCCACTGGGTGCCCAGTGCGCATCCATCACTTTCTTTTTCTTCTTTTTCCCCCACCATTTTTAAATACACACTTGCTGGCGATCTCCAAGTGGTCATTCCCAGCTCCCACCTTTCTTCTGAACTCCAGACTCAATGCCCGACTGTCCACAGGATGCTCTGGGATGTGGGTCAGGCTTCTCAAATGTAACATGTGCAACAGGGAATTCAGGGTGTCCTGACTCTCCCCATCTGCTCGTCCCCCATCTTCCCCACCGCCACAAATGACTCCAACTTGGCATCAGGCACCAGAAATTTAGGGATAATTTTTCTCCCTCATGCTTGTGGGATTCATTGCCAAGGCCCTGCTGGTGCTGCCTTCTAAGCACGTGTCATCTTCAACACCACCCTCCTGATCCAAACCACCATTGCTTCTTACCTGGAGTCTCTGATAGTCTCCTTCTGCCCGCCCACCCCACCCCATCCCACTTCCACTCCAGACTCACTCTTATCCATTTTCTGTGCAGCAGCCAAAAGCACAAATAAAAACAAAAAAGTGGTCACATCACTCCCCTGCGTCAGACCTTTCAGCAGCTCGGCATTGCTCTCAAGATGAGGAGGGGACACTTGTCAGAATCTGGCCCTGGGACCCCGTCCTTCCAACCTCTCCCTGCCCCATCTCTTCCTGCACCAGCCCTGTGGCCCTTCTGATGCTCCCAGAAGCCCCAGGCTGACTCTGTGGCCAGGTCTTTGCACTCGCTGTCCCCTCTGCCTGGCATGTCCTTCCCCCCTGGGCTGCCATTGCCAGACTTTTCTTCAGCTCCCAGGCCACCCCTTCCCAGAGACCGTCCCTGACCACCCTGTCTGCAGGCCTCCCCACCCTGCTTTTCTCTGTCCCGACACCCAGTGTATTTGTTGATTCGATCATTGTCCATCTCACCCCACTCAAGTGTAAGCTCCCTTGAGGGCTGGGTGTGTCCGGATTGGCTTTGCCCCTTCACTGCACATAGTAAATGCTTATTGATTCCCTGTGAATGGGGTAGGTGCTCTTAACTCAAGGCCCTGCAGCATCTAGGGTAGAGTGGCTCACACAATGCCTGGGTCCTATTGTCCATCCCGAAGGATGGGGGTCTACACTGATCCTGCCTGAGCCCGAGAGAATGAGGTCACAGGTCCCAAGGAAGGTCCTGACTGGGCTCTCTGAGCTCATCTTGGTGTAGATGCCTGCAGGATCGGGGAGGTGGGGTGCCTTTGGAATCACTGGGTAGATGGGGGCTAAGAGGCTAACATCCTGGTCGGCAGTCCCCTGGAGCAGCTTGTCCGTATCACCCTAGCAGTGAGGTCCACCAACTAGAAGGACAAGGTTTTGGATGGACAGGCTGCAGCCCTGCTCTCTCCCTGATCTGTGCTCATGAAGAACTTTCCTGAGTCTCAGCAGATGGCAGTGACCCTGATTTAGTTCTCCAGCGGGAAGACGACTGCCTGGGCCATCCACACTCTCCCCCTGGGTTCTTGTGAAGGAGCGTTTCCCGAAACTGCAGGTGTTTGGGAACTGCCTTGTGAGATCTGCCTTGCTACCTGCTCCGTCCACCTTTGCTACCCTCACACATGCCGTAAGCCTCTGCGTTCATATGTGCTTAGCATTTGCTTGAAATCATCTCACTTATCTTTTTACCTTCATAAACTTATTTAGAGAGAAAACTTCTTATCTCTTTTGGGAATGGAAAAATCAGTCTCCTTGCCGTAAAATAGAAGGTGATCACAAACACAACCCCAGTGAGGCTGCAGAAACCCCAGCAGTGTCCCTGAAGTCCAGCTTGGTTTGGCTGGAGAGACTGAGCTGAGGCCTGCTTTCTCTTTGTCAGATGTCAGAGGGATGTTAAAGACGTAGTAGCATCCATGCAGGGCTTTTTCTCAATGGAGCCAGAAGAGCAGGGAGGGAACTGTGAAAGACGTCCTTTCCTGCTGAGGTTCAGTTCTTTTATGGGATCCATTTACCGCCCAAGCTCATCTCCCATTCTCACCCTCTGGGAAGCTCTGCCCTAGTGATCAAGGACGCGAGAAGCTGGCTGGCCTTGGTGAGGCTGAGGTGGGAGAGGTCTGGATTCTCGGTTCCAACAGTGCCTGTGACACACGGATTTTCTTTCCATGAAGCTAACTGGCTGGTGCCAGGACTGAACCTGAGACAATGCGGCCTCCGCACCCGGACAGGCATCCCCCAGGTGCTGGCAGCTGCAGCCCCCTAGCCTTTGAGCGCTCACTGCATGCCAAGCACTGAGCTCAGCTAATCCCCCCAACACTCAGTGAGGCAAGTGCTGTCATCATCCCTCTGATGGGGAAACTGAGGGCCATAGAGGGGAGGTGAATTGCCCAAGGTTGCACAGCTGAGGAGTGAGGTTCAAGCTCAGATCTGACTGATGTCAAAGCCTGGGTCTGAGCATCGTGCTGCCTATGGGCGGTGACATGCTCTTAAAACGCTGACTTCAGGGACACCACCCCGTGTCTGTCCCTCTACTCCACTGGCTGTGCCTTCTCCATCTCCTCTGTGGGTCTTCCTGATCTACCACCATCTGTGGCCTCAGTCCTTGGGCCTCCTTGCTTTTTTGCCCCTCCACATTCACTCCCTCAGTGTGCTCATCTCATCCCAGGACTGAAAGTACCAC
Organism: Camelus dromedarius; assembly: GCF_036321535.1. Taxonomy (NCBI): domain Eukaryota; kingdom Metazoa; phylum Chordata; class Mammalia; order Artiodactyla; family Camelidae; genus Camelus; species Camelus dromedarius. Next base: position 57,816,879 of record NC_087449.1, on the reverse strand, counting down.
CCACACGGTGATGACTTCCAGCAGGGACCACTTACTTACCCCACCCCAAACAGAACTCTGGGTCTTCCAGGCTCCAGACACCATCCCTCCATTGTCTTCTTCATATCGACTCATTGACATGAGTTGCTCAGGCCAGGAATCCTGGAGGCAGCCTTTCTTTTTCTCACGCTGCACAGTCGGTCCTCTGACCGCTACTTTCAAGACACGTGCAGGCTCTGATCATTTCTCATGTCTATTGCTGCCTCCCGGCGCCGGCTGAGCCCCTTCATCTGTTGCTTGGGTTAGTGCAGTGATCTCCCACTGGCTTCCTGATCCCATTCTTACTCCCTTTCCATCTGACACAGCAGCCTGAGCCATCCCTTTAATATGCAAGTTCTGTTGCATCATTCCTCTTCTCCTTCTCTGGTCTCCTCCCCTTCCACCACGCCCCTCACTATTTCTCTTTCAGCCCCACTGGCCCCCTTGCTGTTTCTTGAGCACACCAAGCACACTCCTGCCCCAGGACCTTTGCACTTGCTGTTCCTTCTTTCAGAGTGCCCTTTCCCCACATCAGCTGGTTCTCCCCCTAACCCAGAAGAAACTGATAGAGGTTAGGGGGTTAATGATTGTTTATTTCCTCCTACTAGAATGTAAGTTCCATGAGGGTGAGGGCTTGTCTCTACTGCTATATTCCCAGCACCTAAAACTGCGCCTGCCATGTTGTAAGCGCGCAGTGCACAGTAATGGAAAGAATGAAATGAATGCAGTGCTTCGCAGAGCTTGGGATTCAAGCCCCGCTCACATTGCTCCCTGTTCTCCCAATTCCTTTACAAGAAGTTCTTGTAGTGGATGGATCCTGCGCTGTTTCGTACATTGATTGACTTCCTCAGTACTGTGTTGAGTGCCTCCCATGTGCAGGAGCTTTTCTAGGCTGTGGGTGCAGCCATGAGCGGATGGAGACAGTCTTGCCCTCTTGGAATCTATGTTCTAGTTTGAGAGAGAGACATTGATCATGAAACCCTATCGTGATGAGGGTTATGGAGCTTATAATATTCAAAACCTATTACTCCCTGTGCATACGTTTGCAAACTGAAGTGAGGAAGTCACAAAACCAAAGGCTGGGAGGAGTCTTCAGGGGTCATTTAGCCAGCACCCTGCCTCAGAGGCAGAAGGACCCGTAGCCTCTCAAGCCAGAAATGTGTCTGTGCGAACACCTCCCACTTTCTGGAAAGCCTTTTCTCTTGATTTGAATGAGAAAGTGTCAGACTCCACCACCGCCTTTGCTTCTAAAACCACTTGGATCCAAAGCAAGCCTTCCGCAGGGCTATTTTCCTTACCGCCTGGAGAATTGCTTGTAATTGGGGAACTTGCTTCTGGGATGCTGCCTCTACTCCAGCCTCTTGGGTTGTGACCCCGTCCCCCCACCCACCTCCACCCCGAGCTGACCTGCCCCGGAGACCAGCAGCGTCCAGCCTGGAGGGCGGAGGAACTCTCAATGCCTGGATCCAGAGGAACTGATGAGAGTGAACAGAACTTGGGGTGTGTCAGGCCCCTTTCCTCCTCTTCTCAGCTCCACTGAACCCTCAGCTCCTTCCTGATCCAGCCTCTAGTTTCCCTGAAGAGGGAAGTGGGCTGGGCACTGATCCCTGAAGTCCTGCCTCCTCTGGGGCTTTGGACATGGAGGCTGAGCCAGCTGGAGCATCTTTTTCTGCCTCTACCCGCCACTTCTGCCTACTGATGTGAACAGGCTTTTAAAAAGCCACTGGTTGGGAGCAGTTTCATCCAGGTCTTCATGGCCACGGGGGCTGTGAGAAAGGGGCTGTGCCTTGAGGTGAGGCAGGAGCTGTGGGCGGGGGGTGGAGAGGGGGCAGAGAGGTGGTGGCGGTGTCGGAGTGAGATGCTGCCAGGGGTTTGTGTGTGTGTGTGAACGGTGGGCGCCTGTATGGGGGTGGCGCTCATCCTTGGGGGATACCAGAGGAACCAGTGTGGGAACTCAGCCCGATGGGGAGCAGCAGAAAGAAGCCCAGATGGGAGTTTCCGTTTTGTCAGTTCCTTTCTCTCTCTGCCAGGATTCCTGTGTCTCTGTGGTTAGAACCCCCTCCCCATCATCTTCCTTTTTACTTCGTCTTTCCCCCTTCCCAGGCCCCCTCCCCCAGTTCCACCTCGCCCCAATCTCTTCCTTCCTTCTGCAGTGCTGTCTTCCTCTTCCTTCTCTCCCATCAACTTCTCCTCCTTGTCCTCCCCCAGCTTTTTTCACCCTCTATCACCCAGCTATGCATCATTCTGTCCTAACGATCCATCTTGCCTTCCATCTCTGCTTCCTCCTCCTCAGAGAAGGCTGTGATCACAGAAATATCTTGGAGGTGGAGGAGGGGGCTGAGTGGGAGAGGCTGCCAGAGGAGCAGAGCGGAGCATGACAGCCATGGCTGCTGCTTAGAACGAGGCGGCGGGTGCAGCGGGGGCAGGGCGCAGGAGCTTGTGTGCCTGGCTGGGCGTGGGTTCAAATCCCGCCTCCTTCTCATCTCAGCCAGGTGACTCTGGACAAGTCACTCACCTCCCTCTACCCCAGGGGTAATGGTATTTATCATTTGAGGCAGTTTGAAGAATCAATGAGATGATACATGTAAACCTGGCGCATAGTAGGTGCTCAACTAGTATTAATTCCTGTCCTTTCCTCTTGGTGGTAAAGCATGTGGTTCTGGGGAGCTTGTCCCTTTGAGCCTTTCGAGGGGTAGAAAGCAGCATCGCTGCCATCAGCAGCCTGGTCACCGTTATCAAGGAGCTGAGGGGAACACAAGTAACAATGACAACAACAACAATAACCAGCACTCACAGGTGCTCACCATGTGCCGTGCGCTGTTCCAGTAACTTCCTATCATCTTATTTAATCCTTACGATCATCCTATGGGCAAATGCCATTGTAATCACCTTTTTACAGATGAGAGATCTGAGGCACAGAGAGGTGATGTACCTCGCTTAAGGCCACTCAGCTAGTTAGTAACAGAGCCCCGATCTGAACCAGGCAGTCTGGCTCCAGAGTCTACCTTATAACCCTCACTATGATTAGATGATTGTACAAATTTGAAATTACACAAAGGAATACGGAAACACACTGTAAGATGCAAATTCATCAACAAAGTCAAAGACCCCTCTGATGTCTATCGAATCACCTCCCACTCCCAGGGACACTTTTATCAGCGTCTTTCCAGTTCTTTTCTGTGTTTCCATGTTTGTTTACAGACCTAAAGAAACTTAGTGCTTTGCTTTGTGTATTTTTCTAAACAAAGGGAATCATCTTGTTTAGAAAAATATCTCTTGTTTTGCAACTTGCCGTTATCACTTGATAATGTGTCGTGGAGATCTTTCTGTTTGATCAATTCATTCTTTTAAACGTCTGTATAGTATTCTATAGTGGGAACGTACTGGGGTGTATTTAACCATTCTCCTTTTGATGGACTTTTGGGATGTTTCCTATCAGGAGTTTTTCCTATCGCGACTAGCGCCGTGGTATGCATTCTTGTATGTGCCAAGTGTACAGACATGTGTGCTGGTGTTTATGAACATAGGGGCCTGTAAATGGAATTGCCTTCTGGAAGGGCACTGCCAAATCGTCATCCAGTGGCTGCCCCCTGACAGTGACAAATGCCACTGACGCATATAAGGGACATGCAAACAACAGAATGTGCCATGAGGGGCTGCAAGGGGCTACAGGGCAGAGAGAAGTGGGAAGGCGAGGCTGGCATCAGCCAGACCCCAGAGTGTGGGCTGGCGGTTGCCATTGGCTTCTGCTCCATGAGGGCCTCTCTGTGACAGTGGTGGGGTTTTACTTGGGGGTGCCATCCTCTAAAGTGGAAGCAGCATGGGCAAATGGGAAAAACACAGTTTCTGGAGCCAGAAATGACTTTAATTCCCTGACTCAATACTTACCTGCTGTTTGACTCCTGGCAAGTTCTTCTGCCTCTCTGCATCCCATCTGCAGGATGGGTATTACGATGCCCACCTCCCACGAAGGCTGGACGGCAGAACGAATATCAAGCGCTGATGCACAGTAAGTGCTTAGTATGTGGGGTTGATAATTTGGGGTAACTGGTGCCTTGGCTGAGGACTTGTACTGGCACAGCGTGATCTTGGAAAGGTCCCCTACCCTTTCTGAGCCTCAGTTCCTTCCCTTCTTGCCTATATTCTTGGATGAACTCTTTGGAGAGAAGAGGAGAAAGAAAAATGCAGGTTTATTCCCAGGAAGACAAGAGAGGGAATCTCAGATCATCTTTAACTTTTCTGGAGTGCTCTCCCTGATGATTGACCCCAGCAGATCTCCCCACGTGCCTCAGTTCCCTGGTGCCCTAGAGCTCTGGCAAGGTCACAGCTGTCTCTTTCCCCTTCCTCAGGTCGCCAGGGGCCAGGGGGTTTCTGTGTGACTGGGGTTTCCTGAAGACGCTGTCTCCCTCCTCCCCATATGTCTGTCCTCACTGATGGTAGCAATTTGAATTCATGGCAGATCTTAGGAGATTCTTTTAGGGCAGTAGAGCCCTCTCCCTCTGGGTTGACGACAGAGCCACAGAAACCATACAGAGTCCACTCTGGAGAGAGAAAATGAGCAGGAGAGAAAAGCAGCCCTCTTTTTCTCCCTCACTGCAGTGTAGTGAGTCACAGCATTTGTCCTGATGTGCATGCTGTTTTGGAAAACCGGAGCTGCTGGCAGAGGGACAGGGCTCCTGATGGTGCCAAAAACTTCCCCAACCTGATGCATGTACCACCGAACCAACATCAGAGCTGCTATGTATTTACACTCACTCTCTGCTGGACACTGTGCATGCGTTTATTATCCACAACTTCACAGCAACTCTGTAAGCTGAGTATTTTCTCCCATTTTACAGATGTGGAAACAGAGACTCTCAAGATCACAGAGTGAGTAAGTGGTAGAGGCATGATCTGAAGCCAGACCACTTGTCTTAAAAGCCCAGCTCCTGCCTCCGCTCAGTGTTGCCCCACCAAGACAGGGGGTAGTAATCAAGGGCCTCTTATAGGCTGCTCTGTGTGAATGTGTCCTTAATATTTGTCTAACCAGATTTCATCTGGACAAACACATTGAAGGGTGAGAGTTACAGTGTGTCTCGTCTCCCCTGTTCTGCCCACCGCCATTCTAGAATGAGACTCTCCAATTCTACAGATAGTAGCAGCTGGGGTTCAGCACCATGGAGAGGAACCAAGCCTGGATACCCTGAGGAGGCGGGGAGAGAACGGGGCTGGGAGGGGAGCTCCTGTGCTTGAGAGTGGGGAGAGGGGTTTGGCTTTGGTGCTCTCAGGGCTGACAAATCTTGGCTTTGCTTCCTCCGCCCCCTTTCCATCTGCGAAGTTTGCGTGGGAATCTGGTTCCCCTCCTGCCTCCTTCTGACTCTTTCATCTTCCCATACCCAAGCTACCTCTGGTTGCCTCAGGAGCTAAGCTGGGCTCCCATGCAGTTTAGGAAATGTTGGGGGGAATCCCTGGATTTCAAAGGGTCACTGGTCCTTTGGTCTGAGGATTTGTACTGTGTATTCCCAGGCAGCACACATACTGTTTCATAACTCTGTGAATTGTGCACATCTCTGCATACTAGTATTTACTTTAATTGTAAATATAGGTGGGTCTCGCTTTGTGTAAATCTGATAGACGAAAATACAGATTGATTGCAACACGTGGTTTAGAGGAGAGCTTCCCATTCCAGCTTTTGTGGACCCATAGAGGTTTCATGGATGAACGTTGCAGTGGCCTCTGAACCCTCTGGATGTGTGGGAACTTTTTTCTTCTGTGTGTGTATAAAAATTTGTAAGTTTTTTCTTTTCTGGGGAGTGGTTTTGTAGATTTTATTAGAGTCTTAGCAGGCTCATGAAGCTGAAAAAGTTAAGAGGACCACTGGGCTAAAAAGTTCAGAGAGGTTTTTTAAAGTCTGGGACTCCTGGTCTCCAGTTTTCAAGGTCACATTCCAATCCCTGTTGCCGTGTCCCCCCCACCTCTCCCCCAGCTCCTGCTCACGGAGTCCACGTGTGAGAATGGAGATGTCTGCCAGTTCCCAGCAAAATCTGAGTTTAAAATGCCAAGGTCACTCGCAGCCCTAGTAATTTCTAACCAATTTAATTGCACACATTTGTTTTGGGCACACCTTTTCAAAAATGCACTTTATTTTGTGAAACATGAGAGTAGTGGTGCAGGCAAAACCATCAGTCTAAAATATGAAGAGAATCCATATGCAAAGAGATTGCCAAGCCCTGGAGAGCAACTGTCCTCTTTTGCCAAGTCCAGTTCAATTGCAGCTAATTCTTGGTAGTGCCAAAATGCAGTGCAGGACAACACTGCCCCCAAACACAAATCCAACAGTTCAGAAGACCCACGCTCCCTGCGAAGGACAACACTTGATACTGGCCATCACACATGGCTATGAGCCCCAGCACCCAGGAAATCTCATGGTACTTCCTAGAGCTCCTTGTGAAGTGCTGGGTCAGGGTCAGGACACAGTGCAGGATCAGGACCAAGGCTCAGTCTACTTCTGGGGTTAGGGCTCAGTCTGAGGCTAAAGTTGGGTTCAGTCTGGTCCATGGTTGAGGCTCAGTTTGAGACCTTGGTTATGCAGGGCTCAGTCTACAGTAGGCATCAGGGGCTCAGGACTGTGAGCAGGGCTTAGCTGATTGATGATGTCTGGGCTTGGTCTGGAGCCATGGTCAAGGTTCAGTCTGGAATCAGGGTCAGGCTTCAGTCTCGGACTACAATTGGGACTCACTCAAGGAGGAGGGCTCAGTTTATTACTGGTACTAGGGCTCAGTTTAGAATTAGGATTAGGGCTCAGTCTGTGGCTGGGAATAGGCTCAGACTGGGGTTCTTTCTTAGCTGAATCATGTGGCCTTCCTTTCCGCAGGTGCCCAGGACCCCATGCCCAGGGGTGGAATCAGCTGACGGTAGGCGTCTGGCCACCAAGCACAGCAGGAAGGCCTTGAAGGCTAGCCTGACACTGGGCATCCTACTGGGCATGTTCTTTGTGACCTGGCTGCCCTTCTTTGTGGCCAACATAGCCCAGGTAATGCCACCGCAGGGGGTAGGTGAGTCCACGCCTTGCTGGGGAGGCCCTGAATCCCATCCCAGCCCAGATCCGGGGAGGGAAGAGGGTGGGTTGCCTTTCATGGCATATGTGTTCGTGTGTCCATCCCATCCATGCTGGGTGGGGTGGTCTGTGTCCCTGCTCTGGGACCAGGCATGATGCACGCCATCCCTCTAGGCCGTGTGCGACTGCATCTCTCCAGGCCTCTTCGATGTCCTCACGTGGCTGGGTTACTGTAACAGCACCATGAACCCCATCATCTACCCACTCTTCATGCGGGACTTCAAGCGGGCCCTGGGCAGGTTCATGCCATGTCCCCACTGCCCCCGGGAGCACCAGGCCAGCCTGGCCTCCCCCTCCATGCGTACCTCTCACAGTGGCCCACGGCCCGGCCTGAGCCTGCAGCACGTGCTGCCACTGCCCCTGCCACCTAACTTGGACTCAGACTCGGACTCAGGCTCAGATGGCTCCTCAGGCCTGAAACTCACAGCCCAGCTCCTACTGCCTGGAGAGGCCACCCGGGACCCCCCACCGCCTGCCAGGGCCACTACCACAGCCAACTTCTTCAACATCGATCCAGTGGAGCCTGAGCTGCGGCTGCATCCACTTGGGACCCCCACGAACTGACCCGGGCTTGGAGTTGGTCTGTGGGAAGCTGAACTGGAAAGGACCAAGTTCCCAAAGCCTTGGACTAGCTCTTGGCTAAAGCCAGGGGGCCATAGGTCCTCTGGGAGCCCTCTGAGCTCCAGTTGGGTGCACTGAGCCAGCTCCCCCTGCCCACTCCAGCCTCCTATCTGGAGGAGAAAAGGCTGCTTCAGATAGTTTTCTCCAGGATGCTCCGCTGTTGAGTGTAACTTGTGGATGTGTGTAGAGCAAGGCTGGAGGACTCCTGCGGGTGGGCATAAGGACCTCTTGGTCCAGATCAGGATGCAGACAGGCATCTCCTTTGCACATTCTATCAGATGGCATGTGAGGGATGCCTTTGTCTGCTGAGGTGGCTTAGTGCTGGGCCAAACTTCTTGGTCCTCAAAGTGCAGTCCATGGGCCATCAGCATCAGCCCCCAGGAGTCCGTTAAAAATGCACGCCTTTGCCCCATTCGAGACCTGCCGATCCCCCGGTGAATCATGTGCACGTTACGATTTGAGATGTGCTGGCTCAGATGATCTTTAACCTTGAGGATGGTTTGCTAGGCAGTTTTTGGGCCAGCCAGACTTTCAGGATGTATCTGGCTACACAGAAAATATCTGAGCCTGGGAGTCGGGCAGGCATAAATTTGAATCTCTGCTTCACTACTTACCAGCCCTTGGACAAATTACTTAACCTCCCTGAGCCTGCTGTTCCATGTGCAAAACAGGGTAATGATGCCTGCCTCATAGGGTGTCATGAAAATCAGGGTAATGGGTGTAGAATACCCAGCACCTGGCAGGTGGTCAGTGGGTGGTCCCCCCTGTTGTTATAACTTCTGGCCATCCAGCCTGCTAGCCTCTTGCTGAAGGCCGGGAAGGGCTGTTTGCTCCCCACTGTTCTTTTTCCATCTTCCTCCTCCTCATTAGCCCTGGCCCAGATCCCACAACCTGGCTCTGATTCCTCAACTTGCTCTGGATACTGGGTGGTGTTCCCATCCCAGCTCCTGGGGGCAAAGGGCAGCTGGCGGGTTCTTGCTCAACACCAGGGGTGGATGTTCCTCTACCTTGGGCTTCCTTGGACCTATTAGGGAACCAGCTGATGGGGACAGAACCAGCCCCTTGCCCACCTCCTTTTGGCCTTCCTGAGGTCAGTGAGGGAGTAGGAGTGGTGGCCATTGGGTCAGCAGAGTTGTAGAGATGTCCCTGGTGCAGGCAGGTGGACCTTGGCACAGGGGCCTGATTTTTTCTGAGGGGGAACTCTTGGTTCCCATAGTTTACCTGCTGTAGATTCCATTTCAGTCTGAGGTTTTTCCATCCCCAAGTTCCATCAACCCAAACTTCAGGGGCCTCCTCTGCTGGCCAGGCGCTCTCCTTGGTGCTGATCAGATTCAACTCTAGCAAGGCCACTGGATGTAGAGGGGCCATGGTGCTCGTGAGGGCTCCCCCTCTACCCCAGGCCTGCCCCAGGGGACTCTCAATAAGCATTAGCTGAGGTGGTGACCTGGTGTGGACTGAGTTTTCCTGAGGGGCCACTTGGGCTGGAGAAGCAGCTGGGGAAGTGGGAAGAGACTCCAGGTGCAGGCTCTGCCCTGGATTTGCTTTGGGATCTCAGCAACATCACTTCTTAGGGCCTCAGTTTCCCCAAAGTAGGAGTTCTGTGAATATTTGTGGAGTGAACAAAAAACAAGTATCCCTGAGGACCAGTTCAGCTCCAATATTCTAATTCCCCTGCATCTCTCCCCTCCTGGCTGCCTCCCCCGCAGCTTGTCAATATTTTCCCCGCCTGGGCCTTGGTTTCCCCATCTGAGCAATGCGGGCAGGGGGCAGAGTATCTCTAGCCCTGTCATTCAGGGACAGTGAGGGGGCCAAGGGGAAGGTTCCCATGGATGCACATACACTGGCTAAGAGCTTGGGCTCTCAGGGCCGACTGATTGGAGACCATCTGTGTGGCCTTGGGCAGGTTACCTAACCTCTCTGGGCCTGCAAGTGTAAAGTGAAGATAATGATAGTACCTACCTCATAGGGTTGTTGTTTGAAGGTCAACGGACACACTCCATGGGAGTGCTCTGTACATGGTAAATACTCAATAAATGGTGGCTATTATGACTATTTATTATTATAATCATCATCACCTTTGTTTCTGCGATAGGAAATCCTTCCCCCGTATATTTCACCAGGCCCAGTTCCCCGTCCACGCTGCATGCTGCTCCAGCATTTTTTCACCTTGCTCTACAACAATGATATCCAGGGCCACCAGGTGGCATAACTTTGCGGGGTGCCCTTCACATCACGTCTTCTGATGGATGCCCCTGTGGTTGAGCAGAGCCCGCCAGCATGGCTGCACGTGGCAGATCTCATCGGATCTCTCAAGAGCAGAGAGAAAAAGCTGTCTGCTCCCAACCTGTACCTGCTCCGTGGGCTGGTGGGCAGCTCTGGAGAGTGGATGGAAGAGAGGGCAGACACCAGGCTTCGGAGGCTGGGGAGCATGGCAGGATAGGAGCCCCGGGTTCCAGAGAGCCCCCTGGGCCTCTTGATGGGCAACCAGACCCCATGGCTCCAACCCAAAGCACAGGAGGCCCACAGCTGGTTAGACCTGGGATGCTATGCTGTGCTTAGTTGACTCTGCAGGGCGCTGGCCTTGCCTCCTCAGAGAGGGAACTGTGATTCCTTACAACTCCCTCTTCCTTCTGATACCAATGTCTTCAATTTAGGAAAGGCGCTGGTAGAAATCCTGCATCTCCAGAGCTCATGTGAGGAACCTGGTGGTGAAGGGTAAGAGAGTGCTGCACATGGAAGTCTGGGAAAGTGACTCTTCTGGGGTCAGTCCAGCCCTGGGCAGGGCTCCTGGGTCTCACTGGTACAGTTGGGGCAGCCCAGTGGGTTGGGGCCCACGCCATGGCTGCAGATATGGGAGCTCTTAGCAGGGCTGGCAGCAGCAGGAAGGGAGGCGCCTTCGGACTGATCCAGCCCTGTTGGCACTTGGTCTTGGCTGGGGTCAGGGGATGCGGCTGCTTTGGGGGTGTCTCTGGATGCGGGACCCTGGGTTTGCCCATCCTGGTTGGTGGTCTTATCTGATGAGGTGGCTGCTGCCTGGTGAGGCTCCTCATGGGGCAGGCTGCCTGGAGCCAGCGAGAGCCCCTTCCCATCCCAGCTGGGCTTGGTGCGGATGCCCACGGCCTTCAGGATGATGTCCATCTGCTTGGCGTAGTCCAAGTGGCCGCTGACCTGCAGAAGGACAGTGAGTGAGGACTCCAGTGGGTAGGCAGAGCCCAGCCCTCCCCAGGGCCCCAGGCTCAGTTCCTGGGCCTCACCCACTCCCTCAGCATCTTCAGTCACCGATGCCGTGACTCCAACCCTCAAAGACTCTCAAGTCCAGGGTGGGTGGGAAGCCTCTGAGGTCAAGGCTGCTCTAAAATTTATTAAATAAAGTTGAAGGAAGCTGCTCTACAGAATCTGGTCCTCCCAGGGCAGGAAGGATTCTCCTGATAGAAAGTTGGAGTGGGAGCTCTTGTTCTCTGCCTTCAGCTGCAGGTTACAGCGGAAGGGCTCTGCTGCTCACCAGCGATGGGACCTTGGGCAAGCCTCTGTAGCCCTCTGGCCTTCGCCTGTCTCAGCTGTCAAATGGGGACAATAGGCGTAGTTACATCAGAAGGTTGCTATAAGGGCCCCCCAGGAAAAGCCCCCAAATTGAAAATAGAGCTATGGCTGGAAAGACTGCTAGGTACTTCCTACAATTCATTCTTCCCCTTCCCCCTGAGACATAAGAATTTCAATTTATAGCTGGGTACACTAAGTGTAGCCTTGCGACAAGTTTTGGCCAATGAGATGAAGCAGTACTATTATGCGATGCTCCCTGGAAGTCTCTTTAAAAGGAAGAGTGCTCCTCACTCCCCTCCCCGATTTCCTTTTTTGTGCTGGCTGGAATTCCGACAGGATGGCCAGAGCTTTAGCGGCCATCATGAGCCATGAGGACAGCAAAGTAGCAAGACAGGGAATTTTGGCTCCTGAAGGCTGTGAAGCTACCAAGCCTACCCTGAACTACCTCTTCTGGCCCTTTTTCCTGTGTGACAGCATCAACTCTTGTGTTTTTAAGCCACTTCATCTGGCCCTCTGTTGTATGGACGGAATCTCCATCGAGACAAGAGTCAAGAACTCAGAAGTGCCCACCCAATCTCTGAGAGAATAGAGACTCCCCAGTTTTGTGTTGGGATATTTCAGTGAAAACTAGGGATGTGACTGGACTATCTGATGGTATCTGTGATAACAGACAGTGCTCAGCACACAGTAGGTCCTGAATGCATTGTAGACAACGAATTTATTGGATATACTCCTTTGACAGGCATTGGCTGCTAACTGTAGATTAGAAGAAACTGAGCCATAGGGGAGGTAAAGGGACCCACCCAAGGTCACAGAGATGCCAAAGCTGGGATTTGAATCCTGGCTTGTTCTCTTCATAGAAGATCAAATATGTTTTGGGGGAGACATTAAAAATCATTCTCATTTTACAGATGATGAAAGAGTAGCCCAGAGAGGGTTGGTGGTTTGCTTAATGACACACAGCCTCTGAAGAGCAGAGCCGTGTGTGCTGTGCTTGAGATGCTGACAGTGGAGGCTGCTTCGCTCAGATCTCCCTGAAATAGAGCTTCATGCCCTCCCCAGCCAGCTTGGGGGGCCTGCTTGAGGGCCAAAGGCAAGCACAAGACAGAACATTCCTTCAAGGTTGAAGAGGAAGATTTTTGTTTAAAAAGAAGGCAGGAAAACATTGAGGAGGCTTGCGCTGGGAATCTTAGGAAACAGCACAAAGGCTCAGCTGGTAACATCTGCATTTCCATCTGAATCACAAATCGCACCGGGTTATTCCAGTGACTTTTCAAGAACATAAAAGACAATTCCCAGTACGCTTTTGTTACTTTCTCAGAACCAGAACCTGCCTACTTCTTGTTCCTTTCTTTACAAACGTGTTTAAACAGTGTTCAGTGAAAATACACACAAGTACACACATATAAGAGGCTTTTCAGATCCCTGGGTTCAGGGTGAGGGTCAAGGTGAGGCAGTGTCCTTCCAGAGAGGGTGGACGTTAGTGGCTGCCTGGCGCTAGAAAGAACCTAAGTTTAGAATCAGAAAAATGGGGGTTTCAGCCTTGGCTCCATCTCCTACCAGTAACTGGGTGAGTCCTCACAACGCGCTGAACCCCAGCCTCCCCATCTATCAAATGAAGATCATGACACCCCATACCTTGAACGTTTGCTACGAGAGTTCAAGGGTCTGGGACTTTGTGGGAACTATTCCCTTCCATATATGACCCAAAACACTTTTACAGGGACATGACCCAATTAGAGTTAGTGATACCCATCTCATGGGCTTGGTGGGAAGAAATAATACAAACCACAAGGCACAGCACCTGGCCCATAGTAAGTGTTCCATAAATATGAGTTCCTTTACTTTAGTTTTCTTGGAAGGAGGGATAGAAGGTAGGGAGTTAGCTAGGCTGATCCATTCGGGAACCCAAGATGGCTGCTGAAGCTCTAGCCATCACGTCTGAACCCCGGCCAGCAGAAACCTTGACTCATGGGACAAAGATGGCCTCCTTATAGCTTATTTATGTTGGTGAAGGGCTGGTACAGTCAGCCAGAGGGATGGGAGAGCAGGAGCGAGGTGGGTGGGAAAAGAATCTCTTCTCAGCAGTGGAATGTTCCAACGTGGGTAATATTAGATAAAGATTTCAGTCCAAGACCATATCCCTGGCTGTCTTGATTGAAATCTGCCACCTGCCCAGATACACACTGGATGTCCTGGTGCTGAGAAGCCTCCTTGACCTCCCGTGCTGGTTAGGGACTCTCCAGGGCTCCCCTGTGACAGCACTCTCAACACGCATCGTCTTCATCTGCTCATGTCTGTGTTCCGATAGACTGTGTCAGCTGAGCAAGTGCAGGCACCACTACTCATTCACCAGTCCTCCCCACGTCCAGCCCTGTGCATTGTGGTGCTCAGGGTTACCGGATCCATCCACATGGTAAGAATGGGCCTCTGCACTTCCTGCTTCCTGCCTTGCAAGATACTTCAACTTGACCAAACCGAGGCTGCTGCCACCCACCTCTGCCAGCCTGACCGTTTCCAAGCCTATTACAGCCCTTGGGGTTCCTTTACCTCTTTGGCCTCAGTTTCCTCCTCTGTAAAATGGGGCTAATAAAGATACATATGCCACATGGGCTAGGTGTGAAGATTCAGTGAGATAATACATGTCCCAGGCTTACTGGCTTAGAGTTGGAGGTCACTGACTGGAAGCCACAGAGATGCATAAACCCTGATTAAGAGCCCAGGCTCTGACGTAGGTTCCCAACTGGCTCTGCCACTCACATCCAATGTTCCCTCCTGCAGCCTCAGTTTCTACATCTGTACAATGGGGTATTATCCCTACCACATGGGACAGCTTTGGGGATGAAGTGACATCGATCCGTACGTACAGAGCAGCGTCTGGCATGCTGGCTATCATTTTTTATTGTTGTTGAGTGTCTATGTTGTGCCAAGTCCTGTGCTAAGTTCTAGAAGCCAGCTGGCACTTCTTCTGGGACACCAAGACTCCAGAGACCCTGGGCTGAGTCTTCTGCCTCTCCAGGAGCCCCTACCCGCTGCATCTCAGTCCCCACACAGGAGAGACTGAAAGGCAGCAGGCAGCCTGGCCTTTGCTTCGCTCACTGGAGATGCTCCTTGCTTGCGAGCAGGCTGCCCCTGGCTCACTCCTGCTCAGGCTTGTCCTAAGATCAGGAGCCCCCGGGGACCATGTCTGTGTCGATGGCTGCCGCAGGGACAATGCACCCTGCGCCCTGTCCACAGCGGGCCAGCAGGAAGAGGGCCGGGCCTGCAGGTCTCTGCTCCGAGCACGGGGCAGCCAGTGCTTCCCCAGCAGCAGCCACAGGGACTCTTTTGCCAGCAACCTCTCCTCCAGCAAGAATTTTCAAGGAAAACAGGAGGGGCAGCACAAAGGCAACGCTAATTACCTCTAATTACCCAGAAGAGGAAAGCACTGCTTTTTGCAATGTGCTCCTAATGTGATAAAGAGCTATTATTAGGCAAGAGCTGGGGAGCTGCCAAGAAGGCAGTGTTGGGGGGGAGGTGTCTCTGAAGCTGCGGTCCCAGAGGCAGAACGGAAGGTGGTGGCAGGGGCCAGAGAGGAGGGCACTAGCATTAAATGAGGGCCTACTCTGCACTAAGCACTAAGCTGGAAGGTAGGGGATTTCCCTTGTTTCCAGGCTGAGGCACAGAGAAGTCAAGTCACTGGCCTAACGTCACACAGCCAGTATACCTGCAGCAGAGCCCGGATTCTAAGCCAGGCCTCTCTGGCACCATAGGCTGTGCTCTTCCCATTCAGGGGCTTCCCAGGGCAGAAACAGTGTCTTTCAAGGTCCTTGTAGCAGTTAAAAGAAATTTTCATTTAAAACGAACTTTTACCTGTCCCTTCTCACATTTTATTCTTGTGGCAGAGGGAGACTCTTGGGGTGGTGAAGCATAAAGTCACTTCTCCCCTTCACCCCATCAGGACCCTCAGACAGGAGAGAGACCCCTGGACATGGGCCAGGAGGCATCACTGAGTCTTGCAGCTTCCTGGGCTTGTGACCCAGAACCTCCTCACCTGTAGGGAGGTGCACAGCGCAGGCCCTGGTCCTGGTTTCCAGGTCTGTGACTCTCTGGCTGGGTGAGTTTATTCTTTCAAGCCTTGGTTTTCCAGTCTGTGACTTGGGGATGCATAATATGGGACTGCTGTGAGGGTCACATCACATGAAGCAGTCTCTAGATCTAAAGAGATGGCACTAGGGGTTGAAGTTCATACCTGTCCTGGGAAGACTGCCTCTTGAACTTGGAGGCATCAGTTTCAGGGATGGATGAATCTAGAAACTCCTTATTCTTGGGCCAACACTGGCCCCCCAAACTGCCAGTTAGGAAGGCCTAGGGCTGCTTTACCTGTGTTCCTCTGGTGGGTTTGGACTTGTGAGCTAGGGTCCTGGGAGTTTAGGGGAGTGAAGATGTAAGGGAGGATGAGTTGGCCCCAGCCTCACGGGGGGCAGGCCGGGTGAGGGGCCCCGGGGACCTCGGGGCAAGGACACGGGCCGTGGACTTCAGGGGCAGCAGTGCCTGCTAACATTCTGGTTTTAAGTTTTTGTGCTAGACTCTCCCTATGCTCTCTTCAACCCTCAGCCAAGTTTCACTAAACATGAAACCCGGGGTTGGCTGTGCTGGTGGGCGTGGGTCAGGGTGCCCATCTTCCCCCACAATGAGGTGCAGTGTGTGTGCTGGGTGGGGCATGTGGTGGTGGATCAATGGGCCAGGCTGCTGTTGGAACTGAAGGGTGAAGCCAGGGTTCTCCAGAGTGCCCTCCCCAGGGGAGTTTTCAGAAGCCCAGGGAGGGGCGGACTTTGTCTGCTTTTCATAGGATAGTGCGGCTGGCTGGCTCAAACTGCTGTCACGTGGGATCTGGGGAAACTGGGTTACGCTCAGGAAGTGCTTGGCACTTGATAGACGGCAGCCAGCAATGTAATAATTGGAAACCGAAGTTTTTGTTCTCGCAGGACTTGGCATCACGAGGCTTTTCACCAGCTGGGTTTGCTTGTGGAGGTAACCACAGCCTACTACTCTCCCTTCCTGGTAGCGGGCACCACTCCCAGTATTCCTCATATCTACCCAACTGGGGGCGGTTCCCTTCATCTTCAGACCTGGGGTTGAGTCCTGCTTGGCCAGGTTCCTGCCGTGCAACCCTGGGCAAGTCCCTTAGCCTCTCAAGGCCTCAGTGTCCTCATCTGTACAGTGGGGGGACAGGTGTTGCAAAAGGCTTAGGACATTGAGTGAGTGTCCAGACACGAAGTTACTTTACGTCTATGGCAGGCTTGTGGTGGGTGGACGAGGGTCCTTCAAGCCTGAAAGATGGCTCTAGAGACTCAAGTTAGGTTTGTGTGGCTGCCCGGGCGGCTCCCTCCTACCCCATTCCCAGCAAGAATTCTTTTCACCATGTGCACCTGTAGTCCAGCCTCGTCTGAGATGTATATGAATCCTTGGGGGGTCTGATCAAAATGCAGACTTGCAGGCTCCACTCTGAGAGACTGACTGAGCAAGTCTGGCCAGTGAGGCCCTGGGATCTGCATTTTAAATAAACTCTCCAGGTGATTCCAAGCTAGAGGAGCCTGGAACACACTTTCCCTGCCAGCTGTTCCATGGTTTCCCAGCCTGGCAATCAGGTTCTTTTGCTCTGGTCCAGCAGCATGAATGCCTCCACCTGTGTCTTCTGGTTGTTTCAGTTACTTCCAGGAAAAACAGGCTGTCCTGACTAGTAACCTGGGCTGGAAGGGTTGGGGTGGGGGGCAGTGGGAGGAAGAGTTGGAGGCGGAGGGGAGTGGAGGGAGGGCACTAATGGAGGGGCAAAAGCATAGGCTCTGGAAGTTCAAATCCAGGCTATTAGTTGCTAGTTGTGTGATAGGAACTTTTCTAAGCCTCAGTTTCCTCCTCTGAGAAGTGGGGATAAAATAGTGTCTCTCCCAGAGGCTATGTGAGGGTTAGAGATGATGTGTGTAAGGGGCCTGGCAACAACGCCCTGGAACTCGTGTCCGTGAACAGGAGTTGCCTCTTTCCAAGCTAATTCTAACCATCTCCCTTCTCTGGGGTGGACTGAGCCAGGGCCAGTGTCCTTGGAACCCAGGTGGCTGGGCTGGAGTTAACGAAGTGCCCCCACTGGCCCCAGGAGGGACAGGCAACACTCACCACGGAGGTCAGGTCCACGTTTTCCACCCTCCTGTCCTGCAGCAGCACGGGCTGCAGGCCGGCGACGCGGAGCTGCACGGAGGACGTGCGGTACACGAAGCTCAGCAGCCAGTCCCCCCTGCAGGTGGAGAAGGGGGCGGATGTCAGCCTCGGGGAGCTGGAGCACAAGGATGGGCCCCGCCTGGCCCGGGAAGCCCGGTGGGACTGCAGCTTCTGTGGGAAACCAAGGCCCCGACTGCACCCTGGTGAGATGATGTGGGCTGCAGCCGCTGACACTTTGAGAGCCCTTCCTGGGGTGTGGCAGCTCCAGGGAGGCTGTTTTGTTCTTTGCTGGGTCCCCAGAGCAGAGGACAGTGCTGGAAAGCAAATGATGAGTATCTGTTGAGTGAATGAATGTGGAAACTGGATGAGGTCAGCCCATCGCTGGGAGAACTGCTCTTGGCTGGGGAGGGGCTTCCAGTCTCTAGGGGGTGGAGGCTGGTCCAGGGGTCCCTGGGAATTGAAGGAAAGGCAGTAGGGCTTCTGCTCTGGGGGGAGGGCCATGGGGAGCTGGGGCTGCCAGGCTCCTCCAGGTGGAACTCTGGGTCTGGGGCCCCCATCTGTGAGCTGGGGGGACCAGCTGTGCCACCCACACGGCAGTCCTCCCTGCTCTTGGCCACCCCTCAGGGGGTGCCCCTAGGCCCCTCCTCCCGATAGTATGAATCCCTTGCCCCTCATGCCGGCTCTGTGCTCCTTTGGTGACGTCTGTCACATGTCCTCTGTGTGCCCCTTCCTGAGTCTTCTCCTTTTCTAGGCTGAGAGCTTGTAGAAGGCAGGACTGGGCCTTTATCCTGTATCCTGTATCCTGAGCGGAATCAGGAACTCCCGGGGGGTGGTGCCCAGCAAGCCGGGCCTCAATGGCCCTCCGTGTCAAGCCGGTGCATGAATCGCACAGCTGAACGCTGGCCCGCTGAAGGGTGTGCCTTGGCTCCTCACAGGCCCAGAGTCCTCCCTGCTCCTTCTACCATCATCCCCTCCCCAATGGTCCTGGAGTAGAGATGGCGCAAGGAGTCCCCCGGGGGCTCAGAATGAAACCCTCTCACTGAGTTCACATCCCAGCTCTGCTGAGTGACCTTGGCGAGGTCCCTGACCCTCTCTGAGCAGCCATCTCTGCACAGTGCGATGGAGAGCAGTCCCGCTCACTCCGGCTGCTTCCAGGGGGTTCGTGAGAGCCCAGGAAGTGAACGGACTTGCAGGGAGTTTGCTAATGTCCATTATACGTTTATAAATGTGCACAGTCTGGTGGCATTGGCCTGAGGCTTCCCCTGCCCCCTCACTCCACTCCCCATATTTAAGTAGGTTCACGGCAGCCAAAATACCTTTGGGGGCCAAGAATATGAATTCCTGGCAGGTGCTAAATTTCATCAGGCAACTGCAGTTAATGTTTTGGTCTGGTCAAGACTTCCCTCGTCTCTCCTTCCTCTCTCCCTCCCCTCCCCCTCCCCCCTTTTTTCCTCCAGAGAGATGGTCCAGGATCTCACAAAATAATGGAAAACCTTATTGGCCTCAGATTCTCAACAGAATAGATGGGTTTAATAAGATTTTGTTCTTTTCATATGGTACTCATGCAATTTTAATTCTTTCCCTTTGCTGTGTATGAAAGCACCAAAAAATCATGTGCTGTGAATATGCCCAGTGAAATAATTAGAATGGCTACTGCTTATTGGGCACCTTAAAGTGCCAGCCCTCATCCTACCTCATCTCATTTTATCTTCCCAGAAACTCTGTGAAGGAGGGACTGTTATTCCATTGTATTTTATTTTTAAATTTATTTAAAAAAATTTTTTTGGGAGGGGCAGGTAATTCAGTTTATTTATTTATTTATCATTATTATTTTTAATGGAGGTACTGGGGATTGAAGCCAGGACCTCATGCATGCTAAGCATGCACTCTACCACTGAGCTATAACCGCCCCCCTGCCCCACTATTCCCATTTTATAGGTAAGAATACTGAGATTCAGATTTGTTAGTCCAAAGCCACCCAAGAGGTCAATGGTGGAGTCAAGATTTTAACCGAGGACTGTCTGACATCAAAGTTGTGTCCATTCTTCTTCTTTGCTTGTTTTTTAAACTGCCCTTACCTTAAACAGTCAAATCAGCTCTTTTATGCCTTACTTCCAATCCCTGTCCATTCCATAAGGATGGCCACTGTTGTTAGCGTCTCATGGTCCTTCTCGCCTCCCTGTGCAATTCTCGACCTATAGATACATATACGCACACACAGAAACTTCTTCCCTCAAATGGGATCACAGTATGTATTGTTGCACTTGCTTTTTTCCCCCTTGACTATTCCCCTCTTTACAGTCATTTAGGTTGTTTTAAATTTTTAATTATAAATGAAGCTGCAATGATCCCCTTTGTACAGCCATCTCTGTGCATGGGTGTATGTAGTACAGCAGGGTCACAGAAGTCAGAATTTGTGGAGTTAGGAGGCTGGCACGTTAAAATTTTTAATAGCTATTGCCAATTATCCTCCAAAAAGCATTCACTAAATTCAGCTGTCACCAACAGTGTATGACAGTGCTCACTGCTCCACATCTTTACCAACACTGAATGTTATTCATGTTTCAGATGTTTGATAATCTCATGGATGTTAAAGAGTATTCTACTGATTTTAATTTGCATTTATTTCATTAATAATGAGGTTGGGTATCTCTTCAAAAGTTTGTTGATTGTATTTATTTGGTGAGTTTATGTGTAAATACCCTTTGGCCATTTTCTTACTAAACCTTGTTCTTATTGATTTGTATGAGCTCTTTATATATTATGGCTCTTTGTCTTTTGTTTCTTTGTTGTTTCTACCAAATCCTGATTCTAGGAACTCAGCTTAGAATATGAACGATAAAGCCAAATGATGGGGTGAACTTTCATGTCTTGGTTAATGCCCTCGATCCATGACTAAAGAACATCTTTATCTTTATCTCTGAGTTACACAGCTGTTGCTATGGGCTAAATCATCCAAATGATAAAGACTTTCCAAATCTGTTCTATTCAGTTTTGGGTTCTACTTGGGATGAATGGGCTTAGATAAAAATTAAAGCTAACTGGC
The DNA here is from genome assembly GCF_036321535.1 of Camelus dromedarius. Taxonomy (NCBI): domain Eukaryota; kingdom Metazoa; phylum Chordata; class Mammalia; order Artiodactyla; family Camelidae; genus Camelus; species Camelus dromedarius. The sequence continues at coordinate 57,796,366 of NC_087449.1, read as the reverse complement.
CTTTTGCCTTAACTTTTCTGAGCCTCAGTTTCCTCACTTGTAAAATGGGATTAATAATACCAACATCTTAGGGTTCAGGGAGGGATTAATGGAGATAATGACAACAAAAACAGGATGTGGCAGGTGGTAAGAGTCTAATACTTGTTATATCCACCCCCATCACTGCATTATTTCATTTTTAATGTTTTTTTTAACAAATAATTGTCTGTTTCCACTTATCTTTTCTACTAGACTTGAGCTTCTTTTGTCTTGTCCATCTTTCCCATGCTCAGCATGCAGGCTCAAGCCTGGCATGCTGGATGATTCTGAGTTGCCCTCAATCTCAGGCTGGAGACTCTCCCTCCTCTCACCCTGACATACATTCCTTAGAATCAGGAACCCAACACATTTCTCTTACTCTATGATTTGCCTTTCAAATGATCTCACCTGTTCTTCTGGCGTCAGCTGACGCTGGCAACCCCACTGGTCCTCACTCCAATTCTAATTTCAGTTCCAGTGCCGCATCCCCACCTCTGTATCCCACCCGCCCTGCTGGAAAGTTCACGTTCTCAGCATAGTGAGTCAGCTGCTTCACCAATGAGTCTTACTTCATTTTTTTTTAATTGTTATTAAAAAAATTGTGTTAATGGAACCCTACAAGTAGTCACCCAACCTTACTGTTTCTTAGACTTCAAACTTGTCCTTCAGGTCTGGGCTTAGAATGTCACCTTCTTGTCAGTAATCTGCACCTTTGCATCTAAGACTACAAATCACGGGTCCCTTACTGCAAATCCTCAGGGACCTATTGTGTTTCAGAATTCAGAATAATGATTTGGATTTTAGGAAGACAATCTGGCTTGTAGCCCGTGTAGCATGTAACACCCATGCAAGGTTTGGGGTGGTGCCCCTGAGTCGCTCAACCCACAAGCCCAGTGACAGAAGCAAAGCCTAGAAATCTGTCTCATTCGCGCTGAGCAAACTTGTCACAAAACGAGTTTGTGGGAAAAGCCTTTGCTTTCAAAGCTTCTGGATTTTGGTGGTGCAGACAAGCCTCCACATTTCTACCTGCAGCTGCCTGTTTTCTTATTTTTGCCGCTGGGGGTGAGGTTCCGCAGGGTTGGGTGGGGCTTATTCCTGCTGTCGCCACAGCACATGCCCGGCACGAGGTTGGTGCCCACGGACAGCTGTTGAGTGACTGTTCCAACTGACCGGTGATGATGGTGATAAACAGTAACACCATCTGTCGCTCACAGAGCACGTACTTACCACGTGTGACTCTGTAAACTGCTTCACTATCATCACAACCCTGCGGGGGAGTTGCTACAATGATCCCTCCTTCACTGATGGAGAAAGTGAGGCCAATATTAAGCGCCAGGCCTCTGCGATTCCAAATCCGTGTGGTCTGTTCACGCTGTCGTGTTGACACTATCCCCTTCCTCCTTTGCTTCATCTGGAGGCTGAAAGGCCCGGGCATCCTCTCCGGCCGGTCTCCTGAGGGCTCCGTCCTGGGCTTCACCTTCTCTGTTCCCCGCAGGTCTCAGGCACGGCCTTGGCTGGAGCCCCTCAAGTCCCCCTCCTCGCCCCCCAGGCCGGGGATGACTCCTTTCCAGCCCAACGGCCGCCAGGCCTCGTGGTCCCCACCACTTGTCAGAGGCTTTGTTACGTGGGGTGGGTGCTGGCTCCCCGTGGCTGTCAGGCCCCTGTTCTGTCACCTGGCCTGCCCCACAGCCGCTCCGAAAGCTCAGCCTGGACCCTCCCCGCTCCCTTCCTGTGCTGCCAAATAACACACACAGGAGCTCCTTACTTGATATTCAGAGACCTCCCATTTGGGGCCCAATCTTTGCTTTTCATTCTCATCCCACTGACCCACGTCCCTGTTCCCCCAGATCACAGTGACCAGCCTGGCCTCTCCTGCCGTCCTGTAAGCTGGTCCAGGCCTGACACAGGGACTCCTTCTCAGGATCGTCCCTGGTTGTCAGTCATCCTCTAGGGAAGGATGCTGCCCTGGTCAGTGCACCTGGCCTGGGCCTCGCTCCTAACAGGGCCAGGGTCCCACTGGTCCCTGGGATCCTCTGGGATGAGGGCCAGGCCTCGAATATCTGTGTCCCCAGCACAGGGCCTGGGTGCACGAGGTGCTCAGTAAGGGTTGTCAACTCCCCCCCGCCCCCGAGGTTTGGACAGACCTGCAGTAGCCATTGATGATCCTTCCAGACACCACCTTCCGGAAAGGCTCCCAGTGCTTGGCTTCTCCTTCCACGGGTGCCCCCAGCAGGACGACGTCCTCGATGATCCCTTGGCAATCTGGAGAGAGACCCCAGAAAAGACCGTCAGCCTCCCAGGCCACAGTGGGACCTGTGAGGGACTCTGCAATAGTGGCAGAGGAAAAGGATGTCATAGACCTGTGCACACACGTGCCTGTACAAACACACTTCAGGTACACACACCAACACGCACACATACGCTTGTGCACAAGGGCAAGCATTCCAGTATACAAATGTGCACATGCACTCACACACACAGTAATGGCGGCTTCCATTTACTGAGTTCCCGGCCCTGGGTCAAGCCCTTGTGTGCCTGATCTATCCCTGCAGAGCACTGAGATCCGCATGTTAGAGTTCAGGAAAACCGAAGACATTTTCCAGATCACGTGGCTAGTAAGTGACACAGAGCAAGCTGGGACCCGGGTCTGCTTCCACCCTCCATGGAGCTCACAACTGGCCGTGGACTCGGAGGGGGTGTCCCCCCTTAGAAGGGACTGGTGGTCCCTTGCTCAGTGCACGTGGTAGGTAGGAGACACCACAGCCTTCCTGTGCAACAGGTTCCCTGGGGTCTGTACGCTGGCGGGAGGGAGCAGAGAGGAGACGATGGGGTGGGGGCAAAGTGTCCCAGGATACGGCGAACACTCAACCACTGCACTGACCTAGTGGTTCAGCGTAGTTTAGGTCGGGGCTCCTCAGGGCGCAGGCCCTGGGCGAGGGCTGGTCCAGGGACTATTTGTACAGAAACAGAGACGCAGCATTTCTTTTCTCTCATTGCAGACTGGAAAGCAACAGTTCACAGACAGGCAGGCGGACCGCACTTTGAGAAGCGCTGCCCTAGACCCATGAGGGGTGCAGTGCACCCCCACCCGTCACTCTACCCCCCCACCCGGCTGTATTTTTCCTCTTGTCACATTCTCTTGTCTACGTCTGTCTCCTCCTCTAACATCAAGGCTCACTGAGGGCGGGGCTCCAGCTGCCCGAGTCACAGCTGTATAGAACAGTGCCTGGTATACCCTTGGAGCTCAATAAAGATGTGAGTGAACGAGTGAATAAATACACTGCCGTTCCCCAGGAAAGCCAGGATATGCACTTTGCAAAACCCTGGGTTCAAATTTTAGCTTAGCTCCTCTGAGCCTATAAGTGGACATGATAGTATCTTGAGGGTCTTCATGGCAATGGAGTCACAGTGTGGGGAAAAAACCCAGCATAGTGAACACACAACACAGTGGAAATCAGTGTGTCCCTCCCTGCCCTGCACCCCTGCCTCCCCGTAAGCTCGTTCTTATGGTTCTGAGTTCCCATGCATTTGGGAAGCTATACGCTCCATGTCATCCCTGGGGAACTGGCCCCAGAGGGACAGCTACACTCAGCCCTGCTGCTCTCCTGCTGGGTAACAGGACAGGCGGCGTCTTCTCTCTGGGTGCCAGTTTCTAACCAGAGCACATCTGTCTTCCATCTGGGCTGCTATGTAAGAATTTGTCTGAATAAATGGCTCCAGGCCAACAGGAGTTTGAGAACCCCTCTGGCTCTGACGTCAAAAGATTCTGGGGTACGGGAGGGAGGGTACAGCTCAATGGTAGAGTGAGTGCTTAGCATGCAACGATGTCCTGGGTTCAATCCCCAGTGTCTCCATTTAAAAAATAAATAAGCCTAATTATCTCCTCCCACACCCCCACCAAAAGGGCGTAGAATTCAGATTTCACTCCTTTGCTTCCAGGGACATGATCACCTGGCAGAAGGATGTAAAGGTTCAGTAAGCTGGTAGTGTGTGTTGAATTACAAGGATGACTCAGATACGCCTTGGTGTGACAGCTATTCCAGGGGCTTATGTTGCTAGCAAGGCTGTAGAGAAGGAGACATTACTCAGACCCCTTCTCTTGGCAGATGAGGAAACTGAGTCTCGGCGGGGTGGGGCATGCCCCAGGTCACACCGTGAGAATACAGCTGGGCCCAGAAGCTGATACAGAGGGCTGCTGGGACCTGGGGCCATTCTCTCTGCTGTTTGAGGTAACAACTCCTGAACCACAGTGATCGCAGTTGGGTTATCATTGCTCCCACAGTGCCCAGGGCCCAGGGCCGACGACTGAGCTCAGCAGCCCTCTCCAGAGCCTGGTCACTCAGGGCACCTGCACAGAATCTCTCCACCTGAGGAGCGGGGACAGCTTTGCAGCCCTGGGTGCTGATGCCTGGAGGGCTGGGACCCCTTGTGGCTGGCAGTGGAACTGCAGCATTCTCTATGAGATGGCCCCCAGCAACCAACTGCCAGGTTGCTGTAACTAGCGAACCGACAGCTGTTACGAAAAGCAAAAAAAAGTAGTTGCCTTTTGAAGCCGAGCTGAACCTCATAAAACCTCATAAAACAGTTCAGAGCACAGTGAAATCAAGTCAGGATAGGCGGCGAGCTGGAAACACATCCACCCATCTCTGAAGCCTGGCTGCAAACTGCCTTTCTAGACTTCCTCCCCTTCATCCTCAGACTGGCGCCACACTCACATGTGTCCTTCTTACGTTTTAAAGACTGTTTGTTCCCTGTGAGGTTGCAAACGTGGAGGTAAGCGTCGGGGCCGATTCTTGGTAATACACAGGTGTTAGCTAGAGGAAATCAGCGAGAATCACTTTAGACCCACCCAAGGGAGAATCTGGTATTGTTCCCAGAACAGAACAGTCCAGGAGGGGAAACCTGAGTTAGGAAAGAGCCAACTCTGGCTGCTGGAGTGGATCCTGAAAAGAAAAAAAAAAGAGTCAAAACTCGCTGTTTGGTCCAAAACTTGATAATACCAGATTTCAGGCTTCCAGGTAAAATACAGAAAATCCTCACTCAGGTACCATTTTGAAGTGTCAAGCAGGCCCCGTCCATGGGCACAGACGATCCCTCACATCACGATGTATATTCAGTGCAGAATGCCCCTGCTTTTCAAGACCAGCAAAAGAAACTGGAATTTAACATTATTTTAGTAATAACAAATATAAGATGACCTCACTGCCTTTTTACTGCAGGGCCCATGCTGGGATTTATTCCTATCACTACCATCCACTTTTCTTCTTGTGGATTTTTAAGATATTAAGAGGGTCCCATCGCTTTACGAATAGTCAGGGATCCAACATTCATCGGTCATCTTTAAGCTCAGGACACAGACAGGTCCAGCTTTTAGGCTTGGATTTCCCATTCTATAAACAGTGCTGTGTATGCTATTAATATTGTACTTTTACTGTTAAAGCGGGAGGCCCTTCATCCTGTTATGACTTTGGCATTAAGGAGTCTCCACAGTTAAGAAAAAAAAAGCTTTTATCGGCCCTGCCTCTGCCCCCTCCACTTTCAGTCCTTTCTGTCGCTCGCATGTGCGGTGAGAGACACTGCTTTCTCATACTTTCTTTGCTTCTACTTCTTATTTTTATTCTTAACACAGGAGCCAAAGCGATCCCTTTAAAATGCGAGTCATAGGCACAAGGTATCTTTCAGGGGGGATGGAAATGTTCTAAAACTGGGTCGTGCTGATGGTTGTGCAACTTGACATGTTCACTAAAAACCATCGAATTGTACACTTAACATGGGGGGATGGTGCAGCATGCAAATTATGCAGCAGAAAAGTCAGAGCAATTCCCTCCTGTGCTCCGAACCTCCCGTGAGACCCATCTCTCATGGAGTCTGAGTCAAAGTCATTTCAACAGCCCTTGAAGCCCTGTGTGATCTGCCGCATGCTTCCCTCTTGCTCCCTCTGCTCCAGCCACACTGGCCCTGCTGTTCCAGAACATGTCAGGCCTTAGCCTGTGCTGGTCCCTCTTCCAGAGGCTCTTCCCTCCGACATCCACAAGCCTCCCCGATCCCTCCTTCACCTCTTGGCTTAACGGTCACCCTCCAAAAGTAGGAAAATGCAACCTCCCACCCCTACCAGGTGCCCCATCTCCCTTCTCTGATTTATTTTTCTCCATAGCACTTGAGACCATCTATTTTATCTTTAAAATCTCTCAATTTTTTTTTCTATTGAAGTATAGTTGGTTTACAATGCTGTGTGAATTTCTGGTGGACAGCCTAGTGATTCAGTTACACACATATATATTCCTTTTCATATTCTTTTTCCTTATAAGCTATTACAAGGTATTGGATGTGGCTCCCTGTGCTCTACAGTGGCACCTTGCTGTTTTAAAATCTTTTTTGTAGTTTGTCTCCTGCTACACGGGATCTCCCCAAGGGCTGAGACTGTTCTTTTTTATGCTCCCCAGGGAACCCCCGTGCCTAGAACAGTGCCTGGCACAGGTGCTGAGCTCAGCAAGTGTTTGTGGAATGGATGACAGCCGTGGGACTCAGCAGGATGAACCCTTCATGCTGAGAATACATGTAAGGAGGATTTTTTTCTTTTTATCTTCCTCCTGGTATAACTTTTTCTGAGAGGCTGTAGTTAAGGATCTTTGTAGATTGGATAAAAACAAAGGAAGAGTGTTGACTCTACTGAAAGTCAATGGAAGAATATTTAACCGCTGCGCCCAGCTCTCCAATTGCTGGTTTCCAGAGCTCTGCTCCAGGGTAATGGATGCTACCGTGACTGAGTGCAGTCTGCAATGGGCAAGAAGAATGAATGGTCCTTCCAAAGCTGATGCTGCCTCAGTCTCCTCCCCCAGCTTCCGACAATGTGATCCAGGGGCTCATGGGAGCCCCCTCAAGGAGCATCTGACATCAGCTGTATTAACAGAATCCCTTGGGCTTGGTCAATAAAGTAAGAAGGCTCAGGGTCTTCAGATCCTTCCAATGATTCACAGTACAGCTCAGGGTGCCCCATCTCTGGGGGCAAAGATCCAGAGTGACTTTGAGGGCCCAAGAAACAACACAAGTACAAACCACTGTCAGCCAATGAAATGCCTCCTGTCTCAACAGCAGGTGTCCTGTTTCTAAGACTGTGTCAGATGCTCTTGTGACTCACAGAATTCCTGGATTCAGGTAGCTTTTGATCATTACATACTTCAACCAGGAGACACGAAATGTGGGGCAACTACCGTGTGCAGGGCTGTGAAATCTTTGCCATTAGAAAGGGCCCATGTGCACAAAAGGTTGGGGATCATCTGCCCAGGGGAAGTGGCTTGACCTCTGGCACAAGAGAGATATGTTCAAATCCTGGTTTTGCTACTGTGTGAACTGAAGTCAGTTATTTAATAACTTGGAGCTTTGGCTTCCTCCTCTGTAAAATGGAGATAACAGAATAATATTGATTGTCCAGGGCTGGGGAGGTTATATGCTCAGGGCAGTGTCTGGTACATGGTGTGGTCAGTGGTTTCTGCTCCACTGTTATTCCCGAGCAGATGGTCAACTTGGTGACTAGGTAAAAATGGTGGGCATGAAGCACTGTCTTTGGAGATGGCTCGGCCATTTCTAGTCACGGTGCCCGCTTCTAGCAGCCACTAATCGCAGGCACTGTTTTAGGAGTTAGTAGTGGTGGGAAGTGGTGATGATGAGCACGTGGTCCTAGTGAACGGTAGCCTTGATCCCCTTCAGGGCAGAGCCTCTGGAAGAGAAGCGGCTGAAGAGCTGTAAACAGTGACTAAACACTTTCTCGCTTCCTTAGAAAAATTTTTTTTAAAAATTGTGGTAAAAGACACGTAACATAAGATTTTCCATCTTAACCACTTTTAATTATATAGTTCAACTGTATTGAGTATGTTCCCATTGTTGTGCAACCATCCTCACTTGCTTTTATCACTCAGAATTTAGATAAATCAGTTTCTATCTTGTCAATTGCCCTTATCATGCATTTGGCAGTTCACACTCAAGTCCTGATATGACACTTTCACCACCTGGCGCTCCTCACACACCGTCTGGAGACGGTCTTAGCTTTTCAAAAACGAAAAACCAACCCTCCCCCAAAACCCAAGAGCTGAGAATGGGCAGTTCACAGCAGCAAGCGTCCCTTTACAATATAGCTCTGGTCTTGAAAATCATATATACTTGAGTTTTTGTCAAATTAAACATTCTTAAAATGTACCAGGAGGGGCCAGCTCTTTCAAAGAGTCCCACGGAGAACCCTTTTGGACAACGAGAAGGGAATGCTTGGTCACTGGGAATGACCGCTCCCAGATTTACCTTGGCCATTTTGTCTTTTCCATATGGTGGGCTTGTGAAAGGTGAGGCAGGGGCAGAGAGCAGTTTCCAGGTATTTCTAAACAGCCAACTCTAGGAGTCACACAGAAAACTCATCAAACGGCTGGGAAGGCAACATCGCACACCCCCACATGCCAATCACGTTGTCAATAATGAGATTCTCCTGGGCTGCAAAGACCAAAGTTTCAGAAGCAAAAAAGAAGAATTTTCTCCCTCCTGGCAGGGGGGCGTGTGTGGAGTGCTGATAAGGAGGGAAGCGAAGGAGGAAATTATCTCCTGACTGCGGGTCCAGAAAACAGACCTTGAAGAAAATGATATGGACTGCACTGAACACAAACACAATCCATTCCAAAGACACACAGACGCGTGGACAATAAACACACAGATGTGGCCAAAGGGAGAGGGAGGGTCACCAGGAGCCGGGCGGAAACATAGATGAAGAAAGAGAAGCTTTGACCATCCTCCACCCCCGACCCCCCAGCAGAATGAGGTTCACACTGGAGAGACTCGTTTAAAGCAGCCTGTTTGGATATATTACAAGGATTCAGGATGAATCCTTCAGGGAAGGAGTAAGCCTTCATCTCTCCCTTTTGATCCCCATCTCTTTCATTTGGCAAAGTGGGAAAGCTGTTACTTGCATCCTGGGGCCCTGGAAATTAATCTGTATGTCTGGCCTCTCTCTGCTGTTCACCCCAGCTCTTCCACGGGGCGGCTAAAGCCGGGTCTGTCTGAGGACAAAGCAACTGGAGACGCAATTCCACGCAAAGAAATCACATCAAATGCGACGTCTGCTATCATGGAGCTGAAAGAGGCAGTTGCCTGGATGACAGTCTGTTCTGCATTTCAGCTAATATCTAGTGACAGCCCAGAAAGAGTTTTCGGCCAAGTGGGAGTTTAGGAGCTCAAGGGTCAGGATGTTTAAATGTATCTGAGCTTACTGGCAAACTCTTTTGCCTTGGTTTTATGCTTCAGACATCATGGGTGGCAATGTTGGTCTAACTTCATAAGGGCTGGGAATGAAATTGAAGAGAGAACTCTTGCTGCAAAGGTTTTATTTTGTTTTTTTAAGAACAAAGCTGTGGTATTCTATTTCTAAATCCCCCTCCTTCATCACCATCATCATCTCAGCTTACCTTGGGATAGGCGAAGTGTTTTTCACATGTACATCATTTCATTTACTTCTCATAATGATCCTAGGACTACTCTCATTTTTGATGGGGAAAGCTTGCCTCAGAGACACTAAGTAATTTGCCCAAGGTCACACAGTAACAGGCGTAGTGGAAGTCAGTTATTCCTACGTTTTCTCTCCCTCTCTCCTGTCTCATTTCCCTTTGTGATCAAATATAATCTTGAACCAAAACATATGTCTTTTGATAACTGGGACATCTTCTAAAATCATATATTAAAAACAGAACAACACAACCTGCCAAGATTAACAGTTCCAATCTGGTTGATTCAAGAGACACACTAATAGGCTAAAATTTGCTTGAAGATTAATATCCTGATGTGTGCATCATGCCAAAGGTACATGACCTTTTGCTTTGTTCTCAGGAACGTTTGCCAAACCAAGTGGTGAAAAGATATTGCAAAGAGAAAGAAAAAGGAGCCCACGTGAAACATGTCACACTTTCTATTTTTTGATGGAGAATTATGGTAATAAGCTCACACCCTGACACGTGAACTCAATTTTCCCATCAGAAAGGTTAAACAGAGTAAGATGACATAACTTAGAAATACAGCTGCTGGTAAACTGCAGGCTGTGAGCCAGTATAAAACAAGCCGTTTCATTATATATATGCATATACATAAATGAAAGATCATATATGTTATATAAGCTAGCTACTGCTGTGTAACAAATCAACCCCCAAACTCAGAGGCTTAAGGTAACCATGTATTATTTCTCATGAGCCTACCAGTGAGCTAGGTAATTCTGCTGAGATTATCCAGGCATGCCTGATCCCCCTGGGCTCACTTATGTGCCTATAGTCAGCTGGTTGGCAGGCTCAGGGCTGGCTAAGATAACTTGGCTTTGCTCCATGTAGTCTTCCATCCTCCAGTGGGCTAGCCTTGACTTATTCTTAGGACTGTGACAAGGTTCTAGGAGAGTGGAATTCATGTGCAAGGCCTTCTGAGGCCTAGGCTTGAAACTGACATGATGTCACTTCCTTTACCTTTTTTAGCAAGTGCAAGTCACAAGGCTAGCCCAGATTCAAAGAGTGGAGAAACTGACTCCACTTCTTGATGGAAAAAGCTTCAACATCATATTGAAAAGGATGTGGATACAAGGCAGGTGGAGAATTAGGGCCATTTTTTTGTTATCAGTCTATCACAGATATGAACAGTACTGCTGAGACATTGCAAAGTGCTGATAGCTCATGTGCAGTGAGCAAGGGGTTAAAAGTCTCTGGTGATATCAGTGCTAGATGAATGTTTCTTTGATTCTCACCTGGTGGAAAGAAGGAGTGGGAAGAACACTGGGTGGGAAGGATGCCAGGGTGCAGGGGTGGCCCAGCCAGGTTGTGGGCAAGTGGCTAGTTTTCAGGGACATGGTTTTTGGGAGCCCTGAGTGAAGGCAGGATCCACCTAGAGAAGTGGAAAAGTAGGCCAAGGCAGAAGCCTTTAGGCAAGATCAAGGTGGGGTGTTCAAGTGCTGATCTTGATCAAGTTCAGGATCAAGCACAGACACCAGAACTAGAGGGCCAGAGGTCACAGCTGCAGAGCAGGGTCTGGAGGCTATTATTCAATTATGATAAGAGCAGAGAGCATTTACCCAGCATGGTCCTGGATTCCAGGAACTGTGCTAGATGCTCTCCCCCTGTTATCACAGTAATCTTCACTGTAGTAGATCCTTAACTAGTTATTGTAGCAGGGTCTGTCAGAGGTAAACTTGCTCAGTCTTTGAAAATATCTTTTGGCTTCCATCTTGATTGATAGTTTAGCTGGATATAGAATTTTAGATTGGCAGTTCTTTTTCTTTTTTCTGGCTTCTATTGTTTTGAGAAATCACATGTCTAGTTGAGCTTTCATTGTAAGTAATTTTTTTAAAATCATTTTTAAAGTAGTGATTTAAATAATTTTTTTTGAAGTTCTGCAATTTCACTATGATGTGTGTAGGTGTAAAATATTTATCCTGCTCAAAACTCATGTTCCTTGAAACTCAGGAATCAAGTCTGGAAAATTCTCAGCCAATAAATTGGATCTCTCTCCTATTCTCTTCTTTTTGGAGTTGGTAGCAGGCAACTGTCAAACACTAACTTCTCTTTCCTATTTTCCATCTCTTTATTTCTCCATGATGCATTGTTGGTAATTTCTTCAAATCAATCTTCCAACTCATGATTTCTCTCTCTAGCTTTGTCTTATCTTTGTTTAACTCATCCACCAAGGTTTCAATTTCAATGACTGTTTTTTCATTTCTAGAATTCCCATTTGATTTATTTTAAAATCTCCCTGTTATTTTTTTTCCAGTGTCTTGCTCTACACAGTTGTTTTCAATGTTTTATTTTATGTCTTTTAATAATTGTAAACCTGCTTATTTGGGGGGAGGGTAATTAGGTTTATTTATTTATAAAAGAATTTTTAATGGAGGTACTTGGGATTGAACCTAGAACCTCTTGTATGCTAAGCACACACTTTACCCTGAGTTATACCCTCACCCCCCTAATTTATATCTTTAATAATTGTAAACCTGCCCTTGTTTTTGGTGGGGGGCTCCTTCAGACTGCTCTGTTGAGGACTGAGGGCCTAATTCTGATGTTAGTTTGTCTGTAATTTTTCCATGTAGTGGGTTTTTCCCCTCGTGTGTTTTTTCATCTGAAAGATAAGTTCATCTTTAAAGCTGCTCTTATATGCGAATCTGTATAGTTCAGATTGAGGACCCATTTTTTCTCCAGAGTACTCTGGTGTCAGTTTTTTGACTTGGGGAATTCCTGGATCACGCAGGTGGTGTAAACGTGAACCCTAAACCCAAGTGAGGCATGGTCCTGTGTCTCTGAATTCCCTGAATTTCCTCCCTTCCAGTCAGCGCAACATGCTTATTACTGTGGTCCTGCTCCCTCCTTGCTTCTCACCTCTGGTGACTTCCTTTACTTTTTGGAAGCTCAGCTAAGCGTTTAAAAACATATTTGCTATAGTTTACCTATCATTTCTGGAGTACTCGTAGGAGGAGAATTTTCAGGCTAATCAGTTCACACGGTTGCCACTCTAGAACTTGCTACTATAGCTCTAATATTTCTCCATCATATGTTAGTCATCTCTCTTTTTAAAGAAAAAGGACAGGCCTCAGGCTCAGAGCCTTTGGCAGGGGACAGCATCATGCTAGATCTTATAAGAATTGTTTTATTTTTAAAGTTTTAATGATTCCTTTCAGGTATGACAATACTGAGTTTCCATTTGAGGTAATGGTTCTTTATAAAATAAATTTACTTAAGATTATGAGTCGATATGAAAATATTATGTCGGAACACCCATGCCAAAAGAAATGACTCGAATCATGAACCTGTTTAATAACTCCTGTGGTTGGGAACCTGGCTGTCAGTCCACAGTGGTTAGTACCCTCCTGCTAATGGTGACAACCTGCTGGCTTCACGGCATTGGCTACAGTTTAGCAAGTTGAGTCGACTTAACATTTGATGTTCTTTGGACTGCAACGCGAGGTTTGCTTTCTGACGGCACAGCTATTCTAAAAGGTGGTCATATTTCAACTGGTACTTTACTGAATGTGACTGGATCTAGGGACAAAATAAGATTTCCCTGTGGTTGCTTCCTCTTACCCCTAACCCCCAAAGCTTTACAACTTTTTATTCCCTGTCAGAAACAGACGGCACAGCGACTGATGCCTAATACATGCAAACAAGGAAGATATAGCAGGTGACAGGGGAGTTTCTCAGGCAGCAGGAGCAGCTGCTCAGTTCTGCACAGGCCCATGATGGAAGGCAGCTGGCAGACCCTCCCCAGCCAGCACTTGCTGGAAACCCCCTCGGTGCTAGGCTTGTGAAATGTGAGCCTGAAAGTCACCACAAGGTGGTGCTGCAGCGATCAGAAATGCACCAGGTGTCTCCAGGGTCGGGCCCTCCCCCAGAAGCTTCCTGAAATGCCACTGCCAAGGGGTGGGCTGACCACACCCCAGAGCACCTGCCACTCCCTGGGGTCCCTGAGAGGAACTTTGAGAAGAGAACTCCAGGCCTGGCGGTGCCTTTAACAAGCTTTGCATCCTGGATAAGCTGGGCCAACACTCAGTTATCAAATTAAGGGACAGGTCTAGGGTCCCCATGGGGCCATAGAGAGAGTCCTGCTGTGGGAGTCAGGCAGCCCTGGGGCCCACCCTCTGCTCCTTCACTTATGCCTGTGTGACTGTGAACAAATGAGACTCTAACTGGGAAGGGCCTGGCAGGAAGGGCACTCAGTCAACTGGCTTCATTTGGTGCAGTTCAACAAGCCTCTTATCGGGTATTGAAGGCTGGGCTGAACTGGCGGCTGGAGATCTCAGCCTCTGGGAAGCGGAGAGAGAGCAGAGGGGCCTTTGGGACCAGCAGATGGGCAGGTTTGTGCAGCCACAGGCAGGGGTGGCTGGGATGGGGTGGGGGGCGTGATCGGCGGGGAGCCCTTCCCATCTGTGATCTCAGCAGGCGGATGGAGTCTGGCTGACCTTTGTCCCTTCGGTGCCCTGCACAGGTGCTGGCACGTGGTGGGTCCTCAGCTGACCGATGGGTAAATACAGACATCAAGTGAAAGCACTGACATGAAAGACTCAAGTCACAGCCTGCGTCCAGGTCCCTGCTTTCCGCTCAACAGGTCCAACCCCTGCGTTCTGGACCCTGCTCATCTCTCCAACCTCACCTCTGCCAACTTCCCAGCAGAAACCTTGGCTCAGGTCGCCTGCCCTCCCCAGACTGTTCATCCTCCTCCCTCTGGGTCTTTGTTGTTGCCAGTCCCCAGCTCGAAGGCCTGTCTCCTTTGCAGCCTCTCAAGGTTTACCTTTTCTCTCAAGACCTGCCACCTCCTCCTTGAAGCCTCCCCTGCCACCTGGAAAGAAAGGCTCCCTCCTGGGAACTGCTTAATATCTGGGCCCTTGCAATGAGGCATTTGGTACTGTTACTGCCCTTGTTTTAAGGCTGGTGTCCACTCTCTTACTCAGATTTGAGGCAATTTGAGGGCTGCAAGCTTATGACGAGAGGCAACATAAAGAAGGAAGTGGTTTAGAGTCAGACGCACCTAAATTAGAATCCCAGATCTGCTTGTTACTGGCTGTGTGCCCTTGGACAAGTCACATAACTTCCCTGGGCGTCTAGTTCCCCATCCATAAAAATGGAAACTGTTAACACCTGCTTCCAGGTGTAATGACGTCCACACCTTTCTAGGTGACTGGGAAGAAGACTGAGATGGAGTCTATTGCTACCTGGCACACAGTAGGTCCTCAATAAACGTCAGCTCCCCTCCTGCTTCCCCTCATCTTGGAAGGATGGCTTCTTATTTTGGAGATGAGCAGCTGTTCTCCATCAAACTCCTGCAGAGGAAAGTAGGATGAACAGGCAGGATGCACTAAAAGCCATGCTTTCCGCTGCTTTCTAAGCTGTGATCCAGGTTCAACAAAAGTCCCCTGAAGCCTCAATCTCCAGCCACGGCTAAGTTATAAAGTGTAAAATCACCCCAATGAAGATCCACCCTGGGACTGGTCCCCTAGTTAACATTCTTCCAAGTACCCAGGTGCTCAAAGCTGAAGAAATCATCTCCAGTCTGAGTGTCTGCAGACACCCCTGCGACAACCTGACAATTAGGCAGCCCCTTGGAAAGGTCATCCCCAACCATGACGTGTCCTCAGAGCTCCAGGTGGGTAACCATTCCATCAAGAGCTTTTTGAGGTTCTGATGGCTAATTGGGCCGGAACCTGAGCACTTCGCTCCTAAAAGGAGAGGGTGCAACCGTCAGACAGAATGTCAGGTTGAAACGGAAGGTCTTGTTACTTGTGGAGCTGGCATCTCCACGTCCCCTCGTGGAAGTGAGAAACAGGTACTTTATATTCTTTCAATGCTTTCTGTTTTTGCTTCGATTGCTCGGAAGCTAGTAGTTAAATTCACAGCTCAATGATAGCAAGTGGGTAATAACAGGAGAAAATATAACAATAACAGTAAGTGACAAAGAGAGTGGTGACTGAATGCTGACTACTCGTCAGCCTTCTGCTAAGTGCTTTACATGTATTATTCCACTTAATCCTTCTAGTCATGCTCTGACGAAGGCATTAGTAGACCCATTTCACAGACGAGGAGACTGAGGCACAGGGACTAGGTACATGTGCTCAGCTAGTAAGTGGCAGAGCTGGGATTCAGATCCAGGCCCGGCTGCAAAGTCCACTCTCCTGCATTTGGGCTTCCCAACCGCCTCACCCCTCCTGCTCACATCGGTGTTCTTTCTGGTTCTAATGTTTTACATTTATCTATAAGCTGTTGCTCTCACGGCTGGATTTCCTGAGAAGTCGTGGAAATCCAGGAGATGAGGCTTTGCATGAATACATGGATGAGTAAATGAGTGAACCAAAGATGGAAGAAATGAAGAATAAAGAACATACTGGAGACCTGAAAGGTCAGAGTTCACACGGGGACATCCGTGCTGGGGTGGCAGGGACAGAGGCCCCCAAACTCAGACTCTGTCATTAAAACACAAAGTGTGGGGAACACACTAACTAGAGGCAGGAATGTTCTAGTCTTCTGTTCTACAAAACAGGCCAGGCAATTTTCTAAAAGACAGCTGTTTTGGTGATGGCGGCTAAGCAGGCTTGATGGTCATGGACATCTTAGATACAGAGGGAAAATAACCCGACAGTTTCCATTACAGAATGCTGTGAACTGAGACGGTTCATTAATATGTAAATTAAGAGGACTTGGGGTGTTTGCTTCCCCTGCTGGAACCCCCAGTCCCCACAGGAATGCTCCTCACTGGCCAGGGTCTGGATTCTTCAGTTTTTATCAACCAGGACTCAGGCACAGGGCCTGTTCACACTAAACTCTGGGTGAGGGGATGGCCAGGGAGGGAAGGAAACTGGAAGCAGTCGCTGGAGAGGGGATCTGTCCATGGGACTGGGACGGTCCTCAGGGCTCACCAGGGCCAGAATGAGAATGCCGTCCGTCTCCCTGTGCTCACTGCAGAAGCTCTGGCAGATAGTCTGTTTTGCCCAGAAGCTTGGACAGGGAGCACGGACGCCTGCTCCATCTCCTTGCAAGTGACAATTCTTGGTGGGCCGAAATGAATCAGCCTTCAGTTCCCGACACGGTCTCTTGCCAACGTGCTTAGTGGGCCTCTGATCAGCTCGGGGTTCCAAATGGATAAAATCATGTTTCTGAAAGGCCGAGGAGCAGATCTGGGGACATGCTGGCCACCCAGGCACTGAAGCCCTCGGGGCTCTGTTGGGGTGCCAGCGGCCCCCCTGGACATATCTGGACACCAGCACCCTAGTTGGCACTGGGGGTCTATGGCCAATTGGTGGGAGGAGGGTGACATGGATCAAGCGGTGACTAAGCCTAGAGGGTTAATTAATGGTGGAGCAGGGGGGCCGGGCCCCAGAGGTGAGGCCAGAGCAAGGCCCCTGGGCCCCGCTTTTACACAGCTGAGACAACCCAGGTTCCGTGTGCGAGCAAACGCACTTCAGCAGGTGCGACCGCTAAGGTCAAGGATGTCTGAGTTGCTAAGAGGACGCAAATGCCTTTCAAAGGGGGTCAGCCTAGTCTGCAGCCAAACCTGTTCAAAAGTTTTATTAAAGGAGAAAACGAATCCTACGTTTTGCTCCATTCCTTCCCTGGGAGCTGCCAGTCTGAAGATGTTAGTTTCTTCCAGAGAGCTCAGAGGCAGCGAGCCACAGTGAGCCTGGGAAATCCTCCTGGATAAACTACTGGAGGCGGGAGCAAGGAACTCTGATTCACTGCCAAGCACCGTGTGGTCACAGCCACCTTACTGAGAGGCCACCCGGGCAGTCAGGCTGGAGCTGGACCCTGGGCCCTCCATATATACCTTTATGTACCTCTTCTCTGTGCCAAGTCCCACACCCAGTGCTGGTGACACAAGGAAGAAGGAAATGGATATGGTCCCGGCCCTCAACCTCTTCATTGTCAAAACAGGAACATCCATACCTACATCTTAGGGTCAGAAAACATGCAAAGCACTTAGCAGAGTGCCTGGTACACGGTATGTACAACAAGCAGTAGCTATTAAGTCCCAAGAGGCCTCAGCTTCCCATCTGACTAGTCAGCCTGAAGCTCAGAGGTCAGGTGACTTGCCTTACGCCACCTAGACAGTAACCAGCAGAGCCTGGACTTGAGCTCAGGTCACCATCCCTTGCATCCTGAAGGCACAAAGAGCAGGAATCAAATGGAGCCAGAAGACAGAAGAAGAAGAGGTGGGGGAGCCAGGACCGACGTAATTAACGCGCTCCGAGATGCCCAGAGCGCGGCGGGCCCTGTGGGCTTTGATTGGCTGAGTGAAAACATGAACCGGCAAGCTGGCTTATCACACGGTGTCTTGCCAACGGCATGGACAGGGCCACCGGCCAGAGACACTATGTCATGTCACTAACTCCCTTCCGATCTTTTGGGCGTGGAGAGGAGAATAAATGCATAAATAACTGAAGCAGAACTGATTTCTCAGTTTGTGTGGCCGTTTCCTGGCTCAGCCAGATACCCTGAGTCAGTTTGAATTGAGCTCTGTCCAACTACTCAATTTCTGAAATCTTGTCAAGTAAATACATAGAAAAATGGACAATTCACTGTGACCAGGGGCCCAGGGGCCGTCGGGGAGTACCTGGATCGTGGCTCTTCTTGGCATTAGGCACTGCCCCTCCACCCACCCTTGCCACCTGCTGGGGCCAGAAATGCCTTTGGTCGGAGGGTCAGTTGCTTCCGGAGCAAATTCCTCCTGCCGGCTGGCTGATGGAGCGCTGTCAGAGGTGGACTGCTCGTCTCTGGGAATTCTGGCTGCATTCATTTCCTGCCCACAGGCCCCAATGTTTGGCAGGCGGGATCACTGTGCAGAGTGAACACGTGCAGGCTGATGGCGCCTGCGGGGAAGCCTGGAAGCCGAGCGGCCTAAGGGCCCTGGGTCACTAGGAGGCTTGGGCGATAGGCTGTTCAGCTGGCCCGGGTCTCGGGGGCTGTGCTGAGCTGAGGCAGCTCAAGCCTGTCACCACCCGAAGGCCTTGGCCCTGTTCTCGGCAGCAGCAGCACTCACAGCAAACTTCATGGGGTTTTCACGTCCCTCGTTAACGAATCAACTGCTGACAGGTATCGGGTACCTCGTGTGTGCTGAGTCCTGGGCCAGGAGTGGCGAACAGAACAGACAATGCCAGACCCAAAGCTGTGAATGCAGAGACAGACAGCTGTTTAAGGGGGAGGCAGGGAGCAGGGGCAGCTGGACCAAGGAGAGTGGCCCACGTTTCAGGGTTGGGCGCTGGGCGCAGATTCCAGCTCTGCCATCTCCCGGCTCTGCCTTTGGGCAAATCCCTTCAACTCTGAGTCTCAGGGTCCTTGTCTGCCTCTCTGTGAAATGTGCTGAATTACACGCCTGCCTCCTGAGGATGCGTGAGGATCAGAGTTAAAAAAACTAAACACACACACACACAAACAAATACAGAAACAGACTCAGATATAGAAAACAAACTTATGGCTACCGGAGGGGAAGGCGGGGGTGGAGGGATAAATTAGGAGTTCAGGATTTGCAAATACACACTACTATGTATAAAACAGATAAACAGCAAGTCCCTACTGTACAGCACAGGGAACTATATTCAATACCTTGTAATGGCCTATTATGAAAAAGAATATGAAAAGGAATATGTATACATATGTATATAACTGAATCACTCTGCTACACACCAGAAATTCACACAACATTGTAAACCAACTATAGTCCAATAAAAAAACATAAACTGTCACCGTTAGGCATCAGCACAGACCTCCGATCTGTGGTGACCGACACCAAAAACAAACAAATGCACACTTTACCCTCTGAAGTAAAGCAAGGATAATGGGGTCACCTTGTCCAGCTCTAGTTCCCCAAATGAAGGAGCATTTCCTATGAGCTGCTGACTCCCTAATAAGCATCCTGTCCCCAGTGTTTGGGATGCTGACGTCTGGAGAGCCTGCGTCCTTGTGGCTCCACCAATAATAACCTCAGGAGAAAATGGCTGCTTTTTCATCAAGACCAGACTGATGGAAAAAAGATCAGTAACCCTGGGGATCCTGAGTGTGTGTGTGTTTCCCCTTTAAGAACCTGGTGTGTGTGTGTAATTTGGCAAGCCAGATCTTCTGAAGTCTAATTAGTTTATACCTTTTGGCAAGAAACAACCTTTCTAAATGCTCCCTGGTCTGAGGCTTCCTTCCACGTGGAACATGGAGGAGGGAGCTTGTGAGCCCCACCCTGAAGGATGCGTCTGCGCTGGCTCCACGCCTTGGGGCGGGGTAGGGGAAAGGACGGTGAGGACAGGTGTAAAGCCACAGGATGCCTGGACAAAAGCAGACAGGAGTCACCAGGAACTCCCTGTTTTCCTTCTTGGCAGAGAGGAGCTCTGGGTGTGGCTGAAGGAAGGCAGTTGATGGGAATCTCAGGACTTGAAACCAAAAAATCCTAAGGGACCCACCTGAGCACATTAAGCCTTAGCTGTAAAATGGAGATAATTATCCTGACCTTAGGTTGCTATAAGAATTAGAGAACAAGTCATGAAAAAGGGCCTGGGTTAGCCATTGTAGATCCGAATTCCAGCTGCATCATTACCAGTCCTGCAACCATGGACTAATTACGCCCCCTCTGTAAGCCTCAGTTTCCTCATCCGCAAAATGGGGATAATTAAAACCTCATAGGATTATTGCGAGGAGTAAATAAAACAAGGCATGTGAAGTGTTTAGCTGGGTCTGGTACATAGTAGGGAAGCAGGAAGTAGGGATCTCAGTTAACTCCCGCTGAATCTGGGTCTATTTCTGCATGAAGATTCCCCAGCCACATCAGGCATTGAAATACTCATCTAGAAAGCAAGGGAGTCCCACTGGGAGTCAGTCCTTCCACTCAGCCTGGGCACACCTGAATATGTGGCAAGATGGCTCTGAGAATCTAACTAACTGACGGAGAAAGCTCAGCAGACACCTTGACAGTCTCTAAGGTGACGCACACATACGGGTAGAGAGTGGTCCAGCCCCCGAGGAGCCCCTGCAAACCCAAACCACCTGCCTGGGCTGTGGGAGGAGCAGAGCACACTTGGAAGCTTTGCTGAGCATCTGACTGCATTCTGGGGGGCTGGCTTCTTGTGTCTCCTTCTATTTCCTAAACCAAGTACTTACAGGCTTTATGTGGTGGAGCCATTTGTCTCCACATAAGGGCAGGACACTCAGATTAAGGATGTCAGCCTCACCCAGGTGGCTGCCCTAGAACTTGGTATGGAAGAACAGTAAGAGCTCC
This sequence comes from Camelus dromedarius, assembly GCF_036321535.1. Classification (NCBI taxonomy): domain Eukaryota; kingdom Metazoa; phylum Chordata; class Mammalia; order Artiodactyla; family Camelidae; genus Camelus; species Camelus dromedarius. The sequence continues at coordinate 57,775,609 of NC_087449.1, read as the reverse complement.
TTTTCCTGAGCACCTACTGTGCACTGAGAGCTTTTCAGATGACTGACACACATCACTGCCAACTCCCACAGCCATTCTGCAAGACCCCAACTCATGTCTCAGGGAGGGCAGATTATTTAACAGGCTGGACTGTCAGCTCCATGAGGGCAGGAGCTGTACTGGCTGGTTTGTCGCCATCTCCTCAAAGCCCAGCCTAGTGCCTGGCACACAGTAGGTGCTTCACGGACACAAGCCAATGGAGTGAATTTGATTTTGACTAGTTCTCTACTGGGAAGGTCTGATATGAGACACTGTTTTGAGTGAAAACATCCAACCAGGAGGGGCCCCAAATAATAGTATAAACAGGAGCTCTGGAGTCAGAGAAAGGTGTCAAAATTGTAGTTCTCGGGCAAGCAACTCCACTTTTCTCTAAGCCTCACTCTTCTCATTTGAAAAATGGGGGCAGGACTATTCGTCTCGTGAGGTCGTTGTGAGGGTTGAGGAGACGGTACATACATCCCCGAGCAAGAACCAGGCGGAGAGCTGGGCCCTCATGAGTGGCTGCAGTTGCCACCGCTGCTCTGACTGGTGCAGCCACTCCCATTTGCGGGCACCTCTTCATTTTCAAGGCATTTTCACCAGGTCACCTCCCCTGCTTCTCTGGCTCCTGGGCACGGTCTGGAGCCAATCACCATCAACACAGCTCAGAGCTTTGCCTGCCTGGGGCCTGCTCCCTGCCAGACTGGACCCAGCTCTGGTCCTCTGGTGGGTAATGTGCTGGGTGTCATTCCTGCTTTTGTCTGCATGGGGCTCCTTGGCCCAGCTCCGGGGCTCCTGGGGGCTCTCAGTCAAGCATCCTCAGGGCCTGCTCCCCTCTGGCTTTCCATCAAGATGTACTTCTATCCCCCAAGTTGTAAGGCAAAACAAGGGAAGAGAGGAAAGTCCCTATTTTGTAGATAAAGACACAGAGGCTCAGCGAGGATGGTGTCTGGCTGAGGCCTCAGCTGAGAATTAGTTCCAGAGGCCAGAATCCACTTAGGGTCTTCTGGCTACCAACTGAGAGTGTTCAGGAAGTGAAGCCCACTATTGGATGCTACTTTTATGGAAGTATGAGTTCCCTGCAGTGGACATCAGGTGTGTGTGGCAGCCACCGGGGCCATTCCTGACATAGTTCTGCGTCTTTCCCTTCTGAGCACATGGTAGGAATACATTCACTGGCCCTTCCTGGATGTTAGGAATGTCCACTTGCCTTGCTCTGGCCAATGAAACATGAGTGACAGTGTTGTGTTACTTCCAGGTGAAAACATTGTAAGAGCCAGTGCCTAACTCACCACAATCTCCATCCCCCCTGCAGGGAGCCTCTGTCAGCCTGGATCTCTGAGCGGCTACAAAGATCAGAGCCCTCTGCTTACCCACAGTGGACAGGCAGCATGAGAAGTGAACCTTTGTTGTGTTACTCCTTGAAGATCTAGGGGATGTTTGTCACTGCAGCATAACCTAGCCTATCCTGACTGATACGATGTGAACATTGATAACGTTTGACAGCTCACTTATAGAGCGCCCTCTGTTGGCTTTATCCTGGGTACAGGAGGAACAGAGGTTGGTCAGACACGACTGCCCTCACGGGGCTTGTAGTCTGGACCCCTATTTGAAAGGAAGCTGCCCACACTGAGCTTGAGGGAGAGGCAGGCCCGGGTGAGGGGCACCTTGTCACCTGGTGAATGGCAGCATACCCCTAAGCAGTAACCCCCTGCTGTTTGCAACATCCACCAAGAGCGGAAGGTGAACCTGGGAAAGGATGACTGCTACAGGCAGCTTTTCTTAGGGGAGGGGAGAGAAGGACGGGCTGTAGCTGGGAGGGAGGGGTGGGGGAGGCTGGCTGAGGCTTCTGAGCTCAGGGTGACTCTGGGATTTATTGCCTCATTTTACTACTCAGTCTTGAGGGAATCTACAAAACAATTAGTGGATTCAATCGCATTAAACTAATTCCTCTTTTACATCCCTTAACTCAGATAATGACAGCTTTCCCGCAATTAGGAGAGGGTCTCCTCCATGTGCAGATTAACTGGGTGTTAAACAAGCAGGGCTGCCTGGAACCAGACGGCCAAGCTGGAAGGAATTAGACATGGAACAGCAGCTCCAGGCAGAGGGTGAATTAATTCATTCATGACCCTGGGCCGCTGGAGACTTGGAGGTGCCCCGTGAGTAACACAAGGCCAGGACTTGGGAGGGGGTGGCCAAGGAAGAGGGGGCAAGGTGGGGGCAGGGACAGAAAGGAACCGGAACTGGGCCCCCACCCTTGTGGGAGGCCGATTTTTCTTCAACTCGGTCCATGGTCTGGGTCACCCACGTGCGCAGGGGTGCTCTAATCTGATGTGCTCGCTCCCTTGTATAAAGCCTAAGACAGATGTTGGCATAACAGAAATGCTCAGTCCCAGGCTCTTATTACATGCCAGCATTTATCTGCACTAGTGCACTTAATCCTCACCACCTCCATGCTAAGACTATTATTATATACTGTGTTTCAGAGGTTAGGCGACCTGCTTCGTAGTGAGTGTGGGATTCAAACCAGATGCCCTGATGCCAGAGCCGGCACCCTCGCAGTAACTGACGTGGGATCTCAGTGGGGAGGAGCTGCGTGGCCCCGTCACCTGACGCCCGCGGAGGCCTGCGCCTGAGCCGTCCTTCCAGCTGTGCCTGGCCCCCCCTCTGTGGGGAGGTGGGGACTGGGGTGCTAAGTTGTAAAGCCCTGGAGGCCAGAGGCTTTCTGGATGGCTGGGAAGAGGGCGTGGGAGAACTGCAGGAAGATGAAGGCCACGTGTGTGTGCCAATATGCAGGCATGTGAGTGTATTTTTTGTGAGTATGTGTATGTCCATTTTTTATTCATTTTACTTTGTGATCTGGGTGGCCTTGGGCCCAAATCCCCTGGGGGCCATCGGAGAGACTGTGCACAAGTGCCCAGCTCTCTGGGTTCAGGACCTCTGAGTTCCCCAGAGTCAGAGTCAGGATTACCATTTGGCAAATATTTGCTCCCCTCCCACTCCACTGTGGACAGAGCACACTGCCCCACCCCACTGACCTAGGGCTTGGCTATCATTTGCTTTGGCCAACAGAATGTATGGAAGATTCAAGATCACTGAAAATTCTTTGCCACTCTTCCCATCCACAAAAGGAATCCTCTCTGCTCCTGCTGTGCCACATGGGAGAGAGGTTAGCCTGGGTCCCATGAACAGTGCAGCGCCCCAAGTGCCCCATGCTGTGCACCTCACCCCTCTAAGCCCCTGCTGACAGATCTGTCCCAAACCAGCCTTCCATCCTGGAGGTCTCACCTGCCAGAGGCCCAGGGCAGGGCAATCAGGATTTCCACTGCCTCAGCCTGGGAAGTGTGTGTTTGGATGGTGTGACATGATCCCAAAGGTGTCTGTAGAGGGTTAAACAGTAGCTCCCCCAAAAGATGTGCCCACCTGGAACCTGTGAGTGAGATTTTCTTTGGAAAAGATGTCTTTGCAGATGTAAGTAGGTCATGCAAATTTGCATGATCCTGAGATGAGATCATCCTGGATGTGAATGGCCCTAAAGCCACCGACAATGTTCTTAGGTGAGAAGCCACAAAGGAGACAATGATGGGAGAACAAAGGCAGAGACGGGGGTGTGGCATCTGCAAGCCGAGTGACACGGGCCCCACCAGAAGCTGGAAGAGGGAGGCTCTCCCCTAGAGCCTTCAGAGGGACCGTGGCCCTGCTGCTCTGCTGACACCCCGATTTCAGACACCTCCCACTCAAGATCCCGCATTGGAACGTAAAGGCCAATGTCATTATTAGAGGACAGTCTCACATCCACTCTAACTTACGTACAGAAGAAATACACAATGTTCCAAATGACTTAACTACTTTGTCTTTTTCAAACTATTTAAAACTTTTAACTAAGGGCTGAGAACATGGACGCCAGGAGGGTTTCCACCTGCGACAATAAGCCAGGCTTACCTTTCTCCTGCGCCATCTCTTGCAGACAGAAGTAGATGACTCTGGCTCCCAGGCTGAAGCCGATCAAGGTGACAGGCCGCCGGCCCTGGGGGAGAAAGGACACAGGTGTTGGGGGGAAGGTGCAGAGCCAGTCCTAGCAAAACATCCACCCTGACAACGGCAGCCCTGGCACACTGCTCAGCGCCTGCCTCGCGCTGAATGAAGCACGCCCGTGCTATTCCCAGCCCTGAGCTCTGATGTCTCAATCAGGAGAGTCGGGGCCCTTGTTTATGTAGGGGTGCACCTGCCGCGGGAGCTGGCTTCTTCCGAGGTGGCTGGCTGGGTTAACTCCCTTTCATCACACATCACTACCCTGCCTCTGTCTCTCCTTCCGCATCTCCCTGTGGCCGAGGACTGCAGTGAAGTGGGGCCCTTCTGGAGCCGGGAGAGGAGGCAGGAGGTGCCCCGAGGTGCAATGGGGAAGAAGGCAGAGTGACATGGTGGAGGGGGACAACCGTTCTCTTCCTAGATGGGAAAGCGGGATTTGAAATATTGGCCTTAAACTACAAGAAGAGGTAGTAAGTTAGATGTAAAGAGGAATTTTCTGATGAAAGAACTTGTAGAGAAGGCAACTCATAAGAAAAAGAAAGTTATGTGGGCTATTTGGGTACAAGTTCTTTTTTTTTCCCCCAGATATGAAAGTATCCTTATTATTTGGTGGATTATTTAGCTAGGAATGGAATTCTGTATTAAAAACCAATTTTACTGGAAATAGGGACAGTCAATTGTCAAATGGGATCAAGCTCTAATATTGGAAAGTCCGGTACATTTTGAGTTCTTGTTTGCCTGTAGAAAGTTTTGGGGTACAAATTCTACATGGAAGGAGCTGATGGGTTCCAAAGGTCTAGCTGATCTCAGGACTCTCTCCCTGTCCCTTGTTTTTGTGCCAATATATGCATCCACCCTCCCCCATCTCATCTCCATTCACTACAGTGGAAACCCTCCAGCAAACAGTATTCCAGCTCTGCAGGAACTCCATGACAAAGGCTGCTGGTTATCACTCCACACCCATCCTCCCTTTGCCCTTGGTTATTAAAACCCCTGAGTTTTTCTGGGCCCACAGCTACCCAGCCAAAGACTAAGTTTCCCCAACTCCCCTGCAGCTATGGATGGCTGCTGGCCAAGGGATGTGAAAGGAAGCAACAGGTGTGACTTCTAGGCGCACCCTTCATTCTCCTTTCCCACCTCTGACTATCTGGACTGTGGATGGACCTCTGACTGTTTGACGTGGTGTTTGGACCACTGAAGATTTGCTCAGTGGTAGCTCTATACTTCTAGGACAGAACACCTGGCCTTGTCCATACCTACAGACGCCTCTTTTTCTCAGTCCTCACCTGATTACTTGCTAGAGATGCAGAGTTTATCATTCTTACTGGTCATTCATTCCTAGGACACTTTTGTCACTTGAACTGGAGGAGCAGTGAAGATCATTCACTCCCTCAAAGCCACTGGGCTACCCCGACGTGGGCTTGTCTTAGATATGATGTCTGTGTGTAAGTCAACCCCCTTGCTTCCCTGCTCCCCGTCTTCCTCCCCATGCCCCACTATTCCCAGGTACCTGCTGTCGGGAGAGCAGGATGTGGGCCAGGTGCTTGCCAACCTCTGCTGATCGATGCAGACACACGCCCCAGGGATTGTCGATGACATTGGCGACCGAGAGGAGGGAGGCTGGCCACGTCAGGGCAGCCACAATGCCTGGGGAGGTGGGATATCAGTGATGAAGGCAGTGGTGGTGGGGGGTGGAGTGCCTTCTAAGGGCTAACGGATGCCTGAGTGAATGCATGCAAAGTCTTTTGGAATCTATAAGTATTCTAAGTGTTGTCAAACTACTAAATAGTAAAGAAGAAAACTGAAGCTCATGCATCTCTGATACATGGACCAGATCTCATGTGTCCAAACATCTGCCGTGTGTGAGATTCCAAAGATGGCCCCCATTTGTCACTCCACCCTGCATTCTCCCACTTGGCCTCATAACCTTGCAGTGCCCCCTGTCCCTGCCCTGCCCATCCACTCTAGGCTCAGTCATGTCTTGGCTTTGGTCAATGAGATGTTACTAGATTCGAGGCTTGAAATGGACCCGCGCCTCTCGTGCACCTCTACCATGGTGTGTGGGCTAGTCTGAGATCCCTGGAGAGGAGGAGAGACAAATGGAACAGAGCTGAGTCACCCTTCTGGCCCCAGGCCAGGCTGGCCTGATCAGTGGACAGTCAGCTGACCCACAGATGCATGAGCAGGCCCAGCAAAGAAGAGGCAAATGAAGCCTCATGACTTCTGAGCTACTGTGATAAATGATTGTTATTTTAAGTCACTGGTTTATAGGATGGCTTGTTATGCAGCAATTACTAACTGACACACCATGGGATAATGTGACTGGTTGTTTATCTGTCTTCTCCCTACAAAAACCATAAACTTTTCACAGACAGGAATGTAGTCTTTGTCTCTCTGTGTTCCTAGGGACCAGCACAGTGCCTGGCTCAGGGTAGGGGAGAGGGGGCGGCTTACCAGACAACACCGTGTACTTTAGGGCCTCCTGGGCCACCATGTTGGCAAGACCACTGAGGATGGTCTCCAGGGCGTTGCCAAGCTCCATCAGGTACTTGGCTTCCCAGGCCAGGCAGTACTGCTCGCGGCTGCGGGCCAGGGCAGCCCATGGGGCGCTGAAGGTGCCTGGGGAGAGTGCAGGTAGGTGGGGTCTCTCCTGTCTGATAGAAGACGCCCCACCCTACTTTCCCAGACAGCGGCAGAAACCCACTCTCCGGTGGTGGGAGACAAGAGGCCCACCCCCTGCAGCTGACAGCGAGCAGACGGAGCCCCCAGCAGAGCCCGGGTGCCCCTGCGAGTCAGCAGCCTGGCCAGGTTCACGTCCTGAGTTCATTAGTAGCTGGGCGACCTTGGGCGCATCACTATCCCGTGCTGAGCCGCACTTTGCTTAGCCGTGAAGTGGGGAGACTGGCATTTATCTCTCTTCATAGACTAGTTGTAAGAATTAAATATTTGAACTACTATACACGGAGAGCGCTATTTTCTCTCATTCTGCAGGAATTCTGACATCCGGCTGCTGAAGGTGGCAAGAGGGATACGCAGGTGCACGAGCAGCTGGCAGCATCTTGTTCAGCAAACACTGCCTGGGGAATTGTCTGCAAATCTGGGGCGAGGTGTCCGAGCCCAGCTCGGCCATGACCTCACTGACTCACTCGATTTTTCTGAGCCTCCACTTTCTCCCGCAGGGACTAGAAATGGGAGGATGATGACAGCACCACCACGTGACCAATGTCAAGCAGGAAAATATAACCACGACTGTCTGTCCCCCTTTCTTCCTCCCTCCTGGAGAGGATAGTGTCACCTCTCCAGCGGGACACTCAGGTCCCCTGTGACCTGGCCCCCGCCTTCTTCATAGCCTCATCGTTTGGCAATTCCTGACTTAACACATGACCCTCTGGAAACACATGCCTTTGACTTGTTCATTCATTCATTCATTCCACAGAATGGAATGATGGCATCTGACTCACAGGTGTCGTTGGGACCACAACGAGAGGCTGCACACCAAGCATTACATAAACTGTAAAGTGCTGTCCTGCATTCTATCCACCCCGTGGCCAAGAACATGGGCTATGGAGCGAGACAGAATGAGAGTGAGTCGTGCCCTAGTCCCTGACCAGCTAGGCAACCCTGGGCAGCCCCTTTAAGCTTCAGTTTCCTCATCTGTAAAGTGTGGGTGATAATGACACCCACTTCCGTGGCCTGAAGTGAGGGACTAAGTGAGCCGATGCTTGTGAAGTGCCTGGGTTGGTGGTGAGCTACAAAATCATCATCACCATTACACAGAGTCCTATTTCAAAACGGGGTGGACTGAAGAATGTCCAACTATTCCGGTCAGACGCAGAAGCAAGCCTGTGATGATACAAGACTTCTTTCCCAGCTGTCAAGGAGACACGACGAGGTGACACATTTCCCTCCTGACCTTCATCTAGCTTGGTTAGAGTTCTCGTAACCACCCCCTCTGCCTGGGGAGCATATTGCCCTGGGCTGCAGGAGAATACTGAATTTCCTCCCCGCAAGATAAACTTGACTTTGACCTGGGGCCCATCCAGCAATGGGGGTAAAACGACCATAAGGGATTTGCTTTCCATACTGGTCTGAGTTGTAAATTCCTTCACCTAGATGCTTGCTCTCGCTCCCTCTTTTCTGTAGCATGGATGGTATCATGAAATAAATGAAGAGGAACCCGTGAGCATTGGTCAGGAGACCTGGGTTCGAATCCTGCATCTGCCAAGTTGTCTGCCGCGTGACCCCTCCTGGTTTCCTCTTCAGCCAGATCAGGATGAGAACAGCCCCCACCTCAGAGGGTGGATGTGAGGGTCACGTGGGTGGAACGCCTGACTCCAGTAGGCACGCGCTAGGTGCTCGGTCAACGTCAGAGACCAGGGACGGGGCCTGGCGATCACATACCAGGAAGACTCTGGCGCCCAGTAATGCCTCTAAGCCCGGCCTGAGCATTTTCTCACTTGCTTTCTTCTGTGTCGTTTAGAAGAGTTGTGACTTCCACCCTTGGATCCCAGGGACTTGGGGACCCAGGAGGCTCTTGCACGTGGGTCTGTTTGGGACACTCCAGACTCCCTGGCCCACCCTGCTCTCTCTCTGAGTGATGACCTGTTTGTGAGCCTCACACTAGGCACTTGCAAAAGTGAGCCAGCAGTAAGCAGACCATGGTCTTGTTCCTCAAGGCCAACCTGGTTAGAATCCTCCCAAAATTACAGCAGCAAAGGGGACTCATGTTTGTGGGATGCCACTAAAAACCGGGTGCCTTCCACATGTCACCTTGTTGAACTTAACCTGTGTAAGTACCCCGAAAGGCAGGAATCATTTCTTTCTCTTTATAAATGAAGCAGCTGAGGCACAGAGAAGTTAAACAACTTGCTTGAGGTCACACAGCCAAGATGTACTGATCTCTGACTTACGTGTTGAAAGTCTTTCTATCTGCTACTTGCTCTGAGGATAAATTCAAACTCCTTGCCACAGCTCACATGCTCCTGCCCGATCTGGCCCTGCCCATACTCCCGCCTTCCAGCTCCCTCCTCACGCCATCCTGTGCTTCTTTTGGATCTTTTGCACCACCAGGCTTTTCTACATGCAGCCCCTTTGCTTGGTGTACACATCTTGCTCCTTCTTTATTTGGTTAATTTCCAGCCAGTCCTTAGCCTAAACGTCACTTCTTCTAGTAACCTCTCCCTCATTCCCCAGAAACACTCTGTTTCTCCCCTTTTGAGCCTTCCATAGACCTTCCCTGTGATTACGTGCTCAATGGCCTGTCTTCTACCTTGGACCACGCATTCCATAGAAGCAGACACTATGACTGTACTGCTCACCATTGAGTTCCTAGGGCCTGGCTCAGTGTCTGGCACATGGTGTGCACAGCACTCTATAAACACTGCTGAAAGGATGGACTGATGAATGGATGGGTGGGTGAGTGGATGGATGGATGGTTGGATGGATGGATGGATGGATGGACAGATGATGGATGGATGGGTAGTTGGATGGATGGATAGTTGGATGAATGGATAGACAATGGATGGAGGGATGATAGATGGATGATGGGTGGATGGATAGTTGGATGGATGGATGGATGGTAGCTAAATGGATAATGAATAGATGGATGGGAAGATAGATGTTCAATGAAGTCATCTCACCTCTCTGAGCCTCAGTTTCCTCCTCTGAAAAATGGGACTCTCCTACCTACCCCTCTAAAGACATACACAGGCAAGAACCTGACCCAGCTCAGCCAAGCCCCATCCCCGTCTGCATCCTTCCCTGACTCTGGTCCTCACGGTATTTGCCGGACGCCAGCCACCCGGTGATGGCGATGGTGATGTGCAGCTGCCTGCCTTCGGATAGGGGCAGAAATGTGAACTCTTCAATGGCCCCGACACGCTTCTTCATCTTGTACCCTAAAGATCCAGACATAAAAGTGAGAATGGGGTGACTGGGGACCCTGGGGAATGTTTGGCAGAGTGGCTGTGTACTCGCACTCAGACAGTGAGCACCAACCCTATGCCCTCGATAAACATCTCGTTTTTAAACTCCGTAAAGGTCAGTGCCTTTACTGTCCCGATTACAGATGAAGGTAAGAGGCTCCTGAAGGCTGGATACCTCTGGAGTGGAGCAGACTCAGAGCCCAGGCTCACAGCCACTGCTCTGCCTGACTTAGCTGGCTCTCTATCTTTTTTCCTGCCCACGAACTTCAGGGGTAACACACTCTTCTCAGTAAAAGTGGTTTGAACTGACCAAGATCCACACGTCCCTTGGGAAGTGGACCAGGAATCTCTGGGTGTGGTTCGGGGGCTGTGGACCCACATGACTTGGAAAAACTTCCCCAGGTGATGCTGGTAAATGAGGGGCAGCCACATGTCCTCCTACACAAGAAAGCCCAGGTGTCTCCCAGGCGGCCTGGAAGCTTCCTGGACGCTGACAAGCAGGTCCCATCTCAGGAAGTCTACACAAGGAGCAGTTTCTCAAAGCCAGCCCTCCCCCAGACCCATGCCAAGCTCCCAGCCCAGTTCTCTGTGGAGCCTGCTACAAGTTCTGGCAAGGAGAAAAGCCACATCCTCCTTCTCCGTCTCCTGGGGAGCCATTACTGGTGAGAATCTGGGTGTGTCTGTTAAGGAGCTGGGCCACCCGGGCCGGGCCCAAAACCCCTCATCGCCTGCCACTCCTTTTTTTTTAACCTCTATTTTTTTTTTAAATGTATTTATTTTGGAAGGGGAATTAGGTTATTTATTTATTTATTTATTTATTTATTTATTTATTTATTTATTTAAATGGAGGTACTAAGGATTGAACCCAGGACCTTGTGCATGCTAAGCCCACGCTCTACCACTGAGCTATACCCTCCCCGCCCTTGCCTGCCGCCTCTGTTCCTTTGGAACCTTACCTGTCAGGCCGGCTCCAGCGGCACCGAACAGCGAGGTCATGACAGCTATGCCGGCCACTGAGCCCAGAGCTGCCGCCCCAGCACTGCCAATGATTGTCGCGGCTCCGGCGGCAACAAGAGGGGCAGCTAGACCCCCAGTCACACCTGCAAGGAAAGTGGCCCTGGTGGGTAAGGGTGGGAGGGGAGTGAGGACGCCCGCTGGGTTCTTCCTCCATCAGCTGCCCACTGCCTCTCATGGGGGCTCCTGACAATACTAGAGAACACACTCTGGGCGTGCTGGAGGCCCCTCCCGGCTCACCCCCTGCTCTCCCCACTCTTGCTCCCAGCCTGGCGTCACCCCTCACCCTGCACGATGCCCTGGCCACGTGCCACCATCTCATCTCAAGGTGGCCTTACCGATCACTGTCCCGCCTCCAACCGTTGCCAGACCTATCAGGAGATAACGCTTCCACTTTCTCCGGTTCTCTTTCTTCTTCCGGGATGCCTCGGCCGTTCTGGGGGAGAAGAGGTTGGTCTCTAGGGCTGGCTGGGCCTGGGATCCCCTGACACCCCCCCCCCCACCTCTCCAGCCCCCAAACTAGAACCAGTGCTGGGTACTCTGATGTACAGAGCAAGGTACCAAGGTTACCCTGGGCCCATCGACGGTTTCAAAAAGCTGAAAACATTCTAAAACCCAGCTGGGGAATCCCAGTAGGTGGGATGTCCTACTTACCCAACGGATCCATCCTAACAGGGTTGCAATTTGAATAATGAAAAGACAAAAAAATAATAATAATAGCAAAAGAAGCAAGAAATTATCTTTAAACAGATGGACCCAGAACAAGTACCAGACAGAGACTCCATCACCTCCCTCCTCCCTTCCCCTTCCCCCACTCCTCCATCTGAGCCCACCTCCCTCTGGGATGTTTGGACATCAATTTCCTGCAGAATAATCCTTCCAAAGACGGATTAGAGAAATGTCTGTACTGGAGGTGACAGTCTTGGGGCAATAGCCAGAATTGTTCAGACTTGAAATTTAAAAGTGATAAAATGTAGTACAAGGGAAGCATTTAGAGTGAACTGGGGTCAGGTGAGTCCTGAAAATGGCCCAAGAGCATCACTGAGCCCAAGTTTCCTATCTGACATTCAACCCTTGGTACTTCGGAGGCAGTAAGGAGCAGGACGGGAGACTGAGGGTGGGATGGTGCGCACGTTACCAGTGTGAACTCCGAACCGAAGCTGGAGTTTGGACCACAACTCAATGTGCAGAACGATGGCAGGGGACTATGGAATAGTTAATATTTATTGAGGACTTCCAACATGCCTGCCACTGTGCTTTGCACTTCGCATGGTTTATCTACTCCTAGAAGCAGTTTCATTATTGTCTGCACATCACACATAAGGTCAGAGATGACAGTACCCGCCTCTTGAGCAGCTGTGGGGCTCAGCGAAGAGCATGAAAGTTGGCACTGCATGTGAGGACCACAACAGTGGCTGTTACCATGACACTCCATCTCCCTGAAACTCAGTTTCCCCTTCTGTACAGTGGGGATAATCACATCTCCCTCACAAGGCTGCTGGTTTGTAAAGATTAAATTCATTCCTTCTCTATCCATTCAATCAACAAACTTCTATGGAGAGTGGGCTGGCCCTTCTGGGTGCTATGTGTCCCATCTCTCTCCTCCTGAACCAGATGTGACAGCAAGAAACAGTTCATCCTCCCGTGGTCGAAAAGCAGTGGGATCTGAGTTGGGTATTTGCAAACCTGCTATGCTTTTTGGTGGTCTGCCAGCTCACATCAACCAACTTTCCCCTAAGCACCTCCTGGGCGCACAGCACAGTACCTCTCAGTCGCTTCACTATGGAGAAGCAGAAACCAATTCATGATAGCAGGGGCTGGTCTGCCATGATTGAAATTCACGCCACCAGACGTGTGAGATGAGGCTGAACCATGTCCATCTAGGGAAGTAGAAGGCAGGATGGTGGTGGAGGGCATGGTTCTGATGCCAGGATTCAAACCCTGTAAGCCAGGCTTGAATCCCACCTCTGCTGTGGTGGTGTATCACTGCTCACCAGATGTTCAGTTAGCCCTCCAGGGCTGGGCCTCCCTATGGAAAGATTATACATCTCTGCCCTGTTGAACTGAATGGTTCCATGACCCGCATTAGCCAATGAAATACAGGTGGAAGGGATATGTGTCACTTCTGGCAAAATCTTTAAGAGTCAGTGCAGGAGCCTGATAGGTCTCCTTTTGCTCTGCCCTGAGACCAGCAACACTCCAGATAGTGGTCACTCTGTCAACCTGGGACCCAGAACCAAGACTGTGGACTAAAGCCACAGCCAATCTGCAAGAAATGCACTTTTGTTGCTGTAAGCCATTGAGACGTGGACATCATTTGTTACTGCAGCAAAACCTCGCCTATCCTGATGGACAGAGACTCTTACTAACCTTGTGACTATGCACAAATTATTTGTCCCGCCTGACTTTCCTCATCCATGAAGAAGGAATGAAAAATAGCACTGAATTCCCAGAGGTATTAGGAGGGCGAAATGAGACAGTCCGCGTACAGTGACTGGCATGTTGCAATCATTCAATATGTTTGTTCTTATTATCACTCCTTCCACGATTATGATAATTTCCTCTTAGACACAGGCTGGAGATATACTTTGGCCCTTAACAGCTAGCACCATTCAGGGCAAATAGGAAAGCTGGAAGTTAGCTGTTTTCAGCCGAGTTCAAGGCCTGGGGAAAAATTCCAGCTACTGGGGGCGGCAAGAGGAATGCTCAGGGGCATGAGCAGCTGACTCTGTGAACCGGCAGCATCTCGTTCAGCAAACACTGCCCAGGAAATCGTTTGCAAATCTGGGGCGAGGTGTCTGAGCCCAGCTCTGCCATGACCTCACTGGCTCACCTGATTTTTCTGAGCCTCAACTTTCTCCTGTGGGGACTGGAAATGGGAGGATGATGACAGTACCACGTGACCAATGTCCAGCAGGAGAGTATAACCATGACTGTCTGACCCCTCGCTCCCTCCCTCCGAGCCCTCCCACTGCCTTGAGGATGGCATGACCCTCAGGCCCCCTGTGACCTGACTACACCTCAGTACCTGTGTTCTTGCTGGCCCTTGGGTGCCAAGGACCTTCTTACCTTCTTACCTTCCTTTGTCTGGCTAAACAGTACTTATCTTTCAAGAGTCACCTCCCCCAGGAAGCCTGCCTGAGCCCCAAGGTTGCCTAAATGCCCTGACTCTGGGCCCTTCTAAACTTCTGGACAGTATTAGCCTGGAATTCTAGACTATTGATTTTTCAGAGAGTGAGCTTTGGATCAGCTGCGTCAGAATATCCAGGAGGTAGCTGTTAACAGCACCACTTCCTGGCCAGAAGCTCTGGGCATGAGGATGAGCAAACCACCTGTAACAAGCTCTCCAGGGATCTACATCTCAAGTCTGAGAATCGCAGGGCTCAACCTTCAGAGCATGGATCAAACGTTTCCTGCTCTCCACCCTCAGCAGCTTGTCCCGGGACTGGCACCTGGAGGGGGCTCAGAAACTGTTTCTTGAATGGAATCTACTCATTCCAGCAAGGACTGGACGTGAGCATCTTGCCGCAGGGATCTGTTCTCCCACTCACTGTCCGTTTCTATGAAAACCAGAGGTCACGGAATAAGACGTTTTGGTTAAATAAAATATTCAGCCAGAGTACAGGCCAATCACCATCAAGAATGAAACTTCTGGGATAACGGAACAAGTCTAGGCTGTTATAAAAATGTCACGATCTGTTATTAAGAACATAGTCAAATTCCTGAGTTGGTGACCTTGACACTCAGCCCCGTCTGCTTCTAGATTGTTCCTGCAGCGCACCTGCACATCAGTGATAGACTGTCTTCACTTTTAGCTGAGTTTATGGAGGGGGAAACTCACAGCCTAAAGGAATAAAGTAACTGAAAAGTAAATGTAGTTCTTGAAGCTGTTTTATTTAAATGTATGAATGCTAGTATATCAGATTAATTTTACAAAGACTAGATGGGTGATAGACCCCAATCTGCAGTATTCTGCTCTGTATTATTATTTAAATGTTTATAAACACTTGCTGAAAGCTAAGGCACTCTCTCAACACACACCTGAACTGTCAACCGATTTCCTTGTTTATTTAAGTACTTGAACGCTCTTAATAATACATAAAATGAATAGCTTTCTCATTAATCATTAATTATCACGACATTTCACCCCTGCAATAAACTTCAGTTGTCTGGTTGAATTTCAACATCTAAAGCACAAGCGGAGACGCTGGCTCTGAGTCACCACATCCACAATGCTTCCTATATTTGGAAGCGAGAATTCAGAGCACGACACTAAACCCAAACGAAGCCCTCCTCCTGTTACTGACTTTGCCTGCTGGTGAGGCACCACGGCAATCTGTGTCATCACAGAGCCGCTGGCCACACTTGTGACCTGGGATCCCAGAAGTGACCTGGAGCTGGCGTTCCACGTCAACCTTCCGAAGACAGGCTGAAGCCAAAATGCAGCGCTGGGCCGAACCACTGGCTGACATCACAGATACCTTGTCGAGAGCAAAGATACCACATTGCCCATCTCGTGGTCCCACAGAGAAATTGCACTCACCGCCACCTTATCTCCCATGACAGGGTGTCCCTTACCCTTCCTGTCCTCGCCACCATCCTCTTCTTTTGTTAAAATCACCTACTCCAGTCAATAGAGAGGGAACACTTACCACTGGGGAGTCTAGAGATACAGCCCTCATAAAAGCTCAGAAAGCCCCATAAAAGGATTATCTTTACTGCTTCCTTCAGAATTCAGGATGGAAGCCGGGCTTGTCAACTGCACTTTAAGGGACCTGGTAAGTGACTTGCAGACTGGATGAGAAGGTTCAATCAGATGGTGCCACTGACCAGCTGGGTGACCTTGGGCCACTTATGTCACCCCACTGACGTCCTGTTTCTTCCTCTGCAAAAGCCTCAGGGGATTGAAATGAGCACCAAATGGGAAGACATCTTGTGCCTAGATGCAGATCTAGAAAATACTCTAATAAAGGTTAGATGTCGACCATGTTATTACGGTGGGCTCAGTGTCAACCTCCAGCACGGCATTAGCTAACGTTTACTGTGTGCCAGGCGCTCTTCAAGCTTCAGGTATGTGTTACTTAATTTAATCCTCTTGACAGCCCTATGCTGAGAGATCAGTACCACTACCTCTCTGTTAGGGATGAAGAATCCGAGGCACAGAGAAGTGAAGTCACCAGACAAGCAGGGGAAGCCTGGATCGCCTCAAGGCTCAGATGGGGACCCCAGAACAGAAAGGTGGGGCAGCTCCCCCTGAACCCTGGCTGCAAAGGATCACCCTGGGGTGCCAAGTGATCAGCTCATCTTGCAGAAACACAAAACCTTAGAGTGAAAAGAAACCTACATATAATTTGATCCTCTACCTGTACGGGTGAAAAAACAAACAAACAAACTGGTGCAGGTGCCCAGAGACAGAAAGCAATGCACCCAGGACCACACAGGGACTTAGCAGCAGAATCAAACCAGAACCAGGCTGCTTGGCTGACCAGTTACTGTGTTTCTCTGGGTCTCAGATCCTTCCAGAGACCACAGATAGAACCCGAAAGGTCTCCAAAGTCCCTAAAATTGAGTCAAAAAAATGACTCATGTGGAGTATTTTTCCAAGGAAAGGGCCCACACGTAGTAGTAACAGCAGTGGTAAGAGTCCTGTAGCAAATACTGATAGTGAAGAAGGTGCTATCATACCCATTTGCAGGTGAGGAAACTGAGGCCCAGGGACGTTCAATAACTTGCCCAAGATCACACAGCCAGTAAGTGGCAGAGCTGGGCTGTTTTACGAATTCCCTGATCTGGCATTACTGGTATTATCAGAACAAATTTTCTGGGTAATATGTTTCTTTCTGACAATAGATTTCCAAGCAATACCTAAGTGTCTCCTTTGTTTCAAGGCATACTTGAAATAGTACAAATGTCCAATAAACCCAAAGGTTCTGGATAGCCCTTGTGATTACAGTGATTGGCCTGGATCCAGGTGTTTCTTTATTGACACAGCTCTGGGAGTCAAAACAAGTCTATTTTCAGGTTATTTCAACAGACCAAGTTTCCTTCTTTTTCAAGGAAACAACCCCCTCCCTTTGTCCTACAAACCCTGGTGGGAGGGCGGCTCCCGTTCTGAACTTGAATTGAGCTTCAGAGCTCAGTTTCCAGCTGGGCTGAACTGGCACAGCCTGGCTGCTCCGAGAAAGCCACCATGGCCGGACAAAAGCCACGACTGGGACATGTGACTGGTGCAAGGAGCCTGCAATTAGGCTGCAACTGGGATTGATCTATCACTGGGGGATTAGGTCCTGTGTAAGGCGTCCTGCAAAGAGCTGAGCTCTGGCCAAGTTACCAGGGTAATTGCCCTCTACACACATCTGACCATACACACAGGTCCCTCTACACACACCTGGCCACACACAGATAGGAAAGCCGCTACGGGGGCCCGCGGGGGGAGGGAAGGACTCACACATACCGAGCACTTGCTATGTGCTGGTCCTGGGCAGAGTACTTGATAGCATAACTACTTGTTTTCCACCACGACCCTAGCAGGGTGCTATTCTCATTCCCATTTTACAGATGAGAATATTGTGGCTTAGAGAAGAGGGGGCACCACCTGCCCAAGGTCAAAAAGTGAATGGGCGTCAGAGGTGGGATTTGAACCCAGGCCACTCCAGCCCATGGACAAGTTGTCTCAGAGCTGAAATGGAGTGGGGTGTTGGGGTCACAGATTGTCAAAGTTACAGACTCACGGCCCTTAGCAGTCACCCATTCAGTCCCCTTTCCCTACAAATGAGGATGGAGCCCAGAGAGGGGAAGTGACTTGCTAAGGACACATAGCAAGTCAGGGGTACACTAGAACTCTCTGTCCAGTGCTCCTTCCACCTCCATGCAGCATCTCTTAATGCGGGGAGGGAGGAGACATCTGAAAAGCGCACTCAAGTGGAAGTCCTCGATTCCAGACAGGCAGGGCCGGGGTCACAGGGCTCCCTTACTCAGATTCCTCCTCTTTGCTTTCCTTCAGGCTCTCAAGGAATGTCTCTTCCAGGAGATCCAGCTCCTCCAAGGGCACTCGGAGGAGGGAGGTCACGTGGCAAACGAGGACTCGTGCCCGCGCATCATAGCGTCCTCGAAAGACAGAAACAGCCGGGAATCAGTTCAGCTTCTGAGCACAGAGATGTTAACAGCAGAGCAACTGATGAAACCCAAACCCTAGAAACGTCCTAAATGCACAGCCCCGCAAGAACCAGTCGGCTGAACAATTGGGCGGAACACGGCGCAACTATTAAAAATATGAATCGGAAGCAAGGCGGCGTTTTTCACCAGCTGAATTAGCAAAGATCAATTTTTCACATCCCGAAGCTGTTAAGGAGGTAATGTCACAACTAGATTGGAATCCAACTCTACTGTGAACTAGAAGGTCCCTGGCCGACTCCGTGACCTCACCTTCTAGAATGTTCCTACTAGGGAGACTTTGCACCAGCTGTTCCCACCACCCGGAAGGCTCATTCCAGCTCTTCTGGTGGGGCTCCTCCTCCTCATTCAAGTCTCTGCTCAGATGCCTCCTGCCCAGAGAGGCCTTCCTGACCCCCCGCCCCCATTACTCTGTCCCTTTGCCCCGCATCTTATTCTTCACAGATCTCGCCTGCTCTGATACCATATTTGTTTACTTTTGTTTGGTTGTCTCTCCCCCCCTGAGGTACAAACTCTCTGAGGGTAGCCTTCTTCACCGCTCTATCTCCAGTCCTTAGAAGACTGCCCTGCGCAAATAATGTTATATTTGGGTAAATGTTCAACTAATGACCTGACAGACCTGGGCACGGATTCTATTTGTGCGTCTAACCTTGGGCAAAGCTCATCTCGCTCAGGTGGAAGTGGGCATAGTTAAGAGTCACCTCTCAAAGTTTCGAGGAGAGGACTCCGGGCCCACGGCGGGCCCTTAGTAAGTGTTGCAGAATTGGACTCCTCTGCTGGGCGTCTACCATGCTATGCAATAATTTTATACTAAAGTGGTAGTGACTACCACTACTTCAACATCTGCAAAATAAGCCAGTTCCTTCCATGAACGGGGGTCCCCAGAGCCCACTTGCCTTCAGCTGCCTCTCTAGGTGAGGTGCTGTCCATGTGCTGGGGGGGCGGGTAACCACATGCCATGTCTGCTGGTTATTGATCAGTTAAAGCTCCATGAACAAAGGAGCTCCCTGCTCCCTCGTGGAATCACAGACTGTTATACCCAGGTCATAATCGAGCTGGGGAAATTAAGCAAGCATTGGTCAGGGTGATTAATTGGTGACAATTAATCAGCCACTAATTCATACTCCATTGGTCAAGGCTGCGGTGATTCAGTTTCTGGAATACAGACTGCCAGGTGCCCAGATGATTAACCTCCCAAGATAGTCTCGGGCATGGGACTCTGGAACATCAGCCTCGTGTAAGGCTCATTTCAAGGACCTTGACAGCCAGGCTGCTGGACTTGGAGCTGAGGTTCCATTTAACACAGGTGGCGGATAGTGGGGGAGGGGCAGGAGTCTTGGGCTACCAAGGACAACTTGCCATGCAGCCAACTCACTCCTTGTCGCAATACAAGTCAGCCTCATGATTTGAGGAGCTCTGGGTGCACTCGTGCCTGGAGGCAGTGCTGTGATCAAGATAGTTCCTCCTCCTACTGCCTCTGCAGCATCCATGGTGCTCCTGCCAAGTGCAGGGTGTCACTCGAGAAGCTGGCATTCACGATTGCTAATCCTCCCAACGGTCCAGGGAAGCTGGTATTATGATGAAGCTGGTATTACAATGTCTCATTTTGCACAAGAGAAAAGAACGGGTGTAGAGATGCTAAGAAACTTTCTAGATTGCACAGCTGAGAGAGTGGTGGGGTTTGGATTAAAATCCAGCATGCCGAAGTTTCTGTTCATTTCACTGTGGCTGTCTTTTCTTTAAATTTAAATTTGAATTTTATTATTTTAAATGGAGGTACTGGGGATCGAACCTAGGACCTCGTGCATGCTAAGAACACACTTTACCACTGAGCTATACTCACCCACCCTGTGGCTGTCTTTTAAAGGCAAATCTATTCGAGGAGGTTTGAGGGTTTCAGGTCAATCCCACGTGGTGAGCTGTGAACCCGCTCTTCTGTGTGCATGGGATATGTGGGCTGCACACACAATTCCAGGCACAGCCCTGGGTCACTGGCCACAGATGCACGTAAAAGAGACCCATCACCCAGGCAGCCTGTTCTTTGGAAAATCTTGTTGAGGGAGGCGGACTCAGGGACCCTGGCTCTGCCCCAGGGAGGCAGGATTACGCCGGCCTCCCACAACTGCTGGGCAGCCCCAGCTCTTACCCCAGACACCCTTGGAGCCCGACTGGTCCCTCTGGCCTAGGAAGAGCAAGGGACGGGTCACCAGAGTCACCCAGTGTGTTCATGATAGACCCAGAGGCAGAACCCAGTTTCCTTCTCCCACCAGCATCTTAATAGAGAAGCTGCTACACTTTGCACGTCACCATCCAACACTGTCCTGTGCACTGAAGGATGAACAGCACCCCTGGAGCTTGGTACTAAATGCCAGTCGCACCCTGGACATTGTGAAAACCACCAGCACCCTCCCCACATTTCCAAATGCACCCCTCCAGGGGGCAGTACAACCTCCTTTGGGAGGCATTGAATCATCCCCCGTTCTCAGCATGGCTCTGAGTACGGGAACCAAGCCGGGATGGCCAGCTTGGGGTTGACCTTGCACCTCCTCGGAGAGCAGCTCAACCCCAGAACTTGGGGAAGAGGTCACGGCCAGCCCCTCCCCTTTGCAGGCTGCCCTCAAGACCAAAGGAAAGGAACTCAGAGGCAGAAACTTCAGCCTTTGTTGCCATCCAGGCTGGGGTTCGCGTTTTCATCTGAATACCTGCAAGCTGAATGGCTTCGGGCAAGTTTCTTGAGCTTTCTGAGCCTGTTTCCTTATCTGTGAAATGAGGGCAAGAGTATCTTTTGAATCTAGCTTTTTGCTGAGATGCAGTGAGGAGCTGCATATGATGAGCCTGGCCAGCAGCCAGGATGCAGTGAGTGTTCAATAAAGCGGGCAAACGGTACTCTTTTTATTTAAATGTCACATTTCCTCAGTCCTTAGATGCTAAGAAGCCAGGGCTGCTGGGGCGAGGTGCCTGCTGCTGTGTCTAGAGGGGGACCCTTCGTCCCGCCTCTCCCGAGGGTCCAAGGACACTTTCAGGCCATATTCAGACAACTACTTACCCAGCCCACAGCACTGCCATCCGGCAACTGACCAACTTTTCTAATTAGTACATTTTATGTAACATTTAGAATATTTATTCCCATTTTCACCCTCAGTGAATTTTTTTTTTTTCATATGAAGAAGCCATACCTTACTCCAATCTCGTGCACCCATCGGCCCCCTGCTGGGCACAAGGCTGAATCTTCCAGGTCTGCCCAGGGTCTTTACCTTGTGAGGCAGAGCACGGCTGGAGGGACGGGACTTTTAGGATGCACCCCGTGTCAGGGCAGAAGTTGAACTTAAGATTGTTTCACACAACATTGTAAAATGATTATAAATGCATAAAAAATGTTAAAAAAAAGATTGTTTCAGGGGTGACTCCTGCCTTTTTTCTCCATGGTTTATTTGGGGGGGAGCAGTTAAGGGCATTAAGGGGGCAACAAGTTAAGGCCAGTGGTCATGGGAGCTGAGGGGGCCCTTCTGAGGTCCCCCTCCAGTGCCACCTTCTCGGACGCTGCAGGATGCGTTCCTCCGGCTCCTCCTCGTTTTGGCCTCATTAAACCCCCTTAGTCAGCTGTAAGGATGAGAGGTTTATCAACTTATCTCCAAGAGGGAAGCAGAACAGCACTTAAGGGTGGACTCTGGAAACACACTGCCTGGGTTCGAATCCTGCCCCTCACTCTCCAGCTGTGTGACCTTGGACGGGTTATTTCACCCTCTGTGCCTCTTTTGTAAACTGGGAGACAGTATTAGCATCTATCTCCTGGATGCTGCGGGGTTGTTGAGGGGTTTAAACAAATTACAAAGCACTTTGCTCAGGGCCTGCACACAGTAGGCACTCAGGGAGTATTGGCCCTGATTGGAACTACTCCCAGCGCCTAGCAGAGGGCCTAGTACACGCAGCGGGTGCTCAGTTCTCATTTGCTGAATGAAGGAACCAGCCACTTTCAATACTAATTGCAAGCTTTACAAATCTTGAGGATCCTGACGGAGAACCTTGCAACCAAGAGACAGTGTTTGCATTGCACCACGACCAAAGACCAACATCTCAAACCTTTCTGATTCATCGGGGAGGTAGGGTTTGCAGTTCAGTAATAAAGACCAGGTCAGAAAGTAGACTCAAGTTTGCAGTAAAGATTGCTGTGTCTCCTGCGGCGTGTCCCTCCTCGGGTCTCATGGCCTGGGGTTGATGCTATCTCTGGATTCAGAGTTCAGAGGGCAAAAGCCATGATTCAGTGTAAGTCTCGTCTGCCCTGATGCAGAGTTCATTCACCATGAGACTCGCTGCCTTAAATGGAATTTTGAAACTTACACTTAAATGTAAACCTCAGGTTACTTACTGTACCTCCTGAGCCTAACTTCCTATCAGTGGGGATAACAGTAACCTCTCTAGCAGCTGACCTGAGGATTATACATGATGAATAATTCATCATCTAGGTACAGGACTTAAAAGAGCAGCTAGGTAACTTACAGACTACCAACTACAAATAAACCAGCCCCACCTGAGATGGCCAGATTTGGGGTCCGAGATCAATGGTTCTCAACCAGGGACGTTTTTGTCCCCCTAAGGACATCTGGTAACGTATGAAGACAATTCTAGCGTCATAACTCAGGAAGTGCCACAGGCATCTAGTGAGTAGAGGCCAGGGATGCGGCTAAACCTCCTACAATGCACAGAGTGGCCCCACAACCAAGAATTATCCAGTCCCAAAT
This sequence comes from Camelus dromedarius, assembly GCF_036321535.1. Lineage (NCBI taxonomy): Eukaryota > Metazoa > Chordata > Mammalia > Artiodactyla > Camelidae > Camelus > Camelus dromedarius. Next base: position 57,752,709 of record NC_087449.1, on the reverse strand, counting down.
GTCAATAGTGCTGCAGTTGAGAAATCCAGTTCAGAGTTAGCTCAGATTCAGTTTAACCTTCAGCATATAAAAGGCTTATTTTTCCAGTTGTGTGGGCAAGAAGCTTCGTGGGTTGTTACTGGATGAGGAGAATAAAATGATTGGCGGGCACAAAAAATTCCACCCAGCTGCCAACATGGCACTGTTTTGTGACTAAGATCCCAATACTGTCAGTAAAAGTCAACCTTCCAGGAAGTTCTGAGAAATGCAGCTTTTCGTATTGATTTCCTGGGCCGATTCCATGACTAATCACCTGTCTTGCATCAGAGAGGAATCCCACAGCACAGACAGCCAGTCTCCTTTTCTACTGCGTGTCCCACCCCATCAGTCTCTGTAGAAGATGGTTTAACTCTCCAGTTCAAACAACCCTGCTAGTATCTAAGCTCATGCTCTAAAGAAAGGCCATCCATCCTCCCCTCCATCCTTCCACCCATTCATCCTTCCATCCACTGATCCATTCATCCAACCCTCCCTGCATCCATTCATCCATCCACCCACCCACCCACCCAAAAGTAAATGCCCACCATGTCTCCATCAGGCTGCAGACACTGGGATGTGACAGTGAACAAGCCAGACAAAGGGCCCTGCCTTCATGGAAGCTGTGGGAAAGGACTTGAACAACTGGCCCAACTATGACACTGACCTTCTCCTTACAAGATCCCTGACTCTGTTCTCAGGACCAAAGACAGTGCTGTTTTGTTTTGCTCTGAAGTAGCCTCTAGCGCTTGCCTCTCATTTGTATTTGAAGTCGTAGTTCAGAGAAGTTATGTGACCTGATCAAGGTCACACACGAGAGTCTCAGAGATGGGATGAGAGTCCAGGTTTCCTGGTTCCCAGGGCTTCCCCGTTTCACCACCAACCCTGTTCCCAGCGGCACTCATAGTCCGCTTCCAGTGTGCTAGCTCTGTTCTGAGCACTGTACCTGGGTTATTTCATTTAATCCTTACCACTTCCCTATAACGTAAGGGGTACTGTTGTTCCCATTTGATACCTGAGAAAGCTGAGGCACGGAGACATTCAGTAACTTGCCAAGGTAGAGCCTGAATTTTAACACTAGGTAGGCTAGTCCCCAGATGCTCCCAGTTCTTGGTCCCTGGTTCTTCATGAACAAGGACAGAGGTGGACATGACAACTGGTGGCAAGCCACTCCCACTCGGGGCCTCATTGTCTCAGCTACAGACAGACCTCATTTTCACTGCGCTTCACTTCACTGTGCTTTGTAGACATTGTGTTTTGTTTTCTTTTTGTTTTTTAGTAAATTGAAGATCTATGGCAACCTTGCATTCAGCAAGTCTATCTATGCTGTTTTTCCAACAGCACTGCTTTTTAATTAAGATGTGTACTTTTTTTTAAACATAGTGTTATTGTACACTTTAATAGACTACAGTATAGTGTAAATATACCTTTTACAGGCACTGGGAAACCAAACAATTCATTTGACTCGATTTATTGGATTTATTGCAATATCTGCTTTACCGCGGGGGTCCGGGACTGAACCTGCAATATCTCCAAGGGTCACCTGTGCGTGATGAGAGGGCGGGCTAGGTGGCTTGAGGGTCCAGCTACCTCTGACCTCTGGGGGACTTCTCAGTCCTAGCACCTGCTCCCACGTGGGTCCCAGCGTGCCACTGAAGCCACTCCTGTTTGTAGACGCTGGTGTCTGGTGGGGCTTTCAGATAAACCAAAGGCACCTCTCAGATGCTATCAGAGACTGGTATTCTTTAGAAACGAGGTGTTAGTATTCCTGTGGGGATACCTCTGTGTTCCCCAACCCTCGTGAGTAATATCCGCTAAGGTTTTCGTTAACAGAAATGTTGCAGGATGTCCAGCTCTGCCACGTATCTGCTTAGGCCAGCACTTCACCTCCCTGAGCCTCAGTCTACTCACCTGTAAAGTGTGAGTGCCTACGTGAAAGGATGGCTGTGAGGATGGGACACAACAATGTTTGACAAGGGCCGGGTCCAGTAACCAGCATTAACAGGTGCTTAGTAAGTGGTGGTGGTTCTCAAGAGAAATTTAAACGGCAGTATTGGTTTAAAGGCCGCCTATGACAATGTCCCAGGGAGAGCATGAAGTACCGGGCGATATTAGACAGGTCAGGGCAGTTGTTCTTTGAGAGCCAGGCCAAGGTCACCCACAGCAAAGAGGGGTAAGTTAAGATGTCTCGGGGGCTCGGGAGGGCTTGTGATTGGCAGGTGGGGGCAGGAAGCGGGCTAGGATGAACACGACTCTCTGGGTGAGGAAAGTCAGGGAGACACAGGAGCGCTGGGGTGGCTTCTCCTCCCCAGAGGTAAGGCAGCGGGACAGAGAGCTGGCCCAGGAGGCTTGAGACCTGGTTTTGACTCGCGGGCTGTCTCTGCCACTGTGTGCCTCTGGGAAAGCCCCCTCAGCTCTCTGGGCCTCAATCTCTCCACCTGGAAATATGAGAGGCTCACCCAAGATGACCTTGGGCAGGTGAGTCTCAGGTCTGCAAAATGGGAACGACGGCCTTCAGCATCCCTCAGGGGGCCGAGAGGGCTCCAGGCCAGGCCAGCCCGTAGCACCAGGCTGGGCACACAGCAAGAGCTTGAGACCTGGAGCTTTGCGGTTACATGATTACAATATGCGGGTATCTCGTGCTGATGGGCTGCCCTGGCTCTGGCACCCTGGGTCTCGGACCCCCGTGCAAACTCCACCCCTCACTCCAAGAGTGTCCAGGAGGACCAGACATTGTTATTCTTCCCTTACTTCTGCTTGAAAAACAAAGTGATACAAATGAGCATCCTCAGACCAGCTCCACCACATCCTCAGAGGGAACTCAGCCCCCTGGCCACATCAGCTAAACAGAAGTATTATTTAAGGCCGTGCCTGCCTGAAAGCAGGGCTGGGCCAGATCACCCTCGGGCTCCCACTCAGCTCTGAGATCCGGGCTTAAAATATTTTGTTTGGAGAGAGTAGGGCCAACAATGTACATTGGGGTTTGAGCCCTGAAGCTGCAATTCTCAGACTATAAATACACAGGAACCGCCTGGGTTCTTGCAGAACCTGCTGGGCTCCCGCCCCAGGGACCGCCCCCTGAGCGCTCTTTCCTGGCGATGCTCCCGCACATGCTGATCCTGCTCTTGAAATTCTGTTCCTCCTCCTCTTCCTACCCTCCATTCCCCCACAAGCCAGGGTCCTGGTGGGGAGTTGGTGACACGTCCCTTACTACACGGTGCAGAGGGTGCTGGGATTTCATTTTCAGTTCCGTGCTCCGTCTCCCTGCGAGCCGTCCAAATAAACATCAGAGGGGATGAGCCAGGTTCAAGAGCTACTTAGAAGGTGAGACAACAGAGCCTCATGAGGAATCAATGAAAACCACGAAGAGGCAGCCCGTGGCGCTTGGAGTGAACAGAGTGCTCCCAGCTCCCCGCCTGCACTGGGTTCCCTTTTCTCTCTTGCATCAAAAATGCCACGGGGGATGGGGCCGCAGGGGCAACCCTGACCACTGGCTTCACCGGCTGACATGCAGATCCGTGCCCACAATTTACAGAACTTAGAAATCAACTCACCATCCTTGAGTGAGAAGCTCAGAAGGTCCTGAGGGAAAAGAAACAGGAATTAGCATACGCTGCATATGTAACCAGCCCGCTCATTTGACAAATATTTATTGACTCTTACTAAGCGGGAGAACAGGGCAGACAAAACACCCCTGCCCTGCATTCTAGCAGCGCGCCAGAGGAACAAGCAAGCCGATCCCCGAGTTAGTGTGTGAGAATTTCAGGGAGTCAGATGAAGGAGGGGAAGGACTGTTTTAAAATCTGTTCCCTTGACCCACCAACTGCTGTGTCACAAGCTGCCTGCTTCAAGTGCACACAGAGCAGGTGTGCACTTCCAGGAGGAGGCACCACAGCTGGGCAGTCAGGAGCACAGGCGCTGGAGGCAGACTGCCAAGGCTCAGACCAGCTGTGTGACCTTGAACAAGTCACTGAACAGCTCTGTGCCTGTTTCCCTATCTGTAAAATGGGGATGATCATCCTACCCACCTAGTAAAGTTGCTCTGAGAATTAAATGAGTTCATATCTGTAAAGGTGTCAGCATATCATAGGTACCGTTTAAGTAATAAATCAATGGTAAGTATTCAATAATGAGAATTCAGCATTAGCTAAGAGCATCATCACCATATGATATTATGATGAAATATTTACTTTTTCACCTCCCCCACCCCACTGGAAGCAGTTTTCAGACTGACTTTGAAAGGAATTTGTTCTACTTTCCCCGGCAGCCACCACCTGGGTGGTGGGTGTACCTGAGTGATCATCAGGGGGTCGTCCTTCAAGATGGGGTCCTTCAATAAAATCTGAGCAAACATGTCTGCTCCTTCGCCTCCCAGGCCACTGGCAAAAGCAGTCATGGTTGGCAAGACGGCTTCTGACAAATCCAGCCACTTCACCAGGCCAGCCACGAACTCCGTGCAGAAGGGTCTGAAAGACAGATACAGCTGAGAACCCGAGGCTTCCTGGACCGCGCGTCTCACGAGGCCGCTGGGAAGTTGAGATGAGATGAGTTCAGGGATGTGAAGGGCTGGCCTGTACAAAAACCATGGTGACTTTGGCCCGTGGAATACAGAGAGAGCCAAACCCTGATTTCAGGTGTGTGGATTTTAGCTTTTTCCTCCGTCAAAACTTTGACCACAGGGGCTGATAAACCACAGGAACGAGGGCAATGACCAGTTACTGACCACATGCCCTGGGCCCGGCCTGAGCCGGGGGTTGCACTGGGGGCTGCAGAACCACAGACAAGTAGGTGGCCTCAGATGAGAAGCTCACAGCAGGGTGGAGACTCGGATGGGACTGACTGATCCCAGTGTCGCGTGGTACGGGGCAAGAATCAAGCCCCGATGAGTCCAGAGAGGGAGCCCCCAAATCTGCCTGTAGGGAGGGGCAGCGAACAGAAAAGTCTTCCCTCAGGTGGAGATTCGCTGCTGCTGGAAATGGCCAAGGACATGCTTTCTGGAAACAATAAAATGCAGAGGAAGTCCGTCCTCCCATTGTGCTCACCGCCACCGTGGGGTCTCTGTCCACAGCAGGCATTTGAGTTGAGTCCCCCGGGAGTGCCTGGGCGGGGGATGGATGGGATGCTCCAGGGGAGAAGGGATCCCAGGAGCTGCAGGGAGCACATGGCATCTTGGGGACTCCAGCTCTGATTCAAAGCCACAACTGGTGGCAGTGAGGGGTGAGCTGGGGGGGTGGGTGGGCTGGGGATACAGAGCAGGGGAGTCAGAGGGGAGGTATTAGACCGGTGCAGAGAAAGGGCTTCCCAGAAGCCAGCAGAACTCCCTGGTGGCAGAAGCGACCTCAGGAGGCTCCCCACTTGCATCAGTCCCCATGGATCCCAGGAGGCCCACTCGTCATTCCTTAGAGTTGCGGCTGCCAAAGCTCCAGCGGAGAGATCGCTGCAGCCCAGGCCGCTGACAGGAGTGGTGAAGGACTCAGGCTCAAATGTTGACCTCACCACTGTTTTGGTCCAGGGCCCCAGGAAGCAGCTCTGAAATGATTACTGGGGAATCCTTTGGGGTCAAGGCCTGTGAAAGGACAGGGAGGATGCCAGACTGGGCGGGGATGGGGGCGGGGGACAGTCGAGCTTTGACGCAGCCTCTGTGCATCCTCTGAAGATGGAGTGACCCTTGAAAGCTGCCCCCAGCGGGGCGAGAGGGCTGAGGCTTTATGCCTCCACAGGAGACAGTCATCGGACAAAGGCTGTCCCAGGAAGGGGGCAGAACCTTGCGCGACCTGGCTTTCTTCAGGCTGCGATGGCCTGGGCGGTGCTGGCAGCCCTCCCAGCCGCTGGGGGAGAGTCCTTCATTCCCAAAGGACACCGAAGTGAGGCGGTGAAAGGACTCTGATCTCTCTGTGCCTCCATTTCCTTATCTGCAAATGGATCTACGAGACCAACTTCAGAAAACGGTTGAGGATTAAATGAGATGATACCCACCCCGAGCAGGGCTTGGCATGGAGAAGATACTCAACGAATGTGAGCGGGCGTCACTACTTTATTTATAAGGCGACCAATGGAGCGGCGGAGAAGAGGATTCATTGTCGGGCTCTGAGGTCTGACACCCTGGAGGAGTCCCGGCTCCCTGGGTGACTGGCTTTGTGTCTTTATTCCACCCCACTTAGCTTCGTTTTCCCCTGTTGTAAAGTGAGGTAGTAATAGGGCCTGCTTTGCAGATTGGCTGGAAAGATTAAATGACATGGTAATAGTGCTTGGCGCTCAATAACCCTCCATAAATGTTAGCTACGGCTGCTACAATTATAATTTGCCCCACTGCAATTACTGGGATTAACCAGGGATGACATGTGGGTGTGTATAGGGGCAGGGATGACTCAGTGAATTGAGCACCACTTAGGGGTAAACGTCTAGGCAGAAGGGGCTCAGGGCGGAGGGCAGCAGCATGGCCTGGCCCTGTGACCGGGAAGAAAGCCTCGGATGTAGAGAAGCATCTCATAAGAGTGCAGAGGTAAAGGGCGTGAACTCTGGTTCAGATCCCAGCTCTGCTACCGGCTGTGTGATCTCGGACAAGTTACTTAGCCTCCCTGGGCCTCAGTTTCTTTATTTGAAAACAGTGGTGATCATGATGAAACCTACTTCAGAGGGTTGTTGAAAGGATTAACTAAGTTAACATTTGCCACGTGCTTAGAACAAAACCTGGCACATACAAAAGCCCTATGCAGGTGTTCATTTAAATGAACAAATGAATTGATAAATATGTATGTAAAGTGCCAGTATAGCCATCTATCAAAGAAGGAATCACATTTTAGACTGGCAGGGCCTTGGGAATTGCTTCTAATGTGATTAGTGATCTGGCTGAAATATACAAAAATCAGTAGCAATAGTGACAATAAACAGTGATCACAGTGCAACAACCTGTCGGCCCCTGTGCTTACTGCTTCACACACACAGACTCGCTTACTCCCCACCAGGGCCTGACAAGGGAAGGGAGGTCCGATTTTTACCACCATTCTAGAGATAAGGGCACTCAGACCCAGAGAGGTTAAGTGACAGCTCCAGGGTTCACGGCCACATCTCTCTTGACTCAGGAGGCCGTGCTTAACCACTGCAGAGACTGCCCCTCTCCGGTGAAGGCATTCCCGGGCACCCGCCAAGTGCTGGACACCAGCTAAGCAGATGCATACCAGGGGTGTCACCCCCACCCTGCCTTGAGATGGAGCCCCTTGGCTGCGGCGGTTAAATACCTTATCAAGGGTCTCCTCGCTGGGAAGGGGCAATGCCTCACCTGGAATCCAGGAGTCCTAACTTCTAGTCCAAAGCTCCTCCAACTCACACGGGCCAGCAAACTACACCAGGGGGTGCAGCCTTTTTCTTTTTCTTTCTTTCTTTCTTTTTTGAAATTCAGTTTCATTGGAACACAGCACACCCATTCCTTTACATACTGTCCTCCGGCTGCTTTTCGGCAATAATAGCAAAGTTTGGTGACCACGACAGAGACCACAGGGCCCACAAGTCTAAAATGTCTGGGTCTTTGCAGAAAAAGTCTGCAGACCCCTGCTCTACATCATTAATATCTTCATGTTTAATAAATAGGGTTAATTATAAGTGACAGCATCTGTGGTGTTTACAGCATGGATAAGAAATAACTATTTTAAAGGCTTGCTTTTATGCCCCATGTGGACACAAACTGCCACAGAGTGTTTCCTAAAGATTGCCGAAACCAGCGGCACATCTGGGATGTAAAAAGATTAAGGTTAGTTTTAAAAAGTGTTTTGGGCCCAAGAGATCTGAGATTAACCACGTGGAAAGAGGTGGCATACTGATTGTAACTTTTAGGAAGAAAATGCCCAGCTAAGTAACAGCCACGTGTGCTTAGGACACTACTTGGGTTTTGGAGGGACACAGGACAATAATATTTCTATGTGTCCTCTTGGTGGTGCCCAGCACAGGCCTGGCACACGGTCCAGGTTCATACATACTTGTTTATGTGAACAAAGTACACAAAGCTCTTCCCTCCCTATTTACTGGCTTATTAGGTAGGTATTTATTGGATCTGGGAAGCTTCTGGAAAGACAGAGGCCTCCCAGGTATGGTACAGGCATGGGGCAGAGCAGGGAGAGACTTGGACCCTTGCAGGAGATGGGGCTTTGCCTTGCTTGGGAGCAAAATAGCCAACGAGATATATTCTAAGCTCCAGATAGAGTATGTGGTTTCATTACCAATAATGTGAACAGCCAAAGTCCGTTTGGCAGTAGTTCTGTGCCAGGCTCTGCAGGAGCCATCAACACATTCCTTCCTCAGGACCACCCTCTCTGATGGATGGCTGTTTCTCCACAGCAGTGATTCCTCAGCTTCTCTTTCCTGCCCAGCAGAAGCCCCCTCCCATGACGAAGACAGAAAAAGGCAAGTGCCTTTATTTTTTTCCCTGCCTCCCTTGCAGATGACATAAAAGGGAAAGCCTTTTCGAGGTATTCTGGAAAAGAGTTCCTCCCCAATGAGAGACTTCATGAGAATCCCTGTCCTTCTCTTTCCTGCCTTGAGCCTTGTTCTGTGAAGGTGTGATGTAAGGAGCTGCAGCAGCCATTGTGTGATCAGGAGGGGAAGGCCAAGAGAACTGCAGAAAAGCCAGCCCAAAGGCTTTCTGAGGCACTGTATCAATCCTGGAACTCTTTCCTTTCAATTTCTTATTAAGTGAGAAAAACAAATCTCTTCTTGTTTAAATCTCTTTTAGTACAGTGTCCTGTTACTTGAAGCCCAAAGTGCCCTGAGGGTAAGTTCCAGGATTGTATCCATTTTACAGATGAGGAAACTGGGACAAATAAAATGAGTCACAGAGTTAGCAAGCAACCATCACTGTTTACTGAGCCTACTATGTGTCAAACACTATGCTATGAGGTTTACCTACATTATCTCACTTAATTCTTATAATCGCCCTGCAGGGTGGGTATTATTGGCCCCATTCTACAGATTAAGATGTTAAGGGAAGTTAAACAACCTGTCCACGGTCACATGTAACTGGAAAGTGGCAAAGGTAGGATTTGAATCCAGATCCAAGTCCAAAGCCTGTGGAATGTCTCTTGTGCTAATAAAGCCGGCATTTATCCACCCCTTCTTTTCCAAAATTTTACTGAGTGTCTTTGCTACACCAAGCTGTGTGCAAGGCACTGGGAACTCAGAGATGAACAAGGCAGCTCCTGTCCTCCAGGAGCTCAGACTGGAGGGGTGGCAGGTGTGGGAAGAATTACAGGGCAGCATGGTGGTCACAGTGACAGGTCACAGAACAGACAGGTGGAGACGCCCCCTGCCTAGGAGGTGAGGAGGGTCTGGAAAAGCTTTCTGGAGGTGACCTCCAAGGAAATGAATACACTCAAATGTTCAGTCCAGTGGGACAGACAAAGATAAAAAATTTTAAACAAAACAAACAAAATCCAGCAAAGATCCAAGGAAGTTTACTCACAGGAGACCATGGTGGGTGGAGGGGTCCTCGAAAATGGAGCATATGCAAAACCTTCTTGATGTCTCTGGCCCCCCAACCAGTTGCTCCTCATCTCAGTAGCAATATCTCCATCCTCTAAGGCCCCTCTCCCCACCTGGACCTTTGAGGCCAAAGTTAGCTCCTCCTTCTGCCCCGCCCACAGCACCCAACCTGTCCCACGTCAACTGCATTCTCCCTGAGAAAAGTCTGTCTCACCTGTGTCCCTCCAGCTCTCAGTCACTGTCCTGGTTTATCCAAACAACCCCACCTAACTGGCCTCCTCTGGCCTCCAAATTCTCTCCCCAAAGAGTTTCTGAAGTCCTTGAAGGCCAAGCCCAAGCTCTTAGCAACTCTACAATCTGAATCCAAATATACGATTTAAACATAGAGCTGGAGCTCTGCAGTGGCAGGTGTTAATACTGTCATCGAACCTGACACCATCATGACATTTAGTCCGCTGTTAAAATCAGTCATGTGGGCGTCCCCCTAGACTGTAAGTACCAGGAGGATGGGAGCCAGGCCTTGCTTTTCTTTGTTTTCTCCACAGGGCTTCACACTACACCCAGCACACAGTAGGTGCTCACTGAATGCATGTTGCACGAATGCATAGACATCTTATCCCCCAATTAGGGTGTGTCCTACTTGAGAGCAGGGAGAGTGTCTGTCTTGTTCGTCTCACTCATGTATACTTTCCAGGAACTTTGAGTGATGCCTCGTGAAACAGTTGGTGCCCCTTAAATGCTTGGTGAAGGTATAAATGAGTGCAAAGTGAATGAGGGCTGTCCTATCCCCCTACTGGGTTGTGAGCTCCTTAAAGGCAAGGACAGTGACTTTCTCCTCTTTGTAGTGTCCAGTAATACCTGGCAGGCTGCTTGGTTGCCAATAATCGTCTCCCTGAAGAAGCATGGCCATCCCTCTGTGGGATAAAAGCACTCACCTCTGCTCAGGTTCTGGGAACAGCTGGGCCAGGGAGACCCCGCACAGGGCGGCGTAGGCGAAGCGGTGGGCCTCGGTCAGCTCCCGGCCCATGGGCAGGTGCGGTTCCCCCTCCGCAGCCGGCTTGGCCGCCTGAGGCAGCTTCTGGCTTGACCTGTCCTGTGTGGCCATTTCCAACCCTGTAGGGAAAAATCCCAGTGAAAAATGCTTCCAGCAGGCGGGCAAAGCTTACTTAGATGGGACACAGAAACTACCAGTCATGAAAGAAAAGCCGGATAAATGAGCCCTCTCTAACATTAAGAACTTCTATTCATCATCTTTAAGAGATCGGCAGGGTGGGGATGGGGGGAGATATCTGCAGTGTGTGTATCAACAATGGATTTGTATCCACAGTATAAAAACAACTCCTACAAGTCACTGAGAAAAAGAAACAAGGCACATTTAAAAATGGGCAAGAGACTTGAATAGGTTCTTCACAAAAGATATTCAATGGCCAATAAGCACACGCAGAGGAGTTCAACAGCATTAGTCACCAGAGCAACAGAAATTAACATCCCAGTGAGACACGGCTACTCACCCAAGACATTTCTAGCCTACTATCCGGACTCCACATTGATTTTGGTCCATAAATTCGTTCTCATCCAGCTAAGCAGTAAACATTTTTGTTCTCAAACTATTATTTCTATGGAGGAGTAATTTAAAAGTTTGTCCATAACTAATATTGCATCAGCTTTAAAAAATAACCCTGGGGTAATTAAGAAGCAACAAACCAACATCTGTACAGCACATAACAGTTTATAAAGCACTTTAAACCCATTTAATTCTTATAACTACCATGTAAGGTTAAGTAGAAGGTGATTATGATTTGCTCTTATAGCTATAATCCTCAGAGAGACCAAGCCATTTTCTGAGAGTTACACAGTAAGTATGTGATGAAAGTCAAAACAGACTTTGATTCCAAACTCCATGCTCTTTCCTCTACGCCAGCACAGGGATTCTCCTTCCCCTGTTTCAGATGGAGAAATTGAGGCCCAGAGAGGTTAAGATCTTGCCCAATGTCACCCAGCAAGCCTGGCCTCTGATGGTTGCTCCAGGAATCCGAGTTTGAAGTCTGTTTGCAGCAGATTTCCTGGCTTGAACAATCAGCCCAGACCATGGACAAAGGGGACAGAAAAAAGCCACAAACTAAGGACATCACTGGGGGCAGCACCGGGCCTGGATGTCAGCAGGCTTAGCAATTACCACCACTTTCAATCAACTCCATGTGCCATTTGACGGCCACAGTAACTGTACCTATTAGCCATAAGAGCCCAAGATGGTGTTTTATTCAGCTCGTATCTGGAGAGCCCCACGTGAGTTCTCGGTTCAAGAATAAACAGCCTTCTAATCAGAGAAGCATGAGCTGGCCTGCCTCTGACCGCAGGGGAGAGGGGGCTGGGCTGAGCACACTGAATGCCCAGCTCAGGCCAAATTCATTCATTCATTCAATAAAGTACACTTTTGCTGCCCTATAATCCATTCTCTACCCAGCAGCCCAAGTGGCCTTTTTGTCATATATACCGATCATGTCACTTGTCTGCTTAAAGGCCTCCCGTCGCCCCAGGAGGAGTACCAGTCCTTTCCTGATAGCCTGGAGTCCTGCATGATCTGGCCCCTGCCTGCCTTCAATCACCTGACTTGTTCACTACTCTGTAGCCACGCTGGCTGTCTTTCTGTCTTCAAATACACATGCTGGTCCTCCCTCTGGGCCTTTGCACCTGCCATTCCCCCTGCCTGGGACACTTCCCTTGACTTTCACATTCAGTCTGAGTGTCACCTCCTCTGAGAGGCCTTCCTTGATCCCCTAGGCCGCGCTACTTCCGCCTCTCTATCCCAGCACCTTATTCTGTTTCTGTAATACTTACTCCTGCCTGAAATAATGTTTTTTGTTTTTTTTTTTGGCAGGGTGGCAGGTAACTAGGCTTATTTATTTTTAGAGGAGGTACTGGGGATTGAACCCCAGACCTCATGCATGCTAAGCATGGGCTCTTCCACTGAGCTACACCCTCTCCCTCTGAAATAATATGGTTTTAAATTACTTGTTTACTCAGGTGAACAAAGAGAATGTCAACTTGTCAAGGCAGGCCCCTGGTTTTTATTCTCACTGCTGTATCCCTAGCTTTCTGAACAGGCCCTGGAATATTGCAGGCTTTCAATAACTACTCGCTGGGTGAATGAAGAGGGGGTACATGACATATGGTGCCTTGTTCTGGGCCTTGGGGAAGATCAGGGGACAAGACTGACAAATCCCCTGCTCTCTAGGGACTAAAATTCTGGTTGGAGACAGGCAATATTATTCCAATGTATAATGATGTCAGTGATTTAAGTAACTTGCCCAAGATTATATAGCTATTAAGTGGTGGAACTAAGATTCTCACTCAGGTGAGCTGGAGATAGGATCCAAGCCCTTAACAGGCCACTAAATGAATAAGTGAACATTGGGTTGGGAAGTGATCCTTGGGAAAGAACAATCAGGATGAAGGGGCTAAGGAGTGGTCAGGTCAGAGGGGAGTGACAACAGTATGCAGATGAAAGGTGCTGTTCCAGCAGAGGCTGGCAGGAAGTAAGAAGGACAGCCTGGTTGGATGGATGGATGGGAGAGGGTTTTCCAGTAGAAGAAAAAGGACAGTGGTAGAGATAGAGAAGTAAACAGACGATGACAAACTAGCGGGATAAATGCTGTGAGGAGGGAAACACAGAGGGATACACAGAGGGGACCCTTTCTTCTGTAGAGCACAGGGAGCTATATTCAATATCTTGCAATAACCTTTAATGGAAAAGAATATGAAAATGAATACACGTATATATATGCATGACTGGGACACTGTGCTGTACACCAGAAATTGACACATTGTAACTGACTGTACTTCAATTAAAGAAAAAAAAAAAAAAGAGGGGACCTGGAACCCAGAATTGGCTTCTGGGAGGAGGTAGCGTCAGACAGGGGTAGGGTGAGTAGGAAGAGAATATTCTCAGCAGAGGGGACAGTATGTGTCTAGTCCTAGGGGGAGAAGAGAGACGATGGTTTTGAAGAACCAAAAAGATGCTCAGTGCAGCCGGGGACTGCACAGGGGTGGGAGGGAAGAAAGGAGTTTGGAAGGAAGCTGCCAGGGGCTATACCAAATTCTTCCAGCTCAGGAGGTGAGGAGCTGAGTGAGGGTACACCGGACCCCTGGGTACTGTTTCTGCAACTGCCGGTGAATCTCTAATTGTTTTAAATTAAAATATTAAAAAGAAAAAAGCAGTAGGATGTCTCTATAGATTTTGAAAATCTTTTCTTAAGTTCTAAGTAAAATCAAAATAAATCTGCACCTCCACTCCAAACCAACCAGTTTGTTAATTTAATGAACAGGTACTGGCACCCATAGGTGCAAGGTCCTGCATGCTGGGGACAGAGTGGTGACTAAGACAGATAGACAAGGGCCTCCCACTGCGGAGATGTATTCCAGTGGGGCAGACAGACTATAAGTCAACTCACAACATTTAAATTAAGATCATTTTACATATGCTGAGGGTTCTGAAGAGAAAGAAACCTTACATCACACTTACCCAGATTTCAGGAAACAACTGCGGGCCTCCCGACTACCTTCTGCAAACAGGCTCTACAGCTTCTGGAAGGTTCTTTGGAGAAATATGCACATGGCCCTGGAGGAGCAAACCAGAAAAACCAGCCGGTGGGCCCATAGGGTGTGGGATCCAGAGATGGCCTGTGGGGGAGAGGGATGGGTTAGCCCAAGGCTAGGGCTGCCTTGCTCCAGCTTTCACTTGCTCCTGCTTCTCAGCCTTTGCCCCCACAGGTTCCCAGGCAGCCACCGTTCACTGAGAGCAGCCCTGGCGCTTTGCATGGATTGTTCTAAGTCTTCGCACCCTGCGCTGTGGTTGCTGCACCAGCTCCTTGGCTGGCCTGGCAGGAGAGGGCAGGCACCGGATCTATATTCTGGGGCCCATCCCCTGACCTGCCGCAGCGTCAGTGCTCGGAGATGCCTGTGACACGAGCAAATGAATGAACTAGGTTTCAGGCTTATGCAAAAACTAGTTTTTCCCGGTTATTCTCTCTTAAAAAGCACTGCTATTCTTACACACTCATCGAGCATCAGACGAGGAAGGGAGCTGGGACAAGGGCCAGGCACCTGGAATTACCCAGGGAGGTTCCAGAGCCCCAAATCCAGGGACCACTCCCCACCCTACCGCCACCAAACTTCAAATAATCTAAGCTTCATCCTAATGGCCATTTTCCATGTTCAAGGAACTAGAATATTTTCTGTTCTTCAAGCTCCGGTAGGGTTTTAAATAAACGATCAGTGGTAACACTGTTCTCCTGGATGTTACCTTCTTACGAGGCATGAGACTGTACTAAGACTGCAAACTAGGAAATTCAAGCCACAAGTGCAACCTTGTTAAAAAGATACGGAGAAGAAATGTGGCTGGAAGAAGAGCCTCTACTGCGATCTCTGAAAGATGAGATGCCAGAGACTCTTCTGGAATTCCCCAACATTCTGCCACCGATACGTATTTGCTTTCAAACTCTGAAGACGGTTATTTCGTTTATGTCTCTCTCCATACAAAGGGGACTTACATCAGGATGGTGACAGTGGCTGTCTCTAAGTGGGGGTGGGTTGAGCGAGTGGGGGTGGTTGTTGGAGTCTGGATGATTCTAATTTTTTCTTTGTATGTTTGTGTTTTATGAGTTTTCAATAACGACTACGTATTGATGATAAGATCAGAAAAAAAGATAAGATTTGGAATTATAACTTGGTGTGCTGCTGCTGGCTCATACTGGCATCTCTTCCCTGCTCTGTGTTCAGTGATGCTGGAAGCCTGAAACGGGCCACAGCTGGGGGTATGGACACCACTGCAATTGGCAAGTACTACAAATGAAGGGGTTCTATTTTCCGGGGAGGTGGTTAACAGCGTACCACTGAATATACAATATGACTCTGGCTGTGGTTTTGTTTTTTTTGGGGGGGGGTAATTAGGTTTATTTATTTATTTAATGGAGGTATTGGAGATTGAACCCAGGACCTCATGCATGCTAGGCATGCGCTCTACCACTGAGCTAAACACTCCCCCCAATTCCGGTTGTGTTTTTAAAAAATGTTTCACAGATCAAAAAGACCACAAGGGAATACAACAAAACATTAATGATCATTGTCTCTCAGTGGTAGGGCTGTGGGACTAGAAGTAATTGGTTTTTAGTCTTTCTATTTTTCTAAATTTTTACCATTTTCTGTCCTGAGCTTATGAGAGCTTTTATAGTAATTTTTAAAAAATTAAAAACAGTTCTGTTCTTGATCCCTAGAAGAGGAGCGCTTTATCTCAGAAAGCCCTGGCCCCACGTGCCCCAGGCAAGCCAGTGGGGCTGCGGTCACCGTTAAGTCCCATTCCTCGGACCAACAGGTCTTGGAATCATCCAGATGGACAAGGGGGAGCCCGACAGAAGGAGGCTGTTCTCAGCTACACACGATGGTGGGATGGAGGAGCCCGTGGTTACAACACTATGGACGGTCCAGTCGGATGGGATGGGCCCCAAACTATTCCAGCTGAGGGAGTGTGGTGGGAGCTGTGGGGTGGGGGGATGTGTGGCCTGAACTGTGAATTCTGGTCCTTGGATCAGGATCCAGTCTGAAGCTGAACTGAGGTTCTCAAGTGACTCTGAGAGAGAGAGAGCTAGATTCCTGCAGAGAGAAAAAGACCCAGATGGTCAGGGCTGGTGGTACCTCTGCCCCTGGGACCACCTAATGTGCACAGGACCAATCCAGCAGTGCCCTGGGCTCAGGAGGTTACTGATGGACGGAGTAGCTCCCAGCTCCCTGGGGTCTCCTGGTGCCAGGAAGACACTAAGGAACTCTGAGAAAGGTCCACATTTGACCCAGGAAAGCCCTGACTCTCAGGGGAGCATGTACACGGTGAGAACCCCAGGGAGAACACTGGTTCATGGCTGGGCTGCAAGGCCCGGACGTGGGATGACGGGGTTGTTCTGGAGGGGGACCTCGTCCTGATACACTACAATGATGATTTCTGTCTCACCAGTCACTTTATTCGTCGCCAGTGAAAACACCAGCGGGGTTATTTCTGTCAGCAGTGGTGGGAGACGCTCATTCCCAAACATCTGTTCTGCAAGCACCCACAGCAGGTGCTCAGCCCATGTCTGCTGATTAATGCCCTAAATGACGCCATGGGGTTTCTTCTTGGGGAGATGAAAAATTCCAAAGTCAGCACCGAGCAGAAAATCAAATGCGGTCAATATCATCCTTGAAAATCCTTTAAATCATCCTTAAAACTCCATGACCACATGACCACCTGGGTCTTGTGAAGATCACATACAGGAATGAACTTTTGTTTTTCTTACATGCCAGCCAGCTGTGGCCTTTTTTTTTTTTAAACTTGGAGCAGTCAGTGAAGGCCAAGGTCAAATTTGGGGTGTGTGTGTGTGTGTGTGTGTGTGCTGGCAGGGGGGAAGGGGGGAGTGGGGCGGGGGAAGTGATGTTCTTTTTCTCTCTCTTCCTCTTTTTCTGAGTTTCCTAGCTGCAGGTGCATTTTTAAATGAGTCTGCAGTACAGAAAAATAAGCATTACTAGAGAGAGAGCTACAGTGTCAAAGGAAGGCTGAGGACTAATTTTCCTGGAGCCAAGGACAAGGAAAAGCCTCTGGCTGAAGAGCTCCCTTGCAACAAATAGAGCCGATGGCACTGTTCTTAGAGCCAGAAACTCTGAAGACTAGTCTAAAGTTAAACACACACATAGACACACAAACACACAGACACAGATAAACACACACACACACACACACACACAAAATAAGACAATCTTAATATGGTCCTAGATGGGGAGATTCTAGGCAGGCCCGGTTCACTCCCCTCTCCCCACTCTCAGCATTTTAGGAGACAAATCCATTCATTCCATACCTCTATCTGGAAGTTAAATTGGAGGCCGGCGGTAAATGCAGCATCTCAGGAGGTCTCCATGGCAACAGTTCCAACACAGAAGAACCCACAGGGTTTGGACATCCCAGTTTAGACCAGAAGAAAAAAAGGGATGTTGGCATGGAGGGCAAGTACTCATCCCGACTTCCCAGCTTGGTCCAGAGCATGCATCACTGTCTGACATACTGTATCCTTTACCTGTTTAAGTTTATTGCTTACTGGCTCTTTTCCTCTGCCCACAAGCAAGCACAGTAGCCACTCAGAAACATTTGCTGAATGGCTGGTGGTTTCCACCAGGGATAACTAAAAAATAATTCAAGAGGCAAATCTACCTGGGAAGGAAGGGGGAGAAATGGCAAAGTCTGTAATGGTTCATTTAATCCACTGGTTTTCAAACTGCTCTCTGGGGCCCCAGGGACTTCTCTTACTCTGGCAGGCAAGAGAAGATACAGTGGGGAGCCACCAATGGCCCACCTCCAAATTTTAACAGTAAATGAGCCAGCAATGGCAATTCTGGCTACATACTCCAAGGAATTGAAAGCAGGCCTCAAAAAGATATTTGTACACTCATGTTCATAGCAGCAGTATTCACCATAGTTAAAAGGTGGAGGCAACCCAACTGTCTACTGATGGATGAATGGATAAACAAAATGTGTTATATACACACAATGGAATATTAGTCACTCTCAAAAAAGGAAGGCAATTCTGACACATCACAAGATGAATGAACCTGGAGAACACACTCTAAATGAAATCAACCAGTCACAGAAGGACAAACACTGTATGATTCCACTTATATGAGACACTTAGACCAATCAACATCATAGAGGCAGAAAGTAGAATGGCAGTTGCCAGAGGCTGGGGGTTGGGGGAATGGGGAGTTGTTGTTTAGTGAGTACAGAATTTCAAATTCGCAAGTTGAAATGCTCTGGAGGTTGCACAACGGTGATTACACCTAAAGCTACTGAACTGTACACTTAAAAATGATTAAGATGGTAAATTTTACGTTATGTGTATTTTATCACAATTTAAAATTTTTTAATTAAGAAAATCAGAACGGTAAATGCTTGGTAAATGTTAGCCATGTGCCACTCCTTTTCCACGCACCATCTCATTTTCTCCCAATAATCCTATAAGGTAGGTGTTATTATCTCTGTTTTACAGATAGAGACAGAGTAGCCCTGAGAAATGGAGGTCAGGGTCACTGGATAAGTGATGTGGGATTTAAACTCGCACCTGGGTCTGAGCCCAAAGGCAGCCATCTTAACTATGATGCCACACTGCTCCTCTTTGGTCTAGTTTATACACTGAGGTGGCCCAGAAGATTTCAAACCACCAAATTAGAATCTCACTAGCTCCACCTGTCCCAGGCTAACACCCTGTAACTGAGCAGGACCCTATGGGGCCTTCCTGCGACAGACCCCTCCGCCTAGGTCCTCTGCCTGCCTCTTGTTCATAGAAAAACTCTAGTCTCCTAGGTCTCCCCTGAGCCACAAAAGCCTGGCTCAAGAATTAGTGACTGAATGGATGTGAACACGTAGTGACAAAAGTAGCAGTCAGCCCAGGAGTTGGTAACAATTTAAGGAGTATATCGGACACGGCACAGAATCTTTAGTTCCTTTCTGAAGTACTTAGATAACAGTATCTGAAGTGCATTTCTTAGTTGTTTTACAGATGCTAAAACCCCCACCAAGTGGAAGATGTTAACTACTTGACCGTGAGCATGTAGTCCCCAGACCAACTGGAGCCTGAGGATTGATAATGTTAACCCCTGTGACACCACCCTGTTACCTCACTGTCAACCAGTCAGAGAACTGTGCACAAGCTGATCACACACTCTGTGACTTCCCTCTCTCACCTGGCCTTAAAAAATGCTTCCCTGAAACTTATCAGGGAGTTTGGGTTTTTTTTGAGCATTGGCTGCCCTGGACTCCTTGTCTGATGCCTTACAATAAACGCTGCACTTTCCTTCACTGCAACCCGGTGTCAGTAGATTGGCTTTACTGCGCATGGATGAATGGACCCAAGTTTGGTTCAGTAACAATCCCACTTTTCAGCCAGCCAGGGCCTAATCTCCTCCAGCTTTATTTTTCTCCACTCTCCTTCTCCCATTCAGTCTTCACCCAAGCTGAACTGTCTGCTGCTTCCAGCCCACATTGGGTTTCCCACCTCAGGCCTGCACTCATGCGTTTTCTCTCCATGCGGGTCCTCGTGTCCAAATGCGGCCCTTCTTCAAACACACAGTTTAAACATAAAATCATTTCCTGTGGGCTTACTTTCTTGGTCCCATTCCAGCCTCACAACAACCTCACGAGGAAGAGACTAACACTGTCCCCGTCTTACAGATGAGAAAATTGAGGCCCACAGAGGTGAGGGCCACACAGCTGGCAAATGGCAGGACCAGGACATCCCCCATCGCCCAGGTCCAGGCGTGCGTGACTTTAAACCCAAGTTCTTCTCCACTTTACTAAAGGATCTCAGGGGCTGCCATGAGGCTTCTGGGAATTGTCCAGCCCCCCAGGCTTTGGGCTGCCTCACCTCCTCTCAGGTATAACGGCGGTGCCTCTCTCCGATAAGGAGGGTCAGGGTGGGAGTGGATGATGCTCAGGACATCGGGGCTTCCCCTGCCTCCCCAGCAGAGTCCTCTCCTTATTCATTCAGGTCTATGACAGCACGTGCCAGAACGCCCCGCTCCCACCAGACCCTGTGTGACTTTTATCGAATTTGCTACCCCTTGGCAATGAATTACAGGTTTACTTGTTTGTGGTCTGTCTTCGTCACTAGAGAAAGCTCCTTGATGGCAGTGGCTTTTGTGTCACTTTCCCTGATGTCTCCTAGAACAGTGTCCTTCTAGAAGAACAGGTGAAAGAATGAATGAATAGCTACCCCCACAACTAAGAAATGACGTCAGCATTATTTTTTTTGGATGACGGACAATCCAGTTTCATATAAAGCAAGGTCCTCATATTTGCTCAAGAACTACTCCTAAAGGCAGATTTCATTTCTGAGCAAATTCAGACCAGCCCTGGAAGTCATGGTGGGGTGATGACAGGGTACAGGTAGAAATAAATCCTAGCGATATCATAAGTGTATAATTTTCCACCTAGAGCTAAACCTCCCATGTACCTGGGGATGTCTTACGGCCTGGGGAACTTGGAATGCAAGTCCAGGTTGGGCTCAGAGCTGAAGGTAGAGGAGGTGTTAACCTGGGAATAGCGAGATGAGGAGGGGAGGTCTAGAAGAGCCATGCAAAGGCCCTGAGGAGGGAGGGAGAAGCATGCCTGAGCACAGAGGGCTACAGACAAAGTGGTCTGAGATGCAGCTGGAGGAGTAGGCCAGGTGTTGGTGGGACCCAGGCCGCAGGGCCTTATGATCCATGTTAAGGGTTCTGTTCTTTAAGAAAGTGGGATGCCACAGCAGGCTTTTAAGCAGAGGGTGTTAACAATCAGATCGGTCTGGCTGCCGAGAGGAGGGTGGCTGAAGTGGCAAGTGGATTGGATCCTCTCTCCAGCCCTGTTCTGCCCGCTGTAAAATCTTCAAGGCAGTGAGGCCCCCATCTTATCTGTAGCCCCAGTAGAAAACATACGGCAGTGTTCACAAAACATTCAGGCCATAGAGGACACAATGATAAAGCTTCTAATGATGTTTTTCATGTCCCATATATGTGGGCCCTGGAGGCTGATCCAGCCCCTGTAGCCTGGCGGTACCAGTTCAGGGAGAGAAATTCTCTAGGCTCTGACCTTGATGTACCTCCCCCAACCTCAACCAGGATAGCACTTGTCTCATTAACTGCTGCCCCTCAGTGCCTAAACAGTGCACACGCTGCTATGTGCTCACCCACTCAGTCAACGGTGCCTGTCCAACCGCTCCTGGGCCTTGGACTTAAAAAGCCAAAAGCCTCCCAGCCTGGCAGCTCTGCACAGGGCCCTCCTTGGAGACAGGTGTTTTACTGATGAGGAAACTGAGGCAAAGACCGGCCATGTAGTTCATCCAAGATGACTCAGTTAGGAAACTGCAAAGCTAGGACCTGAGACACATCTACCTGATGCAGTACACGTGGCTGCAAGGGTTGTAAAAGCTCAAATGCTGCCAGTGACACCAGCATTTCATTTCCCGAGAGCTGGAGCCGGGCAGGGAGCGTCAGGCTTCTCGCCTTGAACTCCGCCACTCTCCTGCCTCTTACATGTCTTGATCGAGAGCAGCCACATGTCATCAACAGGGTCACTGGAGCCTCTAAATCAAGATGCTCTAAATAAATACTCTACCCTTGCTTATGCCTGCTTTGGCAAGGCCTCAGATATGGGCCACACTCTGGATCCTGCTTTACCGTTTACGAAGCATTTCGGCATGGTATTATGACCCCCCTTTATATGATAAGAAAATAGAGGCCCAGAGAGGTAGAATGACATACCCAAGGTCACACAGCTAGGTTTCCAGGCTCTGAGGTCACTTTAAGGCTTCCTTTGGCCCACTCTCAACCCACCTAGCCGCTCGTCCCCAAATCCCTGGGGAGTTGGGCTGGGGTGGGGGCTGCTGGAGCTCAGGCTGACAGAGCATCTCAAACAAGGCCAAAAAAGGGCTGAAGGCTCAGAGGATTTGAGGCTGCAAGGTTTAATCTCTCTCGGCCCTCTTCCCATACCTCACAGTTGGGAAGGTTCCAATAGTCTCCCCTCTCTGCCCAGCTCTTCCCTGTACCCCACCACCCCAGGCTGAAGGGCAGTGTTTTCTTCCAATCACTGGAATGTACCACCCCAATCCCCTCACCTCCTCCAGGGCAGCACCTATCTGGTTGACTGCTGTACCTTCAGTGCCTAAACAGTGCGCAAGCTGGCACACGGTAGGTGTTCAATAAATATTTGTTGAATGAATGAATGGATGGATGTCCCCAAAGCTTAAATGGGTTTCATGTTTCTGCCATGCAATGAACATCGAGTTAGGGAAAAGAGAACTAACCGTGCAGACTCCTGCTCTGTGCTAGGCAGTTGTCTCTAGACCAAGGCCTGGGGTCTGGCCCAGCTGTGCTCCTGACGCCCTGTGCCACCCCATGGGGAGCAGAGAAGGGGACCCCGAAGGCCTACACTGGGCCAGACACTGGGTCAGGCTCTGGAGCCAGGTCCCCCACGTTCTTATCCTGATCTCCTTCCTAGCGGTGTGGTAGTGGGTAGACACCGTCACCTCTTCCAGCCTCTGCTCCAAAGTTAGGAGCAGTAATTCTTCCTCCTCTAACAACAGGGTTCAGGCAAGGGGACCTGGCCCCCTGTAAACTTGGGGCCTGGGCTTTTCTCCAGAGTTTATTCCCTCTGCCCTTGGAATTGTCAGTTTGAATGTCTGCAGTGCGCTCAGAGGGCTGCAGGGCCAAGGAGAGTCGTGGGGAGGTGAGGGGTCCTGGAGGGACCACGTGGGCCAAGGGGAAGTCCAGTGACCGCGTGTGACCTTGGGCTAGTCCCTTCCCGTCCCCGGCCCGGACCAGCCTCCTCACTTGTGCAGGGAGGCAGGAGACGCCTGAGTGCTGGGCCCGGCCTCAGTTTCCCCAGGGCGTGTAAGTTTTAAGGGCACTTCCGGCTCGGAAGGAAAACAAGCCACCACCGGGCGGACTTGACACCCGAGCGGTCTGCGCGCGCGGGGGGGGGGGGGTTTGGCGGGGAGCGGGGCCCGCGCGCACGACGCGCGGAGGGCGGGGTGGGGGGCAAAGGGCCCGCGGGCCGGGCGGGGGCTCCGGCCGAGCCGGCCCCTTACCTGGAGGTGGCAGTGGCGAAGGCGAAGGCGGAGGCGGCGCCGCGGCTCCCGCCGGCCCCGCCCCACTCCTGCTCCGTTCGGGTCCCGGCCGGTCCCGGCCGCCGCGCAGCCCGTCCCCTGGCGCGCCTGGTCCTTCCGGGCTCCGAGCTGCGTGTCCCAACCCGCTCGCTCTGCCGCCACCCCGCGACAGGGGTGCCGGCCTCAGGAAGTGACGGGCCAACCCGGCGCGAAACTCCGACTGTGGGTCTGCCCGCCCTGCGGGCGCCAGATGTCAGCGCCCTTCCAGGTCCGGCCCCGCGGCAGCTGCTCGCGAGGGGCTCGGGTCCCCCCCGGGGTGGAGGGCCGAACAGCCACCCGGGTGGAAGAAGTCGAAAGTAAACGACGTAAAAGCCAAGAACCAGCCACAGAAACCGCCTTCCCAGTTGTGTACGCAGCACTTTGAAGTTTACAGGGGGTTGAGAGATCCGTGCTCTCCCTGAGTTTCCTTTCTGTTTTTTATAACGCCAGGTAGGGTCCGGTCTCACGGCCTTTGCGTTTGAGGTTCCCGTGCCTGGCTCTCCATTCTGGTGTGCTCAGGGTGGCATCTGCGAGTCTTCCCTGACCACCCAGCACATTCAATCATAGAGCAAATACTGAGCACCTACTGTGTGCCAGGTACTGTTCCAAGGGCAGGGGCTTCCAGTCCTGTTCTATTTCAGTTGCAGTACTTCTCACTCGGTGGAATTATTTTATCTTCCTGTTCTCAGTTAATTGCTTGCCATCCCCACTAGTATTTAAAAGCCCGGAGAGTCGTCTACTGTGTGCCTGGACTGTGGCTGGCACTTAGTCGGTGCTCAGACTCATATAATGCATGCATGAATGGATCTCATTTCTTTAGCAATCCTGTGAATTCTCATCACACCCATTCTACAAGACAAGAAAATGAGGCTCAGGTCGAGGCTGTGCAGAAGCCACAGAGCTAACGAGCGCCAGAGCCAAAGCGTGAATCCTTGTGCTCTTTCTCCAGGTGAAGACAGCCCAGTACTGTGAACAGAAAAGGCAGTGAATAGGGTCAGAGACCAACTTCCAGTGCAGAGCCTGAGACTCATGCTCCTTGTGGAATGCTCTAGGCTTCTGGCTCCTTATCTTCCCGCTGGCCACTTAGGACCAAGAAGAGCAGCTCTGTCTACTTATAGGGCCAATGTGAGGGTCAAGTGGGTTAAGAGTGGGCACCCTTCAGAGGCATGAGGCGTTATATCTGAGCATGTGGGTCTTGTCAAGATGCAGCATGAATAACCATACGGTAGTGGACTGGGGACAGAAAACCTCTAGCCAGCCCTCCTTCACTCAATGACTAGTGGCCCCTGCCAGCCAGATTGGCTTTGTGGGACCATGCACCACTCTGCACAATGGCCTTGCCCTGTCTCTGGTTTGGTTAGAGACCCTGTGTTAAACACTCTTGACTCTAGACACTGGATCCAGTTGTAGCCGTGCCCACTGCCCATCCCTCACCCCAGTCCCCCCACCTGCCCACCGCCAATGAACAGCACACAAGACTTAATCCATAATCAAGGCTAGAGGAAGGAAAGGTGGAGAAAGTATATTTACCCCTCCCTTTGAGATTTTTGAGGTTCGGTGTTGAACACTGAAGAATTTACTTTCCTCGTCTTATACAATGAGGATAATCATGGCTCCCACAAGCTTCAAGGGTTGCCATGAGGATTAAATGTGGATGTGCAAGCACTTTGAAGGGCACACAGGCCACGCCCAGTAAAAATCAGCTGTTATTCTTGATGAAAGATACTTCTACTAAGCTGTCTTCTATCAACTCCTCCCAAAGGGATGTTTAGGGGGTTGTGCTGGAAGGAGAAATCTTTTCATCAACATTAACTAATTCAACCAGAATTTTTTGAGCAGCTGGTGAGGTTCTAGGCATTGCAGATGTAGCAGGGAAAGAACCAAAGTGTTTCCTGCAAAGTCACGGAGCCTACAGTCTAGTTTGTGGGTAGGGGAGATGGACAGCAACCAAGTAGGTACACAATCCATCAGGCGTTGTTAAGTGTTATAAAGACAAAGTAAAGCAGGGTGAGGGGAACCTGGGGAGGGGGCGCTGTTGCAGTGGTCAGGGAGGCTTGTGGTGTCTGGCGTAGACAGAGCATCCCAGGCAGCCAGCAACTGCAAAGGTGTGGAGAGGGGAAGGTGGTTGACACTTTCAAGGAAAAGGCCAGGGTAGAGAGAGCTGGAGGAGAGGAGTAGATGAGGTTAGAGAGGCAATGAGGACCATATCACCGTGAGCTTTTTAAAAAGGCAGATGCTGAGATGAGAAAAAAACTTATGGTTACCACGGGGTAAAGGGGATGGGAAAGGATAAACTGAGAGTTCAAGATTTGCAGATACTACCTACTACACATAAAATAAACAAGTTTTTACTGTATAGCACAGGGAACTATATTCAATATCTTGTACTAATCTGTAATGAAAATGAATATATGTATGTACATGCATGACTAAAACATTATGCTGTATACCAGAAATTGACTCAACATTTTAAACTGACACTACTTCAACAAACAAGAATGCAAACAAGCAAACAAACAAACAAATAAATATAAAGCCCTATGCTTGGGCCTAGGGTTGCCAAGTTTAACAAATGAGACTACAGGATACCCAGTTACATTGGAATTTCAGATACGCAAGGAATAAATACTTTTTATTTTTTATTATTTTTTTGAGGGGGGGAGGTAATTAGGTTTATTTATTTATTTGTTTTAATGGAGGTACTGGGGATTGAACCCAGGACCTTGTACATGCTAAGCATGAGCTCTACCACTGAGCTGTAACCTTCCCCCTAAAAATACACTTTTAGTAAGAGTATGTCCCAATATTGCCCAGGATGCACTTATAATAAAAAGCCAGGCATCGGGTATCTGAAATTCAAATGTAGCTAGTGTCCTCTGTTTTATCTGGCAGTCCTACTTGGGCCTCACCCCAAAGAGTTTCTGATTCTCTTGGTCTGGGCTCAGGCCAGGTGTTGGTATTATTCACTAGCTTGCCAGGTATTTCTTTTTTTTTCCCTCTTATTTTCCTTCCAGTTTTATTTATTTATTTATTTATTTATTTAAGATGTATTTATGTTTTGTAGTCGAAGCATAGTCAGTTTACAACGTGTCAATTTCTGGTGTACCGCATAATGTCTCAGTCATACATATACATGCATATATTCCTTTTCATATTCTTTTTCATTACAGGTTAGTACAAGATATTGCATATAGTTGCCTGTGCTATGCAGTATAAATTTGTTGTTTATCTATTATATATAGTAGTTAGTACCCGCAGTCTCGAACTCCCAATTTATCCCTTCCCACTCCCTTTACCCCCTTCACCAAGTATTTCTAATGTGGTCCCAGTGTCAGGAGCCACTGATGTAGGGCCTTGTTTATCGGTTTTATTTGGTATGAGATGAGAATCATAGAGGGTTTGGGGCAGTGATGTGACAGGATCTCACCTTTTAAAAGCATCCCACTGGCTCCTGGTGGTGGACAGACGGATCAGATTGGACACAGGTGACCAGTTAGGAAGGTGCTTCAATAGTCCAGGCCGGGAAGGGGACCTGTATTTGCTGAGTGCCCACTGTGGGCTGGGCACAAGTTTACCCTGGAGGCATAAGTTCCTGGGTCCTGCCCCAGGCTGACCCAATTTAGAATTTCTCAGGGGTATGGGAACCTAGGAATTTATATTTTTAACAAGTTCCCCTGGTGATTCTGGTGATCAGAACAACTCGATGATTGGATTCGATTCTCCCAGAAATTATAGAAACAACCATGAATATTGTTTAAGGAGCATTATCCTTGTGCCTGGCTCTACATGTTCCACGCATACTTTATATCATTTAATCCTATGCAGGTTATACTATTAGCCCCACTTCACAGAGGGAGAAACTGAGGCTCGGGGTGGGTGTTGTTAAATAACTTGGCCAGGGACACTGAGCTACAAGATAGCAGAGCCAGAATTTGATCCCAGATCTGACTGATTCTGCTATCCTGCCCTCCCACGGGCTCAAACATCAACTCAGGTTCACAGATATTTTGATGAGTTTTGGATGATGGCTCCCCAGCAGAAGAAGTCTCCTTCACTATGTCCCATTGGTGTCTATCTTTCCAGAATGTAGGTGGGGCCTGGCCTGGCATGGGTGTTTGTTGAATGGAACTGAATTCTGCGGTTGATGTCACTGAAGGCAACCCCACATCCTTCCCATAAATTATCCTTATGATGCACTTGTGCTGAACTTGAGACTGAATGACCCAGATAATTTATGATTACTTCTTCCCTAACGACGCTCAGAAATAATCAGGGCTACCATAGGGTGGGACTGGACACACCTGCAGAGCAAGGCCAGGGCGGAAGTTGCTGTGGATGGTTTGTGGTTACCATGGATATTGTAACATTGCTGAGCAATCTCTTGTTTGTGTTTCTAAGACGTCTTTTTTTTTTTTAATTGAAGTACAGTCAATAACATTGTGTCAATTTCTGGTGTACAGCACAGTGTCCCAGTCATGCATATACAAACATATATTCATTTTTTATATTTTTTTCCTAAGGTGTTTTTGACCCAAAGAACTAAACATCCTTCTGTTAATGAGACCGTCAACAAGAATTGGCTAAGTGGCAGTCATTTAGGGTCAAAGCCACTCGAGTTAATATTTTCCCTCATTGTTCTTGTGTGTTAGGTAATAATTTTGAAGTCCTCTGACTTGTCTTTTACACAGAGGCTTGAGTGATAACCCCTACCTGCTTCTCATCTAAGAATGCTTTGCCCCTGATCTGATATCTTCTAGTGTATGAGACATGTTACAGGTGGTACACAAGGTTATCTTTAGCTGGTACATGAACTTGCATTAAATCACCTTGAATCATACACGAGAGAGTTACTCCCTTCAATCCTCATTCTATTGCGAGCTCAGTTTGATGTTATTGAATCTTTTTTTTTTGAGTTAGAGTTTTGTGTCTTATAAACTAATAAGCAAGTCCATTAATTTAACTCATATTTAAACTAGTTTCCTTTGTGACTTATAGGTTCACCAACAAACAAAAGTATGTATTTCTCTCTTCTAAAACAACTTTATTGAGATATCTTTGACATATAAAATTATATATGTTTAGGATGTAAAATTTGATGTTTTGAGATATGTATACCTTGTGAAAAGATTGCCCCAATCAAGCTAAATAACTTCATTCATCATGTCTATATAGTTACCATTTGTGTGTGTGTGTCTGCATGTTGAGATTTCCTTTAAGATCTATCCTCTTAGCAAATTTCAAGTGTACAGTACAGTGTTGTTACCTGTGGTCACCATGCTGTGCATTAGATCTCTAGCACACAGTCATTCATCTTGCTTAACTGAAACTTTGTACCCTTTGCCAACATGTCCTCATAACCCCCTCCTCCCTCCCCCCCAGCCCCTGGCAACTACTATTCTACCGTCTGCTTGACTATTTTAAATTACACATGTAGGTGAGGTCATCCTGTAGGTGTCTTTCTGTGACTGGCTTACTTCACTGAGCACAGTGTCCTCCAGGTTCATCCATGTTGTCACAAGTGGAAGGGGTTCCGTCTTTTTTGAGGCTGAATAATACGCCATTGTACTCCTTATAACATTTGCTCATCTTTCTTTTTAACAAAGAGAGAACAGGCTTTTAGCTCAGAGACTTCGTCTCCCCAAAATGCTGAGTTACGATTTAGATCATTGTTGTTTATTAATTTAATAACCTTTTTATTTTGGAAGGATTTAAGTTGGACAGAAAAGTTCCAAAGAGAGTACAGAATTTTTACCTAAGAACTATATAATCCTTCACCCTGTCTTCCTCAATGTTAACATCTTAGATAACCATGGTACGTTAGTCAAGTCTGAGAAACCAATACTGGCCCATTACCGTTAACTAAAGTATAGATGTTATCCATTGATTTTTCTACTTAGGCCCTTTTACGTTCCCAGAATCCAGTCTGGGACACCACACTGCACTTAGTGTTACCTAGTTTTTGTTTTCAGTATTGATTTCGTTTAAAAAATCTTTCTATTACTTTCTATAATTGCAAATAATCCTTTTAAAAAATTTACAACAGCAATACAGTTCCTTTTAAAACATTAAGCAAAATGAAATTACTTAAAAAATAGTGAACGTGGTATGCAGACATAGCGAAACATTTTGAATTTTCCTCTGGATTGACTTCACCTGTGGGAAAACCCTCCCCATGGCTGGCAAGCTGGCCACCAGCCAGACTGGTTTCTCTCACTAGTCATTAGAATGATGTTTCCATTAGGATGGCCACTGCTGTCTCAAACACTGACCAACATGTGGCCAAAATCATAATGACACCGATGATTTATGGAGCATAAAATCCAGAGGTAGGTGGTTCCAGAGTTGGCCTCAAAGCTCAAGGACGTAAGCTCTTTCCATCTTTCATCACCCTCTGCATGCTGGCTTTTGTCCTTCACTGTGTCATCCTGCGGTCCAAAGACGGCTCCCTCAGTGGCGAGTATTCTTAAGCAATTGTGTCCAAAAGCAGAAAAGAGAAAAAGGGAGCTCTCCTCATGAATCTTTCCTCCTAGGTTTCTCTTCCATGGTCAAAGTGGAAGTGATTTTCCAGAAGCCCCTTTGCTGGGATCACATGTCTGGACCACATGGCCACCTCTGGCTGCAAGGGAGTCTGGGAAAGCCAGGAATCTGGCAAAGGGGACTGGCTCAGAACCCCGTGGGCAGGAACAGTCCAGTCCTAACAGAGCTTGGGGCAAGAACACAAAATGATAAATAATACATGTCCTAACTTTCCAACTTGACAGACACACCTTCAAAACCTCGTGGAAGATCAGGTGTGAATTTAGAATCCTTTAACTCCTCGGAGTTCTACACGAGGATGTGGCTTCTGGCTCACTGCCCATTTTCCTTCTCTCCCCGTCCCCAGTTCCATCCTGTACCACGTGTGGTCTTGCCCATAGGTGTGTGGACTCTCTGACCCACGCATCCAAGCTCTGCCTTCCCCTCCCCCAAACAACTGCCCCTTGGCCGCTTCTCAAACCTAGGACCACGAGGAGTGGCTGTACCCCTGGGGAATGGGTCAGGGAAGAGGCTCACTCCTCCAGGCCGGAAGTGGGCTTGGAGTGATTTGGACAGGGAATATTGGGGCACCAGGCACCCAGAGTGTGGGCTTAGGTGGGCACATCCTCTTGGCCCTGGAGACTTCTCTCTTTGCTGGGATGGGCGTGGCTGGGGAGGGCAGAGTGGGGCTCTCTAAAGGATGAGGTCCAGAGCAGAGACCACTTGCCAGCATTGATGGGACACATTGCTGCACAGACAAAATCTGGTTTCTCTTAAGGCAGAGGTAGAACGGCTGTTGAGCAGGGGCCCTTAACATCTGTCCCAGTGTAAGGTCAATGGTCTTATGTCTTATTGACCTTCATCTCCCTAGGACCTAACCCAATGCCTAGCCTGTGGTAGATGTTCACTAAATACTTACTGAATGAATGAATGAGTGAGTGAATGAATGAACAAATGATTCTCACTACTAGTATTGTTTGAAACTGCCCTGCATCACCCTCACACAAGGATGGACACCCTTGGAGGCCACAGTCTAGAAGGGAAACCCC
Source organism: Camelus dromedarius (assembly GCF_036321535.1). Taxonomy (NCBI): domain Eukaryota; kingdom Metazoa; phylum Chordata; class Mammalia; order Artiodactyla; family Camelidae; genus Camelus; species Camelus dromedarius. The sequence continues at coordinate 57,721,970 of NC_087449.1, read as the reverse complement.
GAGGGAATTTGTTCAGGGACCACAGCAGAGCAGAGCCCAGAACCCCTGACACCATCCCTGCTGGCCTCCCACTCCCACCACATTCGTCTCCTGTGGACACATCTTTCCATGCGCACAGCCACGCTTCCCCATCAGGGTCTGCCAGAAAGGGTCTGCTTTAGCTGTTTCAGAGTTTCAGGGCTGCTCCATAACTCCAAGCACTCCCATGCCAAGCCCTGCTTGTGAAATAGTGGGCCCCTGAGCCTGGCATGAAGGACCTTCCACTGCTGGCCCAGCCTCCTTCCCTGCTCCACCTGATAAATCCTCAACCCAGACAGGTCCCCTCTCTGCTCTCTGAATATGCTGTGCGTTTTCCGGCTTCCATGCCCTTCTTGCCACCTGCGACACCCCCATTCACCTCGATGTTTCTGGCTATTCAAATCAAATCTTTGCTTCAAGGCCCAGCCAGTTCCCATATCCTTCCTGAGGCTTGCCCTGGCCACCCAAGCTGCCTTCCTCACGTCTCCCCTAGGAATTCACAGATGCTGTGTTCTGCCCCGGGGGACTCTTCCATTTGATATTCAACAGAGATTGTAGGCTTCAACAGAGCGCCAGGTCTTAGGGGAAGGGATGAGGCGGTATTGGAATTCTCTGGGTAGCTAGCTTATTTAAAGGGGGGATATTAAAGGGCAGGACAGGTGGTCTCATGGACAGGCAGGGCAGGACTGGCAAACAATTGGGCCTCACTGAGACCGGCGATTTGGGAAGTCAGGACCTAAGTCTTCTCTCTTTGCCTCTCAGAGGCCGTGTGGCCTCCCCTCTTGTCTGCCTCTGAGTATCAGCTTCATTCATCACTCGCATCCAGCTTCCTACTTTGACATACATCTAGTTCTATGTTGGCGACATTAGCTTTCACTCTACATGACCTTATGAGTCAAGCACCCACAAATGATTCAGGGCTCCTTTGCCTGCAAGTGAAACAAAACAGTCAAATTGGCTTAAGCCAAGAAAAGGACTTTGTTGACTCAGGTAAATATGGAAAAGTACAGAGGAAACAGCTTTCAGGCATGGCTGGATCTAGGTGCTCAAATAATATGATTGGGAATCTTTCTCTATCACTGGGCTCAGCTTTTCTCTGGGTTGACTTCACCCACAGAAAAAATCCTTCTCTTGGTGTGGCAAGATGGTTATGGGAAAGTCCAGACAAACATCCCATCAGCTTAGCAACTCTGGCAGAGAAAACACTTCTTCTGGATAGCTCCAATAATATTCCTGGATAGAGCTGGTTCACTGGCTTAGCCTTGAACCAGACCCCGTGGCCAGGAGACATGATGATTTGATTGGCAGGTTCGGGACACACGTGCTCCCCACAAAATATGAATGTGGTATTATTTCTATCAGAACCTACGTGGACTGAGATTGGGTGGGGAGGAGGCAGGCCCCTCAAAGACAGCCCCAGTCAGGTTGATGGTCACTTCTAACTAGTTGTGGTGGGGGTGGGGACTGGCTCACACACCTGCTGGCTGCTTAGGTTCTCTGCAGGGTGATCAACTGCTATCTGTCTGCTCAGTGCTCCTCCTTCTTCTGCAAATAACATCCTCCTTTGTTTGAGATCCTTCTCCTTCCCAGCCACAAGATTCTACTGGGGCTGCCAGTCACAGTCTGCTGGTCACAGAGGAGGACATGTGACCCAAGACAACCAGTCAGAGTCCTTCCTTGGGAGTTTTCATTATTTAACCAAAGGAAAAAAGTCTGCTCCTTTCTTTCTGGAGGTGAAGCTAGGAAGACAGGAGTAGGAGCTGGCCAACTTCCCAGTCTCTTGAGAAAAGCTGGTGGGAGAGAATAAGACCCAAACGCAGAGAGAAAAGGAAAAGGAAATGGAGAGAAACAGTCTTAATGAAGGTCCACGCCCCAGTTCCATCATTGCCAAGGCCCAGCAGGAACCTGCCCCTGTCACCATTTGGTTAAAGAAGCCAATACATCCATCTTTGTGCCTAACCTGGGCAGCTAGGACTTCTCAGGCACGTCCTATGTGCTGATACACTGTGCTAAATGATCTCTACAGGTGATCTCCTTTGATGCTTAGCACTCAGTGATAATTTCCCCATTTTACAGATGGAGGAACTGAGGTTCAGAGAGTTTGAGAAACTCATTCATAAAGCCAGTAAGTAGCAGAGTCAGGATTCAAACCAGACAGACTGTCTCCAGAGCAACCCACAAAGCTCCAAAACACCGGGTGAGGTGGGCGTGGGTGGGGCAGCATCTCTGTGGAATCAGCGCTGGGTACCTGTCTCACACCCAGCCTGTGCCTTCAAGCTCCTTAGACTCCATGGCATTGCTAGGCTTAAGGTTTTATTTTTAACTATGAAATATGTACAGTAAAGCACATACAAGGTGTAGGCACTGTTGATGAATAGTTAGAAAATAAATAATCACCAGTGTAACTACCACCTAAGTTAAGAAATAGAACATGACCAGCATTTCAGGGGCCCCCCTGGGTTGCCTGTCCTCTAGAGCTACATCGCTGTCTTACATTGTCCAAGTCTCACTCTGTGGTCTGATTTTTACCACGTATGTGTACAACTTATTTCCCCAGCTAGGGAGAGGCTGATGGGGGGGGGTGATGGTGGTAAGTATTGTCCCTTCCACTGTATTTGTTTGCCTTCCTCACTTGCCAGGCCAATAACAGGTGCTCATTCACATTGGCTGACAGCTTGACTGGGATGGGCGAGCACCTACTATGTGCTGGAAACTGTGCCAGGTGTTTGACACATCGTCTCATTGAATTGTCACAAAACCTCCATCAGGTAGGCTTGATTATCCTGCATTTCCAAACAAGGAAACTAAGGTTCAAGGAAGGCATATATCATGACCAAGGTCACACGGGGAACACATGGTAGGACTTGGTTTTGAACCCAGGTCTGTCTGACTGAGGGCCCTACTTTTTTCATGGTTTGTTTTGATGGGGGCAGGGAAGGTGAAGAAGGAAGGAAGAGAGGTGGGCGTAAGAAGGGGATGGTAAGTGCAGCGACTGAGAAGGGCACAGAGCTGGATTGGACTGGCTGCTTTCAAACCCCAGCTCTGCCACTCGAGCCAGTTACTTACCTTCTCTATGCCTCAGCTTCCTACCTCAGTAGAGGCTTTGTGTCAGCTCCCTGAGATGACTTGTCAGATGTCTAGCATAATGAGTAATAGGGCTGTTGTGAGGAGCCAGAGGATTAAGTTTAGTACAGGGAGCTCTTAGAACAGTAGCCTGAATGTAGTAAGCACTTGACAAACATTAGCCAGGATGACTGGCACAGTTGTTTTGAAACTGCTGCATCTGTAGCCATTTGGCACGCTGTTTTCTTTTGCAGATTGACTCCAGTGAAGGGCAACTGGCTGGATGTCTTTGCAGAACTAGAGCTCGTTTTTTCTGGGGATTCTGAGGCTAGTAGAATGGAGACCAGCCTCCTCTGACAGTGGCTGGCTTGAGATCCAATGACCCCACGTCTGAGCAGAGCTGAGCTGAGTGCCACCCTTCTGGGCTTGACATCAGAGCAACCTCACTACAAGATCAGGCTGGCTCTCAGGAGGCTTGGGGGCAGGCGGTGCAAGAGGGCTCCCACTGTGGCATTGCAGCTTTCCTTTCCTGGGCTTTGGAGTGGCTGAGGTTCAGAGTGGGACTTTTCAGGAACCAGGAGACTGGACATCTCCTGTATTGGGTCAGGAATATTGGTTGCAAGCAACAGAAACAAATTCTGGCCATCTCAAGATAAAAACAATAATTGTAGGGAAGGAATTTGAGGGTTCATTGAATCAGCCAGCGTCTCAAGAACCAGAGCCATGGGGACCACCTGCTCTGTTGCTCCGCTTTAAGCGGTCATCTCCCCTTCAGCACTAGCTCCAGATTCCAGTTCTGGAAAAGATCGTATGACCTGTACCATGTGACTGCCTCAGGTGAAATGGGAGGTGAGTAGAGGAAAGACCAAGTTCCCCAGTTGGTGTAATGGTTGCTGGTGGAACTCTTTGTTTCTTAAACAACATAGCCTTATTGTCTCATAGAGTTCTGGAGGCTGCAAGTCTAAGATCAAAGCATTGGCAGGGTTGGTTCCTGCTGAGAGCTCTGGGGAGAATCTATTCCAGGGCTCTCTCCAAGCTTCTGGCCATTTTCTGGCCATCTTTGGCATTCCTTGGCTTGTGGAACCATAACCCTGGTCTTTGCTTTCACCTGCACATGGCTGTCTTCTTCCTACATGTCTTCATATTGTTTTTCTTATGTGTATCTGTCTCCATGTCCAAATTTCCCCTTTTCATAAGGACACCAGTCATATTAGATTAGGACCCACCCTAGTGACCTTATTTTAACTTGGTTATCAGTGTAAAAACTGTATTTCCAAATAAGGTCACATTCTGAGGTAGTGGGGGTCACAGAGGGGTTCAACATCTTTTGGTGGGAGGAGGACCCAGTTCAACCCATCACAGCTGCTTTGCACTTATTAGTTTTCCTTCTTCATCGAAGTTCCTTATCAAATAAGATTAAATACCCTGCTCAGTACCTGGCACAGAGCAGACCCTCAATAAATATTTGTTGAATAAATGCATGGATGAATCTTAGATTCCATGGTGTCCTGAATTCTCCAGAGTTTTCTACTGACCCAAGAAATATTCTCCTTTAAAAAAAAGTGAGTTTGGGATTAACAGATACCCATTACTGCATGTAAAATAGATAAATAACAAGGTCCTGTTATATAGCACAAGGGACTATATTCAATTTCTTGTAATAACATATAATAGAAAAGAATCTGAATCTAAAGTATATATGTGTGTATATGTATAACTAAATCACTTTGCTGTACCCCTGAAACTAACATTGTAAATCAACTACACTTCAATAAAAAAATAAAATAAAAAAACAGTGACTTCAAGATTCATGGACAAGAATATAAATTTCATAAGAATAGCTCCAGGCAGATTCAAAAGCTCCGATCTGATTTCTCTTTGAATGTGCTGCGCTGTTCCCATAGCCTGAGAGATTGCAGGAAGGACCTTCATTCCCAGAAATGTTTTCCATTGCCACAAAGAATTAATTGTTCCAGCAAAGATGGAAAAACTTCCTCCAATCATTTGAAAAGAGGTTCCAATGATGAACAGGGGCTGTAAGTTGAGATAAGAACATGGCTGTGGAACAGGTGAGCTCCCACAACCTACTGCCCCAGACTCCCACTCAGTCCCCCACCCAAAGGCTAAATGCAGTCTCTTCTAAATTTTTCACCCTTCAGACCATGGGGCCCGCATACCTCGAATGCTTACAGCATGCTGGGAATGCTTCATCTGATATGGCAAAGTGACTCAAAGTCTAAACTCTGGAGTTGTACTTCTGCCGTCTTCTCTTGGCCCCATCACTGCATCACTGTGTGACTGTGTGATCTTGAACAAGTTATGTAACCTCTCTGTTCTTCAGCATCCCTGTGGGCAATTTAGGGGTAATAATAGTACCTGCCTCATATATAACACAATTCACGTGGTGCATTCAAATCATGTTAGCGATGACCGTGTCCTTACACGGTTGAAGACGATGAAGCTGAGGCTGATAATGGAGGAGGTGAATTCTAGTGCCCAGGTTTTAATAAACTGCCTTATTAATACGATTGAATAAAATAAGATGAGTCTGTTCTCATTATTCCTGTTAGGGCTTTCTAGAACTCAACCCATCTTTCTCTCCTTGTCTATCCTCCCTTTTTACCGCTTCACAATCCTAAGTGCTAGACCATGAATTACTTCATTAATTCCCCCAGCAACCCTATGAAAGATGTATTATAACCTCTGTTTCGTGAGTAAGGAGTCTGAGGCTCAGAGAGGCAAGGTGACTTGTAAGTGGTGAAGCTAGAACTCAAGCCGAGTGTCTGATTCCAAGGCCACAGAATAGGGAGATGGGGCTGATGGGGCTGAAGTGTGCACCCCCCCCCCCGGAATTCCTCTCCATCCTTAGGACTAAGCACAAAGTTCTGCACCGGATTGGCCTGCCCTGGACAACAGTTACACTCTGGACCGGCTTTTTCGCCCCATTGTCAAGGTCGACCCCCCTGTTCTCTGTCACACTGAACAGACCCCACGGAACCCAATCCCATGAAAGGGTCAATGATGATAATTAAAAGCAGTCTGTTAGGACATGGGATTCTCATCCAGGAGCACTTTGAATCCTCATAGAGGTCCTGGGAGGTATGTGGCGTCTTCTCTTAGTTTGCAGGTGAGCAAACTAAGTCTCAGAGACGTTCTGTGACTTCTGCTGGTCACGCACTGGGTCAGAGCCTAGCTTTCAGCCCTGGCTTGTCTCTTTGGTTTCTTCCACTCACATCCTTTCACAGTGCTGCCCGTTTCCTCTGCTCCCTTCTAGGGCAGAAATTGGCCTCTGGTTCTCTCTGTCCCAACACTGTCAGGGGCCAGCTGGGCTTCAGGAGAGTGGGACAGAAGTGTCCCATCTTTGCCCATGGGGATAGAGGGCACACTGGCTGGGGGCCATGTGTCAACACAGCTCCCCGCAGAGAAGGCTGGGCCTGGGGGGTAAAAGCCAGGAAAGCCATCCCATTTTATCATTCTCTTTTCTTCCTCTTTAGCATAGACAGCAGATTCTAGGATCTCCTGGCCTCTCTGAGCACTCAACTCCTGGAATTTGGAGGCTCCTGAGGTTGGTCTCCAGTTCTCCCTCACAAGCCCACAAGCAGCAACCAGCTGCCTGGTTGTTTGGCAGCTGCACACAAAGGAGGAAGCATGTTGGAGCAGAGAGAACCCTGGATTAATTTCCCAGGGAGCTCTGGCAGTGGCTGGCTGTGCATCCTTAGGTAGATGAATTTACCTCTCTGATCCTCAGTCTCCTTATCGGCAAGATGGTTTCTACTTCATAAAGTTACTATGGTGATTCAGCTAGATAAGATACAGAAAGCAGTTAATGCAGTGCTTGGCACATAGTAAGCACTCAGTAAACAGGAATCCACCATTACTTTATAGAAATGGTGTTGTTAATAGCAACTGAAACCTAGGGTCCAAGAACTAGATGGAATAGTTGTGGAGGTGAGTGGGGAGAGAACGTTCTTTCCCCATCCTACTGGCAGCCATCCCAGACTGCACACGCCTGAGGCCAGCTCCAGGAATGCCAAACGATACTAGTCATTTATGCATGCTGGGGAGACAAGGTGTTCTCCAGGCCCACTTGGCCTTGGTTTAAAAGGACAGACACACGTACACCCAAATGTAAGTGTACGCGCTCTCTTCCATCACCAGGAGTTAAAAGGGCTGATAGCATGGGAGTCACAGAGTTGCCCTGGAAGGACCTTATGAGAAAAAAAGGGAAGTTTTTTTTTTTTTTTTTTTTTTTTTGCAGATTGCAAGAACAGCTAATTGTGTAATACTGATGTCTTGATTTGTCTTTGTGTGACTCCACAGGTGATGTGGCATGAGTCCATTGTTCCAGGGCCCAGCAGGGCTTCAGGGATCTTAGGAATAATCCAGCCCTCCTAGCTTACTTCGGGGAAATGAAACTCAGACAGCCAAAAGGTCTTACTCCATGACATGCACCCAATCACGGGGCCAGGGCCAACCCCACAGTGCTACGGTAGCAGCGTTGTCTCGTCCCTCCCTCCCAGACACAGGTACAGTCACCGTGAACAAGTATTCAACCTGCAGCTGTTGCCCTACCAGGAGGAAAGGGGCAGGGAGGGACAGCGGATCGTGCTCTGTGAGCCCCTCTGACGTTTCAAGTCTGCTTCCCATTTATGGGGTCTTTGGAAGGAAATAAGATGGCATCTCCCACCTTTCCCACCTCTGCACTCCCAGAGGTCCCCCCTTGGCTGATGCCTGACTCGGGAACCACAGAAGGTCGTTCCCTTCAGCAGAACCCACCTCTCTGTTATGGAGCATTAGTGGTTGCGAGAAGACACAAAAAGCCTTTCAGATGACTGTGACTCTCAGGGCGAGGTGGGAAAGATTGGGTTATTAGAGAGGACCGTTGCATTTATGGGTCTCTTATCTTTATGACAAAAACTCAAATGGGCATCTACATGCAATAAGAAAGAAAATAGCACCCATAAAGATGTGGTTCTAGGGTGTGGAACTGGCAGCTGGACCCGCTGTTGTGGGGGAGTCCTTGCAACCCTGAGATTCTCTGTTAAGTTAGGGTCTGATGACACAGAGCTGAGAAACTGCTGAGAGCAATTCCCAGACCCATCTGGGTGAGCCCCACCCCTCCCTAACTCGGCCAGCCAAAGGTGGGCCTCTCGCCAGCACCAGAAGTACCACTCCACACCAGTTCCCCACCCCGTCCCTGCGGGCAGCTTAATGGGAGACCCAAGTCACCAGGACCTTTGGTGAGGTGGGATGCGCATGGGATGAGCAGCACCAGCGGGGAGCAGGAGAGGACTTTCTTTCCTCTCTGACTTCCCAGGAGGAAAAATGCAGAACAGCTGGAAGGATAAAAAAACGGCCCCCAACACACAAAACCAAACCAAACCAAAGCAAGAGAAAAGATCAGACACATAAATTGTGAAAAAAGGAATTCTGGTTCTATTTATTCAGCAATAACATCAATACCTGCAATACTTTCATCAGGATATAGAAAGAAAAACCAGGAGCATTGGAATAAGAGAAACAGGAGCCCCCATGTAGCGTTCAAGTGGTCTGCGCCTCCACCCCATCCCCAAACAGCTCAGCTGTGCTGCACCCTGGGCAGGCAGGCACAAGTCTATCGTCCAAGCACACAGCTCCTGACCCAAGACAGCCATTCTGGCTTCGGCTTGCGTCTAGCTGCCATTTAATCTCTGAAGGGAGCCAGTCTTATGTGTAGCCCCTGACCCTGTTCAGTGTGACAGTGAATGGGCGGCAGAGGCAGAAGTTGAAGCCCAACCCTGACTGCCTGATCGGAGCTCAGGCGATGGAAGAGATCTCATTGTGCTTCTGTTCTCTGCAGAAGAGAGTCCTGGGGGAGGGCCAGCAGCTGCCCTGGCTGCGGGAGTGACAGCAGAAAAGGACGGACATCAGCAGGGCCAGGGTGACGATGAGGCTGAGCACCCACCGGATGACGCCTGGGTAGATGACGGGCAGGATGAGGACGATGAGCAAGACCAGTAGCAGCAGGTGTGCCACCAGGCGCCGGGCTGCCACGCGGTTGGCACTCACCGCATCCTGCTCCTCCTCTTCTGCTAAGCTCGGCGGCCCCACTGTCGAGGTGGCAGGACCCGCCAGCCCCTGAGGACAGAGCTGCACCTCCTGGCCTGGCCGGGCCAGCCGCCCCAGCACGGCCTCCTGGTCACGCAGGCTGCAGATGAGGCCCCCGGGCACGGCGGTGGCCTTGCGGCACAGCGGGCAGGTGACAGACCAGGTGCCGTCCTGCACGCACAGCAGCAGCTTCAGGCAGACGGCACAGAAGGAGTGCCGGCAGCCCAGCAGCTTGGGCAGCCGGGTGCTGCCGTAGGGCTCCCGGCACACCAGGCATTCCAGGTCTCTGTCCACGGAGTCGCGATGACCCCCCGCAGAGCCCACGGTGCTGGAGGTGGGGGCTTCTTTGGAGATGAGCTGGGGCTGCTGCGGGAACTCAGGGCAGGCCATTCTGGGCACGGGAGCCCCTGGGATGTGGCAGATCAGGGCCTGGGCATTGACGGGGACTTTCGACCTGTGTGGCTGGGACCTGGATGTGGCCTGACCTCAAGCTGGGCGTCTCCAGCCTCCTCTTCCTTCTTGCCACCAGCCGTCTGGCACCACTCTCCTAGGGCTGCTCAGCTTGCTTCTTGGCTAACATTGTCCTTTCAGTTATTATTATTTCTTTCCTTGAAACCTAAGGTTAATCAGTAACTCGCGGGTCTGGAGACTTTGAATTGCCTGATAGGAGGGCCAAAGGGGCAGGGCCAGTGCGCGAATCAGGATTTTCCTGTTGGGGCCGGGTGCCCACAGGACGGTGGCTTCTGAGCTTTGGAGTGCAAACACCCATCCCCCCACCCCACCTCAGAAGCCTTTAAAAATGCAGATTTCTAGGTCCCAAACCCAGACACAGAGATTCAGCAAGGTCTGTGTGGGGTCTCGGAATCTGCACAGGTAACAGACATCACTGTGATTCTGACACAGGTGGACCAGGGGACCGTGCTTTGAGAAACATGCCACAGGCAGGTCTCAGACCAAACCTTCTGGATGTCAGGATCCGTGGGGAAAAAAGTTTATTTGTGCTTTAAGTACATTTGCAAGCAGGTGGCCTGGTGAAGCAGACAGAAGTGATGGAAAAAAAGCAGACAGAAGTGATGGAAAAAGTGTTTTGAGTAGCAGGGGGAAAGAAAGCCCAGGCAAACATGGGGAAGCCCAAAGCGTCCACGGGTATTTAGCATCTGCTGCTGCCGTCAGTTCCTTTATAGTCACAACAGTTGGATTAACCACGCCCGATTCACCAGCATCTCACTGCTACCCTGCTGTGCACTGCACAGATCTAATGACAGGTGCCCTATGTTGTGTGCTGGGCACACCGCATACCCAGTAGTAATAAAAACAGCTCCCGTGTATCTGGGCCTGCTGGGAGCCGGGCCCCGTGATTGAGTCCTCACCTGCGTCTCCCTGCATCCTGGCCCAACCCTGGAAGGAAGGCATGGCCGAGGCTTGGCAGCAAAGGCAGGGTGTGGTCAGGGCAGGCCTGCTGGCTGCCTGCCAAGGGGCCTTCTGTGGAGGCAGGACCCATAGAATCTACCAGCGTCCAAAGTCGGGTCCCAGCCCCATGAGTCCAGAAGCTCAACCTCGTCAGTTGGCGTGAGGGAACTGGCCTTCGGGCAGCTGACTCAAGCTAACAGCACTTATGTGGGACGGACAGACAGATGCAGCATGGTGGTTAAGAAAATGTGATTCCCCACCAGTAAGGACGGCCATCATTAAAAAGTCTACAAATAATAAACACTGGAGAGGGTGGGAGAAAAAGGAAACTTCTACGCCGTTGGTGGGAATATAAATTGGTGCAGCCACTATGGAAAACAATCTGGAGGTTCCTTAAAAAACTAAAAATAGACTTACCCTATGATCCATCAACCCTACTCCTGGGCGTATATCTGGAGAAAACTACAATCTGAAAAGACAGATGCACCTCAATATTCATAGCAGCACTATTTACAATAGCCAACACATGGAACCAATCTAAATGCCCATCAATGACTGGATAAAGAAGATGTGGTGTGTATATACACACACACACAATGGAATACTACTCGGCCATAGAAAAAATTGAAATAGTGCCATTTGCAGCAACATGGATGGACCTAGAGATGATCATACTAAGTGAAGTAAGTCAGACAGAAAGACAAATACCATATGATATCACTTATATGTGGGATCTTAAAAAAGATGATACAAATTCTATTTACAAACCAAAAATAGACTCATGGACATAGAAAACAAACTATAGTTACCAAAGGGGAATGGCGGGGAGGGATATATTAGAAGTTTGGGACAATAGATACATGTTACTGTATATAAAATAGATAAACAGCAAGGACCTACTGTATAGCATGGGGAACTGTATCCAATTTCTTATAACAACATATAATGGAAAATAATCTGAAAAAAATGTATGTATATGTATAAATGAATTGCTTTGTTATACACCTGAAACTAACATTGTAAATCAACTACACCTCAATAACAAATAAAAAGAGAAAAGAAAAGAAAATGGGACTCTCTCACCTTGTCCTGAATGTAAGAGGGCGGGGTGGCACAATCCACTTCCTCGAAATTATGCCAAGGCCGCGCCGAATCTGGAAGGAGGCCATGCCATCCTTTGCTGCCCCTGTTACCTGCTGAGGTCCCCAAAATCTAGCTCTTCTGATTCAGCCCCTTCCCCTACTCCAAGGAACAGGCTTTGTTCTCTTGCTTCACCTGCCCCCTGGGCCCTCTGTCTCTGAATCTAGTTCCCCACCCTCCACCCTCGCCACCACATCTCTTCTCTTTAGCCTTCAGCTTGACAATCAATTATTTCTTTCCATTGTTTTTTCCTCAGATCAAGCTGAAGGAGGCCTCAGATTTTGCACTGGGCATGTTTTCTCCCCATGCCCAGCATCCATTTCTCTTTTGACAGCTACCTGTTTCCTCTTAGTTGACTACTGCTCGCCACTGTCATTCTGTGTGGTTCCCAGCTCCATGGAAGGGGAGAGGCGATGTGATTCAGGACAGACCCATCAGTGTATTCCACCCCGCTGGCTGTAAGAACTGGTTCAGACATGGATTATGTGATCTAAGCCAAACCAATGAGATTCAACTCTGGGACTTCTGTTGCAACTACTGACAGGTTTCTCTACCTGCTGGGTTTCCAGGCTAGAGGATGGAATCCTTGTACTGCCAAGACCACAATGTGTAGCACAAAAGGAAGATGAGAAAAGAGTCAGAAAAAGGTCCAATGACACTGAATGCCTGGATCCAGCTATACCTGAAGCCAGAACTCTTCGGATTTTTGGGGGGGGGGGTTATAGCAACCTGTGAAAATAAAGCTGGCTTATTTTTAAGCCAGCTTGAGGTGGATTTTTGTCCATCTCAAGGGAAAGACATCTGTGTAACACAGCAATAGATGAATAGGGGAAATCCATGGGAAGTTATTTGGGGTTAGTATATAAAGAATAACTGTTTGATGTTGTTGGGCAACAACCATAACCATTAGGAAAATACATATTGGTTATAACAACCCAAATCTTACAGAAATATGTAAAGTAAAACGTGAAAGTTCCTTTGAAAAAGTTCCATTTCCTGAGAAACGATTGCGTTTAACAGAGTGTTCCTTTGTGTTGCCTGCATCCTACCATCTTGGCTGGGGAACTACTTTGTTTCTTAAAGGTGCTTTGGTTTAACCATCGTCTGCACTGGCTTCGTAGTTTAGACATCCAGCTTCTGTTACTTTACTAGCTGTGTGACCTTAGGCAAGTCTTTTCAACTTCACTAAAGTTTGCTCTTCCATTTGATAAAATGGAGACAATAATACTATAGGAAATTGTGGGTGACTACTTCAGCCCCTTGCCTCCATCAAACCTTGCTCAGAGGAGACAGTAGTTTATACGCCATGCTATGTAATTGATCTCAGTGTAATTGACCTCACCTGGGGACACAGAGATAAGACACTTTGGACACTTTGGACACTTTGGTGATCTGTTTAGATAGTGCTTCTTAAAGAGAAGTGAATGTGGGCTGAATCTGTTGCAAAGCCTGAAGCAGATGTATCCCAGTGGAAGAAAAAAAGTTCTCTGGAGCTTAAAATGTTAAATTTATCTAGGTTTCTCATTCTACACTATGTTATATTGGTGCTTGTGGTGATTTTAGGATTCAGAAATTTTGTCTTTCCAAATCTTCAAAAAATATATTAATTACTATACAAATGTGAGCTTGTTCATTCCCAGTAAACTTTTTTTTTTCCCCTTTTGAAATGCAATGTCTTCCGTCCTGTGCTTAACACAGTCCCGGGGTTGTAAGGAGTTTGAGAAGCAGAGCGTCAGTGAGGCTAGAATTTCACAGCCTGCTGCAGGTGGGGAAACCAGAGCCAGGTCTCTTGATGGACCATCTCAGAAATCCCACCACGCAGGTAACCACAGACCCATGCCTTATAGAGACATTTCTGATCTGAGCTTTAGGTTCTGCATAGGTTCACTGGGAAAGGAGTGAGAGAGCAATGATGTCATGAGGTCAAACTGTCTGATCCCTGCCTGGTCCCTGATCTTGGCCAGCCCATCCTTACTCTACACCCTAGTGGCCCCAGAGAGCCGTGTCCCAGCCAAACACCCCATCAGCCCTGTCCCCTCCTCTCCCCAGGCTGCCTGGTGTTTTAGCTCACTCTTAGTCCAGAATTTCTGCCTCTGTGCTCCTTGGAACCCAACTGGCTATGCCTCCACCCCTCTCAAAGGGTCTGTGTGTCTGCAGGTGGATAGTGGGGGAGATAGAGGACCTGGCTTTGAAACCAAAATAACAGTAACAGGATAATGAAGATCAAGTTCGGAGAGAGAGAAATCATGCAAGAGAGAAAGTGAGCCCCAGAACCTCAGCTGCAGGAGGTTGGAAATTGCACTTCCCAGGCTCGGATTTCTAAAAATAATGATGTAAAAAAACCCCCTGTTTATTATTAAAAAAAAAATAAAGGAGTTATTTACTTTACTGACGAACATAAAGAAAATGACGTCAGTAATCAGTAATCTCTCAGCCCACAGAGAACCAGTTTTAATTTTGGATATCTCTCTTTAGACTTCTCTCTGCGCACAATTACACAAAAATTTTTTTTCCCCATTAAAATGGGATCTTGCAACAAGAAGTTGATACTGTATAGCACAGGGAACTATGTTCAATATCTAGTAACTTAGAGTGAAAAAGAATATGAAAACGAATATATATACGTTCATGTAAGACTGAAGCATTGTGCTGTGCACCAGAAATTGACACAGCATTGTAAACTGACTAGAATTCAATAAAAACAAATACATACAAAAGAAAACAAACACCCTCTATATTCTAGTAATCTGTATTTTTAATGAATAGTTTATCATACATCTTTTTCCATATTAATTGATACACTTTGAATCCTTTGTGAAGGCTGTATTGTATTCTGTACTATTAATGTTTTATATTTTAGTTAATCAATTCCCATGAGTGGAATATTTAGGTTGTTTTCATTTTCTACCGTTATTGACAGTCCTATGATGAGCTTCCTGGGACGTGCACTTTTTATATCTGGCCCTTTCAATGTTGCAACATGTATGATACCTTCTCGATCTGCCTTTTTGGCTGAGGAGCATCTGCTGGTTCAGGTCCCAAACTTGGTTCTGTGCTGAGTTGTTTATGAACCTGATTTAAGCCATGAAGGTTGGAACTACCAGCTGATAAGCAATAGATGAGATCCCTTCTGTCTGAGTCAGAATTATCCAAATGCTTCTATCCCTTGGACTACAGAAATCAGACAGCAAGCCCCTAAGACCACATTTTCATTGCTTTTGGAATGATTCTAGGGTCCAGACCCAGTTCTCACTGCCACCTCTAAACTTCCTTTCCTGTCCCTCCCTCCCCCTAGCCAGATCCTGTTAGCCCCTCAACTCGGAATTCTTCCTTGACCTCCTTCTGACTGTCTCCTGGGACACAGCTGGCATGTCTTTGATCTCCAGTCCCTTAACTACTTCCTCCGTTCCATGCAGCTAAGCTGGTGGGCACAGGGAACCCCACCTTTGCTGTTGGCTCAGGCCCTCAGGGAGCACATCTGGTCCCCTTGGTGGAGAAGGAGCATCTCATAGGTTGTGAGAAGTTCTCATCTTCATCCTCTTGACCTCCTTTCTGTGTCCTAGTTGTTTGGACTAAGAATGGGAGTCTTGGAAAAGAGGAGTTGCAGGAAGAAGCATTCTTATTTCACCGTAAGGCTGTCAGAAAAGCTGAGGGGTGGGTCATGTCAGACACTGTTGTTTTAAACCATCAGACAACTAACTCTATCAAATGCCTGGCCGAGAGAAAATTGATTTGGAGGAGTTTAATTCATCTGCTCCTCCAGATCAGCATTACTCAACTTGCCTAGCTTTCTATGAGCTTCTAAAAGAGTTTCCTGAAAAAACTGGAGATGGGCGGGGAGGAGGGTTCCATAGACAAACACAGGAAATAAAACATCCTTCACCTGAACATGAGGATTCACATGGGCATTCGAGTATTAAGAGCTCCTAGAGCTCCTACAGTTAACAAATTTGTTTGATTTTGTTTAATCCTGATTTTATCCCAAGCTTATTTCCCATGATATCCTTTTCTTACTGAACACTTATTTAATGCTGTATACAATGCCGGGGTTCCAAGGAACACAGCTTGGGAAAGGCTGTTGGATCAAGCTAAGCCTTTAGAAAGTTGCATTTGACCCTGCTTTCTAAAGGCTCTTATTGGGTAGGTTGTATTTTGGGGCTGTTTTGTTGGCTTTCTTCAGAGGATATTCTAAGAAATAGTCTTAGGAAACCCGTTACTACATGTACGTTCAGTGATGTGGCCAGGGAATCCTGTGCATGACACTATTTGGTGTCATTTGTATACATGTGTGAAATTTTTCTTGTTGGGTTAAGTGCTGGAAAAAGCTTTGTTTCCTCCGAAGGCAGATTGTGTCTGTTCATACTACTCAGATATTCTGAACTACATAATTATAGTTTCCCATTTTGCTTTGGCCACCAGGGAGCTCTTCCATAGCACCTATGGAATATCACATTTGGCATGTGGTCTTGCAGTCCCTTCTTACCCCCCAAGCCCAGTTAATGGTTTACTTAGTCCTGAAGGCTGATGTTTTACCTTTGTATTTATATGTTACTTTTATATATTTTTGGTAAATGATTCCAAAATGTTTGTAGAAAGAGGAGATGTAGAAAAAAGAAGAAAAGAAATGAAGATAGACTAATAGGGAAAGAATGGGTAAATCCAGGCAGACCTCGGAGATATTGTGGGTTTGGTTCCAGACCACTGCAGTAAGGCAAATAGCAATAAAGTGAGTCATATGAACTTTCTGGCCTCCCAGTGCATATAAAAGTTATGTTTACACTATACAGTAGTCTACTAAGTGTGCAATAGCATTATGTCTAAAAAAAGCTGTACATAATTAAAAGTAATACTGTTGGGAAAATGTTGCCAATAGCCTTGCTCTACGCAGGGTTGCCACAAACCTTCAATTTTTAAGAAACAAATTATCTGCACAGCACAATAAAGTGAAATGCAATGAGATAAGACGTGCTTGTATAGGACAGAAGGCAGAGGCGACGGGGAGAGTGTGGGCATGGAACCTGGCATCCTTTCTTGAGATTAAACCCCTGGGCTCGTTCCTCCTTCGACTCATGGTGTCCTGGTTACTGGAGGCTTGGAGACGACGTGTGCCTATCAGAACACCTCTCACTTGTCCTCTGCCAGCCACAGTCCAGGGAGCATGGACCTGGACCATGTGAAAATTAATCCCCCCAAGCGTGACCTGTGACTCATTCGACTGCTCTTCAGGGTGATCCACCCAAGGTCACGGAGCTGCCAAACCAGCCCCTCTTTTCTCCCAAAGTGTTCAGTCCTGACCTTTGCAGAGACCCCCAGGGAGGGAGACCCTCGACTAGAAATAACAGAGGCTTCCGGGCACTTGGCCTTGGAGTTGGTGGTAGGATGGCTGTTTTGGAGCAGACTGGAATGTCAGATGGACCTGTGTTCAACTCTTAGCTGTGTGTCTCTGAGCAACCAACCCAGCCTCTCTGATTCTTAGTTTCTTCATCTGTCTTGTGGAGATCAAAATAGTGTCTATGCCAGGAATCTTTTGGTCGTAAGAGTCAGAAAACTCAACTCCAACTAACATAGCTCACAAAGAAAAGGCATTCCTTGGCTCATGTGACTGAGACGTCCAAAGGTGGTCTGGCTTTAGGTGAGCTGGACTGTGTGGCTTTCATGAGAACCATCATTTGTTGAAGGCTTTCTTGGATTAGTCATTTATCCCTCACAACACACCTAAGAGATGAATATTATTTCTGAATTATGCATGAGAAAACTAAGTCACAGAAAAGTTAAGTGGCTTACATGGCTGGCCAGGATGCGACCTAGGGGAGTCTGGCTCCTAAAGCAGCACTCTAACCACTACACCTTGCTGAGTTAGATTCCTTTGCCGGCAAAGCGTGACAGTGATCATGTGCCCCTTATGTAAAGAGGGAGCCCCCAACGCCAGCCCTTCCCTCCCCCAGCACTCCTGCCTCAACCCTGCCGTCTGTCATGAGCCTCAAGACTCATCTTTAGAGGACCTTTATCCTCGTGTTTGTTTACAACCACTAGGGATCCAGATCTTGGGCTTGCTAATCGCCAAAAGGCTCTATCATGCCCTTTCTATCCCCTTCTCTGCCCCTCCCCAGCTCCGGAAAACCTCTGGAATTCACAGTTGGTTATCAGCAAAAATCCCCATATCTTGACTTCTTCCCTGGAAGTTCCTGTCACCCATGTGCTCTAACAGGACCCTGGCTCCCCCCTGGGACACTGCTGTCCCTGCTGCCCTCTGGAGCCATGCCTGTTTTCCCTCCCACTGCCCTTGAGCTGCTGGACCTGGAGGTGGGCAGCCAACCCCTGCACTTGTGAACGAGATCCCATCCCCTTGGGTCTGGTCAAGGACACTGCACAGGCAATTCATTCTTTTCTACAACATCACATCTTTTGCTCTCTTCTGAATCATTCCCAGTAGCATAAAAACATCTATTATTTTCTCATCTTTGAAAAAGTCAAACTTATCTTGATTCCATTTCCCCAGTTAGTTGCCATCTTATTTCTTTACTCTCTTTTGAAAAGAATTCGTTGAAAAAGTCATCTGTAGTCTCTGTCCCTTGTTCCTTTCCCCTAACATTTTATTATGAAAAAAATACTGTGCACTTGAAAGAATTCACGGTGAACACCTGTATATCCACCACCTAGAGTTTCCCATCAACATGCTACTATACTCACTTCATCATATATCTAATCATCCATCCATTCCTCTATCCATCCATCAATCCATCTAATTTTTATGCAGCTCAAAGTAAATTGCAGATATCAGTATACTTCCCCTAAATACTTTAGTATGCTTGTTATTACCTAGTATATATTTGTTCACAGTTTTTTCTTTTGTGGAAAAATTTGTATATATTGAAATGTACCTGTTTTAGACATATACTTTTTTTTTACTTTTAAACTTGCTTAAATCAGACTTTCATCCCCACCATTCCAACAATGACCTCCATGTTGCTAAATCCAATGGGCAATCCTTAGTCCTTGGTTTACTGATCTAACACAGGCAGCATTTGACCTGGTTGATTACGCCCTCCTTTCTTTACTTGACTCTCAATACTTACCTTTTTCTCTTATCTTACCAGTCACTTCTCAGTCTTTTTTGCTAATCTTTCTCATCAAGAGGTCTGGATCCTCTTCGCTTCTCATCTACACTCACTTCCTTGGGAATCTTTTTCATTTCTTGGTTACTACATCACCTTGATGCTACAACTCCCAAATTTATGTCTCCAGCCACGAAGCTCACTCCTGAGCTCCAAATTTGCATATCCAAGTGCTCACATCTCTCTTTGGATGTCTGATTGATAGCTCAATTTCTCCACATCCCAACCTGAACTCCTGTTCTCAACCTCTCCCTCTCAAACACCCAGTCTACCTGCAGCCTTCCCCCTTTTTCCCAGTTGATGGCAACTCTGTCATTCAAGTTGCTCAAATAAAAAAAAAAACATTGGAGTTGTCCTTGACTTTCCTCTTCTTTCACACTCACAGTCAATTGGTCAGAAATCTAATTTCCTCCGTCTTCAAACTCTATCCCGAATCTAACCACTTCTCACCATTGACACTTCCGCCACCTTGTCTGAGCTGCCGTCGTCTCTCGCCTGGGTTCTTGGTGCTAGCTTCCTGATAGGTCTTCCTGCTCCCATCCATGTTCTGCACATTCTCAACACACCAGCTACAGTTAAACTTTAGAAATGATTCTCATCTCATGTCTCTCCTCTACTCAAAACCCCGCAGTGACTCCCAGCTCACTCTGAATAAAAGCCAAAGTCCCTACAGTGGCCCACAAGGCTCTCCATGAGCAGCCCTGTTATCTCTCTGACCTTCTCCTATTGCTCTCTTCCCTCTCACCGCACTCGACACACTGACTCCCAATTCAGACCGAGGGCCTTTGCTCTACCTGTTCCTTCTGCGTGGAATTCTCTTCTCCCAGATACTGACTTGCCTTTCAAGTCTTTGCTGAAATATCATCTGCTCAATGACGTCTACCCTATCCTGTTCGTTACAACAAACTCTCTCCTCCATCTTGTACTTCTTATTCCATTTATCCTTTTCAACATACTATATAATGTGTGTATTTATTATGTTTATTGTCTTTTCCTCATTCTACTTGGATGTCTAATGACATCTCAAACTCAGCATGTCCTGAACTAAACTCCTGTCCCCCGACTCCAGCCACAAAGCCCATTCTGCCTGCAGCCTTCCCAGAGGGCAGGTATATCTTTGTCTCTTTGGTTCACTTCTGTATCCTAAGTGCCTAGAATAGAGCCGGGCCCATAGCAGGTGCTAAATATTTGTTTATGGACAGGTTTCTATAGCTCTGTGTGTCTCTGCGGTAGACCGTGTTTTTCTCTGGCTTTTGAACAGCCATGACCTTCCCTGTCCTTTTTGCTTGCTGGCAAAATGCTAAATTACGAAGGGTTAAACAGCACAGAAGTTGTGTTAATCCGCTAGGATTGCCATAATACAA
Organism: Camelus dromedarius; assembly: GCF_036321535.1. Classification (NCBI taxonomy): domain Eukaryota; kingdom Metazoa; phylum Chordata; class Mammalia; order Artiodactyla; family Camelidae; genus Camelus; species Camelus dromedarius. The sequence goes on along the minus strand of NC_087449.1, from coordinate 57,701,773 downwards.
TACCACGATGGAGTGGCTCAAGCAACAGAAGTTCATTTGTTCAGAGCCCTGGTGGCTAGACGGCTAAGATCAAGGTGTCACTAAAGTTGGTTTCCTGATGAGGCCTCTCTTCCTGGCTTGTAGATGGCTGTCTTCTCACTGCATCCTCACATGTCCTTCCCTCTGTGCACGTGCAGGGAGAGAGGGCTCTGGTGTCTCTTCTTCTTCTCATAAGGACACCAGTCCTGTTGGATTAGGGACCTATTCCCATGACCTCATTTAGCTTTATTACCCCCCTTAAGGCCTTATCTCTAAATACATTCACATTGGGGTTAGGGCTTCAACATATGAATTCGGGACGTGCATAATTCAGTCCATAACAGAAACTTATTTTTCTGTCCCATGAAGTCTTGATTGCTGATCTGGGGATGGTATGACACTCCACAGTTCAAGGATGTCCTTCTTCTTCCTCTGTCTTTACTGGCCTCCATCTTCAAGTTCACCTTGTACTCCAAGTTGGCTTCTCAGGTTTGCATTTCATCCTACAGGAAGGAGGAAAAGGAAGACAGAGTGCACTGGTCCCGCCACTAAGGACACTTCCCAGAAGCTGCACTGACCAATTCTGCTTACATCTTATCGGCCAATCCCACAGCCACTCCTCTCTGTAAAGGAGGGTAGAACATTTAGTCTTTATATAAGAAGCCGAGTGCCCAGTTACAATCTCAGTTTTATTACTATCACTTACAGAAACCTGATCGAACGAATAAGGCCTTTACTTGCATGTAACCTTAAGAAAATTATTTAACCTCTTTTCTGAAAAATATAACAGAAACTAGTTTGTGACAGACACACGGTTTATTTATTTTTCCAGCAAATGTATATTGAGCATCAATTATGAAGCAGTCCAAGGGTGAAGTATTAAGGACACAGTGGTGAACAAGAAAGACACAGTCTGTGTTCTTGGAGACAGCAAATAGAGAAAAATGTCAGTGGTGAAGGTAATAAGGAGAATTAAAACAGGATGACATGGTTGTAAGTGACTGGGTGGCTATCTGGATTGGGTGGTCAGGAAGTGAAAGTTATATTGAGATCTGAAGAAATTGAAAGTGTTCAGTCAAATAGTAGCCATTGTTTTTTAGCTATTCCAATGAAGAAGGAACTGAATCACCACGAGTCAGTAGATCTAGGTCTGTTCCTGGCCCTGCCTTCGCTTGCTTTGTGTCCTTGAGCAAGCTACTTAGCTGGTCTGAGTGTTTATTTTCTTGTCTTAAAAAGAAAATTGTTACCCTCCACGTTCTTTTCTTGAACAGATTAGTTCCAAAATCACTGTGTAGGGGAAAGCAAGGTAGGTGTCTGCGCTGGAAGGAGGTGGGGTGGGAAGCTTCTATGACCTGGAGTCGGGTAGGAGGGGTGTCCACACACTGGTGCAGCCTGGCACAAAGAACCCAGAGGTCAGTAAAAGGAGAATATTTGTGTGAGGTATGACCCGGTGTGTGTTGTCAGAGCCCAGGCGGGGTGAGACGGATACTCTATCGTGGGGTATCAGAGCCTAGCGGGGTGAGGGGCATATCTGCACAGGGCCGACGTGGTGGCATGCTTGGGAGATTTGTGACATATGAAGACTGACCAAGTAAATAAATATTAATTAAAAGTTAAAAATTATGAGACCAAGTTGATGTCAGTGAAAATGTCAGAGTAAAGGCCGCTGAAATTCCTTCCCTTTATAAAAGTGAAGAGAAAACAGGCAAAAATAGTCAGAATCCATTCTTTTCAGAACTCTGGAAATTAACCAAAGGCTTTCAGCAGTGCAGGGAGCATTTACTCTAGAAAAATGGCTACATCTTGGTAAGAACAATCAGCTTTGTGGTATTTTAATGTGTGAGATTCCCACCAGTCTCTCCAGCTCTATGGCAGCCTTGAAAGTTAAGACAGTGAAAACCAGCAGCCAGGCAGCCAGTGGAGAGGCACAGTGGGGTTGGAGATCCCTCGAAGTATTGCCCTCAGAGAACTGTCATTATTTGACTTGTCTGATGGTTAACTGGAAGACTTCATTTGCAAGGCTATTTTTATTTGCCCTGACTTGCAGCTCACCCAGTTTGCAAAGCCTTTTTTTCCAAAGGCATTTGTCAGCAACGTTTAGAGGGAGTTGTTTAACGCTGAGGCTGCCTGAGGTAGTGGATAACATTTGGTGTAAACAAAAGGTTAACCAAAAAGCTTGAAAGGAGAAGTTGGAGAATCAAATATTCACAGGGTCTGTGAAAACCTCTGGCATATTCCTGGGAATCCTAGAAAATCACATGCATGTGAGGGCTGTGAGCATGTGGAGGGTTACACGTGTGCTCAGGAAAAACCTGGGAAGAGATATCACTTTGCATCCGCTAGAATGATTACAATTAAAACGAAAACCTGACAACTGTTTTAGGGGGGAAGATGTGGAGAAATCGGAACCCCTCTACATGGCTGGTGAGAAAGTAAAATTATACAGACACTTTGGAAAACACTTTGGCAGTTCCTCAAAACGGAAAACGTAGAATTACCAAATGATTCAGCAATTGTGCATCTAGGTAGATGCTCAAAAGAATCAAACGCATGTTCACCTAAAAACTGTAAATGAAGGATCATAGTAGCATTTTACTTATAACAGCTGAAAAAGTGAAAACAACCCAAATACCCATTTACTGGTAGGTTAATTTTTTAAAGATGGAGGTACTGGGGATTGAACCAAGGACCTCGTGCATGCTAAGTGTGTGCTCTACCACTGAGCTATTTCCCTCCCTGCCAAATTTCTATTTACTGGTGAGTAGATAGACAAAATGTGGAATATACATACGATGGTGTATTATCCACCTGCAACAGTGAACGAAGTAATGACACACTACAACACGGGTAATCCTGTGCTAAATTAAAGAAGGCAGGCAGAAAAGGTCACATAGTATTTGATCCCATTTATAGCATCCAAAATAAGCAAATATGTACAGTCAGAATGCAGGTTAGTGGTTGACAGAGGATAGAGAGATGAGGGGTTTGGGGAGCGACTGCTAATGGATTTGGAGTTTCTTTTTGGGGGGTGACGAACATATTCTAGTCCTAGATAATGATGATGGCTGCACAATCTTGCGAATATTCTAAAAGTCAATCAATTGCACATTTTAAACTGGTGAATTTTACAGTATATGATTTACATCTCAAAGAAAATAAGATCTAATTTTTCACTGTTAGAGGAGAAAGATACAAGTATGGAAAGGGAGAAAATTGGAATAAACTCTGAGGTTTTGGGTTGGAACTGGAGGTCCCATGTGAGCTCATGGCTTTCAGTACATACAGATGAAAAGATAAGAGACATAAATATAGGTCTCAGTGTGTGTGCATGTATGTGCGTGTACGCGTGTGTGTTTGCACGCACATTCCTTACCTCTGTCCAATCAAAGGGCCTGGGAGCAATGATGTTCTCGTAGCAATGAGCACAACTAGCCAACTCAGATCTTGGTTTCTAAATATCGTTCTCCACTAAGGACTTTGCTAAGGAGTCCAAGGGATAAGGACATGTTGAGAAATGGCTGATTCCAAGGCTGGAGTGGAAAGACTACAAGCTGAGCCTGGAACATCGTGTGCCAGGGAGGAAGGAGGTGCTCAAAGAAACAATGTCCCACTGTCCAAATCAGCGACAATTTAGCATTAAAATAAGCAGTGATAATAACAGATTCAAATCCGTGAAATAAAATAGGAAACCATGAGTCATCCAGGTCTAAATCCATCACAGAAGAGCTTGAAAATGTCCTGAGAAACAGGATATGGACATAACTTCAAAGTACCTCTCCATGCAATACTTACCAATTACAAAAGGGAAAAAGAATAACCCCATGGTGGGAAAGCCTGGCAGACACCACTTGAATCAAGGGATTAAAGTGAACATCAATAATGGATGGAAGTAAATGATGCTCCCCCAGTAGGGGATAGGATTGCAATGGGAAGAACTCAGCGCTGCTTCATTAGCTTTCCTGCCAATGATGAAAACCTAGATAGAATCACGAGGAAATATCAGTCAAATCCTTAGCGAGGAACACTCTGTGAAATAAATGGCTTGTAATCTTTAAAAATGTCAAAATTATTAAAGTCAAAGAAAAACTGAGGAACTGTTCCAGAGTTAAGGCGTTGAGAGAGACCTGCTGTCTCAATGCAACATGTGATTCTGAACTGGATCTTTTTTGGTCTAATTGTTGGGACAATTGGTGAAACTTTCATGGGGTCTTTGGATTACAGGGTGTTCATTTCCTGATTTTTATAGTTTTAATGGGGTTGTGTAAGGGAATGTCTGAGTTTGTGGGAAATATATCCTTAGTATTTGAGGGTGATGCATCAGATTGGCAACTTATTCTCAAATGGTTCAGGAAAAAAAGTTGTCAGTGGTGTGCTGGAGATCATATGCTTATATTTTTTCAACTCTGCATTCAGTAACATCATGCTGGTAGCTTGAAATTGACTGGTGCATTTACACCACAGAAATTAGCAAATGTTACAACACAGACCTTTTTTTGCCCCGGGGAGCCAATTGTTGAACATTTATCAGCATACCATTCTTTATAGCATCTTTCCAACTTTTTTTGGTGAATATTTTTATGGTTACAAAAATTATCAAATTAAAAAAAGAGAAAAGATTTAATAAGTTACTGTTTCAACCCCTCCTTTGAGCAAGACTTGCCATAAATATAGAAGGAGCATTTGTATAGTATTTTATAGTTAACAGAAGTCTATTTCTATACTTTCACTTAATATTCCTGACAACATTGTGAAGTAGAAATTGTCACACCCATTATAGAAACAAGTAAATTGAGACCTAGATTAGTTACGTCCTTAAACTTTAGGACAATGACTCTTTTTCTTCATCTATGTACACTCAGCGCCTGGCATATTCCTTTGCGTATAATAGTTGATCAATAAATGATGGCAGAACATCTCCAAGTAGAAAAGACAAGTCTGAAATCTGGAATTTGTAGCTCCAAATCTCAAGTACTTTTTCTGTTAAATTAAACTTTTAAACATGAAGTTTAATTACACAAGGATCGCATGAGTATATACCCGTCCTAAAACTTAATATACTACATGTAAGACCAACTTCTCCTTGGCCACTTTACTGTCCCCTCCGTGGCCCCCATCCTATCCCCTCTATAGGGGCAGCCTCTTATCAATTTGTTTCCCTCCCACAGACCTGTTTCAATACATTTGTGTCTCCTCTGAACCACACCGGATAGCAAATTCATGGCTATCTTTGACAATCCTGGAGCATTTATGTTTTCCCTGAGATTAAACTCTGCCTGCTTTTTCCATCTCTTTTTTCTGCTGAACTTGATTTTCTGTCTCTCTTTCATTAAAAAAAAAAAAAGCATTAAGTTATCTTGCCAGTAATCAAGCCACCCTCCTCTGTACAGAGGCCTCAGAAAAATGTATTTCCATCTCAGAGTAAAGTCCTGGTTTGTAGTCTTGGCCCCAGCACGTCATAGGAAAAATCACCAGGGTTATTCAGCTGTTCCTTGACAATGACCTTGTGTTCTAAAATAAATGGCTGTGATCCAAAAACAGGAAGAAGGAGAGACGGAATATTTTTCAAATGTAAGAGTATGAGGGTGAGAGGGGGCAAAGGGTGGGGGTTTGGAAAAAATCTCCTTTCTCTGTTTGCCTTCTGTGGGGAATGTCTTCACACTGGGATCAGTGTTGCCTATTCATCTTCAAGGAATTTAGCTGACTCCTAAAACAACTGAGCCAGCAGCTAGGGAGACCTTCGTCCAGTTGGTGTTGGGACTGAGGTCAGAGCACGTGGTCGGCAGTGTATGTTTTCTGCCAGTGGTGCAGTTTGCTTGATTACAAATGGATCTTTTATTGGAAATAAAGTGAAGCTCAATCAGAACAACTCATCTTAAATCCTTGTGTAAGGAGTATAAAGGATGTACTACTGGTGTGGACACGATCGCGCCTTCCTTTTCTGGGTCTGAGTCTCCGTCCTGTGCCTGACTCCCCTTGGTTGCTTCACACACAGTTCCTGGACTCTCCATCCATTTCCAAATAGGAAATAAGATAAAATTGAAAAAGGAATCTAGGCTGTATGCCCCTGAATCCCAGCTTGAATGTTAGTAACTGCCCTCTTTTAAAGTCACCCCAGGAGCAGATACTCAGTTTTGACTACCATCTTAGAAGCATCATTATAATAGAAGCTCTAATTCTTACAGCTCAGTGTCCCAAAGTGAATCCCGTGGGATGTTTTGCAAACAAGGGATTCTACTATCAAACAGCTTGGGAAACGGAGTGTTAAGCCAAGTTAAACAGAATTCGAGTCTGGTTTCTTTTATTATACAAACACATGTTTTTGAATTGTCAAGGGATGTACAGGTAGATGTATATGACATTGTCTCCCAAACTTATTTGATCATCAAACCACCCCTCTCTCTTTTAAGAACATCTTCCAGGACTAGGATTCAGCAGAATATGGTTTCAGAAACTTGGCTGAGGTTTCATTTAGTTGAAGACTAAATGTGCGCCCATGTGTGCCTGCAACCACCACCAAAGTGAACCTTGTCTCTGAAAATAGCAAAGGAAAACGGAGCCGATGTGCCTTCCCTCGCAGGAAAAGCCGCTTTCTTCACACGCAAAGATGATGGAGTTTCATACGCAAAGATGACAGGTCACTGTTGGACACTGCAGCTTCAGGGTTGTGAGTGATGATCGGAGCAACCTCTCATCTTACAGAAGGGAAAACTGAGCCCAGGAAGGGAAACCAACTTGTCCTCGATCACCCAGCCAAGACCACAGTCCCTGCAGTCCCGATGTCCAACATCAAGGGGTTAAACGGCATTGAGCTCCAGACACTTAACACACTTTGTCTTGTTTCACTTTTTTAAAAGGTATGTGCACAGAGTTCATACACTTTTCATTCACGGCACCAGTAACTGTTTGTAAAAGGTGGGATTGCCAGAGTAAATTCAGGACAACCAGTTAAGTCTGACCTTGAGATAAATAACAAATAATACTTGTAACAAAAAACCTGTTCATTATGTAACTGTATTTTTACTTGCTAAATCTTCCAATCTTGCATGAGTTCAAAGTCCTTAGGGAACTTTTAGCTAGTGCAGTGGGAAGCATGAAAAAGTTTTGATATTAGGTTCACATCCTAATTTGGCCCCTTACAGACTCTGTGACCTGGGGCAAGTTGCTTAACCTCTCTGAACTGCAAAGAGTTGTAGTAAGAGTTAATTGAAAAAAGCATTTGGGAAGGTTCCTAGTAGGGCCTGGCATGTAGTTGGCACTCAAAAATGGCAACTATTACTATTATTATCATTTGCTTAGAATAATGCCCTTTCTCAGGCTCTTGTCCTGGCCAAGAAAGCATAAATGTGGATGCTGGGGGATTTAGTTGGAAATGCATACTTGACTTGGACAACCTAGGCACTCACTTCACTTTATCACCCACTAAAACCAGAAAAATTCAAAGCAGAAGGCAGAATGTGGGTTTTGACATGTGTGGCAGGCACTGCGAGATGCCTGCCAGGGATAGATGCAAGTTTTGTGGAACCTGAAGTTTATGCAATTTGGGAGGTGTGCTGTTAAGAAAAAAGAATATAAAGCTAAATATATAAAATTAGGTATAGGGCACTAGAAGGGGAGCGACAAATGAGATACCATAAAACTTCAGCTACATTAGCTCTTCAGTAATCTATTCTGATGCCTACACAATCCCATTCTCTACTTCTTATTTTTTAACATAACTTAAATTTTGTTCAGGCAGTGCTATGGGCTGAAGGTTTACATTCCTCCAAAATTCATATGTTGACACTTGATCCCCAATGTGATGGTATTTGGAGATGGGCCATTGGCAGGTGATTAGGTCATGAGGGTGGAGTCCTCATGGATGAGATTAGTGCCCTTAGAGACCCCAGATTGCTTCCTAGTCCCTTCTGCCTTGTGAGGACATAGTGAGAAGATGGCCATCTGTGAACTAGGAGGCAGGCTCTCACCAGATACTGAATCTGTCCATGCCTTGATCTTGGACTTTCCAGCTTCCAGAACTGTGGGAAATAAATTTCTATTGTTTATAAGTCACCAGTCTATGGTACTTTGTCACAGCAGCCCCAACAGATGAAGACAGGTAGACATGGTCTCAGATGAAAAAATAACAGCTTCCTTTTCTAGATTCTCTTGCAGCAAGGCATGTCCATGGGACCTACTTCTTGCCAAGGAGATTTAACTTGTAGAAAAATAATTGTTTTCCTGATTAAAAGGCATAAATTTAAGTGACATACTCCTTAGCCTTTGCTCTTTCCCTTTTCCCTTCTACTCCTTGGAATGAGGACAGATTCTAGGAGGTGCAGCAGCCACGTTGCAACCATAAGGACAAAAGCCACACATTAATATGACTGATCAGAAGGATAGAAGACTCCTTCATCCTTGGTGGCACCATGGCACCACCACTCCTGTACTGGATGGTTTGTCTCTAGGATTCTTGGGATTCGAGAAAAATAAGCACCTTCAGCCACCATAGCCTGGCTTTTGTTATATGGAGTCAAATACAGTCTTAACTGGCACAGCATCCGACATACCTGAGTGGATTCAAATCATAATCCCAACATTTACTATTTGGGTGACTTTGGGCCATTTACCCAAATTATCATCATATTTTTAAAAACAAGGGTTATGGTGATAACTAAATATCAGAACAGAGAATTAGAAAACAGATTGTATATATGGGACATTGATATATGATAGACGTGTCTTCACAAATGAATGAAGAAAGAACAGATTATTTAGTAGGTGGTGTTGGGGAAATCAGCCCACTCTATGAAAAACGTTGCATCTCTGTTTCCTACAATATGAAAAAAAAAATTCTCCAGTGGATTTAATACCTACCTATGAAAGATAAAAATTATAAAGCTAATAGAAGAAAAGTGCCATTGTTTATCTTGGACATATTGGCGTGGGTATGGATTTCAAAAACAAGAGCATGAAACACACACTTTAGAAGGAAAAAAATGGATCCAGCTACATGTAAATTAAACATGTTAATGTTTTTTAAACAAAGGGCATCATAAACAAAGTTAATAGATGGATGAACCAGAAAAAGATGTTTTTAATCTTAAACCAACACAGAACTATGAAGTAGGGTCTAGAATCTAGGCTTGCACTGTTCAATATACCACTAGCCACATGTGGCTATTAAGCACTTTATATGTGGCTACTAGAAATTAAGATATATTATAAATGTAAAATACATACTGGATTTCAAAGACCTAGCATATTCAAAGGAATGCAATATATTTCAATAATATTTATGTTGAGTACATGCTGAAATGATATTTTAGATATATTAAAATAAGTATCTTACCAAAATTAATTTAATCTGTTCCTTTTTACTTGTTAGTATTAGAAAAATTTTAGTTACATATGTGGCTTACATTCTATTTCTATTGGACACAACTGTTCTAGACTGTATGAGAAACTCCTATATAGCTGCAGGAAAAAAGAGTGGAAACCCAAGAGAAAAATGAGTACAAGTTATGAACAAGCAATTTGTAAATTTACCCCCCAAATGGGGAGAAGGTATCAACAGGAATTTACAATGAAACCAAAATGGCTAAAAAGTGTATGAAGAAGTGTTCAGCCTTACTAATAACCAGAGAAAAACAAACAAGTGTAACAATGAGAGTAACTTGACGCCCATCAAATCAGCAAAAGTCAAAAGTTAAATAGTTTCAAATGGGGACAACATGTGAGAAAAAAAAAAAAAAAAAAAGAGGACTTCATGCACTGCTGGTGGGAATGTAGACTGGCAGAGCTGTTCCTGAGTAAGTCGAGTGGCCTGATGAAATTATGTTTGTGGCTATTCAAGGCAGATACTCAGTTCGTGGGCACCAAGACGGCTTACGGGCAGTGTCTGTTCTGAGTGACCACTAACTGCCTGCATCTTGATGGTTGTTAAATATTGAATATCACACATGTGTATAACCTATAAACCAGCTGTCCCACTCCTAATGAGCCCCAGAGAAACTCTCTCTTGCATGTCTGTAAGATAATCAGAGAAATACAAATAAATACAACAGGATTGACTTGACACCTATCAAATGTGCACACAGTTTGACTCAGAATTATTTGTGGAACAAGGAGGTAGAAGCTACCTAGGTGCCCACCACTGGGAGTCTGTTAGTTAAAACCTGGTCTATGCATTCAATGAAATACGATATAGAATCCAGAACTAATGATCCAGTGGTATATGTAGCAACATGGATAGATCTCAAGGAGAAAGTGTTGCGGAAACAAATAGGAATAGAGTAAGATTATAGTATAATTCCATTTGTATGAATTAAAAAATCGATAGGATACAACTGACTATAACTCAATAAAAAAAGAAAAAATCAAAAGGATACAGTTTCAAATTTATATTTATATCAAAATAAACATATGGAAGGTAAATTAGATGGATTTATCTTAAATAAAATCAATTTGGATGCCTATAGTGGGGAATAGAAGAAGAAATGGAAGATGAAGGGAAAAGGAAAAAATAGAGTAAAATTTAAAATGGGGGCTTTAACTAGGGTTGCTCCATATTTCACAAATGAAAGTACAGGACACCCAGTTAAATCTGAATTTCAGATAAAGAACAGATAACATTTTAATATAAACATGTCTCCATAATTAGACATATGAGTATATCTATAATGTTGACAGTGGTTAAATAAAAAGTTAAACTCAGATTCAACTGGACATCATGGGTTTTACCTGGTAGTTCTAGACTCAGTACATTGGTAGGTTCTCTCCTCTGCCTAGCTGAACCGTCCAGGCAATCATAAAAGTATATAATCAGATTAGAGTTCTTGGCAGCTTGGTTTCTGCTTCCCACAGTGGAAACCCTGGGTGGACCCTAGCACTGCCCACACCTTTCCGGTTGGATCACTGGATATCACAAAGCTATCTCCTTGGCAGAAAGGCAGAATGAATCAAGAGTCTCTGGCTGTTTATAGCAGTCACCATACGCTACACGGGTTTAACCCTTTTACTGTGTTAAACGCCTGTCTTTAGGACCCCCTGGGAACTTTCAGTCCATCACTCCTCACTCACATCCTATGGTGAAGAAAATCTGGGAAGACAGAGAGACGGAGAGACAGAGAGAGACAGAAAGAGATGAATGGGCAAAATCATAGGCATTACTGCCAGACTAACCTTGACTCAAATCCCAGCCCTGTCATTTAATTAGCTCTGTGATCTTAGGCAACTTACCTCCTGAGCCTCAGTGATTTCATCTGTAAAATGGAAGAATAAGTCAGATACCTCACAAAATTTTGTGAGAATTATAAGAAATAAGAGCGGGAATAATGATAATAAGAAAACATAAGTAAAGAATTTAGCACAACTGTTGGAAATATTTATGTATCATGTATAGAAAAAAAACTTGGAAGGAAATCAGAAATATGGGCAGTGGTTAGTTAAGTAAATGACTAAATGAGGCAGATCCTGTAAGGTGCTGAACACGTGACAGTCACTCAAAGAACTGTTAGTTATCATTTTCTTTTACTCTTTCTTGGTGATGGGCTCATGAATGGTGGTTATTTTTTCCCTTTATACTCTTCAGTCTTTTTTGCCTATTTTCTACAGTGAAAGCATAACAATGTTTGAAGCAACAAGTGTTTGCGGGGCACCCACCATGTCCTGGGCACTGTGTTGGTTGCTTGGCATAAATTCAGAACAGATGAGGTCTTAGTGGAAAATCCAGGCTGAGGTGACGGGATGGTATCTTTACTGTTGCTGTTCTCCCTCCTGCCCTTTTGTGTTGCACTGTTTGTAGACTAGATACAATGCATGGAAAAGCAACATAGCCTCACGGCCTTAGCATTTTCATTTAGGCTTTTGGATCACTCTTCACCATCACATACCCTCTTTCTTCTTCTCCCCCTACTTTTTTTTTTTTTCACTACTTTCCCATAGTAAAGTACTAGAAAAGGGCATTAAAAATCATCTAGCATTGCCCATTAACTTTACAGATGGAGCATCAACCTGCAGCTTCTCTCCTCTCTCACCATCTTTTCAATTTCTTCTGTTTTCTTTTCTTTTCTTCTCCTGCCACTCCATTTCCACTTTTCTCCTAGTTATACACATTCTTGATGAGCCTGTGGTGGTGTAAGATGTGTCTGGTTGGTGCTTGTTCCTCTTACTGGCTTGCTGTGTGCTCTGTCTCCCCAGGCTGCAGGGAATCTTGCGTGGAGGTGTCTACTACCTCTCCGTCAGTGTTCTTGCTCTTTAGGAGACAGAGTTGGGTGGTATTAAAATACTCTAGACCAAATACTAGGAGTCTCCAAGTTCAAGTCCCCACATACCAATAACACCAGCTGTAATACATCCTGCAATTGCTCTGTGCCAGGCTCTGTACTGAGCCCCTTTGATATGCCTTCTTGCTGATGCTGAGACACCCAGAAAGATGTCTGAAGAAAGACAGCTTCACAAAGTAGTTTATTCTAAAGAATGAATGAATACTAGCGAGGCCAATCACCTGAATTCACTGGTTTTAAAAACTGTTTAGGTAGACTGTTCTAGGAGAACATTTTTGAGATGTATGTCAGATAATGTTTTGCCTATATTTTCTTCTAGGAGGTTTATTGTATCTTGTCTTATGTTTAAGTCTTTGATCCATTTTGAGTTGATTTTTGTGTATGGTGTAAGGGAGTGTTCTAGTTTCATTATTTTACATGCTGCTGTCCAGTTTTCCCAACACCATTTGCTGAAGAGACTGTCTTTATTCCATTGTATATTCTTGCCTCCTTTGTCGAAGATTAGTTGACCAAAAGTTTGTAGGTTCATTTCTGGGCTCTCTATTCTGTTCCATTGGTCTATATGTCTGTTTTTGTACCAATACCATGCTGTTTTGATGACTGTAGCTCTATAGTGTTGTCTGAAGTCTAGGAGAGTTATTCCTCCAGCGTCTTTCTTTCTCATCAGTAATGCTTTGGCAATTCTAGGTCTTTGATGGTTCCATATAAATTTTATTATGATTTGTTCTAGTTCTGTGAAATATGTCCTGGGTAATTTGATAAGGATTGCATTAAATCTGTAGAGTGCCTTGAGAAGTGTGACCATTTTAACAATATTGATTCTTCCAATCCAAGAGCATGGGATATCTTTCCATTTTTTAAAGTCTTCTTTAATTTCCTTCATCAATGGTTTATAGTTTTCTGTGTATAATTCTTTCACCTCCTTGGTTAGATTTATTCCTAGATATTTTATTACTTTGGGTGCTATTTTAAAGGGGATTGTTTCTTTACTTTCTTTTTCTGTTGATTCATCGTTAGTGTAAAGAAATGCAACTGATTTTTGAATGTTAATCTTGTAACCTGCTACCTTGCTGAAATAAAAGCAAGAATAAACAAATGGGACCTAATGAAACTTACAAGCTTCTGCACAGCAAAGGAAACCATAAGTAAAACAAAAAGACAACCTACGGAATGGGAAAAAATTTTTGCAAATGAAACCGACAAAGGTTTGATCTCCAGAATATATAAGCAGGTCATACGACTTAATAAGAAAAAAATAAACAACCCAATCCAAAAATGGGCAGAAGACCTAAACAAGCAATTCTCCAAGGAAGACATACAAATGGTCAATAGGCACATGAAAAAATGCTCAATATCACTAGTTATCAGAGAAATGCAAATCAAAACTACAATGAGGTATCACCTCACACCAGTCAGAATGGCCATCATTCAAAAATCCACAAATGACAAATGCTGGAGAGGTGTGGAGAAAAGGGAACCCACCTTCACTGCTGGTGGGAATGCAGTTTGGTGCAGCCACTGTGGAAAACAGTATGAAGATTCCTCAAAAGACTAGGAAAAGGCTTACTGTATGACCCAGGAATCCCGCTCCTGGGCATATATCCAGAAGGAACCCTACTTCAGAATGACACCTGCACCCCAATGTTCATAGCAGCACTATTTACAATAGCCAAGACATGGAAACAGCCTAAATGTCCATCAACAGATGACTGGATAAAGAAGATGTGGTATATTTATACAATGGAATACTACTCAGCCATAAAAACCGACAACATAACACCATTTGCAGCAACATGGATGCTCCTGGAGAATGTCATTCTAAGTGAAGTAAGCCAGAAAGAGAAAGAAAAATACCATATGAGATTGCTCATATGTGGAATCTGAAAAAAAACAAACAAACAAAGCATAAATACTAAACAGAAATAGACTCACAGACATAGAATACAAACTTGTGGTTGCCAAGAGGGCGGGGGGTGGGAAGAGAGAGACTGGGATTTCAAAATTGTAGACTAGATAAACAAGGTTATACTGTATAGCACAGGGAAATATACACAAGATCTTATGGTAGCTCACAGAGAAAAAAATGTGGCAATGAATATATATATGTTCATGTATAACTGAAAAATTGTGCTCTACACTGGAATTTGACATAACATTGTAAAATGATTATAAATCAATAAAAAATGTTAAAAAAAATTGTTTAGGTACAAAAGCACCTTTAGTCATAGTGCTCTTTTGTGGAACATTATAAACTTTTATATATACTGCCTCCAAAGAACAAATGAATACAACTATGCTATATGCTCAAGTCTTTAAAAAAAAAAAGAGAGCAAGAGATTGGATAAAACATGGCTTTCTTTGAGCCTTCTCTTTAATTTTAGGCTGCTACTTATTTATTTGTTTAGTCACTTTTGAGCATTTATCAGACAGTAAACAGATACTATACTTATTGGGGGTCAGATTCTCAGCAGACAAATGGTAGTAAGTTCCAAAAGTCTGGGAAAAACATCTTTATGTGAGAAAAAGATTAAGATTCACAAACATTTAGAAGCCTTCTGGGAATGTTTGCATTTTGAAAGAGGTTTCACTTCTTATCCCAAAAGCTTGACAGCTCTAATTGTGAAACGTAAGCCAGTGTGATGTATCAAGATAAGACGTCTATTTGGAGGCAGGGATACGCTTCCAAGGCCACTCAGCTCATGCAACTGACACAGCACTTACCTTGTCTTGGAGAGGCCTTTCCAATGCGTGGGCCTTGGGTACCAAAACATTCCCCAAGCTTTATCCTAAGATAAGACGGGAATAGGGATCCTTGGGCTCCCCCTTGAAGGGACTTGATCTTTGTACAACTCTGAAGAAGTGAGAAGAGAGCAACGACTGAAAGAGCATGACCCAAGTGCCACTTGCCCCATCTGGGTGGTGGAGCAGGTGTTTCCAGGTGTGTCCAGGTTGCCATGTCAACAAGCACGTCAGTCTGCACCCACCCTGCTGTTTTCAGAAACCCTCTCCTCTTCCTGGTGTCCTTTGCTCTGGGTTTTAGCTGCCTCAGCCATGACTCTGAGTGAACCTGGGCCCCAGAAAAACTCTCTGTCCCAACTCTGTCTGTCAATATCTAGAAACACATCTGTAGATGGAGAAGGAGAGGCTATGGAAGATCACTGACCTCAGAGTGTTGAACCAAAGGCCTGCTGCTTCCTAACCAGATGGCTGTGACAAGTGTCCTAACCTCCCCAGAATTCAGTTTTCTAATCTGAAAGTGAGGATCATGATAAAATCTTCATCACAAGGTTGTGTGAGAATTAAAATAATGTACGAAGAGGCTTTAACACAGTGGTGATGCTCAATTCGTAGTAACTTGGATGGTTATTAATGTCCTGAAAATTCAACATATGGGATCATTCAGCCCTTTCGGAGACTCACGGACCCAGCATCCCTCTGCCTGGCAGTCCAGAGTCTACTTTGCATATTTCCTAGAAGACAAGTGGCTTTCTCTTTGAGAGTAAAGTCCCCCAGGGCAAGAGAGAATTCAAGGGGGTGGAATGGAGCGGGTGTTGGATTCTGATCCCTGTGGATGACTCACCTGCTTTGACTTGAAACCTGCATTTGCAAATGGGGACAATAAAACATTTTCCCCTTCACTGCCTCACCCTTGTCTCCTAATGTATGAGGCTGACGGGAGCATTGATTAGCCTGTAAATTGTCTGGTCTAACCTGGAGAATAACATCTAACAGAAGCGATGAAGATGGTTGCAGTTTACAGAATTGAAGACTTGTTTTCAGAGCACTACTTCCTGATACCTGGAACTGAAGACTTTATTCTATGTAGACTCAGGCATGTGTAGGTGGAAATAGCATGGAGATTAATATTGGAGAACCAGTAGTCCTAGGACTGATATTTGTTCCTGAATCAATATGGTAGGATAAATGATTCTCAGACCCTTGGCAAAAGGGAAGTTTTACTTAAAACCTCATGGTTAGAAGCACATTCTGGAGTTGGCCTCTCAGGTTTGAATCTCAGCTCAACTCCTGCTAGCTGTGTGGCTTTGGGCTAATTTACTTAATCTCTCTGTGCCTCAGTTCCTTTATCTGTAAAATGGGAATAATGGTAGTACACAACTCATAGGATTGTTGTGAAAATTGAATGAGTTAAAAATCTAGTTTTTAGAACAGAGTGTCTGACAGAATAGGGGCTTGATACATGTTAGTATCTATCTGTCAATCTATCTATCTATCTATCTATCTATCTATCTATCTATCTATCTATCTATCATCTATCTATCAATATCTTTATCATCTGGACTGAGCAGTACAATGTAGAAGAAAGAATCTAGGATTTGAAACAGATATACCTTTTGTTCCAGATATACCTCTTGTCCCTGCCTGTACTACTGAGAAGTTTTGTGATCTCTAGATACTTAACCATTCTTAAGTTTCTGTATTCAGTAATGGCTGGAAGCTGGAGATACTTACATGAGCTGTATAAAATACAGAAACATCTTAAAACTAGTAAATAGCTAACAAGATAGTGAGGAGAACCGGTTGAGATCTGGGAACACCTAGGATCCCAGAAAATTCGCCTTACACTCAGGGCCACTTTTGCTCAAGAACATTTGCTGATATCAAATAGGCAGCTCTTTCAGAGATAATAGAACTAAAGGAGGATTTTGGGTCTCATCAAGGGTAATGATCCTGGTAATTTTCATTTTTAGCTGGGACTCAAAAGCACTGTACCCCAGGAGAAGGGATGAGATGGAAATAAACTAGCTCTTGCTCAGACTGTAGCCAGTCTTTGAGTTATCAGGGCGGTCCAGAAAACCTCAGTCTTTTGAGTTTGGTTGGTTAAATCATCCTGGACAGTTCCTATCCTCAGGTATTTAGTAGAAGCTAATGAAAAGTCTCTTTTGGGAGAACATAGCATCTTGCTAAGCCTCAAATTATTTTAGCAAACATATTTTAAAATACAAAATCCAACAACTAATTAAAGATAACCAAGCACACTAAGAGACAAGGCACCATGAGCAGAAGTCAAGAAGAACAACAGACAAGGGAAACAGATCCATAAGGATCACTGCTGTTGGAATGACCAGAAAACAACAATAAGACAACCACACTCACTATGTTCAAAGAGATTCACAGAAAACTGGAAAATTATGTCAGGAAACAGGAAGTGACAAAAAGTGACACAGCAGATTTGAAAAAAGAACCAAACAGAGATTCTAGAACTGAAAAACATAAGAACCAAAACTAAGACTGCAATGGATGGTTTTAACATCAGATTTGACCCAGCTAAAGAAAGAATTAACATCAGAAGCTGTAAGACAGATAAAAAGAAAATCTCCAGGAAAAAGCATAGGGAGTCAAAAGACATGACCTATGGAAGAGAAGTGACACAGAATGTCCAATTTAGGATTAACTGAATTTGGCTTTTCCAGAAAAACATTATTTTTCCCAGAAGAAAAAAGCAGAACAGAGCACAGATTATATTTGAAGAAAATAACGGAAACATTTCCAGAGATGAGGGCACATCTTTTCAAAGACACAAGAAACCCAAATATTTCTAGGCAGAATAAACAGAAAGAAATTCACTTGGGAACATCTAATGGTAAAACTGCCTCAGTGGTTCCCTATTCCTGGAACCTTCTTCCACAAGGCCCATTCTAGCTAAATCCTATTCACAAGTCACATTTTATTTTCTGTCTAATGTAGATTAGAACACTTCATGTCCATCCTCCTTCCCCCGCTTCTGAGTTAGGTGGCCCTTCTTCTTTGTTCCACAGCATCCTGGGCTTACTCAGATTTTCTAACTTATACCTGAAATTGCCTCGTTCTCTGGCTGTCTCTCACACCAGGCTGTGAGGTCCATGAGCTGGAGGAATGTGTCTATGTTGCTCATTGGTGACCCCAGCACCCCAGCACAGAGCCTGGCACACAAAAAAGCACTTAAAAATGTGTGTCAGAAGATGAAAATCATCTAAACTCTTTGAGCTTCTGTTTTCTCATCTGGGTACAAATGGGTACAATGATACCAATTTCACGCAGTCTGCATATGGTTATAAGAATTAAGTTAGATAAAACAGGTACCAGACCTCGGTTGATGCAATAGTGCTATATATTTGAACTCCTTAAACCTCTGTTTTCATATTTGTTCAGTGGGAAAATAGTATCAGTTAGTTCATTTTTAGCATAAGCTGAGACAAGCTATCAATCACGTCGTAGTTGACAGTGAGCTAACGGCAGTTAAATGAGCCAAAAGAGGGCCAAGCCCACTTGTTAAATTCCTACCACATGCCATTTGCTGTGCTAGGAGCATCATATTCTTTATCTCATTTCAAGGTGGATGACAACATGAGACATACAGTTCTCTTCCCTTTTAGATACTCGAGAACTAAACGCCTTGCAGAGATCACATCCGAGAAGTTTCTTAGAGGAAGAGGAAGGAGAGAGAGAGAAAAGATGCTTTAGATCTTGGGGAAGCTCTTGATTTTCAACTTCCACTGCAAACTCTGAGCTTGAGGAGGAGAGAGTTTACTTTGTTGAGCAAGATTCTCTCCTCCTGCAACCCCAGGCAATTAGAAAAACTTTTTTTGACAAATCAGCAAGGTCCTAGGATCCTAATATTCCTTATCTTATAGTCACTAGCCTTCTCAGAAATAAATATCCAGTATAGTAAAAACCATCACCTTCTGGAAAGGTGAGAGGGACAAGGGGTCAAAATCCCATGAGGCTGATTTCAAAGGATTCAAAGGATTCAAAGCCCTGGAGTCATGTTCAGCCAGCAAGCACTTGGAATAAGCACTGCATGACAGACTCATCCAATCTTCACAATGCTTTAAGATTGCATTAGTTAGTATAATCCTACTAGATGCTATAACATGTTTTTTAAATTTTGTTTTATGAGGGGAGGTGATTGGGTTTATTTACTCACTTATATTTGAAGGAGGTACTGGGGATTGAACCCAGGACCTTGTGCATACTAAGCATACGCTCTACCACCTGAGCTATATACCCTTCCCTCAGATGCTACAACAAATAAAACCTAAAATTTCAGAGGTTTAACACAAAGTTTGTTTTTTTCCCTCACTTAACAGTCCAATGAGGTTATTTCTGGTCAATGTGTGGTTTTCCTCCATTTGGTGACTCAGGGACCCTGGCCTGGAAGGGCCACACATCACTTCTGTTCACATCTCAGAGGGAAAAATTTGTCTTTGGCTGCATCTGGGTGCAAGATGGGCTGGAAAATGGAACCTATGGAAGAGGAAGCATGGATTTTTGGTGTAGAGCTAGACATCTCTTCTGTAAAAGTGTCATCATTATCATCATCATCCCCATTTTTGGATGGGGAAACTGAAGCTCTGGTACTGAAATAACCTACCCAAGGTCTGTAGCTGATAAGTGGCAGAGGCTGGATTTGAACCTGGGTGGTCCATTTTCAAATCCCGTGTACTTGCTGTTGTAATCTGCTAGCTCACAGTGATGAAAAAAAGAAAAAGAAAATGTCAGACACACCTTTGGAATTTTATTTTCAAAAATAAAACACTTGAAATAAACTCAATAAGCACTTGAAAAGAGTCACTCAAAGTAGCTCAAATGACACCATCTCAGAGAAGCCTTCTCTGCTCTTCTTTTCTTCCAAACACCCTGCACCCCCAGGCACTCTGTTTCATGTAACCTTGTGTATTTTCTCCACAGTGCTAGCACTGTTGGAAATCAGGCACATGTTTCTTTCCTGTGGATTGACTAACTCCCTGACTAGAATATAAGCTTCCTGGAAGCAGGGAGCTTGCCTGTCTTTGTATCTCAGTTCCCATCCCAGAGCCTGGTACACAGCAAATACTCAATAAATTTTTTGTGAATTTAATGAGTGGGCGTATCTACAAAGTGCAGATGCATTCATTTTCATTCATTCTCGCATTCATTCACTCATGTATTACTCATTCATTCATTCGTTCATAGACTCTTTCTCAAATGACAGAGCCTAATCTGAAGATAGAGAGATGGTAGTCCTTGGTCTAAGGGTAACTTGTGAAATCCTGGAAGGCTTCCTATAGGTGGTGGTATTAGAGCTTGAGGGACTATTTAATTGTAAGCTGAGAAAGGGGTATCGTATTACTTGTCTTGACACTTTTACATTTTCACTTGGTCTGTAACCAAAAGCATTTCTCCCCTGGGCTTTGTTCACTACCATTGTTCAGCAAAGACACCAGCCTGGCCACCACTTCATGACTGCAAAGCTCCTGAACATTATAGACAATAAAAAGAGTAGAGAATGGACTCACAATGGGACAAGGTGGGTACCAAGGCAGGTTCTAGGTTCATAGCAAAGGGCTGGCAGCTTTCTTTAGCCTATAAATAAAATGACCCAGCCATCCACAAGATGGCCAGTCCATCTCAAATTCTGATGCCACAGCAATGCCAATGTCACAGCTGTAAGCATGAGTCCCCAAGGAGAGGTTTTCATGTTTTTCTTAAAAATCTGAGTTCCTATTCTCCAGTTTTCTTTTTGGGTAAGCCACGCCACTGGTATGGTAGCTACTCCATTCCCGATGCAATGAATATGCTTAGACAACGTCATGGGTGACATGCCTGGCATGAATCAAAGTTAGAGTCAGATGCTGGAGAATGATGTATTTGACCTTTCCCCATAAGAGGCTGCTCCAGTCCTGGCACTGTGAGTTCTGTTGCCCTGGGAAGCTTTAGGGAACAGGATACGAGCAAAGAGAGGTGTTCCAAGGACTACTCACATCTTTTGGGGGAATGTTTTTCTTATTTCAATGTCCGAAAGCCAGAAAAATACAAGCATGCAACAATGCAAACAAAAGGAAAATAAAAATCACCTCTAGTTTCAAGGGCCTAGAGGTAATCAACTTAGCATTTTGATATCTATTCTTTCACTCTTTCCGTGCATGCTTTTTTTTTCCCTCACGAAAAGAAGATCCTTATCTCTTTGCGAACTGCTTTTTCACCTAATAACACATTGCGTACATTATTCCATTCCATTTCATTTGATCGATCATCTTCGATAAGACTACTTGGAATGGCTACAGATTTCTATGATAGGACCACATCCTAGTTTATTTGGAAAATCCACTATTGGTGGGTATTTAGGTTGTTTACCATTTTCCCCATGATAATGCTGTAATGATTATTTTTGAGGCTAGACATCGAGTCAAATGGTGTGTGCATTTTAAAGGCATGATTTGTTCTTCACCAGCAAAGTGGAGAGATCCCAGCCGCTCTAGCTGAACAAATTAAAATAAAGGCTGATTTAAATAAAGTATGTGTGTGTGCGCGCGTGATTAACTGTAAATACAAAAATTATATGCTCATTTCTTTGAATAGATCTACTCCAAGGGGGTCATTTTGACCCCAATTCCTTTTTCATCTAACTGGGAAAAAAAAAAAAAGAGTTATTTGCCTGGGGATGAGAAGGTGTGGTGGAACCACCAGATTTTTTACCTCCTTTCAGGATGCTTCTGAGTTTGTGCTTTTGCACCTGGAGATTTCACAGAGGGCTCTTAGGTGAGCTGGGGACACTGAGTTTTTTGGAGACTCTCTCTCTAGGTAAGGATCTCTCCTGAACTTTCCTGATACACACCCTTTGATTCCCTCCATCTTCTCCAAGAAGAGAAATGGACACAGAACCGAAGCCAGCCTCCTGCAGTGTCAGAGATGTACCTTCTTCAAGGGACAGACATGTTCTTGAGGAGGGCTGAGGACAGCTATTTCCAGCACCGGTAGCTGGCAGCAGCCGTCACTCCGAGCTTCTGGGTTTTCATAACCATGTCCAGTTTCAGGTGTCAAAGGCAGTTCCCTGCCAACCCAGCCTGCCAATAAAAGTCGCTCCCATTTATAGAACTCTTGCTGTAGATCAGGCAGTTTAGACCCATCAACTTGCAAGGCGGGCGTTAAAATCTCTATTCTGCAGATGAAAAGACAGAAATCGAATGGTTAGCTAACTCACCCAGCATCACACACTCAGGAAGTGGGAAAGTCAGGATTCTAACTCCACTCTGTCTGATCCCAGAGCCCCTAAACTCTTGCCGCTATGCCTCATTGTTACTCTGCTTTATTGTTATCCTTGGGTTTTGCAGTTCATTTTACAGGTAAACTTTAAACTCAGTCAGGGCTAGGAAGATTTTGGCTACTAAAGGAACTGGATTTTTTGGTTGCCTGTGTTATAAGGCTCCACCAATGCCATTTCCTATCAAACATAAATTGTGATTGTCTGAAAAAATTGGAGATAAATTCTCAAAGAATCCTGAGAACATGTCAATGCTTTTATCTGAAACTGTGGGCTTTTGGTTGCCATGGTGACAGGGACCCCTCTTTCAGGAATAGACTCAGGACCCTCTGGAAGCTTTGCCTGATGCTCCTGCTCTGCCCCCTGACTTCTGGATGGGATGTCCTAGCATCCTAAGTCTGGCACTAGAGAGGTGACATCACAGTGAAATGTTCAGCTTTGACGTCTGGCTTTCCCAGACATGAGAGCCTTTCCATCCCCAGTGCTCTCGGGTACCCAGCAAAAGGAGCCTGGGCTTTTCTAGCACAGTAGTCCTCACTCTTTCACTTCCTGCATTTTTCCTTTAATGGACACTCAACACCCATTAATGGAGCCTCTAACGCCATAGATAACTAAACCAGAGTTCCAGCACGGGAGAGCCAGTCTAATGGAGAGAGGCAGATAGCAACTCTGAATATTTAATAGCAAAAGCTTGAAAACGAATCAACAAAAGCTACACATATCAACATAGATAAATTAAAAATATATAATATTCGGTAAACAAGTCACAGAATGATACATTCGCCTTGGTATCATTTGCGTAAACTTAAAAATGCTAAACCATACTGCATGTTGTGTGGTAATACAAATCTGTGCATGGTAAGCACCAGATTTATGAATGTGGTTACCCCAAGTTACTAGGGAGGGGGCAGCTGTTGGGGAGCAGTGTATGGGGGGCTTCTGTAGTACATGCCATATTTTATATCCCAAGAAAGGAGTGTTAGTCATGTTAGTGTACAGTGCATTATTCTTTATCCATATTTGTAATTGTTAATATTTAATTTCATTTTGAAAGTAGTTTTACAAACTGTGGTTACCCAGGGGAAAGGGCGGGGGGTGGGGGAGACGGACTGGGAGTCTGGGAATTGACAGATACACATTACTATATGTGATAAGAAGCAAGGACCTACTGCACAGCACAGGGAACTATATTCAATTTCTTGTAATGAGTTGTAATGGAAAAGAAACTGAAAAAAAAAAGTATGTATATGTATAACTGAATCACTTTGCTGTACACCTGAAACTAGCATTGTAAATCGACTACACTTCAATAAAAAATAAGAATAAAAAAAGGTAGATTTAAAAAATACACACACATATGCACATATAGTCCCATCTCAATTTTGTATTTAAAAATGGACTTATGTTCATGGTAGAGAAAAGATGGGAGGAAACAGTAGGTTAAACCACAAGAAACTATCATTTGTGCTGGTTAAAAAATGCTCGATTATCAGCAATATATGGGTCAACCTAACACACTAAAATGGCAACAATCACTGTCTCCGAGAGTGGGATTAAGGGGAATTTAAAAAAATTCTTTCAAGTCTTTTCAGATTTTCTCCCATGCATATATTTTTCATATTAGAAAAATTTCCCTGCAGATTGTAGAAGGAAGAGAGAAAGCTGTCTTTCTGCTGCCCCCTTGTGTGCCCTGCAGCACAAGGCTCCCCTTCCCTTCACCTGCCGGCTTAGTTAATCTGCACCGCAGGGTGGGGTCCCGGCATAGGTGCCCATGGTGCAGTTGCGGGTGGTTTACGCCGGATGTCTGTAACAGCAGACACTGTGAGCAATTAGGATCTTTCGCACAGAGGCACCAAACAAAGAAATGGTTATGGAGCTGTAAAGACAAACCCTGCAGCTCAAGGACTAATAAAAGTCATTTTGAATGAGTATAGGCATTGAGATCAGGGACAGGAGCCCCCATTCCCTTAGGCAACACTGTTTTCTCTCTTCAAGGGTCATTGATGAAATGGAAAAAAATCAAGTGAGGGTCACATGAAAACAAAAACTGATGTCTTTTATTCCGCTGGAGAGCAGGGTGATGTGCTAGTCAGTTGCTAGAGAAAGTAACAATGGAGGATATTGAACTATTCACTTCACCCATATAAATAATTTGGTATATGTAATAGATTTCAGTTTTAGAGCCATTTAAGGGAAAGTGGGGAGAATGGGCAGTGGTGAGGTAGAAAATAAGGAAGTCAGGGAGAGAGGAGGAAGGAAATGAATATTTATTGAGTCAGATACTTGGTTAGGGTCATGATATCAATTCCCTAGAACAACTCTGAGGAGTCATGATTGCTTTCATTTCTCAGACAGGGAAACTGGAACTTGGAAAGAGCATGGGAAATACTGCTGATCATAGAAGCTATGGGCAGCAGAAATGGGATTTGGACTTAATTCAACATGACTACTCCAAAACTCTTTTCTTTTCGGTCCACCATATGCTGAGTGGGTGAAACCAAAGAGGTGCTGGAAATCCAGAGAAAGAGGATAAGAGGGAAAGCAGGACAGACTGGGGTACATAGTGGGGCCAACCAGCACCAAGAACAGGAGCCACAAATGAAGAAAGTGATGGAGAGATCAAGCTTCACGTGTGCGTGCATGCACATATGCAAACACACACACACACAAATACACCCCCCCCCCCAACAGACACAGAAACAGAAAATGCCTGAGAGAGAGAGAAATACTTTTGGTGACTACCATTCTCCCCTGTGGTCTACTAGGAGATGACACAGAAGATAACTAAACCATGTTGCATTCTCACAACATTGGATACAAATGATGTAATCAGACGTGGCCTTGGTACTCCCTGCCCTGAACTTTGCTTTCTCAGAGACTCTCAGCCAATTAACTGCACTGAGCACCCACCCAAGGGAACGTGCAGAGTGGGTGTGGGTGGTGGGGTGATGTGATGCTCTTTGCCCTGAGTGTTTGACGTCTATGTGTGTGCTTTCTGCCCATCAAATAGAACGACTTATCATTAACTCAAATTTCCTACTACGGAATCTGTGATGGTTTAGACACAGCTGTGTTGATATTTAATTTTGCTTAGGAACCCTTGCCCTCCCCGGAAGAGCCAATTAACAGTAAAACAAGACTGATCCGAGAGTGATAAGGTGAGAGAGGCAAGAAAGCAAGATGCCAAGAACTCTTTTCTTTTCAATTTTAATTGGAGTACTGTCAGTTACAATGTGTCAACCTCTGGTGTACAACATAATGTCCCAGTCATGCATATACATACGTATATTCATTTTCATTTTTTGAAGAACTTTTAAAGACTTAGGAAATACTTCTTGGGAAAAGCAATATGCTTATTACAAATTTGTGTTAGCTGATAAAGCAGGTCCCCAAAAGAACTCTATGGGCTTCAATTTGCAGGAAAGAATAGATTTTATTAGTCTAGTAAAAAGAATTATATTAATTTTGTTATATACACAATACATTATCATATTGCCCTCATGAAGAAAATATGTATAAAGGTAAGTTCACTTTCACTCTTTCTTCCCTCCCCATTCTTACCAATTTGGTGTTTATCTTTCTGGACCTTTTCCTACATATGTGAGAACAGTTGATCCTCCGTATCTATGGACTCCACACCCACAGATCCAAGGTTGGCTCAAGCACAATCCAAGGTTGATTGTATCCGTGGATGGGGAATCCTGAGTACAGAGGGCCAGCTGTACTACACCATTTTATATAAGGGACTTCAGCATCCATGGATTTTGGTATCTGTTAGTCTTGGAACCAATCTCCTGTGGATACCGAGGGGTGAACTGTACACACTGCAGAAAACATACAGTTCTTCTGTCTTGTTTTATGTTGTTGTTGTTGTGTTTTAACCTAAAGTCTACATGGAATAGATCTCTTTGCCATGTGTTTTTTCATTCCCCCTCACATCCAGGAGAGCTTTCCATGTGAGCTCATCTAGACCAACCTCATTTCCCCTTCACCATTCTTTGAAACGGTTGCCTAGTATTTAACAAATGGCTCTTGCATAATTGAAGAAGGCGTTTTCCCATTGATGGATACTCACACTATTTCTAATTATCAGCTTTTACACAGCACTATGCCTTAAATACCCTTGGAAAGAACTCCTAGTGCATGAGTGCAAGATTTGTTTAAGATAGTTAATAAAATGAGGTATTTCTGGGTCACTGGGCATTTAAAATGTTACCAGGGACTGCCCAAATTGCCCTCCCAGTGGCCAGACTAGTTTACCTCCCAGCAGCAGTGTGTGAGACTTCTCATTTCCCCACACTGTCATTGGTATGTTCTTGCAAGTCTTAAAGACGCATTTATTTCTTCACGAAAGTTCTACTCATCACGCTTTTTTACTAAATTGAACTTAATGCCGCTCATTGAGGTTTCATGATTATTTTAATGACTTCTGGTGATGCTGGCAGAGCGTTCATTTAATTCACAAGTACTCCTTCCTTTTGGCCTTTAGATGTAATTTATAAGCAGTATTGATTCGCACTCAAAGGGAGACATTGTTCAACACAGGCCTCTGATGACAGAAGAGAAACTAGCTCATTCAAGATTCTGGGCATGGCCCGACGGGCCAAGGGCTTATGAAAGAAAAGATTTTAACAAGAAGGGCAAGTGTTTGCATTTCTGTCAATATTTCCACATTTTTAAAATCGAAGTATGGTCAGTTTACAATGTTGTGTCAATTTCTGGTGTACAGCATAATGTTTCAGTCATACATGTATGTACATATATTTCTTTACATATTCTGTGTCATTATAGGTCAGTACAAGATATTGAATATAGCTCTCTGTGCTGTACAGTAGAAACTTGTTGTTTATTTATTTTATATATAGTAGCTAGTATCTGCAAATGCCAAACTCCCAACTTATCCCTTCCCACCCCCTTCCCCCCTGGTAACCATAAGTTTGTTCTCTGTCTATGAGTCTGTCTGTTTTGTAAATAAGTTCATTTGCATCTTTTTTTTTTTTAGATTACACATATAGGTGATATCATATGGTATTTTTTTCTCTTTCTGGCTTACTTCACTTAGTATGACAATCTCCAGGTCCATTCATGTTGCTGCAAATGGCATTATTTTATTCTTTTGTATGGCTGAGTAGCATTCCATTGTATATATATGTACCACAACTTCTTTATCCAGTCATCTGTTGATGGACATTTAGGTTGTTTCCACGTCTTGGCTATTGTATATAGTGCTGCTATGAACATCGGGGCACATGTATCTTTTTGAATTAAAATTTCCTCCAGACATATGCCCAGGAATGGGATTGCTGGATCATATGGTAAGTCTGTTTTTAGTTTTTAGAGGAATCTCCATACTGTTTTCCATAACGGCTACACCAAATTACATTTCCACCACAGTGTAGGAGGGCTCCCTTTTCTCCACACC
Source organism: Camelus dromedarius (assembly GCF_036321535.1). NCBI lineage: Eukaryota > Metazoa > Chordata > Mammalia > Artiodactyla > Camelidae > Camelus > Camelus dromedarius. Next base: position 57,674,049 of record NC_087449.1, on the reverse strand, counting down.
CCCTCCAGCATTTATCGTTTGTGCCTTTCCACATGTTTTGTGGTGACAAACCCTTCTTCCCCGGTTTCAGAGCCCAGGAGTTTTCCACAATCAGAGGAATGATTCGCACAACTCCATTAAGCTGGTACTTACCGCTGGCCTGGAGTTTTATATTTTTATATAATCTTTACAACTCTCCCTCCCATCCTTATGTTACCGTAGTCATTTTACAGAACAGAAAATTGAGGTTCAGATGTTAAATAACTCACCTGAAATGAAACCAGGATGGAAACCCAGGCCTATGGGCTCTAAAGCTTTGTGATCCACTTTAATGCAGGGACAGTTAACTAGAAAATCAGCCAACAGTGGTATGTGACAACAGACATGGTAGGAAGGTGTATCAGCAACAAATATGGGCAGTGTAAAGGAGTTCATCATGAAATAAATTCAGGTACTTTATAGGGTACACTGCATAGAGTAGTTTATGAAAAAAATTATACATGTAGTATAACATAGTGGTTAAGAACATCCACCCTGAAGCCAGATGGCCTGTCTTCAAATCCTGCCTCTGCCACTTTCCAGCTGTGTGACTTTGGGCAAGATACTTAACCTCTCTGTGCCTCAGTCGTCTCGCCTATAAGGTAGGGATTAAAAATAACACATATTTCCTTCCATTGTCATAGTGATTAAGTAAGGTAGTATTTGTAAAGCAATCAGAATAGTGCCTTGTACACAATAAACATAGTAAAGGTTTTATTATCATCATTTTTATTGTATTTGATCTTCACTGTTGTTACTCCCATTTTACAGATGAGAAAAAGGAAACTAGGGAGGTTAAGTAACTCACCCACGATCATGGAATCAGTCAGTGATAGGCTCGAACCAGAACCTGGGTCTCTGCCATCCTGTTCAGAGTTTTTTTTCACTCCTTGCACTGCCTATCAACTTAACTAAATACAAACAGAGGGGTTGTTGCAGGCCTGGCAATGTCTGTGCAGGAAAAGGTGGTGGCCAGGCATAATTTACACACATTCTTTCTAAGCAAAAAATATGGCTTTGTAGAGGAGGAATTTCAGGAACTTCAGAGAAGTAAAACATTCCACAGTATTTCAGTCCAATTCTGTTTCCTGAACTTTTCCTAGCATGAGACTCTGTTTTTCCAATCTACTTCTCTTCCCTTCCATCCCAGACCTGGCATCACCATCCCCATCTCTGTCTTTGGATGGCTACAGGAACTTCCCACCTGGCATCCTGCTTTCAGCCCATTCTCCTAACTATAGCCAAAGACATATTTCTAAACATAAGCCTGCTCATGCCATCTCCTGATTGAAATTCTTCCATGGCTCTAAGGACTTTGGCAAAAACCCTTCATATGGCCTACGAGATGGGGCCAGAGCTGGACTTTCCTTCCATTTCCCGTCTCATAACTCAAGCACCCCCCCCCCCCCGCTCCCATCAGAGTGAATTTTCTTAAATACCGATCTCTGCTTTTGGACACACAATCCCTTCTCTCTTGACTGTCTTCGTCTGGCCAAGTCCTACTCATCCTTTAAGCTTCAGCTTAGAACTCAGCTCTTTCGGGCATCCTCTTTTTGCATTTTTCACTCCACTTTTTGCTCCATGGCACCCTGTACCTCCTCCATCATAGCATTTGTCATGCAATATCATAATTGCTGTTTCCTTGCCTGTATGTCCGACTGGAATGTGGGCTCCTTGAGGGCAACTGCCATGTCTCCTGGGTTCAGTGTCACATCTGGCATCTAACGCAGGGCCTGAAACGAGAGTTATTTACACCATGAAGATAAATACACACACTAGTTGAAATTGAGGAAGTGGAGCGTCAGAGTCAGAGAGAGAGGGAGACAGCTCACCATTTTTGGAAACCTGCAGAATGAGTCCCCAGATAGACTGAAGCTTGCTTTTATGGTGCAGGCTTGGTATTTATCCCCACGGGTAGGAGCTGATTGGTGGGTCCTTACGCAAATGAGGGATACTGAGAGGTAAGTTTTGATTGGTGGGTATACAGAAAGTGAAAGGGGTGTGTCTGAAAGAGAGAGGGCCGGGGATGAACTTTCCCGCCAGTAGCTTTCACTCAGGTCTCTGGAGGCGGAAGTTGCTATGCAGACGAGGTATGCCGAAGGGTAAATCCTGATTGGTGGGTTTTACAGAAGGCGGGAGTTGTTACTTAGGGTCCACTGGGCTTGTCCCGAAATAGTGGCGGATCCGGGAAAGGAGTGGTGGATCACGAAGGGGAGGTTGGTCGTGTCTATCATGGAGGCTGTTCCCAAAGGGGAACTTGGAGATAGGGTGAGAAAATAAGATTATTAAGGGCAGAAATGTTAGCAACATCCCCATAAATGGTGAAAGAGACTGGTTTGAGGAGCAAGAGGTGGAGGAGACAGTGGCATCCTTGTGGGAAGAGAGAGAAAGAGGGGTTTACGGCAGGTGAGAGGGGATTACTGATGGAGTTAGTTTCCAGGGTAGGTGGATGTGGATTAGGGTTACCAACTACCCCGGTTTGCCTGGGACTGTCCCCATTTTAAAAGTAGAAGTCCTGCGACCCAGGAGAACGCTTAGACCAGGTTGAATCAAGATTACCAGAGGAACCAGTGGTTTTGGGCAAGGACTACCTCTCCCTGAGTTAGGAGGGAAGGTAGAGAGGTAGAGAAGGGGAGGAGTAAATAAAGTGTATGGGCTTTGGAACTAGGGCTCTCTTTGACCTTACCCTGCTTTGTTCTCTCTGTCGCACCAGCCCCTCACTTGGAGTACCACCCACCGCTAGGGGGCGGAGTGGATCAAAGATCGGTGCCCCTCTAGCTCTGCCAGGTGCACCCTTTATGGCGCCTGTCAGCCGAGCCTGGCGGAGGGGGCGGGGTTCCGTCACGTGACAGGGGAGCTCGGCGCCGGCGCAGGCGCGGTGGCCGCCTCGCCGTCGCCGGGCTCGGGCTCCCGCGCCGCTCTTCCTTCTCGCCGCCCGGCGGTCCTGCGGCTTTCCCTCCTGCCGCTGCGGGCCGCGGGGCCAAGGCCATGTCCCGGAAGCAGGCGGCGAAGAGCCGGCCGGGCAGCGGCAGCCGGAAAGCCGAGGCCGAGCGCAAGCGGGACGAGCGGGCGGCGCGCCGGGCCCTGGCCAAGGAGCGGCGGAACCGGCCGGAGTCCGGCGGCGGCGGCGGCTGCGAGGAGGAGTTCGTCAGCTTCGCCAACCAGCTGCAGGCTCTGGGGCTGAAGCTGCGGGAGGTGCCGGGGGACGGGTGAGGCGGGCCCGGGAGCGCGGGGGGCGGCGCCGGGGGACGCGCCGGGCACGGCGATCGTCGCCGGTTCTCGTCCACCCCTTCATCGGGTGGTCCTGAGCGCCAGCCGCGAGCCAGCCGCTTCCCAGTGCAGGAGGTCCGGCGGCGAGCGAGGCGGCCAGGTCCTCCCCTCGAGACGCTTGAGTAACCCCCAGTTCCTCTAATCGTGGCAAAGGCCCCAAGCAAACTGTGAAAGGGTCCTCAGAGAGAATAGTGGAGCAGGTCTCCCTTAGATCGGTGCCCAGGAAGACCCCCTGAAAGGTGACATTTAAGCTGAGACCTGAAGGAGTGGGATGGAGCCGCTCAGTGGAAGAGCAGGACGGCACGCAGAGCTGTCACAAGGACGCTCAAATAGAGGCATAAGCCCCACTTGGTATAACGCTTGGCCTTCTTTGAGTCCTTTCTGTTGGATATTGGACTCCTTGTACACTTGGGAAATTGGGTCTGTGAGGGCCTGTTGTTTGCTGAGCTGAAGGCAGCTTCTCTAGTTCTTACTTCCATGGGCTTCAATTTCTCCTCTAAGCAACGGCGCTTACCCAAGCTTGCTTGGGGCTTAGTCTGGAATCTAGATCCAGCTCTTTTAGGGAACACGGGATGGGAGAGAGTGGGGTGGGAGGGAGAGAATGGGTGAAGGGAAGGAAAAATGGCCTCGGGAAAGGGGGTATGGATCCAGGAGCATGGAGGAAAGAAGGAAAAGGGTAAGGGAGAGGGGAGGAGATCAGTTAGCATCCCACTGCAGGGGTAGGTAAAAGGGAGTCTGATTGCCAGGGTTTGTCCCTCTAGAAGAGACAGTATTAATAACAGCCTTGCCATTGTTGTTCCTCCCTTCATTTGGGGGATCAGATAGGGCAGAGGGAAGAAAAAGATGAAGCTAAAGACTGTACAAAATTGCCTTAGGTATTAATGGTAGAAGAGGGGAAGAAAATGTTTTCTGGATTTCACATGATGACATTGAAGCTTATTAGTCAAGACTGTTTCTGAACTGACTTTATTTACCTTTCCCACCTTTCCTATGTATGTGCAGTGCTTCAGGCAAATTGGATTTATAGCAATTTATTTACCATCACCCGGCACAGTGCCTGGTACACAGAAGGCATTCAGTGCATTTTTTGTTGAATGAATGATAAAAATATCATAGAGGGAGGCCAGCAAGACTCTCAGCAGGGCCTCTCAAAGGGGCATTTTCTGAGTGGGATTGCTACAGTTAAAAGCTTACTTTGCTGGGTCTTGCTTTTAGCCTAGTAGCTTGATTTTTGTCAAATATAGTTTATTAAATATTCAGGGACTTACTTATCCTAATCATACTCACAAGCACAAGACGTTGCTATATAAGCCAGAATACCAGTTGAGTTCTGTGAGATTGGCGTGAGGCTGGCAGTTCCTTGCAAATGATTGGATTGCTTGTGTCTGCTAAACCGGGTGTGATATTCCCACTGTCGGCGTGTCCAGGAAACTAAAAGTGCTCAACAGAAGGTTGCTTATGAGCAGGAATGGCAGCATGGGGAGTTGTAAAATCCTGAGGGGGTTTTCATGATGTTGTGGGAAACTTTGGGAGTACTGCCTCTACTCTCCTGCCCCCAAAGAGAGCATTCTTCTTTGGTTAATTCAGCGAACATTGGTTGAGCAACGTGCTGGGAATACGTTGGAGACTTAGGTACTTAAGGAGTTCATGGCCTAGTAAGAAAGAAGCTTGATGGCAGATCTCAAACATTTTGGTGTTAGCTCCCGTTTACACTCCTAAAAGTTACCGAGGACTACAAAGAGCTTTTGTTTATGTGGGTTCTAGTTATCAATGTTTACTATATTAGGAAGTAAAACAAAAATTAAAGATGTAATACACAAACACACATTCCATTAGCTTTCAGAGTGATAACATCATACATATCAGGTGGCCTCTGGAAAACTCCACTGTACCCTTGTGAGAGAATGAGAGGGAAAGAAATGAGTAACATCTTAGTTTTGGACTCGTGGATTACCTGAGAGGGTCTCAGAGACCGCCCCCCCCCAAAACTGGGCCACACTTTAAGAATGGATGCTATAAATAATTAAAATTCAGGTTGATATATTCTTAACAGTGACTGATTATAGCTGTACTATTGAGAAGGAAGTGGCCAACACTCCCTGAAATGGTCAGGGGAACCTCATTCATCCAGCAGATGTTCACTGAAACCTACACCATGCCAGGTGCCTCTCAGAGGAGGTCACACTCAGACTGGGTCATGAACGAACAACAAAAATATGCCAAGAGAACATTCCAGGCTGAAGAGTAATGAATGTAAAGGCACAGGAGCACATTATTTTTGAGAGACCTGCAAGTTGTTCAGGGCGACAGGAGTGCAGGGGGCCAGAGACCAGAGGCCACCGTGACTACAATGCTCATGTCTCTCACTTCTGAGGTCCCTGTCCAAAATAAATGATAATGATAATTCCACCTTTGTAGGCTCTGTGAAGCTAATCCCTTCCTGTTTACAAACTCTTCCCATGGGTGCCATGAGGTGGACTGTTCAGCCCTCTTTAGCGTTGTTGCTCTTTCGGATATGGGGAGACAGGTTTTATCACTGTGCAGTGGATGGTGTTTCCTGTGTATGTTATGGGTTAGTAGGTATCAACAGATTCTTTGTTAGTAGCTTATTGACTACTCTTGGTGAAATATAAAATTGTGGCAATAAAAAGAAAAGTTGACCATCTCCACTCTTCCATCTTTCCATTCTTTTCTGATCACAATATTGTATAGCCGGAGAGAGCACCTCACTATAGGTATCCATTGCTGGTAGTATATGATACTTGTAGCATCCTGGAACCTTTGGGTGCTTGGGAATAAATGAGCAAGTGTTCTCTAATGTAACCTTTGCATGAGTTGAAACAGTGTAGCATAGATTAATCAGGGAGTTACTTATGGGTCTTTGTAATGCATCATCGCCTTCATATTTGTTGTATTGTCTGGAGGGTAGACCCACATAAATTGGATTCAATTTCAAAACAAGAAAGAAATATTTTAACCTTGATAAATTGTCCTTAAAAACATGATTGGCTGTGTCGTGAAAAGAATCTCGAATTGGATTAGGCAGTACAATATTAACATCTCTCTGAACTATATCCATTTGTATCTTACTAAATGTAGCCTCAAATTACATTACTAATTAGTAGTGTTCTAAAATTAAGACATTAAAGAATCACTAATTTTAGCCATGTATTTTTGTCTCAAACAGTTTTATTTTTAAATTTTTATCTTATTTTTATAATTGTAGAATCTTAGTGATGGAAAGGCATTCACACGTCATCTTGTCTAATTGTCCACTGGTACCTGCATCCCTGTACAGCAGCCTCATTTTTTGTGTCTCGCTCAGTGGTTTTCAACCTTGAATCACATGGGAAACTTTGGAAAAATAAAGTGCCTGGGCGCCCCCCCAGATCAGCCACACCAGAATCTCAGGCAGTGGGGCCTGCTTATTGATCTTTTTAAAAAATGTCCACGTGTGATTCTGATGTGCAGCCGCAAGTGAGAACTGCTGATTTAGAGCCTGGAGTCTCGGCATACAGCAGAATCTCCGGGAGGACTAATTAGACACTTGGAGGGACTAGATTGCTGGGTCCCAACCCCAGGGTGTCTGACTCAGTAGGCATGGGGTGTGGCCTCAGAATTTTCATTTTGAGCAAGTTCTCAGGTGATGGTGATCTTGCAAGTCACGAATCATACTTTGAGAGTCCGTGATGTAGACCAGTGCTGTCTAATAGAGATAAAACGGGAACCGCATTGGAGTTAGCCAAGCCGCAAGGTTTGGGGACACGGTTTTACACGAGACTTCCCTGACTTCTGACACCAGCTGCAGTTTGTGGTTTCCCAGAATCACTCTCAGGTTTGATAATTTGCTAGAAGGACTCAGAGAACTCACTGAAGGCTGTTAATACTCACAGTTACAGTGTATTACAAGGAAAGGATACAGATCAAAATTAGCCAAAAGGTAGAGTCTGGGAAGATTACACAGTGCACAAAGAGGGTTGTCAGCCAGGCAACCTCACCCAAACTTCAGTGTCCAGAATTTTTATGAGGGCTTCATTATGTGAGTGATACTGAATGACTGCCTAAGTGGCTGAACTCAGTCTCCAGCTCCCCAGTCCCCCAGGTCTTTCTGATATCACATGGCCACATGGATTAAACACAGTTAATACATAAAAAGTATTTAGAACAGTCCCTGGCTAAGTGATGGGGGTTTCAGTGCTTTTTCTTTGCATACATTTGTGTATGTTTCTCCGCCTATGTATATAGTATGCAGATGAACACGATTGAGCTCATACAGTGTACACAGTTTTATACCTACTTTTTTGGCTTACATGGAGAACATTTGCCCATTACTGAAAGCATGTTACTTTCCGTAGAACAGCATTTTGATATATCAAATATAAGATAACTAAAAATGCAACTTTGTGCTAAATCATACATTCTTTTAAACTGGATTCAAGAATAGACTAGTGGTGGCAGATGTTAAAGGTTTAAGAAAAGTTTGAGAGAAACACTTAAAATTGAGAACATTTTCTCCATTAGCTTACTTCTTTTTACCCTTGTGGTTGGAAAAAAGGCTGCTATTGTTAGATATTTAGCAACAGACATCCCATTCTAGTGTATAGAACTATTATGTTCCAAACTCTTCTAGAATCTTGCCCCAGATTGATAACAGAGTTTCTTGGATTCTAGTTTATAGAATCAGTCGTCTTTAAGTTCTCTTCTTCCTTCTGCAAAAAAAGGTATAAATCCTTATACGTTTGAAGAGATTCCTGCCCCTCTATAATTTTCTATTGAAAACTCACTTTTCTGAGTTGAAAACTGAAAATCCTCCATCATCTACACATTTAAGTATCCGAAGTCTTTCCAGAAGTGATGAGTTTGAATTTTGGAATTAGAATATCATAGATTTTCATTTAGAAGAGTAAACAGTTTGGTGCAAAAGTGGGCTATTGTTTGGCTTCAAAATGGCTGTTTCCTTGGTTTTGAGGTTACCAGATTGCGCTTGTCTTGTTTCAGTCTCTGTGTTTCTGGGCCCTGTATTTGTGATATAGTTCGGAATTTTAGAAGCCTTTAAGGGGTTTGAAAGTAAAGATAACATTTAAAATTTATTACCAGCATTTTAATTTTTGAAACAGAACAAAACAAGAAGCAAACTTGCAAAGAGTTTATTTGGCAAGAATGACAACAGCACTGTGGCTCCTCAGGTGAGAGGTGAGGAGCCATGCAGGGAGAGGATGCTTGCGCGGGGCACCTTGCACCTGCCTGTTGTCCAAGTGCTCTCCTTCCGTGCCTTTCTCCACTGTGCTCTTAGGACTCAAACAGGATGTTAAGTTCAGTTATTTCTGTTGGGAGCTCTACAGATTGCTGTCTTTTGGGTGCTCTTTGTCAGGTGAATGACTGGTTAGCTGGGCAGCTGGAGTGAAAAGGGTCTCAGAAGAGAGGCAGTAGATACAATTTATCACTTTGGAAGGGGGTCTGGGAGCTACGGCCCCCAGGCGTGAAATGGCCAGTAGTGTCTGGACCCTGTCTGAGGTGGACAGTTATCACCAGCTTCACCTGTTGAAGCAACTGAGACCCAGAGAAGTCCAGTAGCGCTCCTGAGTCAGCCAGCTGGCGAGTGGGGAATAGAATCCTTGTTTGCTGCCTCTCAAGAAAGTAATGTGGTTGAACATCTGCCCTGGTGCTCTCCCCCTAGTATCTGGGAAGAATCCTGGGCTGTCCACAGTCGAGGCTTTGTCTTGTCTCTGGGTGAAAGCTTTCCATGGGTGGCCTAGCAAGAAACATCACTATTTTAGATGAACCAAGTTCATTTCTAAAAGGCCTTGACCAGTGTTTCTGTTTCAATAGCAATTGCCTATTCAGAGCTCTTGGTGATCAATTGGAGGGACATTCAAGAAATCATCTCAAGCACCGACAGGAGACAGTGGACTACATGATAAAGCAGCGGGAAGATTTTGAACCCTTTGTAGAAGATGACGTTCCTTTTGAGAAACATGGTAGGTTCATCGTGGGACACCGGATCCTCCAGGAGTAATGCATTGGGTAATTAAATCCATCAGCATCCCCCACCTTCCCAGCCAGGGATTGGATTACATCAATTATAACGTTCATTTATTCAACAGATATTTATTTGCCTGCTCTGTAATAGGCAGCATGCTAGACAGGTCAGCAGTTTACATATTAAATGTGGGTATATGGTACCCATTTTGTAGTTTAGTGCTATGTAAAATGAGTTGTGTCATTGATCCAGTTAAAACATTTTAGGTGAAGTGAGTTTTTAGTTTGAGACTTGAAACTTTGAATATCTTCAGTGTAGATCATGTGGTAGATCTGGGGGTATGGCAGGACCTTAGACGTACAGTGGGAAGGTGTTTCCATGAAATGTCACTGCCGGCCTGATGGTTGGTTGGTGCTGCGGAAGAGTTTGTATTTAAGAAGTGAGAAGTGGCTCTGACAGCAGAAATGAAGAGAAACCTGGAAGTCTGCTCGTGCTACTTGTGTGCTGGTTGAAGACTAAGCTTCCTGCATTTATCACCCTTACCATTATGTGTCCTTAATGTCTGTCTGCCGTGTCACACCATGAGACGCTTGAGGGCAGGGGTTCTGTTCCCCAGCGTGGCGATGGCTGGGCACATGGTAGGCACTCATTTTTGTTAACTGAATGAACGAATGGCTCACTTAACTCCTCAGGACCTCGTTACCCTTGAGTCTGGCTGTATCTTTCAGGATGATTCCTTTCCTTTAGACTGTGGCTTTGTAGAATCAGCACCATCTTTTCCCTAACTATGCAGATACCCAGATCAGAAACCTGAATGTTCTTCATGCGTTCCTCCTCATACTCAGTCATTCAGTAAGTCTTATCACTTCTACTGCAATACTTTTTTTCTCGTTTCTAGTACCTCATCAGATCAGGCCTCTATGGCCATTTGCCTGGATTTCTTCAGTACTCTTTGGGCTGGTCTCATTGCCGCCTGGTCCCTTCTGTTTATTTTCCAAATTGCAGCCAGAGTAGTGATCTAAATGTATATCTAGTAGGTGTTCCCCTGCCTAGCGCCTGTAAAGTCCAAACTCTAGCCCTTTAAGATCTATGATTTTATTTCCCTACCCTCTTTTCTTGTCATTTCCCAATATATTTTCTTGCTCCCCAAGCTTGCCATCTCAGCATTCTAAGTTCCTGCCGATACTGTGGAGTCCACAGGCTCATCCTGTTCTCTTTCTCACCTCTGCTTGAAACATCATCCATTCTTCTGTCTGTCTCCTACCTGCCCTCTGGGAATCAGCGTAGTTGTCTCAGGTGAGAAACTTACCTAGTACACCTTATCTCCCTCTCCTCACTGATCAGACTGACTTACGTTCCCCTGCTAGAGTTAGCCAAGCTACAAGGTTTGGGGACACCAGCTGCCAGTTCGTGGTTTCCCAGAATCACTCTCAGGTTTGATAATGTGCTAGAAGGACTCAGAGAACTCACTGACGGCTGTTAATACTCACAGTTACAGTGTATTACAAGGAAAGGATACAGATGAAAATTAGCCAAAATGTAGAGTCTGGGAAGGTTACACAGTGCACAAAGAGGATTCTCAGCCAGGCAACCTCACCCAAACTTCAGTGTCCAGAATTTTTATGAGGGCTTCATTAGGTGAGTGATACTGAATGACTGCCTAAGTGGTTGAACTCAGTCTCCAGCTCCCCAGTCCCCCAGGTCTTTCTGATATCACATGGCCAGAGAGGTCCACCATGAGTTGCCTCATGCATAAACTTAGTATAAACTGTCAGATGTGCTGAGGGGCCCACTGTGGATAACAAAGACACCCCTGTCACTTGGGAAATCCCAAGAGTTTAGAGGTTATATCCCAGGAGCCAGGGGTAAAGGCCAGACCTCTCTTTGGGTAAGGCCGAATTCTTCACTACACATTTCTTTCTGAAAGCACTTACATATCAGCAGTGTCTGTTTTCTTGTTGTTTGTCCCCCCACTGGTTGTAAACTCTTGAGGGCAGACTGACAGGCTGTATAACGGAGTGGCCAGGAGCCAAGGTCTTAGAGTCAGGCTGCCTGGGATCAACTCAGCTCTGCTGTGTACTGACTCGTGACCTTGGGCACTGTTACAAAGTACCCTCTGCCTCAGTTTCCTCATTGATAAGGTGGTGTGCATGATAATACCTCTTTCAGAGAGTTGTTTTGAGAGTTAAAAGTGATTTATCAGAAGAAATTATAAAATCTGAATCTATGAGAAGTGAGTGAAGCAGTGCTGGGCACGTAATAAGCATTCATTAATGCAAACTATAGTGATTACTGTGGTAATTGTTACATTTCCAGTGTCTTTCAGAGAGTTAGGCATTTCTGAAACATTCAGAAATTATTTATTGAAGGAATAAATAAATGAATCCTTTCTTTTGAGTGATTGGTGCCCTTCCGAGTAGCAGTCTACGTATGGTTCAACCAGCTTATATTCCTAGACTCTGACAAAGCTAATGGACTTTTTCAGGTATATACCCTTGTTTCTCATTGTTTGGAGCTAAATAGATATCAAAGCGTGTTACTATTTGGATTTTTCCATTATAAAGACTTTTTTTTTTCACTCCTCTATTTTCATGCAGTGGCCAGTTTGGCAAAGCCTGGAACATTTGCTGGCAATGATGCTATTGTAGCCTTTGCAAGAAATCATCAGTTGAATGTGGTGATTCATCAACTTAATGCCCCTTTGTGGCAGGTAGGTCACCTATGCAGGAATTTATGTTAAGCTCTTATTTAGGAATTAGCTGTGGGGCTGTCCTAAGGTGATGGGGCTTGACTACTGAACTATGCAGGGTATCTGTGAGCCTAACCAAAGACAGGAGGCTTGTGGTGGCTTGGAATTAAATAAGCCCTACATTACAAATGGGGTCTGGAGTATAATTCAAAAACCTTTAAAATGCCAGAAATATTATTCAGCAGTCAGTTAATTGGGTAATTTGAGACAGAGGGCCTAATGGGGAAATAATTCAGATAATTTTGCAAAAATATCTAAATGAGACTTTAAAGGATTTGCATACAAATTCTAGTTTGACATTTACCTGTGTCATGGGTATGTTTTTAGTTTTTAGATGGAGGGAAACAAAGACTAAATTCACTGGACTAACCATTGCTAAAAAGTATGTTCTGAACAACAAAACTTACTTCATGGCCTAAGCTGTCAAGCTTTGTTTCTGTGCTCTGTCCAGCTGTACAGAGCGGTTCCAGTGGCTTTTCTGTAACAAATAAGATTCTACAACAGACGTTCAGTTTGTGCTGTTGGGCCGCCTAAGCCTTCCCTCCCCCTCCTCACCCCCACCCCCACCCCTTTGCCTCTGGTATTCTAAATTAACCTAATCTCCCAAATAATGCATCAAACCAAACATTGTGGAGGATGGAAGGTCAAAGGGCAGGTGAAAATGTGCACAGACTACCACCCGCTACTCTTCCTCAGTCCTCCGGGTGCTTTTCACATTGTGGCCCAGCTTCTAAAGACTGCTCGTGTGCTTGCTGCCAGTCCTCCCCCCTCCCCCTCCACCACTTCCCTGTTTCTAACTTTTCTTTTAATTGAAAGTAGAACATAATGATTATAGAACAGTTTGGAAATTCCAAAAAGCGCATAAAGGCAAATAAAATTACCCAGAGCCGCACTCCCCAGAGGTAATTACTGTTAACTTTTTAGTATGTATCCTTGTTATTCCCACACACTGTTAGCTGTAAAAATATTCTCACTTCACTGGGAAAAGATGTCTGGTGAAGTCACGTGTTTTAAGCACGTTTAGACACACAGATACATCCGTATGTATGTACACACTCACTTACCTATCCCTATGTATTATATTATTATAAAGGCAACAGTGGCCTTTTTCTCGTCATTCTCCTGTACCTACCACTTGCATTTATATTCCTTTGTAAATTGATTGTTCCTAGCCTTTGCTCATTAAAAATAAAGTCAACTTTATCGAGATACGATTTACGTAAAGCAAAATTCACCCTTCTCTGATGTACAGTTCTATGTGTTTTGACATAGCCACGTAAATACCAATATTATCAACATATAGAATATTTCCCCTATCCCAAAAACTTCCCTCGTTCTCCTCTGCAGTCACTAGTCCCCTCCCCATCATCCCCAGCCACTAATCTGACTTTTCTCTTACAGCTTTGCCTTTCCAGAATGTCATATAAATGGAAGTATATAGCTTTTTATGTCTGGCATAATGTCCTTTTAACAAAATTACACGACAGCAAAATAGGTTAGATACTGCATGGTTGGTGAGGACTTTTACCTGACAGGGACACAGCGAGCAGCATGGGAATGGTATCTGTGTGTGTTGTTCTTTGGGGCCTGGTACTGACACCAGGGAGAGCTATCATGTTTTTAGTGAGGCTGTCTCTGTCTAAGGATGTCTTTGAGTCGAGAATACTGGTTACCTCCTTTGTTGTCCCAGTTTTTGTCTTTAAATCTTTACTGCTTAGCAGAAGTCATCAAAATTAGCGTAAGTCATCAAAATCATTTGAATATACAGCATAATGATCCTATCCTTGAAGGAATGTACTCAATGCCAATTTAGTAATTGTAGCTCGCCTTTTCTTCCATTGATAACTTTCTTAAAGTTTCTTAATTATCTAGGTAGTTGTGGAAGATAATTCTACATAGTTAGAATTTTTTTTTCAGATACATGTATTTCTATCGTGTCCTCTTTCATGGATTGCTAAACACTGATGAATGTGTTTCCTGTAAACTGGCACTATTCACTAGGTTTCCCTCATCTCCCTCCACCCCAGTGAAGCATCTTAGTTTGAGAATTGAAACTGGATTGGTTGCTGCTGTCATGGGTAAGAGTGCTTGCATTAATAGTGAGTAGGTTTATATTCACAACCTACACTTTTCTAGTTACGAATGGAACATTTGCTTCTGTAAACAATATAGATGTGTGTAGCAGAGAAAGCGAAAGTCCTCTGTCATCTCCCTCGTCGTGAACTTCACGCTTAACAATTTGGTGACTGTTCCTCAAGTTGCTTTTCCTACTCATGATGTGCGCAGAGTGTCATTGTTATTTACGTACGTAAGTGTGCTAGCGATCATGTCATTGAGAGGTTCCTTTCCCTGGAGTCCTCCTGGGAGGTGAATGGGTCCCTCTGTTGTGCATGTGTCAGAACCCTCTGCACCTTGACACCTAGCATTCTCCCTGGAGAAAGCTCCCTCCGTTCTGACTTCTAGGCCTCTGTGGTTCCTGTTTGCTCCGTGGTTTTGCTGTGTTTTTAGACCGCAGTTATTGTTTAATAATAGTACCTTCCTGCCTATGACTTTCAGCAAAAACGAGAAGGAGGTGCTGCTATTTGGGGGTTTTAACAAAGAGACAGTTACTGGGCTTTCTGAAGGACCGATTAAGAATTACCTTGGAGTTTCTGTGGAGGTGGTGGTTTTGGGGGGTATACGCAGGTTCCACCTTACTTAGGGCATCTGTATTGCACAACTGCAGGGAGCACTGTTCTTGTTGGGCTGTGCTCCAGGGGGACCATTCACACAGAACAGCTTGTGAGTAGCACCTCCAGGCTTGTGCGGTGCAGTGGTACTGTTTGACTGTATATAATTTTGTTTTGAAATTGATACACGTGGGAGATTTTGAGTTTGTTAATGATTCTCAATATGTGGTTGATGAAGCATGCTATTTTTGTTTTAAGGACAGGGGTGAATTTACTGTGAAGCCAGGGAAGCATGTGTTACGTTCCTCTTTTTTATGGCCCCCTTTCAAGGGCTTGGGAGAGCTTCTAGCAATTTTGTATTTTTAATTTTATATTCTTTTTCTCAAAGAGGGTCCCAAATTGTTTGAACTTCAAGCCCAACAAACCTACGTCTGCCTCTGGCCTTCCCTCTTGGAAGGGCCTGTGCGTTTGAGGGGCTGAGAGATACTGACACTCCTGAAACTTCAGCTTATTTAAGTTCATTGTAAATCTTCCCCTGGTTTTTGAATCTGTATTTTCATGTGGATTTATTTCCATATAGTTGCAGATTAAAGCGCGTTGAAGCATATGTGCATGAGTGGGAGAAAGGTAATTCAGAAATTGCTTAGGACATAACCCAGTTATCTTCCTAGTCTGTCCTGTATAGAGCCCGTTGGCTGGGCTTCCTGGGCGTTCCAGGTGGCGGCTCCCTTCCGAAAGTGACAGTGTGCAGATCCTGGCTGGCATCTTCCCTTCCTCTGCCCGCAGATCCGCGGTACAGAGAAGAGCAACGTGCGGGAGTTGCACATCGCGTACCGGTGTGGCGAGCACTATGACAGCGTCCGGAGGATCAACGACAACTCGGAAGCACCTGCGCACCTCCAGACTGATGTGAGTGAATCTCCATTTTCTTCTCTATTCTCAGCCCCGCAGGAACCAGGTTGAGAGCCGAGTGCCCTGGAGCTAAAAACCAGTGATGTTTTTATAGAAAGTTGCCTCTCTTGAATCTGTAGGCTTGATTTTTTTTTTTTTTTTAACTGTTAGCTGAGAGCAACAGTTAAAATTGTTTGTCATTCTTTGGCTTTGCCTATAACAGCGGAGGCTTATGATTACATGAGTATAATTTATAAAAATATTTTAGATTACTTTTGTTTTAAAATTAATCCATGCTTCATATCTGAAATTTGGAAACTATAGAGAAGGTAAAGAAGAAAATAAAAAATACATAAAATCAGTAATTTTTGTTATTGTTTTGATACTTATGTAACTTTGTTTCCTGCTTTTTTTTCAATTAGCATGATTTCATAAGCCTTTTCTTACATTATTAGACATTTTCATAATTTAAAAAAATGTGAAAGTCACTCTCTCACCTTTGTTTTACTTTCCTGGATGCAACCAGTGTTGCTAATATATTGTAAAATTACCTAGAGATATTTTACATACCAAGCAGATGTGTGGGTATGTGCATGTGTTCCACTTTTGCTGGATTACATTCTCCCTGTGCACAGGGGTGGCATCCTCTACATACTGCTCTGCACCGTGATTTTTCAGTAGAACATATCTTGGAGTTTAATTCATAGCAGCACATAAGGAACTTCCTTAATCTTTTTAAATGTGCATAGTATTCTGTTGTATGGATGCATCATAGTGTGTTTGAATAGTCCCTTTGAGGGACTTTTAGATGGCTTTGCCACTTTGCTTTTGTAAATAACATGCAGTACGTATATGCATATCTTTTCACGCATATGTGAGTGTATCTGTGGAATAAATTCCTGGAAGTTTCTTCTTACACATCAGAGGATGCGTGCATGGTAATTGTGGTAGGGATTGCCACCTCGCTCTCTGTAGAGGTTTCCCAGTCTACACTCCCACTTGCGGTGTGTGTCTCTTCCTGTACCTTTGCCAGCACAGCGTGTTACCAAGTTTTTAAATCTTTGTCTCTATTAGGGGAAAAGTTGTTTTCTTAACATAGTTTTAATTTGTATTTCTCTTATTAGTTAGTTTATGCATCTTCTGTGTCTAAAACCTTTTTGTATTTTTGTGTGTGAACTGTATGCATTTTCTTTGTCCATTTTTTTTTCCTGTTCAGTTTTCTTAACGATTTTTAGGAGATCTTTATATAGTAGGGAAATTAGCCTCTATCTGTGGTATAAGTTGCGAATTTTTTTCACAGTCTGTCATTGTCTTTTTATTCTTTTCCATATGGTCTTTGCTATGAAGGAATTTTAGATTTTTATGTGGTTAAGTTTATCAGATTTTCTTATGTGTCTTCTGAGTTTTGGGTCATAATTAGGAAGCTGTTTCCCACTCTGAGGTTAAAAAAGAATTCTCCCATAGTTTATTTTAGTACTTCTATAGTTTCATTTTTAAAAAGAGAATTAGATCTTGTCTCTATTTGGGATTTATAGTCACATAAATGTGTGAGGGTATGGATCCAACTTTATGTCTTTCCTTGTGGTTACCTAGTTGTGCCCAAACTATTTATTAATTATAAATTTTTCCCCACTGATTTAAAGTGCTGCTTTTTTCATATAGTAAATTTTCATCTGCAGTTGGGTCTATTTCTAGACATTGATTGTGTTCCGCGGATTTCTCTGTTCATATGTTAGTGTGTTCATCATTTTAATTAAAGAGTATATTTTAAAATCTAGTAGTTTTTCACTCATCATTACTTTTCTTTTTTTATGATTTCCTGTATACTCTTGCTTTTTTTGTTTTATATATGAATGTTAGAACAAGTTTGTCCAGTTAAAGAGAAGTCCTGTTGATTTTTGTTTTTATTGGGATCTCATTAAATTAATAGATTAACAGGCAGAAATTGATATCTTTATGATGTTGAATATTCCTAGCCAAGAACCTGATAAGCTTTTTATTTGTTAAATTGACTTTTTTGGTCTGTAGGAGCATTTTCTTCATATAGATCTTTTCTCATTTTTTTCTGAGTTTATTTTTAGGTGTTTTGTGTTTTCTGTTCCTGTTGTAAGGAAAGGATCTTTTTTCCCTTTATATTTGTATGTATGAAAGTTGCTGAGAAAATGTTACTTATGTACATACCCAGCTATTCTCCAGAATTCTCTTTGTTTTTAATTGAGGTAAAATTCACATAACATGAAATAACCATTTTAAAGTGTACAATTCAGTGGCTCTGAGTATACCCACCATGCTGTTCCGGAACACTTGCAGCACCCCAGGAGGAAACCTGCTTCCCATCAAGCAGTCATTCCCCATTCCTTTTCTACCCCTTCCACCACCAGCCTACTTTCTGTCTCTATGGTTTCACTTATTCTGGATGTTTCTTTTAAGTGGAGTCCCACAACTGTGTGGCTTTTTGTGACTGCCTTTCGTTAGTGTGATGTTTTCAAGGTTCATCCATGTCATAGCATGTCTCAATACTTCGTTCACTTTCAAGGTTGAAAATACTCCATTGTATTGCTCTACCACTACTTTTGTGTATTCTTTTCATCTCTTGATGAGCATTTGGGTTGTTTCCACTTTTTGGCTATTGTGAATAGTGCTGCTGTGAATATGTGTGTATAGTATTTATTTAAGTACCTGTTTTCAACCTTTTGGAGATACAGTTGACCCATGAGCAACGCGAGGGTCAGGGGCACCGACCCGGCACAGTTGAAAATCTAAGTATAACTTACAGTTGGCCCTCTGTATCCGAGGTTCCTCCATATCTGTGTCCATATCTGCAGTTCCACATCCTCGGAGTCAGCCAGTCGTGAATTGTGTGGTACTGTAGTATTTACAAATGAAAAAAATTTTGTAAGTGGACCTTCCAAAACCCATCAACTATATACCTAGAAGTAGAATTGCTGGGTCGTATGGTAATTCTATCTTTAACTTTCTGAGAACGTGCCACACTGTTTTCCACAGTGTGTAGCTGCACCGTTTTACGTTCCCACCAGCAGTGTATGCGGGGTCCACTTTCTCCACATCCTCACCAACACCTGTTGTTTTTCTTTCTTTCTACTTAAAATGATGGCCAGCCTCCTAGATGTGAAGTGGCGTCTTGTGGTTTTGATGTTCATTCCCTAAAGTTTAATGATGTTCAGCATCTTTCATTTGCTTATTGGCCATTTGTGTATCTTTGGAGAGTCTATTCAAGTCCTTTGTGTGTGTTTAATTGGGATATTTTTGATTTGGTTGTTGAGTTCTGAAAGTTACGTATTTTGGACACTTGATTCTTCTATAAACACATGATTTGCCAGAGCTCTTTTTGCTTGGAGTAGTTTTTTTGTCGATCCTCTCTTTTTTTAAGGTATAGAATTCTATTATCTGCAAATAGGCAAACTTTTCTTCTTCCTTTTCAGTGTTATACTTCTAATTTTGGGGGGGTGGCAATTGCATTGCTGTTACCTCCAAGACATTGCTAAATGATAATGGTGGCTGTGAAAATCCTTGCTGTGTTCCTTACTTCAGTGGGAACGAAGCGTTGTTCTGTGGATTTACCACAGTTATTTAACCATAGCCACGCTGTGAAACCTCTAGGTGTTTCCAGTTATTCACCACTGTTAGTGGCACTGGCATGAGCACTTTTACATACATCGTTTCTACCCTTGACATTCTTTCCTTTGGATGAATTTCAAAGACTCTTGATACACATAGCCAAATTGTTAGGGTAAAATTTTAGAACAGGTTGCTTTATATTAACATTCTAAGGCATATACCGCACATTGCTGGATTCCACTTACAGTTTTACATACAAAAAGTAGAAAAGTCCTTGCTCATTTCCCATCTCCCTGCATCAATAGGAAGCAGAGGGAGGAAGTGGTTGGGAGCCACAGAGGGATGGTTTTGGCTGTTCTGAAATGGGCTTAGGTTGTAAAGGCCTGTGGATACCAAGTGAGCTGCTCTTCACGTTTTTAGAATTTGGATTGGCAGATCCCCTTGGGTGTGGAAGCACGGGAGGTTGGATGAGTCATGCTCACTGCGATAATCTGGTTGGGACAAGATTGTCAGCACACTGAGCTTGCTGATGATCAAACAGGATCTAGGGAGCCAGATGACAGTGGTATACCGTGTTTATTCAAGACACGCTGTCCGCTGAAAAAGCCCATCGGGTGCCAGTGCCAAGGACTGATTCTGTTCCTAAGCTCACAGCCCTGGAGACCTGCTGAGACAGACGTGTGCTGTCCGAGTCAGCAGTCATTGCCACAATGTCGGTATCTAGAAACTGTCAGTGCTCTAATGCCGTTTTCACTGAAGAGTCTATCCCATGTCGTGGGCCCTTCTTCTTAATACTTCAGCTGTGGCCTGTAATCTCAGTGTCTGGATGAAATTTAGCCTGGTGGTTGCCATTCCTTTAAGATTGTTCCTGGAACCTTTTCCCATGTATTTGAATGTTTTTGAGCTTAGAGTGTCTCCCTATGTTGAAG
This sequence comes from Camelus dromedarius, assembly GCF_036321535.1. Classification (NCBI taxonomy): domain Eukaryota; kingdom Metazoa; phylum Chordata; class Mammalia; order Artiodactyla; family Camelidae; genus Camelus; species Camelus dromedarius. Next base: position 57,653,964 of record NC_087449.1, on the reverse strand, counting down.
ATTCTGAACAGAGTTTGCTAGAGTTCTGTGATTCTTCCTCTGCATCCTTTAGTTTCAGATGCTTCATCAAGATGAATCAAATAAAAGAGAGAAGATCAAGACAAAGGGAGTCGACTTTGAGGACGACCTGAAAGATGAAGTAGAAGACGCTGTCCAGAAAGTCGGCAATGCAACTGGGTGTTCAGTTAGTGTCTGTCACGCAGCAGCAGTGGTTCACAAACTTGCTCTGCCTCGTTTACCTGCTAGCTTTGTGCCAGCACTCTTAGCGTGCCAGCACCCCATGGGCCAAGATAGGTCCAGGATCTTTAGAGTTTGATTAGGTCATGTGATATGACTTAATGAGAGCAGTTTATTCATTTCTCTCTCGTTTGCCAGACTTTACCCAGTACCGTTCAAAATCCTGAGGAAGTATGTGAATTTATTCTTTTTTTCTGACTAGTGCAGTTTTATAAGAATTAATTTTATTAAATGGTTATTTCAGATGACCAGTTTTACTGAAAATTAAGACATTTTCTAAATGGAAGGTCTTGAAACCTTACCTCAATTCTCACTATCGCATCCTTTTGTTTATAGCAAATTGCTGAAGCCGCGATAGGTAGAGAAGTATACGCAGAGTCTTGACGTGGTCCTTTGTTTCTTGCGTAGGATTTTAATTTGATAGTCCAGAACCTGGAAGCTGAAAATTACAACATTGAATCTGCGATAATTGCCATGCTCCAGATGAACCAGGGGAGAAGAAATAGTAAGTCCATGGTTAATATGGAGAAGCTCTCAAAATGGATGTGTTGGTGACTTTCCAAATATTTATTTTTAATCAAGTGACAGGTAGCAATTATGTTGTCACCTATTCTTTCAGCAGTTGTTTACTGAGTACTTTGTATGTGCAGGCGATTTTACCAGGTGCTAGCCCTGCATTAGGGAGGGGATAGTCTGGGGGGGGGGGGCAGGGGCGTGGTGGAGAGTCATAAGTAAATTAGTGTAATACGTAATGGAGGGGGTACAGGATGCTAGGCGAGCGCATGAAAGGGCCTCCTAGCCCAACTTTGGAAAAATGGAAAGTGTCAGGGAAGGCTTTATCCTTTTAGAAATTACATCTCATTATAATACAAAATGGATAACTGACAAGGAATGGAGAGAAAAATTATTTTTCTCATGGAAATATTTAGATTACTAGCATCTATCAACTGGTGATAATTCGGAATTTTTTTGCTTGAACTGAATTTAATTCTGTGATTCAGAGGAGGGAAAAAAAGATGTTAACATCTGTTTTCTCAAGTTACTTATTTTAAATGGTTTCAGTACTTCTTGCCAGGCATTATGTGCCAGGCCCTGTTCCTGGCATTGTAGTTTTCTGATGGGGTATTTTATTTTCCTCTTAAATGTTTGCTGTCCAGTATCTGTGCTGTCCCGTATGATATGTACTTGACATGTGGCTGAGACTGAGGAGCTAAATGTAGAATTTTATTTAACTTCATTTGATTTTAATTTGGCCACATGTGGCTAGTAGCCACTCTGTTGAACAGCACAGCTTTAGAGCCAGTTTCCTTTCTAGTTTTTGGGTACAAGTGAAAGATTTCCCCATAAAAATTCATGTTAAAAAATGGTTAATCTAATAAAACACTCTTCTGGTGGGAAGCTGATGATAAGACTGGTCAACAGGTTTTTAAAAAGTTTATCTTCCAAATTTTACCAGTTGTTTTTTTCCCCTGTGTTCACCACTTACCGGCTTGATATTAGAATATTATGTCTTAAGGAAACTTGCTCTTCAAATGGCAGTGATCTAGGGACCCAGGTAGTTTTGGAGTCATTTAACAGTAATTGCATTGTGTAACTATCTTAGGTTTTCGATTTTAATAAAATGCTTTTCTTTGGAAGATGCAGAGGAGAACCTTGAGTCCAGTGGCCGAGTCCTGAAGCAGTGTGGTGGCCCTTTATGGGAGGAGGATGGCAGTGGCACCGGCATCTTTGGGAATCAGGGCTTAAATGAAGGCAGGACTGAAAACAATAAGGCACGGGCCAGCCCTACCGAAGAAAACAAAGCAAATAAAAACCAGCTCCCAAAGGTAGGGAAGATGGGGTTGCCAGGGCGAGTGGTGGGGCTGCTGTAAGTCGGGGGCAGTGGAGGGAACCTGGAATGCAGTTTAGTGTGCAGTTTTCTTGTGATTTATAAAAGTGGTTATTGTAGGAAATATGGGGCGTGCATGAGGGTATACTGTGAAGCAGAGCGAAGACCTTGCGTGTCCTGTTTGGAGTCTGCAGTGATGACTGGAAGGAAGCACACCCTCAACTCCTGCTCTGTCCACGTGGATGGGCCCCTTTTCCAGCCTCACCTTACTGTGTGCGTGGCTGCTTTCCATGCGAATCCATGTGACAAAAACCCCATTTTGTATAAATGCCATCATTTTCGGTGAACACCTTTGTGTATAAACTTTGTATTTTGCATTCTTTGTTTGTCTAGAGTCCCAGAAGAGGAATTAATGGGTTAAAGGGCATGGATATTTGAATCTTTTTTAAGGCCTTTTGGTAAATTGTCAAATGCTTCCCAGAAGGGTTGTACAGCTCCCTCTCTGCCTCCACTCTTAACAAATCATATGTGGCACCATTTATTTTACTGAATTTGGAACTTATTTTAAAGACTTTCACCAAGAAATTCTGAGCTCAAAAATGCAACATCGTGTAAAAAGCCACAGAGGCTAGGATGCAATAAGCTTCTGAGGATTTCTTTAGGATGGCCTGGGACATTGAATTATGTCCAGAAAGGCGTCCTGTGCATGTTTGAGTGTTGTCTCCTGCTGGACTGGGGTTCATGTTTCTTTAGGTCATTTTGAATTAGTTTATGAGGGGAGTGGAACTGATTTTGTTTGCCATTTAAGTGTGAATTTGAGCAGTAAGGAAAGTAAATCATTTCTGGTCTAGTAGGTGGCTATTCCCTGTTCTTGCTGAAAGGCTGCCTGTGCCCCTTGCATCTGTCGGGCCCGCGTCCCCCTGGAGCTGGTGCAGCGGGTGCCGGGCCGGCGACTCAGCCGGCAGTCTTCTCTTTCAGGTCACAAACAGGCAGCGGCGCGAGCAGCAGCGGCTAGAGAAGAAGAAGCGGCAGGAGGAGCGGCATCGGCACAAAGCCCTGGAGGGCAGGGGCAGCCACGGGGACGGCAGCAGGAGCGAAGCGGATGCGAGCGCTCAGGTCACCTTGGTGAAGACCTTCGCAGCTCTCAGCATCTGACTCAGGCCTCCCGGGAGACGGGAGGGGCGAGGGGAGAGTGGAGTGGACCGGCTTTCCAGCGAGGCTGTCCTTTTCCAAAACGGAACTCATCCCACAGTATCCACACGGCCGCTCCCACACCGAGTTAGTGTCCTTCAAGCTGCCTCTTTTTTGTTCGAAGTTTTGTTAGTGCTGTGTTTTATTTAATGAAAGTGCAGTGAAGCCATTCATGTTCTGTAATTAAAGTATCGAGTTTTAGGGCTGGATAGTTAGGTCAAGAAAAACTTTGTAAGTGTGGTCTTTTTTGCCCTAAAAATCAGAGTTCAGTAACCCTGGGATCTTTCCTGAACACTTAGGGTGAGTTTTGCTGTAACTGGTCATGAACTAGTTTAGATTAATTGCTAGGAATTGAGAATAACAAGTTTCCTTTGTTTTGCTTTCATTCTCAAACAGATATTAATATGCAGGATAGTCTATAAGCGATCTCCAACTCAGGTACCTGTTCAGAATTAATTTTCTTCTAATCCAAGTTAATGAGAAAATAATTCAGGAAGTGTTTTCCCAAAGTAATATGATACACAGGTTGTGGCCTGTAGTCGGGGTGGAAGTTAAGTTACTGCATTTTTCTTCTGGATTCTGATGTTATTTCAGATGGGATGCAGGTGCTGTTAGTTCGTTTGCTCTCAGGCCATATGATAAATGGGCCTGACTGTTACTTAGGCCTGGACTTTGCTGGAAAGTTGATAGTGTTGCTGAGTTTTGGGTACTTGTTTCTTGACAACGAGAAGACGGCATGTTACGGCTTCTGATGGCAGTTCTGGGCTTCTGATAGTATGGAAAACGGAGTCCATAGTTGTAAAGGGAGGAATCAGGAGAGTCCTGAGTTTGTGCTCAGGAAGAGTTTTTATAGGGGGAGAGTGTCTGGAAGAATGTCTGAGGCTTTTCATGTTCCCATGTTAAGTAACTGTCTTTTCTTCCCTACCATTCTAGATTTAGAAAGATGCCTTCAGAGAAATAAAAGGTAACTTGACCTGTTACTCAATTTTCTTAGTATCGTGAAAATGAAATCCCATGAAATGCTGCACTTACCTCTTTTTATTTAAGCCCTGTTTGGGATTTTGATGTTGAAAAGCTCTCTAGCACCCTCCGGAAGCTGTCAGTGACTTAGGTCACACCAGCAGGCCAGAGAACGTACTTTGGCTGAGGCCTTTGAATGACTCCACAGTGCTGAGATAGGTGGACCCGGGCGGTGGAGAGATGTCACTCCTCGTACTGAATTAGGTGGGTGTGAGCTTTAGAACTGTAAGGTATGCAGTGGCCAGTCTTGGACAGTCTTTGCCTTTTGGGGACCTAATATTGGGAGAAATAACATATGCTGACTCAAAAGGTAAATTATTAGTTACCTCCCCCATCTCAAATTTCAAAATTTTAAGAGTTCCGAGACAAAAGGAAAATTATAAAAGGGTTTTGACATGTATACACATGTCAGTGTAGGCTGACCTTGGAGCCATTGGGTTGTCTTCATCAGGTGATTTGCTTTCTTCGGTTTTAATGATGTGTTTTAATTTTTTGTTTGGTGACTTTTTGTGGTTGCAGCATCAGTGGTCTCTTGGAATTGTTCTCAGGACATCCTGGAACAGGACATTGTAATATTTAGCAGATTTAGAAAGTGCACGGCGGTTTTTCTTTGCACACTGTGAAGTCCTGAGTGAGAGCCTCTAGTCCAGACAAGTGAAGGGTAGGTCTCTGTTGCCTTACTGTCTCCTAGGGAGTGAGAGCCAGTGCTTTAGGATCTGCTGTCTCGTGACTTTCCGCTCTGGGCACATTCTGACCGTGGCCGAGCATTTCTGAGGGAACACTCTTTCTCGCCTGCTTTGTCCTGTGAGAGTACCGGAGACTGGGTGCTCCCAGAAAGATCAAGATTGTGTAGCAGACATTCAGCAGAATTCAGCGTCAGAAACGGCTGAAGGGAGACCCATTACCCGAAGTAGTAGAGCTGCTTTATTGACTTGGTTAAATGAAGGTGGCCTTGGGCCCTGTTGGGTTTTAGAAGTTGCTAAAAAGTCATTAAAGAATATTGGGCACATTTATTTATAAATTACCTAATTCTGATGCTAGGCTTCCCACATTTCTGGGGTAAAATAATAGTGGTTTTAGAAACTAATCAAATGGCTTCAGTAGTTTTCTTTTATTACCATGGCATAGTTTTCCAGTTGTAATTGTCTGTGTTTGGTATGTTAACTGTTAGGAATGGGGTACATGTATCCAGTGTTAGTGATGCCTTCTAGCTAAAGGCACGAATTCAGACCTCGCCGCCTCAGCCTCACCTGGGTGTGAGGTGCGTGGGCACTTCCCTGCCCGGGCAGGCCCTTGAGGCTGACTTTCTCGACAGCCGAAATGGAGGCCCCGCGTGTGTAGTCCTGGGGTGGCCGTTGTCAGCGGCGGTCCCTGGTACAGTCACTCACATGCACACCGTGTCAGGGAGTGAGTCTCTCTTCACTTCCGTGGCTGTTAGAGGTCTGTTACGTGGGATTGTCTCGGTGGCTTTGATCAGGAGAAAGGGGATGGGGCAGTGGTCCATAGCTGCTTACTAGTCTTATAAACTGTATATAAAGGTTTTATGGATAAAAAAAGATTTTTTTAAAGGTCAAAATAAGAAATACAATTTTAGTGGCAACAGCTTTGTGCTAGAGAGTATTAAAACAGCATAGAGCCATGACTTCTAAATTAATATAATTGCCACCAGGAGATATTAGAGAGAGGGACTGTATATGTATATTTAATTTTTCAATAATAGAAAACATGTTTTCAGGAGCAAAGTGTGGTTGAAGAATTGTGGCAGAAAAAAGAATCATGTTAGTTGCAGTTGTCTATAGTTGCTTTCATAAGCTTTGAAAACACTTCTAAACCCATTTTGATTCCGAGGGCTTGTGAAGTGGGGTCTCCCTCGTGGGACAGCTAGAGCTGGGCTTCGAGGGGGCCTTTGTGGCGGCTCTGTCTAGCACCCTGCCCTGCTTTCCTGGGGAGCTTGGACGATGGGAAATGATATGGTCCTGGGTGGGAGGAGGGCCGCGCTAGCGGGGGAGAGCTAGCGACCAGATGGACTTGGCATTGAACTGTGCTCACAGTCAGTCCCTGCTGTCAATGTGCAATTTCTCTCATTCTGAGAAACTCTCTAGACTGCCTGGGTTTTACTGGGTCCACATAGAGTGCTGTCAGTTTACCTCTGTGAAATGTTCAACTCGAATGTGCAGTCGGTTGAAGGAAACTTGGACTCCCTGTCAGAGCTGACACTCACGCCGACCAGAAGGGTCTGCGAGGGTGGGCGACTGGATCTTCCTGGTTTCTGCGTCACATCTGTGGCCCTCTCTGACTCCCATTTTGGGTAGATGCGTAGCTCTTCACCTTTTTACCTCAAGGCTCTTGTCTATCTATAGCAAACCTTTTAGACTCAGAGTCCAATGCAGTTTTTTTGTTTTGACATTTTCACGATTCACTTTTATTCATCTCAGCTTTCAGAACAGGTGTTGCTCAAACTCTGGGGCCTTCCAACGGCTGTTCTGAGGAGATTTAATAATGGCACTTTTTACGAGGTGTGTTTTTCTGACTGTAAAGCAAATTGTATTTTTCCACTGATGTCGTTAAGTTGCTGATCTCGATGGCATGTTTAAATTATAGCAAACCTTCTGGCATCACATATCAGCAGGGGAAATGGATCGTTGATTTGAAGGGGAGATACTGAGCACCAGTCACGAAGTGCGTGCTGTGCGGAACTCAGAATGTGTGCCACAGAGCCGGGCCCCGGGGAGGAGTGGGGCTGCGTGGGCTGCCTGTCTCCCTTCTGTCCAAGGTCACGTTCCCTGTAAAAACCTCAGGCTCTTCACCATTTCTTCTGAGGGATTACTTTCTAGAGCCTCGCTGTTCTAGTTGGAACTAGTTTGTAGCTCGATTTAAATGTTTAGCATCCTTGCAAAGTTACTTGAGAAGGGGCTGGTACCAGTAAAGAGTAATTTCTGTAAAAGCATGAACTCCCCTTGGTGACTTTGTTTTAAGCAGGGCCTACCCGTGATCCAGAACTACTTCTGCTCACCGCGCTGGTGGTCATGGAAGGTAAGGACCATGGATGAAACCTCGGTGGTCTGCCCTTCTTCTTCTGTATGTCAGCATCCACCAGGTCACTGTCGCCAGCTGTCTGTGACAGCCGTTTGAGTTCAGTCACAGACCTCTGCCTGTGGTTTGATCTGCTCGACTAAAGCTTGAGGAATGCTGGCGTGGGCTCCTCTCATGTTCATCTTCCTTGGGGAGAAGGGCCCTCGGCCGCCCTGGCTACCCTCCCAGCATCCTCCACCAGCGCTGCGCTCAGTGAGAAGAAGGAAGGAGCCAGGAGTCAGACTTCAAGCTGCGTGTTCCTCTTGCTGATGTCGGAGTGCTGGGGGGTGTTGACCACCTCAGTGAAGGGGGGCGCTTGGGTCTGAGGGGAACGCAGGGGCCTCCACGGGCTCAGCCGCCTTCTCTATTCTCTAGTTGCACTATACATGTTCTCGCTGCAGTCTGGAGATAATACTTAAGACCTCCCTGGGGTCATGATCCGTAGACTTGGCAAGTCTTGCCTCGTCTATGGAGCTCGACTGTCTGTGGAGAAACGTGACCGTTGTCTGATGTCCGCAGTTCATTTCCCCTAGGTTGTTTCTTTCCTCAGATTGTGTTACTCTGAACCATTTTGTTTTTTATTTACTGAAGTACTGTACTTGGCTATTTGCAGTGTTTTCAGAACCAAATGTTTCTTTTTTGTGTTTTTAATCTCCAATACTTGGTGCAATAGAAGCTGCAAAGATGTGCCACTTTATCTACAAAATGGCATTTTGTATACCAATAAATTCTAGTTTAAAGACAAAGCTTCAAGTTGTTCCTGTCACTGTCTGACCACCGTTTGAGTGCACGTGTCAGAGAGCACGTGGGGAAGTGACCTTTTTGGAGATGTTCACGTGGAAGATGTGTATGTTCTTCTGGTTATGTAGCCGTTTGGGATCTTTCTGAGCTTAAACAGCTGATTGTAGCTTCCGTTCAGGTGAGTCCGGCCACCACACCCCCTGGCAGGGCCATTGTTACGATTGTGGCTTGATATCTAAGAACGTCTCTGATGATGGCTAATTACAGAGCAGCTGTCTGTTGGCCGCCACCTTGGGGTTTCTCTTGAACTCTGAGGGTTGGTTTGACCCCGTCCCAGGAAGAGCCACCTCCTCCCGACACACATGGGCGGCAGTGACTGCACGACTCACCTGAAGGAGGTCCTCGGGGTCCCTCAACGCAGGCGCCAGGGCTCCAGTCAGTCCCTGGGGCAGGATTGGTCTTACTGGCCTCGCTGTGTCCTCGTGACTGTGGCCTTGAGGTTCCTGCTCTCTCTTGTTCTGTTTGTGCTTATCAAGCAGCCTTTGAATTGGCTCTGCAGCACCATCCAGCACCACCCTGGATGAGAGAGGAATTCTCCAGCTACCGGCAAGGCCGTTCTCTCTCTGTCACTGGCCTCGTGTGATTTTTTTATTTTTGCCTCCTTCCGTCACTGAGAGACGACTGGGTGCACAGACACTCCAGCTCCTGAGCCCACGAGGCCCAGATTCTGGACCCTGTTAACCCAACTGAGACTCTGAGAGCCTCGGACCAGAGGACTAGAGGGCTGTCCCGGTTTACGTGTTCCCATCCCCAGCTGGAAAACTCACGGCCTCCTTAACTCCATCCCCGCAGTGATTCAGCGGAGGCCACGGCCGCCTGCTGGGCGGGGGTGTTCCGGGGCTTCCCTCCTGGGTCTTGGTGACCCATGAGATCAGATGAGTCTAAGGACAGCAGCGTCCTCAGGCCAGGCAGGGAATAATTAGAGAACGCAGTTAATTATTTACATTTTCCTCCAGGCTGCAGCCTTGCTTAGTCTGGGTGAGTGACAATTTATGATGCTGAAGACTGAGGTACCAAAAGGGGAAAAGTGGCTGTTCTGTGTCTCTCTTCGGTAACTGCTCGTGGTTGCCTAGGAGAAAACAGGGTTGCAAACCCATGTTTATAAAGTTTGCCAGACACCCCACAAGGCCTCCCCCAGTGCACAGAAAGTGTATGGTGGCCTTGAGATAAAACCAAAATTTGATACAAAAATGCTCTGCTCCAGTATGATTTTGGCTGGACTGCTGGACAGAATGGCCACTCTCAGACCATAGTGACGCAGCGATTTAGAGCTATTTTGATTGAATAGGATCGAGACCCATCCTACCAATTCATAGATTCTGGCTTGGCAGAAGGAAAAATTTGCCACCTTGGAGAAACCTGTCTTTATCTCCCCATGGTAGAGAGACTTAGATATCTCCAAATGTTCAGGTTTTAAATTTACTCACCAATCCAAACATCCGAGAATCCATTCATCATTTACTGAACAGATTCTGTCTAAGAGTCTTTACTTCTGGGCGTTGAATCAGACATGGACTCTGTCCTAGAAAAACCATTCAGTCCAGCAGTGACAGTGGCCACGTAACCATGATCCAAGAGAACACAGGCCATTGAAGGAGGTACTGATAGGAGGGGCTATGAGTTCAGAAGAGAAATCAAGGAAGGCTGGGTGGGGGAAGTGACATTTGAACAAGGCATGAAAGGGGAGACAGGAGGAGGAAATAGGGAGCTAAGGTATTTGGGCCTGAAGGGCCAGCATAAACAAAAGCCCAGAGTGGGGGAGTGGGATGCCCCACGTGTTTAGGACAGTTTATCAAGGGTATATCATTAGTTTGCAGAAAGACTAGGAACTCCTTTCTCAAGCACTTGCCACATGCTTTTTGCTTCTGGAAGAATAATGATGTGCTTGCTGAATGAATTCCGAAGATCAGGTGTGCCTGGTCCCTCATGACCGCATCCTACGGTGTCACGAATTGGCCTGTGTGTGCGTTTTGACCTTGGAACACATCCCCGGTAGCAGCCCTGCAGGAAGAGTGCTGCACAGCGTCTCTCTGGCCAGTTTTGCCTCATTGCCTGTGTGGGACCGCAGTTCAGGGTACTGAAAGGTAATCATTTACACTTGTCCATTCAAGATAAATGAGCACTCAGAGCAGTGAACCAGGGGGGCTATCAAATATATTAGTACAGTATTTATCACGTGTATGATGCCCGTCCCCTAAAATAATTGTAATTATCACGTATCCGTGGATTCAGTTGAACAGATAGCATCCACTTAATGAATTCAACAGGGCAGACAAAAACTCAAAGTGACCTAGCCAGGCCCTTTGAATTCATTGTCTCACTTAAACCTTAAAACCACTCCACGAGACTGATGGTCCCACCCCCCATTTTACACATGGCGGAATAAGTAATGGGTCCAAGATCACAGCTTTGAATCCAGGGCAGTCTGTCCCCACCATCTAGGAACCCAAAACAACCTAAATACTGCAGTTAGATTTTCCTGGGAAGGTACAAACATTGCTGGCCATTCAGAGGAGGGTGAAGTCTTCTCCAAGGGGAAAAGCATCTTGGAAAAGGTGGTATTTGAGATGTACCTTAAAGCACGTGGATGTTAACGTGATGAGGAGCCTGTGAGGGAGGCTTCTAGACTGAAGGAAGCTATTGCACAGAGGGGTAGAGACAGGTGGGTGTGTTCTGGCAGCGGTGAGGAGCATAGGGAAATATATATGGCTGGATGAAGGAGGCTGGGAAAGCAGATGATACCAGGCTTGAATGTCAGGGGTTGCTGGATGATGGGGAGCCACTGATGGGTTGGGGGCAGAAGAATGACATAACTGGAAGTCAAACTATGGGAAGGTGAAGCTGGCGCTGGTGGACAGGATGGAGAATAGGGGGCTGAAAAACTTTTGGTCCTGACAGCCCGATCTTAGCTCTATTATAACACTTCCTGGTGTGCAGTAACTGGTGTCTGGCTGCAGACTGACCACATCAGGTTTGTCTCTATCTCCAGCATTCAGCAAGGGGCCAGGAGCATAGTTTGTATAAAAGTGTATTGAAGGAAAGAATGAAATTTAATACAGTATTCAGTTCTCTCCCAGTGACACTGCCAACAACCCCAAAGAAGCAGACAAATATGTGTGAAATCATAATTGGACTCAGGTTAACTTGGGAATTCCAATGTGACTTGGCTTCTAATCACTTATTCAGCAAGTTATTTAATTGAACACTTGGTTAATAGCTTTTCTTAGGGGCTAAGTGGGAACAAAAGCAAAAACCATCCAAATCCTGTCATCCAAACTGGAGAGGCCAGCTATGAAACATTCAGGTAACAAAGTCCCTTCTCCAGCCTTGATTTAGTCCCCCTGCTGCATTCATTCATTCATTCATTCATTCACTCGTTTCATTCATTCAATGAATTAATAAACAAATCATTTAGAACAGTGCCTGGGGAATGCCAAAGGCTTAATAAATGTTAGCTACTATTGTCATGAAGATTATCATTCATTCATTTACAGGACGCTTGTGTGCTACGCGTTATTTTGTATACATTCACACATGCCAAATTAGTAAAACCTTGCTACAACCAACCTGCCAGGAAAATGTCATTGTTCCATTTGACAAATGCAGAAACTGGGGCTGTGGCCATTTTGCAGCACTTTTTGGATTGTAATGTGTGCACAAATCCCCTGGGGGTCTTTTAAACCAGCAGGTCTGGGGGCAGGTCCAAGAGTCTGCATTTCTAACGAGCTCCCTGAGCAGTAAGGTCTGGATCCCATGCACTTCTGCTAACTGGCAGAGCACGGAGCTCTCCCGGGAACCTCCGACAGCAAGGTCAAGGTTTTCCTTCCTTTTTTTCAGTTCTTTCCACCAAGTCTGCAGATGGAAATCAAGTGTGTATCCTACAGACACATACTCTGTATCAGGATTTAGACAGACTCATTCATTCACCGAACATTTACTGATGCCTGGGAAAACAGATTGCACCAGGGATTGTTCTTAAAGTTCTGATTTTCACCCTGTCAGGTGGTTAAACAGCTGTAACATCGCCGGGTACTCAGTCCATCGCTGCCTTAAATCCATCATGCCCAGAACACAGCCTCTCCCCATCTCTCCCAAGTCAGTTACTTTTTCCTTTATTTCTTATCAATGTAGTGGCACCATCACTCTAAGATGTTTGTAAGGACTTACTGATTATTTCTCAGCATATTTGTTATTGAAAATGGGAGGGGACAGATTTCACTAGCCCAGGAACACACTTTGTCCCCCATGAAGGGAAATCCAGGTTTAAGCCAGATTTGTTTCCTCCTTGTAGCTGAACAAAATAGACACCAGAGGGCGCCTCAGGACTACTCTTCCCAACAAACACCCTCTTCCCTGCAGACCCGCTCGTGCTTTAAGAACTGGTCTCCTGGTGCCTCTTCACGGAGGGTTTGTCAGTCACAGCAGCCAAGCATGAACATCTGTTGTCTCCTGTTTTTTGTTTTTGTTTTTTTTCCCTAACACAGAAATTCACCGTTTAAAGTTTATGATGATCATCCTTTTGATTGCCTCAGGCTCTTTCCTGCCCTCAAAGTCCTGAATGTTGTACACACGCCATGAAAAGGACGAAAGGAGTGGACATTTATTACCCGTCTGCGGTGAACTTCGCCTGTGCGATGCTTTTTTACACGCTTTATCTCATTGAATAGACTCATCCCAATCCTGGAAGATTTTTATCAGCATAGTACGGATACTGGAGATATTATATCCATATTTAGAAGGAGAATCTGCTGAAATACACTGCTTCTAGGGGAGGCTGCATTCCATTTGATGGGAATCCTTTGGTGCATTAAACTGGCTCCAGAGTTGGCCCCAGGATGCTGGATGCTGCCATCTTTCCTCTTCCCCTCCCTGTATCAGGAGCCTGACCTGGCCCGGGCATCCTTATGGCTGAACTTCCCTGGGTACTCTGGGGTGTCTGAGATGACAACCAGAGGGGCAGAGTGTCAGTGGCTGAGATTGACTCACGAAGAAATGGAGGCATCCTGGCTTGGGAGTGAGGACACCCTCTTAGGCAGAACTTCCGCTCTCTGAATCCCCAGATGCCCCTCTGTCAAAGGAGGGACTTGAATAAGATGATTCGAGAGCTTCTTCTTACTCTTAGCCAGCATTCTGATGGGAGGGATTTGAAGCCTGATAACATAGTGGGGACAATATTTTTAGGCTGATATTTCACATGCCTCTCAGATTACGCCATACATCCAGAAATGTTCCTTCCAGAGACTGCCATTGTTGTCTTGGATAAGACTGTAGAATGTTAGAAAAAGAGAATCCCCCAAACTTACTGTAATGGGAAATTAAAAGAGCAGAATGTTGGAATTGTGTGTTTGGGGCCACCCATGTCAGACCAATGCTGGGCCCCAGTGCTTAGCACTTTTTTTGGCACTTGGTAGGGGCTCAAAACACAAATGAATGAATGAAACTGTAGACTAGTTAAACCCATAATAGAGTCTGAGATCAGTACTGGAATAATGGGAAAACCTTATCACATTCAGAAGAGGAAACAGATCCCAGGGGTGGGTTACAGAGCCTTCTGGGTGCTGAAGGGCCCAGGGGGCATGGCGTTTCCTAGGGGGAGATGTGGCCTGGGAGGCTAGTGGCGGTCCTGGCCAGACAGAGTCTGGGAGCTCTCAGGGAGTGATGGGTTTGCAGGAAAGGAATTTTCCAGAGGGAGGGCCTTGGGTGCCAGTGTTCCTGAGGTCTGGGGCAACAGCCGCTGGAGGCAGGGGCCGCAGGGAGGAGGCCGGAACACAGACTTAGCAGGGCGGGGTGGGTCCAGTGCACAGCTTGTTGGGGTAATTGACATATTTGCGGTCGAAGGTGCCCAGGTTGTGGCGAAAGCAGAGCGCGGCCCTCTTGTCACACTCACAGGTCCATCGCTGGCAGGTGGTTCTGCCGGCTGGTTGGGACGAGGCGAGTCAGGGACTAGGCACCTCGGGCCTGCCACTCTCGGACCCACAGGGGACTGCACTGGGGTCCCTGTTCTCAGCCCCATTCTGCTGGAAGCCCATCCTCACCAGGGAGGGGCATGTTTTGGGGATGGGTGAGAGAAGGGGCAGGCACAGTAGGGCCTGCTGGGACCCGGGATGCTAGAAACCTGGAAGTTTGTCCTCACTGTTCCTTCCTCTCCCAAGCCCCCTCCGCTGCCTGTACCCCACCCCCCCACCATGGGGAGATCATCTTGTCCACTGGCTCTCCTCTGCCCCAGCCCCAGGTTGTGTGTGTGGGGGGTGCTTCTAGGCAACACCTCCCCCTATGTGATGCCTTGCTGCTGGTGGAGGGCGGCCATCAGTCAGAAAGGAAAGCTATGAAATGAAACCGCTCAGTCCCAGACGACCTGGGTGTGCCCCAGAGGGACCGAAGCTGGGGGCCTGCTTGGGCCCATGCCCGTCTCCCGCAGGGAGACAGAGCCCATTTTTCTGGTATTTCCCTGAGGGTCTCCCCTCCGCGTATGCGCCCACACCTGGCCTGGGGATCAGAGCCGGCGTCAGCTCTGCGGGCACCTGAAGCCCCAAATCCTCCTCTTCTCTCCACTGCGTCTGCTCTGAGTGGCTCTGGCCCCTATTTGTCCCCATGAGTTCATCCCACAGCTCAGAAATGTCCCTGTACCTCATGTTCTCTCTAAAAGCTCGGCCTCCAGCTCCCATCAGGGTTCTGCTCACACCTGCCCTTTCAGCAACACTCGGAGTTGGAAGGGGCCTAAGCGCCACGTCAGCTCCTTTGGGCGGCTCTTGCCAGGAGCCCGACTAAGCTGGGGAAGTGAGTGATCATCGCCATTTTCCAGATCAGGAAGCAGAGGCTTCTGAGGGGTTACATCCCTTGCCCAAAGTCACACAGGGGGTAGAAGGTGAACCCCCCAGCCTGTGTCTCTATTCACCTGGCACCTCCCCTCACTCATTCTCTCGATGCCGTCCCTGATAGGTGGCTGTCCCAGTCTTGCATGACCCTCTTCTCATGACAGGGAGCTCACTGCCTGTCAAAGCCGCCTTGCTGAGTGGATGGTGGCAGGAGACAGAAACTCTGAGCCAAAGATGCTCCCAGTGGTTCTGGTCCTTGCTCCAACGCTCCCCCAGATCAGGCCTGAGAGATCTGAGTTGAGTCGTCTTTGACCTTCCCAGCTCCTCCTGCTGTGCCCTGCACTGGGCCTGCCCTCCCTGCAGGCTGCTGCTGGTTTTGCAACAGGAAAAAGGTTGCATTCTCTGATCTGAGCTTCCACCACACTCTCGATTAGTTCAGTTAGCTTCCCTGGGCCTGGCACCAGGGAAGCTAATTGTCCCAAGTACCCATTGGACCTGGCAAAGAGGAGTCAGCCTGCGGGAGCAAGGTCTGCTGTCCCAAATCCAAGCTCCAGCTCTCTCTTGTCTGGGGCAGTGCTCTCAAGGCTCTGTCCTGGGGGCCTGTCTCTAGCTGCCGCCCCAGCCTAGGGGAGGCCAGTGTGAGAACACAGCTCCTCTGGCTCTCGCTCAGCTCTGCCCCCTTCCTTTCTCTCCCCAGAGGCTGGAGCTGGGAGGCCTTTGGGTCGGGGGAAGTGCCTGGGGCCAGGGCAGGAGCTGATGAGTCTTTAGACTGGGTGCCACGTGAGCATCTGGGTGGGTGGACAGGACTCTCCCCAGTTCCCTGATGATGGAAGACCCCACCCCTCCAGTCCAGGGTCTGACCCTGACAAGGCCCAAGAGTCACCACCAGGACGAGGTTCCTGGCTGAAGCTCTCCCCCTCCCAACATCTGGGGGTCTCTAGGGCTATTCACTCACCACAGAGGATTTTGTGCCTACTGACAGAGAAAAGATACTTTTCCAGTTTGGGTTCACATCCCAGCTTCTCCAGACACCCATAGCAGCAGTCATGGGCATGGCAGCACCTGCAAAGGTCATGGTCAGCCTGGAGGGGCCTGTGGGCCAGGCTGGGCTGGACCAGGGGCTGCCCAGGGGCCCGGGTCCCTTAAGAGCTCAAGTGAGCCCCCACTTTCCAGGTGTCCCCAGCTCCTCCTTCCCCAGGATGCTTCCCCAGCTCCTTCCTCTTCCCTATTCGCTCCCCCCAGCCCCTCCATCTCCCAGAGAGGCCCCGCTGCTGGACCACCTGCTCACCAGTCTGTCTGGTCCACCGGCCAGTGGGAACCGCCAACTCCACAGTAACAGCCATAGTCATTGTATTGCAGTGCAGGCTTCCCCGTCATCCTCTCAATCATCACCCCGAACTGGACCAGGTTCCCGCCAGCCAGGGCTACTGCGGGGAGGGAGGGTGGAGGACATCAGGTTCCCCGGGGCCCCACCTTCTGCAGCCAGCTTCCCCTGATGTCCCCTCAAATCTGAGTCAAGACCTCTCTAATTGTCTAGGTAATCTCACCTCCCCAGGCACCTCGCTCCCAATAATAACAATGCTAATCAATAATGACATCACGATAGCATCGCACCTCCATCCTGGAGTCCTCATCCCCATCGTGTCGGCACACTCAGCCCCCCTCCCACTCTCCTCCACCATCTCCCAGAGCACCCCCCACCCATCCTCCTGGCTGCTTCCCAGTGTCTCCCACGGGGTCCTGATCATCTCCCCAGCTGTCAGCCCCATGCCCCCAGGAGCACTCTGTCCCCGCCATGTCCCATAGGATGCCACTGGATAACCTTCTGAACTAACTGGATTTCCCTGGATTCCTCCAGATCCTGCTGATGCAGCAATGGGGGGTGGCCCACCCAGGCAGGTTGGAGCCCAAGCTCAGGTGATGGCTGGAGTGTGAGTGGCAAGAGCCCCATGTGTGCTGTCTGAGATCCCTGCCAGCCCCTCTCCTATGCCCCCTGGGGCCTCCTGGGCTTCAGTCGTCCCCCCTCTCTGCTGGCCAGTGTTTGCTTAAGCAGAACTGGCTTCAGAGGTCCCACCACGCCCTCCCCAGGGACCGGCTTAGGGACCTCCAGGGAACTGGAGCTGGGGCAGGGGAGGGGTGAAGGCAGGAAGGTTACTTACCCAGGAGGCAAAGTAAGGTCAGAGTAGGGGAAGGCTTCATCCTGGGGGGAGGGGAGGTGAACAGACGGCAGAGAAGCTGGGCTGCAGGAGAAGGAAGTGAGCAGGGACGCCTCTGATCTCAAGGCACTTCCCCAATTAGTTAAATACCTGGTCTTGTCCACTCCCCTTCATTAACCCCCATTGCCCAGTGATGCAACAGTACTTCCAGGTCTGACACTTGGGCCAAGTCCCCAAGGGAGGGGCCAAACTGGGGCCCATGCGCTTTGCTTTCAGGCAGTTTGGAGGAAGTTCGGGGGGTGCAATCTGTGGGCTTTGATCGCACTGCCTTTCCCATCACACCCTCCTTTCCCCAGATGGCTGCAATAGCTTCCGCCACGGAGCTGTGAGCCTAGGCTGTTTGGTACTCTGGACTCTTAGTATCTTTTTCTCACCCCCATTTTACTGATGCAGCTACTGAGGCCCAGAGAAGCTGAGAAACTTAAGTTCACATGGCCTGGGAGTGCCAAGTGCAAGTCTGTCCTGTTTCCATGCTGCTAGCTCCTTCAGCATGGCCCCTGCTCCCTGCCCTGCCCCTCAGCCGGCCTCTGGGAGGCCCACGGGGAGAACAGAGACGGCAGCCTGAGTGCACTGCAGGGCACCAGGGCCCGGGGGCCATTTGTCCGAGAACCTAGAGTCCAAAGGCTAGGAGCTCAGCCAGCTGAACTTAGGGATCTTTCCTTTTTGTTCTTTTCTGGGCAGGCTCCTGCTTGTTGGACTGGTAGCAAAAACACCCCCAGATGTGAGTTCTGTCTCCTTAAATCCTCGAGCAGTGGTGTAGTCTGGCTGCTGTAGAAATAGGCTCTGTCTGAGTCAGCTGGAAAAGCCACATTCCAGCATGGACTAGAAGCTTCTATCCTTTTAATGTCATCTTAGGGCCTAGAGAGGGGAGACAGTAGTCTCCTGGTCCAGCTTGGCCCCCAGAGAGAGCTGCTGTCCCCGAAGTCAGGTCAGAACATGGAGGCCCGGCTTCAGAGTGGGGCTGGAGGTCAGCGGGATGGAGGGGAGGGCCTGGCTCTGTCGTGCTCAGAAACGTCGAGGTCCCACTAGCCGTGCGCTCACAGCGGCCCCCTTGGCTGGTTGCTGCCCCCTCCCTGGAGTTCACTCAGGCAGAATAGAAGGCAAGACGCCCTGTCCTGGCCTGAGCCTTCCTGCTGTCCCTGCCCTCCCTGGTCCCGGTCTGCAACTGGGATAACTTGACCAGCCACTTCCATCAACACCCAGGCCTGAGAGCTGCTTGGTCTGTGGCCTCAAAGTCCTGATTCCAGGGCATACTACGTGGTCTTGGGCAGGTCCCTTCCTTTGCTAGATCCTCGGTTTTCCTGTCTCTGCTGTGGGGATAAGAAGGCATCCCGGCCTTGTCTCCTTCATGGGATGGATGGGGTGCTCCCCTGCAACTAAGCAGTACCTGTACCCAGTACTTACATGCGCCAGGCCTGTGCCAAGCTCTTCTCGAGCAAGATCTCAAGGAGCCCTCAAACAACCCCGTGATGCAGGAGCTGCAATCATCCCCATTTTACAGAGAAGCAAAGTGAGGCACATGGCTCAGTGTTTGGTGAGCTAGAATTTGGGCTCAGGCAGTTCAAAGGACTTAGCTAGTACCAACAGTATGCAGGGTGCCAGGCACCCATGATAGGTTTAGGGGCCCTCAAAATATTTTTTTTGAGGGGGGAGATAATTAGGTTTATTTATTTATTCTTTAAATGGAGGTACTGGGGATTGAACCCAGGACCTTGTGCATGCTAAGCAGGCACTCTACCACTGAGCTATACCCTCCCCCCAAATCCTTTAATTTCTTTAAAATCAGAGTGACTATAACCCAACTTGGATTAACATTTTTCTTCTTATCAATGTGGTCCTAACATTTGCTTTTCATTTTTTTTTTTTTAATGGAGGAAAGGGCCCACAAAAGCCCAAGCGGACAGAGTCCATGACAAAAATCATGCTGCGGCCTTGAGCTTGACCACCATGCCTAGGGCCTCCCCTTCAGGAGCTGATTCGGGGTCTGGCTTTGGCCTCCTTTCCAGGGCAGGCGGCTGGGTCTCACCGCAGACAGGGAGGATTTACAACACGACTTCCCCGATCCTACCCAGTCAGGGTTAGAGTCTCTGGAGAGGTGACACTGGGGTGGGGTGGGCGGGCTGGTAGCAGAGATTTGGGATTAAAGGATTTTTAGCACGCGAGTAAAGCTGGGTACACAGTGCAGCGTTGTGCTGTGGCCCTGCCTCCTGCCCCTCCCGGTTCCTGCTCCGCACCCCTCCTGGGACTCTTCATGCTCGGCTCTGCTCACCACTTTGGAGAAGACTTGGGGGAGGGGCCAGAGTGGTGAGTTCACCTGGCCAGAATCACCCAGCAGCGGTGAGTCATGGTGTCCAGAGAGAGGGGTCCCCTTTCTCACTTTTGCCTTTTGATTTTAACGAGGGTGCCTCCTGGCAGCCCCTGGCTCCTGGCCTGGGTCATGAGAGTCCAAACGGTGAGTCACTGAGAAATTACCTCCTAAACAACTGAAAATTAGCTTTGATTCCTGGGGAGGTTTGGGCCACAGCCCTTCCTCCAGCAGCATGAGAGTGTTTTCCAGGAAGAGCCAGGTTTCTGAGACAACCCCTTTGCTGACCCACTTTGAACTCTGGCCTGGCCAGAATGGGGCCCCTGTGAGCCCTGCCAGTGTGGACTTGCAGCAGAAAACCAACTACTGTAAGTAAGGCCAGAGCCAGGCAGGGAAATCCAGGCAGGCTTCCACGCAGAGGTGTCCTCAGCTGAGGTTTGAAGTGGGAGCTTTGGGAGGACTTGGACTTGGAGGAGAATTCCAGGCATTCAGGAAATGGGGTTAGCTTTTTGGTTTTTCTCGCCTGTGGCATGATGCAGCCAAAAACACTGGGTCTCCATCACCAAGCCACGGACTTGAGTGTCAGCTCCACCACTTAGGGGCTGTGTGACCTTGGCCAGTCCTGTCACCGCTTAAGCCTGGCTTTGTTATGTGTAATAGGGGGATAATTAGACCTCCCTTTTAGAGCTTGGGACCAGATGAAAAGGAAATGGAATGTTTAAAGCTCTTTGCAGAATGCCATGCCCACAGGAGGAACCCGTAAACACTGGGGCCCTCCTTTCCTCCCTCCTTACCTGGCAACACAGGAGGCAGCTGCTGTCCCAGAAACTCGAAGCCCTCCCTCCACTGGAGTAGCGCCTGGAGCTGGGTGGGCCCCCAGCATCTCAGTGGGATTATTGCCCCTACTTGACAGATTTTAACTTCCACGCTGGAGGAAGATCAGAAGGAAGAGAACCCAGTCTCTGCAATGTCGTCTTTCTCTTGGTGTAAACCAGTCCCTTGTAGTTTAGAAAGTATTCATTGCTGTGCAGTCAATAAAGTTGATTGAGGATGTACTATGTGCTGGGGCTGCACTGGGGAGGAAAACTGGACCTGATTCCTGCCCTCATGTGGCTGGCAGTCCAACAGGGAGACCGACATAAGGAATTATGTACTGAATGGCAACTTTTAAACAGGGATAGGTAGCTTGATAGAATGTTCTAGGGGTTATGAGAGTACTTAACGGGGGCGTCTGATTTGTGCAGGGGGCAGTGAGGGCTTCTCTGGGGAAGAAATGATTTAGCAGGGATCTCAAGAAGTTAATTGGGTGAAGAGGGATGTGGAGAGAGTTTAAGTGGAGGGACAGCCTGTGCAAAGGCCCTGTGGTCTGAGGGACATGGCACCTAGATGGGGCTGAAAGGAGTCTGCGGTAGCTGGGCTGGTGGTGGGCGGGCCTTGAAGGGTGTGATTCACTGGGAAGCTGACCGTGACCTCGCATTCACCTCACAGTAAGCCTTTTGCTTGAGCCTGATGGGCAGGTGGCCTAGAGCTTGCAGGAGGCTGGAGAGGGCCCGGTGGTCCCCCATGAGAATGAGGCACCTCTCTGAAAGAACTGGTGACGTTTTCATCCCAACAAGGAGCCTCTGTGAGTAACCAGAGGACAGGGAGGCTTGTCCCCCAGCAGGAACAGGCTTTGTGCAGCTGTCCTTCCACAGCTGGGCTCTCCCACTTGTGATGGAGGGTAAAGAGAAGCATCCTCGGTCTGGGTCTGTCGTCATCTTTTATAAGGTTGCCAGCATCCTTGTAAAATGGCACCGCCGTGTCTTGCTGATTTCTGTCCAGGGAACCATGGGACGCCAATGAAAGGTTTGAAACCAGGAGGTGTCCTGCTCAAATGGTTCTGGCTGCTGAGAGGAGAATGAATAGGAGGGTAGCAGGGTATCCCAGGCTCCAGGACCCCATATCAGGTGATGGGGACGGGCCCTGCTGGGATGTACTAGGTGGGTGGTGGAGCCTGAAGAGGGATAATTAGAGCCTCAGGCACCGCCCCCTCCCCGCCCCTTCACTGAGCATTCATGGGTGCGAGGGTCATGGGGAGGGAGAGGAAACCGAGGATCCTCGTTCCACAACAGCTTCGGTCCGCAAGCTGACCCAAGAAGGGAGAGGCAGGGGGAAGGTGCTGGGGAACAGAGATGCTCACACACGTACGGGCAGGTGTACTGCATGAACACCTTTGCGTGTTGCTTGGGGTGTGTCTGTATGTGCCTGTGCGTGGGTGTGGGGGGGGGGGTCGTGCAGGCTCCGCCCACTGTGAGGGGCCCCTTTGATCCCGGGTGCCCCAGGGTCCTGGTTCAGACGGTACTCTGGGCTCTGGGGTCAAGCTGCCTGGCTTTACCACTGGCAAACTGGGTATCCCTGGGCAAATGACCTCACTTCCCATAGTCTCCGTTTCCTCACCTGTACAATGGGGATATGAATAGTACCCATCTCATAACGGTTGTTGGGAAAGTTCATAAAACAGTATTTACAAAGTGCATGGAAGAGGAGATGGCAGGTACAATATTTAAGATTCTTCTTGCTGTTAGTGGCAGTCATGCTAGTTAACACAGATTTGGGGGCCTCCCCTGCAAAGCCCCCTCCTGCCTGGACTCCTCCCCTCTTTCCTTGAGGCCTCAAGACCCTGTCCTGGTTGGTGGTGGTGGGGCTCACCCTAACATTTTAACTTTAGTGGGGGCTGGGAGGTCCTCTTGCTGTGTGTCTAAATATTTAAAAGTTATTAATCAAGCTGACGGATTGAGAAATAAAGCAAGTTCTGTCATTCTATCTGAATATACTTTCCTGACAACAAATTAAAGAATATTTGGAAAACCACAGTTTTTAGAAGACTGAAAGTCAGAAATACGTCCAGGTCGATTGAGTTTAATTATTATTGTGTGTCTGGGTGTTCTGTTGATAGGCTGGTGATGTTTGAATGACTTACAAAGACATACATACTTCACAAATTATTGTACATTTATTCCATAAAATGTGTTTCTTTTGCTTTCATTTCAGCAAAATCTCCAATTATGTTATAATCAAAATCTTCTGTAATTTTTTGTTCCTCTGACAGTAATGATCTAAAAGTTTTAAAAGATGTAATTGTATATGAAGTATATGCAATTGAGTTATGTTTCATCAAAAAGCAAATCTAAAGAGAAAAAATTAAAATTATTTTAATACATGTTTTTTAAAATTTTTTCTTCTAAAACACTCTGAATTCTCTATTAAAATGAATAGGCAAAATATAAATGATAGCTGATGAATACCAAAAATTTTAAATAAAAGTATTTGAATAAAGTTGAATCTTTGAAAGTTTTTCTTTTTGGTTGAAATTTAATCACGCTTGCCAAATATTTTAATAAAAATAAAACTATTTGTAATTCTAATGCTCAATGTCATTTAGTTGCCAATGTAAAGAACTACTATTGTGACACAGGGTTATGTGCAGACCTAGGTTTATTTTTATTATTTTTTAAAATTATTTAAAAAAATTGAAGTATAGTTGGTTTATAATGTTGTGTTAGTTTCTGCTGTACAGCAAAGTGATTCAGCTATACATATATATATTCACATATGTATACAGTAGGTCCTTGTTGTTTATCTGTTTTATGTATAGTAGTGTGTATCTGCTAGTCCCAGGCTCCTAATTTATCACCCCACTTCCCTTTTGGTAACTATAAGTTTGTTTCCTATGTTTGTAAGTCTGTTTCTGTTTTGTAAATAAGTTCACTTGTATCATTTTTAAGATTTTTAAGTGATATCATATGATATTTGTCTTTGTGTAGACCTACATGTATATGAACGTACGAGTGATATGCACTGTTTGATCTTGCCAAATGTTCCTCGGGGGATACCCCACTAATTCACGAGCCCTTCCAGACCTGTGAATTGGAAATGAACAGACACAAGAAATAGATATTTGAAACCCATGGGAACTGACACTCTGTTATGCAAGAACCAGTTCATCCACGTCCTCCGAGAGGAAGGATCTGAAGGGCTGGCTCACCCTAAGCGCTCCTGCTGCTCCCAGCCTCCCTGTGAAGCAGCGTCCGTGGACGGTGTGGCCACAGCACAGCCTGCAGCCTTCGTGATACTTTGATGCAGTTGCCTTTTGTTTTGAGGACACAAGGCAAGAGATGTGAGGAAGCAGTTCACTGGGGCCTGAGCAAAGTTAGATGTGAGAGTGAGTGTTGGATGCTGGGGACTGTCCTGCCAGGAGTCGCGCACTCTTCAGGGGACAGAGGCACTCCTGGGCCTTGGAATAAGTTTAGTGTGTGTGTGTCTGTGTGTATATGTCTGTGTCTGTACGTGCCTGTGTGTCCGTCTGACAGGGTGCATGCATGTAAGTATGTGCATGTCTGCGTGCCTGCGTGTCTCTGTGTGCACGTGTGTCTTTGTGTATTTAAGTGTGCACGTATGCATATGTGACCGTCGTGTCTGTACATCTCTGTGTGCACCTATGCGTGGCTTTGTGTGTCTGTGTGTGTGTGTCTATGTGTGTGTGCGTGTGCATGTGTGTGACATGTGGGGTCCTCTGGAGCATGGAGCCCGGGCAGGACCTCCTTTGCCTGCATCTCAGGGCAGTGCTCTTCACAGTGACACCACCATCCATCCGTTCAGCGCCTCCTGTCTTGTTCTAGGGGCTCTACATGTGACCTTCACCACAGCCCTGTGGAGTGGGCATTATTGTTTCTGTTTTATAGATGATGGCACTTAGGCTCAGTATCCTTCCGAGGAAATAATCAGCCACGGCCACTCAGCTACCCAGGATGGGCAGGGCCACAGGGTGGGTCGGACATCAGATGCCTGCTGCTGTTGCTCCATGCTGCCTCCCAGTGGTGAGTTTGGGCACAGGCCTGATATCCCTTGCTCGCTCAGAGTCCCCAAGGCCCAGGGTCCCAGGAATTGGTGGTAGTTCGGTGGATGCACTGAGGCTGACCTCAGCAGCCTCCTCTCACCGTTTGTGCTTTGATCTTTCAGAGCCTGCAGCTCTGCCCTCCCTGCAGGTGCCCTGCTACTCAGAACCCAATCCTTGGAGCTTCTTTGGCTTATGATCTGGATTTCCTGAAACTCTGCAAATTTCCTCCCTCCCAGAATCCATCACCAGATGTCACCAGTGCCCTGATGCTCAGGGATGCTACTCGTTCAGCACTTAAGCAGCCTGAGACACAGGCTGGAGGAGAGAACCC
This sequence comes from Camelus dromedarius, assembly GCF_036321535.1. Lineage (NCBI taxonomy): Eukaryota > Metazoa > Chordata > Mammalia > Artiodactyla > Camelidae > Camelus > Camelus dromedarius. The sequence continues at coordinate 57,629,272 of NC_087449.1, read as the reverse complement.
CAAACGGGGAGGTGAGACATCAGGCTTTGGGCTTTGCACGTAGCCCCCAGCACCTCCCGGGCCAATGTTTGTTCTGTTTTCTCGCTGTGCCACACCACATTCGTGCCGTGGCCCTGGACCTGGTGGGACTCTTAGCAAGGGATCCAGATGTGAAAGATGTCCACTTCCAGGTATCTACTGCTGGTGACAAGTCACCCCAAAGCACAGTGGCTCAAAGCAACAGCAATTTACTCTTTCTCATAAATCTGGGGGTTGGTTGTGTGGCTCCTCTGCTGGTTTCTGCTGGGCTTACTCACGAGGCTGTCGTCCGCTGGCCGGCCCACTGGGCTGGGAGGTCCAAGATGGCCGGACTTCCATGTCTGGTAGAAAGAGCTGGCTGTCAGCTGGGACCCCTCAATTCTCTTCCTCCCCTAGGATGAGAGAGGTGACAATTCGTCCTCCACTTGGCTTGACCAGCTTCCTTACATGGGAGTCTTGGCGTTCCAAGGGGGCCACGGCAGAAGCTCTGCCACCTCTTGAGGCTCCGGCCCTGGAACCCCCCACCCCTACTCCCCTGGCACACCTTCTGTCACATTCTACTTGTCAATGCAAGTCACAGAGCCGGTCCAGATGCAAGGGGGTGGCGGGGGGGGGGGGAGAAAAAGATTCCACCTCTGAATGGGAGAACTGACAATGTCACGTTATGAAGAAACCTACACACTAGGGTGGGAGGAATTTGTGGTTATTAAATAATTTATCCCAGACTGATAGCACCATCCTTGGGGGTAATTTCAGATTAACTTATACCAGGGGTTGGCAAATTTTTCTCTAAAGGGTCAGATAGTCTATATTTTAAGCTTTATGGGTTATATGGTCCCTCACTCTACTTACCTCTGCCCTTGTCGCTCAAAGGCAGCCATAGACAATATGCAAACAAAAGGGCATGACTGTGTGCCAATAAAGCTTTATTTACAAACACAGGCAGCAGACTGGGTTTGGCCTGTGGGCTGTCGTTTGCCAACCCCTGACTTACACACACATAGATGATTACCCCGGAAGCATCTTGAGGTCAGGGACAGCGTTTCATGGAAGTGGTTCCTGCTTTTAGACACAATGAGCTCCTAAAACCCATGTCACTAACAGTACCGATCAGATTACTTTCAGCGTATTCATTCATTCTGTAAATATTGCTGAGCACCAGCTAAATGCAAAGCACTGTTCTAGGCACTGAGCAAGCAAGACAGAGGTTCACTTGTTTTCATGGAGCTTACTTACATTCTACTGATTGTAAGGAACAGAAAAGAAAAAAAGAATTGCTCACACATTACCACGAATTTTGGCTCAAGTAAATGATGTTATGCAATGGGGAAGGGGTGGATCCCCAAAGGGAAAATCTGGGTTCTGTTAGGAAAGTATTAAGAGGGCAAATGGATGCTGCAGAAACACAGAGCATGTCCCTTTCCCTACTGTGTTTCCAGAAATGGGGGCGTTTCTAGAACCACTTAGAGTAAATCCAGAAATGCCTATTTAATTGGAGGTAGGAAGACAGAAGGGCCCATTATCATGAGCTTGGGGAGAAATATCAAGGCCAAACTGATTCAGTAAAATTGTGGAGCTGAAACTACTCCCAGAGGAAAATCTAGAAGAACCCACACTGGATTTGGGCAATTCTGGAGATATTTGCTCTAAGCCCTAGAGTCTTAATCTAAAGATATGATGTTTGATGTTCTAAGGTTTTGGAAGATGCATGAGTTATATTCAGGACGTCAGCACACTGAGGATGGCCCAGGTGCCTCCCCGTCAGCCAGAACACAAAACAAACAATTGGATTCCCTTAGACAAAGAGAAATGAGAACCCTAGGACAAAAAGCCAGAAAGATAAGATGTAAGAACAAAGAGCACATCTCAAAAGCAAAGCAAGGCAGCTCTAATGCTCCCTGCAAGTCTTACAGCACAAATAAAGGAGCTGCCAGAAGTCAGAGAGAAGATGCCAGAGCAGCAGCAACCCCCCAGGGTTGCCTGGAGATACCCAAAGTAGGTGCAAATCAATGGTTACCAAGTCCTTACGAAGAGAGAACAGAATTCAACACGTTCAATTTAGTGGACATTTAGGGTTCTAATGCTGTGTCGATTGGCAAGATGAAAAGACTCCCACTGACCTCAGTGGACAGGTAAGCAAACATGTGAATGGCTAGGACAGAGTGTGGAACAAAGCACAAGGGAGCCACAGAGGAAGGGATAATTCATTCTGCCTGGATGGCCTTTACGGAGAGCTGCAGAGAGGATCTGTCAGCTGCACTGGGGCCTGGAAGCATGACCAGGATGCAGCTGACAATAGCCCAAGGAGGGAAATGCAGCAGGAGCCATAGGGACGAAAGCCCACGAGCTCAGAAGTTCTGTGGATGTCTTAGCTTCTCTCTGCTCAGAATCCCTTCTCCGCTCCTTTGATATTGTCACCCCATTTTTCTCTCTCTCATTCTCTGTGGTCCTGGTGGAACTGCCAATCACAGTGAAGCCCCACCCCAGAGGCAAGGTCATGACCCAAGCCAGCCAATCAGACTCTCTCTTCAGAGTCTACATCTTCAGCAGAAGGATGCACTAGCTTAAGGCAGATGGAACGGAGCCATCCGGTCCTTAGTGTCCTAAAGAGACCATTCATGAGATCTTGCTACTGAGACTCTGTCCTGGACCAGCTCTTCTATTTTATGAGTCATCCAGTTTCCTTTCATCAAATTCCTTTTAGGCTTTGATTAACCAGAATAGATTTCTGTAACAATTCATTGGGCTTGCAAACAAAGATCTATATTTCATATTGAAATTGGCACCAGAAAGAAGGTTGTAAGCAACAGGCCCTGAGGGAAATAGGGAATCTGGGATGAATTATTAGGCAGAGATGGGACCACGATTTGGGACAGGAGCTGTCCATGGTATCCAGGGTCGCTAAACAGCCACCTACTCCCCAAGGGCAAAGCTTGGGGCACTGGGTGGCTGTGGACACAACAATTTAAAGGGGATGAGGAATGGAGAGACATCATGATGGGGTGATGGTTTTGACAGCATTTGGTTAATTAAAGAGGGAGATATTTATCCTACCCCAGAACTACCCAACATATTAGATGTCAGGTTTCTTTGTTTATTTCTTCTGTTCTCCTGTAATAGCATATGAGTTCCTTGAGGGCAGACACTTTGTCTTGGGCTTGGCTCCATCCCCAGTGCCTAGAACAATGCCTGGTGCACAGTAGGCACTTAGAGTAAGAAATTGAAGTGTTATCCCAGAAAGAATCAAAGGAATTTGCTCATTCATATAATAAAAGATCTAAGGAGACACTGTGAGGATAGATGTTGAGGCTCCTCCACCAAGAATAATATGTTGGGTCAGGTTGAATTCATTACTACGGATGCCCTTGCCCAGGTTTCTACAGTTCAATGTGCTAATTTGGGCAGCTCTGTGAGTCGAATGTTGCCTGGGTTGGTGAATTCATACGCTGGTTCACAGCACGTGGAAAGCCACAACTCATTGCCTTAACATGGAGCATCAACCAAAAAAACTGCAGAAGGCTACAAATGAGAAAAGTTTATTTGGAGTTTTAAGAATTGCAATTTAGGACACAGATTCTAGTAAAAAGGAAAGAGTGTTCTGGGGAAGAGGAAGAGTGAGGGGCTTATAAAGGCAGAAGCCATGAGGCTGTACTCTGAAACAAGAAAGGAAATATTTGTCCTTTAAGGGATGGCTAGCACGAGTTGTTTTAGGGTAAGGTCCAATCAGTATCTTGAGTTTCTGGCAGATGTTCCAGGTGCCTTTGTTAGGACGATAAGTGGTCAAAAGGTCAGAGTCCACTGAGGCTGAGATATGCCTAATTTGTGTTTCTTCAGTGGCCTCCCCCCTTGTTTCATTTTAGCGAGCTCTCTTAGCAGTACCAACTCCATTTTGGTTTTCCTTTCACAGTGGAGAGGAATGAAACAACGTTGAGGAGACATGAGGTCCTGGTGGTATCTGTTCTGTGCACCCTGCTTCCCCTCCACCCTCCTACTGTCCCTCTGAGAGGATCCCGATGTCTTCCTGTCACTTTGAGAACCTGATTGGTGGGGGGAGCATCAGAACTTTTAAAAAGTTTGTTCTGAGATTTTCTTTCTTGTCTGACAATGCTAGTGGGAGGGGCTCCAGGTAACATTACTTCAGTGGGGTTGAGGGATTCCTGGGTGGCCCAGCCAGGAGGCAGCAGGCAATCACCAGGGGCAAACTGAGTGGGGTCATCATGGCAGGTAGTCGGTGAGTGAGGTGATCTCAGAGCATGGGCTGAGCTACATGAAAGTCATCAGAAATGAAATGGGCTGGTATCCCACTGAGGTCTTATTTGATTTGAGTCATTGACACACTTGAATGACAAGATGGTGAACAGATAGCATCTCAACATCAATGAGGTTCCTTAGGGTGCAGGAGCCTAACAGAATGTCTCTTCTAAATTAGAAGGAGACTCAGACTGTCACAGATTTTCATCAGGCACAGCTGTTTTTCATTCTGGAACTTTCTTTTATTATCTTTGTGAGTTTGATGCCCTATTTTTTTTTTAATTTTACATCTTTATCTTAGCTTACATTCTTATTTTTGTTGGAGTGCATCCTCAGATAATTTTCTAGAAAAGAGAAGTAAACTTCTAAATCCTTCCATGTCCCCAGATATCTTGGTTGCCTCACACTTTCTCTGGATTTAGAACTCTAGTCCGGAGGTTGGCAACTATGGCCCATGGACCAAATCCAGCCCTCTGCCAGATTCTTATTCCTTTGTAGATAAATCGTTTGTTTCCCTTTTTCATCTTACTGTTCTAACATTTTACAGTGATGTGGCCAGGTGTGAGTGTCTTCCCCATCTGATTTTCTAAGCACTCAAAAGTTGTCATTCAATGTGAGGGCTGTTATTCTGCAGCTCTGGGGAATTCTCATGTTTCTTTGAGAATTTCTTTTGCTCTGTTTTCTCTTTTTAGATTTCCTGTAAGCTGACTGTTGGACTTCCTGGATTGATTCTCTGAGTCCCTTGTCTTTTCTGTTATCTTTTCTCTTTTATAGTCTTTTGGTTTTACTTTCTAAGAATTCCCTTGTCTTTACCTTCCAACTCTTGATTTTATAAATTCCAGCAATCATCTCCTTTCTTAAAACTTCTGTCTTGTTATCCAATTACTGTTTTAACATAACTTCCTGGCAATTTATGAATGCATTATTTCCTTGAATCTTTCTGAGGGTAACAATTAGAGGTTTAAAAAATATATATCTTCTGTTCCTTGAATTATCTCTATTTCTTCTAGGTCATCTCCCCCACCTTCCCTCACTTTGTCTGTGTTGGCCTCCTTCATTTTACATTTTTGTTTTTTAACATTTCTGGTGGTCCTTGATTGGCTGCTGATATTTACAAACAAGACAATAAACATCTCCATGCATATGGGTGGGGCCTGCCATCCAGGGCTTTTAGATGGATGCATAGGGAGCCAGTCTTCATACCAAAATGAAGAGCTCTTTTATCTTAGGCATGGAAGTCCACATTACTTACCCTAATTATTCCTGGACAACTTTTTGAAATAGAGAAGTCCTCTGAATTTTTTATTTTTGCTTTGAGTGTGGTGGTGGTCTGACAGGGGATGGGGAGATTGGATGCCCAGCCACTAGACTTTCTACGTGTGTATGTGTGTTTATGTGTGTGTAGTGGAGAGGGTTTGTGTTAACATCTCCTTTCCATTTTGTTAGTAATAACCAGTTTTTACCTCAAAAACCATCTCTCCTCTCTATTTCATAAGATCCTGTAGGATTATCTGTCATGGTGCCCTGTATTTTCCATCACTAGTGTAGACTTGTGACCCAAGATGTCCAAGCACAGGTTGTTTTTCCTAGCCACAGGGATATTTCCAGGAATAGGCACCCAAACTGGACCAATCAGAATCTTCCATTAGTTTTAATTTATTTCTCTGGGGCCCTCAGCAATAAAGACCATGTACATCTGGGGCCGTCAGTGACCATGTTTCTTGACTACATGGAAGAAGCTGCCTCGAGAATGAAGCCAATATGCTGATGGAGGGAGAGAGAGTTAGAGACTGAGATTTTTGGATCCAACATCATTTGACTTCTACTCTGAACCTTCAAATTATGTGAACCAAGAAATTCTCTTTGTAACTTATGCTAGTTTGACTTGGGTTCTGTTATTCGAAACTCAGAAGAATCCAGACTAACCCAGGAGGTTTCCATGGATAGCAGAAATCTGGTCCTACTTGTTTTCAGGAGATCCCCAGGATGGAGGTGTCTGGGTGGTACATGGAGGTGAGGCTGAACACCAGGTGTGGAGGTTAGAAACCTCATCAAAGATCCATGGGTGCAACCATGGCTTAGAGAGAGAAGAGCCCGAGTTTTTCAAATGGGCCAAGTGACCACCAGGAAGAGCAGCCATGGTGAACCAAGACCCTTTCCAGAATGTTCTGGGCTGGATAAATCCTGAGGACTATTGGACAGCTTTAAGGGAATGGGAAGATATTCCTCCAAAGCATGACTTAAATTTCCCACCAACCTGCATCAGGTGAGCCAAATGGATTTGACTCGGAAAGTTAAAGCAATTTCATGTACTTGAGTGTCATGGAAAAGACCATGCTGATGACTCTCCCTCTTTATCCTTATCATCATCATCATCATCTACCTGTCACCATCATCACATCTCCCAAGTCTACACTGCTCGTGTTAAATGACACCATGTGTGAAATGCCAACAGCCAAGCTCTGGCCCATCCCTTTCTCATTTTCCCTTACCAAGGATTAAAGCAGCTTCAAGTCTGTTCCTACCCAGGGTCACGTTGCTAAACTTTCATGTTAGACACAGAACATTTTCAGATCAAGACCTGAAATTGCCCCTCAGATCCTTAGCTGCTGAGATAATGGAACAAGAACAGATGAAAGCAATTAAACGTTTTCAAACATTAACAAAAGGCCAGAATGACACAAGGAAAAAAATCCATCAGTGAGTTAGACAACATGGCATAAGATCTGCAAGACACAGTTTCAGAGTTCTGATATGAGGGAGGAGGTCTGGCCAGGCTCTACATCACGTCTAAAAGGAGTTGAAGAGTTAATTTATTATAAAACAGACTAAGGGGGCAAAACAGTCACGATCATTAAATAAATGTTGATTGAGTATCTCTTACGTGCAGGGTTATGTCCTGGTACAAGACCAAATCAGATAAGTAGCCTATACTCTAGGTCTATTGTCCTAAAGAGGAGACAAGCCGGTGCAGAAATAACTTTGACTCAGTAGAATCTAGTAAGTGCATTAGGAGCGATAGAGATAAAATTCGACAGTATTTGTGTTAAAATGTTTCAAATTGTTAAAAAAAAAAATGAGCCAGGTCAGATAAGATGTTCTTCTGGATCTGGGTTAGTAGAAGACAGGATTTGAAGTTCACTACAAAAGCTACTGACGTGGGAAGGGAAAAATATTATTTAATGCCCTTCTTCCAAAACTCACAGCTAATGTCTGCAAGGAACATAAAAAAAAAAAAAAAAAAGGAATAGAACTAGGGAGGCAAAATACAGGTGGCATTTGAGGCAAGCTGCTGTTCCCCTACAGGTGGGGCTTCAGGTGACACTGTTAGCAGACATGGGCAGGTTTATGGGGAGGGACTTAGTAAAAGCATGGACCATGCAGGCCTTATTGTATGGGCTACTTCACCTTCACCTTGAACTAGGAGCCGGCCTTAGCACATGTCCGTGGGATAGCAGACATCTTTAGCAGATGCCAGAGAGCTGTGGAAGCTTTAGTTGGTGTGCACAGCTGAGGCAAGGACTCATTGTGGGAGGAACGAGGCTTCCCGTAGGCACACCCTGCAGACACTGGGGGCAGAATGATGATTTGCTGGATTTCCTGGGTTCATTCAGCCAGGTCCGGAAACCAGGACTCGAGCTCCAGCTAAATTTGAGTACGTTTTTACAGGACAGCGGTTCTCAACCTTAATGGGCATATAAGTTACCTGGGATTTTCTTAAAATGCAGATTCTGATTCACTTAGTTCGAATCGCACTGGACTTTGAGTACAGAGGTGGGTCCCACTCCAGGCCTCCTGAATCAGGATCTGCATTTATAAAATGAAGTAATTATTTTTAAAATTGAAGTATTATTGATCTACAATACTGTATTAGTTACAGGCGTATGACATAGTGCTTCATTATTTTTCTCGATTATACTCCATTTAAAGTTGTTACAAAATATTGGCTGTATTTCCTGTGTGGTACAGTGTATCCTTGTAGCTTATTGATTTTATGCATAGTAGTTTGTCCCTCTGAATCCCCTACTTTTTATAGATGCCCCCCTCCCCTCTCCCAACTGTTAACTACAAGTTTGTTTTCTATATCTGTGAGTCTGTTTCTTTTTTGCTATATTCACTAGTTTGTTTTGTTTTTCAGATTCCACATATAAGTGATATTATACAGTATTTGTCTTTGTCTGACTTATTTCACTAAGTATAATACCCTCCAAGTCCATCCATGTTGTAAACGGCAAAATTTTACTCCTTTTTATGGCTGAGGGGAGTATTCCGTTGTATACATTACCACATCTCTTTATCTGTTCCTCTGTTGATGGACACTTAGTTTGCTTCCGTATCTTGGTAATTGCAAATAATGCTGCTATGAACACTAGGGTGCATGTATCTTTTTGAATTAGTGTTTTTGTTTTCTTCTGATTTATACCCAGGAGTGGAATTGCTGGATCATATGGTAGCTCTATTTTTAGTTTTTTGAGGGACTTTCAAACTGTTTTCTACAGTGGACCTAAATGTAAGACCGGAAACCAGAATCTGCATTTTAACAAGATACCCTGGGAGATTTTCAGGCATGTTGCACTTTAAGAAGAGTTGCTCTGGAGCATGAGGGCTTTAGCTTTTAGCATTAAAGTCCTCTGTAGAGGGTATAGATGGACCACCCAAATTCCTTTCCATTTAATTTGCTTTGAATGACCTCAGAGACAAGGCACTAAACTGTAGAGGACTATTCTCAATTAAGGGTGACTTGGACCCGAGAGGACATGTGGCAATGCCTAGAGATATATTTAGTTGCAATTGGGAGGATGCTACTGGGATCCAGTGGATGCAGGCCAGGGATGCTGCTAAACATCCTACCATGCCCAGGACAGCCCCTACAAGAGTTAGTTAACCTAGCCGCAAATGTCGATAGGGCCGAGGTTGAAAACCCTGCTGCAGAGGGATCAGCCTTGAATTTAGATGGCTTGTCCAACGTGGTCAATCCCACATAAAGTCTCAAGTTAGCTCTGGATTTATTAAATACAGAAGTCAAGCCATGGTCAACTTTGAGATCCACCCATGGAAAGATAGTAGATTTTATAACAGAGAAAAAAATAAAAAAGGAATGGACACTTTTACTACAAACATAACATGCCATCTACCTGTGGTGAGGTATAGAAATAAATGATGCAATTAAATCATTGTCAACTTGAGGGTTAAGAAGGCAATTAAAGTGGCCTGCGTTTGTAATACTCTGTCTCCAGGTGTCCAATTGCTCAGGAAATTTAAAAAAGGAGCTGGAATTATTTGACAAGTATGCTTCAGGGTTTTTTGTTTTTAGTCTGAACACGAGCAGTAGAAGGAGGAAAACAAAATAAAAGAAACCAGGCAGGTTAATTTAGGGGAGAGATTTCTTTACAATAGTAGTTCTCAAAACGTGGTCCCCTGCGGGGCGGTGGCAGCATCACCTGGGAACTTGTTAGAAATGCAAATTCTCAGGCCACACCCCAGACCTTCTATACCAGAAGTTCTAGGGGTAGGGCCCTCAAACTCATTTTTATAAGCCCTCCAGGTAATTCTGATGCTCCTTGCAGTTGGAGAACCACTGCTTTAGGAGAAAGGCTAGATACTGGGAGGCTCCCTAGAGACATAAAAGGAAAAATGAGATCTTGGATCCTTTAGCTGAGACCAAGCCAATGGAAAATTAGGGAGGATAAATTCTGAACCATAATTCCCTTGGATGTTAGCTTGGAAGGTAAATTAATCTCCTGTTTAATCTAATATGCCCTGATGCTGGTTTTTCCTATCTGAAGTGGTCAATAGAAGGTTTTTACACAACTAGATGAAGTATTCTACCTGTCAGTTGTAAAATGATATTGATTTTAAGATGTTTCTGGATCGCATTAAATCTGGATACTTTAAAAGGAAGGGGGAAAACGTGCATTTTTTTTTTTTCTCTTGACAAAACAAAACATCCGGCCACACTGGGCCACATTCTTTTTTTTTTTTTTTTAACATTTTTTATTGATTTATAATCATTTTACAATGTTGTGTCAAATTCCAGTGGAAAACGTGCATTTTAGAATAAATATTTTGGGTTACTTTTCAGATTTTACTTTCTTCCTGGGAATGTGATTATAAGAGAGCGTTCATATTCAAATGAGGGGCACTTTACTGTTGGAATTTGCCATTAGAGTATCTTTCTGATGTCATTTGAGCTCCTCCCAGGACCTCTAATAGGCTGTGCTGGACAATGAGCCTGAACATGAAACAGGAAACAGAACATGAAATGGGTTTTCAGCTTTGGTTTTGGGGTGGTGAGTCAGGATTAGGTTCAGCTGTGACTGATAAAACCCAAAATAATGGTGGCTTAAACAACACGGAAGTTGATTTTGCTCTCACAGAAAAGAATTTTGGAAGTAGGCAGTCTTGAGTGTGAAAATGAGTTTACAGTCATCAAGGACTGGGTATCCTCTGTTTTGCTGATTGGGTTTTCTAAGTGTAGTTCCTCATGTTTAAATATGGTTGCTTGAGTGCCAACCATTGTGTCCATATTCCATGTAGAAGGCCCAGGGCCAAGCCCAGGGGAACTCTGGTCAGTTAAAGGAGGAAGCCTACAATGGAGATGGACGAGTGGCCAGTGAGATGAGAGAAAAACCAGGATAGTGTGGTTCAGAATGGAGGGGAGAGAGTTTGAGGAAAGAGGATGAGGGCATCTGGGGCGCTCTCCTTGTTCACGCTGTCAAGTCTGGCCCTGTAGTCATTCAACAAGCATTTGTTGAGACATGCCCTGCACTGGATGCTGAAAATACAGGGGGACCAAGATGGAGAGAAGCCTGAAGTTTAGATTCTAGACACATGCTGTCTGATACGGTCGCTGCTAGCTACACGTGGCTGTTTAAATTTCAATGAATTAAAATGAAGTAAAGTTAAAAATTCAGTCTCTCAGCCGCACCAGGCACATTTCAAGAGCTCAACAGCCCCGTGTGTCTAATATCTACCTACCATACTGGACAGTGGGGATATAGAATGTGTCCATCACTGCAGAAAGTTTTCTTGGGCTGTGCTGGTCTGGAGCATTCTGAAAGAATGGACTCTATGGCAGGGATTGGGTGGGCGGGGAGAGTGAGTGGGGAGAGCCTTGGGGAGTCAGGGTTGGCCTTGGGGGAAGCACGCAGGTGCTGTTTCAAGTGTGACTGTTGCTCGGGCCATTTGGAAGCAAGTGGGTACCAGCCCCAAATCCTGAAATATTGCTTTAGTTTCAATTCACGCTAAACAAATGTAATTTATGTGTGGTAAGAGAGAGTCCACTCAACCTCTTCATTTATTTGGTGCACATCGGCCAAGCTGATGTACTAGTGTGCAATTGCTCTTTTGCTGACAACTGGGTGGAGACAGATAAATATGACACAGCCCATGTCCTCAAGGAACCTAGTCTAGTATTGGCTTCTTGATTGACCCATGAATAAATTAAAACATACTGAGTGCACACAAGAAAGCACATAGTGAGGTGGGAGGAGAGAGGATCTTCAAATCCTGTTTGGGAACATCCAGGAAGCCCTCCTGGAGGAGGAGGCTCTTAAAAACTGAGTCTACAAAAAGAATAGTAGCAACCTAGGGGAAGAAGAGAAGGGTTGGGGTGACAGCAAGAGCAGAGGCAAGAAGATTTCCAGGTTGGAGTGACAGCAAGAGCAGAGGCAAGAAGGTTAAAAGAAACAATCCTCTGGACCAGAGTGATGGGTGTAAGGCAGGCGGTGCAGGGACAAGCCCGAGGCCTGAGGCCAAAGAGGAGACCAAGGCATAGACCTTGGAGGTCCCAGAAAGAGGTTTGCCTTTCATCCTTGAGATATGTCTGAAGGGTTTAAACCAAAGGATGACCTGGAAGTAGGTGTTTTCTTTTCCACATCATCCTGTTTAGGTCCTTCTTGGCAGTTACTACAATCTTGAGCATCTTATTTATCCATATATGTTTTATTATTTGATTAATGAACAGACGGATGAAAAGTGGAGCTTGGTAGGCTTCTTGGCTAGGGGAAGCGTCAAAACCTTATCTCGTTTTCTCCACTCCTCTTCATGCTTTCCTCCTGAGAGGAGGCCTGTGTGTTTAGGTCCTCTGGAAGCAGATGCCCAGATGGAGTTGGAAGTGCAAGAGATTTATGGAGAGAAAGAGCTCTGAAAGACAATGGGGAGAGAGAGGGAGAGAAGTAAGGAGAGAGGGCATTCAGATCCCAAAGTAGATCTGACACCTCTGAAAGGAGAGAGGGAAGGAAGGAGGATTGGGCAGGAAGAGCCTCAAACTGCAGGGCAGTTCTGAGGAAAGTCTCAGCTAATCTGATGGGCGTCCCCAAATGAGGAATGCCCAGTAGAGGAGTCTTGCAATGGTAAGAGTTGCCTGGCTCTAGTCCCCTGTCATCTCAGGGATAAGGTCAGCTCAGAAGAACATGGCTTGGTCATGAGCAGGTGGTGGTTCCCAAGGGTGCAGGAGTTTGGGGACTTGTCCACCGACTACACTCCTCAAACAGATTCTCATTGGAAGGGAGCAATGAGGGTGCACCTCCAAGGTTGTCACTGGAGGGGTTACTCTGGATTGGTCAAATTACTCTTGGACACTTGATTGGACCATTTTTGCTGGTGGAAGGGTCTTCAAGCATTGAAAGGTTATGTGCCAAAGGTCAAGCAACAGAGCTCTCGTACATTGCTGGTGGGAACGTAAATGGGACAGACATTTTGTCAAAAGACTTTGTCTGATCTTTATAAAATTAAACTACCCCTACCATTTGACCTAGCATTTCCACTTCCAGATATTTATCCGAGGGAATGAAAAACTTATGCCCACACAAGTACTTGTATAAGAATCTTCAGAGCAGTTTTATTCAAAATATTCCCAAACTGTTCACAACTCAAATGTCTATTGTCAGGATGATGAGTACACAAATTGTAGTACATTTCTACTCTGGAATGCTACTCAGCTGTAAAGAAGAACAAATGGTGACAGACACAACAACATGAACGAATCTCACAGTTACTGTGCTGAATGGAAGAAGCCAGACACAAAGAGTACATACAATATATGATTTCCAACTAGGAACTTCTAAAGCAAATTAATCGAATGTGGAATTGGTAAGAATAGTGGTTTTCCCAGAGTTAGGGGCTGAATTGTGTCCCCGCCCTCCAAATTCATGCGTTGAAATCCTAGCCCCTAGTACCTCAGAAAATAAACCTCCAGCTTTGTTCTTTTGTCTCAAGATTGCTTTGGCTATTCAGGGTCTTTTGTGGTTCCATACAAATTTTAGAATTATTATGACAAACCGGAAATGTGAAAAATGTCCTAGGCGTTTTGAGAGGGAACGCATTAAATCTGTAGATTGCTTTGGGTAGTACGAACATTTTAACAATATTAATTCTCCCAATCCATGAACAGGGGATACCTTTTCATTTATTTGCATTGTCTTCAATTTCCTTCTTCAGTATCCTGAGTTTTTAGAGTAAAGTCTTTCACTTCCTAGGTTAAATTTATTCCTAGGTATTTTATTCTTTTTGATGAGATTTAAATGGGATTGTTTTCTGGATTTTTCTTTCTGGTAGTTCATTTTTAGTGTACAGAAATGCAACAGATTCCTATATATTAATATTGCATCCTAAAACTTTACTGAGTTCATTGATTAGTTCTAATAGTTTTTTGGTGGCATCTCTGGGATTTTATATGTATAGCAAATAGTGACAGTCATACTTCTTCCTTTCCGATTTGGATGGCTTTTATTTCTTTTTCTTCTCTGATGCCGTGGTTGGAACCTCCAATACTATGTTAAATAGAAGTGGCCAGAGTGGGCATCCTTATATTGTTCCAATAGTAGAGGAAAAGCTTTCATCTTGCACCATTGAGTATGTTAGCTGTGGGTTTGTCATAAATGACCTTTTACGTTGAGGTGTGTTCCGTCTATATCAACTTTGTTGCGAGTTGTTACGATGAATGAATGTTGAATTTTGTCAACAGCTTCTTATGCCTCTATTGAGGTGACAGTGTGATTTTTAGCCTTCCTTTTGTTAATGTGGTGTATCACATTGATTGGTTTGTGGATACGGAATCATTCTTGCACCCCTGGAATAAATCCCCCTTGATCATGATGTGTGATCCGTTTCGTGTATTGTTGAATTCAGTTTGCTAATATTTTGTTGAAGATTTTTGCATCTATGTTTATCAGTGATACTGGCCTGTAATTTTATTTTTTGTGTGGTCTTTGGTTTTGGTGTCAGGGTAATGTTGGCCCGGTGGAATAAGTTTGGAAATGTTCCCTCCTCTTCTGCGCTGGATCCCCTATAATGTGAATGTTAGTATGCTTGGTGTTTTCCCAGAGGCCCCTTAAACTAGCCTCATTAATTTTTTTTTCTTTTTGCTGTTTTGATAGAATGATTTCCACTATTCTCCCTTTTAGATCACTTATGCGTTCTTCTGTAACACCTGATCTGTTCTAATTCCTTCTAGTCTATCTTTCAGTTTTTGTACTCTCCAGCTGTGCTTGGTTTGTTTTTTTTATATATATATTTTCGAATTCTTTGTTGAAATTCACACCGTGTTCCTCTATTTTCCCCCGGGTTCAGTGAGCATTTTTATTACTATTGCTTTGACCTCTTTATCAGATAAATTATTTAGCTCCATTTCATTAGGGTTTTTTTTTTTTTTTCCCCTGGGTTTTTACCTTGTTCTTTCACTTTGAACATATTCCTCTGCTTCTCATTTTGTTTCACTTTCTCTCTTTGTCGCTATGAAATTAGGTGAACCAGTTACCCGGCCTTCAAGGCGTGTCCTTGTGTAGGAGTGTCCCTGTGCAATCTGTGTGTGCCCAGTGGCTTCAGTGGAAGAAATGGATCCGAAGAAATCACGAGCTGCCTTCTCCTGGGGTGCACTGGCAGCCAACTCCTTGGTGGGAGGTAGGGCTGGAGCTGGAGGGGTTAGAGCTGGAGCACAGTGGCAGTCACTGCTCTATTAGGGGTGTGTGTGTATGACTGGACCCTGAGGGACTGCGGCAGGAGCCCTGAGAGGGCTGGCCTTCTCCCTGGAAAGAGGGAGGTTTCCGCTTTGATTGAGGGTGGAGGCCAGGGCGGGGCCTGAGGGGCTGGAGCGGCAGTTCTGAGCTGGCCTCACTTCTCCCTGGTGCAGGCGATGGCGGTTACTGCCCTGGGTGAGGGGCTAGAATTGCACTTCTGAATTGGCTCTGCTTCTTCCCATTGTGTGTGACGGTGGTCTCTGTCTGGGTGGGGAGCAGGGCCAGAGCAGATGGGGCTGGAGTAGGAGTCTGCTGTAGGCTGGGGTATGCACTGGAGTGGTCCGGGCAGGCCAGCCAGAGCACCAGGCGGTTTTCAGTCTGCTGCCTCTTGCTAAAACTGGGAGCAAGCAAATCCTTTGCACAATCTTCCAGGGCAGAGTTTCAGTTTCTTACAACCCTCTGGTAAGCCCCATTGGCTTTCAGCCCAGACAAGGGTTCATCTTCCCAGCATCAGACCCCAGGGCTGGGGGGCCTAATATGGGTCTTGACCTCCTCAGTCCTTAGGGAGGATCCCTGAGCCCCTGATACCTCCCTCTTCTTCCGAGTCACTCTTTAAGTGTGTAGGTCCTGACTAAATGGCTTCTCCTCCCCTCCTATCAGACTCTGTGCGGTTCGTTCTTTATAACCTTGGTTGTGGAAGAGCCATTCTTCTGGTCTTCATATTGTTTTCAGAGAGAGTTGCTTTATAAGTAATTGTAGTTTTGATGTGTTCACGGGAGGAGGTGAACTCAGGGTCTTCCTACTCTGCCATTTTGATTCCTCCTTCAGGATGCTTTCGATACAAGTAATAGGAACCCCAACTCAAACTGGTTTAAACAATTAAAGAAATCTATTGTGCTTGTGTAAGGAAAAGACTAGAGGCTTTCAGGTAAGGTTTGATCCAGAGGCACGTCCTTATTATTACTATTAATTCCCAAAGTTTTCAGCTAGCTATGCATTTTTCCCCACATTTTATTCAGACCTCAAAGACCTTGCTTCTTCTCCTTCTCTTCTTCCTTCCTCTTCTTTTGTCTTGCTTACCTGCCTGAGAAGAGATTTCACACATAGGTAAGATTAATTATCCTCAGGGTGACGTCTTATACTCTTCTGCTTGCTAACTGCACCTTCTTTTGGTTCCTTCTGTTTCTGTTCTGAACCACAGTCTCCTTCACTCTGTCTGCAAATATGCCAAGCTTGGTCCTGCCTCTGTGCCCTTGTCTTAGCTGCTCCTTCTGCCTGGACCAGTTTCCTCTTTGATTGTATTAGGGCTGACTTCTTCATATCATGTGCGATATCATTTCAGATGCTTTATCTTATGCAGCACTTTCCCTGGGCACTGTATCCCAAATACATACCCCACCTGCCCCCTCCCCTCTCTTAATCTTCTATTTTATTTTCCCATATATCATATATTACTATCTTCTTTCCCCTTGAAATTTGTTTATTGGCTGCATCTGTCTCTTCCTTGTAGCTTATAAGTGCCAAGAGGCAGGGCCTTGCCTGACTGGCTTTTGCTATAAATCCTTAGTGCCTGGTTCTGTGCTTGGAACGCTGAAAGCTCAATAAATGTCCTGTTGAATGAATGAATGGAAAGTGGGAATAACAAGATTATCTACCTTATAGGCGTGCTAAGAGATTGAATGAGAAAATGCATTTAAAGTGCTTGGCCCGGGACCTGCCTGCTGCAAATTAAATGCCAGTAAGTGGGAATTTTGAGACACATTGTTTTTGCTGATGCTGTCATTGTGTTGTCATTATCCCGGCTTCTGAGCACCTTTCTCCATCACACTCTCATTTGGATGGAAATTATTCCCAGGCCATGACCCAGTTGAAAAGTGGGAAAGTCCCTCAGCCAGCCAGCTGGCTCTCATCGCCTCTGTGCTGCACAAAGCAGTTGGTGTGATTTGTTTCCCTTCGGGGATGGAGTTCAGCAGCGGCTCTGCCCTTGAAATGCCTCCTGGGCTAGGTTTGAACTAAACATGGGAAGCTCAGATGGTTTAAATTTGATTTTCCAGGTCTTCAGAGACCAGTGGAAGCCTCGTCACTTCACTGGCCAAATAAAAGCTATGGAAATAAAGATATGCCTTTGGGAAGGTGACTAGAAAAAAGGCTGATTTTTTTTCCCTAAAAGTTCCCCTTTCCTCTTCTTTGAGACAAATCATTTTTGCCGAGTCCCTTCCCAGAGTTTCTCGAGGCACGATGGGCAGCAGTACCACTATTCGACCTGGGTAGCCAAGACCCCTGCCCTGGGGTGAGGACTCTGCAGGCCACGGAAAGCGCCTGCCGAGAGCCTGTGGGCCTCCTTCTGGACCGCGATCGGGGTGCCTGTGACTCTGGAATGTCCTTGCCCGAGTGGCCCTGAGTCACCGCCTGGACCTGTGCGGGTCACTTGCCCAGGTTCGTCCTCTCCAGTGAAGGTGACATTTGCCACATGAGCAAGAAGTGAGCTCACGTGTTGGCTGGGAGTGAAGGAAATCTGCAATGGGCTTGGACGGGCGTGGGGAGTGTCAGCCAAGACCTTAGAGGCAGCTGAAGCAGCAGGGACTGTGACTGTGATTTCACCAACCTTCTTGATGGAAGTCTTTTGGGAGATCTGGGTTTGGAGAGCTCTGTGACCCACTGGCCTTGTACCTCCCTCTCAGTGTAGAAGTGAGGGCACCTTGTTGT
This sequence comes from Camelus dromedarius, assembly GCF_036321535.1. NCBI lineage: Eukaryota > Metazoa > Chordata > Mammalia > Artiodactyla > Camelidae > Camelus > Camelus dromedarius. The sequence goes on along the minus strand of NC_087449.1, from coordinate 57,611,339 downwards.
CACATGATTACAGAGGCCCCGTGTTGTAGAGAAGAAGCGGGGTCCAATGGAAAAGCGTGAGCGGAGCTGCATGACTCAAGGGGTGAACTCTGTGAGGAGCCATTGACGTGCCCCCCCAGATTCTTGCCGCCCCGCCTGTGTCCTGGACCCGCAGCAGTTGCTGCATCCGGGCCAGGCCCCCAGGTGTGGCTTCTATCCCTGACTTGTGATCATTCACTCCTTTATTTACTTAACTAGTGTCCCACTGCATCATGTATAGAAGATTTGCAGTCTCAGGTGGTCACCTTCCTGCCACTCAGCATGGACCTGACTATTCCACCTGCTCAGGCAGTATGTGCCAGTTTAACTCCATCTTAAAACTGAATACAAAAGGAAAATGAAAATGAGTTTTGGACTGTGTACGATTTCTGTTAAAATAGCCAAGAGAGAGCCATAACTGAGAACTGAGTGTTTCATTTCACTCTGGCTGGATGGTATAAATGAGAACCCAGAGGCCCAGCTGGCCTGTGTGTCACCTGGCACTCACACCAACATCCCAGGCAAGGCTTCCTAAAGTCATGAGCAGTGGAAGGAACAGACTTTGGATCAAGATAGATCTGGATTTGAGTTCTCATTCCATCAATTATATGCTGCACATGCATCACTCTGTGTGTGCACGCAGATGTGTTTATAGGATACATTTCCAGAAGAGGGGATGCTGAGTCAAAGATAAGTGCTTTTACAAAAGACCAATTGTCCTATGATTTCTCCTCATAGCATGCTGTTATCATTGGTTTGTGCATTGGTTTATTTTATTTTCTTCATTTTTTTCTCTTCTTCCTTCATTTCCACTACCAATTATCCTTCATATGTTTATTTAGATCAATGGTTTCCTTGAAAAATATTTAGTGATTCTGCTGTGTGTGCTTTTCAGCTATACACAAGATTCTGCACTGTATTTTTCCCTTTTTCTTCTGCCAAGATTGCAAATTTGCAGAGGCTGCTGACTCCCTTTGCCAGATCCAATCTGGCAAAACTACAGATTTGAGGGAGAATCTAGGATTTGAAGAACTGACAAAAGAACTTACACAGGGACCTACAAGGAGGTCTGAAGCTGATCTCCACAGCTGGGAGTGGATGTTGAAAAAGGACCAGCTGTTCCCTGGAGCAGAGGATGGCCAGTTTGGGCAAGGACTGGATAGGCTAGAAAGAAGCTTCTTAAGTTCTCTTATGCCTCTCCCTTTGTCACTTCACCCTAGATGCCAGAACTGAGATGCTCAAGTTCTAGAGGAAATATTAGGGCTGTCCAAAATCCTGCTGGGGTGAGTAATTGTTAAAAACAATACAGGTTCTTCATCTACCCTCAGGCATTCATTTTTTTCATTTCATCCTTCACTAATTCCTCCTCCAGCAACTCCCCAATCCCAGGGATGGCTGATTTCAACCTCAGGATGCAGCTTCCTGCCAGTGCTGCTGCTTCCCAGGTGTTTAATGAGGAAATCCTGCCCGGAGCACCTCTCTCCTCGCCCTAAATTACCTCAAGGCACACAGACCACACCCACTAAAGGAAAAGAATTTTACTTGACAAAGTATACCGTCTGAACAGAATTGTCAGAATGGACGAGCAGGAAATTAAAATAAGCATGGTAAACACATGTATGTAGGTAGGGGAAGATATTAGTTATAAAAGCCAAGAATAAGAAATTATTCAAACAAAATCTCAGTGTAAATGTTAGTCATGAAGAATATAATTGTTGAAATAGGACGGCTAGCTGCAAAATGACACAAGGGTCTTAGATCGAGAAATCCTTTAGGAGAAAGTGTAAAGATAAAATATTGAAAATAGAAAATAAAATCTAAGAGATACAGAGGATAAATGTGCTAACTATCTGGATAACAGAAGTCTCAGAAGGAGAGAGGGAAAATGGAGGAAAGGAAATTTTCAAGAAAATATTAAAGAAAGCTGAAAGGATCTAAGAATGCACACAGAACGGATAAAGGAAAACTGACAGCTAGACACACTGTAGTGAAATTAAGAACCTCAAAGACAAAGAGGGAAATTTTTTTTTTAAATTGAAGTACAATTGACCTATAACACTATGTCAGCTCTAGGTGTGCAACCTACTGATTTGATATTACTGTGCCTTATTACTAAATGATCACTGTAAGTCTAGTCACCATGCAAAGTTATTACAATATTATTGACTATATTCTCCATGCTGTATATTTCATCCTCCTGCCTTATTCGTCTTATAACTGAAAGTTTGTACCTCTTAATTCCCTTTACTGTTTCACCCATCCCACCACTTACCTTCCCTCTGGCAATTGCTCGTTTGTTCTCTGTATATGAGTTTGTTTCTGTTTTTGTTATATTTGTTCATTTGTTTTGTTTTTTTAGATTCCACTTTTAAGTGAAATCATACAGTATTTGTCTTACTCTGTCTGACTTATTTCACTTAGCATAATACCCTCATGTTGTCACAAATGGCAAGGTTTCATTCATTTTAGTGGCCAAGTAATATTCCATTGTACATATATACCATAACCTCTTTATCCATTCATCTGTTGACGGGCACTTCAGTTACTTGCATATCTTGTCTATTGTAAATAATGCTGCAATAAACATAGGGATGCATATATCTTTTTATTTTATTTTATTGAAGTATAATCAGTTATATTGTGTCAATTTCTGATGTATAGCATAATGTCCCAGTCATGCATATGCATACATATATTTGTTTTCATATTTTTTTCATTAAAGGTTATTACAAGATATTGAATATAGTTCCCTGTGCTGCTATATGGAAGAAAATTTTTTTAAATTGATTTTGATATATAGTGGCTAACATTTGCAAATCTCAAACTCCCAAATCTATCCCTTCCCATCCCCTTGCCCCAGGTAACCATGAGATTATTATGTCTTTGAGTCTGTTTCTGTTGTGTAGATGAGTTCATTAGTGTCCTCTTTTTTCTTTTTTTGAGATTCTGCATATGAGTGATATCATATGATATTTTTCTTTTTCTTTCTGGCTCACTTCATTTAGAATGACCATCTCCAGGTCCATCCATGTTGCTGCAAATGGCACTATTTTACTCTTTCTTATAGCTGAGTAGTATTCCATTGTATAAATATACCACAACTTCTTCATCTAGTCATCTGTTGATGGACATTTAGGTTGCTTCCATGTCTTGGCTATTGTATATAGTGCTGCTATATTGGATATAGTGCTATATTGAGGGGCATGTATGTTTTCAAATTACAGTTCCTTCTGGATAAATGCCCAGGAGTGGGATTGCTGGATTGTATGGCCGTTTGGAAGAACCTCCATATTGTTTACCATAGTGGCTGCACCAACTTACATTCCTGTCAACAGTGTACAAGGGTTCCCTTTTCTCTATGTCCTTGCCAACACCTTCATATTTGTCTGTTTGATAATAGCCATTTTGCAAGTGTGAGGTGATATCTCATTGTGGTTTTGATTTGCATTTCTGTGATGATTAGTGATGTTGGCTATCTGCATGTCTTCTTTGGAAAAATGTCTATTCAGTTCCTCTACCCACTTTTTTTTTTTTTTTTTTTTAACATTTTTTATTGATTTATAATCATTTTACAATGTTGTGTCAAATTCCAGTGTTCAGCACAATTTTTCAGTTATTCATGGACATATACACACTCATTGTCACATTTTTTTCTCTGTGAGTTATCATAACATTTTGTGTATATTTCCCTGTGCTATACAGTGTAGTCTATTCTACAATTTTGAAATCCCAGTCTATCCCTTCCCACCCTCCACCCCCCTGGTAACCACAAGTCTGTATTCTCTGTGAGTCTATTTCTGTCCTTTATTTACGCTTTGTTTTTGTTTGTGTTTGTTTTTGTTTTTGTTTTTTAGATTCCACATATGAGCGATCTCGTATGGTATTTTTCTTTCTCTTTCTGGCTTACTTCACTTAGAATGACATTCTCCAGGAGCATCCATGTTGCTGCAAATGGCTTTATGTTGTCGGTTTTTATGGCTGAGTAGTATTCCATTGTATAAATATACCACATCTTCTTTATCCAGTCACCTGTTGATGGACATTTAGGCTGTTTCCATGTCTTGGCTATTGTAAATAGTGCTGCTATGAACATTGGGGTGCAGGTGTCATCCTGAAGTAGATTTCCTTCTGGATACAAGCCCAGGAGTGGGATTCCTGGGTCATATGGTAAGTCTATTCCTAGTCTTTTGAGGAATCTCCACACTGTTTTCCATAGTGGCTGCACCAAACTGCATTCCCACCAGCAATGTAGGAGGGTTCCCCTTTCTCCACAGCCTCTCCAGCATTTGTCATTTGTGGATTTTTGAATGACGGCCATTCTGACTGGTGTGAGGTGATACCTCATTGTAGTTTTGATTTGCATTTCTCTGATAATTAGTGATATTGAGCATTTTTTCATGTGCTTTTTGATCATTTGTATGTCTTCCTTGGAGAATTGCTTGTTTAGGTCTTCTGCCCATTTTTGGATTGGGTTGTTTATTTTTTTTCTTATTGAGTCGTATGAGCTGCTTATATATTCTGGAGATCAAGCCTTTGTCGGTTTCGCTTGCAAAAATTTTCTCCCATTCCGTAGGTTTTCTTCTTGTTTTATTTCTGGTTTCCTTTGTTGTGCAGAAGCTTGTAAGTTTCATTAGGTCCCATTTGTTTATTCTTGCTTTTATTTCTTCTAGGAGAAAATTTTTTAAATGTATGTCAGATAATGTTTTGCCTATGTTTTCCTCTAGGAGGTGTATTGTATCTTGTCTTATGTTTAAGTCTTTAATCCATTTTGAGTTGATTTTTGTATATGGTGTAAGGGAGTGTTCTAGCTTCATTGTTTTACATGCTGCTGTCCAGTTTTCCCAACACCATTTGCTGAAGAGACTGTCTTTATTCCAATGTATATTCTTGCCTCCTTTGTCAAAGATGAGTTGACCAAAAGTTTGTGGGTTCATTTCTGGGCTTTCTATTCTGTTCCATTGGTCTGTATGTCTGTTTTGGTACCAATACCATGCTGTCTTGATGACTGTAGCTCTATAGTATTGTCTGAAGTCTGGGAGAGTTATTCCTCCAGCCTCTTTCTTTCTCTTCAGTAATGCTTTGGCAATTCTAGGTCTTTGATGGTTCCATATGAATTTTATTACGATTTTTTCTAGTTCTGTGAAATATGTCCTGGGTAATTGGATAGGGATTGCATTAAATCTGTAGATTGCCTTGGGCAGTGTGACCATTTAACAATATTGATTCTTCCAATCCAAGAGCATGGAATATCTTTCCATTTTTTAAAGTCTTCTTTAATTTCCTTCATCAATGGTTTATAGTTTTCTGTGTATAATTCTTCCACCTCCTTGGTTAGATTTATTCCCAGATATTTTATTACTTTGGGTGCTATTTTAAAGGGGATTGTTTCTTTACTTTCTTCTTCTGTTGATTTTTCGTTAGTGTAAAGAAATGCAACTGATTTTTGAACGTTGATTTTGTAACCTGCTACCTTGCTGAATTCTTCAATCAGCTCTAGTAGCTTTTGTGTGGACCTTTTAGGGTTTTCTATATATAGTAACATGTCATCAGCATATAATGACACTTTTACCTCTTCTTTTCCAATTTGGATCCCTTTTATTTCTTTCTCTTGCCTGACTGCTGTGGCTAGGACTTCCAGGACTATGTTGAATAGAAGTGGTGATAGTGGGCATCCTTGTCTTGTCCCAGATTTTAGTGGGAAGCTTTTGAGTTTTTCACCGTTGAGTACTATGCTGGCTGTAGGTTTGTCATATATGGCTTTTATTATGTTGAGATATGTTCCCTCTATACCCACTTTGGCGAGAGTTTTTATCATAAATGGGTGTTGAATTTTATCAAATGCTTGAAAAGGAGGGAATACTCCCAAACTCATTCTATGAAGCCACCATCACCCTGATACCAAAACCAGGCAAAGACACTACAAAAAAAGAGAATTATAGGCCAATATCACTGATGAACATAGACGCCAAAATCCTCACCAAAATTTTGGCAAATAGAATCCAACAACACATAAAAAAGATTATACATCATGACCAAGTGGGGTTCATCCCAGGGAAACAAGGCTGGTTCAACATACGCAAATCAATCAGTGTAATACATCACATCAACAAGAGAAAGGACAAAAACCACATGATCATCTCAATCGATGCAGAAAAAGCATTTGATAAAATTCTACCCACTTTCTAATCAGTTTGTTTATCATTTTTAAGCTGAGTTGTATGAGTTCTTTGTATATTTTGGATATTAACTCCCTATCAGATATATCATTTGCAAATATATTTTCTCATTCAGTAGGCTGCCTTTTCATTTGGTTGATAGTTTCCTTTGCTGTGTGAAAATGTTTTAGTTTTATGTAGTCCCATTTATTTATTTTTGTTTGTTTCCCTTGCCTCAGGAGACATATCAAAAAAATATTGCTAAGACATGTCAAAGAGCATAGTGCTTATGTTTCCTTCTATGAATTTTATGGTTTCAGGCTTACATTGAAGTCTTTAATCTATTTTGAGTTTATTTTTGTATATGGTGTCAGAAAGTAGTCCAGTCTGATTCTTTTGCATGTAGCTGTCCAGTTTTCTCAGCACCATTTATGGAGGAGCCTGTCTTTTCCTGGTTATATATTCTTGCCGTCTTTGTTGTAGATTAATTGCCCATAAAAGTGTAAATTTATTTCTGGGCTCTCTATTTTGTTCCATTTGTCTTTGCATCTGTTTTTGTGCCAGTAGCATACTTTTTGGAAACACACAGTGTTTACCATACTGTAGCTTTGTACTATAGCTTGAAATCAGTGAGCATGATACCTATAACTTTGTTATTCTTTCTCAAGATTGTTTTGGCTATTAAGGGTTTTTTTTTGTGTGTTTCTACACAAATTTTAGAATTATACTAGTTTTGTGAGCAAAATTTCCTTGATATTTTGATAGAGATTGAACTGACTCTGTAGACTGCCTTGGGTAGTACGGTCATTCTAATAATATTAATTCTTCTAATCCATGAGGACCATATGTTTTCCCCTTTTTTTGTGTTGTCTTCAACTTCTTTCATCAATGTCTTATAGCTTTCTGAGTACCAGTCTTTTACCTTGCTGGTTAGATTTATTCCCAGGTATTTTATTCTCTTGATGCAACTGTAAGTGGAATTGTTTTCTTAATTTCTCTTTTTGATAGTTCATTGTTACTGTATAGAAATGCAATATATTTACGTACATTAATTTCATATTTTGCAACATCACTGAATTCATTTATTAGTTCTGATAGATTTTTGGTGGAATCTTAAGGGTTTTCTATATATAGTATCATGCCATTTGTGAACAGTAACAGCTTTACTTCTTCTTTTCCAATTTGGATTCCTTTTATTTCTTTTTCTTGTCTGATTGTTGTGGCTAGGAGTTCCAATAATGTGTAGAATAAAAGTGGTGAGAGTGGGCATCGTTGTCTTGTTCCTGATCTTAAGAGGAAATGCTTTCAGATTTTACTATTGAATATGATGTTGGCTGTAGGTTTGTCATATATGACCTGTATTATGTTGAAGTATGCTCCTTTTATACCCACTTTGTGGAATGCTTTTTTTAAAATCATAAATGGATGTCGAATTTTAACAAAAACTTTTTCTGCATCTATTGAGATGATCATAGGTTTTTATTCTTCAGTTTGTTAATGTGATATTTCATGTTGATTGAATTGCAAATATTGAACTATCCTTGTATCTGTAGAATAAATCTCACTCTATCATGGTGTATGATCTTTTAAATGCATTATTGAATTCGGTTTGCTAATATTTTTTTGAGGACTTTAGCATCTATGTTCATCAGTGATATTGGCCTGTAATGTGTGTGTGTGTGTGTGTGTGTGTGGTGTCTTTGTCAGGTTTTGGTATCAGGGTTATGCTGCTGGCCTCATGAATATGTGTGGAAGCATTCCCTCCTCTTCAAGTTTTTGGAATAGTTTGAAAAGCATAGGTACTAACTCTGCTTTAAATGTTTGGTAGAATTCACCTATGAAATTATCTGGTCCTGGAAATTTGACAGAGTAATTTGATGTTCATTGAATCAAATAATAAAACACCTGGGTTGATATTTTGTATGTATTTTATTTCGCAAAAATAGTGATCTGAAGGAGGGAGGGTATAGCTCAGTGGTAGAGTGCACGCTTAGCACGCGCGAAGTCCTGGGTTCAATCTCCAATACATCCATTTAAATAAATAAACTAACTAACTAACTAATAAATAAATAAGCCTAATTACTCCTTAAAATAAATAAATAAATAAATAAAAATTTAGAAGTAGTGATCTGAGTAATCAATATGCCTTCATAGGGTGCATTGCCAGAAGTGAGGCTGTTGAGCCAAAGGATAAATGTATGTCTAACTTTTTTTGGTGGAGGGGGAATCAATTAGGTTTATTTATTTATTTTTAAAATGGAGTTACTTGGGATTGAACCAGGACATCATACATGCTAGGTGAGCATTCTGCCACTGAGGTATACCCTTCCCCAGTGCAAGTCTCATTTTAGTCGATATTGCCAGTTTGCCCTCTGTGGGCATTCTACCCTCCCACCAACCACCTCTGAGAGGCCGGGTTCCCCATGCAGCCTTGCCAAGAGAGCAGGTTGTCACTCTTCTGGATTTTTATCCATTCTGATCAGTAAAAATAGTATCTCAGTGGAGATTTAATTTACATTCCTCTTATCATGAGAGTGAGAATGTGATCAGGGCTACTGCTAGCAACTGAAGCATCTTTATGCAGAATTAGAAAAAAGCACCCCTTCCAGGATGAATTACAGAAAGGCACCACTTCTGGGTGGATGCAGAGCTTGCAGCTCCCATCCATGCTCTGTAAGCAGGGTACCTTTCTGAGATCCACACCCAGCAGCCCTGATGATAATTATTAAAGAACTGGGTGGGCTGTAGCTGGTCCAGGTAAGAACATCTCAGCAGAACCCTGGATGACGGGAGGGGAAGTAGCATCCACGTGAGGGTAGGACCAGCGACATAATTTGTGAGTCCCAGTGAGAGATAAAATGCAAGACTCCACATCATTAAGAATTCTGAGATGGCTGAGGCAGTGCATTCAACTAGGTGCAGCGCCCACTGGGACTCTGCATGGGTTGCAAGTCCAGGGAGCCAGCCCTGGGTGAGGGGACAAATGCCCTGAGAATCCAGCTGATGGCCAGCATTACACTGACCCACCTTCACCAGGCTGGCAACATACAAGAAAAATGTACCACGTGGAAGACATGAGCTATAGCTGCCCAAACATCAAGAACCACATTCCTGTTTTCCCTAACAGGCCAGCAAGAGCTGCTCTTGCCCAGGGAAGGAGAGGGTATTATTATTGTAATAATAATAAAAAATTCAGACATGCTTTACAGTGCTTTACATTCATTAACCCTTTTACTTCTCCAACAAGCCTGTGCACTTGGTTATCTCCATTTAGATGAGGGAACTAAGGTTTAGGGAAGTGATGGTGGTGGGGATTTGACTCAGCCAGTCTGACTCTAAAGTCTGTGTTTTTAACGTCTTATACTATATTGCCTTGTACTGTGAAGGAAAAGCCGAGCTGGGCCTAACTCGTAAATCTAAGTGTAACAAGTGTCGGGTTACTGATCTGAGTTCTGCTGGGCTGACTCATAAATCTAAGTTAATAAGTGTCGGTTTGCTGATTCCCTGCTCATGTTTGTTCTCGCTAGCCAGATGGATTTTCAGAGAGGCATATCTGGCCTTGGAATGACTGTTTGCTGCCTTCCTGCCTCTGCCTTTGTGATAATGATGCTGCTAAAGCTGTTCCATGTCTATTGGCCGAATACCCCAAGCTTGTAATTAACCCTATAAAACCTCATGCACACGTTTTGCAGGTGCTCAGAGCTTCGGAGCAGAAACCCCTCTGAGCCTGCGGCGTAATACATCTGAGTACTCCAACCCTCCGAGTGGTGCTTGTTTCTCGGCTGGCCTGTCGATTCCGTAACAGTACCAGTTTATTCTCACACTGAAAGTGCCTGGAGCAGTGCGTGCACACACATACACACACTCACATCTAGCTTGCCAAATGGATTGCTTTATTCAGAAGAGCCCACCAGAAGTGTAGCTGCTACGCTAAGCATGAAGTCTGACTTAAAAGAGCATGGAAATGGGAAAATCCCCCGCTGCCCAAGGAAGCAGAGGGAAGGGGCCAGGCATACATGCTCAGGCTTTGGGCTTCTCATTCCAGATAGACGGCTTCTGTCTGGGAAGGGAGGGACTCCTGGCTTGCCTCTAGGATGTGAAAGAGGGTTTCCTTCATTCGCCAGGAAACTTGGCTAGGGGAGGGGGGCAGGTGCTGGAAAAGGAAACTCAGCACTGAGTGGCAAGGCTTCTGGGATCAGGGGACCTTCAGCACTTGGGGGCACTCCCACTGCACAGCAGGTTACTATAGTATTGAAGCCTTTTATTATAGGTCTTCTGGTTTCTTGCAAAACAATCGGCAGCTTTTTTATCACACTGACACAGTTCTCTCCTACAGTATTCCTGTTTGTCTGAAATCACAAGAAAATAAACACAGGATGAGAGGTTTGTTAATATTTTACGGTTTCTTGTGGGAAGTCAGGGGGAGAAGCCCCCCTGTCTTCCAGGGGCTTCTAGCCTGGGAAGCATCTATGTTCCAGACATTTCTGACTGATGGGGAGACAGAATTCCTGCCCTCAGAACCCTTACCTCCAGTATGATGGGAACACCAGCAGCCATGCACTGGTATTTTGTTAAAGGCCTTCCTGTGTCTTTCTCCTTGCTAGCAGATGCGTCCAGGGTACAAAGCCCCAGGGCCCCGGGACCATGGAATGGGTCATGATTGGTGTAAACCAGTCATAGTCATCCCTTTTTTCTTTGTAGTGATTGGTTTCTGGGTAGCCTGTGACCTTGCTCTGACCAATGAGCCACACGGGAAAGTCTGCTGGGGGCTTCTGGGAAGTATTAATTTCCTCCCTCAGAGAGACATACAAAAGGAGAGCCTCTTTCGGAGAGTAAAGCCATAATGCTTGGAGCTGTAGCATGTCTTGGCATCACATTGCCAACACGGCAGAGCAGAAGGTTGGGAGAAGGCTGAGTCCTTCAAGACAAAGTTGAGAAGCTGCCCCAGCCCTGGCACTGCCCCCTTCCAGACTTCAGTTATGTGAGAGTCAGAATTTCTATGTTTGAGCCTCTTTTAGTTGGGAATCTTGTTGCTTGCCACCCAAAGCCTGCGAAAGACGCACGACCTTATGGAGAGGTCATGATGGGGAGACGTAATTTCTGATCTTACAGAACTCAGGCTGTTGGGCAAGAGTCCACGCTTTCTCAAAATCCCACTCGTGGGTCTACTTCCCACTCACTGCCTCTGCTTCACCTCCCACCCACCTTCCAATCTGCTCTAATCTGGCTTTACCCTCACCAGCTCATGGAACCAGCTCCCACTGAGGTCCTCAGTGGTCCTCCCGCCTTTAGATCCGAGGAGCCTTGTCAGCCCTCATCCTGGAGGACTCCTCTGTTAAGCTGGCTGCCATTAATCATCTCCTCCTTGCCAACTCCCTGACTTTCTTGATTTTTCTCCTCTCTCTCTGATTCTCCCTCCTCTGTCTCTTTTCTGGGCCTTTTAACATGAAATGGGTGAATATACCCACCTCTCTGCTGCCACCTCCTGAACCTGTGCCCCAGTCCAGACCCCTCCCTTGAGCTGATGAGTTCCTTCATCCGGCTGCCTGATGCACATCTCCCTGGGTGTTCTGGAAGCCTCCAAACTCAACATGCTCCCAGTAGAACTCCTCCTCCCCTCACCCACCAGGACCTCCTCAGTTACACAGCCCACACAGTTGTAGAGCCACTCAACAGCTCCCTATCACCCCAGCCAGTCAACTACCAAGCTGGGCAGATTCTATCTTAAATGTAACTTAATGTCGCTCTCCACCCCTTCCATCCTGACCACCATTGCCATAGGTCAAGCTCTTACTGTCTCATGTTCTGTCTTATGGCAACGGCCTTCTCACTGCTCCCCCCTTCCATCTGTCTTCGTCCACCCTCAGCCAGCGTGAGTCCTCTGAAATGCCAGTCTGATCATGTCACTCCTTTGCCTAAGAGCTCCCTACTGCTTTAGGACAAAATCTAAACTGAATATGGCTTTGGAGTCTTGATCTAGCCCCCTCCTATCTCTCCAGCATCATCCCTCACCGCTCCATCTTATCCTCACATTTCCCTTCAGCAGCATGGAATTATTGCCGTTCCCTTGGGTCCCTTTGACCTTGCTCTGTCCTCCCATTGTGGTGCCCCAAACCCTCCTTCGGCCTGACTTCTCACTGCCTTGAAGACTCAGCATGGAGGTCACCACTCTCAGGAACCTTCCTTGAAATTCAGGCTGTGTTCAGGGCCCTGTCCTTTTTCTTACTTCCTCCTGGAGTCTGCCATGTTTATTTTCACCTTCTTCACTTCCCACTCAACTGTGAGCATCCTGACGCAGGGACACTGTCCCTTCGTATCCATCTCTGGTGCCCGGCGCAGTGGACACTCAGTAAAATGAACAAAGGAGGCTGGGCGGGGTTGTAGGACTCTTTCTTACCACAAATGATTTGGCCCCAGAGGTAAGCAAACTTGTAACTCAGTAACATGGTGCCGCAGCCGATTGTCTTCAGACGTCTGTAGCAACAGTCATGCGCCATGCAGCACCTGTGACAAGACCACGCTATTGGGGCTGTCCCCCTGTGGCTCCAGGGAGCCTGGCGCTCTGTGGTCTTACCTCTTTGACCCTGGGCAGGGACCCAAGGATGTTGCAATAGTTTAAAGTGGAGTTTCCTCTGCTCTAGGGGAGTCCGGTCCCCAGTGTTTTTCTTGAGAACTAAAGCAGCACCCTCTCTTTGAAAGACTTTCCACCCCTTACACATTTATATGCATAAACAAAAAAAATTGGCTGCTTTTTCAGCTGGAGTTCTGTGCTGATGAGACAGCAGCATGAGGCTTACAGCTCCCAGCCCCGCTGGGGCCACAGGCGGGCAGAGGGAAGGGAGGACTGGGCGTGGCCTCACCGATCTGTTGCATCCTTGGGGGACCCTTTGCCACCCAGGCCACAGTAGCAACCATAGAAGCCATAAGTGGACACAGGTTCCTTTCCTGTCGTATACTGGATCATTTTCCGAAAACCCAGCAAGTCTCCACGGACCTGCAGCAGGCCTGGAAGGAAATCACTTGGTGTTGGGGGCTGCGGCCCTGGGTCCTCCCTCTGCTTCTCTCTGCTACTCCCCCTCCCCCTCCCTATAATGGTCCCTCTCTTCCTCCCACTGAGGGCATGACGCAGTGGGAAGGGAAGCTGGGGGATGAGGGTGCTTCCCTCCCCCTTGCAGCCAGAAGTCAGGGTCCACTCTTACCAAAGGCCATGATCACTGCCAACAGCAGGAGGGTCTTCATGTTGGGATCCTGTGTGGGAGAGATGCAGATAGCCTGGCCTAGACTCCTCTCCCAGGTGGTTCCGTTCCTAGACTCTTCCGCCCTGGCCCCTGTTCTCCTGTTCACACTCAACAACCCTGGTGAAGGAGTCCTCAAGGGAGCACACAGACAGGCTCCTCAATCCCAGGTGGGGTCCAGCGTGACTGCCTTCATCACACACAGAGTGTACAAGTAATGTGCACACGCACGACCTCCAGGTCCTTCCCATCTTCGGTGAACGTTTCACACATTGAGACCCATTCCCCCACCCATAATGCACTAATGAGAACTCCATGCCCCTCATCAGACTCACAGTTCCTGGAAGGTTGCAACCAGATCATCCTAACAAACCAGGAGATCCCTGAGGTCCTAGGTTGTGTGTCCCTCTCTAGACATATCCAACTCGCCTCCACCCAACACTGGATTCAAAGCTTGGGAGTCTCACCCATGGAGTCCGATCCCCAGTGTTTTTCTCCAGAACTAAAGCAGCAGTCCTCTCTTTGAAAGACTTTCCCGACCCCTTATACACCTATGTGTGCAAACACATACCTACTCACACATGTGTGCACACATGTGTATACACACACACACACTCGAGTTCATCTCCTAGAGCAGACGTCCTTTGATATAATATACTCATGTGCCTACACAACACATTTGTGCACACACACTCTCTTGTACAAACCAAATCATGCCTGTGCAGGCTTGTGTTCAAGTGTGCCTACATACACATGCACATATATGCACACACACACACACACACACACAAAACATAGCCACACTTGAAGGCAGCCAAGGAGCAGGGACCGGGCATTAATTTCTGGGTATTTAGTTCTCAGAGGATGCTGGAGTTGATACTTCCAAGTGACTGCCTTGTTTATTCTGAACTCCAGTTAAATGGCTGCTCCCATTGGGAGCTTGGGAGTTGGGCTGGGAGGGGAAGGGAGCAGGGGTATGGCCAGTAGGGGAACTCAGAGTTCGGCACACCTGTGCCCCTAAACAATCCTCTTTTCTTCCTCGCATCAGCTGGCAGGACAGAGCTGAGGATGGAAAAACTTTGTGCCATTAGCAGATGCCAGAATTTTAGATTACTTTCTATGGGCCTCTTGGGCCTCTCTCCCGAGTGAATAAATTCCCAGAACTGGGTCTGGGGATGGCCAGCAGTCACCTCCCTGCAACCACTTCCAGGAGAGGGCAGGGGCCATCAGCGGGTCACAAATGACTGCCCTTTCTTCTGCTAAATGTGACATTCAGGAACAAGAAAAAGGGCATTTAGTGTTATTCATTCATTCAATCAATCAGTCTTTCCCAGGTAGCACATACTAAGCCTCTGCAAAGGGCCAGGACCCACGTCAGCCTCTCAGGAGGTGATGAGGACTTGTCCTGCCCCAGGGACCCCAGGGACTGCAGCACAGAAAGACATACAATGGGGCGGACGGTCCCTTCCCACTGACTTGGATCAGCGCCTCCACTGCCTTTTCTTGTTCCTCTTTATCTCGCTCCCCTTCTGGAAAAAGCCAGAGACCGTCCTGGAGACTCCCCCACAAGTTCTGCTTCCGCCTCATCCCCAGTCCTCACCTGTTTGGAGACGGAGCTGACCAAGGCTCCTGGGGTCTACTGCTCTTTCTTCTTCAGCCTCAGGGACACAGTGACTCCAGCTTTCATTTCTAAGACATGTGTTTTATCCTGGCCCGTCAACACTAAGAATTTAGCTTCCACGGCCTTACCACTCCCCAACACCAGTCCCCTCAGAAGCAAGCGAGGCAGAGGATGTGATCCTTATCACCATTCTGTCTGCTCCCAACACTCTCCAGGTAACTGGGCCCCGGAAATAGCCTGGCCAGCAAAATGTGAGCATCCGTGCTGAGGGCCACTGCCAGGCTGAAACTAAGTAAAAACTCCATGCAATGCCCTCGTCTTTCTCTGCCCCTCGTGCTGGAAGCAGAAGACGGAAACAGCTCGGATCCCTGAGTCACAGCATGGAGGAGAGTGTCCTGGAGAGTCCCGCAGAGCCTCAGCGGTCTTGGTGTAAGCAAGAAATACAATGTGGTTGTGTTAAATCACTGATGTTGTGTGTCGATCTCAGCCTACCAATAACCAGTGTTGTGGCTGAACCAGCCCCTATGGTTCTTGTGTTTGCAAGATGCCCTGCAGCAACAACCATTAGAAAACTTTGACAAAAACAAAGGTTTACTACTTACAGGACCTGGAAATGACAATACACACCTGGGTCCACATAGCGAGGTCACGGGGAGAGAGAGAGCCTGAGATCGTGGGCCTGGGGTTCTGCTTTTATTGGCTTCCAGGCAGAGAGGGGGGAGGCAGGGAGTGGCTAGGGTTTTGTGTACTCACTCCTTATTGATGAATTTAAAACAGAAGAGCAGGAATTAAAAGCAGCAAGAAGAGAACAAACAGATGGCTTCATGGTAGAATTAACCAAAATTTCGAAAACAAAGGAGCCTCAGTGA
This sequence comes from Camelus dromedarius, assembly GCF_036321535.1. Taxonomy (NCBI): domain Eukaryota; kingdom Metazoa; phylum Chordata; class Mammalia; order Artiodactyla; family Camelidae; genus Camelus; species Camelus dromedarius. The sequence goes on along the minus strand of NC_087449.1, from coordinate 57,595,441 downwards.
GAGGAGGCGGCTTGGTTCTTTATGTACTTGTGTGGCTGTTACGTGTTTATTCAAGATAACCTTTAGAGTGGGTACGTCGGCAATCCATCAAAGGCTAGCAGGCACTAATCAAAGGTTGGCAGGCACTTACATTAGAAAGAAAATGAACAAACCCCCTAAATAGCTGTCAGGGTTTACACTACAATAATCTAATCTATACTAACAGCCATCCGGGCAGCTTTCATCTTGAAGATACAATTTCCTTGAAGTGCTCAGCTTGTGCTTTGGGTTGAATTGTGTCCCCCACCAAATTCCTATGTTGAAGTCCTAACTTCCAGTTAAGACCTCAGAATGTGACTTTATTTGGAAACCGGGTCTTTGTGTGAGTGAGGAGTTCAGATAAGGGTATTAGGGTGGGCCTTAACTGACAACATGACTGATGTCTTTATAAAAAGGGGAGATCTTGGCATAGAGATACACACACATCTTCACTGGGAGAATTCCATGTGAAGAAGAAGGTGGAGACGGAGGGGGTGTTTCTATAAGCCAAAGAAGGCTGAAGATGGTGGGGAAACCCCTACAGCCAGGGGAGAGGCATGGAACAGACTCTTCTCATAGCCCTCAGAAGGAGCCAACCACACTGGCATCTTGATGTTAGACTTCTGGCCTCCAGAACTGTGAGACCATACATTTCTACCATTTAAGCTGCTCAATTTGTGGTACCTTGTACCTGGTACAAATTCTTAGCAAATTAATCCAGCCTCCAGAGATCTCTGTGCGTCTCTGTAGTGTGGGACTTGTGAACAAAGAATGTCACCAGCTATATCAGTAAACAGAAGACATTGCAGCCATCAAGCCATCACCCCTGCAGCCACCCACTATGGTACACCCTGAGGGGACTCGAGATGGAGAAATACAGGATACTGGCCCTCCATAGTGAAGGTGCATATCGAAGGAATAGTTTCCTTAAGCCCAGACTCTTGTATCTTCCCCTACAGAGAAAAGCACTAAATTCATTAACTTGAGATGTCTGCGTTCTCTTTAATTAGCAGTCATCTTTTGATGTTTGACCACCTTTTTGTTTTGTTTTGGTTTTGGTTTTTTGCAAAAACTCCTATAGATGTTGTCCCCTCCCTTACCTTTCCAGGACAGTCCCACAGAGCTATTTCAGAGGCTGTGTCCCAGGCTTAAGTCCTCAGTAATGCCTCAGATAAAATCTCATTTTCAACTTTTAGGTTCTGCATTTTTTTTTTTCAGTTGCTGAGATTCCTGCTCTCATGTCCATTTGTTTTAGGCCTAAATGAAGGTTCAGAGGCGATGGGCTAGATGTTGACCTTTTTTAAAGGCCTCGGCTTTTGGAACACTGTCATTTCTAGGACAGGCAAACTGCCACCCCCTCTGTGTATCCTGGTGGCATCCAGGCCCCAGTGCCCAAGGACTCTGGTGATGTCACACACTGCCTCTCCTTTTTCCATCTTTTCAGAATTTCCCACAAGAATTCAAAGTCCGTGATTTGGCTCCTTGTCCAACCTTCTTCATCAAGGATGAATTTAAGCACTTGGAGTGTGTCAGTGAACAAAACAAAAATTCTACTCTTGTGGGGCTTGCATTTTAGTGGACTGAGACAGACAATAAACAAAAGACACAATAAATAAATGATTTACAGTTGACCCTTGAACAACATGAGCCATCAGAAATCCGTGTGTAACTTTGCAGTGGGCCCTGGTATCCATGGCTCTGCAGAAATAGATCCCACCAATCTGCGATTGTGTAGCACTGTAGTGTATACTTATTTTGAAAAATCCATGTATAAATGGACCTGCACAGTTTGAACCTGTGTTGTTTTCAAGGGTCAACACCTTGACCCTTGAATGGTGATAAAGCCAAGGGGAAAGAGGCAATAGAGATGGATAAGGGAAGCAGGAGTGTGTCTGGGGGAAGAGTGGACTGGTATTTTCCGTTGGATGGATGTCCTCAAACCAAATGTTCTTTGAGCACAGTCAGCACTCAGAAAACTTTTCTTCAGTTATTAATAATTAAAAGAGTCAGCCTATTACCAGTGTTGTTTTCAATGTCAGGATTATGGTTGAAAATGTTTCTGTGTTCTCTGTTTCATAACATTTCCTTGGTGAGGAAAAATGACTCATTACTCTTCTTTTTAAAAAAAAAAACCTTCTAATTTTGAAATATTTGTATAGGAAAGTTGTGTAAGAAATAATAAATGATAATTACTATATATATATAAATAGCTTAAAAAACAAATTTCTTCTGTATAGCACAGGGAACTATATTCAATATCTTGTAATAACCTTTAATGAAAAAGAATATGAAAATGAATATATGTATATATATATATATGCATGATTATGACATTATCCATTATACCAGAAACGGACACATTGTGATTGACTATACGTCAATTAAAATAATAATAATAAACAGAAACGTCAATGAAATAGAGTTAGGTGACCAGAAGGGGGAGCTCTCACACCCTGTGAGAATAGCCGAACCCAATGGGAGAAGAAAGACTCTTTCCTGGTGAGGGCTCAGCCAACGAAAAGCCATGGACTCTGTAGCCTATAGCCCTCCCAACTTCCTTTTCCCCTCTATAAAAGAGTTCTTCTTCCCTTCCTGTGGAGGGACTTGCACGTGGCTCATTATGGTTGCAAACCCTAAATTGCCATTTTCTTCTGAATCCAAATAAACCTGTCATTGCTAGAAAAATATCTGGTAAATATCTAGATATTTGTTTCAGTTCAACAGTTGCAAAAGTAGTACCCTCCCATCCATTGAATGTTAACATTCTACATGGTATGATTATAGAAACCAGGAAATGAACCTTATTAATGAATCTACAGACCTTATTTGAATGTCACCTGTTTTCCTACTAACATCTTTTTTCCGATTCAAGATCCCATACTGCATGCAGTTTTCACATCTTCTTTGTCTCCTCTGGTCTGTGACAGCTCCTTAGTCTTTCTTTGCTTTTTGTGACCTTGAGACTTCTGAAGAGCACTGCTCAGGTTTTTGTAGAATGCCCCTCAGTTTGGATTTGTCTGATATTTTCTCATGATCAGACTGAAGTTATGCATTTTTGACAAGAATATCACAGAAATGATATTGCGCCCTTCTCGGGAAATCTTATCTATGGTACATGATAGTGCTAGATCTCATTGCTATTGACATTCATTTTGATCACTTGATTAAGGTGGTGTCTGCCACGTTTCTCCACTGGAAAGTTACTATTTTGTCTTTTATAATTAGTAAGTATCTTGGGGGGAATTACTTTGAGACCAATTTTCCTAATCTTTTACTGACTAATTTTAGCATGAATACATGGTTTTTGCTGGCAACAATTTAATAATTGGTGTTTTTTAGTTCCCTCATTCCTTCTACATTAAGAATTTGAATTCTACTCTAGGTCAGGGTTTTTCCTTACATTTATTTATTCAGTTATTTATATCAGTCTGTATTCATTATTTTCATCTATGGATTAATACCACCATTATTTATTTTCTTGCTCAAATTGTTCCATCTTGGCCATGGAGAGCACCTTCAAGTTGACACCTATGTCCTTTTGGCATGCCCTCATCATTTTTATTTTCTTAGCATTCCTTTCTGGCCCCACAAGGTGTTCCAAACTTATATTTTATCTTTCCAAGCCCTGGAATGGAATCAGTCATTTCTCCAAGAATCCCTGGTTCTTTTCTTTAATCTTTCTCTCTTTCTCTCTCTCTCTTTCTCTTTGTTCCTTCCTCCCTCCCTCCCTGTCTCCTTTCCTCCCTCCCTCCCTCCCTCCCTCTCTCTCTTTCTTTCTTTCTTTCTTTCTTTCTTTCTTTCTTTCTTTCTTTCTTTCTTTCTTTCTTTCTTTCTTTCTTTCTTTCTTTCTCTTTCTTTCTTTCTTTCTTTTCTTCCTTCCTTCCTTCCTCCCTTCCTTCTTCTCTCTCTTTCTTTCCTTTTTTTTTTTTTTGATAACAGTATTTAGAAACAAAGATCTGGGAGCTTTAGATGCTCACTGCTAGTGGGATGTCTCTGCTTCTGGGCCTTCTCAGCAAAGTTGAGAAATCTCACACACACACACAATGAGTTTATACTGATGCCTTCCAATTCCGATCCAACACTACAGGGTTCATTCTAACCTTCCGTTTTTCCCTATCTAGAACTCTTTTCTCGACTAGGAATAGACTTACTGTATGACCCAGGAATCCCACTCCAGGGCTTATATCCAGAAGGAACGCTACTTCAGGATGACACCTGCACCCCAATGTACATAGCAGCACTATTTACAATAGTCAAGACATGGAAACAGCCTAAATGTCCATCAACAGATGACTGGATAAAGAAGATGTGGTATATTTATACAATAGAATACTATTCAGCGATAGAAACCGACAACATCACGCCATTTGCAGCAACATGGATGTTTCTGGAGAATGTCATTCTAAGTGAAGTAAGCCAGAAAGAGAAAGAAAAATATCATATGAGATTGCTAATATGTGGAATCTAAAACAAACAAACAAACAAAGAATCAAAGCATAAATACAAAACAGAAACAGACTCATAGACACAGAATACAAACTTGTGGTTGCTAAGGGGGCGGAGGGTGGGAAGGGATAGACTGGGATTTCAAAATTGTAGAATAGATAGACGAGATTATACTGTATAGCACAGGGAAATATACACAAAATCTTATGGTAGCTCACAGAGAAAAAAAAATGTGACAATGAGTGTGTATATGTCCATGTATGACTGAAAAATTGTGCTGAACACTGGAATTTGACACAACATTGTAAAATGATTATAAATCAATAAAAAATGTTTAAAAACAAACAAAACAACAACAACAAAAGAACTCTTTTCTCTAACTGAAGCTTCGTTATTAACAACATATTTACTTATTTGTTCAATTCTAGGACAAATAAGGTAGTTTCCAAATTGCAAACCCTAGACTCTGGGAGAAAAAAGTTTTATTAAAACTTTAGTAAATATTTTCTCCCAGTCTGTCCTGTCTTCCCATTCTTTTGACTGTGTCTTTTGCAATACAGAAGTTTTCAATTTAACGAAGTCCAGTATACTTAAAAGGTCATTACCAAACCCAAGGCTGTCTAGATTTTCTCCCATTTTATCTTCCAAAAATTTTACAATTTTGTGTTTTGCCTTTAGGTCTATGGTCCACTTTGAGTTAATTTTTGTGAAGCATGGAAGGTCTGTATGTAGATTCTCTGTTTTATTTTCCTTTTCTTCTTCTTTTTTTTTTTTTTTTTTTTGCATGTGGAAGTCAAATTGTTCTAACACCGTTTGTTGAAAAGACTATTCTCTCTCTCGAGTTGCACTGCTCCTTTGTCAAAGAGCAATTGATTATATTTGTGTGCATCTATTTCTGAGCTCGTGATTCTATTCCACTGATTTATTCTTCTATTCTTTCGGCAATGCTATATTGTCTTGATTGTTCTAGATTTATAGTAAGTCTTGAAGTCAAGTGGAGTCAGTCCTCCAACTTTGTTCTTCTCCCTCAATATTGTGTTGGCTATTCTGGTGGATTTTTTTTGCCTCTCCACAAAAACTTTAGAATCAGTTTGTCAATATCCTCAAAATAACTTGCTGGGATTTTTATTGGGATTGCATTGAATCTGTAGATCACGTTAGGAAGAACTGACAGCAATATTGAGACTTTCTATCAATGAACATGGACATCTCTATTTATTTAATTATTTGATTTCTTCCATCAGAATTTTGTAGTTTTCCTTATGTAAGTCTTGAACATATTTTGTAAGAGTTATATCTCAGTATTTCATTTTTTTTAGTGCTAATGTAAATGACATTATTTTTAACTTCAAGTTCCAATTATTCATTGCTAATATATAGGGAAAGCAATTGACTTTTTATTGAGTATGATTGATTTACTATATTAATTTTAGGTGTGTAGCATAGTGATTCAATATTTTTATAGATTATACTCTATTAAAAGTTATTACAAGATAATGGCTATAAGCCCCTGGAAAAGCAATTGACTTTTGTATATATTAACCTTGTATCCTGAAATCTTGCTGTACTTATCGGTTCCACTTTTTTTGTTTTTTGTATTTTTTGCTATTATTGATTCTTTAGGATTTTTCTACATAGACAATCATGTCACCTGTGGAAAAAGATAGTTTTATTTCTTCCTTCCCAATCAGTATACTTTTCTCTTATTACTGCCTTAGCTAGGACTTCCATTATGATGTAGAAAAGGAATAGTGAGAGGGGATATTTTTGTCTTGTTCCTGATCTCGGTGGGAAAGCATCTGGTTTTTCATCATTAAGTATGACTTAAGCTGTAGATTTTTTGGTAGATGTTCTTTATCAGTCTGAGGAAGTCCCCTTCTCTTTCTAGTTTTCTGAGAGTTTTATCTCTATGAATGAGTGCTGGATTTTGTCAAATGCCCTCTGCATCTATTGTTACGATCATGTGGTTTTTCTTCTTTAACCTGTTGATATGATGGAACACATTAATTGATTTTGAAATATTGAAAAAACCTTGCATACCTGGAATAAATCCCAGTTGATTGTGTAGTATAGTTTATTTATTTATTTTTTAATACATTATTGGATTTGCTTTGCTTTTTTTTTTTTTTGGAGATTTTTATATCTATGTTTATGATAGATGTTGGTCTATAGTTTTCCTTTCTTGTAATGTTTTGGTCTATTTGGTATCAGAATAATATTGGCCTCATAGAATGTGTTAGGGAATTTCTTAAGGAGATTTCTGGAAGGCCTGTAGAAAATTGGTATAATTTTTCCCTTAAATATTTGGCATTCACCAGTGCAATCACCTGGGCCTAGTGGTTTTTGTTTTGGAAGGCTATTAATTATTGATTCAATTTCTTTGATAAATACTGATTTATTCAAATGATCTATGTCTTCTTGCTTGAGCTTTGGTAGACTGTGTTTTTCAAGGAATTGGTCCATTCCACCTCGTCTAGCAAATTTGTGAGCATAGAGTTGTTCATAATATTTCTTTATTATCTCTTTAACGACCATGGGATCAGTAGTAATAGCCCCTCTTCCCCTCTTTCTTCTAAGATTTGTGTTTGTATATTGATTTTTTTTTTAGATGCCTGGCTAGAGGTTATTGATTTTATTAATCTTTTCAAAGAGCCAGCTTTTGGTTTCATTGCTTTTCTCTATTGATTTCCTGATTTTGGTTTCTTTAATTTCTCTGATTTTTAGTATTTCTTTTCTTTTGCTAACTTTGGGTTTCATTTGCTTTTCTTTTTCTATTTCCAAAGATGGAATCTTAGACTATTGATTTTAGATCTTTCTGCTTTTCTGATGTAGGCATTCAGTGTTATAAATTCCCCCCAAACACTGCTTTCACTTTATTCCACAGATTTTGATAAGTTGTGTTTTAATTTTCATTTAGCTCAAAAATATCTTTTAATTTCTCCTTCTTTGATCCATGTGTTAATTGGAGCCATGTTGTTTAATCACCAAGTATTTTGAGGTTTTCCAGCTATCTTTCTGTTCATTTCTAGTTTAATTTTGCTGTGGGAATCTAAATGGGTGCAACCAGTATGGAAAACAGTATGGAGATTCCTCAAAAAACTAAAAATAGACTTACCATATGATCCAGCAATCATATTCTTGGGCATATATGTGGAGAAGACCCTATTTTGAAAAGATACATGCACCCCAATGTTCATAGAAGCATTATTTACAATAGCCAAGATGTGGAAACAACCTAAATGTCCATCAACAGATGACTGGATAAAAAAGTTGTGGTATATATATACATGGTATATATATGTGTATGGTATATTGTATATATAATGTGATATATATATAAGAATATTACTCAGCCATTAAAAAAAATGAAAAATGCCATTTGCTGCAACATGGATGGACCTGGAGATTGTCATTTTAAGTGAAGTAAGCCAGAAAGAGAAAGAAAAATACCAGATGATATCACTTACATGTGGAATCTTAAAAAATAAAAGTCACAAATGAACTTATTTACAAACATAAACAGACTCACAGACACAGAAAGCAAACTTATGTTTCTAGGGGGAAGGGGGGTGAAGGGATAAAATAGGAGTTCACAATTTGTAGATACTAACTACTATATACAAAATAAATAAACACCAAGGTCCTACTGTAGAGCATAGGGAACTATATTCAATATCTTGTAATAGCCTATAATGAAAAAGAATAGGAAAATGAATATATATGTATATATATATATAACTGAATCACTATGCTGTACACCAGAAACTAACACAATATTGTAAATTGATTATACTTCAATTAAAAAAAAAGATTCCATGTGTTTTAAGATTCTGCCTATCAGAAAGATATATTTGTTTGAGATCTGAATTCAGAACTGAGTGAATGGGAAAAGGGGCAGGATGTAAGGCATCAATTTACAGTGTTGTAGTGGAGGCATGATTCTGGTCATGAAGCTGTGATGACAGCTTCACAATTTGATGAGCAACTTCCTGTTGTGGCAGAAGCAGCAGCTCCCTTGGCAGGCTAGTTCTGTGATGTGACAGTGGGAGTCTTTTTGGGAGACTCAACTTGCTTTTCCAGCACTTTTCCCCTCAGTGATTCTGTAGGACGCACTGCCCTTCTGTAAAGAGTTTTCTTCTAAATAAGGCAGACCTCCAATCCCGAGTGGAGCCCTAGGGGTAGTTTGTTGGGGCCATTCTAGGTAGAGGAAGCTGTAAGTTTTATGACTTGTGTACAGAAGGAAGAGGAGGGAGTGCGTTTTTGGAGGAAGACAGAAGACCCATCGGACAAAGTGCAGATAGTAAAATGAAGGTGGAGAGGTCAGAGGGGGCCAGGTTACTGCAGGCCTTCTGACCTTCTTGGGTCAGCCAATGGCACTTTGAAGCTATGTTGTAAAAGATGGAATTATTGACCTACCTTTATCTTCAATCAATTTAGTATTTCCAAGAAAGAGAGATAGTACAGGGGCAAGTTTAAGCTAGATGTGAAGGGAAACTCATTTTGGAGATGGTTTTAAGACCCAGAGGCAGCCAGAGGCTAGTGCTGGAATGACCTCTAGAAAGAGGGCAAGAGTCCATTTAGGAGCTGAATAAAAGCAAGCCTTTCATTGGAGCAGGGGCTGGACTTGATGACCCTTCATGGACCACACAACTTGGTGATTCCTTAACTCCTTTCTGGGTTGGCTGCATCTCTCCATTGCTCAGACTTCTCTCTGGAATTTGATCTAGGGACACAGATCAAATTACCTCATCTTACCCAGAGAACATGTTTCATTCTGTTTTCCACTTTAAAAACTTGGCACTCAGCATGGCCATCTCACATCTGCTCCACCTGGCCTGCCTGGTGCACTCATGTCATAAATCTCTCAGCACAACTGCAAATGTGGGGTTCTCCTTCCTCCTGAAATGAGTAGGGCCTAAAGGAATGCTGCTTTCCATATATCTTAGTCAAAGAGCATCTCCTAGGGATAAGCCACCTCCCTTCCTTTCCTCAACCATAAGCCAGCCCACTGCTTTTTTTTTTTTATAAGGTATTGCAAATCTTTGGATATTAGTATTTACATATCCAATCTGCCCACCAAACAAGGAGCTCTTCGAAGTCTGAGAGCTCTCCAAGCATAGAGCTGTGTCTCTCCCTGCAGACTGAGAACTCCTTGGGAATGTGGAATGGTCCTTCCTATCAGACATGAAACTCCCTGCATCTCCTAGTCCTGTATCTCCCTGTGTCATGCTCCAAGGAGGTGTAGGAAGCTCGTCCCCTCGGTTCAAACCACGTGGAGAGTGCCAGGACACCAGAGGTGAGCAGAGAAGCCCTATGCAGAGGAAAAGCTCTGTCAGCATCAGGGGGACCAAGCTGAGTACCCCCGCCTCTCTTGTGCTAAAAACTCAGAGGGGACTTGCTATGGGCTGACAAGGTGAGATGGTAAGCTGCTGTGATCTCACCCCCCTACACATAGCGCGGGGCCTGTTGAATTCGGCTCCATAATATGTGTCGAGTGAGTGAATGAGTGAATGAAGGGTAAATTTGTAGGTACAGAGGACCCAACACCAGGTAGGAGGGCAACAAGGTTAATTCTAGGCCCCACCCCTGAGGGAGGCTCTGTGCTAACTGTCAAGATGCTTGTCTGGGTCATAATTGGCTCACAACTGGGCAAAACTGTGGTCTAAAAAGTTTCTAGAGACCCAGGACCTGCAGCTGAGTTGGTCCAAGAAATGTTCAGGAAAATGCCTGCTCATGGCTTTTTGAAGAGTTTGTGTTTGGTTTAAATCAAGAGTTTGATTTCCCCACAGCAAATAAATGCTCTGGTTTGTGCTGGCTACTTATATAGTCATTTCCTTAGTTGACTTTCTGAATCTACTCAATTGTAGCAAAATCTTCTTTGGCTCCAGGATGGAGCCAGGAACTTCTCCAGCCAGATCTCCCTGAGGCCATCCGAGGTCAGTGGAAACTAGTCAGGGGTGTGGGGAAGAGGGGTTCTATCTGTGATCGGTGTCCTGGGGTCTTCCCAGGAGAGGCCACTTGCTCTGGGACTGGATTCCTCTTGGCTTTGAGTTGTGAAGTCAGGCATGTGGAAGGCCAGAGCCTCGTATGACTACTGCTCAGTGGACCAAAGGTGGGACGAGCGTGGTGGTGGTGGGGGGGGGGTGATCATGGCGGGGTGGGGGCGGGTAGTGAGGCGATGGGGGAGGGGAGAGGGTGCCATTGGAAACTTGAAACTTTGCCCTGGAAAAGGAAGAGTCAGGTTCTTATTTGGAATGAATGTACTCGGAATAAAAGGAAGGAATGCCGAGTTAGAAAGACCCTTAACTAGAATGGAGCTCAACCATACATTTTACAGGTGAGGGTTAGAACGTTTAGGGGCAGAACTTTGCAGTGCACCGCGGCTGTCTAGAGGCATGAAGCTTGTATAACATAACCACCTCCCTCTCATCATGTTTGCCATCTGGCTTAAAGTCTCTCCTTCAAGTCAGTAGCATGTTCTTACTAGTCCCAAAACAGCCACTGTCCAGGCGACCCCAGCAGTGACCTTCACAGCCTCCAGAAGGAGACATGCAGCTTGACTTGTACAAACACAAGTATCTGGTGGCTCTGTTGGCTGTCATGGAACTTTCGCTGAGTTTCACTCAGATATGTGAACTTCCAATCTCAGCTGACTCATTTGTTGAAGTAAGGAGTTCCAGTGCCTTTGGAAACAGACACTGAACATGATTCAAAAAGAAAGGGCAGTGAAAATAGCCCTTTAAAGATGGATGAAAAAAGTAACCACAAAAAACCCTGAGTAATCTTGTCATGAAATTCGATATTTCTTCCCCTTCTGTTTAGAAACCAGATTACAGAGGGCAAAGACTTCTGGTCTTGTTTATTTGTCTGTTTGCATGTCCTGCTACTCAAAGTATGGACCACAGGCCTGCAGTATTAGAATTACCAGAGAGTTTGTAGGTAAAAATCTCCAGCCTTACCCAAGACCTATGGATCAAAACCTGTACCTTAAAAAGATCGCTGAGTGATTTATAGGCACCATAAGGTTTGAGAAGCATTGCCCAAGAGCGTGAAAACCAGTCCAACACAAACAGGCTCTGAGCAAAGAAAGAAAACACAGTCTTTGCCATGCTTGCTTTGTAATCAAATACGTAAAGTTATCATCAATCATCGTGGAAATGCAAATCAAAACTTCAAGGAGATACCATCTCACACCTGTCAGAATAGTTATCGACAAAAAAAGACAACAAATAACAAGTGTTGATAAGGATGATAAGTGTTGAGAAAAGGGAACCTTCCGGCACTGTTGGCGGGAATGTAAATTGGTGCAGCCAAGCAGTGCGAAGGTTCCTCAAAAAATAAAAATGGAACTACCATATGATCCAGGAGTTTCACTTCTGGCTATTTACCAAAAGAAAATAAAAATACTAATTCAAAAATATATAGGCACCCCAAGGTTTATCACAGCATTACTTACAATAGCCAAGATGTGGAAACACCCTAAATGTCTATCAACAAATGACTGGATAAAGAAGTTGTGAGATACACACACACAAACACACACACACACACACATACACACACACACACACACAATGGAATAATACTCAGCCATAAAAATGAAATAATGCCATTTTCAGCAACCTGGATGGATCTAGAGGATATTATGCTAAGTGAAATAAATCAGACAGAGAAAGACAAATATTCTATGATCTCACTTCTATGGGGAAAGTAAAAAACAAACCACATGAAGATAAACTCATAGATACAGAGAACAAATGAGTGGTTGCCAGAGGGGAAGGGTTGAGGGGTTGGATGAAATGGGTGAAAGGATTTAAGAGGTACAAACCTCCAGTTATAACATAAATAAGCCACGGAGATGTAATATACAGCATAAGGAAAATGGTCAGTAATACCGTAATAACTTTGTATGGGGACAGATGTTACCAGACCTATCGTGGTGATCGTATCATAATGGATATAGATGTCAAATCTCTATGTAGTACACCTGACACTAACATAATATGGTATGTCAAGTATATTTTAATTTTAAAAACAATATATGTAACCATGTAAAAGCACTTATTGCAACAATAGTTCTTTTTAAGTTAATAGACTTGTTTTTTGGAACAGTTTTAGATTTACAGAATTGTACAGGATTTCCATAGACCTCCTCCCAGTCTGAACACAGACGTAGTTTCCCCTGCTGTTAACATTCTGCATGAATGTGGTACATCTGCTGCAATGAATGAATCAGCATTGATTTATTATTAACTAAAGTCCACAGTCTGCATTAAGGCTGAGTCTTTGTGTTGTAGATGCTATGGGGTTTGACAAATGGTAATGTCACGTATCTACCATCACCGGTGTTTTACAGAATAGTTTCACTGCCGTAAATGTCCCCTGTGTTTCACCTACTCATATGCTCTTTCCATCCCAAACTCTTGGCAACCACTGATCTTCTTACTGTCTCTATAGTTTTATCTATTCCAGAATGTCACATAGTGGGCATCATTTAATATGTAGACTTTTCAGATTGGTTTCTTTCACTTAGTAATCTACCTTTAATGTTCCTCTATGTTTTTTTGTGACTTGATACTTTATGTCTTTTGTTGCTGAATAATACCCCACTGTATGGTTAATTCACCATTTGTTTATCCACTTACCTACTGAAGGACATCTTGTTGTTTCCTTTTTTTTTTTTTTTTTTTTTTTGGCGATTGTGAATAAAGCTGCTACAAACATTCATGTACAGTTTTTTTTTTTTTTTTTTGTGGGCGTAAGTTTTCAATTCTACTGAGTAAATATCTAGGAGTGCAATTGCTGGATGGTATGGTAAGATGATGTTTAGTTTTGTAAGAAACAGCCAAACTATCTTCCAAAGTGGCCGTACCATTTTGCATTCCCACAAGTGATGGATGTAAGTTCTTGTTGCTCCAGATCCTCCCATCCTCGATGTTGTCAGTTTTTTGGATTTTAGCCTTTCTAACTGTGTGTAGTAGTTGTTATAATTTGCAATTTCCTAATGACATAATGTGGAGCATCTTTCATATGCTTATTTGCCATTTGCGTGTCTTCTCTGTGAGCTCTCTACTCAGACCTTTTGCCCACTTTGTAACTGGATCGCTCCCTTATTGCTGACTTTCAGGAGTTCTTTGTACATTTTGGATACAAGTCCTTTATCAGATCTGTGTTTTGCAAGCATTTACTCCTAGTCTGTGTCTTTCACAGAGCAGAAGTTTTTTTTTGTTTTTAAAAAATTCCCACTTAAGAGTTCTTTCCCATTTCCGCATTCAGTGGTGTCATATTGGTAGCTTGAAATTAGCCGTTGGGTATATTTACCCCAGAAGTTGGCAAACTCTATAAGTCAAGGTTCCCCACCCACCCTTCACTAAATTGGTTGTAAAACATTTGGCAGCCTACCACTGCCTCCTGCTAACCTTCAACTGAATCATCTCAGCTGGTCTATTACTGATAGTGATAGAAATGAAAGTAAAAATCATTTACTGATGATTTTTTTACATACCAGGGAAGTTTTTTATTTTGTATATGAATGTCAAATACTGGTATTTTCTTTTTCTTTTGATTTAATTGCTCTTATTTTTCACATTTTCCCCACTCACTTAGGAGATATGGTTATAGACCTTTTTCTTTTTTTAAGTCTGAGTAGGAATTCCTAAATAATACAAATAGTTTTCTCTCAATTATGACCATGTTATTTATTTATAAATGACTGATATTTATGATTAGACAAAATCCTGACTATGGACAGAATTTCTTCACAAATTATCTGAGAAAGAAAAAGCAAGCTCATATCTGAAATTAATAATTGTACATGATTTAACTGAACCAATTCAATAAAGAAGATTAGAAGCTTTTATAATTTCAGACAACTGATTTTTTGAAAATATATAAATCATTCAAAGCATAAGTAATAATTACATTTTGTGCATTTTTCAGAACCAAATGCAATCTGACATGACAATAACCTCCTATTTTGTTTTATTGTGTTCTTAGTAAGGTAACTGCCATACAGTAGGCTCTCAATAAATACATGAAATAATGAACTGATTAAAGTCAAAAATAAGACAGAGATACCTGCTATCACACCTGGAATTCAATATCTTATCAGATGTCTTAGACAATGGAATAAGACAACAAAAATAAATGGGTGTAAAATTTAGGAAAATGAGACAAAATTTTCATTTGCAGACACAATGATTTTCTTTGTAGAAAATCCAAAGAGACAATTACCATTATAAACTAACAGAATTTGTCAAAGTTATTAAATATAAGAACACACAAGAACCAAAGTCATCACCATATGTCCCAATAATCAATTAGAAAATGTAATGGTTAAAAAGAAAATGCCATTCACAATAAGAACAAAAAATATGGGATTTCTAGGGAAAAAGTCTAAAAGATATATGTGAAAACATTTTTGAAGAAAAATCATAAAGATATAATTGAAGAACATTGAAGAAGACCTAAATAAATACAGCATAAGATCATGTCGTTTTCACAGTTGGCAAGACTATCATCAAATCACCTATAAAATTCAATGAAATTTCAGTAAAAATCCCCGTGGGAGCTGTCATTGAAGAACTGATTCTAAATTTCATATGGAGGAGTAAGGGTTTAAGAATAATTTCTAAAGAAAAAGGAGGAAGAAGAGGAACTTTCTTAATATATGTAAAGACTTAGAAAGTCATAGTCATCGGGCTGAGTGATATTAGGGCAAGGGTAGAAAAACTGATCAAAGTAAAATGAAGAAATCCCCCAAATAGATCTAAGCATAAGTGGAAACTTAGGTGATAGAAAGAGTGTTAAAATCAGAGGGGAAAGACTGGACTGTTCAACAAAAGGTGTTGAGATAACTGACCTTCCCTATGGAGACACGAAATTAAATTCTCACCTCCCTACCAGACATATGAAGTGTTTGTGTCAAAAATGTTTAACCTCATCACCATGAGGATACGATCAGGCAAATTCAAATTGAGGAGGGTTCTGTGAAATCACTGGCCTGGTTTCGAAAATGTCAATGTCATAAAAACCAGCAAACAAAAAAGACTAAGGAATGTTCTAGATTAAAGGTGACAGAAGAGGCACAACCAACTGCAACCAATGCCTGATTCTTGTCTGGATTCTGGATTGGAAAAAAAGCAAACAAACTGGACATAAAGGGCATTACTAGGACAAGAGGGGAAAATTGGATATTAGACATTGTTACTATATACTAGATAATAACATTCTATGAATGTTAACTCTCTTGAGTGTCATAATTTTATGAAGCTATGTAGGAGAATGTTTTGTCTTTAGGTGATAGATGTTGAATTATTTAGGACGAAGTGTCTGCAACTGACCCTCAAATGTGTGAGAGAAAAGTAAAGCAATGAAAGCAAAATGTCAACAATTGGTGCACTGAAGCGTTTATGGGTGTTAATTGCATGAATCTTATAACTTTTCTGTAGATTACAAATTTTTCAAAATAAAAATTTGGGGAAAAATGTGGATACCCTATGATGCAATATTGCCCCTATCAATATATATCTTAAAATAAGTTAGTTATATAGGGATCAGTATGGATAGAGTGAAAAAAAGCAAGTTTCGAGATGTTACGTTTCACTATCATTCCATTCCTGTAGAAACAAAAAGAAGGAAATAATGTTATATATTGTTTATGGACACACATCAGTCTCATAATCTGGTAACCGAGGGGCAGAGGAGGAAGGCTGGAAATAGGGCAGGAGAGGGGACAAAGAGGAATTTAATCTTTAAGGCTTTAATTCTTAAAAAAAAAAAAATCTGAAACAAAAGCAAAAGCCAATATGGTCAAGAACTAAAAGAAAGAGCTAAAAAGTTATTCTTAATCATGGTTATGTTAAATATTCTTCATAGATTAGGAATCATTCTGAAAGTGTTTACCTTTGGTGGATTATGGAAAAAGTTCACTTTTAACTTCATACATTTCTGGATTGCTTTTGAAGACTTTCATTTCCCTGCACTGCTCATGAGGAAAAAAAGACTTAATATCTGTATTGTGCTCCGGATTATATCAGTGAAGCTAGGGGCTGCCAATCTGAATAAACAGAGTCCTTCTAAGCTCACGGGAGGCTCTGGTTAGCTGTGTGACCCTGGCCAGGTTCCTGGACCCCCGTCTGGATAGGATTTTCCCCCATAGAGTTAATGTCTGTATTAGGCGGGATAAATCATGTGTTGCACTTAGCATAGTGTCTGGTGCCCAGTAAGCACCCCACAGATGTTAATTCCAGCATTATTGTCGCGGCAGCTGAGTTGTTATTAGTCCCCAGCCCTTGCTGGCTGGGCGGGGTGGCCCTCTCCTTGCTGCTGCTCTGTGCCCATCTGTCCCTGCAGTCCTGCCATTTTTGGTTGCAAGTGCTGCCTCCACCATTGAACTCTGAGCTCTTTGAGAGCAAGGACCTCCCCCGGCACCGCCCCCTGCATTATTCATCTTTCTGTCTGCCTCTCAGCCCAGCAGCTGTCACACAGTAGGTGTTCAGGAAATCACTTCTGAATGAATGACAGCGTCGCATTTCTGGCCACTGGCCCCGACTCTCAGAACTCACTGCATTTGCTTCCCTGGCAGCTCCAATACCTCGCACTTGGACGGCTTTCCACCCGCCCTGTCTTCTGGGCATCCCATCCCAAGGTGCTGCGCTCAGACTCCTGCCTCTGTCAAGACTGAGGACCCAGGCGCTAAAACAGTCAAGATACTCAGCAGACTGTCAGGGCCTTAAGAAAGTTCTGGGCTTAGGGCCGAGGGGAGGGTGAGCACTCCAGGCTGAGGGGATTAGTGAAGCCCGAGAAGCCAGATAAGGCTGTGACCTGGATAATTCAGGTCTCAAATCCACCCCCGCTGGAATCCTCTGGGTGACTGCCCAAGGCTCCTTTGGCAGGAGAGCTGGCCCCAGGCTCTGGGCTTTTGCTGGACTCCCTGCATCTGCCAGGGCAGCTGGGGCCTGAGCAGGGTAATGCCTGGCTCGGTCCAGGCAGAAGTGTCTCCTCACCACCCCCAGGTCTGTCTTCACTGCTCACTGTCCTCGGCTTTAAGATTCTAGAAGCCTAGAATCTGTTGGCATCCACAGCCCGTGGACGCCAGTGTTGCGGCTGGAGGCCAGCAGGGCCTGGGGCTTCCGGCCCTGCCTGGTGAGGCTGCTCACGGGAGCAGGAGCTGAAGCCAGGCCAGAGAGGTCAGTTACGGGCATGGGGGCTGCAGGAAGCAGCTGGAGTGGGAGAGGCTGGAGACTGTGGGGTCTGGGGAACCAAAGAGGGGTCTCTGGGAGGGGTGGGCAAGGCACAGAACATTTCAGAGGAGATCCCCTGGGCTGTGGGGTTCTTTACCCAGAAAACATCAAACCTTGTGAGCTGTGTCATTCTTAATGAGCCAAGGCCACATGTAAAGGGAAGATGGTGGTTACCTAGAAGATCATTCCCAAGATTGGGGGCAAACCTGGGCAGAGGTTGTCAATAGGGTTTGAGCTGGGACTTGGGATCATGTTAATCTGAGGCCTTGCCAGCATTACTTTTTAACTTGAACCACATGAAAATATTCTTCTTTGGGATGAGGAATCGTCAACATCTATTTAACATTCCTTAACTTGCACTGAACATCCTCTGTGTGCCAGACACTTTGGTCCATGTGGAAAGAGACAGAGCTGGGGAAGATGCCATTGCAGGCGTTTAGAAGGAGGTCATCCTCCTTTCCTCTGTCTCTCCCTGGCCCTCCTCCCCCTCCACTCCTAGTGTTGGGGAACTCAGGTTTGCTCACAGGCAGCTCAAAACTCAACACCAGAAAGGAAAGTTGCTTTTAATCAGAATGCTGGCAATCTGGGGAGATGGTGGAAAAGCCAACTCTGCGGATTCTGCTCGGCCACGAAAGTTTTAAACAGAACAGGGGAAGTGATCTCAGTTAATCATTCAGATGAGGGTCAAAGTTGCCGCCATCCCCCACGGCCTGCAGGCTTGTCGACTTCTCGTGATCTTTTGTTTGGATTCTCTCTCGTTCGTACAGTTTGTTGGAAAGATTATTGATGGGGAAGCTAGGGAAGAGATCTGGTCATCTGTTAATTACTGATTCTCCATTTCGACTTCTTTCATCTATGAAAAGAACCGACAGACTAAGCAAGATATTGTGTGATCACGATTTGAAGGATGAGCTTGGGCCAGGGATGTATACAGCATGGGAGTGTCTGCTTTAAAGTTAGTGACAAGACGAAAGGGGTTTCCTGCTGAGGGCAGTCTCCTGCAAAGAGCTGCTTACACCAGGCCCCCATTTCTGGAAGGCAGTTTAGCTTTGGGCTGAGTAGACATGGCCTTGGGAGTCAAACTGATCAGGTTCACCTTAAAGCCTTGCCACTTACCAGCTGTGCGGGCCTTTTCTTTTCCCAAATTTGAGCCTCGCTGTCCTAATCTGCAGACTGCATCTGACAGTGATGCTTCCCTCATGGATCACATTAAGGATAAAATGGGATAAGCCACATAAAGAAGTTAGCATGGTGTCTGTGCTTAATAAGCATTAGCTATTTCTATTAGTCATTTGACAAACTTTTTTTTTCCCCTAAGGCCCAATCTGTGCCATATCATATACTAGGTGCTGCCAGGGGTAGAGATGAATGAAACATCCTCAGGGACTCATAGCCCAATTTGATCATTCATTGATTGATTCAGGTAGGAAGTCATTAGATATGTATTAAGCCCTACACTGGGCACTGGAATGTCAAAATGAAAGCCCCAAGTTGCTCACAGTCCGGGGAGGAGATATTGTAATATAATGTTATTGATGCTATGATGAGGGTACTCACAGGGTGCTGGGAGAAAACAAAGAAGGGGAACTTACCCAGTTGGGGGCAAGGTTCAAAAGAAAGCTTTTTGGCAAAGGTAGACCTAATTTCCTTATTGTTTCTCCAACTCACAGGCGTGCTCCTGTTCCAGGACTGCTCCCCTGCCTAGAATACCAATACTTGGCAAGATCTGTTACTCTTGATTCCTCATCCTCCAGATCTCATCGTAAATGCCACCTCTTCCAGGAGGCCCTCCCTGACCATCTAGCCAAGGTAGCTCCTTCTCCTCCCCTTGATTCCCTATCATTCTGTTTCCCTCCCCCACCCGCACAGCACTGACTATCATCTTTAACTCTCTTTAATGGGTTTCTTTCCTTGTTTATGGCATCTGTCTCCTCCTCCTTCCACTGGAGAGCAGGGAAATTGCCATTCTTGCTCTTCATCCTGTTAGTCACTAGCACAAAGCCGAGTATGTATCTGGTGGTCCACACGTATTTGCGGAGTAACAGAACGACTGGGTGGACGAACTACCCAAGTCCAGAGGGAGCAGCAGCCTCACAGGATTTCAGCCATTCTGTAGGCTGGCAGCTGGCTCTGTAGGTGCACACAGCCAGCCCTGTCTTGGTCTCAGTCCCTTTGTACTTAAATGACAGGCTCAACTCTAACTTTCACCAAAACTTTCGCTAAAAATGCAAGTGCAAACACCTACTTGACAGCAAGTACATGTTTTGCTTTATCTTTAGGAAAAATCAAACTGTTTATTCTCAAGAAACATTCCCTGAACTAGTCTTCCTTTCTGTCTCGGTTGCTATTGCTCCCTCCTTCTGGAATGTTCTTCACTCTCTTTTTCACCTGGTAAAAGCCTACTTGTTCTCCCATACTGTAACGTCACCTCTTTTTTTTGGAGGAGAGAGAAACCCTAGACCAGCCCATTGCTCTGACCGGCAAGATCCAAGAGCCAGGATTCAAGGTTCAGAGCTCGTAATCCTGAGATACTCACAATTCTAGGACATTCCACTTGTCTTCAATCCCAGTCCAGCCCAGCGATCATTTCCTGAGCAATTCCTGTGGGCAGAGCTCCAGTGAGGCACCCAGGAAACAAACGCAAAGCTAAATCAAGAGGACATTGGAGGGTGGCTATAGCTCAGTAGTAGACCGCGTGCTTAGCATGTACAAGGTCCTGGGTTCAATCCCCAGTACCACCATTAAAAAAAAAAGATCACGGTCAGATCTGCCTGTTAGGTTGGGGGAGATGAGAATAGGCCACTAGGATGCCTGTGGCACCTAGTAGAACATTTGTGCTCCTTCCCGGGGCCTAAGAGGAGGTGCCACCTCTTCCAGATGCCTTCCCTGATACCTGCCCGGCACAGTTCCACTAGAATACTACTGTCTACACCCTCAGCTACCCTATCTGTTTGCAGTCCCTGGAATGGGCCATTATAATGCATGCCCACGAGTACTACACAGGCGGTTCCTTCTACCTGGAATGCCCTTCCTTGCATTCTTGTGTTGGTGAACTCTAAAATCCACTCTTTCTCTTTAAAAAAATATTTTTACTGTAATAAAATACACATAACCTAAAATTGACCATCTTAACCAATTGAAGTATGTAGTCCAGTGGCATTAAATACATTTATAATGTGCAACCATCACCACCATCAACTTTCATTACTCTTTTCATCTTGAAAAACTGAAACTCTCTGCCTGTTAAATATTAACTCCCCATCTCCCGCACCCCAGCCCCTGGCAACCACCATTCTACTTTCTGTTTTTATGATGTTGATTGCTCTAAGTACCTCATGTAAGAGGAATCATACAATATTTGTTTATTTGTGACTGGTTTATTTCAGAATTTACTTCCTATTTAAGGCTGAATAATATTCCATTGTGTGTATGCACCACATTTTACTTCTCCGTTCACCCATCAGTGGACGCTTGGGTTGCTGCCATGTTTTAGCTTTTGTGAAGAATGCTGCTGTCAATTTGGTTGTACAACTATCCCTTTGAGACCCTCCTTCCAATTCTTTTGGGCAAACATCCAGAAGGGAAATTGCTGGGTCATATGTTAATTCTATTCCTAATGTTTTGAGGAACTGCTATGCTGTATCCAAGGCAACTATACCATTTTACAGTCCCACGAACAGTGCACAAGGGTTCCAATTTCTTCAATTCGCTTTTAAAAATTCAGTCCAGGTGGCTCCTCTTCCAGAAAGCTCTCAGAGACCGCTTCATCCTGGAATGGGTTCCATTCACGTGCTGATACAATATTTACTGAGCAACTACAATGTACTAGATTCTGAGCTTGGCACTTAAAACACAAGTTTGCAGAAAAGAGGATTTCTGCTTCAAGACAGAAATCTCACTGTCCTGTTCCTGATGAACAGGTTGAGAGGCTCGAACTCAAGACTGGGTTCTATGGCAGGCTACTGGAGAGCCCTGCAAGCAGGGAGCCCCAGTGAGGCAGGGTGGGCATAAGACTGCAGGAGTGAGGGAGATTAGAACAAAGCTAAACACACATCCAGTCTATGGGTGTAGCTCATCAAACAGGAATTCAGAGCCAGGATTGCGAGATTTTTTAAAGAGAAGCTGGAAATTTGGATTTCTTCCTGAGATCTCTTAACGTTTATACATTAGCTACTAAATCCATTTTTTAAAGGCAATCTGGAGGACAAAGAAAGAATTTCCAAGGGCTGTGTATTGCCCTAGGGTGAAAGCTTATAACCAATGATGAGGTTGACTCATCAGTTACATTAGCTGTAACTCTAACTCAGTTTCCACTTCTCTATCTTATGTATAAGGAAATCATGTGACCCTCTGGTCAGATGTCCTGGGAAAATCCCAATCATTGTGTCTTTATTGGATCTCTACCTCTGTGTGTAGTGGAAAGAACATGAACTTGGATGACAGGTCAGGCTTAAGAGTCTGGGTTCACCTTTTACTAGCTGTGTGGCCTTGGGCAAATTGCCTAACATCTGCCCCTTACTTACTTACGGAAGTAAGTAAGTAAGTTTCCTTACTTACAGAATGGGATCATAGCGCCCCATGAGATTTTGTGAGCACTGAGGTCATAAATGCTGAAGTTGCCTTTTGCTTGTGGCAACCATGGATGTTCACTGAATACTGAGTTCCTCTCTCCTTCCTTCCTGAGCTATCGGCCTCATAATCTCCTTCAACAGGAAAGGCCAGAGTGTGCAGTATGTGTGATGAGTTCTATAACATTCCAGAGACAGGCGTGCTTCCTGTGGAAAGAGCAATCAGGGAAAACTTCCTGGAGGAGGAAGACTCAGTGTAGGCTCTCTGCCAGTGAGCCCTAGGCTATCCTGTTCTAGGTGCCAGCCTGGGGGGCATCAGATGGTTTGATAAGGCCAAGGGAGTTTCAGCCGCCCAGGGTCTCAGGGCGAGAGAACATCCAGGTGGCAACGGCTGCCCTCAGCAGGGCTTCAGCCCTGGGACGAGCCTGCACGAGACAGCCACAGCAAGTGCCAAAGAACAAGCATGCTTATGGGATTTTAATTCATTTCACAGATATTTCTGGTGGACCTCCCACAGGTTAGATGTTGTTCTAGGTGCTAGGGTCAGAAAGGAACTAGAGGAAAATCTTACCCTCAAGAGTCTCCACTCTGCTGGGGTTGGAAGTGGTTGGGGTGCTTCAACTGCTGATGTGTGAATGATTGGATCCTTCACCAAAGACAAGGGAGCTGCGAGGGGCTGGGTTGTAGGGGAGACAGTGAGTTTAGTTCTGGGGTTCTTGTGAGACATCAAGCTAAAACATCAGGCAGGTATTTGAATTTTAATTGTTATATTTATTTAAATATATATTAAAGTCTATACATTAAAAATATATTTATTATATATTTTATTTATATAATTAAATATAATTGTATAATTTATATATAACTATATTATATAAAATTATATAAAGTATATAAAATCATAAATTATAATTTATATTTATACATATTTGTGAATATAAATTATATAATTTATATAATTATAAAATTATATTTAATAATTATATTTGAAGTGTGGGCTGGAGGAATGCAGCGAGAATGAAGCTAAAGCTGGAGGAGTTATGTATTCATTCAACAAACCTACCTGAACATTTACTATGTGCCAGGTGTGGGTTGTGCAGAAATGAAGCAGACCCAGTGCCTACCCTCGTGGGGCTCTCCATTTGGTGGAAAGACATAATAGCAATGATATTTATAGTAGCTATGATGCAGTGAACCCCTGCCAGGTGCCAGGCACAGCGCTGAGCCCCTCTGCCGGCCATCTCATTGAATAATCATGATTACGAAATGAAGCTGGTTCGATTACCATCCTGCTTTACAGATGGTAAAACTGAGACCTGATGAGGTCAGGTGTCATGAATAGTCAGAGTCGGTCTGACTTGAATCTCAGGTTCTTTGACCTGACACTGTGCTTTCTCCTCATCCGGGTATTCAATCATTTATTCTCCACTCAGTGTTATTGCTGAGTGAGGGTTAGTGCCAGACACTGTTCTGCCAAGGATATCTCCAGGACAATCTGCATGGAAATAAGACCTAAATCCCTGAACACGGACAACTCACCCCTAGAGAGGGGAAGAGAGGGAGGAACAGGTCCCTTGAAAACACCTGCATTCGGGGCCAAGAGAGATGGAGGGTGAGCCACGGGAGGGCGGACGGCAGACTCAAAAGCCAGAGGGAAAGAGTTTTGAGAAGGAGGAGGTGGCCAGTGGGATGGAGTGTCCAAGAAACTGAGGGGGTGAAGACCAAGCCTGAGCAGTGCCAGGTTTTGGGGGCTCCCTGGGAGCTGATGTAGGACACAGCCAAAGGCAGGCATCAAGGGGTTCAGAAGAGAGCAGGTGATGAACAAGAGGAGGCTTCTCTGCCTCCACATTTGGCTTTTAGAGGAAAAAGAAAGCTGGAAAGAAGTAGGCAGAGGCAAGGGATGTTTTCCTTTTTTCTTTTCTTTTTCTTTTTTGGGCGTGCTTTTGTTTGGTCTAGGATGGCCAGGCTCGTGTATACCTGTAGGCAGAGGAAGAGATTGGTTGATAAAGAGCAATGAAAATACAGAGCAGAGAGGATTTTTCCCCCACAGCAGTTACTGCTCCTGGACACACTGCATACTTATTTGATGCCTTTCCTATCTGTGTCCCCAACCAGAAGGGAAGCTGTCTTACTCACAGTGGAGCCCTGGCAGTGCCTGACAGAGGAGGTACTCAATAAGCACTTTCCGTTTTGAAATGAATTCACAGGATTCCGAGGGGGCCCCGGTGATTAGGTCCTGGAAAGAGAAGGGTTCATGAGGGCACAGGGAGGAATTTCTCTCTGATGCTGCCGTGAAGGGGGAGACACTGAGAAGGAAGCCAAGGGCGAGGAGAGGAAGGAACTCACACCCACATCTTCTCAGAAGAGTGGGGGGGGGGGTGTGTGCATCAGGGAGGAGCCATCAGTGGAGAAGAACCTTGACCCTGGCTGGCCCAGGCCAGATCCTCCTTAATGTCTTTCCCGAAAGCCACCCAGGCACCTGATGCACTTCCGAAAATAGCTACTTTTGAACACAGAAAAGAGAGGAAAAAAATCCCCAGGGGTCTTGAGGGGGTGAAGTAAGACTTCCTGTGTGAGTTCCCAAGAATCCTGGAGCTGGTCCAGGTGGGGTGTGGGAGGCAGGCAGGGGGCCTTTAAAACCAGGCGCGCCCAGCCTGTTCTCCAGCCCTGAGGACGAAGAGAAGGTGTCACTGGTGAGGAATCTCATTCTGGGGGCTGCCTTGCCTGGCGTGAGGGGAGGTGGGGGGCAAGGTACACACAGAGCTGGGCCCCCTCCCCTCCACCCCCAGATGTGGAGGCGGTCTTAGCAGCACCTTCTGTATAGAAGGAGCTTGGTGCTGTCCATCCTTTCGAGCCAGGAGACGTGAACTGGAATGGGGGGTGGAGGATGGTCCTGGGAGCAGGGGGTCGGCTGCTGTATGTGGACTTGGAGGACCTGTCCCTTCAGTGACCCTCCACTCCCTGGCCCCCACATTTCAATGCTTCTGTCTGGATGGCTGTCTCCACTCTCCCCACTTCTCATTCCCGCAGCCACTGCTCTACTCCACAATTATCTTGTGGCCTCACTCATTTCCCTCTGCTGTTTGCTTGATAAAAATAGCCAACCCACATCCCTCTGGGAGCCTGCTTTGGGCTCCATTGATGGTCCGCCTTCCTAGCTCCCAGAACAGCTGTTTCAATGCTTCTGCCACAGCCCCCGTGAAGCTCCTTTTGTGCACTTTCAGACCTCTTTGCGTGGGGCCTCGTGCTGCTCCTCATGTCAACAGCCATGTCCTGAGGTGCTCTAAATGCCACCTGGGATTTGGGTTTTGTTGAGGTCTGGTGAGGCCAACAGATCAGGAGATGAATGCTGTGTAAAAGACAGTTTGTTACAGTTTTCAAGATAAGGGGACACACCACACCTTGCAGGGCCTCATGGGGAAGCACCAGGGTTGATCAGGAGGCAAAATAAATGAGGGCAAGCATGGTCAGGAGCCTGTGTTGTGTTTTCTGTGGGGAAGGCAAGACAGGGCAGGGGACAGCCTAGGACTAGCCAGCTTGAATAGCTTCAGCAGACTCCAGGCTGCAGGGGTGAGCCCGGTTTTCTGTTATCTGCCTGGCCTCGCGATGATTTAGGCCAGGGGGAATGTTGGCTTGGAGTGTGAGAGCTATACAGAGGAGGAGGTTGGGCATGTGAGTTTAGGATTGGTTGGTTTGCATTTGAAAGGCACGTTCACAGGGGAGGCTTTTGCTTTATCTGGAATTAGCCAGTCCTGGAGAGGCTGTCTCTTCCCAGCCCAGCAAGGTCCCCAAGATGTCAGAGAGTCATAAAATATAGAAAGTGCACAACATGGCTGGTACACAGGGGCTGCTCAGAGGTAGTGGAGTAGCATCAGTCAAAGGAGGAGATTCACAGTCCTGGGCTGAATCCTTGGGGCAACTCACTTCCCTTTCTGAGACTCAATTTCTGCATCTGTGAAATCAACAACTGTTATTCACTCAGTTA
Source organism: Camelus dromedarius (assembly GCF_036321535.1). NCBI lineage: Eukaryota > Metazoa > Chordata > Mammalia > Artiodactyla > Camelidae > Camelus > Camelus dromedarius. The sequence continues at coordinate 57,569,180 of NC_087449.1, read as the reverse complement.
GCAAATGACTGTCAAAGGGCAGGTTTAACAATACCTGCCTGTTAAGGGGCCATTGGTAGGTTTAAGAAGACAGTGAACAGTGTCTGGTATGTCAGAGATGCACAGTGCATGATTGCTGGTGTCTTCTGCCTGTCACACTCCAGGAAGCAGCAAGAAAGATTGGTGCGGAAGGGTAGGATACAGGACCATTTTCCTTGGCTGTTTAGAGCCCTCAGAGCAGAAGCTGCGGGTAGACAGAACCCTCAGGAATGTTCTTGGAACTCAGAGGAGCTGCTGGATGAAAGATGGCATGGAAAGGCCGGCCCAGTAGCCAGGAACTCCAGGGAGTTGGAGGCTGTGTGTTTGGGGCCAGGTCTTGGGCGGTGCCAGGGGCCCCGGGGCAGAGCTCTGGCAGAGTGACCACTGAACTCAGGGGCCGGAGACCACAGGGTGTTGGAGCAGAATCCTGGCAGACCATAGGCCAGCTAAGCAGCTCTGGATGAACAAGGAATTTGGGACCCACAGAGAGAAGGGACGCAGGCAGTCACTGGTAAGGAACCTCTAAGAGGCCAAGTTAGAATCCATCACTGGCCCAAGACACATGGAATTCCACCTGCTTTTTGGGTGTAGTTTTTTTTGACTCCAAGCTGGTGATTCATGTGTTTGCCAAAGGCAGATTCTGGGGAGGGAAGCTGGGGCCTCCAGCCTATGGGGAAGAGCATGGGAAGGAACCCAGTCCCCTCAGCTCAAAGGAGAACACATCCCTCTGGGGAGAGAGGCTGTGTGATGCAGTGAGGGTTGCATAGGTCCCGGGTTTGAACCCTGCCTCCACTTTTTACTGGCTTTGTGACTTCTGGCAAGTTGCTTGAGCTCTCTGAACCTCCATTTGTCCACTGGCTAAATGGGAACTGTTGAGGGCAGGGAGAAATTTGCCTCTACCCTTCTAAATTCTTCTGGTTGGTCTAAGATTTATATCGACAAGAGATGGACTAACAGGAAAAAAATCAAACAAAAGTTTAATAGCATGTATACATGGGAGAAACCAGGAAAACTGAGCAACTCGCAAAAATGGCTCAACCCTTACTTTAGCCATCTTTGGCTAAAGACCAAAAAGGATATTGGGAGTAGCGGTTTGGGATTTCAAAGGGGAGGAAAGTAATTCACATGGAGGCGGAAAAGCAAATATTTGGTAAACAAATGTTTGCTGGGCCAGGAAGAGACAAGGGGACACAGAGTGGACTCTGATCTCTAGGCCCTGCCTAGTGTCCCCCACCACACCTGTTCTCGTATTCCCAGCAGGTATCTCTGGTAATAGCTCTATTCCAGGAACAGACCCTTTATCTACATTCTTTAGCCAGTTAAGGTGGAGGTAAAAAGAAAGACTCCTCAAGTCTTCAGTTTCTTAAAAATAATCAGCCTAGGTTAATCCTTATGCCAAAGAGACACATTTTAGGGTGCAAATTTCTCTCTCCTGTGGAACAGTGACACCTACCCTGCAGAGCTGTTGTGAGCGCGCGGGACTGACTTATTTTTTAGGGATACCTAGTGCCTGGAGCCCATGAAAATGTTTTGATCTTAAATTCTTTGAAAGCCAGGAGAAAAAAAATGAATATGATATAATGAATGTATGAGAATGAATCCAGCCTGGATTGTGTTGTTTTTATACCAAAGCAGTTGTAAAATAGAATTGAAAAAGATTTTTTGTTTGTTTGTTTGTTTTTGGAGGATGGAGCAATTGTGTTGGGGGCTTCTGTGGTGGGAAAATTCTCTCCCATCTCTACTGGAGACAATGCCCCGAAGGATGCCCCTCTCCCCTCAGGGGCCCCTTGGGTCTGCTCCTTGAGGTTTTTGCCTTGTCTTTTCCAACTGCAGATCTCAGTTTATTGCCCGGCACGAGAGGGTGGGGCCTGGTGGGGAGCCAGGGGTGGGTCTGAACAGGCCATGTGATGGCCCCACCAGATCGGCATGCCATGGGATGTGTTTTCTTTTCCAGAATCCTGGAGATGAAGGGCGTTCTCATACTGGCCTGGTTCCTGGCTTGTAGTAAGTGCTTGCCCCAAGACCTCTGAACTGGTGCCCTTCCAACCCTTGAAACAACAGGGTCGGGCGAAGGAGACCAGCCTGGGAGACTTGACTTTGAATCTTGGCTCTGCACTCACCATGTAAATTTCAGCAAGAGCCTACACCTCTCCCAGCCTCTCTTTCTTCATCTGTGACACAGGATAAAGGTGGACGGGCTGGGCTGCGGCAGGATGCTTAGAGGTGATACGTGAAGGCTGTGCTGTGTGCAGGACATGGGGCTTGCAGATGTGGGAAGTGGGTTTTTCACTTAGACGCAAAACAAAATAAAGCTAAACTAAAACAAGACCCTTATATAAATAGTCTCTGCTCAAGGCTGTTCAGGTTTTCTACACACCCTGCCTGCTGTCACCTCCCACCTGGAGCCAACGACGCAGCATCAGGGGAGCCGGGCTCCAGGCCTCCCCTGCAGCCCCGTAACCATGTACACCACCCCCCGACAGGCTGTCCTAATTTTTGGTGTCTGGCCAGGTCCCCTAGAGACCCGGTGCAGGGAGGGCTTCTGGCTGCGTGTGAAACCCTGGGAAAGGCGCACCTTCCCCTCCCTGTCACAGCATCTCAACTGTAAGATGAGGGAGCTGGCTTTACTTCTCTAAGATTCTGTGCCTTCTGTTCCAAACAGGGTTAGTTTTGGGGAGAGGAGAGTGTATCACCAGGAGAGACAGGAAGAGCCTATCTGCCTGCTTCACACAGATACCCCATTAATTATCTCTAATATTTCTTGGTCACTTACTATGTGTCTGCTACTGTGCTCAAAGTTTACAAACTGTACCTTATTTCAACCCCCATGACAACTCCAAGAGGTCAGTGGTCACTTTAGGCGCCCCCATTCTGCAGATGAGGAAACTGAGGCTCTGTGAGATCAAGTGAGCTAGCCAACACCATACAGTGAGTCAGTGGCAGCACCGGGATTTGAACCCGGTTGCTCATTCTCCACATCCAAACTTCCAACCCACCTCTCTATACTTTTGGCCCTCAGCTTTCTCATTCCTAACCCACTAATGGGGAGAATGAAAAAGAGACACCTTGGTCCCTCTGAGCCCCAGGGTGAAAGGAAGGGCAGAAGCATCCTGGGAACGGGAGTCTGGAGCAGGTGCGCCTGGGTTTCATCTGGGGACACTGGCTGTCTTTCAGGTGTGCCTGCTGTCCCAGGGAGCTTGCTGGACCTGAGTTCAATGATTGAGGATGTGACTGGGAAGCCTGCCTTGGAGAGCTTTGGCTTCTACGGCTGTTACTGTGGCTGGGGGGGCAAAGGGACCCCTGTGGATGCTATTGACTGGTGAGCTAATTATCACGACTGCCTTTTGTGCCCTAGGCTCAGCACCCACAATATCTCATTTAATTCGATGTCAAGTCTGAAATTTTCAAAAAATGTTTTATTGAAGTATAGTTGATTTACAGCGTTGTGTTAGTTTCTGGTGTACAGCAAAGTGATTCAGTTATACATATATATTCTTTTTCATTATAGTTTATGATAGGATATTGAATATAGTTCACTGGGCTATATAGTAAGACCTTGTTGTTTATCTGTTTTATATATAGTAGTATGTGTCTGTTAATTCCAAACTCTTAATTTATCCCTCCTCCACCCTCTTCTCCCTTTGGTAACCATCAGTTTGTTTGTATGCCTGTGAGTCTGTTTCTGTTTTGTAAATCAGTTCCTTTGTATGAACGATGAGTCTCAAAGAGGTTAACTGTCTTGCCCAAGATACATCTAGTAACTCCCCAAATCTCAGTGGCCTAATGTAACAGCTGATCTTTCACTACGTGACAAACCACCCCAGAATGTAGTAGCTTAAAGCGATGACAACCATTTAACTTGCTAAGATCCTGCCACTTGGGCAGGGCTTCGTTGGGTGGCTGGGCTCTGCTCCTCCCAGCTTCAGCTTGGGCAGCTCCACCGAGGCTGGGTCATCCGCCTTCTAGAATCCTCACTTCTATGGCCGGCAAGCTGTCACTGCCTGCTGGCTGGGAGCTCAGCTGAGGCTGCAGACCTCAGTTCCTCTCACTTCAGCCTCTCCAAGATTGTCTGGACTTCCCTACAGCACCGTGACTCTTGGTTTCCAAGAATGAGTATTCTAGAACTGTAAGACGAAAGAGTACGGCATTTCTGTGATTCAGCCCCATAAATTCTACTGCGTCACTCCCACTGTCCTCTTGGTCAAGGTAGTCACACAGGCTTTATGAGGGAGGGGGCCTAGTTCCCACCCCTTGATTGGGAGGTGTCAGCATTCTAGAAGGACATGGGAGATGGGAGAGATGGTTCTTGGAAAATGCAACTTTCTGGGTTGAACAATTCTTACATGGCTAGATGCGTATAATAGAATAGAGGCACTTAAACAGATGGATGGCATGTGGTTGGAGTCAAGCTTCTCACTGCTGGAGTGGGAGTTTACAGACCAGACAAACAAGGACAGGAAGCTAGAATGATCTATATGGTGATGGATTAGAGTTGGAGACTTCAGTATGAACTTCTGTTTAGCTTAATATAGATGAAGATGGTTACATAAAGAAATATGTAGAGATGCGTGTGTATACACGGGTTAATATAGACAGTTTTTTTTTTTTTTTTTTTTGCTCTGTCAGCTGAGAGGTCCTAAGAGAAACAATACCTCAGAAGCAATAAGCAACACCTAGTGCCAGATCTGGTTTCTGATACCATCCTCCAAAAAGAGGAACCCAGCCTTCTTCGAGAAATGGCTGATTCTAGGGCAAGGGCAGGAAACATACAAGAGGTGCCTGGAGCTTCTTACAGTGCCCCAAAGCTAGGAAGGGCTCCAATAAAACCAACCCAAACCAAAGCCCACATTGATGGGGATACTTCGAGGAACCAACTGAAAAAGTTCCCAATGGCCAAAGCTGGCACAACATGAGCAAGAAAATAAATGCACAACCTGTCTTATCATAAGAAAGACATCAGAGAAATCCCAATAGTACAGCAACTTACAAAAGACTTGACCACCATGCCTCAAAACTATTAAGGTCATCAGAAACAAGGGAAGTATGAGAAACTGCCACAGCCAAGAGGAGCCTAAAGAAACAGAACAACTAACTGTAACATGGTGTCCTTCACTGGGTCCTAGAATAGAAAAAGGACATTCACCACAAACGATAAATGCTGGAGAAGGTCTGGAGAAAAGAGAACCTTCCTGCACAGTGGGTGGAAATGTTTGGTGCAGCCATTAGGGAAAACAGTATGAAGATTCCTCAAAAAACTGAAAATAGACCTACCATATGATCCATAATCCCCATTCCTGGTATATATCTGGAGGAAACTCTAATTCAAAAATATACATGCATCCCAGTGTTCATAACAGCACTATTTACAACAGCCAAGACATGGAAGCAACCTAAATGTCCATCAACAGATGACTGGATAAAGAGGTTGTGGTACACACACACACACACACACACACAGGAATACTACTCAGCCATAAAAAAAGAATAAAATAATGCCATTTGCAGCAACATGGATGGATGTGGAGATTGTCATGCTAAGTGAGGTAAGCTAGAAAGAGAAAGAAAAATACCATATGATATCACTTAAATGGAGAATCTAAAAAAAAAGACATACAAATGAACTTATTTACAAAACAGAAACAGACTCATAGATATAGAAAATAAACTTACGGTTGGTGAGGGAGGGGGAAAGGGGGTAGGTGGGATAAAATGGGAGTTCAGGATATGAAGATACTAACTACTACATATAAAATAGATGAACAGCAAGGTCCTACTGTATAGCACAGGGAACCATATTCAATACCTTGTAATAGCTGACAATGAAAAAGAATATGAAAAGGAATATATATATGTATAAGTGACTTACTATGCTGTACACCAGAAATTAGCACAATGTTCCGAATCAACTATACTTCAATTTAAAAAAAAAGGAAAGAAAAAGGACATTTAGGTAGAAACTAAGAAAATCTAAATAAACTATGGACTTTTTACAATTAAGGAATCAATAATGGTATGTTATTATTTAGTAATAATGTTATTAACAATTTTTTAATAATGTATCAATATTGGTTTGTTAGCTGCAACAAACATATCATGCTGATATACAATGTTGACAATAGAAGAAACTGGGTTTGAGGTAAAAGGGAGCATTCTATATAATTGTCTCGATTTTTCTGTAAATCCAAATAAAAAAACCCAAAAAACAGTTGTTCACACCTCTCATACTAGAAATTTAGTTTTCGCTCATTTAACAATGTGAATCACGTATTGATTCCAGGATCCAGGTTTCTCCCATCTTGTGGCTCTCCCTATGGCCTCAGAGTCCTTGGCTACAGCATCTCCATCCAGCTGAGATGGAGAAAGAGAGAGTGAAAGAGTGTGGGAGGTTTTTATATGGGTTGGTCTAGAAGTGCTGTACATTTCTCTGGCCACCAAGCTAGTCATGTGACCACACATACCTGCAAGGGAGGCTGGGAAATGTAGTCTCACTGTAGGTCCGGGAGGAAGGAGGCCAGTGAGCTGGTACGCACGGCAGGCAGTCCGAGTAGAAGAGTAGAAGGACTCAGCCGTGTTATTAGATTCTTTCTTGGTCAGAACTCACCTGCCCTGGTGGCCTCTGCTCAAGGGACAGGCCCCTTCTACTCGGGATCTAAGTCGCTTGCATTGACAGGTGCTGTTGGTGGCATGACGTCTGCTATGCGGAGCTGGAGAGGAAAGGCTACAACGTCTTGACACAGTCGTACAGATACAGAGTCAGACAGGGCCTGGTCACCTGTGGTAAGGCTGGGGCTTCCTGTTTAGGCCACTGGGAGAGGCTGGGTCTCTGCTGGCTCTGAGGTCAGTCAGTCTATCTCTTGTGGGGGAAGCTGGGGGCCAGAGGGACAGGAGATTGTAGGATTGTAGCTGGATCCGACCCCAGGGGAAGGGCTGACGCATCTTAGACTCAGCATGTACCTGGCGCCAAGACCTCGCATACGTCCTTTTGCTTGCTGTGCGGTGGGTTCAGTGTCCACATTTTACAGATGAGAAAACAGACTCAAAGGCTTACCAAGTGCAAAAAGGTAATCAAGATTCAAGCTCAGGTCCGCTTGAGTTCAAAGCTAAGTCTAAAAATAGCATCTCTGTCCTATATGAGAACTGGAGTCCCTCCAGAGCAGGGGCTGTCTCCACCATCAGACTGGGGACTCCGGAGGGGAGGGAATGTGTGTCCTCCATCTGGCTGGGGACTCCCTGAAGGCAGGAGCTGTGTCTCCCTGGGCTGAAACCTCACCCTGGGCAGCAGCTGTGCCTCTGCCATCCGATTATGCACTGCCCCTCCCCAACGTGTAGAAGCTGTGACTCCCCCATCAGACTGAGAGCAGGATGCAGACCGGGGCGTCCGCTCAGGCTAGCAGCAAGTCCAGCCTGAAGCAAGCCCGGAGTCTGTCACGGAGCACATCTTCCCTTCCTCATTTTCCATTTGGCGTCCTGTTTGCAGAACTCGGGTCCCACTGCCAGATGGAGCTCTGTGCCTGTGACCAGAAGCTCGTCCACTGCCTGAAGAGAAACAGAAGGAGCTACAGCTCTCTTTACCAATACTTCCCCAACTTCCTCTGCATCTAGTTGTCCACTGAGCTCCTCCTGGACCACGAATTTTACTCCCTTCTTCTCCAGCACAGAGCTCACCTATGCTGCTGGGTTCCTCAGAGAGACTCCCGGGTTCTGTGAGCTCCTTCCTTTTCAATGGTCCACGGGGCTTGAAGGAGCCCCACAGCCACACCTCACCCTCCAGAGAGTCCCATGGGAGTGACTCTGGTCATCGGACTTGGTAAGGTCAGGGTCTCTGGCCGCCGGATGCAAGGTCGGCTGCTCTGGTGCCGAGAGCCCGCCCCTCGCTCCAGGCCAGCCGTATGTCTCCTCGCCCCTGAAGACAGCCCTGCTTCTCTACGAGGAAGACTTTCTTGGGATGCATTCACTTTTCAACTCTTCAGTCGGAGGATCACTGCTACCCTGTAGAGAAGTTTTGCTCAAGTAGAAGCAACATTGACTCCATACATTTATCATCTGGATTTTAAATAAAATTCCTTCTTAAGACTAATAATAACCACACAGGCATTTCCCCTGCTGTGGGGGACTGTCTGCACCTCCTTCTTTGCTATTAGGGCACTAAAGCCAACATTAGCCACGTTCTCTCAGGGGCCAAAGGTGCGATTAGTGACTAGAAGTTTTCCTGGGATGAGTACCAAACCTTCTTCAGGGCTCATCTCCTTAAACCTTGGGCATCCTCTTGAGCCCAGCGCTGAGACTCAGTCTTCCTCCAGGGGGTGGGGAGATGATTGGCAGTCATGCCACCTTGGGCTTCCAGGCCAGAGACGGCTGAATTCAATCCCAGCTTGGCTTCTCCAGCTGTGTGGCCTCAGGCTCATTACTGAACCCCTCTGATTTCTGATCTCTTGAAAAAAGAAACTGTTATGTTTCTTGCATTTCCTGCGTATAAATTGGGAATCCCAAAGCTGTGTTGATGCTGACCTGGGGATGCTGAGGCTCTGGGATTTCACAGAGCAAACATTAAAAATGGGTTTTTTAATGTCCTTCCTTGGTAAAAATAAGGCCCACCTCATTTATCAAGTCATAAAAGAAAGGGTGTTCTAATACCCAGGCTGCAGGAAGAAAGGACACGTCCCAAAACAAAGGAGAGTCCTTTCCAAGAAAGGACCTTTGACTTCCTTACACTGACAAATCCCCAAATAACCGCATGATAAATGGCATCTATATTTAAAAACATCCAATGTTGAATATCTTCAAGATAAAATTGAACTTTATGAGAATACTCTGAATGTACTAGTGTTTTAGAAAAGTTTGCTATGGACTTATGCCTAATTTGACAATGTAACAAAGAATGTGGCTCGAATTTCCAATTTGCTCATGAAATTTTTTTGATCAGAGCCATTTTTATTTTATTTTATTTTGCTTTTGAGGGGGTAATTTAATTATTTAGTTAATTAATTAATTGATTTTTATTCTTATTTTTTTCAATGGAAGTACTGGGGATTGAACCTAGGACCTCGTGCATGCTAAGCATGGCATTCTACCACTGAGCTGTACCATCCCCACTCCAAATCCATCTTCAAATAGGTATGTAGAGGAAATGTGGAGCTTCACTTTTAATGCCATTTCTCTTCAATTGTGATTTTCCAGATGATGGAGAAGAGACCTCAGCCCAAGTGTCTCCCTTCTCCCATCAGGGTCAGGTGACAGGCAGAGTGATGCTCTGCTGGTAAGTTCTGTAGGGCAGGGCAGGGCTGTGTTCAGGCCCCTCTTACTGGGACATCCCAGCTGAAAGCACTGGTATTCAGACAGGCATTTGTGCGAGAAGGATGCTGGGAGGTTATGAGAGCAACACGTCAGGCTGACATGGATTTGGGCTGGAAGGACTCAAGGAGAACCTTCATTTACCTACCAGGAGATTGAGGCCCAGAGAGATTAGGAGACTTTCCCAAAGTCACACAGTACATCAATAGCAGAAGTAGGATTAGACCTCAGATCCTGGTTCTAAAGCCTGGCCTCTGACCACTATCCCATTGTCTTCAACCTCAGCCCCTGAAGAGAGAAAACAGCCTGGAGAGGTTCAGGGACTTACCCACATTGGGGGTTCTCAGGAGGACCCCCTCGATTCAGCCCAAAAGCCAACTCCATTTCTTTGCTCTGGCTGCCTCTGGGGATTCCAGAGTCTGTCTGCGGATGGTCAGCCTGGCTGGGGCACTGGGCTTTATCCTCAGTAGAGGGGACCCCACCAAAGTCCTCCATGGTGCTGCCCTGGCCCCACTCTCACTGTAGTCAACAGCTCTGGGGAAGTGATGAAGCCACGTGCTCCCTGAAACCTTGGAAGAGGTGGTCTCCTTGACTGTTCCGTTTGACTGTCTCTTGGCTGGAAAGAGAACCATCAGAAAGGCCTCCTTCCCATCACCCCCGCCCTTTACCGAAATGTACAGACCAGATGGTAGATACCTCTTGATCTTTATATCAAGCAGGCAGATAACATGATACACAGACACTCATCGGACAGATGGCCTTATAAATACAGGCCCTCACTGTTGTTTGAAATTGAACTTCAGATACAAACAGGACCCCTACATACATATGAAAAATCATCTATAAAGCATGTGTACATGGGGGAGGGGTCTACTCGTAGCTGTTAACCAAACTGAAAAGGCACAAGAGAGCCAGCAGATCGAATGGTTCCTGAATGTGTGCGGCTAGAAATTCCACACGGAAGCTTTGACGGGCCCTTAGGATTTTGGAGCAAAGCCCATCCATCAGCTGCGGATAACAGTTTTCCTTCTGGGAAACAGCAATCTGGCTTGTTAATGGGTCTTTGTAGAGACTGAATTCTTGACCTCGGGTTACCAAGTTATCACAAAACCAGGGCTGCCTATCATTAACTGGCTGTTATCTGACCCACCAAGTCACAAAGTTGGGTGTGCCCAGCAACAATTCCATCATTATTGGACCTAGACAGGTCCTGAAGGCCCAGGTAAGTTGCATGAGAAGGGGGCATAGAGACCCATAATCCCTATACCCGCCGTATTGTCTCCTCTTTCTTGATCTGTACCAATAACTTTGTGGGCGAGTTCCCTATGATTAGATGGCCGAGGAAGAAAAAGACCTGGGTCAGCCTTACAGATAGTCCTCCAGGATATGCTGGCAGTCCCTGGAAGTGGACGGTTGCAGTATTACAGCCCTGTCTCGGGTGGCCCTACCATCTTGCAGAAGATGTGTTCACGTCATTAACCTTATATCTCAGTAACAGTAAATCAGAGAATATCAAAAGAGGGTTATGACTCAGCTAGAACAGAAATGAGCATGACTCAAAGATGGGTAAAAGGACCTTGCATCCTCTTTGGGAGAGATTAGTTTGTTTCGGTTGTACTGCATTATGTTAAGCAGAAACAGGATTTTGCTCTTGTCTTTGGAGGTTAAGAATGGTTAGCAGAGGTGTAGACAGGTGCCAAGTCAAAACGGGTGGGCTGTCATGGATCTGCATTGTGTCACTTAGCTCTGCTGAAACTACTTTTTCCAGAATTCCCATCCCTGCAGAGTTCCAGGTTTGCATGGGTCTCAAGAGATGTTTTGTCAGAGACTTGAAAGCAGATGTGGACTCGAAGTCATGTGCTCTATACAATCAGAAAGTCAGAGCACGGGGCACGGGATGCCACTGTGGCTAATGCATGCTGTCCCTCACCTGCAGGCTCATCACGTTGCTGGGATGAAGCAGCCAGGGTTGCAGCAACTCCGAGTCTTGTCAGGTCACCTCCTTTAGCTTTTTGTCTTCAGACTTGGAGGTGATGAGATGCTTAAGGGTGTTCTAGGCTGTTCTCTTAGGTTCCACACATCCTTGTGGTTCTGGTTTGCCTGGCCACTTGGACTGCAAGAATTCAGTTAGCAGCACCAGCACACAAAAAAATACCCTCTCACAGACTGTTTCATTGGCTCCCACCATCACAGAAAGTTAGATCCCTATTTTTAAAAAATCCCTCATTTTATAAATAGGTACCTCCTAGGAGTTCTGCCTCTCTGATCGAACCCTGGTTGATACATCAGGCCTCCCAGTACCTAAAAGCAGGCCTGCCACATGGCAGGTGCTCAACAAGTGTTTGTTGAATGAATAAGTGACTGAGTGAACACGTGAATAAATGAGACCCAGTCCCTGCTTTCCAGGAGATCACAGATCAATGTGGGAACAGGGAACTGAGAAGTTGGGCAAACAATACAGTGGTTGGGGCACTTTGACCCCCCTAATTGGACATGTGGACAAGCACTGGGCTTGCCCTTTGGCCGCCCAGTCACAGATGTCCCCCTGGTTTGGACCTGTTCTGGGTGAGGGGATGGACACTCCGCTAGATAGCCATGCTAGGTGGTATCCTCAAAGGTCTGCAGGAGAGGGGAAGATCACTCAGTGCCCTATTGTCCAGCAGGAGGACATGGACTGCCTACATGGCTTACTCTTCCAAATGAGGTTCCAGCTGTTGTATGCGTCCAGGTGCTGTTGCAGACGCAAGGCCAACTTCCGCTTACTCTTGCAGATTTGTTCTGGGCACTTGCTCCTGAGGCCTGTACTGACCCAGAAAGGAAACTGGAGGGCTCACCTCTGGTGAGCCAATCAGAGACACCCATCCCATACCACCTAGGTGGCAGGAGCTTCCTTGGGTAGACTTAGAAATCCTGCCACCTCCTGGAAGCGTCTCAAGATGGTGACAGAATCTCATTTCCTGCTAAATTCAGAAAGCCCAGGTCTATACAATATGTGAACCTCTGGCAGGGTTTGTTATTATCAATCAAGGGTCCCCTAGCCATCTTTTCTTTTATGAGTTCCAGTTACATTACCCCCTTCCTTTAAAACTTTCAGTGGCTCCCCATTGCCAAGTTCTTCAGCCTGACATTTAAGATCTTTCTGCTCTTGGCTATAGTGCACTTCCATCTTGATCTCTCAATTATCTCCCAATTTCCAAAAACCTCTGCTCCTCGGATCTTGCCCTATGCTTTCCACTCTTCCTCTGCTCACACTGCTTCCTCCCCTCTACAATGTTCATCCCTTACCTCTAGCTGCGAACTGCACTTTTCTCTTCTCAGTAATGCTACCACTTACTGTGTACTAGGGACTTTCATACAGGTTATCTCATTTGATCTTCTCAAATCACCCAAGAGGTAGATATAATTATCCCATTTAATGGGTGAGCCAATCGAAGCTGAGTGTGTAACCTTGACCATATAACCAGAGAAAGGCTGAGAGGGGATTTGAACCTGAGAATGTTCAAATCCAGAGGCTGAGCTTCCTAGGGGCCGGGCCTAAGCCCCACTGCTCACAAGACTCAGAGCTTGGCCACCGAGACTCCCCTGGCTTGGTGGAAATCTGATGGCCACAGACGTGACCCAGAGACACTGCTGCGAGTGCTTCTGAGCCCTCTAAGGAGCACAGAATGACCATGTCTGCTGTAGGGATTTTGTCCCTTAAAACCTCCAAGTACCTCCCACTCAGCTGCATTTACATGCTATGAGTGTTTTTGGTAACTTAAAGTGCTGGGAACTAGATACCTGATTCTAGTCTAACTTTGCACATGTTCTGGGCCCCTTGGGCAGGCCCCTCACCCTTTCTTTTTGAAATTTTTTGAATTTTTTTGTGGGGGAGGTAATTAGGTTTCTTTCTTTATTTTTTAAATGGAGGTAGGGTATTGAACCCAGGACGTCATGCGTGCGAGGCCTGCGCTCTACCACCTGAGCTGTCCCCTCCCTGCCCAGCCCTCCATCCTTCCTGGCCTCAGCTTTCCCACATTACAACAGCGGGTCTGAGAGAGGATTTTAACTGTAGCCCTGCTACATCAGGGGACCGTGACATGAGTTTAGGGGGTTGCGTCTGGCGCATGCGCGCAAGTTTGTGTGCGGTGTGCCCATGCTTGCGCTGATCTGAAAGTCATAAAGCGCTGCTTCGGCAAATCGTGTTTCTATCCAGGGAGCGAATGTGTGGGGTGACAGGGTCCAGGTGTCAATTTCATCACGTTATGCAGGTTTCCATCAAAAGGGCTTGAGAAACCCTTGTTCATATGACTTCTCAGCGCCCTCCAGTCCCTGAAGTTGCAGACCTCCAAGTGGCTTAGCCTTAATTATACGAAACCCCATAAAGACTCCCATAGGGCTCAATGCCTGACTCCTTCACCCTTCTTTCCAAATGTTAAATCAGAACTGGGCTTTTGGCTGCAGATCTCCAAGCCTGGGATAGCTTCACCCCCTAAATGTTTGATAACCACCCAGCAGAAGAACAGGACATAAACAAGGGTGTTTGGCACCTTGTTGGAAAACAGATCCAAGCCACTGGGTTTAAATCATGGGGAGCGAGTGTTTAAGGGCTTTGGAATCAGACAGGGACTCATATTGTAGCATAGTTCCTCACCATGTGACTTCAGGACTGTGATTTCATTCTGTAAGTCTCAGCTTCCTCAGCTGTCAAGTGGGCTAATAACACCTTCCTCGCTAGGATTTTGGGGATATTTGATGATAGGATGCACATAAATTACCCCCTGCAGTGCCTGGCCTACAGTAGGCGCTCAATAAATGGTACTTGCCATGGGAGAGGACCATTAAACCCAAGCCCAAGAGTTTTGACTTCAAACAGAAGCCCGAGGGGCCAAGCCCGGTGTCCAGTACAGAAGGTGGCCCTTCTCCTTGTCTTCCCAGGCTGCCCTGTGAAGCCCTTACCACACGGGTTGTGGTCGTTGGTGTTGTTGTCGTTGCAGCAGTCTCATTTGGGGGAGCACTGGCCGGCTCTCAGGACAGAGTAGCCACAGTTGTGTGTGAGGCGGCACCTGTGGGGAGACCCAAAGTGGGCCCAGAACAAGCAGACCCTGCAGCCGATCCAGGGGCTGTGCACTTCTGCACCTCCATCCTTCGCCTGGGCTGTGCCCTGAGCCCGGAGCACCTCTCCCTGCATTCCTCCCATCCGCCAAGGCCTGGCTCAGACGCTGCCTCCAGGCAACACCTGTCCCAGCTTCCCCAGCAGAGGGCGTCATTCCTCTTCTGGGCCCCCATAGAAAGAAGCCTGGCCATTTGTCCTCTCAAACACCGGTCATTAGTCCTTCCACGCACATTTATGGAGTACCTGCTCATGCCAGGCCTCGCTGGGCCCCGGGGGCACAGAGACTGAACGACAACATACAAATCTCTTCCTTCAGTCTAGGGAAGGAGACAGACACACAACAGACAAGCACTCCACATGAGGTGAGGATGCGATGTCCGATGAAGGAGTTTTGAGTTGAATCGGGAGGCTGTCATCTAAGCAGGAAGGTGATGGGCTAACGTGGCAGGCCAGCCCCCGCCCCACAGATTCGACTCCATCTCCACCAGAGCAAGCAAAGAGCATGGGCACTGCGCACAAAGGACCCAGTTCACAGACTCTCAGGGCCTGAAGAGGTCACTCGGCCCTACTTGCCAATACAGGGGGGCCTCGTGACTGCGGCTTGGGGACCACAACTTCCCAGCATTGTTCTCCACTGGGGTAGAAAGAGTTAAGCATTTCATCCTGCTGAGGAGAAGCAAGGTCTGCACAGGTGGAAGCTGATGCCTCCTGAGGCCGCCCTTAGGGGCTGAGGCAGAAGGGCTGCTTCAGAATTATCTGTTGTTAAAAATACAGATCTCTAAGCTGACTCAGAACTTCTGGTCTGGGGACTGGAAATCTGTATTTGTAAACCAGCTCCTGGGTGATGCAGACAATGGTCAGGTGTGGGGACACCGGGAGGCTGTACGGTCACAAAAGATGAGCAAAACCTACCTGATATACTTACATGTCTCCTTGGGAATAGCCTGAGGTTGACCAGAGGCCGGGACGACCTGTGGTCCTGGTCCTGATTTTATACATTCTAAATTTGGGACAGTGCCCCCAGGGGTAAAGGTGTGTTCTCTTAATAGAAGAGGACACAAATAAAATAGAATTTTGTACCACTGTCATTGTTCCCCTAACGTGTATATTTTAGAACTTTCTCTTTTAATTAAAAATTTATTACAATATTTTTCATCTCTGATGGCAGAATATTTTCATCAAATGCGTTGCTCATCTCCCCACCTTTTAAACCAAGTACAGCCCCTGTAACTTTGTTACTGACGGAGATTCTCCTTGGCCAAACTTTAGTCAGGGTCCTCTATGTTCTTTTTTAACCCAGCCCTGTCCTTGGACCTCACTAGTCCTGCAGAGCGAGAATCTTAAGTCCTTTCAGAGAGAATCTCCCACCCTGGTTATCTGATCAAGTTCTCATCCCCCGCCACCCCCAGGGGACAGCTGTTCTTCCTGGCCTGCTTTCAGCAAGAATCCCCCACCACCTCCCTTACCCCTGATGTCTCTTCTTCGTAATTTTCCATCCACTGACCCCCACCCTGCTCCTTGGTTGTCAGTCCCCACCACGCACCGTCCATGCTGTATTTGCACTTGATCCCGGCTCTGTATGAAGTCTCTTTTCCTCTGCTGAAATCATTCCTGGTTGAAATCTGCTTTTCCTGCTCTAACTACTGTCCATCTCTGGTTTTCTGTAACAGTTATGTGCTTGAGACTCAGATAGAATCGCCCAGGACCCTAAGTGGGCACCTTCGAAGGCTTTATCTTCACTCCTGGCTCACTGATTGGGGATCCACTGCTGAGTCTGGCTCTCGAGCCCGTGCTCCAGGTCAAAGTCCGTTGAAGGCACAGTAAGGACGGATTTTGATTCCCAAGGTTCTGAGTATATTCCAGAAGCTGCATTGGAGCTGCAGACACACAGAGGCTGGCTTGGAGACCTAAAGCGTCTCTGTTCATAAGTTTACAGGTACCATTAATTAAGAACATAGGAGAGGGGAGGGTGTAGCTAAGTGGTGGAGCTCACGCTTAGCCTCCACGAGGTCCTGTGTTCAATCCCCAGTACCTCCATTAAAAATAATAATTTATTAATTTAAAAAACAAACCTAATTTCCTCTCCCCTACCTCCTCAAAAAAAGAACATAGGAGCTTCTCAGTCAACTGAAAGCTCCCTTCTCAAACCCCTGCTGACTAGATGCTCCACCAATTCCGTCTGCTTCCCTTCTTGGTGGCACGACTTTACTAAGAGTCACAGGGAACTTCAATAGCCTCTTTGGGAAACTTGAAATCTCCCAACCTGGGTCTTCCAAGACCTCCTCCCTCCCAGCTCCCCCTCTTCCCACCTTCAGTCTTTCCTTGTGTCCTTTCATATGACCTCCTTCATTCCTACCCCCTCCAACTGTCCATCCACCCAAAGACCTTCCCCATCCCACTCCAGACCCTCAGTCACTTGACTATTCAGCTTCCTGCCCCCCGCAATAGGGAGCTTTCAAGGGACTCAGGGACCCCCAGAAGCAACTGAGGCTGAAAAGGAAGCAGGCTGGATATATTGTCCACTCAGATGGGCTTTGGAGACATCCAGGCAGCTGCTTTGATGTCCCCTCATCTCTCATCTAAACTGTAGTCCACAGCCTCCTTAAGATTACATATCAGGGCAAATGAAAACCTTAAAGGCCTCCCCCAAAATTATTGATACAAAGCTTTTGCCCTCATACTGAATAAGTAATGTCAGCTCACCTCATCGGTCAGTAACACAAGTCAAGTTAAAATATAAAGTTCAGCAAAGGTGACAGCATGTTAATGTGCTTGCCTGGCTCGTGGCAAACATTTTAGAATGAAAGTTATAAATCTCTTATCTGTGTCTGTCTTTATGTTTCTGCGTGTATGTTATGCATGTGGGATAGTTTTTCTACCTTCAGGTGGTATTATCAAATTCATTTACAAAATCCCTTAAAGGAGATAGACAAGCACTCATATAAATTAAACATTCCTGAAACTCCCAGAAATACAGACACTAACTCAAATGTTTTTCAAGTTCACATGACTTGAGTAAAACTTCTGTAAATTAGTTTAAAATGTTTGGTTTAATAAAAGCAGCTATGTCTCCTGAGTAATCAGCACTAAATATAAAAGGAGCATATATTTTGATTTTATGTGGGTTGATCAGCCAAATAGGCTAATATTATATTTCCTAGATATTCAAGAGTATAAAATTATAAATTCAACCTAAGAACAAATGTATAAGTAAAGATGCAATAGAAATAAATTGCTTGATATCCATTATTTATCCAAGCAGTACAACACAGCAGTAAAACAAACCAAAAAATCCATGTATTTAACTGCTTTTAGGTTTTGGGTCCTTTTTTTTTTTTTTTTTTTTTTTGCCTTTGTAATAGTTATCTAGCAGTTGGGTGAAATCATCTAACCCAAAGCCTATTTTATAATAAAATGCTGAATATCTCATTTAATTTATTAAATACGGTACTGAAGGTGAAAAACAGAATGTTTGTCTGGGTATAGGATGATTGTTAAGTGATGGTGGTGGTTTACCCTCGTGATCACGTGGCTGTCTGGGAGCTGTGGCTGCCGCCACTGCCCAGCCTCGCCAGAGAGAATCGTAACACATGTCACTAGTCCAGGAAAAGATCAAAATTCAAAGTGCGGTTTCTATTGAATGCATGTGGCATTAGCAGCATAGTAAAACAAACAAACAAAAAAACCGTAAGTCAAACAGTCATAAGTTTGGCACCACCTGTAAAGAAACATATCTCTAGAAACTGTGAGGTGTATTCACAAAATGGGCTAGTCTGCTACAGAATGCCACAGTACCACAGTTCACAATTCTCTACTGCGTAGTTTTCTCTGTAAAAGGAGGGTTACTAATAGCTAAAAGTTATAATCAAAATGTGACAGGAAAATAGGTAAAAAAACAAGTTTATACTGTATAGCACAGGGAACTATATTCACTGTCTTGCAGTGTTCTATAATGGAAAAGAATATGAAAACTAATATATGTATGTATATGTATGACTGAACTATTGTGCCATACACCAGAAATTGACACAACACTGTAAACTGACTATACTTCAATTAAAAAAAATAGAAATAAAAAACTACTAAAAATAATAAGGGAAACAGTATATGGAAGGAAATTAGGATATGTTTTTGATAAGGAAAAATATACAAGGTACAAAGGGTGTGTTTTTCTTAAGGACAAAGAGTAGTTTTGTCCTAAAATAAGATGACTGGTTGCTCCAGAATGAGAAAGAGAAAAAAAGAAATAACAAAACCTAAATGAGTATAGAAAGTTGCAGAACATGGAGGTTTATATGTGGTCAAGTGGGTAAGACTGAATTGACTTATTTATAAGATTTTTAAATAACAAACTCTGATATCAAAAGTATACTGAAGCAAAACTAGAATGTGGTTTTCTCTCTGTTAAAATGACAAAGAGTTTTTTGGAGTGTTGGTCTGCTCTGAATAAGAGATTGTAAAGGGTAATCTGCGTAGGAACCAAGATTTTGTCTTATCAGAATAATTTCCTGTAGTTTATGTTAACCTTCATTATGTCCTTGATTATCTAAGAGAATGAGACTTGTCACTTTTAAAAGATTTAAGGTTTTTTGTTTGTTTGTTTGTTTTTCCATTTTTGGCAATCTAGCCTTCCCAAAATCAAATACTAAATGAAATCTCTTGTTCTCCAACTGACCTTGAGGTTTCCCAGAAGACCCTTGGCAATTCTCAAATGATTTGTTCTCTTATCTTGTAAAAAGAGAGTTGTAAATAACTTGGTTTATTTACTGTGCTAAATTTCATGGAAAGCATTGCCAAATAAGAAGAGATATTTAACCTTCCTGAGGTTATGGGTAAAATGTTATTTCAGAAATTGTAAGGGTAAAGTGTTATTTGTATGGGTAAAATGTTATTTCATGAATTGCATGAAATTCCTAGAAATTTGTCAATGTCCTGGCTGTCCATGATATGGTCCTGATTTAATGTTATCAGTCTTAATTCCAGCTCTTCAAAAATGTTGGGTGCCACAGACGTAACTGAGTTTCCTTGTTAAAATGACTTATCAACTTTTTAACCGCAGCCATTTGAAACCTTTTTTCATTCTTGTTTCACTCTGATTATTCTCTGAAAATATTTGCCATCAGCCACAGGCTAGAATGCTTTGTGAGGTCATTGCTTCAGTAACTGAGCCCATACCACTGGACTGAGTAAGGATTTCCAGAATTAATGGAGTAGCTGATGGGCTCATAAAGCTGCCGACCCAAGATCAAGTAGAAGAATAATTCATAATGTGGGACTGAATGAACTGATGAAGGATGACTACAGTTTTTGTTTGGAACATCGCTGGTTCTTTAATGTTCTACTTCCCAGGTATAAAGAACCCTTTTCTTCTGTCTCTTAAGTTTTCTGTACTTGTAACAATTTAGTGGATGATAATTTTGTACATGTAATGTTTTTTTTCTTACCTGATTCCTCCAAAATTCAGAAACTCTTATTATTCTTATATTCATGGCAATGTAATGATTTGCATAGGTTCAATAAGAATCTGTTCTCCTTGCACAGGAAATAACTGGAAACATTGGCTGTACTGAAAAGGCTTTGACTGGAATGTCATATTTGAAAAGATGGGCACAGACTCAGATATGACCAGACAGTTTTAAGGACCTAAGGTTGACTTTATGGAGCCAATGTTTACAAAGTCCTCTTGGAAAAATTATTCTGGTAGCTGGCTCACAGGGCTCCTAGCCTTACAGGTGAGTAAAGAAGGTCACTTCCTGGTTGACCCACGAAATCTAGGATATCTTGGGGACTTCAGGTGGAGAGATGTTCCCCCAAATATATAGGTATTGTGAGAAAAATCTGGTGGTAAGTTTATGGCTTGGCTTCCTAGTCCTGAGAGGCTTTTAAAAGTCTAGCCTGAGATTCCTTATGAAACATTCCAGCAAAGCAAACTCAAAAAGGCTTGTGTGAGCAATTACTCTTTTTGCTGTGCCATAATAATCACGCCAAATATAATAAGACCAGACTTATTTTGTAAACAGGAGTAAGCTTACTCTGGTGATTTTTTCCATTTTTAATTTTTTTGGGGGGGTGGTAATTAGATTTATTTATTTATTCACTTCATTTTTTTTTTCAAATGGAGGTCCTGGGGATTGAACCCAGGACCTCGTGCATGCTAAGCACGTGCTCTACCACTGAACTATATCTTCCCCGCATCTTTGATTGCAAAAAGGGTATGATTGTAGAGGGAAGTTTTGTGTTTCAATGGAAAATTACAGTATACCCTTGTGAGTTCTCCAATATCTGGCTACAACTTCCCAAATTTAGGGTTCCACCTCTTCTCCCACCTTCTTGACTTGGCATCACTGAAAACTGAAGCTACCCTTTTCCCGAAGCCCTGCAAGCTGAAGCTGGAAGACTTGATATAAACTTCAGAGAAATCGTCACAGCAGATAATACACGGGCAGCCTTCATGTCTGTTGTGGGGTGGGGCACTCGGAAAGTTCACTGGAACGCCAGTGCCCTCACCATAGACATTCAAACTGCAAACCAGGAAACTTGTTAATTATCACTGCTGTCCTCACTCCATCGTCTAAAGATGCTTCCAGACTGACAACGAGAAATCTCGACTGGCTGCCTTCCAGACTCAGAAACTGGGTTTCCAACTACTAATCTCTGCTCTTCTTTTACTTTCATAGAAATTTCATAGAAATATTTGCTGGATGGTGACCGCTCACACCATCCAGCAAATATTCTCTACAGCCAAGTCCCAACAGATGATTTAGCTGACCCTCACGGACAAAAGGTGACCAAACGAGAAATGGACATCTTTCAGAGGAAAGTGTAGCTCTTCTTTCCTTGGACAAGAGGGGACTGGACAAAGCTTCTCCTTGACCAAACTTTAGTCAGGCTCCTCTCAGACTTTTTTTGACTAGGCTTTGTCCTCAAGATGCAAGAATCCTGTCAAATAGGTTTTGTCAGAACTCCCACCCTCGATATCTGATCACCTTTGAGATCTGATCAAATTCCTCATCCCTACCATTCTCCAGATGATATCTGATCACCCTGGCTTGGCTTCAGCAAGAATCCTGTTGACTCAGCTTAGCAAGAATCCTCCCTTACCTCTGATGTTTCCTCTTAGTAATTTTTCCATCCACACGGACCCCTACCCTGCTCCTTGGCTATAAATCCTCACTTGTCCATGCTGTGTTCTAAACTGAGCCCAGTTCTATAGGAGGTTTGTTTTCCACTATTACAATCATTCCTGGTTAGAATCTACTTTTTCTTGCTTTAACTACTGTCCAGCTTTGGTTGTCTTTTGACCGTACCTTTTTCTGGAAGATTCCTGGTCATTGTGTTAATTCCTCGGAACTGAACTTCCCACTATATTCAGCTGCCCCATTCCCATTCCAGCAAGGAGCTGGGGAGAAACTGAGATGAATCTTATAGAAAGAAAAGTTGCATCTCAAACTCACTGATCCATCATTCCAAAAATAATAGATTCTGGGAATTGGCAAACAACCCATTTATCAACTTGGAGAACCCCTGATTTGGAGAATCTGAAAATTTTTTGTCCCCATGTCTAAAACTCTTCTGAGTCATCAGTTCTCAACAGCTGATTTAATAACTGTGGAATGTTGCATAATTAGTTTCCTATAAATTAATGTGAGCCAGCTGCTGGATGCTGAGATTACTCAGGTTTCAAAAAAACTTGTTGGTTGTAAACATTAAACCCGTTATTATCTTCTCTAAGGATCTCTCCATTTGGAGACAGTGGTGCTATCATATGAGCAGCCAAAGTTCTGGCATGTTTTAACTTGCAGACTCCCTTTCTATGCAGAACATCCCAGACTTTAATTGAACTATAGTTGATTTACAATATTGTTAGTTTCAGATGTACAGCAAAGTGATATGTATTTATATATAGAGAGAGAGAGAGTCAGGCTCTTCTAAACATGTATAGATTCATGTATTATTTTTGATTCTTTTCCATTATAGGTTATTACAAGATATTGAATATAGTTCCCTGTGCTCTATAGTAAATACTCGTTATTTATTTATTTTATATATGGTAGCATGTACACCTGTTAATCCCATACTCCTAATTTATCCCTCCCCCTCTTCCCTTTCGTAACCATAAGCGTATTTTCTAAGTCTGTGTGTCTGTGTCCATTTTGTAAGTAAGTTTATTTGCACTATTTTTTTAGATTCCACATACAAGGATATCATACAATATTTATCCTTCTCTGCACCCCAGGCTTTTTAATATTTTATGCTCTTCAAAGTATTTTCAAAGCCATGATCAAATATAGCCTCAAAACATCCCATTTTACAAATGGGGAAGCTGAGAGGCAGAGAGAAAAGTGTCTTGCTTAAGGTCACACCCAAGTTAGTGCTGCTTGAACCAGGTTCTTAGACACTGAAGTTTCGGGCAGTCTCCCTAGCCCAAGCTGGTTCCCTGTAGCAACGTCAGAGCTCCTCATGAGAATGGGGACGTCTTGAGGACTGACTGGGGCTACTTTATGAATCCCACTGCCTTGCCTTGTGCCTGGCACAATGGAGCAGATCGCAGTGTAGACAGTGTCTGAAGTGTGCTTCACCTTGATTCCACTGAACCCTCATACAAACTCATGAGGGAAGTACTGTGAATACCCTCTCCAGTGTGGTAAGAGACTGAGGTACAGAGAGGTCACGGAACTTGCCCCAGGAAGCACAGCTGAGGTACAGAGAGGTCAAGGAGCTTGCCCCGGGAAGCACAGCTGGTAAGTCGTGCATGAAGCCCAGAGCCCACCTCTTTGCCCAGGAAATGTGTGTTGAATCAAGGTGACTCCCCACTGCTTAAGATGGTGTCCAGGCAAGATTTCAGCGTAGACCTAGGTCAGCCTGCCTGCTGTCCCAGGAGGGGACAGTTACCCATCGGTGGTATCCGCAGGCTGCCCCTGGCCCCTCAAAGCCACGGTGACATCCATAGGTGAGGTAGCCTGGAGGGGCCACTTCCCTGTCTCCTGTTTGATCATATTATAGAGCTGGCCTAGGGGAGGACAAGCCCTGCGGGGAAGGAAGGAAACAAGGAAAGGAAAGGTCAGAAAGGCAATGTTGTTGCTATGGGTGGTAACACTCATTCACCCACAACCACAACAATCACAATAACAGCTGGTCTGTGCTTCACAGGCAGGTCTCTACATGCCAGACAGTGTGCTAAGTGCTTTCTGGAGTTCCGTCATTCATTCTGCACAATGACTTGTGAAGACGGTATCATAATTCCCATTTTATAGATAAAGAAACTGAGGCTCAATGACAAAAATCCCATGTCTAGGAGTCAGGACACCTCGGAGCTGACAACTCTGGTGTGTGGGACCTTGAGCCCACACTCTTGACTACTTACTATGTTAGAGCATTTCTCCTGCCAGCCTTTAGTGTGGCACATTTTCCCCATAGGGTCAAGATGGACATACCATTGTGCATCTTGTTTTATTTATTTTTCCAGTGAACATGAGCTTTTTCACCTTGATCACTTTGGTGTCAATGGGGAATTGCAGGCCAGTGTTGGTGAGGGAAAACTTTCCCTCTACCCTCTTAGGTTTAGTTCCTGGGGGCCTGAGAATTAAGCTAAGAAAAGACAGATAAATAGGAGAAAAGGCAAATGATATATATTAATATTATGCACCTAGGAGGTCACAGAAAATAAGTGAAACTCCAAAAAATGGTTAGACTCAGGGGCTTATCTACCTTTTTAGCAAAGGAAAAAGGGTTTATATTTCAAGGGACAATAAATGGTGAGGAAATGACTGGGAATTATATGAGGGGACTCATGGAAGATAAGAGCTATTTTAGTAAATTCTGTTGGTGCAAACTCATTTTGGTGTTGACTTCCCATCTTTGATGATCACTAGTAGAAGGACAGTCGGAGTGGGGCTGGGGGGGCAACTTCTGAAATTTATGTCCTGCTTTTAGGCAGATGAAAGGAGAACAAAGAATATTCATGCATCTCTCAGTTCTCAATCCCCTTCTGCTCAAAATAATTCTTACGCCAAAGTGGCATATTTAGGATGGCATATTCTGATCCCTTTCAAGGCCATGGAGCAGGAGTGACAGAAGCAGGCTTCATGCCGGAGTCTTCTGGCTCCCAGCTCAGCTTTCTTTGACTGCCCTTTTCCCCTGCCATGCTTGGGGTCCCCAGAACTAGACCCCATGTTCCTCATCCCTCATCTCCAATACCTTCTGCAGCATCACCCTGCCCAGCGTTTCCCCCAGCATGGGACTTCCCAGAGAAGAGGGCCAATAGCTCACAGGCTGCCTGAGTCATTCCCTTTCTGGTTCCTTCTCAATCCTTCAGACTCCAACAAGGTGCAGGTGGTCTCAGTTTGGAGCCTGTGTGTCCTCTTGAATGCTTGCTGTTTCATCCAACAACTATTGATTGTGTATCTCCTGTGTCTAAGAAGAGTTTTATTTTCATTGCATTAATTTTAGGGTCACCTGTTGGTGACAAGTGATACTAGTTTTCCCTATGCTAGAGTGATGTAAGCTTTATTTAAAAAATAAATTTATTTAGATTAAGAAGTTTTTTTTTTTTTTAAAGTAAAGTGAAAGTGAAATATTAAGCCAAACATCAGGAAGGTGATGTGTGAAATGTAATCCTCAGCCCCTCCTGTCTGACAGGTGGGGCAGTGGAGGCTCAGAGGACGGGGCTTGCTTGGCATCTGAGCTAGAATGCGGGTCTCCAGTCTCCCAGCCCAGTGAGCTGTGCCGGTCCAGGAGGAAGAAACTTGACATCAATGAGCTGATCAGCCCTGGAGTTGGCCATAGGATGGACTCTGCCTGATCTCGGTGCCAGGCATAGGGACTGTGGGGGTGATGGGGGCCCATTAATAGAGGAGGGGGGCCCGGACCCTTTTCGGAGTGTGATTCCTGGCCAGATGCTTCAGAATCTCCAGCAGCATCTGTAAAAAGTGCAGGTCCCTGGGCTCTACCCCAGACTTACAAAATCAGGCCCTGTGAATATGGGGCCCAGGAAATGGCACTTTAAGTAAGCTCCCTCTTCCACCCCCAGGGGATTCTTGTCCACCATTATGATTTAGAACCACTGTCGTAAGGAGTGTACCATCTGGGCTGGAGAAGGCGGCCCCCTGATGGTTTCCTGCCCACGCTCAGCCTTTGCCACCTCCTGCTGGGTGAGTTACCTTGGGCGAGATGTTTAACTTATGAGCTACTGTCCTCGTCTGTAAAATCAGATCAAAATACCCACCTGGCAGGTCCGTGTATAATGAGGTGTAAATGAGAACATGTATATGCAAGGCTCTTAGCCCAGGGAACCCTGCTGGGCATTTTCCCACCTCCCTTTTAGGGAGCCAGAAGCAACCGCAGGTGAAGTTTTTTTTCTTCTCTGTGGTTCCCAGACCTAGGGCGTTTGGAGCCGGGGCCGGGCACTTACTGCAGGCAAGCAGCAGAGTCAGGACCAGCTGGATCCTTGAGTGGAGGGAGAACCCTCCACTTCTGCCTCCCCTCCAGCCAGCCCAGCCCCTGGAAGCAGCTCCAGAGGACGCAGACCACCTGGAGAATGACCTTTGACCTCACTTCCCTGACCTCCTGGGAGTAGGGGAGCTTTCTTGGCAGAGGATGGGGGGCTGATTTCTGACAGTCCTGAGGGAGGAAGCAGGGAGGTGATAACAGGCCCCTTTTCCAGTCTGCACACCTCACCCTCTTCGCTCTGTCCCAACAGACGTCTCACCCACCGGAAGTGCCCATCAGAACAGAGATGAAGGTTTGGTCAAAATTTTCCTTTCCTGGGAACCATAAACAATCTTCAGAGGTAGATGTTGTCACCCCGCACCCCATCTTACTGATCACAAATTAAGGATCAGAGAAGTAAAACCATTAGCCCAAGGTCACACCGCTGTACAGTAGCCCAGTTGAGAGAAATAGGATGAGCTTCTCCATCAATCCTCAATCATTCATTCATTCATTCAGTAGACATTTCACATGCTTCCCCTCCCCACCCCTCCTCAACCGGCATTGTTCTGGATGCAGGGAAGTTTGCCATCCGTCCCAGTGTTCCAAGTGTTTACATGTTAGTGGTGTGCTAGGTGAGAGGAACAAATGCATGAATAAGAGATGAGGGAAACCATCCGAAAGTGCGAAGCAGAGAATTAAAATAAGGCAGGAGATGGGGAGTAAGCAAGGGTGGGGAGGTGGTTGCTTCAGGCTGAGAGGGCAGGGAGGGGGTGACTGTCAGCTTGTTACGGAAACGGAAACGACAGGCCAGCCAAGAAACAAGCACCACTCGGAGAGTTGGAGTACTCAGATGTATTACGCCGGCGGGCTCAGAGGGGCTTCTGCTCCGAAGCTCTGAGCACCTCCAAGACGTGCGCATGAGGTTTTATAGGGTTAATTACAAGCTTGGGGTATCTGGCCAATAGGCATGGAACAGCTTTAGCAGCATCATTATCACAAAAGCAGAGGCAGGGAGGCAGCAAAGCAACATTTCAAGGCCAGATATGTCTCTTTGAAAATCCAGCTGACTAGCAAAAATACATGAGCAGGGAATCAGCAAACCGACACTTGTTAACTTAGATTTACAAGTTAGCCCAGCAGAACTCAGATCAGTAACCCGACACTTGCTACACTTAGATTTGTGAGTTAGCTTGTCAGCCCAGCCTGGCTTTTCCTTCTCAAGCTGAGCTCTGCATGAGGAAAGGGGCCGGTCTTGCCAAGAGCCTGGGGAAGTGCCCTCCAGGAGGGGCTCCAAGGCAGGCAAGGTTCGGCCAGGAACCTAAAGCAGAAAGAACAGAGAGGCATCCCTCGGCCAGCCTGCTCTGACCTGCAGTTTCCTAAACTGTTTTAAAATCTCTCCTGTATTTTAAGTGAAAAAAGTGAGAGGACTCCAAGCTGGGGAGAGCCAGCAGGTTCTGACTCCGGGTTATCCAGACTACCTGCGGGACAGGTTGGCTTTCGGACTGATTGCAGTATTGAGCAAGGGTGCCAGGGACCCCCAAGAGCAAATGCCCCTATTCCTCTCAAGAGGGCACTGAGATGGGGGTGGGGACAGGGCCCCCAGCCCCACCTGCACCTCCCAGCAACAGGGAGGGAGCAGGATCCAGCTGGAAAAACAGGCAGGGAGAGGTCATCCACCCATCCCTGCACCTGGGCTGAGCCCCCACCCCACGCAGGTGGAAGCCCGCCTCCAGGTGGCCCGAGGGTGGGATCAGCCAAGGTGGGAAGGGGATTTGTTCGGGATAAAGTGCTCCAGATGTGAGGCCTTGATCTGAGCGCTACTATTATCATCAGTATGAGTACTCACTATCCCTTCCCTCAGGATCCTGCCTGTCCGCGCCCCACCCTCACCTCCTTGTCCTTGGGTGTGGCTGTTCCCCCCTGAGGGGCATCCAGGGCTGAGTCAACAGCTGTCCCAGGAGAGTGTAGGAGGTAAGGTGACACAGGGCCCTGGAGCCAGAGAGCCCTGGGTTCGAATCCCAGCCCTGCCACTTACCAGCATGTGACTCATCCGCAAGTTTCAGCTGGTGTGGCTGCAAGAGGCAGGTGACGGCTCCAAGGTCCCAAGGGGATTAAGAGAAGCGGGAGAGTGGGCTGCACGGGCGCTCCCTATCAGGTGTTCATTGTCCACCTGGGCCCGCCCTGCCTTTGAGAGTCAGATGCCGGAGGGAAGAGGAAGCACGGGCTGTGTCCTTCCATCCGCCCCCCTCAGCCAGGGGAACACGAGAGTGGAAGCTGCCTGTGAGCCTCTCCTTCCTTTGCGCCTTTTATCCAATTGCAGTCATTGGGAATTCGCCCAGAATGAGAACACACAGGGCAGGAGGCTCAACTCTTACTTTGGGGACTTGGTCCTGGCTGCCCTGAGATTCCACCTGCTCGTCCCACCTCTTGGTCCAAAGTCCTATGTCTTTACCAACCTGGGGTTTATTCGTTCATCTATTCGTGTATTCATTCAACACCTACCTGTTGATGGAGTCATTAGGTGCTTGGTGCACATAGGGTGCGACAGGGAGTCCCACACCTCACCCAGCTTTGGACTTGCCCACCCAATGCCGATCCGGTCAACAACCCCAAGAGCCCTGATTCTGGCAACTCCCTGCCCCTCAGGGACATTGGCCCTGTCCCCTATCAGGGGTAAATAAATCCTGAGGGATCTAAACCGATCAGGGTGATCCCACTGTCTGGGGCCACCAGGGTTTAAGTTGGCCAGTCCTGAGCGGTTGGTCTGCTGGGTGGTGGTGGTAGGGCTTATTAAAAAGAGACACAGAAAAGCCAGCATTTTCTCTGCTGGATGTTATCATGTCCTGGCTTGAGGGCTGGACCCTGGCAGCCATTTTGGAGCCGGGAGGAGAGCTGCCCAGAGGGCAAAACCAGCAGAGTTAGGGTGGCCGGCCAAGACCAGGAAAGAAACTGGCACTGATGACATCATCAAACCACTAAAGAGCCACCTTCCTCCTGGATGTCTTATCATGTGAGGTCATATATGCCCTCGTTGTTGAAATTCATTGAGTCAGTTTTTGGCTAGAAGCTTCCTGATTAGTACAAATGGGACGGGGAACCAGGGAGCAGAGTCGGAAGAGTCCAGGGCCGGATCCTGGCTCTGCCTTTTGTTGGTTGTGGAAACTGTGGAATTCCTGTCCCTATTCTGAGCCTCAGGCAGCTCAATTGTAAAATGGGAAAAATAATGTCTATACCTGCCAATGCTAACATCGTCACAAAGTCACAGAGCCTGGAGCACAGGAGCTCTGATGGGCAAGGCGGGTCGCCAGCTCTTGCCCGTGTGTCTTGAATAAATGGACATCGTGCATCAGGATCTAACATACACAGCTTGGCTGGTCGTGTGGGAACTAGGTGGAAAGAGGGGGAACACTGATGACCTATTTTCTCATCCTGTTGCATCGTGGGGGGACTCCAGATTTGGTCACTGCATAATGACAACAACAACAACAATAATAGTAATATATGAACGTTTAAAGAGGGAGTACCATGTGCCAGGCACTGTGTTAGGAGCATAATACTCATTAATCTTAATACATGAAGTTCTTAATACATATGTTCTTCTTATTTCCATCTAAACATCACACAAGAGAAAACAGATTTCTCATATAAGGTCACATGGCTGGTCAGTGGCATAACTGGAATTTGAACCCAATGCCCATAGTTCTTAATTCCTATTACATTGCCTGGCATGAGCCACTGAACTTCACAAGGAAGGAAAACCACTCAGCTGGCTGTTTCACATATGCGTGTCATGGGCTGGAGGGTGAGGGTGGCTCCCGGTTCCCCAGCCCTGTAGCTGGAAACATGGCTAATCACAGATGAATGACAGATTGGGGCTCCTTATATGAAATTGTTACCCATCCATCCATCCATCTAAAGGCAGTTTCCCTAGAAGCCAAGCCTGAGGTGGGGATTCTTGGGCAAGGGAATGATTGATGGAGGGAGTGCTCTTGGGAGAAACCTGTACAGGAACAAGGAGAACAGGCCAGGCCAGGGGACAAAGCAAGCAGAGAGGTGGTTCCAGACAACTACCTGATCCCTCGAGGAGCTCTGGGGCACGAAGTGTACCACCAAATGGTCCTGCATGGGATGGGCGGGGGAGGCAGTTATGCCCTCCGTGGTGTTGTTCTTCCTATTCATCAGTTAGAGATGTGCAGAGTGGGGTGGGGTGGGCGATGGGCACAGGAGCTCCCCGAAGTCAAGGGCAACCCTCAAGAGAAGATGCAGATGTGAGCACTTGGCAGCCAGCACCTGGCTTAGCTGGGGGTTGAAAGACTGGGCCAGGAGGGGTCTGGGTGGGACACCAACATCACCTGCCACCACCTCCATCTCTCCATTATGGGATCCTTGGACCCAAAAGCTTTGACTGAGCACCTATTCTGTGGGGGAACAGAGGAAGCAAAGATGAGACTGACCCGGCCTCCATCCTTCCTCCAGGAGCTCCAGCCTAGTTGCAGAAGGTCAGAGAAGTCCAGGCAATTGCACGCCACTCAAGCTAGAGCTTGGCAATCACAGACCCATAAAGGACTGGGGGAGCCCTTGGACCTGAGGGGCCTGGGGCGGGCTTAGCCACAGGCTTAGCCACCTAGAGACAGCAGGCCAGTGGAACATTCTGCAGAAGTCCAGCCAGCAAATGCCAGGCAGCAGGAGAGGAAAGAGTGATTGGAGAACATGTAGTCTGTGCCTGGGGACCTGGTGACCGAAGCAATGGAAGTGAGCGTCTTCCTTCAGCCCTTCCCTCGAGATGTATTTGCCAAGCCCCTTCTGAGTTCCAGGCACTGTTTTGGGCACCAGAGATGCAAATGAGTCCAAGACAGACATGGGCCCCACCCACAAGGACCTTCAAGCCCAGTTGCGGGAGAGGGACTCAGCGCCAGCCAGTGAAGGCACCAGACTCCTGCGAGAAGCCCCATCCTGGGCCGTGCAGGGCCTTGGGGTTTTAAGAAGTAGGATCATGTGGGCAGAAAGATCAATATCACCCTTCAGAGAGGCCAGGTGGGCTGCAGCTAGGATAGTGTATTGGAGGGATGGGACCCTGGGTAGGGGGTCCTGGTGAGTAGCAGTGGAGAGACAGCCTGTGACACATTGGCCCCCAGACCCCACCCTCCCCAGCACCTGCTGCTTTGGCACCATCCCTGGGGGCTCCTGGACTTGGCCTTTCCTAAGATCCCCATCCACCCTCAGAGGAGACAGCTGCTGCCTTGACTGGGAAGATTTAGAAGGTCCAAGAGGCAAGTTGAGGGGTGGGGGGGAGGGGGGGAGCCAAGACCGTCCTTCTTCCTGGGAGTGTTTTAAAGGATCCAGGCTGGTTCAGGGGTTAGATCCGAGGGTAGGGGTGCTAGCAACCTTGCTGGACTTACAGAACTAAAGATGCCGAGGAGGAACAGGGCAGGGGGCGCGGCACCGCAGACTGGGCTTTGCTAGCACTTGGGGGTCTGGCCCTTGCAGCGGGGCCGCCAGTAGTAACGCAGGTGCTTCTTATAGGTGTCCAGGTTCCGCCGCAGGCAGGAGGCCACCTCCTTGTCACAGGCGCACAGCTGCTGCTCACACCAGCCCCCCTTGTCAGCTGCGGGATAGAAGAGGAGGGCTCAGCGACCGATCGTCCCTCCCCGGGACAGAGCAGGGGTGGGTCAGGGTCCTGGGAGGGAGCCTCTGAAGGCAGCCTGGCCCTTGCTCAGCTGTCGCGCACCCTTCCCAGCTTCTTTGACGTGAGCTGCGTGACCTTGGGCACGTGCCACGATGTGTCCCCATGGGCCATTGCTCCTTTGTTTATTTTTTTATCCATTTAAAAAACAGTTGAGCACCTCTCTGGTGGCAGGCACTGGAGGGAGAGGACTGAACAAAATGGACATGCGAGGGTCACGCTCCCATTAGGGCGGCAGATATTTGAGAACCACAGAAATGAGTGTTGCCAACTGTGCCGCGAGGAGGTAAGGAACAGCGCAGGGGCTACGAGATGCCAAGTGCCAAGAGCCATCTGAGCTGAGATGGGAAGGGTCTGCTCCCACTACGGAAAGCCAGGGTGAAGGAGGGGACTGTTCCAGGTAGATGGAACAGCATGTGCCAAGACTCTGAGGAAAGAGGGACCCCGGTGCTGTAAAATGGGGATAAGACATGCTGCCTTAGGGGCTGTTGTGAGGATTCAGGTAAGAAGGCAGAGCTTCCAGCACATAGTAGGTGCTCGATAAATGTTGGCTGTTACTGTTATTATTATCATTAACAGTGGCAGCTGTGATGAGCCCATTCAATTCCCAGCCCTGGGACCTGGTGCCTTTCTCCATGCATGGACCCGGGTGTCGGGTGACCTGGGTGACCGCCCGAGCTTCATCATTTGCAGCTCTGTGACCCTGAGCAAACACTTCATTCTAGTCTCAGTTACCTTGTCTGTAAAATGGAGACCATCGGAGCAGTGCTGCCTCCTGGCAGGGCTGCTATGAGGACCCATGATGATGAAAATAGTTGCAGTAACCCCGGGTAACTTATCGAGTGTGCATCAGCAGCGGGCGTCTCTGAGGCTCATTCTGTCTGCTCTCATTATAGACCTTGAATTAACTTTAGCGGGTGGAGTACTGTTATCAGCCTGAGTCTCCAGATGAAGAGACTGAGGTTCAGAGAAGTCAAGCAATGTGTTCAAGGTCACACAGCTGGGCAGTCAGTGGTGGGTCTGGGATCCAAGCTGAGATCAGCCAGCCTTCCAGATCCTGAAGGGGTCAAACTCTCCATTGGACCTCTCCATACCCCCAGCCCCATTCCTGCCCCTCCTCCAGTGCCCAGCTGCTGCCCTCAGATACATGAGAGAAACAGAGAGGTCGAGTATCTTGTGCATTGTCACACAGCATAGGAAGGCAATGTGTGCTAGAACTCTCTTCCTTGGCCTCCAACTCCAACCCCAAGGCTAGGACACTCACAGCACTGGACGTTCCCCTGGGAAAAGGTGTAGCTGTAGTGGTCCCAGTGGGTATGGCATTTGTGGTACTTCAGGTGATGGTAGCAGCAGTCATGGGCATGGCAGCACCTGGAAGGAGAAGACAGGAGGTTGGCTGACTTGGGTCTCTCTGGCTGTCCCTGCCCCAGAGCAGAAACCCCGTGCCCACCTTGGAAGAGTCAAGGCCCGCAGGGATCTAGTCTTTTTTCTAGCTAACAACTATTGAGTGCTTCCTGTGAACCAGGTACCTGCCCTATCTATGAATTCTCTCTGAGTCCTCTCTACCCTGCTGTGATGGAGGTACAAGTATTATCCCCGTTTCACAGATGAGGAAACTGAGACTGGGAGGTCAAGCCACTGGCCCAAGATCACACAGCCTGTAAGTGGTGGATGAGGGGCTCTCCCTGGGCCTGGCCGGCTCTCATCCCTTCTCTGGCTGATCCCTAGGGTTGTTGTGAAAATAAGACCATGGTAAAAAGAGGTGAGACTTTTTAAAAACAATGCACAAAGGTTAGGGGTGGGGAGGACAAGGGGGGCCTTCAGAGACCCTGGAGAACCTTCCAGAAGGGCTGGGACTGTGTTGGAGCTCACCTGAGTTCCTAGCACATAGTGCAAAATGAATACATGGGTGGAGAGGACAGGGGCGTGTCCTCGGGAGGGGGCAGGGCAGGACTGCCCACCAGGGGCCTGCCCAGGAAGGGGTTACCAGTCTGTGGCATCTTTGGGCTGGCCTCTGCCACCAAGTCCGCAGTGACAGCCGTAAGGCCAGTAGGAGAAGACGGCTATCTTCCCGGTCACTTGTTTGACCATCTTGTTCAGGTTCAGGATGCTGCTCTGGGCTGGAATCACACCTGCCAAGGAGCCCGGCCACAAGGAGAGGGTATGAATCTCGGAGGGCCGCAAGCCTGGCACCTCTGCCCTGCCTGGACCAAACCAATGACCTTGGATAACAAACACTATGGCTATTAAAAATATACAGTATTTGGTGAATGCTTATGACGCATCTTGTCATGCAGTGACCTGTTGATTTACAGTGATGGGTTAGTTTTTGGTGTACAGCATAGTGATACATTATAGGTTATTACAACATATTGAATGTAGTTCCCTGTGCTATACAGAGAAACTTGTTGTTAATCTATTTTATATATAATATAGTTTGTATCTGCTAATCCCCATTTTAGAGATGAACAGACTGAGGCTAAGAAACTTGCTCCAGGTCTTAGTGGTTGGTAAATTGAGGAGCCAGGATGGAAACCCAAGGCAGTCTGGTTCTGTTCTCTGTCTCTGGGCATTGAGTTCACATTCCGTAATAGGAAGGCTCATTTTTCCTCTTACATTTCCCCCACTGCAGAGAAATCCACACATTAAAAAGCATGCATGGCTCCCTGGGAAGCAGTGTAATTTGGAAATGATTTTTATGGATGTTTTTCATTTTAGTCATAATATCTGTTGATTAGAATTGATTATAAAGGGAATTTATTTTATGGGGGGGAGAGGAATGTATTATGTTGAGTTAGGAGAAATAAAATATATTAAGTCAATGATTTCAGGGGAGAGTTTGGGAGAAACAGACAAGATAAGAAGAGGACTGGAATGTCCTCGCATGCAACATCGGGTGACGATCCAAGAGCACAGATGGACCCCAGGGTCCCGGGGAGACTGGGCTGGGAAGGCCCCTTCGGGTGACCCTAGTTTTGGAGCCCTGCCCCCCCATCTCAAGTAAATGATGTTATAATGAAAGCTCCATTTGCAAATGAAGTAAGTAATAAACCAGAGGTGAGCCCCAAATTTGGGGGACGGTGGGGTGGGAAGGGGAGGGTGGGATGAACTCGAGCAGTGGACCAAGGGTGAGATCACAGGCAGGTTGTTTGTCTTGGGCTGCAGCTAAAAGTGACTGGTGGTGTCTGGGACTTGCAGGCAGGTCGTGTCCCCAGTGTGTGGGGATCCTTGTTACCACTCCTGTTTGACACGGTGACTCTAGCTGTGCGGGTGTTAAAGAGAAATCTTTCTAAGCTTTGACCACGCTGAGGAATGATCCCAGGCCCTCTGGAATCTGGGATTCGGCGAGAAGCACCTGAAAGCAGTCCACTGCCAAGACAGTTACGCGGACCAACCAGGGACCTGAACTGAGAATCTCACCTCTTGGATGTACCTCCATCCCCTCTTCTGCCCTAAATCTAGTCCTTTCTATTTCAGCTTAGAAACATCTACCCAAGTAAACTTACAGCTGAATCATGCAGCTTTCCCTTGCCAGGCAAACAATAAATTCAGCCTTAATTCAGAGTGCTTTGGGGTAGTCTGACTTCTTAAAATTTTACAGTTAGGTCAACCCAGCCCTGAGAAATTAAGGAAATCATCCTGTGGTCAGGAGGGCTTTGGTGCACTGGTTTGGCTTGACAGCAATTCCTTCCCTGGTAGCTTTTTCCATCCTCGGCTGCCACTGAGGGGGATGTTGAGGGGAATGCTCTCCCAAGGATTAGCCACAGGGGCAGGAGCAACACCACTACCGCCTCGTGCACGTGCTCTGCGCTAAGCTATCACTCGCTTACTCTTACCTGTGCTTGCTAAACACTTTGTATACGTTTTCTCATTGAAGTCCTTCCAACAATCCAGTGAAGAAGGTGCTATCAGGCCCACTTTACAGAAGCAAACACAGAGAGGTAGGGTGACTTGGCCAAGGTCATACTGCCAGGAGATGATGGGTTAGGTCAATGTCTGAAGGCAGGTACATCTGTGTATTTAATCTCCACACTGTATTGTCTCTTAGGGTCTGAGAGATGAATTTCTGTAGCTTGAGTGTAACTTTCCTAATTGTTTTCACTGTAACCCTGGAGATGTGTTCCTCTCAAGAATTTGGGAGTCTCCAAATAACATAAAACCACATTTAAAAATGAAAATCCTTTCTAAAATCACATATTTGGAGATGATGGATCAAGAAACAAAACCACCAGTTTGTAGGGGACACATTTTTACATTTGTAAAACTGTAAAAAGTTTCCATTCAGATGGAAACTGCCCAACAATCAACAGAACCCTCTTCCCAGGTTCAAGGAAGATAATAAACACAAAAGGATTCTAAAAACATAGCATATGCAATAGATTGTCTGGTCAAAGGGACAGAGAGATGCAGATCCATTTCTGTAATTTGCATTCGAAGTACCAAAGGCATCCGCTCAGCAGGACCCCAGTTTCTGAACCTCCAGTTTCATGCCTTCCCATCAGTCCAGAGGCATGTCACACAGCTTGGCCACCTAGAGCTCTCTGGCCAAAGCCACTTTTCCAGGGGACTGACAGCTGCTGATGACTCTTTGCAAGGGGGCCAAAGAGTTGGGGACTGGGAAGCCAGGCCAGTGGGGACCAGAGCAGCAGCTCAGAATAGGAAAGAGATATAGGGCATACCTACTTCCCTCCCTCCCTTCCCAGCTGCGGGTCCTGTCCCCACTTACCAGCAAACACCGCCAGCATACACAGCAGGGGAATTTCCATGATCCCAACAGAGCAGTGGAAGCAGCAGCTGGAAGTCCCCCTCCCTGCTGGCAGCCCCTTTTATTAGACGCAGCCCTCTGAGCTCCAGCTCCGGTAAAGCTCACCCATGTTCTTTCTGTTTCCTCTTTCTGGCAATGGGGAATTTTATTATTTTTGTTTTTAATATCTTTTTTTTTTAAACGTTGCGATTGCAAAACAAAATGTTCAGCATGGAAGATTTAGAAAACATAAACAAGAAGAAGAAATCTAAAATTACTTGTGACTCCATTAAGCACCATTAACTTTTTAAAATTTGAAATCTAATTGACGTGTAACATTGTGGAAATTTAAGGTGCACAGCATATTAATTTGATAATTTACATATAATCCGAGCGCCATTGCAGCAATAGTTAGCACCTCTATCACGTCACATAATTATAATTTCTTTTTAGTGGTTGGAATAATTAAGCTCTTGTCTCTTAGCAGGTTTGGTGATTGTAATAGAGTGTGGTTGCCTGTGTTCACTGCACTGTGAAATAAGTCTCTGGGACTTATTTACTGCTTGTTGCAAGTTGGTACCATTAAAGAACATTTGTCCTGTCCCTCCCCACCTCCCATTTCCTGGTAACCACCATTTTACTCTATTTTTATATGTTTGGCAGTTTTAAATTCCACATATGAGTGGTATCATATGGTATTTGTCTTTATCTGACGTCTCACTTAGCATAATGCCCTCAAGGCCCATCCATGTTGTCACAAATGGCAGAATGTCCTTCTCATGGCTGCATAATGTTCCTTTGTGATTTTATATATATATATACACACATATACACATACATACATATATATATACACACACACATACACACACACACATATATATATACACACATGTGATGTCTTCTTTATCCATTCATCCGTTGCTGGGCACTCACGCTGTTTCCACCGTTAACATTTTGGTGTATGTTCTTCTGGTTCTATTGCTATATATCTCTTTCCACACTTTTCCCTGACCAAATTAGGAAAATGTTACAGGTAGTACTTTGAAGGTAAGCACACTGTCTGTTGACTTACTAATATAACTTGAACATATTTCTATGTTAAATATTCTTCTGCAGAAACATTTTGAAAGGCAGCCTTGTATTCCATTACACGACTATGCTATTCATTTACTGAATCCCCTGTTGCTGGGCATATCAGTTATTTCCAATTTTGTACTATTCTAGATTGTACAGTGGTTCAGTGAAAGAAATCCTTGAGGTTCAATCTCAGTTCCTGTCCAGAACTGTTTCTATAGGATTTACTGCTTAAGTGGACTTGCTGAGTCAAAGCACACACACAATTTGAAGACAAGTGACGTGTGTTGGCAACTTACCCTGCAGAAGTTCTGACCTGGTTTACAGGTCGTAATGAGGCAAATGGTGTGGACTCAGCCTGACTAGGGTGGAGGTGCTGATGGCAGGACACACATGGCATTACAAAGGGACGGTCTGTGTCACAGGAGCTCCACTGGTAAATCTCCAAGGTGTAACGGAGAATCCATGAGAGCAGAAACTGGATTTCTTCCACGCCTGTTAGATGGCTATTCAAGGACATCGTGCACAGACAGAGCTCTTTACTGCCATCTAATCAGTTCACCCCAAAAAGTGTGTCACTGCTGGGGATTGCTCCCCCTCCCCAGCCCTCTTCCCACTCTCTTTTCTTTCTCTTTTTTGTTTTGTTTTGCTTTTTTACTGAAGTGTAGTCGATTTACAATATAGTGTTAATTTCTGGTGTACAGGATAGTGATTCAGTTATATACATACGTATACATGTTCCTTTTCATATTCTTTATCCTTATAGACTATTACAAGGTATTGAATATATTTCCCTGTGTTATGTAGTAGGACCTTGCTGTTTATCTATTTTATATATAGTAGTTAGTATCTGCAAATCACAAACTCCCAATGTATCCCTCCTCACCCCGTTTACCCCCTGATAACCACAAGTCTTTTTCCTATGTCTGTGAGTCTGTCTCTGTTTTGTAAATAAGGTCACTTGTGACCTTTTTTTTTTAAGATTCCACATATAAGTGATATCATATGGTACTTTTCTTTCTCTTTCTGGCTTATCTCACTTAGTATGACAATCTCTAAGTCCATCCATGTTGATGTAAATGACATTATTTCATTCTTTTTATGACTGAGTATTATTCCATTATATATATATGTACACCACAATCTATCCAGTCATCTGTCGATGAACATTTAGGTTGCTTCCATGTCTTGGCTGTTGTAAATAGTGCTGCTATGAACACTGGGGTACATGTATCTTTTCAAATTAGAATTTTCTCCGGATATATGCCCAAGAGGGGGATTGCTGGACCCTAGGCTAAGTCTATTTTTAGTTTTTTAAGGTAGCTCTGTAGTGTTTTCCATAATAGCTGCACGAAATTACATTCTCACCAACAGTGTAGAAGGGTTCCCTTCCCTCTCTCTTTTCAGTAGAGTTTTCCTTTGTTCCTTGACTCAGTCACCAACTGACACCTCATACATGAGAAAAGAATTCGCATGCAAAATAGTTAAGCAGCGGGCAAACAAAATGTCTCTGGCATATTCTTTGACATGCCTCCCATGTGTGCTCAATAGTCATTCCCTTCTGCTCTTACCAATGTGGGATCTTCATGTACAGTCTTCTAGATCTGGGCTCTTGGTGGGGTGTTTGGCTACCTTCCAGAGCCCCAGCTTCCCCCAAGCTGGCATCATTTGGGCAGGCGCAAAAGTAGCCAGGACCTCTGTTGATTCCAGAAGGCTTTTCCCTAACAGGAAAGAAGACATGATATCAGTGCTGCGAAGGTGCTTCAGAAACAGCTGTCCTGGACACCTGCACAGGCCCTGTGGTGCAGCTGAAGGGCTGAGTTTGAGATGGAAGGGACCTCGTTCAAACCCTCGCTCCTTCCCTTACCAGCTATGGGACCCTGGGCAAATCACTTCCGCTCCATGAGCCTTGGTTTCCTCATTTGCAGAACAGGGACATTGAGGGGGCAACAGTACCTCCCTCCTCTGATTATAGTGGAGTTTAGAGGCCACGTGCACACAGCACACCACACCAAGTGTCACCTATGGAGACAATGCCATCATGGTGACTGCAATAGAGTTATATAGCATCACGTGGAGATGGAGAGGCCAGGAGGAGGAACTCAAACCCAGTGTGCCACCCCGGTGTTCCAGTAGCTTCACCAGGAAAAAGCTGCTCAGCTCCATGCCCTCTGCTCCTTCCTGTGTGAAATGAGGTGACAATAGTGTTACCGAACCAACCTGGGGTCCGCTGGCCCGCTTGCAGTAAAGCCAATCTACTGACACCGGGTTGTGGTGAAGGAAAGTGCAGCATTTATTTCAGGGCACCAAGCAAGGAGTCCAGGCAGCTAGTACTCAAAAGGCCTGAATTCCCCCATGGCTTTCAGGGAAAGGTTTTGAAAGACAAGGTGTGGGAGAGGGGGTTGCATGGTGTGTGATCAGCTCATGGGCATACTTCTGACTGGTTGGTGGTGAGGTCATCAGGAGTCAACATCACCAACCTTCTGGTTCCAATTTGCCTGGTGTCTACATGCTTGTGGGCAGCTTACAATTAACTTCTTCCACCTGGTGATTTCGATATCTGCAAAACAGCTTAAAGGATTTGGCTCGGACTATTATCTACAGCCCTTGAGGAGGAACTAAAGGTCCTTGACTTTGTTTCATGGTTAAACTGTGATTATTTTGTCTTGCTTGGCTGTTTGCCTTTATTTTTGCCTTTTCTCACTTCTCTGATTCAGTGTATTCTTTGGAATTCAGGAAAGGCCAAGGAAGTTACAGTTTTTCTACAAACAAGAGGCAGGCAGAGGTCATTAGGGGATCTGTCCCAGGAAAGCCCCATAGGGTCCTGCTCAGTTACAATAGCACCTACTTCATAGACTTGTTGTGAGGATTAATAATGAGATGATATGTGAATAGAGCTTAGTCTGTAGTTAGAGATCAATAAATGTTATCTATGGTTCCTCCCATCACCATCATCATTTCATCTGTATCATCACAGCTTATAATAAACAGAACAAATAACTAATCTCTTCTTTTGCATTGTCAAAGCTGTTGTTCATCCTGAGACAGGAAGGAAGGGGGCAGGGCATGGCCATTCCAAAGAATGACACAGCAATTAACACCAAGATGGCGGGAGATTCAACTCCCAACAGACCTTGAGGCCCAAGATGGCAGGAGATTTGACTTCCAGTAGACCTTGAGCTTCATTATACGCTCATTGTAATATATTAACACAGTAAATAACACACCCACAGGCACCATGACAGTTCCGACGCTAACCATAAAAGGTCAAAAAGTGGGCGGTGCCCAATTCCTGGGAATCTCAGCCCCTTCCCCAAAGTAGTTGGAATAATCCTCCCATTTGGTAGCGTATGAAATAACCGAGCCCATAAAAACTAACAACCCCCACATCTCATGGCCACTCTCCCTTCAGAGTAAGACAGACCACACTCTGTCTATGGACTATGTATCTAATTTTACTTTAAACTGAGCACCAACCCTCACACATTGTGGCCTTTCTCTTGCCTTCTGAGAGAAGGCCTGCACTCTGTCTATGACAATGTGCATCTCTCTAAATAAATCTACCTTTACTCAGCTGTGACTCACTCTTGAATTCTTTCCTGTGCGAAGCCAAGGACCCACACTTGGTGGGGCGCATCCCAGGGACTCAACTGAGACCTGGGGCACAGCCATCCTCTCACCCCACATTTTTTTCCTGTATCAATCCTATCTACTCTATCATCTTCATGTATTTTTTTCTCTCTAGAAATTTGACTTTTTTTTTTAATGCCTATTTTTCTAATTAACACATTCAACTTTCCTCTATCTTCTTAAACATATAGAATATAGTCATAATGACTGTTTTGGTATCTTTACTATTTCTATCATTCAGGTCATTTCTAGATCTGTTTCTACTGATTGATTTTTTTCTAATTATGAATTTTAGGTCACCACTGTTCATTGTTGTTGATAGCACGATGATGATAAATCTTTGTCTATTTTTAAAAGGAGGATTTCTTTAGAGTAGATTTCCAGAAGTGAAATTGCTGAATCAGAAGATAGAAGAATTCTTAGGAGACTTCCTTTTTCTAAAGTTAGTAGGAATTTAGAAACCCCCTTGCTTCTGGTTCCATCAACAACGTATAATAGTTGGGCCTCATCAATTCTTGAGATTTGTCAGCAAGTCTGTGTTTTCATGTCCCTTGAAACAATGGGAAAAACACTTGGTGACACTGTTAGGCCGCATTCCATCAAGATCTCCAGATGTGGACACAAAGGAGCAGGAAAGGGCTTAGATGCTGGAGTGCAAGTTCTATGAAGAATAGTTACCATCTACTGGGGCTCAGAGAGGTTAGAAACTTGCCCAAGGTCACACAGCAGACATATGTCAGAATGTGGGTTAGTATATAGGTCTGCCAGATCTGCCCTTACTATGTTCTGGGCACTGTACTAAGTGGTTCACAAATAGTAAATGTGAGTAGGTACTGCCCTAATCCCCATTTTACAGATGAGTCATTGCTACCCAGGGGCTCTGCAGTACTTTCTTGCCTTCCCAGTATAGATGGAGGTGGAAATGAGAAGAGCTGGCAGAGCTTGGAGCCTGCCACCCCAAGCCTCACTGCCGAGAAGAAGTGGACCCTCACCTCCCAGGAGACACCCCCATGGGGTGAGAGCAGTCTTCTCAGCCAGTGGCCAGAGTCCTCCCCTCAACACATCCCTCCCTGTAAAGCCCCATGTACCAAGTGGTCCCATTGCCTGGATTCCATCCATGATGAAACCTACCAGAGGGGATTAGCGACACAGCTCAGAATGACTGAAGGTTTGCAGGATAAGAGGAAATTTAAATAAGCTAGGTTTCCTCTGGGTCTTCTGAGCTGCATCTCTGGTCCACTCTGGCAGAGGGAGAAGTGGGAGGGAGAGATTTGAGATACCTTTGTGGGAGAGTGACCCACTTTTCTCCAGCTGCACCAAGGCAGAACTAAAGCAGATGGATTAAACAACTGGAAAACACCCAATGTCTGTCTACTGAGAATGTAAATGGTGGTGAAGCTACCCTGGGATAATGTTACCAAAATGCAGGTCCAGCTGCTCGCCACTTGAAAGCCAGTACAAAAAGAGGCACATGTTGTTAGAAAGGAAAGTTCACTTTATTCTGGAGGCTGGCATCTTCCGATGGGATGGGGGAGGGGGAGGGGTGGGATTAGGGCGGACTCCTAACCAAAAGCCAACTCTCTGCCTGCCTCCCCCATCCCTGCCACTGACAATCAGTGGGCAAGAGCTTTCAAAGGGAGTTTCAGGGATGTACAGGCAGAGGGAGGGGGCTGCATGCAGAACAGCACAGTCAGCTCTGACAGTCATCCTGAACTTGGTCATGTGGTGGTCTGGTCAGCATCATCGTGACTGTTTGAAGTACAGTTAACTTTCAACTCCAGGATCAGTCTGTTCCCATTTCTTTGAGGCCAGTGCTCAGAATTGTGGCAGCTTATGTCATGGCTACAGTCTGGTCATCGTGGAATTAACTTCTTCCACC
Organism: Camelus dromedarius; assembly: GCF_036321535.1. Taxonomy (NCBI): domain Eukaryota; kingdom Metazoa; phylum Chordata; class Mammalia; order Artiodactyla; family Camelidae; genus Camelus; species Camelus dromedarius. The sequence goes on along the minus strand of NC_087449.1, from coordinate 57,526,333 downwards.
TGGTGGGGGTTTCAGTATCTACAAAGCAGCTCCAAGGATATGGCTCAGAATACTATCTACAGCCTTTGAGGAGGAATCATGGCTTTGCTTAATTATTATTATTATTATTTTATTTTGCTTGACTGTTTCCATTTGTTTCTGTATTTTCTTATTTCTCTGATTAAACTTATTCTTTGACTACAGTTTTTTCTACAGACAAGAGGCAGATGGAGGACATGGCGGGCAGTGGGGGGTCTGTCCTGGGATAAAGCCCCCTAGGGTCCTGCTCTGTTTCAGTAACACCACACCAACGAACCACAGCTACACACAACAACATGGAAAAGTCTCACAAACATAATGCAGAATGAAAAAAGCTGGATACAAAAGCGTACAGGTTGTAAGAGAGATTTATATGACCTCCCAAACAGTCAAGCTGATTTGTGCTTTTACAAGTCAGGACAGCGGCTACCCATTGAAGGGCGTGGTGACTGGAGGGGTTACTAGGCGGGTGTTGGGGGTGCTAATGATGTTCTGTCTTTGGATATTGGTTACATTGGTGTGTTCACATTGTGCAAATTCATCCAGCAGTTCACTTTTGATTTGTGTTTTCCTCTCTATATACATCATGCATCCATAAATTTAAATAATAACAAATGATAATGAGGATGATGATGAGAAAAACAAATGGACTCAAACTTCAGTAATTTCTGAAGTATTTCAGATAGCCTTCTAGATGATCAGATGTCCTTCTAGGCGATCCACTATCCTTCTAGGAGATCCACTATCCTTCTAGATGATCCAGTGTCTTTCTAGATGATAAGATATCCTTCTAGATTATGAACATCTGAGGTTGTGTACTAGAAAGAAATTTCTACTTTGATGTCAGACAAATCTGGCTTCGAATTCTAGCTTATTAACATTACATTGATTACATTACTTCGTCTCTCTGAATGTCAGGCTTCCCACCTGAAAATGGGACCAATCATACATCCCCTGCTTGTTGTCATGACTACAGGTGGAATGATTGGCACACAGTAGGTGGTTAGTCACTCATGGCATCTAGTGACTCCTCCTCCCAGGAAAAAGGAATCTGAAGTTCTGACCTCCCTCCACACCTTGGGCCTAGAGACTCTTATTTCTAAATGGTAAGAGTTGGTTTCACATAGCAGGGGATTTCCAATTTGACCTCTCAGTTCCTTTGGAGTGACCCAAGCTCAGACAAGGGGCCCAGAGTGTACTTTCAAAATAACTCAAAATCTCCACACCCAGAAGCGTCAAGATGGTCATTGCTTGAAGATTCATCTGGGTTTCAGACTTGGCTCGGTCCCCCGCTGCCTTCCTCAAGGCCACATCAGGCTGGAAAGCAGCGGAGCCTAGATGTTCAGAAGAAAGCTTAGGGGTCAGATTCACAATGTGGATTGTGACTCCCCCTCTGTTTTCTCGTCTGTTAAGTGGGGTGAAGAAAAATGAGAATGCCCAGCTATCTGAGTTCTTGTAAAGATTCCAAGACATGGGGCACATACAGTGCTTTGCTTGCACACAGGAAGTGCTCAGTAATGGTAGTTGTTGTTGTTAGTTTAGTTTATGAGAGACAAAGACCGCATGTCTAGGAAACCCCATAGGCACCGGGCAAATGATTCCATTCGACCGGCATTTCCTGAACACCCACTATTCCCTAGCCCCGAGGCAGACCCAGCACGCTGCGTGGGTGCAGAGAGGATGGAGTAAGACAAGCCCCAGCCTGCCAGGAACTTACCGTGTCCCAGGATTGACCAGACACTTTTGAGCTGGTTGGAACCTGGGCTGTGTAGACCCCCAGTGGCTCGTCTAGTTGGTGTGGGTGAGGACTTCACGCCAATTCGCACAAATTAATTTGCAGGGGGGATGGGTTGATCTGCCTGAAAAGTCCGAATGGGGGGATGACTGTGGACACCAAGATATTTGTCTGGCTTTGGCCTGAGTCATGTGGAGAGAGACCTGGAGATGCTCCAGGCAGAGCCCGTGGTCAGTGGGTGGGGCTCTGTAGCGCATGGGGATCAGAGGGGTGAATCCATGGCATGGGATGGGCCTGGGGGCATGCCCTCTCCTCTGTGCAGTGCTCAGTGTGGCTCTGAGGCTGGAAGGTAGGGAGACCCCGCTGGGTGCTGAGGCCTTCATGAACAGCTGTGGAGGTGGGGAGGGGGGAATGGAACAGAGCCGAGGGCTCCCAAGGCTCCTCCAGAGACTCCCCAAAATAACAGCAAGATTTTATTTTGGGGGGTTTACAGAGGTGCTGACTTATGTGGGCCAGACAAGAGGCTAGAGGGGCCCAGAGCCTCTTGCCCCAAGGGGTACCCCATTAACTCCATAAGGAACAGCAATGCCTTGCACAAGGCTCTGATCTCACAGTTTGTATGGTATTACTTGTCCCATTTGCAGATGGGGTTAGTGGGGCACCAAAGGGTCGAAGTCACTTCTCAAGCAGAGCACTGACCAGTCCCAGCCGCCTCACTCTCAAGTCTGATTCTTTTCCAGTGGGCCGTAGCCATGGGCCATATGGACAACGTGGGCAACAGGTGGGGTTATGGGCTGAAATGTGTCTGCCCCACCGCCACAGATTTGTATGTTGAAGTCCTAGGCCCCAGTAACTATTTGTAGATAGGATCTTTAAAGAGATAACTGAGTTAAAATGAGGTCTTGAGGGTGGGTCCTAATCTAACATGACTTGTGTCGTTATAAGAAGAGGAGATTGGAACACAGACAGGGACAGAGAGACAGACCATGTGAAGACACAGGGAGAAGACGGCCATCTGCAGGCCAGGGAGAAAGGCTTCAGAAGGAACCAACCCTGCTGACACCTTGATCTCTGACTTCCAGCTTCTAGAACTGTGAGAAAATAAAACTCTGTTGTTTAAGCCCCCAACTCTGTGGTGTTTTGATTAATACAGGTGTTAAGAGAGTCCAGTGATAATAATGGATGCAGAGGCAGGCTTCCTGGAGGAGGTGAGCAGCCGTTAGTTACGGTCCTCTTTCTTCTGCTTGGTCCCCTTCCCCTCCCCTCAATGTCCACACACACCTTGCCTGCAGCACAGAGACCTGGTCTGAAGGACTGGCCTGGTCCTCAGGTCACTGCTTGTAGTCTAGCCACCACTGACTCACAAGGCTGAGCCACCTGGCTTCCCAGCTTGCTGCCTCAGTTTCCACCTCCATAAGATGGGAATAATGTCCTTGGACGTCCCCCTCCTCTGGAGTCCCCTGCTTAATGATTAGGAATTATTTGGTCAAATAGTCATTATATACGCTTGTATGTATAAAACATTTTTGTTATAAATGTAGAAGCAATAATGTGTTTCTTAATTTTTTGTTTCTTTTATTTATTTATTTTGTTGAAGTATAGTCAGTTACAATGTGTCAATTTCTAGTGTACAGCATAATGTCCTAGTCATGCACATTTATACATATATTCATTTTCATATTCTTTTTCATATTCTTTTTCATTAAAGGTTATTACAAGATACTGAATATAGTTCCCTGTGCTATATAGAAGAAATGTGAATTTTTGGTTTCTTTTAAAGTCAACTTTATTGAGGTACAATTACACAAAATTTGATATGGTCAGCCTTTTTATTTCAGGCATTCTTGTAAAATCTCATGTGGTATTAATTTTCATTTCCCTAACAACTAACGATTCAGAGCACCTTTTCTATATGCTAATTTGTCCATCTATATCTTCTTTAGTGAAGATTCTGTTCAAATTTTTTGCTCACTTATAAAAAATTGGGTAGTTTGTTTTCTTATTATTGAGTTTTGTGAGTTCTTTATATATTCTGGATACAAGTCCTTTATTCAGATGTGTGATTGGTAAATATTTTCTTCTGGTCTGTGATTTGTCTTTCTATTATCTTGGCAGAGTCTTTAAAAAAGCAGATGTTTAATTTTCATGAAGTCCAATTTATTATGGGTTTTTCCCTCTTACATATTGTGCTTTTGGTGTTGTCCTAAGAAATCTGCCTAATCCAAGGTCACAAATATTTTTCTGCTATGTTTTCTTCTAGAAATTTCATAAACATGAGTTTTACATCTTGGTCTATGATCCATTTTTTAATATGCGTATTTTAAAATTTGGGTAAAATTGTACATAACCCAACACTTAAACTATTTTTGAGTGTTTACTATTTAGTGGCATTAAGTACATTCACACTGTTGTGCAACCATCATCCCCATCCATTCACAGATGTCCTTCCCTTTTGCAAAACTAGAACTCTGTACCGACTAAACAGTCCCCGTCTCCCCATCCCCTCACTGGAGACCACCGTTCTACATTCGGTCTCTATGAATTTGACTACTCTAAGCACCTCATATGAATGGAATCATACAGTATTCATCCTCTGACAACTGACTTATTTTACTTACCATAATGTCCTCAAGGTCCATCCCTATGGCCTGTGTTGGAATTTCCATCCTTGTTAAAGCTGAGTAATATGATTTATTAAAAAATAACTACTGAAATGTAATTTTCATACCATACCATTCATTCATTTCAAGTGTGTAATTTGATTTTTTTTTATATTCACAGTTACACAACCATCATTACAATCAGATTTTAGAACATCTTCAACATCCCCCAAAGAAACCCTATCTGTTAGCTGTTACTCCCCTCTGGCACACCCACCCCCTCCCCCAGGCCCTGGGCAACCGCTAATCTATGTTTTGTCTCTGTTGACTTAGGCAACTCCTGTTTTGGAATTTCATATAAATGAAATCACGTATGTGGTCTTTGTGACTGACTCCTTTCACCTAGTGTTACTGAGGTTCATTCATGTTCCAGCCTGTATCAATATTTTATTCCTTTTAACTGTTGAATATTATTCCATTATATATATATATATATACCACCTTTCATTCATCAATTGATGGACATTTGGGGTTTTTTTTCTGCTTTTTTGGTTATTATAAATAATGCCGTTATGGCCATGTGTGTGCACATTTTTGTACAGACGCATGTTTGCATTTCTCTTGGGTACACACCTAGGAGTGGAATTGCTGGGTCCTATATGGTAACTCCATGTTAAACACTTTGAGAAACTGTCTTCCAAACTGTTTTCCAAAGTGGCTGCACCATTTTACATTCCCAAAAACAATATATGAGGTTTCTGATTTCTCCACATCCTCACCAACCCTTGTTATCATTTGTCCTTTTTTTAAAAATATATAGCTATTCTAATGGGTATGAAGTGGTACCTCATTAGGGTTTTGATTTGTGTTTCCTTAATGACTAGCGATGTTGCACATTATTTTATGTGCTTATTGGTCATTTGTTTATCTTCTTTGGAGAAATGTCTGTTCATATGCCAATTTTTAAATTGTGTTATCCTTATTGTTAACTTATAAAAGTTCTTTATACATTCTGGACACAAGCCCCTTAGCAGACATATGATTTGAACATATTTTCTCCTATTCTGTGGACTGCGTTTTAATTTTCTTGGTGATATAGCTTGCAGCACAAACATTTTTAATTTTGATGAAGTTCAATTTATCTTTTTTTGGTAATCTGTGCTTTTGTTGTATTATCTAGGAAACCATTGCTTAAAGCAAGATCAAAGATCTACTCCTATGTTTTCTTCTAAGAGTTTTATAACCCTTACTGTTAAACTTATCATCCATTTCAAGTTAACTTTTGTGTATTATGTGGGGAAGGGAATCAGTTTCATTCTTTTGAATGTAGATACCCAGTAGCCTCAGTATCACTTTTTGCAGATGTCTCTCCCTATTTAATTGTCTTGGCACCTTTGTTGAACTAAGATCCACTCTGACTAATTTTTGAATATGGTGAGAGGTGTGGATGAAAATTCTTTTATCTCTTCTTTTCTTCTTCCTCCCTTCCTTCTTTCCTTCCTTGCTCTCTCTCTCTCTCTCTGTCTCTCTCGTCATACTGATAGTCAATTGTTCTAGCATCATTGTTGAGGATCTATTCTTCCTCCATGGACTTGCCTTTGGAACTTTGTCAATAATAAAGCTTCCATAGATATATAGTTCTAACTCTGGATCATCTATTCTGTTCCACTGATCTATCTGTCTGTCTTTATACCAACTCACACTGTCTTGATAAAAGCAACTTTATAAGCCTTAAAATCAAGGAGTGTACATCCTGCAACTTTGTTCTTCTTTTCCAAGTTGATTTGATATTCTAGGTCTTTTTCGTTTCCATATGAATTTTAGGATCAGCTTGTCAATTTCAATAAGAAAAGTATATTCGGATTTTGATCGAGAGGGCATTGCTCTATGGAGCAAATGGGAAGAATTGACATCTTAACAACATTCAGCCTTCTGACTCATAGGCAGTATGTCCCTGTATTTATCTTAGTATTTCTTGATTTATCTGAGCATTGTTTTATAGCTTTCAATGTACAAGCCTTCTATATATTTTATCAGATTTATCCCAAAATATTTCATATTTTGGAAATATGAAACGTTTTGTAAACATATTTTTTCAATTTCATTTTCCAGTTGTTCACTGCTAGTAAATAGAAAAACAATTAGTTTTATTGTGTTTTCACCTTATATCCTGCGACCTTGCTGCTAAACTCAGTTACTAGTTCTAGCAGCTTTTTGGTAGGTTCTACAGGATTTTTTTAACATGGACGATTCATGTTTATGTCAATAGAATCTTACTTCTTTCTTTCCAAACTGAATGCCTTTTATTTCTTTTCTTGCCTTATTAAACTGGCTAAAACCACCACTACAATGTTGAGTACAAGTGGTGAGAGTGGATATTGTTGTCTTGTTCCCAATCTTAGGCAGAAAGGTAATCAGCCTTTCCCCACTAAGTGTGATATTAGCTGGAGGTTGGTTGGTTGGTTTGTTTTTGTAGATGCCCCTTCTCAAGCCGAGCAAGTTTCTTTCTATCTCAGTTTGCTGACTGCTTTTTGGTTTTTTAAAAATCAGGGACAGATGTCTGATTTTGTTAAGTAAATGGGTTTTTTTTTTTTTTTTTGCATTTATTAAGATGGCTATATGGCTTTTCTTCTTTAGTCTGTTAATACGGTGTGTTACAATGATTGATTTTTAATGTAAAACCGAACTTTCATCTCTGGGATAAACCCCACTTGATCCCAAGGTATTTTCCTTTGTATATCTTGTTGGACTCTGTCTGCTAAAATTTTATTAAAGATTTTTATATCTGTGTTCATGAGGGATATTAGTCTGTAGTTTTCTTGTAATGTCTTTAGCTGGTTTTGGTATCAGAATCATAGTGGCTTAATAGTCTGATTTGGGAAGAATTTCCTCCACTTAAATCTTCTGGAGGAATTTATGTGTAATTGGTGTTACGAGCTGAACTGTGTCCCTGCAAACTTTATACGTTGAAGCTGATATAACTTGGACACACAAAGAGACGGGAGGGATGTGCACGCACAGAGGAAAGACCAGAAGAGAACACAGCAAGAAGGCAGCCGTCTGCAAGCCAAGCAGAGAGGCCTCAGGAGGAAACCAGCTTTGCCAACACTTCGGTCTTGGACTTCTAGCCTCGTAAGAAGATGGATTTCTGTTATGTAAGCTACGTGGTCTGTGGTACGTGGTTATGACAGCCCTAGCAGCCTGATACAGCTGGTATTGTTCACTCCTTAAGTGTTCAACTGCATTCACCCTTGAAGTCATCTAACCTGGCGTTTATTTATGAAAATGTTTTAAAGTTTGTGTTCAATTTGTTCAATAGATATAGGGGCCATTTCCAGTTGAGTGAGTCTGTGTCTTTCAAGGAAATTGACCATTCCATCTTAGTTGTTGAATGCATTGCCTCACATTCAATTTTTAATACCAAAAAAAAAAAAAAATACCAAAAACCCTACAAATAAGAAAATGAAACCATGAGTTATTCTACTGTCTAAAAACAACCATTGCTAATGTTTTGCTGTATGTCCCTCCAGATAATTTTCATACATGTGCACACCAATCCCTCACCACCACCTCCTCCTTTTCTTTTCTTTAACAAAATTGCTATTACCGTTAATATCTAAGGTTTTTGTTTTTGTGTCATCAGTTGTTTGAAAATATAATTATGGATGGATGGTTAATAATTTGCTTAACTAATTCCCCAGACTAAGGTGCTTCTGATTTTGGCGGGGGTGTGTGCATAAAGAATGCTTCAGTCATTACCCATTTTCATCTGTCTGTGGGAACAACTCAGGTTGGCATCTTGGTTTACGGTCCCAGAAGTGGAATTACTGGCTCGACCAGTTTATTACTGACTTTTGATATTGAGCACCCTGTGCTTGTGGGTAGGGGGTGGGAGGGCGGAAGGAAGTACTCATCCTCCTCTCAAGGCACCAGCCGAACCAGTGCAGCCGGTAGGAACGTGTGCCGAGAAAATGGCACAGGGCTGTTCAGAGGCTCTTGGAGCCCCGCTCCCCTCCCCCACCCCCCACAGCCGGCCCACTGCCCCAGCCGAGGTCCCCTGAGCACAGATCTAAGGGGCTCCTGGTTACCTGCATCTTGGTGGCTATATCTTCAGTATGTGGACTGGACTGGGCCTTACTTCTTGGTTCTTCCTCCTTTGGAGTGAGTGATGTCATTAAGAGACGTATGCAAAAATCGAAGCTAGAACCAAAGCCAAGCTTTGTGCAGGCAAGTGAAGGCAGAGACCAGCCTTATCCTCACATCACCACCCTCCGTTCTCAGGGAGCTCCCAGTCTGATGGAGCAGATGCAGCCTCTGTCCCATTGGGAACCCCTGGCTTTTTTGGAAGACACTGTAGTCCCTCTGTTCTCTGAAACCCCTGGTCTGAGTGCGGTGTCAAGACCCACAAGCCAAAACACGTGCAGGTGCCTACGAAGGACTGAATAAGCAAGTGGCAATCAACACCGTCCACGAAGGGACGTGTGACTGGATGCAGTGGGGCTTTTCTAGGATAACTTCCGGGGAAAGAGAAGGGCCTGGACCCACAGAGAAGGAGCTGGGCAGGGGGACGGTGGGAACTGGGAGGAGAGGACATCGACACGTGGGATTGGCCAGCCAGCTGATTTGGTCCAGCCAGAAGTGGAAGCTGGAAAAGCTAAGGGTAGGAAGGGACGCCTCTCGAAGCGGGGAGTGGAGTGGCATCTCTCCTGTCCCTTGTCAGCAAGTTTGAGGACATTGGGAGGGAAGGGCCAATGTGAAGGTGGTAGATGATTTGGAGTTTTCATCTCCGATAGTACTCTTCTCTCCCCGCCCCCTTGTTCCCCTCCCACCATTTCAGTTCACCTCAAGGCTGAAGAAAGGCCTCCGCTTGGTAACAAACAGGTCTTTAACTGAGCACCTGCCCCGCAGCTCACAACGCCTGTTATCTGTTATTATCTGTGAGCATTTTTCTTACTCAGTGATGCCCAGTTATACCCACCCTACAGCTGAGGACACAGAGGCCAGGGAAGGGAGCTATCTGGCTGGGATCTCACAGTCAGGAATTTGGGGTGCTGGGATTGGAGCCCCTATCCATGCAACTGCCCAAACCACCAGGGGCTGCCAGGACTCCAGCCCCCTCAGCTTCTCCCCAGCCCCATCTTTCCCGCACACACCACCCCAAACAAGAGACAAATGGCACCAACCCCCAGGCCACCAGGATCTCAACCAGAGATGACTGTGCCCGCCCCCCCCCCCCAGGGCACATTTGGTGATGTCTGGAGGCATTATTTGGGGGGTAGAGAGGGAGGAAGAGCAAGGAGAAGCACCAGGTCTAGTGGTGGAGGTGAGGGATGCTGCCCACCCCCTAGGATGCCTAGGACGGCCCCCACCAGAGAGGCCACATGACAGTGTCGCTGGGACGGAGTAGCCCTGCTCCAGATCCCGCAGGCTCGCCCTGCCAGGTGTGCGTGGGGGGCTTCCTGCCAGATGCATGTGTCTGTGCCCCTCCAGTCTTTGCCACATGTGGGCACCAACAGCTTGCAGGTGTGGGTGGAGAGTTCTCTGCAGATCCTGGACTACAGCCCTTCCAGACATGGAGAAATGCCTTACAGACAGGCGCACATCCCCAGGCAGGGCCTCCCCACCCTGCTTGGGCTCCCTGAACCCTCTCTCTACTAGGCCTCCACTTCTGGGCTTCCGTTGCCCAGTTTTAGCAAGAATCCTGCTAAGTCAGTTCGGCCAGCCTCCCTCATGCCCTATATCTGATGGGGTTCCTCGCCCCCCCCCCGACCCTCCCCAGGTGATGTCTGATCACCCTGGCCTGCCTTCAGCAAGAATCCAGTTAGGTGGGTTTAGCCCAAATCCACCCCTTGTCCTCTTAGTAATCTCCCGTCCATGGACCCTTACCCGCACCTCAGCTCTACATTCCCACTTTTCTTTGTTGCACTTGGAGTTGAGTCCTGTCTCTCTCCCCCATTGTAGTGGTTCCTACACCTATCCAATGGCCCTTCCCTTTGAATAAAGTCTGCCTTGCTGGACTTCAACAAGTTTCATTGAATAATTTTTTCTTTGACATCCTTTTCAGATGGGAAGAGAGAGATGCGTGGGGGGAGGGCAGCTCCCTGTCAGATGCATCAACCCCCACCCCCTGTAGTCACCCCAGCAGCGTGGGACACTACCTGGCAGCTGTGGGCAGGGCGGCAGTGGGTGGGAGGAGGTGGAGCCTCTTTTTTCTAGGCCATGTGTCACCTGCCTCCTGCCCAGGGGCATTGCCCCGGTACTAACCTGCCAGCCTGCGCAGCAACGGGAAGCTGGGGCCTGCTCCCCAGTGCCTTCGGAGCGGATCGAGGACCTTGCAAGCCCTATGTCACTGGCCCCCCAGAAACCAGAACATGGCAGATGGGGCTCAGGCCAACCCCAAAGGGTTCAGAAAGAAGGTGCTGTTAGACACCCCTCGGGGTGGAGGGGCCCAAGCCTCAGGGCCGCTTCTCCTTTGAGAACCTCCAGGTACGTGCTCGCTTCCCCAGGATGGAACCCTCCGTGGAGAGGAGCAGGGATGGGGGTGGGCAGCTGGTTCCTAGAATCCATTTCTCCAGAAAGGAGAGCTCTGAGTCTCCGATAGTGGCTGAGATATGTCATATTTTCAGCACTAGAAGGGCCCTGGGGTCATCTAGTCAGTCCTTATAGGCACTTGAGGCGCAGAGAGGCCAAGGGATCTATCGACGGTCCCACGGTATTTTGGAACTAAAGCTGCGACTAGCACCCGGGGACCCAGGTCTCTTGGCTCTGCGTGCAAGAGCCAGCCTCCAGGTTGGGTCCTGTGACTCCCCGGTGAGTGTATGGAGGGGGGCTGTTCGAATCTGTGACAGTGGCCCAACGCCACGAGATAGGGAGCTCCTGCTCGGGGTGGGAGGGAAGGAGGCTCCCGCTGCCTCCTGGCTCTGCCATCCTGGGGGCTGTTCCTCCTGGAGCTGCAGGCAGGCGAGAGGTGCCCAGATCTTCCTGGAGGAGCTAATTACAGGACAGGGGTAGCAGGAACTGGGGCAGCAAGGGATAGCGTTGATGACACTGACTGCGCCTGTCATGAGGCCCGGGGTGGGGGGTGGGGGGCAGCAGGCCTGGAACTGCACGCAGGTGGAAGGGATGGGCTCAGCACCAGGATGTCTTCCTCTCTCAGATCTCGCCTGGGGCTGAAGTTCATCACCATCGCCCTCCTGGCCAGCAGCGGTGAGTGAAGGCTCTGGGAAACTCCTCCTCCGCCCCCACCCCCCGGGCCCTGAGACCTTGGCCTGCCTTTCCTCCCCCTGGGCCTCTGCTTCCTGGCTCAGCCCCTGCCTGCTTCCTCCCCTCTTTGGGGCTGTTTACTCCTCCAGCCACCTGTAAACACACCCAGGACCCCAGGGCAGTAGGTAAGCATTTATAATTTACGAGCCTCAAGGGGGCAGGGGCCGCAGCTGAGCAAGCATCCCAAAGTGGTGGCGTTGGCTGGGCGTCGGGGCACCCGGCGACACGGGGGGGTTTGTGTACATAGGAGTGCGTGTTTGTGTATGTGTGTGCGTGCAGGTGGGAGCTAGTGAGCTTGCATGCGGATATCCGCGTATATGTACGTGTGTGTGGGTGTGTCTGAGCACGCAGTGATGTCTAGGGGTGTAATGCACGTCAGGAAGGTGTGTGAGTGTGTTCATCCCGGCATGTGTGTCTCTAACGTGCGTGTATGAATGTAGGACGCACACATGGGCACACGCGTGTGTGTAGTGCTGTCTGGGTGCAAGTGTCCTGGGAGACGACAGGGGTGGGGTTTGGGGACTTCTTTCCTGGGGGTGGTGCTCCCAGGACAGGTGAGGCTTCTGACACACACACGGGCATCCTGGTGGCAGGTGCCCCATGTAAGCGGAAGGTGGACGTGCCACTGGCGCTCGGTCCACTTGTTCGGCGTCTCCTGAACACCGCCAGGCTTGAGGCAAAGGAAAAAAATGCCAGAAATAAAATAAGGCTAAATGTGACCAGACATGAGAAACTGTTGGTTGAATTCGGGCAAAGTGACCTGTTATTTAGAAAATAACCTCTTGGGTTCGGCCCAGACCATGGTGTGGGGGGAGCAGAGCCTGAGTGAACGCAGGTTTGGTCTCTTCCGCTCGAAGTGTGAGTGTGGACGTGGCCACTCTGGGTGTAGCAGGTGTGTGAGTGCGTCTGTGGTGTGTAAGACTGGGAGTAGGCACCGGTGTGGGCCTGTCTGTGAGTGTGAGGCCTGTGAGGGTGTGTGTGTGATGTGTCAGTTGTGTATCAGCAACTACGCACGTGAGGTTGGCAAGGATGAGCGTGTGTCTGTGTGTGAGGTGTATGCTGGTGCCTGAAGTATGTGTGGCTGTGTGTTTGCATGTGCGTGCACAATTCTGCAGTGTGTGGAGGTGAGTGTGCAGTGGGCGAGTGGGTCTATGCCTGTGTGTGTGAGTGTAAGAGTGTGAGTGTGTATCCATCCTGTGTGTGGGAGCTGATGGTTGGGGGCCCCGGGGATGGAAGCTGCCCCCCAGGGCCAGCACCTCCATGGCTGGGGGTGGGGAGTGGGGGCAGGGGTTCCTTTGGGCTGGGGGATTGAGGAGGCAGGACCCCACAGCGGGTGACGTGTCCCGGTGCCCTGCAGGGATGTCTTTCGTGATGTTCTTCAGATTTGGGAATTGAAGTGGAAAAGGTTAAACAACCTTCCCCCGGCCCCACAGCACTAATGGAGAAATGGGTTTGCAGATCTGAGACTGTCCGACCCGGCGGCTGCTTGGCACACACTTGACTCCAGCATCAAGGACCCCGCGGAGCAGGAGGAAGGGGTGGGGGGAGACCTAACGTTCCCGGGGACCCCCTCTTGGCCCCCCTCTCCCAATTTTCTTCAACAGCCATTGCAGCCGAGTCTCCCTTGTGTGGCCCAGGAGACAGGCCAGGCCCCCAGAATGCAGAAGCCTCTCTCTCCCTGCCCCGGACCCCAACGTGGACGTTCATAGGCCCTAAACCACCCTCTTAAACTCGTCTGTCATTTCTCCCTGCTCCTTCCTCGTTCCTGCTCTCATTTGCTGCTCATTCTCTGTCGTGATAAAACTCTCGAAGCCAACAGACAGGAGGACTCAGGAGGAGCAGGACTCCCCAATTCAGCCCCCTGATGAGGAGGGCAGGCCTGGCCCAGCCTCCCCACGAGCCTGGAGAGGGGGCACTGTAGGGGAGCAAGGGGCTGCTGAGTGCAGGGCCCCGAGCCGGGCACCGGCCTGCCTGATCTCTGGAGGTTGGGATTGTTGCTCCCATTTTACAGATGGGAAAACCGAGTCCCAGGGAACTTTAGTTCTGGGCCTACACCTGCCGGATTCCACAGTCTATGCTCTTCCCAGTGAGGCATGTGGAGGTGGTGAGTCCCCGTCGTCACTAGCGGCGTTGGACAACCACGTCTCAAGAAGCAAGTAATCGCGGCCTTTGGGATTCCATCTGGCCTCCGGTTTCTGAAATTCTTGGCTTCCTCCCTCTCCTAGTACCTTCCCTCTTTCAGGCAGAGTGGGGAGCAGCGAGAGAGCAGGGGGCAGGGTGCTGAGCAGGGCACCCAGCCCTGGGCACAGCTAGAGGAGCCCCCGGCAGCGGGGGCAGGCAGGAGCCAGACTGTGTGGCGGCTGGCATCCCAGCCCTGGGGCATACGAACCCACGTTCGGGTCTGGGCTCTGCCACTTCCAGGCTCTATGGCCTGAGCAAACCTTCCTTTCTGAGCCTCAGTTTGCTCATCCATAAAATGGAGTGAGAGCAGCCCTCCTGCCCGTGGTGGGGGGGCCTCACCCAGATAGGGACCTACGCGCCAGACTTGGTGTCGACTAAGCAGTGAGCCAGCATATCCGAGAGCCCAGGAGGCAGGGAAGCAGGGGAGGGCAGACTGTGCTGCTGGGGTGAGCAGGCCTGGCACGAGCCAGAAAACTGACTTTGTGGTTCTGCTGCCAGAGGAAGGGTTGGTGCACTACCGCTTCCTGTGAGACAAGGACAAAGGAGCAGAAAGACATCTGTACATGCGTGTATGTGCACGTGCACATGCGCGTGTATGTGCACGTGCACATGCGTGTGTGTGTTCATTGGCTGTGCAGAGCACCCAGCTGTCTCTGGATAACTGTTTCTGCACCGGCCCCAGGATGCTGAGTCCCCACGGGGAGCAGAGGAGCCAGGCCAGGCCAGAAGGGCCCAGAATCGTGTTCAGAGGAGCATGTAGCATTTGCAAACCCCTCAGGGTGTACCAAGTACTGCGGCTCTCGCTGCCTGGGTCCAAATTCCACCTCCACCGCTTTTCAACAATGTGTTCTTGGGCATGTTACTTATTGCCCTGGGCCTCAGTCTCCTCATCTGTAAAATGGGGCTAATTTCCATACCTCGTAGGGTTATGGGGAACACTTGATGAGTTTAATGCCTAGAAGGGGCACAGGACAGTGCTTGGCACAGAGATGCCCTCAGGAAAAACTATTATTATATTCTCAGGGTCATGGTGCTTAACGTAAGGACGTGTACGTCGCACAGGGTGCTTGTTGATTGCTTCTCTCTCCTGTTCCCCGTCTCCCTTCCCCTTTTCCCCTGCCCTTGGGTGTTGGGAAGGCAGCCAGTCAGACAGGAGCAGCCACGCACGGGGCGGGGAGCTCACAGCATCCCCTCCGTTCTCTCGTCCTCTCTCGCAGTCCTGCCCGAGACCCACAGCAGCCTATTAAACCTCAAGTCCATGGTGGAAGCCATCACCGGGAGGAACGCCATCCTATCCTTCGTGGGCTACGGCTGCTACTGCGGGCTGGGGGGGCACGGCCTGCCCATGGACGAGGTGGACTGGTAGGTCCCAGGGTGTCTGGGCTGCTGTCAGAACCGGGCGGGGGCAGCGGAGGTCAGACTTCCTCCATCTCTGAGAGGTGGGAGGGGGCCCTTCCCCAGGGAGGAGGCTTCGTCAATGAGTCAGTGGCCAAAAGCCTGACACTCGACCTGTGTCCTTCTCAACTGTCTAGGACACTTCCTCTTGTCCATCTCCAAGGTCTCGGTCTTGGACGCATTTCAACTTCCGTTCTCACTGGAGGGAACTTTTGACCTAAATCCTAAATACACGTGAGAACACTCATACAGCTCGTGCTCGACACAGGCAAGGGCCGTGACCTCTGCCCCCTCAGACTGGAGGCTCTGGAGGCCTGTGCTTCCTCCTTCAGACTGCGAGCTCCCGGAAGCCATGGCTTAGCTCCCGTCCCTCTCTCCCTGCAAAGCAGCCAGCACCAAGTCTACTATCACCGGGGCTTAAAAAACGCTTGTTGACTAACTGCCTGCCCTCCACCAGGGGACGGGCGGCCACACCACACTTGCTTCCTGTCCCCCATGCCCCCAGTCCCCACCTAACCCTCCAGACCCTTGTCCTTCCCTGGCCAGCAGCATCCAGCTGGTCTCCTCCTACGCTGACTTAACCCAGGCTGCTGCCTCCCACCCTGAGCACAAGCCCCCCTCCCACCGCAGCTGCAGCCAGGGTCGGGGGGTGGGGGTGGAGCTGGAGCTCTGGGCATAGGACAAAGAGACACGATCGTGGGCAAGAACCCGGGGCGCTGGCCTGGCTCTGCCTGGCTGTGTGACCTCAGGCAAGTAACTGCCCTCTCTGGGCCTCACTCTGAAGGTCTGACTGATGAGGGACTAGAAGAGATGCTCATGATAGGGGTCACTGCCAGTGGGAGGTGGGCCAGGCTACACCGGCGTGCTCTCCTCTCCCGCCCCTAGGTGCTGCCACGCCCACGACTGCTGCTACCAGAAGCTCTTTGACCTGGGCTGCCACACCTACGTGGACCACTATGACTACACCATCGAGAACAACGCCGACATTATCTGCAGTGAGTCCCTCCCCCGCCACTGCCCCCACCCCAGGCCCCGACCCCAAGGAAGGCGCGGACTGCAAGCCCACCCAGCCTGTGCTGGGGCTGTGGGCAGGGCTGCCGGATGAAATACAGGATGCCCAGTGAAATCCGAATTTCAGCTAAACAATGAAAAATGTCTTCATATAATTATATCCTAAATATTGCATGGTATATACTTATACCAAAAATTAAATGTTAGCATAAAATTAAGAATCAGCGTAAGTAGATCCCACGCACTATTTGGGATATGCTTACATTAAAACATTTCTCGTCTGAAATTCAGATTTAACCAGGCATCTTGTTTGTGTTTGTTTGGTCACTAAATCTGACACCCCTGGCTGGGCTCTGGCACGCCTCCCTGATGTGCTCTGAGCCCCCAGGCCTGAGTTGGCACCCTTGTTCCCTAGTCCCAGAGCTGCTTAAGCTTTGGAGAGCTTAGGAAGTGATCTGGGTTCAGTGGGTCAGTTCTGGGTGGGGCCCAGGACTCTCTGTCTTTAATCAGATCCTTGGGTGATTCTGAGATTTTGTGTCTTGCTGACTGGGATGCGGGAGACCTGGGTTGGAGCCCAGTTCTGCCAGCGTCTCCTCGCCTGGCTGCAGTCTCCCCATGGGCACGTTGAGGAGTTTGACTCTGAGCAGACCCGTTCCCTTTTAGTTCTGTCATTGGGACCCACCAGGTGCGGCGGTCCCATCCTAGGACACCTAGGGGTTTGAGGTGCTGGAGTCAGGCCTGGCGGGACTCCTTGCCTTACTGTGGACTCTCCATGGTCAGTCATTCTTCACCTGAGGGGCGCAGCAGCCAAGCTGGCAGCCCAGGTGTCCTTGCCCTGCCCTACTTCCCTGGGGCAGCAGGTGAACCCTGACGCAGTCCCACAGGCAGCCGGGCCTCCCTTTGTCTCCCTGTCTCACCCAGGCTCTGTGTTGTCCATCACTAACAGCTCCCAAGCAAGGCCAGCTTTGCAAAGAAACTCAAGACTCCTGTTCTCTGGGAAAGAGTCTGGAAGGGGAACTGGGCACATCTGGGGCGCCTTGGCAGCCCAGGGCTGTGTGCCCCTCGTATGTTCAAGTGTGGGTGGAGGGGCCGGCTTGAGAGAGGAGTTCAGGAGGGGTTCATTCAAGCAGTTCAAGGAGAGGAATCTTCCTCCTCGCCCAAAACAGTGGACTGACCTAAGCAGCGGTTTTCATGGAGGGCTCTGGGGATTTCTAGGGGCATCAGGTCAGCTGCTGCAAGAAGTGACGGGTGGGTGTCCCTGAGTGGTCCTTGCTCTTTGAAGTATTTGATAGCTCGAGTGGCTTCTCTCTCAACTGTTTGATACATAAGTCTTTTGCAAAGAGGTTCATTTAAGAGCGAGGATTCTGCTGATGGAAAGTTTGAAAGTTTGCAAATCACTGGGCGAATGGGTGGCTCTCCAAGGGTGTTCCCTGACCCTGCAG
The DNA here is from genome assembly GCF_036321535.1 of Camelus dromedarius. Lineage (NCBI taxonomy): Eukaryota > Metazoa > Chordata > Mammalia > Artiodactyla > Camelidae > Camelus > Camelus dromedarius. Next base: position 57,508,688 of record NC_087449.1, on the reverse strand, counting down.
CATCAGCACCACTGGTTAGAAACACAATTATCAGGCCCCGCCCAGACCTACGGAATCTGAAGCTCTAAGGGTGGGGTCGCGCCATGTCATCTGATTCTAAGGCCCATCTCAGGCTGCAAACTGCCAGGGTAGATGCTTTCTCAAGGCCAGTAGAATAAAAGCAGGTATTACCAGGTATTAAGCATTTGCTCCGTGCGAGACACTGAGCTATGCTCTTTACAAATGTTTTTCTCACTCTGTCCTTACCTCCTGGGTGGGTGTTCTGTGATTCTGTGCTTGAAGAGAGATGGCCTAGAATGGTAGACAGTAACTGGCCTGGAGTGGGGAGTTCCTGACACCTGAGTTTCTGTCCCAGCTGTGCCTTGGGTTTACCCAGGTGACTTAGGTAAACCCTACCCCTTCTCGGGGCTCAGTTTCCCCAGCGTTCCCACGATGTTGTCACGTTGGGCTTTAGTGGTTCTCTGCTCAACACGCACCAGGGGCACCTGGAGGGCTGGGAACGCAGCTGGCTGAGCCCCAACGCAGAGCCGTGGCCTGCAGACGCTGCAGACCCGGGGTGGGCCTGCGGGGGAGGGGGGGCAGTGCCGCCGACCCGGGGCCACCTTCCCAGGCCCTCTGCAGCCTCCGAGTCCATGTGCTCCGCTCCCCGTAGGCGAGCTCAACCAGACGGAGTGTGACAAGCAGACGTGCGAGTGTGACAAGAGCGTGGTTCTGTGCCTCCAGAAGCAGAAGTACAACGAACAGCATCGCAATTACCTCAACATCTACTGCCAGGGCCCCACACCCAATTGCAGCATCTATGAGCCGCCCCCTGAGGACAGCTCCCTGGCGCCCCCCACACCTCCCTAGTGCCCCCGGGGCCTGACAGAGAAAAGGGTGCAGGCTGTTGGAGCAGGTGGAGGTGGGGGAAGGGCGGGAGTCCCCAGGCTACCCCACTGCCTCCACCTTGGAGCCCTCCAGTGAGATCGGCTCTCAGAGGACTCAGAAAGGCCTGGGCCCTGACCGTGGCCACCTGGGTCCCCTAGCCCAGCACCGGGGGTGGCTTCATCCTGGACATGGCAGGGAGCATGTGGCCTGTTGGGGGTTCTCCAGAGTTTGGAAAGCAAGGCCTAAGAGGGACTGGGGGCCTCTGAGCTTGACTTCCACAGCCAGGCCATCAGGGCTAGGTCCCCGGTCTTAGAGACCCAGACCCAGGGCAGCCGACACTGGCCCAGAGCTTGGGACATCCTAGGATCCAGGTTCCCAGGCAGACAGAGTGCTGCTCACAAGGCCTGGGTACTGGGGTCCCCTTGGCTGCTCCCACAGGATGACTCAGAGTGACCCCTGCTTTGAGGGCCTCGAAGCTCTCCAGAGCCCCATTAAAGAGCAGGTGGCCCCATCCTGGCCTTCCCAAGGTGGCACGGAAGTCCCGGCCTACACACACAGGAGGGCCTTGGTGCTTAGTATCCCAGCCCTGACGTCTGGCCTCAGTTCCCCAGAGTGCCTCAGAGCAGGCTCCTGGGCACTGACAGAACCCACGTGCACTCCCCTAGGTACACGGGGACGGAAATGCAGGCCCGCCCAAATATGACCCCATCACTCGGGTCCTCCTGCCTCCCCTGCCCACCCACTAATGTCAGAGACACAGCCTGGCCACGCCCCGCCCTGCAACGTGGAACTGCTCTGAGGAGGGCCCTGACCGCTTGCTCCCTGAGTCCCTGACAAACTCGGGAGGGGAGCAAGGCCCAGGCCCCTAAGACCCCCGGGGTGGCAGCCAGGCAAGGGGGTGGAAGGACCAGAACCCTCCCTCCCTGGGCAGCTGGCGACAAAAGCCCTCTCTATGGGGAGGAGACCGAGGGCCGAGACCTGCTTCAGTGAAGACTGAAACAAAGGCAGGAGGGCCCAGGTCTAGGCAGGAGGCCCGTGGGGAAGATTCCAGAAGGCAGGAGGGAGGGGGCAGGATGTGAAGAGGGGTGGGAGGGGAGAAAGTGGGAGATTGGTGAGACAGCTGAGGACTAGACATCCAGGCCAGAGCAGTCTCAGCAGGAGAAGCAGGTAGAGAGCCTTGGGGTACAGGGGTCCCTTGGGGCCCGGGTTCCCGTTGGGACCCGTGGGATTGCGGGCAGGAGAGGAGGAGGATCAGGCCTCAGTGGGCCAGCTTTCCTGACTCTGCCCCAGCACTGTTGTTTCCCCAGGTGCGCCCTCCCCTATCCTTCCTCGTCTCACCTCTTGACCTCAGGGTCAGCGGCCTCCAAGCCACCGGCGTGTCCTGCCTCGCCCCGCCTTCTGCCTTCATCTGGTGTCAACCCCAAGGACCCACTGACACAGCGCTGTGACCCACCTGGACACTGAGAACATCCACCAGGAAGCTCGGCCTGCCCCGGGGCCCCTGAGGACCACCGGCTCAGAGGAAGGGACAGCCAAGAAGAGTGGGGGCCAGCAGGGGTGTGGGGGTGGAGAAAACAGCTATGAAAAAGACGGCAGGGCTGGACGGAGCTCCGCCAAACCGCAGCATCCAGAACACCAGCCTTGGGGACTGAGGGTGAGGCTGCTGGCTAGGTCACCTGTCGCTGTGTGTGGGACGGGGCCTTTCTGCTGCTCATCTCCTGCTGTCCTACTGGCTATGGTGTGTGATGGCTGTGGTCCCCTGTGTGTCCTGACCCGACCTGCCCAGTCACTGAGACCCTCTCAAGAACTCAGCTAACAAACCACCTTCTCCTCACTGTCCTGGGCGGACCCCCTTCTCTGAGCTAAAGGCCTTTCCAAGCAAGAGAGGAGCCAGGATGGTACACCCGGAGTCCCCCTGGAGGTGGGGACTGCAGAGGCCTCGGCCCCTTACCTGTGGGAGCCCAGGGCTCTGGCTGTGCCCCTCCACACATGCACACACACCCTCTCCTGAAATTCTGGGTGTTGGGATGAGATTCTGCTGCTAAGGGGTTCTGCCTGCCCCCTCCACCTCACCCCAGACTCTCCTGGATGCGGTGACCCCCAGAGATTTTCCCCTCCTTAAACTAATAAATCCTTCTGCCTCCGCTGCCCCCTGCTGGGTCCTCCTTGGCACGGCACCCACCGGCCAGGCATCAGGGGAGGGCACAGTGACTCCTGCCTGGCTCTCCAGCTCTGGGGATGTGACTTCCGCGACACCTAGCAGCTGTCCCCTTCCTCTTCCCCTCCTGTGCGAAGCGGCCCTCCTTCAGGGTTGGAAAGTGGGGCTGGGGTCCGGCGGTAGGACAATGATAACAATAACTGGGCTGAGTGTTTGCCAGGCATCGTTCTCCACAATGCTCGCCCTCCACCCTATCCTTTTCTGTTGAATAACTGAGGCCCAGAGAGGGAAAGGAACTTGCCCAAAATCACACAGGTCATTAGTGGTGGGGCTAGGATCAGAATCCTCAGCATCTGACTTTTAATGTCATCTCCTCATGGCTTCTTAATGGTGACTCGGGCAGCTAGGGCCAGTGAGACAAGCAACTGAGAGTCCAGCAAGGTGCCAGGTCCTGGGTCCTGGCCTTGGCCCCTTTTCTGACTCAGAGCCCCTCCCTGGGTTGGGTGTCAGTTTCCCCACATGCAGAATGACCAGAGCAGCCTTTTCAGATGCTCCCCAAAGCTGTGCGTTTGCTTGAAGACATTCAAGGGTGATGTCTGGGGAAGGGGAGGCCGAGCAGATGGGGGTCTGTGCCCCCAACTCATTCTCCCGTGAGCAGTCCTGCTTTTCCTGTGTTACATATTGTGCCTTGACATGAGCTACTTAAGGAAAAAAAGAGACTCTTCAGCTAAAAGTTTAAAAACCTCTGGACACGATTGTTCATTGGTTCATTCATTCAATGGACCTATCGCCATGGTCTCCTATGGACCAGACATGATGCTGGGCTTCGGGCTGAGCACCACAATCAGACACAGCCTCTGCCCGCAGGAAGCCCACAGCCTAGGAGGGGGAGGCAGACGTGTGGGCCGATAACCTTGACACATGGTGCCAAGTGATGTCGGTGGGGCACAGAGGACAGAGCTGCCAGTGTGTCCGTGGCAGTCCTGGAAGAGTCTCCAAGGGGACGGGGTGGACCTGGGATGGCATATTTGCTGCCTCTGGAGGTGGTGAGGAGAAGTGGGGTCACAGTTTTGGGGGAAAGGTCTCTGTTTCTGCAGTCTGGGTGGCCTCTCCCTCCTCAAGACTCCTTGCAAGTTGGTGGGGTCTTCATGCTAAAGCTTGAGGAGGGGGTTATGCTTGTTTTGTGCTGCTCTGGGGGCTGCCACTGACAAAGGCTCTCCCCTTGACCAAAATTTACTCAGGCTTCTGGGAGACCTTCTCTCAGCTCGGCCTTTGGGTTTCCACTGCCCAGTTTTAGTAAGAATCCTGCTACATCAGTTTGGTGAGAATCCCCACCCGCCCTCAATATCTGATCAAATGCCTCATCCTCCACTTTTCCCCAGGTGACATCCGATCCCATTGACCTGCCTTCTGCAAGAAACCTGTTAGGCCAGTTTAGCAAGAATCCCTTATCCTTTCAGCAATTTTTAATCCACCACCCCCTCACCGGCTATAAATCCCCACTTAAGAGAAGTGAGCATTTGAAATCGTATTTGGAATTAAGCCCAATTCCGTACTGGCCCCTATTGCAATAATTCTTGAACAAAATCTGTTTTTGCCACTTAAACTACTGTCCAGCTCTGGTTTTTTAGGGGTCATGGCTCAGATGGAATCAGATGCACCACTGGACCCCCAGACCTCTGCCAAATAAAAATTGTCTCTTGTCATGTGGTTCTGCAAGGATGAAGTCACAAGTCACCTTCAGCGCCCCCTGAAGGGAGTTCAGGGCTGAGGACAGGACTGCGGTGCTCCGTGCTCTGGGAAAAACTGGCAGAACAGGCCTTCAGATGGTTAGATGTTTTCAGGAGAAGATTTTATGAGCCCAATTTCTTGCCTCTTCTCATATCTAGACAAGCACTAAAATCGTTCACGGAGAAGTCTGCTCCTTGTGACGAGCAGTAACCTTCTGCCAGAATGTCAGCCTGACTGCATGGCTCCCCCTTCGCCAAAATCACACTGTTTGCTGACCTTCCCTCACCCCTCTTCCCTCTTCGGAGCATCTCCTCAGAGCTATCTGAGACGCTGTCTCCTGGGCTAGAGTCCTTATTTTGCCCCCAAATAAAACTTAACACAGCTCTCAGGTTGTGTGTTTTTTCCCCAGTCGACGCCTCCCACCCAAGACCCTAAGTGGGCGCCTTTGTATTCACTCCTGGTGGGCTGATCAGGGATCTGTTGTGAGCCCGACTCCGGAGCCCGTGCTCTGGATGACTGCTGAGGCTGATTCTCAAGATTCTGAGTTTACTGTCTCTGAAGCTTGATTGGAGTTCCAGGCTGCTTTGTCTGAAAGGCACCCACTGGGCTGGGACTCTCTTTCTGGTTCTTTCCTTTGAGCCAGGATTCACTCTCTGACTCCTCAGGCTGGAGAATTTTTCGTGGCTCTTTGTGAGGCCTTTCTGTTTTCTCTGTTTGATCCTGCTTCTCCCACGAGAATTCCTCAGTCGACTGAAACCCTCCTTTTGAAACTCCGCGGAATTTGGAACTTCACTGGCTTCTTTGGGAAACTTGAGGTATCCCCAGACTGGCTCCTCCAAGGCTTCCTCCTTCCCAGCTCCCCCTCTCACACCTTCCGTCTTCCCTTCAGTTCCTTTGAGACCCCCTTCATCGCTACTCTCTCCAACCCTCCGTCTACCTGCCAGACCTTCCCATCACACTCCAGACCCTCAGTCCCTTAAATATTTGGCTCCCTTGCCTCTCAATCGGGGGCTCTCAAGGGACTCAGGGACCTCTATAAGCAACTGGGGCTGAAAAGGAAGTAGGTGGCATATATTGTCCACTCACATGGGCTTTGGAGACATCCAGGCAGCTGCTTTGATGTCTCCCATCTCTCACTTAAAATGTAATCCATAGCCTCCTTAAGATTACATATCAGGGCAAATGAAAACCTTAAAGGCCTCCTCCACAATTATTGGCACAAAGCTTTAGCGCTCATACTGATTAAGTAATCTCAGCTCGCCGTATCTGCCAGAAACACAATTCAGATAAAAATACAAAGTGAAACAAAGATGAGATCCAACTATTGTATAGAAACCAGTGGTTTGTATCATAGTTTTATTGATTCATGGCTAAAATTTTGGAATGAAACCTGTGAGGACTCTGCTGTCGGTATGTGTGTGCATGTGTGTACGTATTTATGTATATATGTAACGTATATGTGATATTTTTCTACTCAAGATGGTATTGCCAAATTAATCTCTTAAAGGAGTCCTATTCAAAAATGGCTTAGAGATAAACACTTAACTATTTCTAAAACACCCTGAAATGTAGATATTAACCAAGATAATTTAAAAGTTCATATGATTTGAGCAAATCTTTGATAAATAAGACCAGTTTCATATTATTGATTTAATAAAAACAGCTGTGTCTTTGAGTCATCAACATTAAAGTGTAACATGAGCATACGTTTTATTCTACTTGGGGTTAGTAGTTAAACAGGGTAATGTCTTATCCACTAAACGTTTACAACAACAAAAATGATCAATTCAGCCTAAAAACAAATGCATAAGTAAAAATGTAGTAAAAATGAATTGCTTGATATCCATGACTTCATCTTGATTAAGCATAGCAGTAAAACAGAGAACCTCTGTCTTTAACTTTGTTAGATTTTTGCTGTTATGGAACTTGCCTAACGTGCATGGGCTGTAAAAGTAGTTAAGAGGGAAATAACTTGGGGTGATGGCTAGCTTTGTTTAATGTTATAATGTATCTGCCAAAAAACACTTTCTAAATCTTTCTAGTAACTTGCAACCTTAGAGTTATGCTAAATTAAGTAATAGATATTCACTGTCTAGATCATTCCTAAGATAAACTACTAAAACATGAATTACTAAGCACAAGTTTACTTTCATATACTTTTGGTTCTTATTTTTATACGGTATAGAGACATATATTTGGATCTGTTAAATAAACATGAGAAGTTGCACTTGAGGAAGCACACTGTTCCAGGAATTACAAGATGGGCATATTCACAAAATTTGCTAATTTATTGTAGAATGTTGATATTGTTAATAATTGTCTATTTCCTCATTTTCACTGGAAATTAAGGTTACTAAGGGTTAAGGATTCTAATCAGTATATGTAAATGAAGCTACTACAAATAATAAAGGCGAAGGAAAAAAACTATGCAAAATATACAAAATGGAGGATATATTTTTAAGGAAAAAGGATTGTGATTTTTGTCTTAAAGTAGTTGTTAAGAGGTTGTTTAAAAGTTGTTCCAGAATGAGAAAGAGAAAAATACAAAACCAAAAAGAATTAGAATAGATATAGAAAGTCGTAGAGGGTTTGTGGGAAAGGAATTTTATGTGTTGTCAAGCTGGCTGAGATTGAATTGATTGATTTACAAGGTTTTAAAAAATAAGCCGAATAGTGTACTGAAGCAAAACTAGAGTTTGGTTTCCTCTCTGTTAAAACAGCAAAGTTTTCTTGGATTATTGGTCTGCTCTTAAAAAGAGATTATAAAGTGTTTTTCTTTACTTTTTGAGTAAACTGCCTAGAAAATGAAGATTTTGTGTTTTATAAACTGCCTAGGAAATGAAGATTTTGTGTTTTATCAGATTAATTTCCTGCACTTATATTAACTGTATCATGTCACTGATTATTTAAGAGAACCCAAGCTTCTCACTTTTAAAAGAGCTAACTTTTTTGTTTTGTTTTATTTTTATGTTTTTGACAATTCTGCTTTCCCAAAATCAAATTCTGAAGGAATTCTCGATCTCAAACTGACCTCAAACTGGCCCTTTCCAGAAGGGCCTTGGAACATCACAAAATTTGTTCTTTCACCCTGTATAAAGAGAGAAGTTAAAAATAACTTGGTTTATATGATAATATGATAATGTTAAATTGCATGACAGGCATTGTCAAATAAGAAGAGATACTTGAATTTTTCCTAAGTTATATGTGGACAGGTAAATCTTTTTAATTAATGTAAATATTTTAGAAATTATATGAAGTTTATAGAAACTTATCAATGCCCTTGTTATTCATGAACTCTCCTGGTATAATGTTATCAGTCAAAATTCCAGTTCTTATCTTAATATGTTGTATGTCACAGAGACAATCAAATAAGTTTCCTTGTCAATTGCATTATAATCGACTTTCATCAGACCTTTAACCACAGACATTTTAAGCCATTTGTCATTAACAGATAGTTATTCTTTTCCTTTGGCGTCTTCCTGAAAGCTCATACAATCAGCTAGCAGCTAAAATGCTCCATCCTCATCAGAAAGGCCTGTTTCAGACACCCAAGGAAAGGACTGTGACAGGTACTCTGGGGAACAGGCTTCTGATGACATTGAATACATTTCAGATAATACCACTGGACTGAGTAAGGACTTCCAGAACTAGTAGAGAATCTGACCGTGATTCATAAGACTGCTAACCCCCAAGATCAAGCGGAGCAAAAATCAACTACATGGAACTGATTGAACCAATGAAGGATAATTACGGTTTTTCTTGGGAACATTGCTCATTCTCTAACGTTCTATTTTCTGAATTTTAGGGACTTCCTCCTCTTTTATCTTAAGATATCTATAACTCATGACAATTCAGTAGATTATACTTTCACAAACAGAAATGAAACATTTATCTTTTTTTCTTGCCTGACCTCTCCAGAATTTGGAAACTTTTATTGAGTACTGAGTATTCTTACTTTCGTGGCAATACAATTATTTGCATAAATTCAATAAGAATATGTTTTCCTTCTAATAGGACATAATTGGAAACATTGGTTGTATTACCACTGCCATTACCAAGGCTTTGGCTGGAATGTCGTATTGGAACGATGGGCGTAGAATCAGATATAACCAGACAGTTTTAAGGACCTAGGGTTGACTTGTTGACATTTTGGAGCCAGTGCTTACAAAGTTCTCCTGGAAAAACCAGCCTCATACCTGGCTTACAGGGCTCCATAGTTGCAGGTGAGTAAGGACGTTTACTTCCTTGCAGGCCCAGGAAGCTTAGGGTACCCTGGGGACCTCAAGGAGGAGAGGATGTCACTCAAGTCTATAGGTTTTACTAGAAACATCTGGTGGTGAGTTTCTGGCTTGGCTTCCTAGCCTTGGGAGGCTTTTAAAAGTCCAGTCTGAGATTCCTTATGAAAAGTTCCAGCAAAGCAAACTCAAAATGGTCAATTATCATTCTGACTGCCCTTATATAAATAATCATACCAAATCTAATGAGATCAGATTCATTTTGTAAGCAGAAGTCCAAAAGAAGGGTGACTACAAAGATCCATTTTCCATGCTTCAGTGGGAAACTACAGTGCACCGTCATGGATTATCAGTCTTGGTCATTGTCATTCAGCTGTTTTTCACCTTTCAGTCGGACTCCGTTTCCCTTTCTGCTTTGTCATCTGCCAGTCCACTGCAATGGGTCCTGCCATCCTGCACGTTTTCTACTAGTTGCCTCCAAAATCTGGCTATGACTCTTCAAATTAATGTTTCCAGCTTTCCTCCCACCTTCTTGACTTGGAGTCACTGAGAACTAAAACCCAACTTCCCGGATTCTATTTTTCATTTTTTTTTTAATTGAGTTATAGTCAGTTTACAATGTTGTGCCAATTTCCAATGTAGAGCACAACTTTTCAGTTACACGTGAACATACATATATTCATTGTCGCATTCTTTTTCACCGTCAGCTACCACAAGATCTTGTATATATTTCCCTGTGCTATACAGTATAATCTTGTCTATCTATTCTATATATACCTATCAGTATCTACAAATTTCGAACTCCCAGGCTATCCCTTCCCACCCCTCTCCCCCCTGGCAACCACAAGTTTGTATTCTATGTCTATGAGTCTGTTTCTGTTTTGTATTTTTTTCTCTTTTATTTTTTAAGATTCCACACATGTACCTGGATTCTTACCGCGACCTTGTAAGCCCTATAAGCTGAAGCCGGATGTCCCTATGCTCTTCTCCAAGAAACAAACAGGACTGTGGCAGCAATGTCTGTACCGTCACCAAAGACGATGCAAACTGCAAACCAGGAAGACCGCTGGATTTCCACTGCTGTCCTCACCACACCGTCTAAAGATGCCTGAAGCTCAACATCCAGAGGTCTCAACTGGCTGCCCTCTGGACTCAGAAACTGCGTTTAGTCTGCTCCAATCCTTAATCTTTGTTTTTCTTTTTCTTTTTTTTCCCCATGGAACCTCCCACCTCATTCAAATACTTGATAGTTCACACCATCCACGAAATACCCTCTACCACCAAGTCTCAACAGATGGTGCCACAGGCCACTAATGAACAAAAAATGACCGATTGAGAAATGCACTCATTGTTCAGAGGAAAGAAAGTCTTCTCTTTTTTCCTTCAACAAGAGGAGGGATTGGCAAAGACTCTCCTAGACCAGACTTTAGTGAGGCTCCTCTGAGACCTCTTCTCAACTTGGCCTCAAACTTTGGGCTTGTCTTTGCATCACCCAGTTTTAGAAAGAATTTTGCTGTATCAGTTTAGTGAGAATCCCTACCCTCCCTCAATATCAAATTCCTCACCCCCTCCCACCAATGTCCAGGTGATAGCTGATGTGAATGAAAAATATTGCCAGCCATATCAGTACACAAAAAATGCTGAGACCATCAAGTCATCAGCTGGTACTGCCACCCCCGACAGTGAGCTCAGGATGCAGATAAGCAGGTAGGCCGGCCTCTGCAGCCACTGCATCGAGCACCCTGAGAGAACTCAGCATGTGAAAGAACAGGACACTGGCCCTAGCTAGCCAGGTGCACGTCAAAGGAGTGGTTTCAATGAGCCCAGACATTTGCACCTTCCCACATATAGAAAAGTGCTAAAATTTTTAACTCGAGATGCCTGGTTTTCTTTAATTAACAGTAATCTTTTGATGCTCCGACTAGCTGGTCTTTGTGGTAAAAACTCCTATCTATCCTGGCTCCTCCTCTGCCTCTTCAGAGCAGTCCCTCAGAGCGGTCTGAGAGGCCACCATCCCAGACTCAAGTGGTCTGAGTCCTCAGAAATGCCCACAGCATAAAACATAGCTCTTAACTTTTAGGTTGTGCATTTTATTTCAGTCGACACTGATCGTCCTGACCTGCCTCCAGCAAGAATCCTGTTAGGTCAGTTTAGCAAGAATCCCCTACTCTCTTAGCAATTTTCCATCCACCAACCCCCCCCCCCCCCCCACTCTGCTCCTTAGTTATAAATCCCCACTTTTCTTTGTTCTGTTAAGAATTGAGACTGGGTCTCTACTCTTTCCTCCCATTGCAATAGTTCTTGGATAAAATCTACTTTTACCACTTTAACTTCTCTCCAGCTCTGAATTTCTACACCACCACCTCTGCCCAGACCTGGGTCAGTCTTCTGCATTCTCGGACAATCACCGCCTCTCTCCCCCATTCTTCAGACTCCTCCTGGAAGTGACTGCCAACTCTTTTCTAGAACTTGGGTGACACCTAGTGGTCAATATAGGTCACCACCAATGCTCTGCTCCAGACCTCCTGCCCTTCTGTTTCTGAACCCACAGTGGGAGACCCTTCCCCAGACTGGCAAGGCCCAGGAGGGCACTAGGAAATGATCACTGTCACCTCCACCTTATCATTGCCATCAACACCTCCTCTCACAAAGAACAGATTGGGTGTAACATTGGCTTTGCCACTCACAGGCCCCACGGCCCTGGGTTAGTCACCACACGCCTCCCAGTCTTGACCGCTCCCTTTGTAAAATGTGGATAATAATGAAGAGGCTGTGGTGGGATCTGAGGACTGTATGAGGCCATGGAGGAAAACGCCCCCAGCCAAGGCCTGGTGCGGAGAATGGAGACCGTCAATGCAGGTGGCTGGAGCCCTTGGCTGCGTGTTGGGGCAAAGGTCCTCAGGGCCAGATCAGCAAATGGCAGTAGCTGGACGGAAGGAAGATGCAGATGGAGGTGTATGGCTTGTGACATTCTCCCCAGAACAGAAACCTGGCAGAGCAAAGCTGCGATTCAGCAAGAATATCTGACTCTCTGCCTGTGCGTGTTGGGGCAGGGGAGATGGGGGTGGAGAGGCGGGATAGTGGAAGGGGGCAGCTTAGTGCCCCAACCCCACAGCCAGACACCTGCTGCCTGCTGGGCCCTAGTCTCAGCCGGGCCTGGGAGCCACCACCCTCCATGCTCAGGACTATGGGTGCAGGGAGGTGGCCCCAGCCTCCCCAGAGGCTGACACGGCAACGCTGCTGTCAGCTGCCCCAGAGCACTTACTGATGCCAGGCTCTGGGCCCAGCGGTCTGTGTGTGCCATCCGTTTAACCCTCTCTCAACCCTAGCAGGTGGAGGCTATTAATAGCTTTGTTTATAAAAGGAGGAAACAGAGGTCCAGGGACACCAAGGATGTTTCTCAAGGTCATGCAGCAGAAGCAGGGTTTGAACCCCGACTCCAGAGCCTTGGCCTCAGAGAGCATCCCGCCAACTTCCTCATTTTGAGAAAGGGGACGGGACACAAGAAAGTTAGAATCGGAAGACAGGAGTTTCCATTCCACCTGCACCCGCCCTCTCAGACCTCTCAGTTTCATCTGTGAAATGGGGATGATTAATTCCTGAGATTCTGCTGATGCTCAACAAGACATCAGATGAAAAAGAGCCTCAGGAAGGGTCAGATGTACACAAATATCAGTTTTTCATTATGATGAGGAAACTGGGGCCCAGAAAGACGAAGGAGCTTATGTGAGGTCGACCTCACTCGAGCTTCCTTCACGAGAGACCTAGGCCCTCTCTCCAGCCTCCTTGCTTACCACCTTCCAGCCCCCTCCAGCTCCACCCCTGGTTCACACTCATCTCTGCTTCTGCCCTCCCGGCACCAGCCTCTCTCCCCCTCACCTTCCTCCTGGGCTTTGTTCAGGCCATCCCCTCTGCCCGGCACACTCTCCCTCCTCTCTGCCTTTCCTGGCTAACTCCCACCTAACCTTCACATCTGAAAGCTTCCTCTAACCAGCAGGCTGGATGGGGTGCCCCACAGGTGTGTCTGCATCCAGGCTCCCCACTCCTCACTGTCCAGTTATCACCTGCTTACCTGTCTCCAGCTCAGCTGTGCCCTTCAGGTGGTGGTGGTGAGGCGTCTCCTATTTCCACTGAAGCCCCAGTGCCCAGTCTCAGTACATTGGATATTTGTATACAGGGTCAATGAATGAATGAACGAATGGAGCCACACAATGATTTAGCGGCTTAGCCAGAATCGGAACCTAGGCCTCCCTCCAAGGCACGTGTTTAACTTCCAGGAGCAGCCTCCTCACTTACCGCCTCCCCCAAGACTCTCCAGCCCTGTATTCCTTCTGGACAGGAAATCTCAGGGTGAGGAGAGTCAGCCCGGGCTCAAGTCCCTGCTCTGCCGCGTGTGTTAGCTGTGTGGCCTGGAGCCTCAGTAAACTGGGGGTTTAAGAGCATCTGCCTAAAGATGGGCGGGTTACTCTGTGTAAAGGTAGCCCTGTGCCAGGACGAGGGAAGCCTCAGTACTGGAGGCTTCCCATTCCAACAACCAAAGCTTGGGGGACACATCTGGATTCCCCTTCTCCCCACTCAGGACCTGGGGCCGGGGCCATGCCCCTCCCCCAGCTCTCTCTGTTCTCCCATTGGATGTGATTCTGCTTCCTGATGCGCTCAGTGACGCCTGGCCCATCCCAGGAGACACGAGTAACCCCTGTAGTCACTGACGCAGAAACCCAGTCCCCTCGCTGCCCGCCGCACTCCAGCCGGTGGCCCTGCTCCAGGCTTGCCCACGCCTCCTTAGCTGCATTCCCCACATCTGCTCATCCCTGAGCCTTTCACAGCCTCGCAGGAACCCAGGAGACGGGCTGGGGGACAGCGACTCCGCCTGCCATGCATGCAGTCTCCTCAAAGCAGTGACAGCCTCTCCCCTGTGGGGCACTGAGCCCAAAGCCCGCCCCTGGTGGAAGGCATGCCCACCGCTCCACCTCCCTGGCTGTCTGATAGCCTCAACCAGATGGCAAGAGATGTGACGGAGGAAAATCTGCAGACAGAGAGCTGTCCGTAAAAATACATCTACACCCGCAGCCTGTCCCCTTTGAGGCAGGGCGCTCGCTCCAACAACAGTGCCAAGTGGGAAGGGAATGAACACTACTGTGTCCCCATGATTGCCATGCCACCCTCCCTATGTGAGTCATCACGTGCCCTGGTCTCAGCTGTCCATGTTGCCCATGAGGACACTGAGCTGGCCGAGTCCTTACAGGTGGAAAGCGATGGGTGGCTCAGAACCCTGGGATGCCCACTGTTCCCAGGGTCAAGTTCCCAGATTTCTCAGAGTGGCCACAGGCTCTCCTTGACCTAGCCCTGCTCTCCGCATCACTTCAGCTTGCTCTAAAATCCACCCCCATGTTCCATGCTCCCTGCGCTGAGCTAATGCTGTCCTTTCACATTGCACATCCTGCCCTGACCTCACGTCATTCAACATATACATCAGCGAGGGAAAAGGACACAGATCCTTGCCCTCAGGAGTGCATCTTCCATGGGGGGAGGCAGACAATGAACAGTGCGTACCAGTGAGTGCACAGTGCATCGGGTAACAGAGAAGAGAACTGGACAGTGGGGATGGGAGAGGCCAGGGGAGGGTGTGCAGTATTAAAGGAGGTAGTCGGCATAGGCTTTATTAGGAAGCTGAGATTCCAGCAAGCACCTGGAGGTGCTTGAAGGAGGCAGGGAGTGAGGCACGTGGGAAGCACCTTCCAGGCAGAGGGAGCCTCCGGGGCAGGATCCTCAGGAGGGCGTGTCCCTGGTGTGTTCAGTACATGGCATGGAGGCCAGGGTGGGGAAGGGGAGAGTCCAGGAGGTGAGGTTGGGAGGGGACGATCATGCGTGGCTTCAGGGCTCCTACTCAGAGGGAAATGGGGAGCCAGTGGAGGGTGTGATAGAGGAGTGACACGGTCAGACACCAGGCACTCTGCTGACCAGCCGCTGTGTGGACGAGGGATTGCAGAGGCCGAGGGTGGAAGCAGAGAGAACAATGAAGGACAAGTGGTAGCCCAGAAACGAGGTGAGGGTGGCTCAGACCAAGATGGCAGCCCTCAAGCTGGATCTGGGTTGCAGGCCTGGTTCCCAAGTCCACCCCACATCTTGATTTGGGGGTGGGGATGGACGGAGCATTTAAGGTGGATCCTGGGGCCTCTCCCTTCCTGGAAACTTCCTGAGATGGGAGATGGGGACATCTCCCTCCCCTGTCACCTTGTTTTATTGCTTCCTAGAGCTTACTGCTATTGGAATATATCATTTATTTATGTGTATACTTATGGTCTATCTCCCTCCTTAGAAGGTCAGGATTTTGTCTTGCCCACTCTTGACCTCCAGCCCAGGCCAGATGCTGAAGGGTCAGCTGTGAGAACTGGAGCCTGCTGGGGACAGTGAGAAGGCTCCCCGGAAGGGTGGTACTGGGGCAGATGCTGGTGCCCAGCAGGGACCACACGGCCTCGCTAGCACTGGAGTTTGCGGCGGCCGCAGCGGGGCCGACTGGAGAAGAATTGCTTGAAGTTTTTCTCATAGGTGGGCAGGCTCTCTCGGAAGCAGTATGCAGATTGTTTGTCACACTCGCAGGCCCTCAGCCCACAGAGGCAGCCGACACCAGGACCAAGGGCACATTCACCTGCAGAGAGACAGAGGGTCACCAGGAGCTTCTGGCCACCCCCAGTTTTTGGTTCCAAGATCGGGGAGAACTGGGAGCTCACTGCAAGGGGTCAAGGATAACAAACAGAAAAGAAAGAAACCAGGAGTCCTTTTCCTTCATCCCTAAGCCCTTCCCCTACCACACCTGGACATGCCGGGAGTACTGGCGTGAAGAGGCACCTGGAAGGAAACAAGAGAAGGGGCAGGTGTATGCTGCACGGAGGGGCCCTGACCTAGCACACCTGGGCAGCACACAGGCCAAGGGCACGGGGCCAATTTTCTCAGAACACATCTTCTATTTCCAACAGCTTGCCTGGCGTCTCACGTGGGCGTCACAGGCATCTCCAGTGTAAGACGCCCCAAAGGAAGCTCTTGACGGAAGTGCTCCTCTCACCTGCCAAGTGGTCCTCCACCCCCACTCCCGGCTCAGGAAGTGGTACCACCTCCCACTCAAGCCAGAAAACTAACAGCTAATCTCGATTCTTCCCCTCCTTTCTCTACCACATCCTGTCCCCCCAAAGCTCCACTGATGTCTCTATGTTCAAAATATTTCACACCCCACCCTCTTCTACCTTTTGGCCACAAACCCAATCCATGTCATCACCAGATTTTCCTCCCTAATGGAAGGAAACAAACAGGGATCTTCTTTAAGTGTCACTTGAATTAGGTTCACTCTCCTACTGAAAGCCCTGTAGTGGTTCCCTTCTATTTGGGAAAGACGTTCCAAATCCTTGCCCAGGTTCCAAAGCAGGCTGGTCATGATGGGGCCCCTGCCAGCCTCTCCATCCCCACGGTCCTCCACTCTCTCACCTTCACTCTGCTCCAGGAATGCCGGCCTCTCTATGTCACATGTCTCATTCAGTCTTGCCCCAGGGCCTTTGCACCTGCTGTTCACATTGTCTGAAACACTTCTCTCCAGGATCATCAAATGATGGGATCCATCCCACCCTTTGGGTCTTGATCAAATTTCCCCTTTTCAGAGAGGCTCTCCCTGACCACTCCTCCTAAAGCTCTCCCCAGCCACTCTCCCTCACACCCCACCCCCGTCTGATGATTCACCATACTTTTCACATCTCTTACTTCTCTTCTTTGTTTACTTGCTTATGCCTGTCTCTCATGGACAAAGTGTAAGCTCTTTGAGGCTGGAGCTTTGTCTGTCTCATCCCTCCCAGTATCTCCAGCATGCAGAGCACATGCTGGCTCATAGTAGGTGCTCAAATGTCACTGACTAAATCAAAGAAGCCTCAATGGGTCTTTGGGGTCGAGCATCTGCCCTGTGGCCAAGTGACCACTAGAGGGTGATCTTTCACTTAGTAGTCGGAGCTGTGGTGGTGTGTGTGTGTGTGTGTGTGTGTGTGTGTGTGTGTGTGTGTGTGTGTGTAGGGGATGTCTAAAGCACAACTTCTTCTTTTTAAATAATTCTGCCTCACTTCCACTCTCTTTCGAGGGTTAGGGGTGAGGAAGTGAGGCAACCAGATTCTGGTGTGTTGACCTTGGACAAGTTCGCTTCAGTATCAGTTATAAAATGGTGATAAAAACCCAACAGTGTCCAAAACAAATAATGGTGCCCACTTCGCAAGATCCCTGGGAGGACTTTCGCTGTTGTCACAGGCGGAGCGGCCTGGGCGTGCCCTGTGACGCTGGATTTATGAGGATGATGTGCGCTCAGCCTCAGGTGGGAAAGAGAAGGGCCTTCTGAGCCGGACCCAGCGCTGACGGTGCTCTGCTTGTTTGCCTTTTCCCCTCTGTGATGTCCACAGCTCCTGCAGGAAGCTGTCCTCCCACATCTCGCTGGATACTGGATGTCTCATGACGGGTTGACACCCACCGTATGCCTCAGCGGTACTCACCCTCAGGAGATGCGCCAGGGTATGGTTCCGGCCGCTCCGGCTGTTCCTGGTGCCTGGGTCACCTCTGCCCTCCCACTTCCCCTTCTCCGTCTGTCTGGCAACATCCTTCAGGCGCCAGCTCCCCCAGGGACTCCCTGAGAGCCCCATCCCCATCCATGTCCGGATCTCTCACCTCTGCTGTGCCCAGCGCGCCCTCTGCTCCCCTCCCTGGATGGCCACCTCTGTGAGGCCACCAGGTCCTATGGCTGGTGGTCTTGGTGGGGCCAAGGGCTTCTTGGACACAGGGCTTCACCCCATCCAACCTCGCTTCCCTCCCAAAAGGCCTGGCACCTCGTGCAGTCACTCATCCGGGTGGAAACCAGACGTGAGACTCTTCTCACCTTTCCTCTTTCTCATCCATCTCTCTTCCTGTTTATCCCTCTGTCTCCTGTTCCTCTTCTTTTCCATCTCTTCTCTCGTCCATCTTAGTTCCCCAAACCCCCTTCTTCTTTTCTCACATGTCCCTCTCCCTTTCTCGTTCTGTCTTCTGGTCCTTCCCAAAGCAGAAAGGACCTTTTCCTTTTGTGGGGTACAATTCTCTCCTGACATCCAGTCCTGCATTTAATGGCTTTGCCCAGTCCCCAGGCATTTGGGACCGATCTGGAGTTGCGGTCCATCGCTGTGGACCCCCCACAGCCGTGGTAGGATCAGGCCTGTCCTGGGCTGGAAGAAGAGGCAGCCCTAGGCCAAGAAATGGACCAAGCCAACCCAGTGAACTCAGCTGCAAAGGAGAAAAATCTTTGCAAAGTATAAGGACCCAGCCCTAGGACAAGATGTAGGACCCTAAAGCCAGATCCTGCATCTTCCAATTTGCTTGTGGGGAAACTGAGGCATGAAGAAGGGAACTGACAGCTTCAGGATTTTCTTCCTCATTCCATGAAATATACTTCCATGAGACAACGCGAGAAAGTCTACGTTCCCGCCCAGGCTAACCCAGACTGCCTGCCTGATCTCCATCCTGGTCTCTCAACCCTCTCCTCCAGTGCTCACGTTTCAACGCTCAGGGCTCTAAATACCATCTGATGGGGGAGGGTATATGTAGCACAAGTGGGAGAGTGCGTGCTTAGCAAGCATGAGGTCCTGGGTTCTGTCCCCAGTACCTCCTCTAAAAATAAATAAGTATAATTAGCTCTCCCACCCCCGCCAAAATAAAATAATAAAATATACAATAATAAATAAAATATAAAAAGTAAAATGTTTATAAATAAATAAATACCACATGAGCACTGACGGCGCTCTAGTCCTCACCCCAAACCAGACGCCTCCTTTGAACTTCAGACGCCAATCTGCTCGTGTCCACCTGACTCCCCCTTGGGTGTCTGCGTCTCAGCCTCAACACGGCTCATGCCAGGCTCTTGCTGTGTCTTCAGAGTCTGCTGTCTCCCATCTGCACGAGCTCATGGGTGACCCCATTAGCCATGGCTGCTCAGACCAAGAACGTCAGACTTGGCTTCCCTTTGCCTCAAGTCCCACAACTCATCCATCAGCAGGTCCTGTCAGTTACCTGCCAAACACAGTCAGTGCACGATGCTTCTTCCCAGCCACTGAGCCACAAGAGGGTAGCTTCTCCCCAGGGCGACTGAATGGTCCCCCCCTCTTTATTCCCTTGCTCCCCAACTTCTCTGTACCGGGGCTGGAGTGATCTTCCTAAAGTAAAATTAGAGCAGATCACTTCCTGTTTTACCTCTTCCCCTTGCAGCTAAAGGAGAAGGCGAGCTCCTTACCCCATCCGCCAGACCCCATGGGACTCATTCCCGGCGCGACGCCCATCCTCACATCCCCTCCCTCCCGTCTCCGCTGCTCCTACCACACCGGCTCAGTGCCACCTCCTTAGAGAGGTCTTGCTCGGCCGCCTGAAGTAGCCATCCCTCCCCCCCACGGCCATCGTCATCCCTTAGCTTACTGCCTTATCTTAGAGGCTTCACAGCACTTGTTACTACCTGAGTGTCTCTTTATTTCTGAATATTTCATGATCCGTCTCCTTCCCTGAACACAAGCTCCTTCTGGGCAGGGAGTCTGTCTTTTCGTTTCAGATCTTCAACCTCAAACATGTTATAAACTCCCTATCACTGTTTGCCGCTGCCTCCCTGGCTGGACTTAACATAGCCTGTGAGGCAGTGAACGGAGCCCCACCCCAGGAAACAGGCAGTCAGGTTCTCTCTCGGTCCAGATCTGCCCCCTGCCTGCTTTAGCATCTCAGGCAAGTACCCTTCTCTGAGACTCTTTCTTCAGTTTTCAAGTGAGGGTACAGATACTTGCATTCACTATTTCATGAGGTTTTTCCTCTATTCACTGATCAAACAAACAGATACTGAGTTCCTAGCCTGGTCTTTAGCTAGGAAGCAGGGGTGTAGATCTGAATGAGGACCCCACACTGCATAGCTCTGGGCATCCTTCTCTGTGGCTCTATGAGAATGAGCCCCACCACCACCGACAGGTGCTCCCCGATCTCCCAAAACTCACATCGGGTTGATGCCTAAGTAAATAAGTAAGTAAATGAGGTAATGTCAGGTAGAGACAAATGCCAGGAGAGAAAAAGGGTGATGTGTCAGTCAACTCAGTTGCAAAGGAGAAAAATCTTTGCAAACAATAAATGTCAGTGGTTACCCTGTTCACCCTCCCACTTTGGCAGAGGGAGAAGTCACAGGCTCAGAGATGGAGGTGATAGTGGTACCTTTGGCTGGAACCCGGGCTCTGCCGCCCACGGCTGCCCGGCTCCTCCCAGAACTATATATGCATGCATGTGTGGGTGGAGGGGGCGTCACCACAGGCAAATCTTAAAGTCCCTTGCCAATGCCAAGCACTTATGTAAGCCCATTCAAAAGAGGGGTAACAACCTCCCTGGTTGCCCGAGGGCGGCCTTCACCACTTGGTAAATTGGCCCCAGGGCTTGGGTCCCAGGCCTTTCTCTGCGTGGATCTCCCAGTGACATTTAGAGACATGGACAGACCAAGTTGTTTTTCTCCTTTCCCTTCCCTGCTCACACCAACTGCATCCTGGAGCAGCCACTGGTTGCTAGGCAACCTGGGACCAGGCTCCGGTGCAGGATTTCAGAACTCAGAGGCTGGGGAGACGGTTAACTCTTGCAGGGCAGCTCTTTGAACTGCAGTATAACTGGGGGGTGAGGGAAAAGCTTTTATCCTATAAGGGGTTAGTGACATCAGGTTGAGGAGATTCAAGTGCAGAGATGCTTCAAAGAAATCTCTCAACAGTAACAAAGAAAATCCCAGTGCTTTTCCACAAAGTAAAGGGGAAAAGAACACTGAGATGAAAAGAGAAACCTTAACTTCTAAAGGAAGGGCATTAACTAAGCACCTGTTACGGGTCAGACCTCTGAGCTGGGTTACCTTGGTCAGTCCTTGCAGCAGCCTTATGAAGTTCCATTTAGTGTCTCCATTCTACAGATGAGGAGACTAAGGCCCAGGGTGGTTGTGTAATTACCCAGCGAGAAAAGGTCAAGGCTGCCTGACTGCAAAGCGTGTGCTCTCTCTGGGCCCCTTAGCAGGGTGCATAGAGCTAGAACTGAAAGGTCTGGGGCGTTACGGTCAGACCAGCTCTTTCAGCATTTTTTCTCCTGTCCCCTGGGCCAGGGCAGAACATTCTGACAAGTGTGCTGGAGATAATGAGGCTGGCATTGGTGTGAGCTCTCCGGTCAAGTGCATCCCCATCACCCTCCCGACAGCCCTGTGACACTGGGGAGGGTAGCATAAGGCAGGAGCATCCGCTGGGGTCAGTTAACTAGGATTTGAACCCCAGCTCTTCTTTCTCTGGCTGTGTGACCTCGGTCATCTGACTTAACCTCTCTGAGCCTCAGGGTCCTCCTGGATGAGGGGGAGAATAATGCCCACCTCCAAGGTTTACCATGGATTCAAGGCCCCGAGTGTAAAGCATCTGTCACAGATGCTCATGAGCCACAGCTGTTGTTAGTGCGCCTATTTTACGGATGAAGAAACTGAGGCCAAGAAAACTCAGGCCAGCAGTTCCAGAGCACTGGAAAGTCTCCAGACACAGGAGCTTTAACCTCACCTGTTACTTGGATCAAATCCTTCCCCTCTCTGGGCCTCAGTCTCCTCATCACTGCAGTGAGGGGTGGGTCTAGATGGTCTTCAAGGGCACTCTCAGCTCCGGGGAGCGCCAAGACAGCAGGGCCTGGGGCTGCCTTGTTCTGTATGTCTGGCTCCTGGCACAGCACTGGGCCGGGATGGACACCCAGTGGGTGCTCAGTTGATACTGGGCGCGTGAACGGATGTGTGTGGGGCTCGCTTGGAGTCTCAGCACGTACAGTCGAGCGCTGCGTTTTCCCCTTCCCTCCCACCCTGGCAACCACCATTCAATTTTCTGTTCCTGTGTCTGACTGCTTGAGTATCTCATACAAGTATAATCATGTATTCCTGTGAATCACTTTTGTCACTTAACATAATGTCCCCAAGGTTCATCCAAGTACAATGTTCTGAGGCAGGGATGTGCTTGGTATGTTAGAGTCATAGAAAGAAAGATGACACGTTTAGAACTTGGTGGGCAACAGCCAACATGGTTTGAGGTGAGGTAGGAAGGTTAAGTAGGTTTGGTGCTTCGTGTTTATACATCAGGGTGTTTGGATTTTATTCTGTGTTAATAAGAAGCGATGAGGTAACTTTCAGCAGGTAAGAGGGCTGACCCAATTTATGTTTCGGGGATTACACTGACTGCTGTGCGAGGAATGGGCGGGGAGATGCATGCAGGCAAACACAGAAGCAGCGAGGCTCCTTTTATAAGATGAGAGATTTGACTTCAAGTAGACCTTGAGTTTCAGTATATGCTCATTGTAATATATTAACATGGTAAATGGCTCTCCCGCAGGTGCCATGACAGTTCTGAGGCTGACCGCAAAAGGTCAAAAAGTGGAGAATGGCCCAATTCCTGGGAATCCCTGCCCTTCCCCAAAGTAGTTGGAATAATCCGCCCACTTGTTAGCATATGAAGGTACCGAGCCCATAAAAACTAACAGCCCCCACACCTGTGGCCGTCCTCCCTGCTGAGTGAGACGGCCTGTACTCTGTCTATGCAGTGTGCACCTCCCTGAATAAGTCTACTTTTACTCAACGGTGGCACACTCTTGAATTCTTTCCTGCATGAAACCAAGGGCCCACACTTGGTGGGGCACATGCCAGGGACTCAGCCAAAACCTGGGACACGGCCATCCTCTCGCCCCACATTTTTCCTGTATCACCACCTCCTGGGGCTCCATCCAGCCTCTGCCCGCAGCTCACTTTCCTCCATCCCCTCCGTCCCCTGGGGTCCTGGGCTGTGGCTCTGGCCCCGACCTGGGAGGGTGAAGAGGACTGATTAAGGATCTACTCCTGGTGCAGAGTGCCCGGCCAGGCCCCGGGAGGGCGGCCAGCCCACAGGAGCAGGGGCGGAGGCTTAGTCTGGGCCTGGGATCGCAGGGTGGCGAGGTCCTGTGCAGCTACCACTTCCCTCCTAGACCACTGCTTCCCTCCTTCCTTGGTCCCTGTGCTTTCTGGGGGATCAGAGGAGAGAGCACTTGGAGTATATTTTCTCTAAAAGTGATGGTCTTCCACCATTTAAAGGTAACACTTGCCAAGACAGATGTTAAGAACAAGATGAAAAGAGGTGAGAAAAAACTATGTGAAAGCGAGACTATGAACCAGGCTGAGGAGAGTCGGGGGCACCTCTTCTGTGTGCCCCTCCCTCACCAACCAACAGCCAGGCCTGCCCCTGGCCCCCCACCACGTGGGGCCAAGACGGGTGGGAGGAAGCAGTCAGAAACTCGGTCCCTGGCCTCCGGCAGGCATCAAGTGCTGAAGCAAAGAGTGCTTTGGCGACAATCACCTCTGGTCCCGCACCCCCTGCCCCTCTACCAGGTCCCACTCCCTTCCCATCTCCTGGATGTGGCCTTGGGGCCTCACAGAAGAGACACCTTGCTTTAGGCCTGAGGGTGGTCATGGCCAGAGAGCTCCAGCACAGGAAGTCTCCTCGAGCTCACATGGGAAAAACAGGGTTTCCTCCCCATCGGCAGTGTGCCTGGGGGCGCTGAGAAGCAGACCACACTGAAGCTAGCCTCGCACTCGCAGGGCTCCGAGCTGCCAGCCCACCACATTTCAGGTCTCACCACTGGGACCAGGGAGCTGGCTCCGCCCTGACTCTCTGTGTCCGGAGCTGGAGCCCTGGGTGGGGGGCACTGGGATGGCTGAAGGGAGATGGTCCCCTGACCTGGGGGGAGGAGACAGGTGGTCTCCAAGACACACTCACAGCTGTGAATAAATACACAGGGAGGGAACGGTGGTTCACACCAGCTCCACAAAGCCCAGCAGAAGGCAAGTCACACGCTCCACGGGGCATGCAAACCACTGGCCCCGCTGAGCTGAGCGGCCACAAGAAGGCTGGGCCCGGCGCCTGCTTGCTTGTTAGATGGAACTTGCCTGACACACCCAGACCCCAGCAGCCCCAGGACACGCTGTGGGGTACGGGGCCCCTCCCCATGTGCTGGCCTCTTAGCACTTGCCCACCCTTGTCCTTTGCCCTCCTCCTTGAATGGCCTCGATGACACGTGGGTTCCCTTCCCCATCCCCTCCTATTTACTTTGGTGTCCCCCACGGCACCCATCCCAGTGCCTGGCACGCAATCACCCTTCACAAATATTTGCGCAACTGAAGGAGAGCCGAGCCGCCTTGTTAACGCACGACAGACATCAGGAAGAGAGTTCGCAGCAGCAGCAGCTGCCAAGTGAAGCTGCGAGATTCAGCGCAGTCCCAAGTCAACAGCTCTGTGCCGAGTCCACGCCTGTCTACGCTGCGCACCATGCCCCGTGACAGCGCTCTGGGCGGTGGCGCCGCACAGCTGCGAGCGGGGGGGCCACAGGGAGAGACCGAGCCAGGACTCTTTTGGGAAGCGCTGATCCTCAGAATTGCTGCTTCCCTTCCCAAAGCCCTTGGAAAAATCCCATTTCCCCAAAGTTCTCTGGGTCCACGAGGAGGCAGACCTTAAAGAAGGCCCAGGTTCAAAGACACCCCTCGCAGAAGGCGACTCACAGAGCACGGTCCCGTTGGCGACATGGAACTGGTAGCTGTTCAGCACCGGCTGGCAGCCCAGCCGCTTCAGCTTCTCGTAGCAGCAGTCGTGGGCCAGGCAGCACCTGGGGGCCAGACGGGAAGGAGGTGAGGGGCTGTCCCTGAGGGTGGCCCCGGGGACCCAGCTGGGAAGGACTCGCCCTGGGGGAGAAGGTGCGGAAGCCCGGGAGGTAAATTCCTAATGATATTAAACAGCAGAGAGAGAGCCCTTTCTCTGCCTCCAGCTGCTGCATGAGCCCCTCACAGGAACCCTACGATGTGCCATCGCTGTCCCCATTTTCCAGGGGAGGAAACAAGATTCAGAAGTGAATGGCCCAGAATCACATGGCTGGAAAGTCATGGGGTCGGGCCTCGAATCTAGGTCCCCGTGACTCATTCATTCATTTAATGACTTTTGACTGAGCACCCACTCTGTGCCCAGCCCTGGGAGAGGCTCTAGGAGCCGGGTCAGCACATCACACAAACTCCTTTAGTCTTTGCTCTCTTGATGCTCAGAGTTGGGTGGTGGAAGAGGGAGAACCCTCCTAAGGAGGAGAGGAAACAGCTGCGGGACAGCCTCGGCTGTCTTCCAAACGGGTCTGGGGCTGGATGCTAAGACACAGAAAGGAGCCACTATTGGCCGATACGTTGGCAGCCTCCCCATCTCCAGCCGCACTTGGGCTCTCTGCCGTCTTTATCTTTGGCTAACAGTGTTGAAATTCTCATCAGCCTTAGGACTGGGAAGGGGAGGCACAGAGTGTCAAAGGGCCTGGACTTTGAAACTTGCAAATTCTGGTTCAAACCCTGACCCTGTGCTTGGGGGCTGCGTGTCTGGGCTCTGCCACTTTGTCTAGTGGGTCCTCACTGTCATCACTTGTAGAATGGGAGGGTGGCACGGCCTTGGTTATGCACTGGGTGGACTGAATTGGTCCCTGCATGCAAACCACCAATCCCAGTGCTCAGGATGTGATGGGCATTTCGTCAGTGTCAGTCCCCTCCAGGGCTCTAGGGTCCTTCCAGCTGGAACAGTCTGTGGTCCCAAGAGTCCAACCCAGAGGAATCCAGCTCCAGGGGTGATATTCAGGCCCTGCTGGGACATTTTGCTTCTTATTTCTTCAGATGAAAAGACACACAAACCATCCTGTTTCCTCCCTCCCTGTTCTCTCCCCGGATTACACCAACCTCCACCTTTTCTGAGAACTCACACTCCCCCACCCCCATCCTTGGAAGTAGGTCTGGCAGCCAAGTTTGTGCCATGTGTCCACACCCAGATGGACATCTTCTCCAAACTGGGCCACTCGGAATCTCTCTCCTGGAAAATGGAATTAGGACTGGGAGAGAGCGGCTCAGTCTTACTGCTCCTGTAATTCTAAAACTGGGGGCCGGGAGAGAAGACCACCTTTAACATGAGGACTGAGGAATGAAAAATGTTTCTGAGCTCTGGGCAGGGCTGACCACCTAATCTGCAAAGCCTGGTGCAACATGAAAACGCGGGGCCTCTTTTTCAACCATTATGAGGCATTTCAAGGGGGTGACAGCAGAGCCATGAACCACGTGCAGGCTCTGAGGCTCTGCGCAGCCCTGGCCGTGGCTTGCTCCGGACCGCCTTCCCACTCCCATTCAATTTTATTTTTACGCTCAGGCTCACCTGAATTGGTTTTGGTTCCTTGCAATGCAAGTCCCAATACCTGCTCTCTCTTCAAGCCTGCATTTCAATGCAAATCGAAAGACGGGAGTTCTCGGGGCCGCTGCACTCACCTGTCAGTGTCATCCACGGGGGTCCCTTTGCCCCCAAGCCCACAGTAGCAGCCATATCCGTAATAGGAGAAGAAGGCACTCCGCCCAGTGATGCGTTTGACCATCCTTTGGAACTGCCAGAAGCTGCTGTGGGTGGGGGCCATCACTGCCAACGAGAAAACAAGGAAGAAGAGAAGATGTGATAAGAAAGATGCTGCCTTCGCGTCTCCTAACCAGCGCACTTGGCATTCGGATATGAGGAGACCCCCTAAACGCGGTGCCTGGGCATCAGAACCCCTCTGATGCGGGGAGAAGACAGGACCAGCTCTCCCGGGGCACACAGCTAGTTCCTTGCTGGTGCAGGATGAGAACCCAGTCCCCGTGATGTTCACGACAATATTGTCCACTAACAGTCTTCCCCCACCATCCGAGGCAGGAACACCCTCAGGTCTGATGTTAAACACTAATGGGAAACGTTGGAAGACAGAAGTGCCAATCCTTGCGAGCATCACTGGGCATTTACAATCTTGCAGGAGAAACAAAATAATTTAAGAGGCATAAAAAGTTGCCCTCAGTCCATTTTTTTAAATCGCAAATACACATAGACCTAGCAATTTTTACTTCTACAAAACTCACTTAGGAAAGTGAGAGGAAAAAAAAAAATATATATATATACACATACACACACAGAAATGTTTTGCTTCAACGTTATTTGTGACAGCAAAAAATTGGAAACTACCCACATGCCCACTGACAGGGAGATAATAACTAAATGATGCCTTGAAAGTATCCTGCTGTTAATAGCAAGATCACTAGGCAATGGTGGGGGGGAGGAAGTAGGTGGAGGGAAAAAACAAGCAACGTTTATTTTAAACACTTTTATGCTGTCTGGATTTCTTTTTTTTTTTTTCCCACAATGTGCAGGTATTGCTTTTCTGTTGGAATGTTTGCGACCTACATGTGTAAAGGCCTGGAAGGATGTATGTCAAACTCTTCAGAGTGGTTACGTCTGGGTATAGGAAAAGGATCGGGGTCTGGGAAGGATGAGAAGGGACATTATTTGGTCACTCTATACTCATTTATTTTACTTTTTTCATTACAAGCTGATAATAATTTTACAGTAGAAGTAAAATAAAATATGAACTTGAAGAAGAATATCAAAGATGGGGCAGGGGGCGTTGGGGAAATTTTTCCCGGGAGCCTTCCCATCTCATGCTGTGGGTTTTGGATGCCTAGAGGTCACAAAGCACTGCAAAGGATGCTGAAGCCCGGCGGGGGGTCCCTGCTGCTGGAGCAGCCCCTGGAGGGAGGGCGGGACCACACTCCCGCACTGCTCTCACCCTCCGAGAACACTGTGGGGCCTGCCTGCAGAAATGACCTCCTACGCAGGGCTCTCCGCCTCTAACAGCACGATCTTGAAAAGTGTAAATTCTACCACTGATGACAGGAAACGGGAACCCCATTTCTGACCTTTTGACTTTAGGGAACCCAAACGTGATTGCATCACCTCTGAAACAGATAGAAAAATGGACCTGGGCAAATCTCTTCTCAACGAATCAAAGAAACCAATGAGTTGAAGGGTTTTCCAACAGACCCATCACTGTTTCCTGGTAAATTTTCTTTCACTTTGCAGAGATACGTAATCTCATCTCCTGGTAGCGAAGCCCTATGATTACCAAGTATTCCATAAATCACCAGAAGAATGCCTTTCTGATGAGAATTAATCATTTCTAAATTAGCTAGATATATGGATGCATTTTTGGTCTGGAATCCACATGACTTTAAATAAAGGCAACTGTCATCCAAAGGGAAAAAAAGGACTCCTGCGGGGGATGGGGGTGGGGGCAAAACAGTAGTCAAATGCCCTTTTTCTTAGCAAAGGGTTAGCAACCTGTTTTCCTTGATGTTCTGTGAGATCCCAGGACTGGGATCGATCCATTTTGCAGAAGAAACAGAAGAAGGAGGACTCTGGTGGGAGCCCGTTTCACTCCCGGTTCTCTTCTGAGTGACACCTGGTTTCCCCCGACCTGATGCCACATGAGGAGGGGCCACCCCCCGGACAGAGACACACAGGACGACAGTGCCTTGGACCTTCCCCAGATGCTACTACTTACGGCAGGAGGCAAAGACCACGAGAACCCTGAAGACCTTCATTCCCAAGGAGACCAGGGGGTCTGAGGCGCCAGGACCACACCTTCCTCGGCTCCCCAGGGCTCTGCCAGTTGAACTCCTGTTTGAGGAGGAAAAGACCAAAATGAGGGAGACCATGTGAGCGCCAAAGCCCAACTATAGCACAGGGCTTTGAAGCCCTCAGTGGAGGTTCAGAGCAAAGAGACCTTTTCTAAACCCAATTATCTCTGAATATGATACCCCTTCTGGTATTCAGACTTACATATAAAGGTAAAAAGGGTTCAATTGTTTGAAAAGTGCAAGTGTTTTTTTTTTTTTTTTTTTAATTTCTTTCTTTGGCAACACTATTCCTTCATCTTTTTTTTCCCCCTTTGGGGAGTTTGTATTTCCTCTGTTCCCAGGTTGAGAGGCAAATGCTAAATGGTTTGTGATGAAATCCAGTGTGGGAAAGTCTGGCCCCATTTGCATGGCATCCCACCCTCACCCCCAACCCAGTCCCATGTTGTCCTTCCTTGCTGCCCAAACATTTTATTCATAAACTTAGTGCCTCTGAATCTCAGTTTCCTCTCCTGACGAGTGACACTAAAATTGCCTATCAGTAATTCCAAACATGTATTTAGTTAGAAATAGTAAATGCCAGGTGCTATTTTCTTTAAGGGCTGCCTGGTTATTACATTATTTAATCCTCATAATAACTTGAGAGGCTCTGTTATCAGTTTAGAGACAGAGAAACTGAGGCCTGGAGAGTTTGGACAACTTCCTTGTGCTCGCACAGACCCCTGCTGCCGCACAGAATTTTAGGGACCAACTGGCACAATGCAGGTAAAATTGCTCGGCACTATTAGGATGCTGGGCCAGGTGAGTGCACCCTTATTACTGCTGTTAGCACTGGTAGCGGTGACCATATCCGGCACACTTCCCACCGGACGACAGAGGGGAAGGTGGGCTCAGGGTCCCAGTCCTCACGTGCAGCCCCCTTGATCAGTCAACAGCTCTCTTTAAACACAAGTGGTTTTTATGCATCCCATCATAAACTAGGCGAAATCTGATAACGTCGGACTTGGAGTATGAACAATAGCTCGGCCGAGCCTAGAGGACTTGGCAGGTATAGGGCTTCAGCTAGATTTGCACTCTGTGGTCAAGTTTCCCAGGAAAATTTCCAAAACAGCGTCCTGCTGCAGAGTCCTGGGAGAGTTAATCAGGTGCCTTTGTGATTTTTGTCCTCTTAGGCAGGGTTCTGGTGGGTGCTGAGAGGCTGGGCCCTGACCAGGCCAGGTCCCAGCCAGCCTTTGTTTCAAATGCTGCATGGGATGTTCTAAAATGAAGTTCCCTCTTTAGAGGCTGGCTTCCTTTTTCTCTTTTGAATATGAAAAATAATGATGTGATGATCTAGCCCACAATAAAGGGCTAATATCTTTCAAAAGAGCGAGTGATGACACTTGGGAGAGACAAAGAAAGGGACCTGGGTGCACTACTGGGGATGAGATGGCACGCGCTGATTAAACACCAACTATGTGTTCCTCTAATGAGACAAGATTCTGGCCCGAGGAGGTCTCCAAGCTGGCGGGAGAGACAAATAGGTAAATACAGACCATATATACAGATCAAAAGCCCCGTGTGGGCAGAAATTCTATGTTTGGTTCTCCATTGCTTTCTGAATGCTCGGCAGAATCTCTGCCAGGTCCCTGCTTTAGGGATGGGATACCAGCTGTTCCTGACACTCTCATCGCTCACTGGGAATTGCCCCTGCTGCAGGGAACTGTCTGGTCAGAGGTCGTGACCCCTCCCAGTGATGGAGAGAGGAGTAGCCCCTGGCTGAGGTGATGATTTAAATGGCCAACCCCCAACCCTCCTAGGACACTGAGACAAAGGAACACTCATGCACTGCTGGTGGGAATGTAGACTGGTGCAGCCACTAGGAAAGCAGTGCGACGTTTCCTCAAAAAATTAAAAATAGAACTACCATACGCTCCAACTATTCCACTTCTGGGTATTTACTCGGAGAAAACAAAAACAATAATTCAAAAAGATACACAGCCCCGACGTTCACTGCGGCACTATTTACAATAGGCAAGCTATGAAAGCAACCTGAGCGTCCATCGATAGATAAATTGATAAAGAAGATGTGGTGTATGTATACATGTATATGTATATAATGGAGTATTACTCAGCCATAAAGAATAATATTTTGCCATTTGCAACAACGTGGATGGGCCTAGAGGGCATTTTGCCAAGTGAAATAAGCCAGACAGAGAAAGACAACATGATTTCACTTAAATGTGGTTTCTAAAAACCAAAACAAATGAACAAACAGAGCAGAAACAGAGTCATAGATACAGAGAACACACAGGTGGTCGCCAGAGGGGAGACAAGTGGGGGGGTTGAACAAAATAGCTGAAGGAGATTGAGAGGTACAAATTTCCAGTTATAAAATAAGTCATAAGGTATATAGTTAATAATCTTGTAATAACTTTGTACGGTGACAGATGGTTAATAGATCTGCCATGTTGGTCATTTCTTAATGTATTTAGTCACTTGCTATGTTGCACACCTGAAATTAACATGATATTGCTTGTCAACCATACTTCAATAAATAAAAATAAAAATAAAAATAAAATAAAGGGGTCTCCCCTTGCCTCCTTCAGGGCAGCTCTGAGAGGCCATCCCAGGCCCAGAGTACCCTGGAGGACCAGCTGTGGACTCAGCAACTACCCCTGTGTGCCAGCTGCCGCCTGTCCCCAATCCTGCATTGTTCACTTCCTCAAGGTGTCTCTCCAGGGAGCCTCCTGGCTATGCACTTCTCCATCTCAGAGTCTGGGTCCAGGAAGGCCGATCTAAGCTGACGCATAGTGATGAGCATTGCTCTGGTGGTTGTGTAAATAAATGCCTTTGAGCTCAGAGATGGGAGCGGGGAACTTACCTCTGAAAGGAAGGAGGAATATGAGGGGACCTTGAATGACCTTAAATTTGTATTCTGCTGCATTATAACCCCACCAGGTGGGGCCTATCACTTCCCCATTTGACAGTTGAGAAACCAACTCAGAGAGGAGAAGTGACCTGAAAAGATCCATGCAGCTACCAGGCAGTGGGATGAGAACTAACTTCTGCTCCGGAGCTCCAAGGCCAGGGCTTGCCCCACCTCCTGGCTCCCTGTGGCATTTGGAAGGCTGCAGAGCCTTTTCACAGACCGACCTTCACAGCTATGCCTCAGGCAAGATGGACAGAATTCTCTCCCTTTGACTAATCCTTCGAGGGTGCTTGAGAATGTTCCGAACCTAACCAAGAGCACCGGGCCAGAGGCCCAGAGACTGAATGAAGGGGAGACATGGTAGGGAATGAGGCATGATTCCTATGCCAGCCTCCAGGGCAGCAGCCAGCAAGCTGACGGGTCCCTGAAACCTACCCTCCCATCAATTCATCTTAAGTGGACAGTGATGAAACATTGGTTGGCTTTTCTCCCCGTGGAGAAGGAGAGAGCCTGTAAGATCGTAAGTCAAAGGTCACTCTATTTTGTTCACCTGGAGTCTAACCAGCACAGTACTCGGCACCAACTAATATGAATGATGAGGATGGGTGTCATTTGTCTCACTTATTTTATACCTTGCACGGTTTCTGAGCGCTTCACACACATTTACTCATTAAGCCCTCATATCCCGAGCTGGATGAGTACTATTAGTGTCCTCATTTTGTAGGTAGGGAACCTAGGTGCAGAGAGGCGGGCAGCAAGTAAAAATTTGAGGAATGAATGAATGATCAGAGTCCAATCCTGCTTCAAGTCATAGAAATCAAAAGAAAGCTACAACCACTGAGGACCAGAATGGGGCTAAGCACGGCACATGGGTTCTCTCCTTGAATCCTCTATCAGTCTTTCCAAAGAGGCACAGAGGATCAACCCCAGTTAGCAGATGAGGGAGTGGAGACCGGCAGAGGTTAGGTACTTTGCCCCGCAAATGGACAGAGCCAGGACTTAACCCAGGTGTGTCTGACTCCAAAGGCAGCACCTCTAACCCCTAAGCGTTTCTCTTGCTTACCTGTGGGTCCCCGAGTCAAGCACTGTACCTCTCTGAAATACAGCTGAGAAAACAAAACCAAAGATGGCCCCAAGCATCCAGGGACACGCCTCCATGCTCCTATTTGAGACCAACTTCTAGCAAGGTACCAGCCTCTTTTTCTCTCAGACCCCGAAGTTGAACAGGAATGGAACTACAGCCGCTGCTCTCAGCAGGAAGGCAAGGGACAGGGAGGAATGGTTACAGTGGTAACCGACCAAGCCTGCGAGCCCAGGGGCCACTGAGGGTGGGAGCCAGTTCTAGCCACATCAACAGCATTGCACCTGGAGCACAGTGAGTGACTTCCAGGCACCGAGAAAAGAGAGGGCCCACAGCCTGGCAGAGACATTTAAGCTCCCTGAGCCTTAGCGTCTTCATCTGCAAGGAGGAGACAATAATCCTGGCCCCCCACGGATTCCCGGCAAGACTCAACAAGCTCCTGATGGTGAAAGTACTTAGTCAACAGTAGCCAAGGTGAGTTACCATGTTTGATGTGCTTTGCTGAAGAACACCGGCAAGCAGGCAATACATTTTTGGGATGTTTTCCAATAACACAGCAGAAATAATAATAATGAAAAAAAAAAAAAAAACAAACCAACTGCAGTGCTTCAAGGGGCGAATGTCATTATCTGGAAATGTCTTTCTTGCCATCCCCTCACGAAGCTGATTCACCAGGAGACACTGACCAGCTGTGCCAGCCTCTTGGCCTCTTTGCCAGAGGATCCACCCAGTTCACCCTCTGCTTGAAGGTCATCTATGATCTCAGTGGACACATCTAATGGGATTGAGGACAGAGTAGGACACTGAGTACAGACTCCAAAATCTAGAATTTGCTAGTTCTAAAAGAGGCCAATTGCTCTTTGGGGACAAGCTGCTAAAGAAATGAAGCTCCTGCCTTCAGCCCAGCCCCGGGAGAGGTCATTTAGACTTCAAGCCACATACCCTTGGGGGATACCAATTGGCGGCTTGCTGGATCTCCCATAGAAAAGCCAGCTGTGCAATCAATGTCACCATCATTATCAATTTAATTCTCATTTGCTAAGCACCGACCACCAAGCAGGGGCTGTGTGGGCAAAGCAGGGGACTCAGGCAAGTTCCTGCCCACAAGGAGTGCATAACCTGCGGAAGGAGATGTGATCTGTAAGAGAAAAACACTGTGATACTGACCGTTAACCCTCACCCAGCACTGACCACGTGCCACGCACTGCGCTGAGAGCTTTACATGTGTTATCTCCGTGCACCCTGACGACAATCCTATTCTTATCCTCCCCGTCCTAAAGATGTGGAAGCTGAGGTCCAGGGAAGTTAAAGCAGTTACTCAAGGTCTTCAGCTAGCAAGTGGTGGGGCTGGGATTCAAACTCAAGACTTGACTCCAGAGGCCGTGCCTGCCACCCCATGATCCACACAACAGGTGGAGACAGGCAAAGTGGCAGGTGGGAATGCCGGGGTGGGAGAGGGGCTCTGGAGTCCAGGGTGGGCATCGGAATCAGCCAGACTGGGTTTCTGAAACTGCTCTGCTGCTGATTAACATGGGGAACCCTGAGGTCCAACTGTTTTCTACAACTACATTGGCAAGAAGGAAAATCACGTAGGTCAGAGGAGCTGACCCAGCAAGGACGCATGGTGCCGTCTTGGGTGTGTTCCACCGGACCAGAGGGGATCAGAGAAAACTCATGGGTGTAAGTTTGTGTGTGTGTGTGTGTGTGTGTGTGTGTCTGTTTGTGTGGTAGGGGGGTGGTCAGGAAAGGCCTTGAAGAAAGCAGGTGACTTTAAAGACGGGCCTTGAAGGATCACTACATTTGGATTAACTTCAAGGAAGGGAGCAGGGTCAGGCATGCAGGTGCACAGAATCTAGAGATGAAACGGCTGAGGACCCACTGGGGGAACAAGCTAACTGGAGCCTAGGGAGAGAGGTGAGGGGGTAGAGAGACCCACGGCTGGAAAGGAGGTGAGTCTACCCTGAAGCTGGCAGGGCAGTGCCCTCCAGCCACGTTTACTGAGAATCCACCGTGTATGAGGGCCAGAGACCTGGCATTACAGGGTCATCCTTTAAAGATAGCCTCTTCAAAGGAGGAGGGAGGAAGGCAGAGAGTCAGCCATCTCTTTAAGGAGCCCGCAGGCAAAGCAACTGGCTGGCCAGCTTCCTTTTCTTCCCTCTAGCCTCCCCCTAGGGCTGAGCAGTACACGGCACCTGGGAGCAAAAAGCACACATGGCTGAATATTAAACAGATCCCAGGCTGAGCACCATTTCAGTGCATGCCCCCGTGGGGATACACATACACACACACACACACACACACACACACACACACACACACACACACACGCACTCAAACACACTCACACACACAAACGGGGTGACAAGCCAATTTGATTTCCCAAAAGATTGCATAATTCTTAGGTGATATGAAAATAGCTGATGAAGAATCCACTTTAGTCTTTTTGGGGTGGGTGTTGCAGGGCTGAAGAGCCTTGCTTAGATAGTTCTGACAGAACCCTTTACAAGAAGCCAGCCGCCAGCACAAAGCTGCAAAACCATCAGCTCCTCAAACCTCTACCTCCTGCACCTTCTCGCGTCCTTCGATGCCTCTCTAGATGTCCAGGGTGGGTGAGGGGGTGACCCTAGCAGAAGGCCCACCCAGCCCAGCCCATCACTAGCA
Organism: Camelus dromedarius; assembly: GCF_036321535.1. Lineage (NCBI taxonomy): Eukaryota > Metazoa > Chordata > Mammalia > Artiodactyla > Camelidae > Camelus > Camelus dromedarius. Next base: position 57,473,513 of record NC_087449.1, on the reverse strand, counting down.
GCTCCCACAGATCAGGTGCTTCTTTTCTGAGATGGGCAGAAATGCCACTGCTGAAACGGTCCCCTCCTTCCCAGACCCCCAGAGGGCTTCCTGTCCGGGCCGATCACGTGGCACATAATCACGTCCAACTTGTACTGTTCTTCTACCCTTGGCTCAAACTGACCTGAAAAGAATCTCATTTGTACCTCATTATGGCCATGCGACTTGTTGCCTCAGCCAATTGTGAGCATCTTGTAGGAGGGTTGGAGCTAGGCTGTTACAATCCTGTGTCGGTGCATCTGGGATAGACAAGATAGCAAATATTCTGCCACAACACTAGGTAGTGAATTCGAATTCTTTCCTGTAATACCATGGTTCCTGAATGTCTACTAACATTATCTTCTAATGATATAGTTACTAGTTATTCATCTGCAAATCCCAAGAGTCTAGAACAGTGCCTGGCAGACAAGAGTCCAGTTAGTACTCCTTCTGAAGCTACCTTATTTCCTGGAAGAAAGTCTTCATCCATTAAGTTGGGATCTGAAGGGTAAGTGGGCATTAGGCAAAGGAAGGGGATGAAGGGTTGGGGAGGGTGGAGAAGAATCTTCTAGGCAAGGGGACAGTAGGAGCAAAGGCCTGGAATATGATGAGGGTGTGTACATGGTGACCCTGTGGCTTCAGGGAAGCCCTGGAGGGCAGCAGTCAGTCTTGGATGGAATCAGAGGGTGGGTCTCCTCCCATTAGACCAGGAGGAAGGGAGGAAAGTAAGGAGATAAAAGTAGGCAAGTTTGAAGGTCTGATGGCAGAAAGCTGAGAAAGTTTCCACCTGATGGCTTCAATTTTCTCTCTGAAGAGGGACGTAAGGATATCTTCTGAGTTGGAGAAGGAATGGGGAGAGATGAGAGACTTCAGGAGAGAGGAAGGACAAGGTTTGAAATAGCCACTGAGGAGAAAGGAGTCAAAACTCAGCTGGGGAAGAGAAAGGATTTCTGTGTAGGGTTAAGAGTCCCAGTGAGGTCCCTCTGTTTCCATTGCATCAATGTCTGTTGCCAGTCAGGATTTCTGCAGTACCTTGGTGGTGTAGGTGTAGGTGTACCGGCTGGGGTTTCACCAGGTGGGAGTGATGGAAAAACAGCAGGATAAGGGCATGGATTCTTGCAGGAGAGTGGCTGAGGTGATGAAGCTTGAACCCAACAGGTTAGGGAAGAAGCAGGTTGATAGGGAGAAAGCAGAGAGGGCAATGGGAGGGAGTCTGGAAGGTGTTGACAGACAAATGTGGTGGAAGTGGCTGGAGCTGCTGGAAGTGTAAGCGGTCGTGGTTAGAAGGTCAAAGCAGGTGTCGATGTAGTCGACAAGGTTTCGGATGTGGCCCAGGAGTGGGAGGCTGATGTGGAAATGAGGTCAAGGAACTGGTGTTGAAACGGTTGCACTGAGCACAGATGGGTGGTCCCCGACTCAACCAGATGCCCTAAAAGCAGCCACTCCTTCTAGAGTTCGCAAGAATCACAGGCCAGTAGCTACTTCTGGAAACCCAGGGCACGAAGAGGGTCACAAAACGGTTTGAAGCAGGGGGGACTGATACCCCCGGACCCCAGGCCAGGGGTCTACGCCCCCAGGACTCCCTCTCCCCCAGGAGACGAGGGAGCAGCGAGTCAGGCCGAGGGGAGGCACAGAGGAGGCAGGGGAGGCCAGGCCTGGGTCTCAGGCGCCTCCTAGGGCCTCCGCCCCGCGCCCAGCCCCCACCCCACCCCACCCCCGCCAGGCCCGTTCACCGGAAGCACGTGGCCGCCCACCGGCGAGGTTGCCCGGGAGACCCGGGCTGTTTACCAGCGGGACGGAGCCCGGCGACGGCGGCGGCGGATGGAGCTGAGCAGCGAGGTGAGCGCGTCTGGCCCCGGCCTGCCGAGGCCTGGGAGGGGCCGGGGGAGGCCAGGCCCGGCCCCAGGAGGAGAACCGAACGGGGGAGACAGGACAGGGGCCAGGAGGGAAGCGGCTCCTCCCCACGGGCAAAGCCAGCCTGGCCCGAGCTCACCGTTGTCGGAGTGGGACAGCTCCCGGGCTCTGCGGAAGCGGAGGGGCCGAGGGACCGGCAGGGACATGCCCGCCTGCCTGAGCAGCACAGACCGGCCTCAGACCCAGACGGCCAAGGGGAGGTCCGGTCACACTGAGACCGGAACCAGATCTGAGCCTCCCCCAGACCAGCGCTCCTTCACCCAAGTCAACTCTCGCTTTCTAGAGGCTTTCTTGCTCCTCCCCCTACATCCCTCTAACTGCTCAAGCTTACTTCTTTCCAGTGCCGCCAGTACTTGGAAATAATTGAACTCTTCCCCTCCACCTACCCGTGATACCCAGCCCCCCTCCCCCACTGCTGTTGGAATCGTCCCCAATTCCTTTCCCAAACCTTTGATCATTTGGTGGCTTGTGGTCCAATTTCTCTACTCCCCTTTTAAACCTGGCACTCCGCATAGGACAGTGTATTCTAACCATTAGTCCTGGGTAGAACTGGGAATGGTACCAAAGTTTTCTCATTCTCAGGCCAACTGCCATCTCCTGTGGGTTCTTCTGAGCATTTTCATCCTGAAAGCCTCACAAGGAGGGGTGGGGATTGGCAGGGGATACTATTAACTGATAAACATTTTTAAAAGACCAATGCAAGTGTATGCAGCCTTGGTATATGCCAGCAGATGGTATGTGGGTGGTTGTATTTTACTGCATTTACTGTAGGTTTAGATTTGGGTTGTGAGTTAAATAGGGTGGTCTGACCCTGTGGTGGGGGGTTGGCTCCTTTGGAAAGCAGGAATATGGCTTTAGCAGCTCCTATCAAATTTTCCTTCTTTCCAGTCGATTTGGCGATTTATCTTAAGGAATGAGGCACCTGCCTGTTTGACAGTTCCTTGGAAACCGCTATCAATGTTTGTTTCCTGACTCCTAGCAGGCCTCTGGGGTGCAGCTATTATGTTTAAGTAAACAGGCCACTTGCCCATTCAGCTGGCAGCTTGATGGAAGCCCACGCCTAGATCTTGTCAAATCCCTTTGTGGTTGAGAGTCTGCCAGGCCTAGAGGTGGTGAAGTGAGCTGAGCAGGGTTGGGGAATGGGTGCTACAGAAGCCTTCCCAGACGGAGGAGGGCAGGCAGAGTTCGAGACCCATCGTGTGAATGGAGAGGCACAGTTGGCCCAGGTCCCCAAACACCTGTTTCCCCCACCTCCCCTCTCCATGTGATAGAGGGCTGGGGAGAGCTGGTGTTCCCTCCATGTAGCAGATGGTCCCTGCACTCGGGAGGAGGCAGCGGGTGATGAAAGCAGGTTCGATGGAATGGTTCTACCTGAAGGAGGTGTTAGTCTCTAAATAACCATGAGTGGGCTTGTCGGAATTAGTCATAATTGCGGTTTTTCTCTGAGATAGCTCGCAGTCATGTTATCTTATGACCAGGGTGTCTTGAATATGACACCCCCTGAACGTGGATAATTATATAGAACCAAAAGGTGTAGAAAGTGCACACACACACTCAAGTTTGACGGCTAAAAATAATCCAGCAGAGAGCCTGTGAGAACACATGACTTTCCCCATCAGAGTTGTTAAGGAAGAGGTTTCTAAGTTACCAAACTTACTGACAGTTGAGCCTTCCCCAGGCATGTGTGGGAGTTAGAAGGCAAGTCTGTGATAATTCTGTCGAAGCTGTGGCAAATTAATAGCCGTTCCTGGGTGGCAGGGAGGGTGGGCGGAGAGGGGGAGTTGGTTTACCAGTTGAGTTTATCTTGGACAGAACAGTTGGACAGTTATGAGCTTCTCATGCCTCCCTGAGTTCAAGCGCCAAGCTGCTTAATTACAAGTGAAAGACTTTAGCACTCAACTAAAAGTAAAGGGGAAAAAAAAAAAACCCACATTCTTCACAGTTGATCAGAAAATAGACGAAAATAACAAGGAGCTGGATAGGCTTTGTGGACACCAAGGAGACAGCTCCTGAACTGCCGGCGGCCAAACTGGATGCGAAAGACAAGCAGTGGAAAAATGGGAGTGTGAGTGTGGATGCAGACTTGGTCTGGGAGCAGAATGGAGCAAACAGAGAGGCCTTTCAGTTCAGAAAGAGAAGGCAGACTCTGAACCGAGTAGGACTTCAGGAACACATAGGGACATTGTGTTTTGTTCAGCTGTGGTTTTCATGGAGAGGAAGGGGAGGCATCCTAAGCTCTGGCCATTGTGGTCCTATGCACAGAGTGGTCATGCCGGGGGGTAGAGCTAAGGGGCGTGAGTTGCATGGCTCAGGGTTGTGTGAGGATGGCAGCTTGGAGTAAGTGAATGTGACATGAGTATATAATTCAAGTGTGGAATTGGAAGGGATATATCAGAAAGCCTTTTTGGAGGCAGTTTCATAGGTAGCAGCTCACTGAAGCCCACCTTCTGGCACTTCTGGGCAGTGGGTGGGGCAGGTGGGAGTCCCTGGTTCACCCAGCTGGTTCCAGGTGACGGGGAGGAGACCCACCACAGACGCCCTGGGGGAAAGCTCTGAAGCAACAGGTAAGACTTTTGGACCTAAGATAATAGGAAGCACTGAATAAGCAGAAAATCAGAACCAAAGCATAAAAACCTTACCACTTAATTAAGTCTTTGCTATGCACCAAGCCTGGCGCTTACAGCCTTACCTACAGTATTTCTATCCTCATATTGCAGATAAAGAGGCTGATGTTTGGATTTCGCAGGTTAAATAATGTTTTCAAGGTCATATTGCTATTCTGTAGATGAGGAAAAGCGACGTACCGGAAAGGGAGAATGACTGTGCCATGGTCACCCAGCGAGCTCTCCACAGGGCCTGAACTGGAACCCAGGTCTTATGTCACTGGGCCCGTGCCCTTTGTTCCCAAACATGCTGCTTCTCGTAGACCACAAGGCTCTGAGAAGCTACCAGAAGGTCTTTAGAGGGCCGGGAGAGAGCTGGTCAGCCTGCGGATGGAGAGCGCCATGGTCACAGTAGTGGTCAGAATTCAGAGGGAGGCAGGGAGCCCAGGACGTTACAGAATCCTGGGAAGGACAGGACCGGGGACTGGGAAGAAATGGTGATAGTAACTGTGTGAGTGACAGGGCCACCACGGCGGCGAGGAAACAGGAGCAGACCCGATTTGGCGGTTCCACGCCTGCACCAAGAAATGCTCACGCTTCCCGTGGGGCCTCAGAGCATGGCTTCTATGTGACTTCACAAGCACCCCCAAACCCAGGGTGTGGGAGAGACAAATCCAGCATTCCTCAAAATGTTTACAAGGTGGTTGAAAAGAAGAAATGCAAACAGCTAACAGAGAGACAGATGGGATAAGTGCTGGGGCAAAGGCGAAGCCCAGCCCTCAAGAACAGGACTGGGTGTCGGGACCTGAGGTCTGTTTCAGGCTCTGCCACTAGCTGGCTTGGTTACCTCGGGGCATTTGCTCTGCCTTTCTAGCTCTCACATCTATAGGATGCGCGTGCGCCCACAGTCCCCTTTGGTGTTGGCCTAGGACAGGGTTTGAAAAATGATGGCCCACCACCAGTTTCTATGTGGCTCATAAGCTAAGAGTAGCTTTTACACTTTTAATGGTTGGAAAAAAAAAAACTAAAAGAAGAACATCATGTGCCACATGAAAATTAGATAAAATTCAAATGTCAGTGTCCATAAAGGAGGTTTTCTTGGAACACAGCCACACCCACTCACTTACATCCTGCCCCTGGCGGCTCACACTGCAAAGGCAGAGGTGAGTAGTTGTGACACACTGTGGTCCCCAAAGCCAGAGTATTTACTGTCTGGCCACTTATGGAGAGGGACTGCCACGCCCTGGTCCAGAACCTCAGTACCTCCCTGTGAGTCCTGGCCAATGGGAGGATCAGCAGCGGGGTCTCCTGCCCCTCTCCCCCCGCCCGATGACAAGGTGAGGGCAGTGGGGGACACTGAGTGAAGTGATTTGTGCAGAGACACCTAGCCAGGCTGAATGAAAGGATAGCAGAGAGGAAAATAAAGTAAGGACAAGCTCTGGGTGGATGGAAAAAGAGGAAGGAAACGGTGAGAGGAGAAAGGGAAAATGGGGATCTGGAGGGGGGCTCTTCCCCAGGGATCACCGGCCAGAGCCAAGCGCTGTCAGGTGCAGGAAGCTCTCCAGCTCTGTGCAGGGGGCCTCATGGGTCTGCCGCTCGGCTCTTGAGTAACCCTGAGCCTGGTTTCCCTGCTGAGTAACTTAACAGGGTCACTTCTGCTCTTTTGAGCAAAGACAGCGCCTGATAAGGCTGTGCCTCCACGTCTGTTGTCCGTCAGATGGAATAGGCCACCCCTAGGGAGTACTCCCCACCCCGGGGCCCGGCAGATTCCGGGAGCGCATCTAGCCAGGCCCTGACTCAGGACTTGACCCTCTTCCCTCAACAGACACTTTCCCCTCCATCAACGGTGGGCAAACTGTGTCCTGTGGACCAAATCTGGCCCACCTTGATCTTTGTGAATAGAGATTCATCGGAACACAGTGGCAGTCCTTTGTCTACCTGTTGTCTGCGGCCGTCCCAGGCTACAGTGGCAGGGCTGAGTGGTTGGGTCAGAGACCACGTGGCTCCCACAGCCAAAACTATTGACAGAGAAAGCTCGCCGACCCCGGCTCTGTATTGTAACACGGCTCATTCCTTCTCATCATTCTGGTCTTTCAGTTTAAAGCCACCCCATCCCCCCCCGCCACCGTAAGAATACGAGTTAGTCTCCCACCCTAGTCACTCTCCAGTGCAATGCTTTATTTTCCTCATAGTGGTTATTACTCTTTGAAAATAGCTGTTTACTTATGGGTTTAACACCAGTCTTTCCTCACTGTGATAATTCAAGCTGCAAGAACTTTGATTCACTGATACATTCCAGTGCTGGAAATGAATGAATGAACTAATGAATGAATGAATGAATGAATTGCTGCGCTTCTCCAGATGCCAGAAATTCAGAGAGAAGCTCCCCCCACCCCCTGGCATTGTGGTCAATCCTTATTCTGGCCCCTGGGGGTGGATGGTTTGGATCCAGAAGTCCCAGAAAGTTTAACTTACAGCCTCCTTTTTTCTCCTGCTTCCTTAGAATCTTGAGAAGCAATGGCCACAGAAGTCCCTGTGAATATTGCCCCTGAATGCAGCCCTGTTGTTGGCACAGCAGCTGACAGCTTCATTTGGCAGCCGAACTCGCCCAGCATGCACGTCATAAGGCCCAAATCCGCCAAGGGCCGGACTCGGCCAAGTCTGCACAAACCCCAGGGCCCGGAGGGGCGCTCCCGCCGCACACCATCCTCTCCGCCTCCAGCTGTTCCCTGCGAGTCGCCAAGCAGCCAGAAACTGGGGGTCTGCACGCCCAAATCTCCAAGTCAGGGAGCTCCCAATGAGATCCCGGAGCTGCGGCAACAAGCGCCCATCGGGGCTTCCTCTTCCCTCAACAAATACCCAGTCCTTCCTTCCATCAACAGGAAGACCGTGGAGGAGGGGGCCGTGGAAACCATAGCTAAGAAGGCTGGCTCCCTGCAGCTGAGCAGCATCCAGGCTCCCTACCAAGAGCAGACCTGCACTGTGAAGACGAGCGAAGAAGATTCCAGAGCCCAACCTCATTCCCTGGAGAGGAAATTTGTCGTCCAGACCATGAGACAAAGTTCCTACAGGGCCAGAGACCTGGAGGAACCATCAGATCAGGAGCCAAGGCTGCTGCTGGCTGTCAGGTCACCATCAGGCCGAAGGTTCGTCCGCCATTTCCGGCCAACCGATGCCTTGCAAACTGTTGTCGCTGTGGCAGAACACAAGAACAAGGCCACCTACCAACGCTGCAGCATTGAGACTATGGAAGTGCCCAGGAGACGTTTCTCTGACCTCACCAAGTCTCTGCAGGAGTGCAGAATCCCCCACAAGTCAGTGCTGGGCATCTCACAGGAAGATGGAGAGGGGTGGCCCTGAGTCCGCCGCCACCCAGCTGGGGTCCTGGGTCTCTGAGCAAGGAGCATGCTTGGGTGGCATGGCTTCCCAGGCAGCTTGGTTCCAAGTGCCATATGAACCTGGTACCACTGTGACTCCTGGGATGCTCGCCCTCTGAGCAGCTTCTTTGAAGCAGTGAAATCGGCACATGCCCCAAGTTCATTAAGAAGGTTCTCCTCCTCCAGCCATTAAATTCTCCCCACCGCTGGAGTGAAGTGTCAAGTTAACAAGGCTGTTCCTGGAGCAGCTGTGACCAGGCTTTCTTTTCTCCTTGGATCCTTTTCTGAAGCAGCTGCCTGCCCTTACAGTGAACTCATGCTCTCTTGAAGCCAGTGGTTTGCCTTTCTGTATTTGATGTAGGATTAAACACTTCACAGAGAGGACTCTGCTCTGGTCAATAACCAGAAATACTGCACTGGCGTTTGTGTTTCTTGCCAGCATCTTTAAGAAACAGGCAGTTGACCCTATCTTGGGAGCAGCCTCTTTGCCAGGCTTGGGGGGCCCGAGTTTCTTGGGGATTGCCATTTGTGTGAGGTCATTTCTGAGGAAATAATAGGCCTTTAGCTAATACAAACCCCCCAATACATTTCTTAAAAGAGCCTGAGAGCTGGAAAGTAAATCCTTTCCACAAGCATAGATTATCCAGTAGCTACTTTACTTTTAGTAGAGATTGACCAGGTCTACAATTTTTGGTAGCTACTCCCTGTGTACAAAATTTTTCCCAGACTGAGAAAAGCCAGCGTAATCTGACGTCCTTTGCTTTTGTCAGTAATGGAATCTTTTGTTTTTAAATTGCACACACCTGCAAGTCTGCAGAGTGTGTAGGAAAGCCCCCCTTGGCTTACCTGGGTGTGGATACATTGTCTGATCCCCAGTTTCAGTGTCTTCTCTACTTCCAACACGGAGGCTCCCTTGAAAGGATGGCAGTACCCTGTTCTCTGATTTAGAATCCTCTGGAGGAAGAGGCCTCCTCGGGCTGGTGTCACTTTGCTGTGCCTGTGCTAAGAGTCCATGTGCCCAAACGTCTGGTTGATGAGCATGACGCCTGTAGCTGTGTTGCAGACCTCAGAGTCGCATTTCTCCTACTCCAGAGTGGTGATATGGACATTTGCCAAAGTTCTCTTGTGTTGTGAGCTCAGCAAGACTCCCCCGTCTCATCTGGATCCCGTTTATGGCCAAAGCACCACCCAGGGTAGGGGAGACCTGTCCTCCCCGAGCCCGGCCATCACACAGCCCTGAGTGCTAACACGCAACCCTGCCTCCTAGGTACCCAGTGAAGGCAGGCGGTCTAGAAGCGTCCTAGTGTTGCCACCTCTACAACACGTGCATCTTGTGCACAGATTAGGACTCTGGTTGGAAGTGTTACTTCCAGCAAATCGATACTTAGCCATGGAGATGAATCGCAACATCGCTCCCTCTGAAGAAGGCTCATCTTGTCCCAACTGCATCCCACGCCGCCCAGATCATTCTAGAATAGGTTATTTTGGAACATTTTGCCAAGTTTCTTATTAAGATACCAAATACCATTTGGTCAGCCGCTCCTTTGTCTGCAAAGATCAGCTTGTGGTGCCTTGGGCAGGCCCACGCGATGGGCCACATCCCCCCGCTGCTGACCACGCAGAAGGGCCTGGTGACTTGAGCCTGGAACTCACAGTATAGGAGTTTCACCTCCCACCCAGGACTCAAGCACATTAATTCTGCCTCTGATCTAGGAGGCTGGGGGAAGAGCCTCCCACAAACTCACACCTACTCTGCGGTAAGAATAAAATCCCACCCACCTGGGACTCGGTAACTTCTCCAGGCAGGAAATCTTTAGATCGCAGTGAAATGGAGCATGCTTGAAAGAGGCAGACTGTTCCGCACTTGGGGTTTTGCTACTGCTGTTGAACTTAGACTTTGGGGTGGTGGAAAAAAATGGAAGGCATAGAGCATAGAAATAGTTTAGGACAGTTTGGGATATGCGAACAAAGCTAGATTTGAAACACTTTAATCAACATTTCTGCAGGGATGAAAGATGATGATACTAACAATAAAAATCCATTTGCATGAAACTGAGTCAGTGGAGAAACACGTCTTCTTATTTCAGCCCAAGACTTGAGCCACCGCACACTCGTGGACAGAGGGACTTGTTCACCCCAGCTTCACTCTCCCTCTTGGCCAAGCACTTGGCTCTGCTGCTAGATCCCAGTGCCTTCCCCAGGCGCCCAGATGCCCACCCTTCCCGCAGCTCCGGCTCCCCGCTTCTGTCAGAGCACTGAGCCCGTCTGTGTGGGGAGAGGCTCCTGAATTTCTCCCCCAAATCATTCCACATACTCCCCTTTTGAGGTTGGCAAGAACAGGCTGCGTGAGAATTTCAGAGTTCTTGGCTCTGCGTGTGGCACTGCCAATCAGGTGCCCTGGTCCAGTGGGCCCAGCACACTGCTCTTGGTGGCCCGGGGTAGGTCTGAAGTTTGCCCACTGTGCGGTCACAGACCTGAGTCACTCATTTAACCAACAGTCATGGAGGGGCATACCCTGTGCTACACGCTTGGTGACAGGCGTGGGCACCCTAGCAAAGGAACATCGGCGAGAAAATGTGGAACCATCTCTGGACTCGGACCAGCTGAAGGCGGCAGCTGTAGCTTTACCCGGAAGGATCCTGGGGCGAGGACCAGGCCAGGTCACTACCCACTCTTCACCCCACCTTGTGGAAACGCGAAGGGAACTCTTCCCCACCGCCCCCTCAGCCTTTTCTAGTGATGCAGGATCGCTCATTAGGGATGTGAACTTTGCATAGGACAGAGCTTCATGACAAGTTATTCTACTGTACCCCTGACGGAGTCCAGTGGGTAAATCAGTCCTGGCAGCAGAAGGAACAGCAGGACGAATAAGTGACTCATCATTCAGCATCCAAAACATTTTCACCAACAGATGGCAGGTGGTTTTAACATAACAGTTTTGCCCCAAAAGTACCTGGGGACTCAGCCAACAGCCATCAATCCAGGGAGGCCCTGCTGAAGAGGCGAGGTGAACAGGACTGTGGGCCGGGAGTCACCCCAGAACTGCCCCACGAACACACTTCACGAGGAAACGAAGACAAGCCTTGAGGTTTCCACTCCAATTAAAAGCTTGAAAGACCAGTGACAGGTCACTGTCACTGTCATGCATGACAAAAGTAAGGCCATCCACGCCCTAGGCTTTGCTTTTGTTCACGCTTTTAGCACCATTTTAGAGGGGTGTCTAATGTCAAATAAAGCCATCCTGCCCCAAGGGGCAAAAAAGCTTCTCTTTACACAGTTTTTCATTCAAAGCTTCAAAATAAATTGAGAGAAAAGTGTGCACGGTTGCCTGTGGTTTTGGGTGTATTTTCCATGAGCCTTTTATATGGTCAGAGGATCTACTTTTACACCTTTTAAACAGAATTGCAAAGAAACCCTGAGATTTTTTTACTTCAGCGCGAGCTTGGCGATCATTCTGAGAACTGAAGCAGGAATACCTGTTTTCTTCGTCCACTAAGGCAGCACACCGCAACAAAGTTAAAATTCTGAGCATGTTCACCCTCACCCTGAAACCAGAACCAACCAACCCCCAACCTCATACGCAGAGAGGGTCGGAGGCCACCGCGGAGGAGTTAGCAGCCCTGCGGAGCAGACTTCTGGTGACTCACTCACCAACACACAAGGCAGTCACTCACATTATAAAAATAAAATCCGGTGTTTTATTTTGTGTCTACATAGGTGATATGACATTTTCCCTTCCCGATGAGGGTAGTTTCAACCAGCCCTTTTTGACATCCCTCTGTGTTCCTCTCCCTACAAACAGTTCAGAAATCAGCAGCCCTGAACAGCTGATGCACAAGCACAAATCTCTGGGGGTATTTTTGGACACACTTCAGCCTTATCCCAAGAAGTCGAACAACTGATGTTGGGTGTCATTAGGGGACCCTCATTCCCACGGTCTTGCTCAGAGGGGCGCTCTGGCTGCTGTGTTGAGAGTGGACTGTAGTGGGCAAAGCGGAAGACGGGAGGCCAACTACTGGACACTGACAGTAACCAGAGGAGAGATGTGGTGGCTTGGGCCAGGGTGGTAGCCGTAGATGTCATGGACACATAATCCACTTTCTTAAGGAAAACAAAAAGGCAAGATAGTTTGACAAGTTGGGATTTTGTTCGACCATGCCACCAGAGTTTCTGTAGAAACAAACATGACAGCAACAAGACAAATACATGGTTGGCAAAGGAAAAACACACCAGCAGCAACATTCATATGCGGGAAATGTGTGAATGTTTTTGGACAAATGTGTAGAGACTTTCAAAGCTATTAATTGCTTCAGTTAAGAGATGTAACTAAAAAGGTCACTATTTCACATAATGTATAGGTTAAATCAATTACCATCTCACTCTAGGGGTATGATTACTGGCCAAGGTTACTTTAGGAGAAATCCTTGTTCCAGTAAAATAACACGTTGTTTATTTCTCTCTTCCTTCCCTCCCTCTCCTGCCTCCCTTCATTCCCTTATTCATCCAAATCCAGCAGCTCTGATTTGGGGTGCATTTCCACTTGGGCAGGCAAAGAAAACCTCTGTCCTTTGGTATAACTGACAAAGCCCCTAGTTTCGTAATTTCCATGCCCACATGTTCTTTGCTTTACAATGAGATCTGTACAGGAGGGCCCTGGTCCCTTTGTGTGACCAGCTCAGAGCTGCACCTCTGACATCTGCCCTCTAGCAGAGAGGTGGGGGTCATGGGTCTTCTCTGGTTGGTGAGTACCACCGGTAGGCATCCTGGGTCTGCTCTAGCCCCAGCCCACTGTTAACAAGGCCAGCCACCTGCAGACCATGGGAGAATGGCAGCGACTCTCACCCTCCCCACGGGGAAGTACAGTCTGGAAGTGACCTGCTGTCCCCACTCCAGCCCTGCACCCAGTCCTGGAACACTGCAGTGTCAACCCGGACCAGACCTGAATGGGCCATGTCCCAGAGACTCTGGATCCAGACCCTGTAGAGGTTTGTTGGTTTCCCCAGCCCAGGCCTGGGCCACAGCTGGCTCTTTTCCTTCTTAATGGAGTTCCCAGCAGGCCCTCATATTATTCAGATCAGCGGTATGTAACAAAATAGTTCAAAAATGTATACAGGCACCTGAATGCCAGGCACATATTAGGTCTGTCAGTGAATAGGGCCAAAATTCCCTGCCCTTATGGAGGTTACAGTCTAATGCCTGGAGACAGAAAAGAAACAATGTACATAGTAAATAATATAGTAAAAAAAAAAAATACACGTGATGGAAAATGGAAAAGCAGAACAGGGTGAGGGGGAGCTGGAGAGCACAGGGGAGTGGGGAGTGGGGTAGTGGGAGGTTGTAGGGTGCGGAGTGGGGTTTGTAGAGGATGAAATCTTACATGGCAGGGGGGTGGGAGGTGTCAAGGCAGACCTCATAGACAAAGCAACATCTGAGTGGAGAACTTGAGAGAATCAGCCGAGCTCCTGGCTGGGGGCAGGGGCGGGGGTTGGTGGGGGTAGGGATCATGCTCCTGCCAGAGGTGATGCACATGTCCTAAGGAAGGAGCATGTCTAGCCTATTAGAGGGAAGGGCAGTCCATGCGACTAGAGTGAGGAAGGGGTAGGGCTGTCGGAGATGGAAGCAGAGCGACAGATCACATGGGATGTTTCAGGCACTGTAACCCTGGGTAGGATGGGCCCGCTGCAGGGTGCTGGGCGGATGAGTCAGACCTGACATACATGTTCACATCAGCACTCTGGCTGCTGTGCTGAGAAGAGGCGAGGGTAAAAGATGGAAGACCAAGTAGAAGCTATTGCTTCTACAATCCAAGCGAGAGATGCAGACTAGGGAGGTAGCCACAGAGGTCACGCGAAGCGGTCAGCTTCTGGGTAAATCTAATCCATTTACTTTTTAAAGAAGTATTACTTAATTTTATTGTAAAAATCATATTAAAGTAAGTGCTAACCCATAATATGCAACGGCATCATCAATTATTTCTCCAAGCAGAAGAGGCTTACCCTACAGAATCCATTACACTCTGCCCCCCCAAAAAAACACACTTTTTTTTTTAAATAATGGGAAATTTGAAAAATAAAGAGAAGATTGACAAGGAAACTAAAAATTGCCTATAATCCTTTCAGTCAGAGATAACCGTTGTTAATATTTTGGAATATATTATTTCATTCTTAAAGATTACATTTATTTTGCACATTACTTTCTTGCCAGGAGGCACACGTTGCATATTTTTAACATTTGTAACCCTAGCAAAAAACAGCAGTTTTATATCCTTTTCCCCAATTTCTATAGTCTTCATCATTATTATAAGACTGAGTAATATTTCAACATAACTGTAATTTATTAAGTCATTTCCCTTTTGGGGAACATTTACATATTTCCATTTTTTGCAATAGAAGTTAATGCTGAAATCATCATTTGTGTGGCTTTTTGCATCTTCTGAATTATTTCTTTAGAACAAATTTCCAGGAATAGTATAGGTAGGTCAAATTTTATATATATATCTTTATGGATTCTGCTTTGCTTTTTGACAGGTTATTTAACAAGCACCTAACAGTTTCATTACAGCATCTTCAGTTTTAAGGTTACTGCTTTTTATATTTTATTTTTGTGTAAAATAGAACCTAAAAGTTTAAAAAATATTTTTCATGTCTTTGAGTACCTTAAATATTAATACTTTTTACATGTCCTTCAAATAATTTTAATATTAAAATTAAAAACTCAAGGGGCAGTTAATTTGTTGTCATAATGTGAGACACTCCATTCCAGTAAAGCCAAGGAAAGAGGAGACTGGGGGGTGGTGCTAAGAGAGAAATTTGTTCTTACTATTCGTATTTGTTGATACATGCATCATAGTTGATATAAGCATTACACTTTTCAAACTATATGTAGTCATGAACTGAACTGTATGCATGTTGGATTTTTATGAATCAAATCTTGGTTAAATACATATCTCTTCATTTTTTTTTCAGATTTGCAGCTGTATTTTATTTATTTTTTTTAACATTTTTTATTGGGTTATAGTCATTTTACAATGTTGTGTCAAATTCCAGTGTAGAGCATACATATCTCTTCACTGAGCCAGAAAACTGAACATGTCCATGCACCAGCCATGGGGCATAAAGAGGAACTAGGCAGGTCTTTGCTCTCAAGGAATTTCCAGTCTAGTGGGAAAAGGCATGTACATTTTAAAAAATCGTATGTGGTAAGTTTTATCTCATCTGACAATGGCCTAAAACCAACTAAGCACCATAGTGGCAGAAAATAGTCCTATTGATCTGAAAGAAACAGTCTTGGAAGGAAGCCTGAATGCTCAGCTCTCAAAGCCGTGAATGATCGGTCTGAGGACCTGGGCTACCAAACCACAGTCTTCTAACATCTTTTAATTTGGATTTAAAAAGAGGGTGGATGGAGGAGATACAAGAGGCAGACTGAGCCAGAGGCCGGTCTGGGAGTGCAGAAGTCAGTCCACGCTGCAGAGAGCATCTGCCCCACTGGCATATACACTGGAAAGGGGCCATTGAGGACACACTCCTGGGATTTACTGAAGATGCTCTTGGACTTGGTCCTGGCTGTCCAGGCTGGCCCGTGCTCCTCAAATCAGTCCCCAAAGGCCAGGCCACCAAGGCATCTGGCACCAACCAGCCTTGATTCCTTGGTCTTGTCCTCTAGGAATTTCAAGTGTAACGTACGTGCTCAAGAGAGGACAAATCAACACACACATTCACAGTCAACCCCGGAGGCTGCAGCTTCTTCAGGCACAGGAGTGGGAAGACCAGTGTGTGGTGGGTGCCATGCAGCTGGCAGACTAGGGTGAGGCTGCAAGCACTGGGGAAAATTCAGACCATCCCCAATATACCTTTGACTCAGCAGAGACACAGTGCCTCCCAGTGAACTCTAAGACTGTGTCTGATAGGCAAAAATTGAAGCACAGATTTTAAAAGGGGGCCACAGCATACAAAAGCTCTGGAGATTTTTTAAAAGATTCACCCCAGGTCTTCTGAACTAAAGTCTCCTGGGTTGGAGCCTGGGAACCAGCCCCAGGGAATGACAAATTTCCCCAGACTGAGCACCACTGGGCTGTGCTAGGTCATCTCAAGGTCCCTTCCAACACCTGTGGTCTCTGAGGCACTTCATCTCAGTCTCAACAGGCCAGACCAGCGACTGGCCTCCCAGCCCGCCCTGGGCCATCCAGCTCGGCTTGTCAGGAGTCCCCTCTGAGTTGCAGCCTCAGGCCCAGCCTTCTCTAATGCTCTCTGTGGGGAACAACCTCTCCCTTCCCTGGGTTTCTCCAGCTCAGGATCCCCCCAAGTTCTCAGAAAAAATACTCCTATATGGAGTAGAAAGAGCACAGGATTTAGCATCAAGGCCTCATCGTCTACTGGGTGGGTCATGCTTGGCCGAAGTGTCAATCTTCCCGCCTGCAAACGGAAATGATTACTTCACGAGGGGCTGTGGGGAAGAGAAGCAATGTTTATTGAGAATGTTTTGACACATGTAAATATATGTATAAGTGCTCATTTTTTTATTTTCGTAACTACCTGTCTTATATGGTTGTCATCTCTCTCTTCATTTGTTCCACAGACATTTATTGAGCAGCTGCTTTGCGCCAGGGACCAGGGGTACACGAATCAAGACGTGCTCATTGCCCTCAGGGAGCTCCCCACGCAGTGAGGGAGGCCGATCGGTGCACAGAAAACTGTCACATCACCAGATCAGTACAAGTGTCTAAGCAGTGCTTGGCACACAGTAGGTGCTCAGTTAGTGTTTGTGGGCTTAATGAATACATTAAAGGATATTATGGAATCACAGATGGAGGATGAAGGAAGCTTCTAGAGGCTCCGAGGGCCGGGTAGGAGAGAACTAGCCAAGGGAGGAGTGATGTCCCAGAACCAGCACAAAGCTGGCCTCTTTTACGAGGCTGCGAGGCCCTTCGACACTGGCCTCTGACTCATTCATCCTCTGCTCCTCTTGGTGCTCAGCAGTGGGGCATCTGAGCAGGTGCCAAAGTCCCCAGAGTGAAATTGTTAAAGAGTCTGCTTTCGAAACAAAACGAATCTTCAGCATCAGCAGCCTAAAACTGACTTAGGTCATTTGGGTCACTCAAGCCCTCTGGCCAGTTCACAGTGACATGTCTCAATGACGCCAAGAGAGCTTGGCAGGGTTTTCCAAGTCCCTGCAGTGCTCTGGGGAGAGCTGGCAAACACAGGCTAATTCAGTCCATCTGCTCCGGTCCTCATCCACATATTTCAGAGCACGTCTCTCCTCACCTTAATCAAGATAATACGTGCTTAGCAGTGAGGGACCTGGAAGACAGGGAGGACCCTGTTCTCTCAGTACTTCCCATTTCCACAAGAACAGAAGCCCAGTCTGCAGGGAAGACAGGCATCAGACCAGTAATCAAACACTCTCATGGCCCTTGCTTGGGTGCCTTTCAGAGACCACGATTCTGAATTGAAAACTGTGGACTCAGAGAATGGCTCTGAGACAGAGCTGTCACCCCGAGGACATGGGGTGAATGCATTTGGGGATCCCTCTATGATCTTCGTCCTTGGATACATTCAAGAATAGAAATGCAGCCTTGAGACCAGAATGGTTTACATATTCCCTGGCTGGGCAGTCTCTCAGGGTCCTGTCACTTCTATGACCCTGCAGCCCACCAGGGGGCTGGGTCTTCAGCACACAGA
The DNA here is from genome assembly GCF_036321535.1 of Camelus dromedarius. NCBI lineage: Eukaryota > Metazoa > Chordata > Mammalia > Artiodactyla > Camelidae > Camelus > Camelus dromedarius. The sequence goes on along the minus strand of NC_087449.1, from coordinate 57,455,921 downwards.
ACTGGAGCTTTTGCTAAAAGCAAACACGACTGCCAAGCTGTAAGCACAAACAGCTCTGTCCTGCAACGTGCTCACAACTGAAGTTCAGGTTCAACAGCTGCCATAGAGCTCTCTGACACGGCCAGCTGCCCGGACCGAATGGGACTGCGTTTCTCCACCGTTTACATCCGGGGCCAGGTGAGCCAGCGAGGTGTGCAGACAGCCTGACCGAGCTCCGGAACCTCCAGCCCTGGGAGAGTCAGTCTTCCCTCGTTTGATGCATAGCCTGTGCGTGGCACTGTGACGGTAGAGGGTGGTTATACAGGTGGGTGTGTGTAGAGGTTGCGGTTCAAGCCAGACGACATTCTCCCTGCCTGAAGGAGATCACAGAAGAAGGACACGTGCGGTTCAGAATTCATACAGAATGATCTGCCTGCTGCACCAGCCGGTTCTCTCCCCCTCCTCCAGCCACTGCTCAGTCTCTACTCCATTAACCTGCCTTTACTTTCCTTCATTTTTTATTGTTACCTGAAATTTTATTTATGGATTTGTTTGATAGCTGTTTTCCTAACCCCAGTATAAAGTCCATGAGAACTGCGACCTTGCCTGTCTGGCTGGTAAACTTGTGCTGAACAAGTGAATGAAAGCCCCAGGGCCCAGAGCTCATCCCAGGTACACCAGTTTGGCGCCTCTTGGAAATGGCAACCTAAGGGTACATTATCCAGGAGGAAGTGGTTTTCAGCTTCCTGAAGCACCTTCTCTAAGCTGATGTGGCTGATTTAACCTCAAACAACTGGAGGTAACCTGAACCCCATAAAGTTATTTAAGCTGCCAGGGCAAACGCAGCTCTTTGTGTAAGGTGGCCAGACCACCTGGGCCCAATCCCAGGCCCCCCACCTTCCAGCCAGGCCTCCTTGGGCAAGTTATTAACCTCTCTGTGCCCCCGCTGCCCAGGGTTTTTAGTCAGGGTGGTGAGCGTGCTTGGCTCCCAGGGCTGTGAGAATGAACCAGGTTAATACACACAAAGCACTTAGAATTGAATGTGGTATGTGGTCACCACTCTTGTCAAAACTCTGCAAGGGAAATGGATGGAGATGCTCTTGCATGTGCTCAAATGAGTCAAGAGAGGTGTTTCTGAGCAGGGCGCCTGCGCCTGATGGATATCAGGCCACCAAGGGCTCTCTGTCCAACCCAAGGGTCCCCTGGCCTCAGGCTTCTCCCTGTCTGCATCACCTTGGCTTCTACCCTCTCCCAAGTGCGCCGTCTGAGGTCCCTCCTTCAGGCCCTTCAGTTACTCCACAGCGCCACCTGGTGCCCTTCCTAGAGGAGCCGCTCAGAGGTTCCCAGGCCCATCCTCACCCTAGTGATGAAATCCAGCGGATCGGGCACAGATTTTGCAACTAGGATGCGAACACAGACATGAGTTAGCATAGCAACTGCTATGAACACAGTTTCCCCATCCAGGACAACGTCTGGGGTAAATCTTTCCCCTCCGTCTCCCAAGGAGAGCACGTGACAAGTCTGGGAGACTGTGTCCCGAGGCCAGGCGACACCTACGTGCCTCAGTGATACCGAAGCCCCGCACAGAAGGCGGGGGTGGGCAGGGGCTGGCTCTCGAATAACAGGAAACGTCTTGGCCTTCACCAGGCACGAGGTTCTTGCTCACTGCTGGGCAGCACGTGAACCTCTGCCTGAGAAAGTCAGGGGAGGCCATGGCGAGGAGGTCACCCTGCAGCCGAGTCTTACATGGTGGAACAAGAGGGCAGAGAAGTGGGGAGGGAAGAGCCTTCTAGGCAGCGGGGTGAGCACGGAGCCAGGAAGGGCCACAGATTTTCGAACTGGAGTGTCTCGTGACCAAAATCAGAAGGTGGTTCCAGAAAGGCCTCTCGGTGTCTGTCTAAAGGGTCAAGGAGGGTGAGGCCAGGAGACCGGCTTGCAGGGCCTGAGGCTGTGGCAGCCGGAAGTACAGCCTCGCTCCAAGCCACTTGGCAATGACTAAGCATCTTTATAAAGGACAGCATGGAAATTCTCGATTTACCACCATGCTGGTGGGTCAGCCTCACGGTCTGAGCACAACCCAGATGGCCAGAGTGCATGGGAAGGGGGCCTGGGCTGCCGTGGAAGTGACCTTGACCAGTGGCCAGCACTGGGGCTAAAGTCCGACCGGCCCTGATGGACAAGCCAGAGACAGGGGAGACCTTCTGCAGTGGCCATGGGCAGAGGTCCTCCTTAACCTGCTGCTCCCTCCCCATTCACAGAAAGGGACACACCTCCTCCCAGGATGGTAGGATCATGCGTCACCCAGGCAACGAATGCCCTAAACACATGCTCTGTGCCAGGCCCTTAAGTACAAACTTTCCATGGACTCTCTTTCCACCTCACACAACCCCAGGGGTGGGCTCCCACAGAGGAAGTAAATGCCCACATGACACAAGGGTCCTTGCCAAGAAGGGAGGAAGAATTCAGAACAATATGAACCCTGAAATCCCAAACTAGCGGCTGTTTGATGAACAGAGGACAGTACATCAGAAACCTTCCTCCTTACCCCTCTCAGCCCTCCACACGCAGCCAGAAATCAGGGCTTTTGTTTCTTTAAGGCTGGTGAATGCTCTTTGTCTATCAAGATGTCTGCTGAATACTTGTCACATTTTCTTTTTTAAAGTCCTTTATTAATTGATGAGGTGGCTTTTCTCTGGGGATTTTCATTTCTGTCCAACCTGGGAAATGGCCCTGAGCTTTCATGAGGTGGTCTCTGGTTTTTTCAGTGTGCTCATTACTTACATGTTTCAATTCCTGGTTTTAAAAAGACATTCTATTCCTACAGGCACACGACGGATTCCATCGCCCCTAACACTTGCCCCTCTATAACCAGGCCCTGGAGAGTGCCTGGGAGGTGGACCATTTCATCCAGGCATTTACTGCTTGGAACAATAGTTGGGGAGGCTGGCGTGAGCTACAGCTGGTCCAGCTGGTTAGAGATGAGTCCGGGCAAGCTTCTCCTGCTATTCACTTAGGAAGACAACTCAGCTGGGAAAGTTAACTAAGACCAGGATCCCAGACAACTGCATTGGCCAAGTGTCTCATGTACCGTTTTAAGGAAGGCTGCGTGACTAGCTGTGAGCAGGTGTTTTTCACGAGCGGAGGCTTATGTCGCTAAGTTGAGGATGACAGCTCTTTGTTCTTCTGTGAAAAGGCTAGCAGAAAGTCCAACCAGCACGAGGGCTGTACGCCAGAGAGCTGCCCCACCCAGTGCCCGAGAAGGGGAGGGTCTTGGGGTTTGTGCAGCGTGTCCTCATAAGCCAGAGCCCAAAGTATGTCAGCAACAGAAACAGCCTCAGGGTGAAGCTGTATCGGAGTGGGGACCAAAGAGTAGTTAGTTACCTCTGAAGCCCTGGGCAAACGGCAACTGTCACTCCCCTGGGAAGCAATGGATATTTAGAGGATGCATTTCCCCTCTGGTCTTGTTGAAGCAGAGTCAAGAACTGCCTAGAAAAATGCCCATCAGGGTTCTGTGACCTCTGAGGGAAAATGGTATCCAGGGAGCCAAGGGCCTTACCGAGCAGCGTGCTGGGAGCAGCCTCCATGAGTCACTTGTAAACCTAAAGAGCTTCCCAGAGGAAGGGTAAAGGAGACAGCAGACTGATGCTTCTGTGAGCACAGCCGCCTGTCGGACCCCAACTCTCAGGAGACACCCGACACCCTATGGTGTGGTGCCAAGATTCCCGGCCTCCGCAGGAGACAGCCCCGGACCCCCGCCCCAGGCTGGCAGGTCGCATACCAGCTCAGCAAACACACCCACAGCCTTTTCGAGCTTCGGTTCCCTTCTCTACAAAGCGGAGGCGTTAACACCTGCCCTGTTCACTTTCCAAACTGTTCTGAGGGACTGAAGGGAGAGAATAAACGTGGAAGCATGTTGTACACGATAGAAGCCTGTGCCCACGCCATGTGAGGAGGTGAAAGGTCACAGGGGTGAAAGGTCACCTGAACCTCTGGGTTTGAGCACCCACGGGCTCCTGGGACTCAATTTCACCCCCAGCTGGATCAGAAACCCAGAGCCTCCTGTCTCACTTCACCAAATCCCTGCAGAATAGTCCTTAAAACTTGGCTGTTGATTTGAATTTCTGGGTTCCCTGAATATTTGTCTAAAACTGGCCGGTCTTTACAAGCACCATAGGTGCTGAAAGGTGAGCTCTGAAAAACAAACAAGAAAGAATCTCCCACACCTGGGCCAGAAAATGTGGGACTACAGTCCAGGCACCCTGTCCAGACCTAGTTTATAAAGCAGGATCCAACCCCATCTCATGTCATCCCCCAGAAGGTCAAGGTTAAAAGGTCCCTGAGCCACTTTTGGTGGAGAGATAGAAGCCCAGACCAGCTGTCTCCAAAACCAAGGCAGGGTTGCATGGCGACCAGGTGGTCACCTTCCCAAAGACAGAAAGAAAACCTTTACCTAGGTTGTGCTTCCAGAAGGGATTCGCATTTTGCTCTCGTAAAACTATTTCCTGGCTGAGAGCTGACCTACATGGCCGTCCCTGCCCACACTGGTAATTGTTTACCACGGGGTGCCTGCTCTTTGGCCACCGTCCTTTCTCTGGCTTTCAGCCTGTTAATTGGTTTCCAGTGGTTCTGTTGCACCAACTGTACTGAATCCCTCCCTGTGATCTGTCTGCTGGCTTCCCTGAGATGCCCAGGAGAACAGATGCCCCCAAAGGCATCACACTGACCCCAAAGAGGCATCTTCCCACAGCCACCATCTTTCAAGAAGGGGTCATTTGACAGTTCTTGAAAAATATTTGTGACTACGTAGAAATGGAGAAGGGAGGCTACAGGGGAATGACGGAGGAAGGCAGGCAGGGCAACCCGATGGAGAGGTGCTCCCTTTCTTTCTTTCTTTCTTAAGACCAAAGAATACTCAAAGCAGAAAAGAGTCGCAAGGCAGAGCTGGGAGGGGAGCCATACTTATGGAGAGGCGGGGGAGCTCCGCTCTCTCGGCTGGGAAGCCAAGGACTCTACAGTTTAAGATGGGTCACAAATCAAAGCACCCTTAGATGGTCACAGGGAAGGACTCTGGTGAGGAGTCTGGATCAGAGAGGGAGAAGTGACTTAGCCGGTTAGGGGAAGCATCGGACTAGCTCCTCAGACTTTCTGGCTCCCACGCCAACGGTCTTTCCAGTCATCAGACCGATGCCATCGCCTTCCCCTCTAGAGCTCTGTGTGGGTTTTCATCTGTTTTATTCACAGCTGTATCTGAGTGCCTTGGAAAGAGCCTGGCGCCTAGAAAGAGGACAATAAATACCTTTGCCACCAAGGAGTGCCCTCTTTAGCTCCCCTTTCCTCTTGAAGCGTAGTGGTTCAGGCTGTTTTAGAGCTCTGACCCGTAAGTGCGTTACCCAGGGGGCTTCTTCACACGCTCATCGCGGTCCAGGTCCAATAACGTGAAGAGGGAGGTGATGAGGACGATCGGGGTGCTGCTCGTCACCGCGTGGATTACATCCTGCGGTGGGGGGGGGGGGTACTGCAGGGAAAGGAGGGCGTATGAAATTGTGAACTGTTCAGAGGTCTTTGAGTTCAGTGAATTTGGTGAGGAAAGGAGATGAGCCAGCCAGGGTGGAGCGACTTGGGGATCAAAATCAAGGCCAGGAGAGGAGATGAAGGGGCTCCAGCGTGCGTGGCTGGGGAGGGACGGCTCGGCTCAGGAACGCTGAGTCATGAGCTGGGGGCCCCCGCCAGCATCAAGGCAAAAAGGCTCGTCAGAGATTTTCTTCTGGTGTACGATTACAGAGGCTTGGGGACATATTGGCTTTTGTGACCTGCTGCTGGATAGCGCTGTGATTCATTCGCTGCCAGGACTCTGGTTAGAAATGCGCCCCAATTACAACAGTGTTCCTGCGGGAAATGTGATCTCCATCATGAAGATACCCTTTATAGCCCCTTTTTCAGGGATGTATGGGGCTGAAAAGAAGAACAGTCTGTGCTTCTCCATCTCAGCAGACTCCTGGATGCTGCCACAGAGCCCAGTTTTAACCACACACTTTTGGAGGAGGATGACTTTGGGAGAGCAGGACAGTAGCGATGGTTAGGGGACTGAAGCAGGTGGAAGCAGGACCCCGCTTGGGGGTGGGCTTTCGGTCTGGGGGCTGCAGCCCAGGCCTTCAGCGCTCGGCATCAGCCACACTGTCATCCGGAGAACCCAGAACATTTTTGCCTGGGATGAATGGGGCCACGTGATACTGCCCTGTGACTCAGCCAGGGCCCTGGGCACCGAAGGTTTTGTCCAGTCTTGGCCAATTCAGGACATTCCAATCCACAGAAGTCCCCGAGTCAGATTCCCTGGGTTAGAAAAACAAATGGCATGAATCGTTCCCCTTCCTCTAATCTGATTTAAAGAAATTAAATGAAACGCATGAGCTTAAAGGTTAACAGAATACTCACATTCACGGTTTAAGTCTCCACCAACGACCTTCAGTTTCAGGCAAGATGGATCATCCTTCCTGCTGAAATGATGGTCCAGGAGTCAAGGGAAGGCCCAGACTCTGAAGGAAGAGAATGCCACCAAGAAATCCTTTTGCTGTTTTAGGGTATCCATGAGAAACTAGAGGAAGATTTACCCTAAAGCTTAGCCATCTGTTGCAAGTCAACATTTAGGATTTTATTTCGAGGGAATGAAGTTAGGCGATGGCTTTCACCTTTCCCTCCACCCTGCAAACTGACACTGAATAATGCAGCGTGCATTTTTCCCTCCACAATCTACCCAGCCTGGATGCCTTTTAGCTGCAGACCTGGCTGGGAAGCGCACATGCTGTGCAATTCCTCATGGCCGCCTCTAGAGTGCAGGAAACAAGGGTGCTGCTCCCCACCTCCCTCTCCCATCCCTCTTCTGGGATCTGGAGACCTGGAAGGACCAGGAAGCACCTGGGGACCACAAAGGTGCAACATTCTCCTTAGGTCGAAAAAATGTGGGAGGGAAAAGCGCTGGGAAAGACTAGTTCTGGTAGCCCACATGCTGTTTCTCTTCTCTCTCCTCTGGGCACAGGTCACCTGTGGCATCTTCTGCTCTGTAACCCAGTGCAACGTATGTGGTCTTATCTTGTGCAGTTTCATGGCAGATTGGTAGGGGAGAAGGAGAGGGGTGGACAACTGTATTTGCTCTAGCCTTGCACCCATCACCAGGAGTCTGGCCAAGAACAATAAATAACTGAGCCTTCTCTTCAGATGTTGACTCCCACACATGTTCACTTCCACCTCAGAAGAGAGCTGAAATGCCCCTCAACCAAAACTAGAAGCTCTTTTATCTTCTGGTTTCTTTATTTCAGTGTCGGGCAAGGAATGCTGAACCAAGGCTCCAGTGACCAGCTTCTGTAGTGTCGAAGCTGCCCCTAGCTGACTGTGTGATATTTGGGAAATCCATTTCCTTCTCTGGTTCTCAGGCTCCTTTGGTATCAAATGAGGACAGTTGATTCTTTGGTCTACTTCAATGAATCGGCTAATTAAAAACAAAAAGAAAAGAAAAAAAGCAATGAGGGGCTTTTTTGTTCATTCCACTAGATGGCGCTGTGTCTCTAACTGCAGCTGACCAAGACCTGCAGCCATCCCGCGGGTATCTGTTCAGCGTTTCCACTTGGCCCAGCGCAGCAAAGGCAAGGTTGGCTGCAGCTCTGCCAGGACCAGACTGAGATGGTGCAATCAGGCTCTGCAGGTTGAATCAGGGCAGAACAGGAAATGGTCAGGAGCTTACACTTCAAAAAGCAATGTGGTTTTAAAGGGTGAAGCCCAGGTTAAGGTCGGACAGGCCAGGCACGTTCCTGGAGACAGGTCCTGCACTCTGAACCTCACGGCATCGCCTGTGTGGCCATATGCATCCTGTTTTCACCAGGACAAGATACCACAGGGTTCTGCTGCAGGCACGGTGCTGGATCTTCATTTGTGGCTCAGCTTTCTAGAATGTCAGCCTCATAGATCAGACGCTCTGAAGCATTAGGAAGAACCTTAGACCAAAGGCTCTCTGCCACAGAGTCCTGGCCATGGAGTCCCCTAGTGGTGGGGATCCAGGTCACCTTGACCGACACCTTTCCTCATGTCTGTTTAAGTCAAAGATGACAAGACTGACACCTCTTTCCTTTTAGTTACAATCTCAATGCTATTTTTTTTTTAAAGAGAAGGTCAAATAGTTCAAGTGAATAAATGTTCCAGAATATTGATGTTTTAAAGTGTAGTCAGTAAACCCTTCTCTGCATGTTTGAAACAATACAGTATTGTACAGTGTAAGTAAAAAATACTTAAGAGTCTTTTGTGGGAAAAAAAACTGAATAAATGTATCTAAAGCTATGTCAAAATTGTGTGCCTATATGTGAGCAAATATTAGAACATAAAGAACAAACAGAAATATGGTTTGGTTTATGGCATTTGTGTGTTACGGGGAAATTTTTCTCACATATAGCATGTTCTTAGTTTTGCTCTAATGTTTCAAAAAAATATCAATAGCAAATCTGTAATTAGACTGGGATCTGCTGGCTTCTAAAAGCTTCCTGTATTTCCCTAAAATTGTGTTTCTGCTTTAAAACCCCTTTCAAGTTCTCTGCCCAAAGGTCAGAATTTCCATCAAGTGTGACTGTTCCTGAGTTATTTTTAAAGATTCCCTTTCTCAACCTCACCATTGATGCTTTTCCAACTGATTTTTTTTTTTAAAAAAAAGGAATGTTTTGGCTAGAACAAAATAATTATTTGCTCTTTTCTCTTTAAATTGAAGGCAATGCAATACTGAAAAAAAATTTTTTTTCCATAAAAAAGAAGTCATCATCTCACCACTGGAAAATAACTACTTCACCGTGCATGTTCCCATCTGGGTGGTGGACACATATATGGGTATTTTCGTATAATTGTAGTCACAGAATACATGTTATTTTGCAGAACGCTTCTTTTTAAAGACTTATTTTAAAATGTGACCAATATCTGGCTGACATAGTTTCCAAAATGTCAGAAGTATCAGTACTTAACCCAAAGATCAATCAAGATGATAATCACTTAAAGCTAAAATGATATTGGGGAATTACATTACCTATCGCGACCTATTTAGTTCTTAGAAATAATGGTACTTGTGGGTTCTGATTAGTACAAGTGGTCTGTGAGGTGGCCAGCAATCCCGTAGCCGGACCCTCAGAGTGAATCACCCCTTCCTCTGCACTCCCCTGCGTATCTCTATTTAGCACGTTTGCGGTTCTGATTTGTTTAGTTTACTGTGTATCCATCTCTGTGTGATGAGCCGGGGCAGTGCATCTCTTGATCCTTCTATCTTGGTCCATTGCTGAGCACAGCACCACCTCACAATCGACAGTTCAGTAAGAGATTCCGATGAGTACATCTTCTTTTGTCAGATGGCAGTGGGCTGCCATCTATGGTAGAAGTTGGGCTTCTGAAAGAAGGTAAGAAATAAAAAGAAGTCATCCCCCAACTCCGAGTGTGAGGGAAGAATTACAGATATTTCTCCAGTACCAAGATTCTGCCTTCCATCTCCCACCTGGCGAGGACTGGCACCAGCCAGCACAGTCATATTTCTTTGCGTCACTGATTGCCCCGGTCCTTCTACAAACTCAGTGATATCCTTCACTGGCCTATGCAGAGCTAGAGAATCCCAAACAGTTTCATTGCTCAGGATCATCCTGCCTACCCACTTGCCCATCCCTCAGGCCGTCTTCAGCGGCCAAGGCTCCCTGAGAAAGGGCAGGAGGGATATCAATTAACTCCTGGCAGGAAAGAGGCAGGGGAGTCACTTCAACACCAAATGTATTTCTGGCTACCCCAAACGGTGCAGAAATCACATTACAGCACAGTCTCTTTGCTTTAACTACCCAGAGAACCAGTCAAGAACAGTGCTACTGTTTAATTAAAACAAATACAACATACACTACTGTTGTGTCCTTAAATTTTGCTCAGAGCAGCCCAGCAGATACCAGTAACGAGACATGGCAAGCCAGTAATTAAAACGTAGACTTTGCTTTCATGCCATTACAGGGTAAGAATGGACACGACTTGCTAAAATACTTCCACACCACGGTAATTACATGATACTTCTCTGCAAGGTTATATTAAAGCAGTCCATGGAACCCCAGATGCCAAGAAAAAGAGATACCTTTTAATAAAGCTCTATCACATCGACGTCTATTTATACTCTGCCTTGACTCAGAAATGATCTGAGGTAGCCAACAACAACAATGATGATAGATAAAAATAGCAGTCATTTGTGAGTAATTCTGACACGTCAGACGCTGCATAACAAGTGTTTTATTTACTTTGCCTATAATTTTACAGAAACCCTACCAGGAGAGGTATTATTAGGGAGGCAATGGGTGTTGAGGTTAAGAACTCAGTCCCTGGAGTCAGATTATTTGGTGTTAAATCCTGGCTCCATCACTCACTAGCTGTGAGACTTTGGCAAGTTGCCTAACCTCCCTGTGGCTCAGTTTATCCTATATATGATAGAGGTATTAGCAACTACGTGATAAGGTTTAGGGTAAGTGGGATCAGCGTGTAAAGCATTTATAGCACGCTTGGCACATGGGAAGGGCTCGATTAATGTTAGTAATGTGGCAGAGACATTTACTGCGCACTCAGTGGCCCCTGTGTTCCCTTAAACATCCAATCCCCCTGCAGTCAAGCAAAGCCATATGATGAGTTTGAGTCAATCAATGAAATATGAGAGGAAGTGACATGTGTCGTTTCTGGACACAGCATTTCAGGGACAGTGCATGACCTTTTAGTGCTTTCTTCCCGAACTCAGTGACCCTAGAAGTCACATGTTAGATGGTGGCAACACTAAATAAAAGTCATTTGCATCCCAGACTCACCAGATCGAGGAGGGCCCAGGTAATACACATCAGATTTCACACAAGCAAAAACTCAATTTTCCCTGTACTAAACTACTGATATTTCCAGATTTACTTGTTACAGCAGCATAGCATACCCTATCCCGACTAACACAGCCACTGTTATGTTATTCTGATTTCCTTCTTTTTACACTTTGAAGAAACCAAGGGTCAACTAGCCAAAGAAAGAACCTCCATTCAAACCCAGGTATCTGTTAAACTCCAAAAGTTGCATCTTCACATTAACATCTGCCTTTTCTGGAGTTCTGGGAAACTCCTGGATGCTACAGAAAAAAACTCATCTTCCATTTAAGCACTGATGAAAACACTAGAGATGGTAACTGTTAGGGCATATGTGTATTTGCCTCCTCTGAATCTGGACTGTGACCACTTTAAAAAATGACATCAGAAAACTGGGAGGGAGAGTAGCTTAGAATTCTTTTGTCGCCCTAAGGGGAATATACTCTGAATCCTAAAGACGAGAATTCTCATAGATGGACTGGCATGCTGGGGACATCGGTGGTAGGAGACTGGAGGGCCACAGAGGAGGAGCCTAGGTTGTCAGACTATTACAGGGGGATGAGAAGAACCCCAGATACACTGACCTGGGGAGAACTCAGCAAGCAGGAGGTTGGCCCACGTTCTCTGGCTGCCAGTAGCCTCCTTACCTGCCCCATCTCCAATCCACTCGGTAAAAATCCAGCATCCCTCCCCTTTCTTTGGAGGAGTCTCCGCAGGTATAATGTCATATGTTAAAGCAGAAGGCTCCTCGGGCAGATTCCCTGTGCTGAACAAGTGAGCACGGGAATGACCTTTCCACGTACTAGGCCGACTCACTGTTTCCCCTCGGTCTCCTTTTTGGAGGGCAGTGGACAGCACGCTGTTTCTGCGGTTCCTGCCAATCCTAAATGTCTATGTGTCTGTGAATGAGGAACAGAAGCAACATGTCCTCATGTGGGCCCGAATTTCACAGCTTAAAAACACCAGCAGAAGCAAAATGCAGTGCTCATTCTGTCCCTGTTTTTTTTTTTTTTTCACCCACAAAAATCATTACAATCCTACTGCCTGCCACACAGGGATGGTATGAAAATGAGCTCAAGTGCAATAAAAGACCATAAAAGCCTCCCATGAGATGTTATATCAGTGCTAAACATTAATATCCAGCCTCTGCCACTTGCTACCAATTTCTAATTTAAAGGTTCTACCACCATCACCTCCCTGGGCCTATGAGCTTTTGTCTTGACTTTCGCTAAATAACACTTTCACCTAAACTGAAGTTATTACTGTGCACTGTGAAAAATTAGAAAGTATGGAAAAATACAAAGAACAAAATAAAAATCACTTATAGGCCCACTCCCAGGGAACAACTTTAGTACAGTTATCATCTTGGAACATTTCCTTTCAGTCTTGTGAATGAAAAGTATCGCCTGCCAAATCAGTGAACTCAGGATGCTGCGGCCATCAAGTCATCAGCCACTACTTCACCACCCACCATGGTGAGCCGGAGGGAAATCAGGAAATCTTAACCAAGCAGGCCACCTGCTGCCAAGCCCTCTGCCACTGCAGCCACCCCCAGTGGTGCCACCTAAGGGGACCCAGTATGGGAAGTACAGGATACTGGCCCTAGCTAGCTAGGTGCATATTAAAGGGATGATTTCAATGCGCCCAGACTCTTGCATCTTCCCACACACAGAAGAGCACTAAATTCCTTAACTTGAGATATCTGGCTTTGTCTAATTAACAGTAATCTTTCAATGTTTCAACTACCTGGTCTTTGTTGCAAAACTCACATATATCCTGGCTCCTCCTCTGCCTCTTTGGAGCAGCCCCTCAGAGTGATCTGAGAGGCTGTCATCCCGGGTCTGAGTCCTCAGAAATGTCCGCCGAATAAAACATAACTCTCAACTTTCAGATTGTGTGCGTGTGGTTTTTTTTTTTTCAGTCGACTGTCTTCATCTATGTATCTTTTAAAATTTAAGTCACGATCAGGCATAACATACAATTTTATGTCCTACTTTAACATGACATCATAAAATGTTCCCACGTCTGCCCTTAAAACCTTCCTAAATGCAACATTTAGTGGCTGCACCAGTCTCCCTTGTATGGTGTGGGCTCATCTCCTTCACCAAGGCTTCACTACTGGACATCTCTGGTGTTGACAATGCCTTCCTACTATGAGTAATGCTGAGATGGATTTAAGCTTTTGGGGTGCTCCTACTTATTTCCTTAGGGTACCACTAGGTTGTACTGAAACAGTTTCCAGCAAATCCCCAATACTGCAAAAAGAGTGAAGAGAAACAAGTCATTGTATTTGATGTTACGAATGGCCTATCAAGTAGCTGGGCTCCTTCAGGGAGTGCCTCTGAGTAGAAAAGTGATGGATTCTGGAATAAAGATACAAAGAAAGAAAAAATCCTTCCGGATGCTCTTAAACTAGGGTTAAGATGCTGTTATATGGCGCCTCTTAACCAGAGAGCTATTAAATCAAAATCAGACATTTGTGTAAAGAGTATAATATTTCTGTTCAAGGGAAAGAATCTGGCTACCCACATCTTGCTCGTGATTCAACAGGCTCTCTAAAAGCCACATATTGCCTGCAGACATTAGCTGACAGACACAAAGAGCTTTGAAAATATAACCTTTGTGTGTCCTCCATCCAAAAGCAGAGCTCTGGGAAGCTTGGCTCTCGCCTAACCAGTTGCCAAGGATACCCTGAGCAGCTGCAGAATCGGGGCTCCATTAGTCCAAGTGCCCCCATAGGTTAAACACTTTTATCTCTTTCTTTTGACAGATTAATTCATATTAATTCAAAACAGGCAAAATACATAACGTGATCCGGGTTTCATTCTTTGTTTGCATCCGGTTACAAGAACCTATCTTTAAAAGAGCAAGTCCATCAAAAAGCATCAGGATGGTGATGTTAACGACATCAGTAATTAGAGCGGCAAAGCATCTACCGCACCAGGCACTCACGTCCATGAAAATGGTGAGCAGACGGATCAATCGTAACCAGTCAGAACCGTTTCTGTTGTGCAACCAGGATTAAGGCAAGTACAATGAGTGATTTCACCTAAAGTAATGTGATTAATTAACAACAAATGTTCATTAGGTGACTTACGTGGGACAAGCACTTGGCCAGGCGTTTTGTATTCATTTTCACCAGTCCTCACAACTACCCCTCCTCCCCAGGGAGGTGCTATCAGTCCCAGTCTACAAAGGAAGAAACTGAGGCTCATGGAGCTAACGTTAAGGGGCAGAGTGCACACTGGTAAGCGGCAGAGCTGGGGTTTGAACACGGCATCAAGTCCAGAGCTTCTGCTCTTTCTTCCTACTGCCTTCTCCACTTCCTCAACAAAATTGGTCAGGCTGACAATAATTCGTAGCCAGAAGCTGGGAGGTGGAGGTGGCCTAGTGCGAGACGCGGGGACCTGAAGGGAAACAGCTGCCCCAGGAAATTGAGAAACAGGAAAGAGAAGTGAACAGGCAGGTTCTCGGCCCCGTCAGCCAGTTCTTTCTAAATTGGGGGTGGGGGTGGGGTCACAGCATCGCCTGTACTGAAGGTGAGAGAGAAGTTTTGGCCCCTCTTACACTCAAGGATGCCTCTTGAGAACCCGCTCTTCAACTGGTCTTCAAAAAAAAAAAAAAAAAAGAACTGTTACTCTGTCTCCAAGGAACAGAGTCCAATTTTACTTTTTCCCCCGAGGAATTGCTAACCCCCGTCCAAACACAGAAAGCGCCAGAGCCTTTATATTGGAACCATTCTTGGGCCAAATCCTGTAAGAGGAAATTAAAAACAAACAAACAAAGCATTTCCCCTAGGAAATGGCCCTGTTTCTGAAAGTAAGAATTTAAAGTGACAGGAAATCATGAAGGAGCCAGAACCATGACAGGTGGTGAGGGCAAGCGGGAGAGGCCAGCGCACTCCTACTTACGAAAAGCAAGCGACTCCGCAGAAAGTCACTTGACGCCATGGGCCTGGTGGACGATACTGAGACAGCACCATTTAAGCCAGCGGGAGCCACCCGCAGCTTGCAAACTGGGGAGTTTCTCCCCCAACATTTACATATTTATTCAGTGCTGCTAACTCTTGAGCACGGCAGGAAGGATCCTAAGAAAACTGGACTGGAAGTCAGGAGTCTGGATTTCAGAACCAGCTCTGCCAGCGATGAGCTGGAGCTTACCCTCTCCTTCACTGACAAGAAGGCAGGACTGGAGACTATCTGAGGGCCCTTTCAAGTTTAATACAATGTGATTTAATCCAATGGGGCAAACATGTATTCCCCACCCATACTGTGCCAGGCACTATCCTGGCTTTAAGATGTACAGACTTGGTCCCTGCCCTAGGGAAACTCAGAGTCTGGGAGGAAGGGGAGTGTAAACAAATAATCCAAGTTGTCTGTGAAATGACTGCAGCGAAAAGCAGCGTGGAGTGGGGGCAGGATCCGTTCTGAATCGGGGGCCCCGGCAGGTTCGTGAAGTAAATGACGTCTAAGATGGGTTTCAAAGGATTATGAGGCATTTATTGATGGGGGAAGAGGGGAGGTGTCTGGTAATCGGCTCCCTGATACTTCCTAACCTGGAGTAACACAGATCTCCGTAAGCTCCAGGGAGCAAAGGAGCCAGGCCTTCGGTGGGTTCATGGGGCGGAGTGGGTGTGGCCCTGGAAGACAGTCCGAGATGATTCTGCTGGGAGGAGCCCTCGCTCAGTGGGCCAGGTGGCTGTCCTCTAGGGTAGGGCTGTTCCAACGTCCTTCTTCAGAGCCTTGGGGTTCAGGAGCGGGGCTGACAAGAGGAAGGCTGGGCGAGCAGGGCCCCAAGCCCAGCCCCCACTCTTCCCCGTGTCATCTATGTAAGATTTTACTTTCAGGAGTTCTGTTACTCAAACATTTTGGAAAATCAGTGCTCTCGGGCCTGAGTGGTGATTGGTCCACCGTGATCTCCTCCCAGAGAGCCTTGGACGTGAAAACCGTCACAGCGAGGTCCTCTCCAGGTTTCTCTTCTTGTCTCTGGAAGCTTCTTCTTAGTTGTCTTGGCGACTCCCCATTCCTCCTTCTCTAAGAGGCCATTCATTAAACGATGGAATTCCTCAGGGCTCTGCTGCAGGTCTGAGCGCCCTCTAGGAGGGGTATTTCATGGAATGCCACAGATTCACAGCCTGCTGTGGGCTGAGTGCTCCCGCTTCTCCAGCTCATCCAGGCTCCAGACCCACCAACCCCACTGGCCTACTTGACCCTGCCATTCGATGCCTCAAACTAAATATGGCCAGGGCTTGAATTATAATCGCCCCAGTTCTACTCTCTCCCCATCGCTCCTAATCTCAGTAAATGGTCCCACTATAAAACCCAGTGCTCAAGCATATGTTTAGGAACCATTCTTGCCTATGCCCTCTTCCTCACTACCAACATCCAATTAACCAGCAATTCTTGCTCATTCTAACTTCTAAAGGTGTCTCAAGCCTACCCACTTCTCCCACCCCCGCTGTCGGGACCCTAGTTCAGGCCAGCGGTGACTTCCATTTGGACCACTGTAAAAACCCCAATGAGCCCCCCGACTTCCCATCTGGACTCCTTCTGCTCAGTTCCCCACGCAGCTGCTGGGATAGTTCAAGAATACAATCTGATCATAAGAATCCCCTGCTTAAAACCCTCTAATGCCTTCCTCACTGCAAGAACAGTCCCAAATCCTTCGTGTGACTTAAAAGGCTGTGAATGACTGGGCACCGCTCCAGGCTCAGCTCATGAAATCCTTCCCTTCCTTTCTCTGCTCCAACAGGTGGGACTTTTCTCAGATCCTAGAACAAAACCTGTGCTCTCTCTCCCTCGCTCCCTCCCACTTCCTCTGTGCCATCCCTGCAGTGGAGACTCTGTTCTGGCCCCTCTGCCTAGCCATCTCGTATTTAAACTTCATGTCTCAGCTGAAACTTCTTTTCTGCAATGTCCATATAGGACTTGCCCACAGCGCTCAGAATTTATCTTCTGCCGCACTTTATGCACTTCATGTACAATCATTGGTTGGTCTGTCTTCCAAAGAGTCATGTTTCATTCAGTGCTCTAGAACCCCTGACCACTATAGTGCCTGGCATATAACAGATGCTCAATATGTATTTTTTAAAAATATTTTGTTAAACCACTTGTAATACCCTTCTCTTCTTCAGTGTAAACACCCGGACACCACCCACCGCCCTTCTCCAGGGGTCCCCTCTCCCTCATCTCACCGTCTGCTTCCCATCAGCAGGCTCTCCCATCTTATTTGCAGGCCTGGCTTCACAGTAATCCTCACACATTGTGTGAGATGCATGCAACCTAGAAATCAACTTCCTTTTCTCCCAAGTCATGCCTACGATGCCAGAATTCACCCACTATTATTATTTCTTCCAAAAATAATCGTCAAAACTCTAGAGTTCTGTGTCTAAGGTCCAGCATCCAGGTAAGCAGAAAAAGAAAAAAGAAGAAATATTATTTATAATGTCTCTCTGGTTTCAATTCTCCCTGCTACTTTTTCAGATATATACATACATACACTACGGGGGATGTGCTGGTTAAATGGTAATTCAGCTTAATCGGGGTTTATAGCTATTATGTGGGTGATCAGGGGCGAGGACAGGTAGGCAGAACAATCCCCTTACAAGTGTAAGGTTTATGAAGCTTCAAGCACAGAGAAAGAGAAACCTTGTTCTCCAAAGTCCAAATGCTTCCCTCCTGCTGCAGTGCAGCCTCTCGCTGGCACAGACCACGTGACCAGGGGCCCAGAGGCGAAGACAGAGGCCGATTGGTCCAGCAAAGCCTGCTTCGAAGCAATTAAAAAGAGAATGTCATCTCCTGGAGAGGCTGCAAACAAAAGGCCAGGGAGGCTTTTTTTCCCCTTTTTAATTGATCTGGGCTGTCAACTACTTCATCAGCAACCCGATCAGGTTCTAATTAGGACCCTCATTAAGTGCTTTTTAAATCAGAACCCCAGAGGGTGTGAGCTGGGAAGTGAAGGTGAGGGCAGGTTGGAGGGGACCATTTGCAAGAAATGTAAATGGGTTTCTTAACCTGAGGCCATGGCATAAGCTTTATTCTTGCAAGTGGATTTCCCAGTGGGAGAGTCCTGTGAACATTTTATTCCTGAAGCAAATGGTTCAACCCCTTATATTGAAAGTCTAGGCAGTAAAGCACGAAGAACTACTTGCTTAACAACAATGTGGGAAAATAGTTGGAAAATATTTCACAGGCAGGAGTAAAGGGAAAAAGCAAAATTGATGCTTTGGGCTCACAGTCTTTGCTCACATGTTCTCTGAGGGGCCTTTCTTTGACCTTATGAAATCCTTGGACTGTAGGCAACCAAGAAGAATCTTGGAAAGACCTTTCAAACCCAAGATTCAGGGACACCCAGCATCACCTCTTGTAACACCACGATGAGGCCAGCAGTGACCCTCACACGCACTCCACTTTTAAATTACTTAACTTTTGAGATGTTGTTGTGAACTAGTGGCAGTTGTTTATCAGCTGTAAGTTCAACTGCCAATATTAACAGTTCCGATCACGCTCAGCTCAGGCTGTGGGAAGGCAGCCAGACCTGAGCCCCACAAAAGTCCAATGTAAAGCCTTGGGAATTTCACTCTTCAAAACCACAAGTATCAAATTTCAACCGCAAAAGTTATTAAAAAAAAAAAATCAAGCACAGAGGAGAGGAAACATCTTTCTTTCTTTCCTAAACTCTCTGCTTCAAAATAATTTCTCCTTCTCTTGCCTTTGCAGCAGTCATAAAAAGGCATCAGATAAGAAATCATTTGGAATAGCTCCTCATAGAAGCAAGAATTTTTCACACACGTGTGATGAAAGGATTTCACTGGGCAATATGAGGCCTTATCTTAGTACCCAGGTGTTATCACACCACCTGCCTCCAGAATTTCCTAAACTCAGAAAGCAGATTGAAAGCAGGCTCAATCCATCTGGCTATAATGGGTTGAACCATAGCTAAGCTAGTATGAGAATGAACAGAACTGAAGCTCGCCCAAGACTCTTCTGAATCGAGGAGAGCGAGTGCATGGTGTGTGTGTGTGTGTGTTTGGGGGAGGATGGGTGTAGAGGGAGGAGGGCTGTGAATCCATCGTAAGACTCTGATTTGTTTGTGTTATAAACAAAGCAAGGTCACTACTTGGGAATATCTTGTTTAGCCATGACCTTATAGCACTGTCCCTACATGTCACATGGTTTAATGACAGAAATGAAAGTTGCCTGAAGACCTTAAAGTCACAGCATCATGGTGCCCTACTCCTAAGTCAGTCAGTTCTTCTGGAGGGGTGGGGGTTAAGAACACAGGCTTTAGGGTCAGACCGTCCTGAGTGTGGCCTGAGGAAGAGTTTTTTTCCCTGACTCCCCATTTCCTTATCTATAAAATAGGGTAACAGATCCTCTCCTTCGTCTTCTGAATACTGAATGAGAAAACATACGTCAGGTACAGAGCGTATGGTGTTGACCAGGAAATGTTAGCTCTCTCCCCACTTTTCAACTTTTCTGGTGCTGGCTCTCCTCTCCCAGTCCCCTCTCCTCCTAGAACCACGCTTTTTAACGCTAACCTTTGACATCAGAAAATATTTTTTTGTTGATTTAGTTGTCAATCAACTGAATCCAAAACACAAGCCATCGGTGGAATTCCTCCGCATATAATTTTCATGGGTTTTATGTTTCCCTCGAAGTCTTGTAATTCACATGTAAACAACCGAGATTTAAGGTACTAATCAAAACAAGTCTAAAAATGAAGCCCAGAGAACAATGGATCATTGTCCTCATTATTCTGGGACTTTTGCAGAATCCCTTTCTCCGTGTCTTGTCACCGAACTTCAAATGGCAGTTCCCCCTTCTCTACGCCCCCTCCTGCCTTCTCTGCGTTATCAGCCTTGACAATAGCACCTATTACAGACAGGCGGATGCCCTTACTCAAGGGCAGAAGTTGAAAACCAAATCGCTCACACAACTCACAAGCTTTGACAGACTGACTTTTGGAGCAGCCCAAATGGGCCATGCTCCAGTTAGTCATGCAAATGACAGGTCTGCCCATCCTCCTCAAAAACCACTTCAATTAAAAACAAAAAATACATGCAGCCCACTTCAGGGGCTCTTCAAGGCACTCCAGGGCTTGTAGGCCACTTTCAGAGTGGAGAGTGGGGAGTGGCAGAGTGGAGGAGGCTGGGGAGATAGCACATGGAAAAAGAAGGGAAGAGAAAGTGGGAACGGGACAGACGCTGAAGACTAGCCAAATGAAGAGGAGAGAAGGAGGAAGAAGAGCCAGCCAAGCAAACAGGACAAGTGTTGAGAAAATAGTGTGATTTCAAGGAAGTGGGGAAATGCAGAGGGCGTCCTTCACTACTGATGCCCAGCACGTACTGCCATGTGCCACGTCACCACGTGCCAGGCTCTGTTCTAAATACAGGACCTGTTATCTCGACTGCCACAGTGGATGGCATAGATATTATTACCATGCTTGGATTACAAATAATAAAACCGAGGTTCTGAGAATCAGTCTGCAAGATCACGCTGCTGTAAGTGATGGAGGGTGAGAGTTTAATCCGGGCCACGTGGCCCGCAAGCCATTCTCCTCTCCCACCAGTAGGGTGCAGGCCAATGCGCTCACTGTCGGGCACTAGAATATGGACATTTCCAAGTTTCCTGGGGAGTGTGCTCTGGATCACACTGTGGGGAGAGTGAAGGCCATAGACAGAGTGGGCAGAGGGATAGGACAGTGATGGAGTCACGGCTAAAGGCTTGGCTGATCCCACCAGGAGCCTGGAGCTGAGTTGGCCCCGCAGAGCTGTGCTGCAGAGGCAAGCAGGCCGTGGAGGGGACTTAGCCAGCCACCAACACTCCCAGCAGCTGGAGGAATGAGTGCTTCAGTCCTGGAGGCTGGGGATGGGGCTGGGGGACTCACCACAGACTGTAAGAGGAAAGGGTGGCTTCCCAACAGGGCATTTGCTAGGGGCTTGGTCACACGCTGGGGTTTGCCTTCCAGCTCGGTCATTTGTTGGATGTACAGCCTTGGTAACTTGCTCAGCTTCTCAGCGTCTCCACGTCTTCAGCTGTAAAACAAAGACAACCAAGCCCATTCCACAGGATGGGGGAGAAGTACATGAGATTGTGTACGTAAGGCCACATGGCTAAGCAGATGATTCCTCCCCAGTTGTGGAGGAATCTAATACTCTGCAGAGAAGGAACACGGTGAAGAAAAGCAAAGCTAGAAAGGGGGCTGCTGTCAATTCACGCAGGACAGACTCATGACAGGCCACTGAGGGAGACATCAGCCAGGAACTCATAACAGAAAACTCAAGCAAGCACTCTGCTGCTCCTGGGCAGGCCCAGTCATCAAGCCCACTGAAGTGCGACACATTTCCCACGCTTCCTCAAAAAAGACCTGAGTTCTAACCCCATCTTTTACCGCTTGATAGTTGCCTGAGCTTGAGCAAATGACATGAACCCTCTGAGCCTCAGTCCTCACCTGTAAAATGGGGTGGTGACATCTCCCTGCCAGCTTGTCACATGGCAGTGTTTCCCTCGGGGGGAAACGGGGACACTGAGACCACTGAGATTATTAGGTAGCCTGTTGACCTGGCAATAAAGTACACAGGGTCACACATTAGAATGTTGTTCTTTCCCCATTCCTTTTCAGTTGTTCCAGCTATGGACAGAGGAAATACCTGTTTGGATCCAGTAAGTCTTAAAGACTTAACACCTGCTAATCTCCCTCTTTGACAAAGAACAGGCTTCAGGTCCAGAGAATTATCCAGCTGGAACTGGACAACATGGCTTTGCCTTAACTGCATCTATTTCCCTGGTTATCCTCTAGTTAAGGCGAATAATCCTAACTACTTACAATACTGACAGCTTTTCTTTCGAAATACATTTATTTAAGTAATAATAAGAGCCAATTTTTAAAGAAAATTAAGTAATATAATGGTATAGGTGGTATACAGAAATGGCAAAAATTGTGACGATAGAACACAAATGACAGAGTTTTGGAGAACACTGTTGAAAAGATGCCAAATGCCTCACCTGCTCCTACCATATACTGGGTACTCAATAGATATTAACCATCATATTATAATTTTTTATTATTAGCCTTGGAGTTTAATTGCATAGCACACTGCCAGAGTACCCAGGAGTTCCCATTTTTTCCCCACAGTGCTCTGGCACTAACACGGCATCCTTTCTAATAGAGGAGGAGAGGAAGGAAAGGAAATAGAAAACTTGAATTCACAGCTCAGTTCCATCACTAGCCAGGTGTATAATCTCGGATAAGTCAAGTAACCTGACTCAGTTCAACCTCTCTGTGATAATGGCTAGCCTTTATTAAGCACTTACGACATGCCAAGGCCTTGTGGTAAGGGCTTTACATCAACAATCCTGCTTAAATCTCACAGCAGACCTAAGGACAGGGGAATACTGTCTTCATTCTACAGATGGGAAAAGAAAACTCAGAGACATCATCTGAGGTACTTCAGGTCACACAGCTGGGGAATGGCAGCACCAGCATTCAAACCCAGGTCTTTCTGGCTCCATTCCAGCCTCCCGGAGTTGATATGAGGGTTGAAAGATACAGTAAAGAGGACCTGCCTTCTGCATAATAGGCATTTGATCCAAGAGCTGTGGCTTAATATATTTAGAACATTCCTGGCCAAGGCACCAAAGGAATGTTCTTTCCTCAAACTGGGTTCAAGAGACACACAGGAGGAAAGAAGGAGGACCCAGCTGCTGCTTAGGAGGAGTTAAGTCAGTGAACATCCGGCTTCTGGCATTTGCAGGAGGACGAGAACTTGCATTCCCCTGATGATTTGCCTCGAAGAAAGACAGCTAATGAGGATGAGCATGGGTGGGTGTACAGCAGCGCATCTGCTCCTGCCAACCATGTTTTCGCTTTAGATGCTCAGGGCTGACAAAGAGAGCATTGAGGGGAGGAATTACCCACATCCAACCCAGCACAGGGACCAACTTGCAAAGGGCTGTGCAGTGCTGGCAGGTGGAAGGGGCTGAGAGGCACAGCAGAGGCCAGAAGTGGCTGCAATCAGAGCCATGTATCTCTGAAGAGCAAACACAGTGCGATTAAGAGGGAGAGTTGAGAGTGGTGCAATTCTCCGTTGCCTACACCCGCCAAGGCATCCACAGGCGTAAAGAATTGCCCTGATTTAAAGGAAAAGCGAGGTTCAGACTGCTGGTCCCAGATATCAGGTGCTGGTACTGTATAATCGATTACATTATTATTTATGAGGTTAAATACATATTTTTTTTTAAATCACTGTAAAAGAAAGAGTGCCTTAAAACTTCCATAGGATGGTGATGATTTTTCAATTTTCCTGAAAACTAGCTCTGAAAATAGTTCATTGGAGGCAGCACCCAGTTGAAGTGGGCAGGACATTGAAGTGGGTGTGGGAAGGCAAGGAGGGTTGGGGCGGCCAGCGCCGTGTTCCCGTCTGCTTGGCTAGGGAGAGAATGAATACAGGAGCAGCCTCGTGGGAACAGGAGAGGAGTGAGGACTGGGCAACTGGAGGCTCGGTGTCACAGACAAGAAAACCACAACTCCACAGAAGCATTTAGGAAATGGCTCCATTCATTTTGATGGGCATGAGCTGATAAATGTTGATTGTACTGGCTTGTGTGTGCGTTATGCAGATAAACCCAGAGGGGACAGATAATACTTCAGGGTCACCACCTGTCACATTCTAGTACCTTGCATTTTGAAAAGGGTTAAGAACGGCTGACATAGTCCTTAAAATACCTGAGTGGGAGTCACCAGTTTTGAATACCATTACTTCAGATCTGACTCATTGTGGGCAACGCTGATTTCCTATTTACAGAAACCACTTTCGATACATGAGAGAGCCTAGTTATTCAATTTACCGCCTGCGTATCTGTCAGATGTTACAGATGTCCAACGGCTCAGCAGATACTAGTCTCCCCCACTCATTTAGACAAGCTATGCTCTTTTCAGTTATGGGTCTTAAAATGGTGCCATTTGATGGTCTCAATCACACCAAATTAACAGATGAGTCATGTGTTATTAAAAAGACTTCAAATGCTGGAGGGAAAAATCCTGTATCAGAGAAGGTCAGTCCATCAGATGACAATCTTACCACGAGACAGTCCCACGCCAGCCCTTTTGGCGTTCAGAGATCAATGCGAATGTCGGGAGGAGGGTTTCCCCACATCAATGAGCAAGTGCAATTCTTGGGCACCGGCAGGTTTCAACTCAGCGCTGACAGTACCCAGAAAAAGCATCAGATTCCACAGGTTGAGGGCTCAGTCTTATAAGACTGCCACCCCTAGCCCCAAATTTAGATGCCAGTTGCAAGCCTAGGTTGTTACCTGTGCTTCTGACCAACTAGCTACAGATTGGAGGTGCCAATGACCTCTTCCCTGGAGTTCAATTAATTTGCTAGAGCAGCTCCCAGAACAGAGAAACATTTTACTTATTAGATCACTGGTTTAGTATAAAAGGACGTAACTCAGGAACAGTTGGATGGAAGAGACGCACAGGGCAGAGTCTGGGGAAAGGGCGCAGAGCTTCCATGCCCTCTCCAGGCCAGCCACTTCCCCCAGATCTCAAGTGCTCAGCTGTCTGAACCCTGTCCTTTGGGGTTTTTAAGCAGGCTTCATTGAGTCATGATTAATCAAATCATTGGTCATTGGTAATGGATTCAACTTTCAGCCCCTCTCCCCTCCTGGAGGGCAGTGGGTAGGACTGCAAATTCCAACCCACTAATCACAGATTTGGGTCTTCTGGGAACCAGCCCTCAACCTTAAGTGGGGTCCAAAAGTCCCTTCATTAACATAACAAAAGACACCTCTAAGGCTCTCATCATTTAGGAAATTCCAAGGATTTTAGGAGCTCTGTGCCAGAAAGACCAAATATAGATTTCTCATTATAAATCACAATATCACATCAGCCATCCTCCCCTCTCAGCCAGGCACACAACAAAAGGATTCATTACTCATGTTCTC
Organism: Camelus dromedarius; assembly: GCF_036321535.1. Classification (NCBI taxonomy): domain Eukaryota; kingdom Metazoa; phylum Chordata; class Mammalia; order Artiodactyla; family Camelidae; genus Camelus; species Camelus dromedarius. Next base: position 57,431,113 of record NC_087449.1, on the reverse strand, counting down.
AAATATGTATTTAATGCTCTCCTGGTTCTATGGGGTTTTCAGAAAGTTGAAAACTCAATGACCCAGCCAGCTCTCAAGAGATTACACTAGAAGACTGAAGATGTTTCAGAAGCTACATTTCCTTCACATACGAGACTGTGCCACAGAAGAAATGACTCCAGGCAAAAGGTAAACAAACACACAGATTCCTTCCTTTAGTCCCAATTTCCTCAAACTCTTCCGTCTGAAAATTGAATGAGTAAGGACCATAGTTTTTCCTACCCAGCCAGTACTTACTTAAAAATTCAACAGAGCACTGTTGTGCTCTGTACTAATATGCCTCATGGTGCTGTTACAGAATGAGGTTTGTTTGTTTGTTTGACCAGTCAACATTTAGAGGATAAAAGATAAATTGAAGTCAGTATTTAGACATCTGCCAAGGACTGTCTGTCTCTTTAAAAAGACATTTACAGTAGCCTACTATTTCCCTCCTTTTTTTTTTCTTCCTTGACTGTTGTTGTGATATTACTTGTGTAATAAATAAAAACTAGGAGAAAACCAAAAAAGAATCCAGTCTTTTTTTTTTAACCCATTTTTTTAATAACAAATTCAGAAAAAGTTAAATCACCAGAAGCCTAGATAGATAAACAATCCTGCCAAGTTAGCAGCCTTGCCTCCCAAACACACTGCTGCAGTAGCTGCCAAAGTGAAGCAGTGAGGCTCTTCTTAAACGGTAGCATATGACTGATTTACGGACAATGAGATAAATGTACGGCCCCCCAGACACCTTTTATCCATCATAAATCCTTCTTCCCTTCTGATTTACCTCCACGGAGACAATTCAGTAGCTCTGTGGGGACCTCTGGCCAGCAGAGCATTATAAGAGGGGCAGTGATGGTTGCAAAGAACTGAGCGGTCAAGTGCAATGCTCTCAGGCCACTGCACAAAACAGAAGAATGAAAAACCCCCAGCAGCGGTCTCTCTCTGCTCCACTCTATTCTCTACATCGCCACGCCGACCTTCCCTCCTGCTGTGGACGTGTATTGATTTGGGGCCCAGCCTTTAAGTACCCTGCTTCCAGCAACGATCCTGTTCTCTTTTGGAAATCTGCTCCTCCCGTGCTCTCATCCAATGTGGTGTTGGGGAGGAAATTTTCCTCTCCTCTTCTAGGTTCTTCTGGCTGGTCTGAGAATTAAATTGACATGAGACAGATTAACAGGAGAAAATCAAACAAAAATTTAATAATATGTGTACATGGGAGAGACCCAGGAGAACTGAGTCACTCACCACAATGTTGTACTGAAACCCTCACCTCAAATACCATTGTCAGCTAAAGGCACAAGAGGATGCTGGAGGTAGTGGTTTAGGACCTCAAAGGGAAGGAAGATGGTAGATAAATGATCGCTGGGCCCTGCAGAGGCAGTGGGACACAGAGAGGAATTATAACCGCCTTTGCTGGGTTCCTCCTGCCTACACACCTAGTTCATACTACAGCTATCCATGGTGATAGCTCCCTTCCTGGAACAGGTCCTCCATCTACATTCTTTAGGCAGTTAGGGGAAAGGTCAAAGCTTCTTCCTAGGTCTTTTGGGCCTTGTTTGTTTACAGCTCAAAATAATCTACATGCCAAAGAGACATTCTGGGGTGGCAAATTTAGCTGATCTCCCTGAGCTGGGAAAGGAGGGCTGTGATTTGAACTAGGCCTAAGCCAGCTGGCACACTGTATTCCTCTAGTGGTCCTGAGAGGTGCACAGGAACCAAACCAGTCAGTCCCAGCCATGTAGATGCAACCCCAGGACTGTTATTGGAGCTATCAGAAAGCTGACGATCTCTTTTTCCTAGACTTCAGCCTTGAAAGATGTGGCCCTGGAGCTGCAGCAGCCATCCTATCACCATGAGGAAAAAGCCTGGCAGAGAAAGGAGCCTACCCAAAGGATGCAGCCCAGAGAGATTCAGGAAGAAACCAGTTACATCATTTGAGCTGCTGGATCAAGCTCTGCCTAAAGTGGGTCTATCCCAGGACTTCCCAATGTGTCGTCAATAAATTCCCTTTGGTTAAGCCTATTTAGCATAGATTTCTTTCATTGGCAACTGAGAGTCCCCCAAGATATATTTCTCAGGCCACAGACTTGCAAATGTTACCACCCATGCTTAAAAACTATCAATGGCAAAAAATAAGTTTAAATCTCTTAGTCTGGCCCCCACAGCTATCGACAAGATGGCCTCGACTCACTTCCCCACCTTTATTTCAAATTGCTACCTTATATGAAACTCTTCTTCTGCCAAACTGGTACACACTTTGTCCCCTGAATATTCAGAGCTCATAAGCACCTTTGAAGACTCTTCTGTTTTTCTTTAAGAAAGAACTCAAGTCTCACCCACCCCAGGTTCCAATGATCTTTTCTTTCCCCTGAATTTTCATCACACTCACTGTCTTAAGCTTTTCTTTGGTAACTGACATAAGCTATCTTACTGCTCTCATTCTCTCAACCATCAGTTATAGGGCATCTATGTATGCTAGGCACACTGCTGGGTGCTGAGGAGACACGGTGTCTGTTCTCAAGGAGCTTGCAGACTAATGGGCAAATCAGTAAGCAAATCCTCATGCAAATAGTACTATATAATTACAATTAAGTTAAGAATCAAAAAAAGGTCAGGGTTTTATAAGGAGACATCATAAGGGAACCTCATCTAAATAGTTGGGGGGGCATGGAAGGCTTCCCTAAAAAAGTGACCATTGATGCACAAGAGCAGTTTGGTACAGCCAGAAGGAGGCACCTGGGTGAAGAATGGTGGGAGCTGGGATTACGGAATCAGCAGGGGCAAAGTCTGTGGACTGTCAGGGGGCTTGGGAATGACTCTGAATCTTAATCTATCAGCAAAGGCACCGGGAGATTTTCAGCAGAGAAGTGGCTTGACTAGCTCTATGCTTAAAAAGATTGCTCTTGTTGTCACATGGAAATGGATTAGAGGAGGGAGTTGAGAGACAGCTGTCACAGTGGTATGGAGGGCAGATGACAATAGTTTGAACTTTGGTGTTATCCATGGAGATGGAATCCGATGAATTCCAATTATATTTTGAAGGTAGAAGCTGTATGATTCAGTGATTTATTAGATGTGGGCAGGGAGCTATGAGAGACAGGAGACTACAAGGATGATTCCTGGGTTCCTGGCTTCAGCCACTAGTGAAGATAGGGAACACTGGAAGGAAAAGCAAGTTTGGAGGAAAAGGAGGCTTGCTTCAGGTAAGTTTAATTTGAAGTAGTTGTGGAATAAATGCATTAGTTAAGTAGACAATTGGATATATGGGTTTGAAGTTTAAAAGTCTAGACTCCAGATATAAATTTGGAAATCTCTGGCAAGTGGTAGGTATTTAGAGCCATGGAGGTGAATGGGTTCACCCAAGGAGAATGTAAAGTGAAAAGATGACCTGGACCATACCCTAGAGAATTCCAATTTTCAGAAGTTGAGCTATTGGCATAGAGGCGACACACATAAGAAATAGATAGCCCTAGTTTCCCAGATAGACTGAAACTTCTGGAGAACTGGAACTCTGCCTGGTCTATGTCTTTGAAGAGATAGTGCTTTGAATTTAATAAGTGTTAAAGAAATACTCATTGTGGACTACACCAAATAGAGGGCAAAACATGAGGCTGAGAATCTAAAGATGTGTATTCTAAAATTTTATGATTCTAGGTGAAAGAAAAAACCTTTAGTCCACACTCATAATTTAACTGAATGTGACAGACCCTTATTCATTCAACTAGTATTAAATAGAACCTATAGACACTAACACCGTATAGGGCTTAAGGAGAGAATGCTGCTTCCCACCTTAATAATTATCTTATTTAATTCTCACTACACACCTAAGAGTAACAAGCCTGCAGAAGGCAGTTTGTATGTGTGACAGTTGAAGAAACTGAGGTTCACAAAGTTTCGATCACACAGCCAGTAAGCAGCGGGGCCAGAATTCAAACTCAAATCTGTTCCTCTCCAAGCCTGTGCTTTTCCCTCTACTGTATGTTGTCCCTGAATCCCTGCTCAATAATTCACAATTTATAATGAAAGTTACTAACAACGCAAGGTGCTTTATGATTAAATGTCAAGACCAGAGCAGCGGACTGCATGTGCCACAGTTTAAAGAAAGAGAAGCTCAATATGATACAGATGGTTAGGAAGGTGTGGTAGACTAGCTGTACCTTGAAATAAGGAGAAGAGAGCTCAAGACTCAGGAATGCATCTTCATGGGACAGGGCAGCAAATCTCAAAGCCACAGCGCTAACACAAGAAACAACATTAACCTTTAGAAATTTTCCTTTTATGTGCCTCACACAGGTCCTTTGAGAATATGTTCCCAGAGTCAGGGGCATGTCTGTGATGATGTATACTGGACCAGGAGCAGGTCAAGCACTTAAATTATTTTTCACGATAACTAAAGGCCTGGAAAAGCACATAACCTTGGCTCTAAACAGCATTCACCAAAAGATGTACCAATCATGAGTAAAACAGACACAACACTACCTTTAATAAAATAATGGTGGTTGTCTGTGAAACCCCTATTTGTCCTAATTTAATTCTACTTGTATGAGATCTCCCACTACATTCTTTTCTCTCAATACTGCAAGTTCCTTGAGCGCAGGGACCATTTCATAATCATCTTCTCATGTCTTGAGGACCTAATACAATGTCTTGTCCAAGTCAGTTGTTGTATAAACATGTTTTAAACTAGGAGAAAATAAATATTATACTATGTGTCCATCAATGGAACACTGAGCCTTGTGAATGAAAAAGGGGAGCAAGGAGAACACGAAGGGTATTTTCTCTATTAGTGGGTTTTTATCAACCAAAAGGGGAAGGGAATCAGTAGCCAAAAGTTCCATTTCAACATCAACAATTTTCAACCTCCCAAATTAATTAGGAGATTGAAATATATTCTGAACATGCCAGAGAATTACACTCAGAGCAGTTACAAGTTACCAACTCACTTTAATCCATTTGAAGGTGCAAAGATATTCTGCATTACAAGGGCAAACTCGTAGCCATCTATTTGCAGGGAGCCAACCCTTTTCTCAGTTCTTCCAGTGGCTAATTGGATCCATTTGCAAGAAATCTTGCCAGGGAAAGTGGGGTGACCGGAGGCCAGGAAACAGCAAAGCTCGACCTCTTTCTTAATAGAAACGAACTACAAACATAAATGTGAGTTCCTAAGAGCTTACATTTGTTAACACGCTTAAAAGCGTGCCAAGCGCTTTCACTTCCATCATCTCAGTTGATTTCCCCACAATAATCTTGTGATTAAGTAGCACTTAAGGCAGTGCCTGGTAAGAGCTTAATCAGATTCACCGAACGAAGGCGGGGTGGGAACTGCTCATCCCATTTCACAGATGAGGAACCCAGGCTCAGAGAGGTAGAAGTAAGCTAAATTCCCTCCAGGGCTTCCTAAGGGGACAGGGCTCGGTCTGCTTATCGGTAAAAGATGCGCGTGCACTGAGATGATTCTTCAAGGGCTGGTCTGCTCCACGGCACCTGAGAAGTTCTACTCAGCCGCGTGCGCGGATCAGGGTGACGGCCCCTCGGGCACCTGGGCCCACATGGGGGTTTCGCGCTTTTCAGGTCTGCTTTGGGTCCCTCTGCTCCCCAATCCTCCCCACCCGCGCCCTGTGGACCCTCGAGGCCGATCCTCCCCTCGCCCACCCCGGCAGCCACATCCGCGGGTAGGGGGACGGCGGCCTGACCCTCGGACGACTGGCTCGCAGGCTACTCTAAGCAGGTGCAGACCCGGGGTTGGTATTGAGGAGACCACCACGCCTGCGCAAGAGACGCCTCCATTCCCGCCCGGGTGGGAACCCAAGCCCTGGTCTTCCGTTCCGGGGCCAAACTCTCCCCGCCTCCCTCTAATTCTAACGAGGAAGAACAACCTCCATACGAGATAGATAGACCTTTGATTACTCTTCCAAAACCGCTAGTTAGGAAAAGGAAGTTAACCTCTCAGCAAAATAGAAGCTTTGGGGAAGACAGGTTAAGAGCTACTGCCTGGTTCAAAATGCGAATCCACCACTTTCTATCTAGGGGAACTTGGGCTTCAGTTTCCTCATTATAAACATGAGTTAATGGGTTGATCCATGTAAATCACCTATGCTAGAACAGTGTCTGGCAAATAGCAAGCCTTGTATAAGTGTGAAGTTTTATTATCCCAAGTATTTTGCTGGACAAACGGGTTATCAATACTACCCTTGAAATAGCCTTTTTGATATTATTAATGTGTGATTAGGAGATTTGTTCTCTTCTCTTAATTGCCAAGAAGTCTTCTCTCCTTTATTTGAATATTTCAACATCCCTCATAATCTGCTAATTCAAGGCATTTTTCCAAAGGAGGAGTATTTTAGGTTGTACTTGCCTATAAAAGAAAGCCATAGTGTATTAAGACACTCAACTGGAGTTGTCATTTAACATTTGGTAGTGATGGCTCTCCCTATATTTCCTTCCTTTGTACAGATTTTTCAATAAACAAAAAAGCCTTCTTTGACTTCTGAGTCTATGGTCTTACTTTCTTTACCTGTAGTAGACTGCAAAAATCCTCCTATCCCTGTATGCATTCTCCTTTACAGTCTGTGTTTGCTGCATTTCCCATCAAGAGACGGGGTTCAGTTCTCTACTCCCTTGAACCTGGGCTGGCCTAGTGACATGCTTTGACTACTAGAATGCAACAGAAGTCTCACTGTGGAAGTTCTGAGCTTGGCTGTAACTCTCACTCCTTTCTTGCTGCTAGGGTAACCCACCATCCTGATTTTCCTAAGCAGTTTCTCAGGATATGGGATTTTCATTGCTAAAATCCCAATGGTGCCAGACAAAGCAGTATGGCTGGCCACTTTATTTGCTTCCCTGAGGCTGTAATCATCCTTGAGCATGAAAAATCCTGAGAAGAGAGTGGCCCAGTCAACATCCAGTTCCACCAACATTTGGCTCTTCCACTCCTAGTCTAGCTGCCAGATGGTAGCAACTCCAAGAGTTAAATCCAAAGAGACCAGCAGAACGACCCTGCTGAAGTTATCCCAAATTGCTCTCCTAAAGCATTGTGAGTAAATGAAATGGTCGTTGTTTTAAGCCATCTAATTCTGAAGCGGCTTGTTATGCAGCAACAGATAGGTGATCATTACTGTAACTTCTTAACTACAGGGCATTATGCTAAAAACCTAAGGAATAGACTCCAACTCTAAGGAGTGGCCCCCTTCCACCACTTGACCATTCCTTTCTCCATGCAAAGGATATTTACTGAATGCTTACTATGTTCCATGAACTGTAGCATGTGCTTAGTATCAGGTAATGAACAAAGCAGATAGGTAACCTGCCCTCAAAACTTTTGTTCAGTTTGGGATACAGATACTAAATGAACAATTATAAATTACAGGGTGATTTGAAAAGGACTTAAATTGGAGTGGAGGAGTATAAAACAGCAAGACATTAAAAAAAAAAGAAAGAAAAGGAAGAAGAAGGGGCATTTATACTCACTTCTGTAGAGTTATCCAGGTAAAATTATGTTGAACTGTGTTCAGGGCAGAGGGAACAGGAAGTGAAAAGGTGCTGGATCAGGAAGGAGCTTGATGAGTAGGGTATAGTAGCTGAGATTCAGGAGGAGGAAGAAGAGGCAGGAAATGAAATTGGAGATGCAGACAGAAGCCCAATCCTGCAGAGCTTTATAGGCACAGTGAAGTTAAAACACATTTACCCACATCCAGCATTTCAAAACATGTCTAGCCCCACCTGCCTTCTCTTAAAGACATCTTATGAGGCAACCATGCTAAATGGACAGATTGATAAACTAGAAGACAGAACACCTAAATCCATTTCAGCAAATAATTAAATCTTGCCAACCTAGGTTTTCTTATCTGTAAAAGGAAATAATAATTCATATCGAGTACTATGTTTCTTTTAGAGATGGGATGAGTATTAAGTAGGCTAGTATGGGAAAGGGCTTTGTAAAATGGAAATACATTTTATAAATATAAGGGCTATGATATTGAGGTGCTGGTATGCCCAAGCCCCACAGTTTTGGTCACATATTGTCTTTCCCCCCATCCCAGTAAGAATCATCAATGACTTAACCACCTTTTTTGCTCTGCCCATGGATTCTCCCCATACCATAAAAGAAAGCTTAGTCCCACTTTCTTACTGAGCCAACAGATAATTAACACACTATCTAATTTCTGGGTCATAATTTTTTGAGGGTTCTTCAGCATTTTGAGAGTATTTCAGCATCTGATCATGTATTTGTTCAACAAATATTTTTTGTGCCTCTATTCCTGTGTCCGGCACAGTCCTAGGCACTAAAGATACAGTCATGCCCAAGACAAAATCCCTGCCCTCAAGTGGGAGAGACACATACCAAAACAAAATAGTTCTGTAAACATAATGTCAGATAGTGATAAAGGCCACGAAAGAACAAAAAGCTCAATATGAAAATAGAGAGTGATGGGCAAAGGTGGAGGCCTCCCATTTCAAACAACAGTGTTATAAGTGAACTAATTACCAAGGCAGAAAAATTGTAGTCATTGTCCAAAGTTTTGGAGATGCCAGGGAACTGTTCTTTCAGCACCTCTCTCAATAGCTGAACTTCATTCACCCAGACAGTGGGCATTTCCCGTGGGATACTGTTCTGGCAGAATGAGAGGAGAGAAAGATAAATAAATGCTGGACCATTTCCCCAGGGAGATTATTGCTGGGACCATCGTAAAAATGTGCAATACTTCAGCACATTAATCTTACTTAGTGCCAAGTGAGAGCTGGGAGGTGGATTAGTATGGTATGTTTCCTCGCCAGTGCTCTCCCACTGTGAGCCAGTGCTCTACATGGTTACCTTGGACCTCTGCACCTTAGAAATTAAACTGCATGTATGGATGTGCCAGACTCTAGGTCCATATGTAAAGAATTGTTCCCATATTAGATGTGTATTTGTTGCAAGCCATATGAAAGAGATTTTGGGCACAGTGTTCTTTCAGTGAATGGATATGAAAGAGATTTTGGGCACAGTGTTCTTTCAGTGAATGGAAGTTACACCCAACGTATGATGCAAGTGGTGAATTGTTTAAAAGACCTGTAACCCTAGTGTTTCTATAAAATGCTCTAAGCTTAGGGTTCTGGATGTGGTCGGTAGAATAACGGGGTTCCAAAGATGTCCATGTCCTAATCCCCAGAACCTGTGAATATGTTACCTTCCACGGCAAAAGGGACTTTACAGACGTGATTAAGAATTTGGAGATGGGGAGTTTGTTCTGGATTATCCCGATGGGCCCCACAGAATGACAACAGTCCTTATAAGTGAAGAAAGGAGGTAAAAATCAGAGTCAGAGTGATGCAGCATGAGAAAAACTTGACTGTCCATTGCTAGCTTTGAAGATGGAAGAAGGGGCCATGAGTTAAGGAATGCAGGCAGCCTCTAGAAGCCGAAAAGAGCAAAGAAATGGATTCTTTCCTAGAGCCTCCAGAAAGAATGCAGTTCTGTGAATACCCTGATTTTAGCCTAGTGAGACCTATTTTGGACTTCTGACCTCCAGAACTGTAAGATAATAAAGCTGTGTTTTTTTAAGCCACTGAGTTTGTGGTCATTTGTTATAGCAGCCAAAGGAAACTAATACAGGCAGTCGGCTTAACACATTTTTGGAAGAAAGGGAAGAAGGGAGAGATGAAGAGAGGAGGGAAGGGAAGAGGTTAAACTGAGGGAGGCTGAACCGGCTAAAGGAGATGGTCTATAGGATCTGTTACAGCCTAACAGCCTCCGATGCTCTGTGTGGCAAGAAAAGCCTTGAAGTCAATATTTACTAAGGGGGTGTCATAATCACTCTGCTATTACTTGCATTGCTTTACTGCAGGTCACCTTTAGCCTTCATTTTAAAGCACTCAAAATCAAACACACTGCTGGCCCCAGAGCTCTTGCAAACATATGGAATGGAGATCCTCATGGCACAATGGAAACATTTTAAATGTAGATTAATATTTTAATATGAGCCTAACTCCAGCAGAGTAATCTTCTGTGCTGTGCTGCGTAGCAGATCATGGGGGGAAACTGGGATTGGTTTGGGGGCACTGCCCAGTCATCTCTGTATCCTGCATCGCCTGTATCCCACGGAGCCAGGATGAACTTTGCTCCTGGGTGGGCCAGCAAAGGAGGGGATAGTGTCCAAGTACAGAGACGGCTGCTGTGTGACAGAATGTCCTGGAAAATGGCCCGCTCTAATGAGGCTTGTTTCATCTAGTTTTTAAAATTTCTCTCTAATAATATGTATGAATCAAAAATCCCACGAGGCTCCTAGTTTTATTGAGTTTTTATCTAGTTTTATCTCCTCAGCCAGATATTAATGAATCTTTTTTAAAGCCCAACATTAAATGGATGCCAAAGAGCCATTTTGCTGTGAAGGGCATTTAATAACTTTGAAGTTTGCTAATGTGAAGCATTTTCTTATACTTTTGCTTAAATGTTATTTAATTTTAGTTTATCTTATTAGGTACCCTTAGATACTAAAATAAAATAAAATAAAATAAAAATCTCTCCAATGAAAACAAAATGTCCGTCAAATTCTCTCTTTCTTTCTCTGCACCAGCAAAAGTTGTTCTCTGGATGAAAACACTTCATTGCTTATGATTTGCCCACTTTTTCTCTGCCAGGACTGCCCCACACCTCATGGGTGGAGTCAAATGGCAATTCTTCTGCCTCATTCATGTGTCAGCTTTCAAGTATCCTCCTCAGAGAGACCATCCTTGACCCGTCGGACTTGGCACAGTCATTCTGTCATATCCCGAGTTTGTCTTTCTGGCATTCATCACTGTTGGAATAATTCTGTTTATTGATTTGTATGTGATCTGTCTCTCCTTTGCTTTTCCCCTCCCAGCTTGAATGTCAGCCCTTTGAAAGCAAGGACTTCATCCCTTTTGAATGCTGCTATGTCCCCAGTGCCTTCAATAAGTCTTATTCCTACCTGGCAATCACACCCCCATATCTCAACCACCCAGTTATGGGATGAACTGTGTCCCCCTCAAAACTCACATGTTGAAGTCGTAACCGCCACACTTCAGAATGTAACAAACAGTGTTTGGAGATAGGATCTTAAAGAGGTGATTAAATTAAAACGAGATCTTTAGGGTGAGCCCTAATCCAGTAAGACTGATGTCTTTATAAGAAGAGGAAATGGGGACACAGACACACATAGAGGGAAGACCACAGGGGGAAGATGGCCATCCACAAGCCAAGGAACAGGTCTTTCCCTCATGGCCCTCACAAGGGCCCTGCCAACACCCTGATCTCATCCTGAACTTCTAGTTACCACAATTGTGAGGAAATTAATTTCAGCTGTAAATCTACCCAGTCTGTGGCACTCTGTTACACCAGAAACTGGTACATATCACTGCAAAGAGAACCAGGAACTTACAAGAAAACACTGGATGGAGGGTCTGTGACAAGTTCCTCTTTATCAGCTAAGGTGCTAGCAGGAAATATGCAGCATATGCAAACTGGGTAATTTCAGGTAAATTTAATAAAAGAACCAGTTGTAGAGATGTGGGCAGGGCTGGGGGCAGCATAAGGGAGGGTGCAACATGCTGGGGCTGGAAACCACAGGCTGCCAGGGAGAGGGCAGGGAGCAGTTAGCAGGAACCCTAAGGGAGAGAACATTCTGTGGAGACAGTTGCCTGAATGAAAGCTGTGACCTTTGGAGACCAGCCAGCTGGCCGTGAAACTGCCTGGAGGGGGCAGGAAAAATCATCCCCACTTTACTCTCTCTCTTCCCTCCTTAACCAGCCAAGGCTCAAAAATGGCAGAACTCACAGATGCGGTCCATGCCGTCCAGGCTTCTGGGGCAGAAAGCAAAATGGAGTGGGGGTCTGGAGGGCCAAACGGAAGATTCCAGCGCTGAACCCTCTTTCCACTATTGTTGTTGCATTCCTCTTCTACTTGCTAACTCCTGCAGAAAAATGAAGCAAATCCACTCTCTTTTTTTCTTTTGTGTATGTGTAGATAGATAGATAGATAGATAGATAGATAGATAGATGATAGATAGATAGATAGTCAGTTTACAATGTTGTGTCAATTTCTGGTGCACAGCATAATGCTTCAGTCATGCATGAACATACATGTATTTGGTTTCATATTGTTTTTCAGCAAATCCACTTTCATCTTCACCCCCTGCAGGCTAGGAACGTCATTTCTAAACAATGCTCTCAGCACTGAATTCCACTGCAGACCTCCAGATGAGCCCCTGGATTGAGTTTTCCCCATGCTTTCTTGGGAACATGTTCTGAGAAGGATAGCAGTCTCCGTCCCTGCATCACACGGAGTTGAGCCCCAAAACATTTACTCTACAGGCTTTTTGGTTCCCCCGCTGTGAAGACTGTCCTTCCCAGTCTCTCTCAGGCAAGATTCATCTTCTGCAAGTTTTGCGTGAGTAAGGTGCCTCAAAACTGCTCATTTATCAACAATGCCTAGGAAGACTCAGAAATAGAAAGCGTGGGTGGCTAACATTTACTGAGCATCTATTAAGTGTCAGACAGTTAACTAGCTTAATCTTTACAAGAACTATAAAGTAGTATTATTGTCCAGGCTTTACGGATGAGGAAGTCGACTCAGAGGAGTAACTCGTCCAAGGTCACATGGCCAGCAAATCAGCAGAGCTGGGATCAGAACTCTGGGGTGTGTCACTCCGGTGTCTATGTCCTTCCCACTCTACCAGATGCTTTCCAATCAAATGAAATGGCTCAAGACAAAAAAAGGAAGAAAGAAAGAAAGAAAGAAAGAAAGAAAGAAAGAAAGAAAGAAAGAAAGAAAGAAAGAAAGAAAGAAAGAAAGAAAGAAAGAAAGAAAGAAAGAAAGAAAGAAAGAAAGAAAGAAAGAAAGAAAGAAAGAAAGAAAGAAAGAAAAGAAAGAAAGAAAGAAAGAGCTAAGAGGTGAGAGAAGAATCTAAGAGTAACAATAATGCCAGACATGTATTGAGTATTTCCCATCGGCCTCGGCACTCCAGTTCATGGGAGTTATCCCATTAAATCCTCAAAACCACCCTAACAAGGTTTGTGCTGTTATCTCCATTTTGAAGATGGACCTTTTAGGAGTTGAATGACTTGTTCCAGGTAAGTCATGGCTCACAATCCAAATCCCAGGTGGCCTGACTCTGGATGCCAAGCTCTTTGTGAGATCACTGCAAAGAACAGAATTTTTTTTTTTTAAGATACTACGGGGTTTATTTTGCTAGTAGAAATCTGATTTCAATTTTTTTTTGTCAGTTTACAATGTTGTATCAGTTTCTGGTGTACAGCATAAAGTTTCAGTCATACATATACATACATATATTCCTTTTCATATTCTTTTTCATTATAGGTTACTACCAGATATTGAATAGAGTTCCCTGTGCTGTACAGTAGAAACTTGTTGTTTATCTATTTTATATATAATAGTTAGTATCTGCACATCTTGAACTCCCAATTTATCCCTTCCCACCCCTACCCTCCCCACCCCCAGCAACCATAAGTTTGTTTTCTATGTCTGTGAGTCTGTTTCTGTTTTGTAAATAAGTTCATTTGTGTCTTTTTTTCAGATTCCACATATAAATGCTTTTTTTCAGATTCCACTTACAAAGTGCTTTCTCTTTCTGGCTTACTTTACTTAGAATGACAATCTTCAGATCCATTCATGTCGCAGCAAATGGCATTAATTTATTCATTTTTAGGGCTGAGTAGTATTCCACTGTACATATATTTTTCATAGCAGCACTATTTATAATAGCCAAGACATGGAAACAACCTAAATGTCCATCAACAGATGACTGGATAAAGAGGTTGTGGTAAAGAATGGAATTTGATGAACAAGAATTTAGAAGGTGGCTGGAGAAGGGAGGATCCCTGTGCACGGAAAATGCAGCCTGCCCAGGGTCATCTTGCTGCTTTGCATTGAGTCAAGAGAGGGAGGGGAAAGTGTGGCAACAACTGCTCAGGGAATCTTCCAGAAAGAGCCCACTCCCAGTGCTCAGAAAGATTAAAGGAGGCTGACTCGAGCTCAGGTTACCCATCCTCAGCACTACCGACATTTGGGGTGGGATAATTTTTTGTTATGGGAGGATGCCCTGTGCACTGGAGGATGTTGAACAGCTTCCCTGGTCTCTTCCCTCTAGATGCCAGTTGTGACAACCGAAAGCGTCTCCAGACTTTTCAAATGCCATCTAGGGAGTAAAATCACACACCACCCAACTGAGAACCACTATTCTCGCTCAGAATGAGCATGAGGAGTAGGAGGGAAACTCAAGGTAGAAGCTCTTCATCTGGAATACCCAGAAGTAAAACTTCTAAATGGAAGGGATGACCACCAGAAACAAGGCGGAACCTAGGACAAGGAAAGCCACCAAGAAGACTACAGTTTGATGGAAGGGGCACGGACTTTGGCATCAGATGGGCAGGATCCAAATCCCTATGTTTAACTTATTACTTATTACAAGAGAGGACAAATTGCTTCACCTTGCAAAGTTCCAGTCTCCCAGGCTACAAAGGGTACCTAAAAATATCTACCACACAGGGTTGTTTCCGGGATCAGAAGATGTGTTCCCTTATGTGATTGGGGTTCACAAAGCATTAGTCTCCCCCTTTCCTTCATTCCTAAGACCAGCAAAGCCAAGGTCTGCATCTGGGCCATGTGACTGCGATCCATTTTCCTGAATACATCTCACTCTAATGAAGTTCTTTCTTGCCCTGTAAACAGCTGGCCAACGATGAGTCACCAGAACAGGAGAGCCTACTCCAGAGGATAAAGGAGAAGGGGCATTCCAAGCAGGAAAAATAGCATGTGCACAGAAGGAAGGGCAAAGAGGAATGATGGACTATGGGATATGTGGGAACAGCAAGCTGTCTGGGGAGTACAGTAATCCCAAGAGCTGAGACTAAAAACAGATTGGAATCCAATTTTGAATGGCCAGGCTCTCACTGTTTATTTGCCAAACTCCTATTCATCCTTCAAGACCCATCCCGAAGAAGGAAAAATAGATCTAGTTATATGTGGGTTTGAAGCATTCAGAATGGAGTAATCCCAAGAGCTAGGACTAACAGGGAGTTTGAGATCAGCTTTAGAAAGGTCAGGTCCTCACTTTATGTGAAAACTATTATCCCATTGTCATCCATCCCAATTGGCAAAATGTCATCTTCTTTGTGATACCTACTCCAGCTTTCCCAGTAATCTGCTCACTCTCTCTTTTCTGTGCTCCCACCACTCTTCTAATAATGTCTACACTGTACTGTAAAAGGTTGTCTGGCTCCTCTACCAGGCGCTATGCCCGAAGGTAGGAGGAGGCTGTGTTGTTCATCTTTATATTCTGCACGCTGAACACAGAGCCTAATATGGCCAATATTGCCAGTGACCTACTCAATATCCATTCTTCCCATCTTCCTTTCTAACAGAATCCCAACTGGGCAACATGCTTATTTAAAAACATTCACCCCCGCCCAAGACCCCTTTGAAGCTCAGATGCCACATGACCTGATTTGGACCAATAAGATCCAAGTTGAATTCTATAGGATGAGTTTCCTGATAAAGGATTCCAGGTGGCTCTTGGCCTTTGGCCCTTCATTCCCACCCACCCTCACCCCATCTTCCCATCTGGAACCTTGGACTCCATACCTCAAGGTGGAGCAGCCATCTTGTGACCATGAGGATAAAAAAAAAAAATCACACTGGGGATAGCTGAGCAAGCATCTGGAGTCATCAAGGACTTCTTTGAACAGCTGTGAGAGCCTGGGACTTCCCTCTTCTGGACTGGTTGTCAGGTATAAAAATCAAACCCCAATTTGGTTAACCTCCTGGACAGACTTCTGCTACATGCAGCTAAATGCAATCCTACATGCTACATCCTGGACATCCTGGCACATAGGCAAAGCTTAGTAAGTTCTGATGATCCAGTTGAAGGGCCAGATCTGTCCCTGCTCAGCTCAGGCTCCTTGGCCTCCACTGGGCCAATAATGATGCGCAAGGCATGCACAATTGTGATGGAATCCTTTTTCTTCTTAGGTTAAAAATTCTCAAATATTCCCAGTATCCTTATTATGGCAAGGACCTGAGACCTTCCTACTTCTGGATCACCCTCCTTTCTCAGAAGAGGCTAATTTTGGAGACTATCCCCAAGTGGTTGATGTAAATTTGGGGGAAATCTGTCAGACTGTGCTGTGGGTATAAACATTGACTTTGGGGGTCAGTTGGACCATTTGTATTTTTCTTTCTTTCAATACTTATTAAACAATTGGTCTGCCACTGTGGTAGGTACTACACTGAGAACTGGGGATATGTTTGGGGGTGTTGAGCAAAAACAAACCCTTCAAGGAGATTATGGTCTTGTGGGAGAGACAGAGCCTCATGAAATATCAGCACTGATGAATACTTAATTATTAAGGGAGATACGTAGCACTAGAGAATGCTGGAGCATGATGAAAGGATCTGTTTTAGCCTGTCTTGGTGTTCAGGGAAGACTTCCTGGAGAAGGTGGCTTTTAGGCTAACATCAACAGGTGACCTGGATTCAAATCTCCATTCTGTCATTTACTAGCTAACATACCCTGGGCAAATCATTTAATCCTTCCAGTCCCTCGTTTCCACAATTAAAACATAGGATTCATAATATTTCCCACTTAGGCTTAAATGAAATAATGTTCATAGTGCTTGGCTCATAGAAAGCACTTCTTAGAAGGTTGCTGTTATGATTTTGTTTCAGTCCAAGCCCCTAGGCTGTTTCTGCCTGGGGTCAGTGTGCTCAGCACCAGCACTCACAATAGATCAGATGCTGTTGATCTCCGCCAGTTCAAACCTGTGAGGACTCGGCTCAGGAAATCATGTGCTGGGAGAGGATAAGAACAAGGCTTAGGTCAAGGTGAAGGATAATTAAGTCCCCAGGGCTGACCACAATAAGGTCTCCATCTCTGATCTCCTCTCTTCAGCCCCCTGCTTAGGGTCCCCAGTTACCTCGACACTTGACTGATGCTGATCTGGACAGAGGGATGAAGGAGGTATAGTGAAGACCATCCCCAGTGGTACCCCGGGGGAGATTCAGACATACAGGGTGAGACAGGGCCACGTAGTGCAGGACCAGCTCTTCAGCCTCCAGCATCACTTCCCCTGTACGCCTACCTGAGGGATATGGGGGGTGCCACACATACCAGAGCAACTCAAGTGAATCTGCCTCCCTTCTTTGAGCCTCAATTCCCTCATCTGCAAAATAGATAATTAGGTGAAATTAGTGGTTCTTGAATTTTGCCACATGTTAGAGTCATCTGGGGAGATTAAAAAAAAAACTCAGCTGCACCCCAAACTCAGAACCTTTGGGTGGGACCCAGGCAGCAGCATTTTTCAAGCTCCCCAGGGGCAGGTGGGCTGAGAAACAGTGGGCCTGATGGGGTCCTTCCAGCTCTGAGGGTGGGTGCTACTTCCAGCTGTGTGACCTCACAGAGGAGATTCGAAAGTCTTGTGCCTTTATTTCTTCATCAGCAAAGAAAGGGGAATAACAGCATATCCCTCACTGAGGTGTTACGGAGGATAAAAAGGATTAATTCCCAGAAAGCGCTGATAACAATGATTGGGCACCATGCAAAGCCTCCTGCCGCGGGAACTGGTGGCTGTCGTCTGCCATTCTTGTTCTTGATCCTATTGTGACCCTGAAGGAGGACAGGAAAGAGAAGGAGGAAGAGGGAGGAGGAGGAAAAAGAGACTCTGTCGGTCTGTCGCTTCTCCCCAATATGCCCATGACTCTCACAGCAGCAAAAGGAGAACACATTCAACTCTGACACCCCAAGGAACCCAAAAGGCAAGAGGCATTGGCATTTGAGTTTACGCCATTAGTAGGACAAGGGATGGATGAGCGCAGAGAGCCAGTCAGCTGGCCTTGGTGTTGCACTGCCCAGCATCTTTGGAGAACTTCTAGAAGGGATCTTAGACATAACCTAGTCCTAACTTCTCATTTAATCAGTGAAGACTCTGAGGCATAGAGAGGTTAAACAATTCACCCAAGGTCACACGGCCTTAAGCCTAGCCAGGCTTCAAATCCAGGCATCGCTATTTTTTTTTCAATTTAGTCTAGAAGTCATTAAAAACAAAACCATAACGTTCTGTAGCCTCCTCTCAGAGGACAAAAATCCACCAGCATTAATCAGTCTTTTGACTTTGGCAAGGATGCCTTATCTCTTTCCTCTAAGCAGACACAGTGCCTGCAGCCGAAAGAGCAATCGTGATAATTAATAACAATATTTTGCACTTGGAATTTTCCCTGGCAGCAGCTGCTCTGAAAGCACCTACTCATTCAGCCACACAGTATCAGCCGATCAATCAGTCCGCAGGAGCTCACGGAGCATCTGCTGCCGGCCTCTCAGCCTGTGCTGGGTGCTTGGAGGGACCCAGGAGCACAGGAAAGAGTTCCAATACTCAAAGAGCTTGGGGAGGAAAAATAAACCCCAATGAGAGGCTGTCACTGACAGAGGCACCCGGCGTCTGCAAGATGAGTCATAAAAGTCAGACACCATTCCAAGAGCTTCTGTTTGACTTACCACTCTGTTTCTTTCATCTGGGACCATGCCTGAAGTTCATTGGCCAAAGGTAACTAGCATTCATTTAAGAATGATGCCAGATAGCACCTAATGCCCAGGAAGGTTTAAATGAGTTAAAGCATGTAACGCTTTTGGAATAAGGTCACACATGTGGTAAGTGCCCCATCGATGCTAGCCGTTATTAGTGTTGGTGTCTGTATCAGCAAGGTCTTACTCAGGAAACAGATGGAATGCTCAAAAGTTTTACCAGAAAGAGACTGTAGGGAAGTGGCTGTTTATGAGCTGTGGGCAGGGTTAAGGGAAGCTATGGAGGACGGTGAGGAGCCAGCAATAGCAGAAAGTTACCGTCATTCCAGACCTCAAAGGACAAGGGAAGGGGCTAGCTGCTGGTGAGAGCTGGGACCATAGAAGAGGACGCTCCACAGGGTTTGTAGTCACAGAGAAAAGCACTAGGAGACACCCCATAGCCAGGCAGGAAGAAGTGGGCAGAATAGAGACCCCATCTCTCTTTCTTCCTGCCTTCCGCTCTCCTCTTGGTATGTCCATCAGGGAGCCAGAGGCCAGTGGCAGCTGACTGATGGGCTTTGCAGTGGTTGGCCTCTGGGGACATAGAACAGGTCAGAGAAGAGCAGATAACAAACCCAGCAAGGGGTAGTAGAGATGGGAAAGGGGCAAACAGAGATTAACCAAAGTTAAACACAACCAATAATTCAATATGGTGGTGATGCTTTGGTGCGAGGGTACTTTTATGCCATTAGCCCTGAAATGCTGCAGCTGTATTGTTGCATGTTCTCCACAACTCAGTTCTTTCTTTCCTGTTTTCACTTTTCTGGAGAGCAAGGAACAGAATACCTGCTACTTGGTCTAGAATTCTGGCAATGATCTTGAAACAAAAGCGTTAAAGCTTTGAAACATAGACCCTTTGAAATCGGAAGTAGGTGTGGAATTGTGGACAAAATTATCTCCACACGTAAGTGGCCAAGGAGGGGGTCCTGATAAAACTGCCCTCACCTCTACCTGGAGCCCCTCTCTCAGCTGTGATCTCTCCTCTCTGGGAAAGGGGGTCCCACACTGGGCTTACTTCCTGCTTGTTCAGCCACATGGAGGTCTCTCTCCCTTGGGCTCTGAAGTCAGACAACCTGTGTTTGGCTCCCCTATCCACACAGTGGCCATGTGCATTTTTCCTGGTCACTCAGCCTCATCTGGAAAGAAGGATAATCATTGTTCTTATCTTGTAGGGGTGTTGGGAGATCTAAATGAGACAATACATGTAAAGCACTCAACTTAATTGGCACAATTAAGCCAATAAATATTTGCTCTTAATACAGTCCACTGACTGCTAGCTTCTTGAGGCCAGAGGTTGTGACTCTTCAACTCCGGACCTCATTATCAAAAATGGTGCCTGTATATACCTAGTAATTATCATTGCACAAGAGAGGACAATATCCCTGTTTTCCCCAGCAAGGAACTTGAGACTCTCTGAAGTTTTTTTGAGCTACCCAAGGCCAGAGCTCTTAAGAACCAGAGCCAGGATTAAACTCAGGTCATCTGACCCAAAGCTGCATCTTCTACATCAGTCGTTCCACATTTTAGCAAGCATCGGGGTTACCCGGAGAGCTGGTTATAACATCCTCCAAGTTTCTGATGCAGTAGATCTAGGGTGGGGCCCAAGAATTTGTATTTCTAACAAGTTTCCAGGTGATGTGGACGCTGCTGGTCTGGGGACCACTCTTTGAGAACCACTGGCCGGCACTCTTAATCTTCCAATCAGTGTTCATCTCCTTCATGAACCCTCCTCTGACTTCTTCATTCTCCCAAGAACAGTCTGCACGATCCAGTTCCAACCTGAACCTATAACACTATCTAATTTTCTGGATGGGATCCCGAACGTCGCCTGAGCTTCCCTGCAGGACTGGCAGCTCCTAGTGGGCAAGAACCTTATACCTCGTTGCCCTCTTAGCCCCTCAAACATCCTTTATCATCTTTCCCTCCCTCCTCCACCCTCAGCCCTTGGGGCAACCTTGCTGTATATGCTTCCATGCCCGTCTGTGCTTAGACAAACACATACACACATGTAGGAGTTTTCTTCTTCCATTTTTTTAAACAAAAATGTGTTCAAAATACACAATTATTCTGCTTTCTTGCCTTCTCTCTCTCTCTTTCTTTCAATTTTACCCTCCTGGAAAAAAATTTCTTCCCCATTCTTGATGAGTCATCTAGAAGCAACACTGGCTAGACTCTCTCACACGCCCCCCCCCCCCCCCGAGTGACCTGGCTCACTGGTGAGTCTGGGATATGGAAATTAGCGACAGGAGCCCGGCACCTTCCTCCCCACTCTCTTGGAAGAGAGCTGCCCACGGGAAGCCAGGTTCTGCTTGGTTCTTCCAGTCCCTGCCGTGGCCCAACTCTGCCTACTGCCGGGTGGGCGAGTCTGCCTGTTCTGGGTGCAACATAAGGCAGCCCACTTCCCTACAGACAGAGCCATGTTCTCTAATAGCAGATTTATCTTTAGCAAAGGTGATGTTTGGGGGCTCCATCTGCCTTTCTGTGGTTCTTATTTCTCAGTGGGCTCAGAATGTGGGTGGGGAGACAAGAGTATTGCTTATTAGCTCCTCCTGGCATGCAGCTCTTGCTATATATCTTAGACCTCAGGACCTGGCCCATTTTAAATGGTTGATTCTGTTAGGATGCCTTTGGTTGCAAACAACAGACGGTCCAACTAAAGTAGTTCAAAAAATAAGGATACTGTTATTTCAGATGGTAAGAATTCTGGAGGCAGATCTCTTTGCCAACCTTCTGATCTTGGATTCATTTCCTCCCTCGAATGGTGGCCAGGTTCTGGGTCATCTTTTCCATCACTAGGTGTTCTGTGATAGTGGAAGGGATGGCAGAAGTTAGATCACTGGGTTTTGATGTCTGTTGTGCTATTTCTTATCTGTGGGTCCTTGGGCAAGTGACCTAAACTCTCTGACCCTCGGTCTTATCCTCTGTGCAGTGAAGATTGCAAGGTTTCCCTTCTAAGAGTGCAGTGAAGATGAAATTACGCATGGAGAGCGCCTAGCACAGTCTTTGACACATAGCAGGACTCACAATACCTTCCAATTCTTGCTCCATTTCTTCCCTGATGACCTCAGGTAAGGAGATAAACTTGAATCAGTTCTTAGAAATACTTCAGTTTATGCCTTAGCTCTGTATGTATGTTGCTCTCTCTAAGAGGCAAGACATGTGTCCTTTCTGTAAGGACATAGGTCATACTGGATTAGAGGCCCACTCTACTCCAATAGGACCTCATCTTAACCAATCACATCTGCAACAATCCTATTTTCCACACACAAGGTCACGTTCCAAATTACTAGGTGATAGGACTTCAACATATGAATCTGGAGGGATACAATTCAGTTCAGAACATGCCATATGCTTTGGTATCGCTCAAACACATCCCACTCTCTTCCTGCTCAGTGTTCTTGTTCACGGGTTCCCTGAACCTGGGACGCCCCTTCCCTTCCACCTCTGTGGTCCTACTCAGACTGCCTCCTCCATGCAGCTTTCCTTCATCCCTCAGAAATAGTCCCTTTCTTGAACCCTCCTTGTACCATTGGTGGGAATGCAATTTGGTGCAGCCATTATGGAAAACAGTATGGAGACTGTTTAAAACACTAAAAATAGACTTACCTTATGATCCAGCAATCGCACTCCTGGGCATATATTTGGAGAAAACTCCAATTCAAAAAGATACATGCACCTCAATGTTCATAGCAGCACTATTTACGGTAGCCAAGACATGGAAACAGCCTAAATGTCCACTGACAGACGACTGGATAAAGAAGTTGTGATATATTTCTACAATGGAATACTACTCAGCTGTAAAAAAAAAAAAAAAAGAATAAAATAATGTCATTTGTAGCAACATGGATGGATCTGGAGATGTTCATTCTAAGTGAAGTAAGCCAGAAAGAGAAAGAAAAATACCGTATCATATCACTTACATATGGAATAAAAAAAGACAAATGAACTTATTTACAAAACAGAAACAGATTCACAGACATAGGGAACAAACTTATGGTTACCAGTGGGGGAAGGGGGTGGGAAGGGATAAACTGGGAGTTTGAGATGTGCAGGTGCTAACTACTATATATAAAATGGGTGAACAACAAGTTTCTACTGTACAGCACAGGGAACTATATTCAATATCTGATAGTAACCTACAATGAAGAAGAATATGAAAAGGAATGTATGTATGTATATGGATGACTGAAACACTATGCTGCACACCAGAAACTGACACAACGTTGGAAACTCACTATACTTCAATTATAAAAAGAGAAAGTGTCCCTTTCTCTTTTCACTGTCCTTATGTGCTGTTTAAAGTTGGTCCCATGCTCAGTTTAGCTTGTGACGGTGTGTCTTCAGATCCCAGATCAGCCGCTCTGCAGCTGGGTGATCTAGGACCTCCCACCTCCAGTGCGGGCTGAGGAACAGCTGCATCAGCATCTCCCAGAGCCAGTTAGAGACACAGAATCTCAGGCCCCGCTCCAGACCTTCTGGATCAGAATAACCTGGAATGCAGCAAGGTCGTCAGCTGTTCTATGTGTACACAAAAGCGTGAGAAGCACTGATCCAGCATTGGGAACTTACAGGAGCCTCAGTTCCCTCACCTGTAAAATGGTATCTGCCTCACAGGGTTGCTGGGGAATAAGAGAAAATACATGGACAGTGCTCAACCCAGTGCCTGGAGCAGGGTAAGTACTAAATAATGGAAGTTAGAATCATCATTAACATCAGTATCAACTCTTTTTATTCAGTTTTTTTTTTTTTTAAATACAGTCAGTTTCCAACGTTGTGTCCATTTCTGGTGTAGATCATCATGTTTCAGTCATCCATATACATCCATATATTGCTTTTCACATCGTTTTTCATTATAGGTTACTACAGGTATAGTATGAACTCTCAAAGAGCAAAGATCAGGGTTAAATAAAGTAATCACAGAAAACTCTTAGAACAACCAGGCTAAGCTCTTGGGCAGTGGTGGCTATTGTTATTGCCGTTGTTGCTTTGGGGCCCATCCCTGCGTCTCCCACCCACCCACCTTGGGCCGGTGCCCTGCTCAAACGCTGCTCATCAGTGTTTATTAAGTGGAATGCAGTGGCCCATGTGGGCCCATATGGAGAGGGAACCCTGGGCCTCGTCAGTGCTAATTGCGTTCACTCACCCATGCCAAGGCCCTCCCCGAAGGCTGCTGTCACTCAGCCAGCTGCCCCTCGCCCCAGTTCCACTCCCAGCCAAGAGCCCTAGACACACATACACAGTAGTTTCTTGCCTTCAGTCACCTTGTGCAGGATCCACAGCAGAGAGAGACAAACAGAGAGGGGAGGAGGAGCTGGGGTTGTCATTGGGGGTAAATTGAGGTCGTGGGATGTATTTTTGGAACACGAGATCCTGAGTTTCTGCTGGGAAGGGAAGGGATGAGAGTCTCAGGGCCACCTGCTATGATCTGGGGACCCTCTTGGGCCTTTTCACGTTCCTCATCTTATTTCCTCCTTATAAGAACCCATACGAAGTCCTTATTTTTATTCCCACTTGATAGATGAGGAAGTGGAGGCATATAGAGATTGAAAGTCACCTGGCTGCTAGTGATAGAGTTGAGCTTCCAGTACAGGTCTCTCTGATTCTAAACCCGCTTCCCTGAGACAGACGGGAGAGAAAGCAGAATGGGAAGATGCATAAAACCCATCCTGCCTGCCAGCTTTTTTCAGAACAGGACAAAGCCTGGCACGGAGAAGAGGGTGTGTTTGAGCCAGGTGGAATCTTGGAGAGGGTCCCACCCAACTTTCCCACAGCCGATCCCTCCCACAGGTAGACACACGGAGGCCTGGGGGTGAGTTGGGCCTTATATGAGCCGGTAAAGACCCACATATTTATAGAGCCCTGTGCTGGGTGCTCTAGCAGGGCATCCCATCTGTCCTCTCAGCAGCTGCATGGGTCACCAGGCCATTATAACCTCTACCTGCTGCTGTTCCAAATCTTTTTGGGAATTCAGCAGAGAACACATTTTCAAAAAAAAAAAAATTGTATCACTCTCATTTTACAGATGAGGAAACCGAGGCTCAGAGCAGGAGGGAATTTACCTAAGGTTTCAAAGCCAGTGAATGGCAGAGACAGGATTTAAACCCAGCCCTATCTGATCCCCAAACCCATGGCTCCCACCGATGCCTGACTGGAGAGAGGGAATTTAGCAAGGAATCAGCCTAGAAGCAGAGGGAGGAGAGATGGAGGCCACTCTCCTCTGCCCCTGCGGCCACAGCACAGTTCACCCCTGGGGGTGGGGGACGAGAGTTCATCTTCCCAAGATATAGCAGGTACCACAACCACACCTAGGACATCAGGAGGTACACAGAGATCCCGTCCAGAAGGCCAGCTCAGGGGGAGCTTCAGACACCTCCTCACCATGGCCTGAGGCAGAATATTCTGCAGGGATCTCTGACCCTCCTGGGCCCAGATCCAGCCCAGCTCAGCCTTGCTTCCCTTTGCCCTGCCGCCCTCACCAGCAACATCCATCTTCACGACGTTGCCTCTGTAAGTGCCATGTCCAAAGCTGCCTTTGTCTGATGGCCGCTCCCTTTTCTTATCTGTCCTATTATTTACTTGATAATTTTTCTTTAAAGTGACTAGCTTTTAATTTGTCCTTGTCCTGAAGAATAACATCCACAGAATTGCAGCCGTGGGGTGCTCACCATTCACATCGATGTCCACACACATAAACACACAACTGTTAGAAAGAGAATTGGCTTATTTGGGTACCAACTGACATGATCTAATGTTTCAGCAGTGATATGTGGACCAAATTCCTGAAAACTCTGACCTCTACGTGCTGAATTAATTCTCTCAACAACCTTGAAGCGGTAGGCTTAACATTTCTCTCAATTTGGCAAGTAAAGAAACTGAGTATCCAAGGAACTTGCTCAAAGTCACACAGCCAGCAAGCTGGGGGGATCCAGGTCCCTTGGTTACTGATGCCCATCTCTCCCCTCTTCCCTGAAAAATTCAGTGGCCCAGTCTCTTCTCCACCAACGCTTCCCTGCATCTCCAGCAGTGACTTTGGCCTACTGCTCTGCTGGGGCTGCCATCAGGAGGGCCACCAGTAGCTTTCTCATTTTCCCACTATTTGAAGCTCCATTTCTTTGCAGCATTTGATGCTGTCATGCAGAATCCAGGAACCCTCCCTCATAGCTGTGGCCTCCGTGTCAACCTAGAACAGACAAAGACAAGAAGTTAATGGAGAAAAAAGAACCCTCCTACACTGTTGGTGGGAATGTAAATTGTTGCAGCCACTATGGAGGACAATATGGAGATTCCTCAAAAAATTAAAAATAGGCTTACCATATGATCCAGCAATCCCATTCCTGGGCATATATCTGGAGGAAAATATAATTCAAAGAGACACATGTACCTCAGTGTTCATAGCAGCACTATTTACAATAGCCAACACATGGAAACAATCCAAATGTCCATCAACATATGACTAGATAAAGAAGATGTGAGATATATATATATATATATATATATATATATATACACATATATATATATATATATATATATAATGGAATACTACTCAGCCATTAAAAAGATGAAAATAATGTCATTTGCAGCAATATAGATGGACCTGGAGATTGTCATTCTAAGTGAAGTAAATCAGAAAGAGAAAGAAAAGTACCATATGACATTGTTTATATGTGGAATCTAAAAAAAAAAGCACACAAATGAACTTATCTATAAAAGAAAGACAGATTCATAGACATAGAGAGCAACTTATGGTTACCAGTAGGTAAAGGGGGTGGGAAGGGATAATTTGAGAATTCAAAATTTGTACCTTTTGGGAACTTATGGAAATGTTAGCTATCTTGACTGTGGTGGTGTTTTCATTGGTATACACATCTATCAAAATTTATCAAATTGTACACCTGAAATATGTGTAGTTTACTGTACAGGAATCATACCATAATAAAGGTGTTAAAAATAAAAATAAAAACCATTGTTTTCCTTAAAAAATAAAATTAAAATTAAAAAATTAAAGCTTGGGAGGTAGTCCCATATGCCAGTTAAAAAAAAAAAAGAAGAAATCCAAAGCAAGCTGGGAAATTTGACTCACCCTCATGTGATCAAGACACTGCAAGGGAGAAAGCCACGTGATGTGGTGCCTCTGAGTTGTCTTAAGGGAGCATGTTTAATGCCCCCCCTCCAAAGGACAGTTGGAAAAGAGGCTTTTCCTGAGTCCAAGCTTCTTCATGCCACCATGTCAGATTTCAGCAGCCAAGACTGATGTTAGGGATCTGAGTGCATGCAACAAAAAGGCACTGGCTCACTCAGGCAATGAAATTTACTGGGAAGATGTGGGAGAGCTTACAGATTGAAGAAAAAAGTGAAACAAACACACAAACTAGTTCTCAGAGAGAATGAGAAACCAAGAATCCATGGGGCAGGAAACCAAAACATAATCCCTGCCAGAATCATGTTCACCTGTCACTGTCTTCATGTTACTCTCCTTTAGACTCAGATTCTGGGAGCAGTCCTGGGTCCTGTGTCCATCTCTTGGCTGGGTGATGGGCAAGACATCTTGAGTGACAGCCCCACCAGACCTGCCCATGGTTAAGGAAGGATCACTCACAAAAGAAGCATCAAATCTTCTACCACAAAAAGGAGGGACAGGGCCTGGCAGGCAAAACACAGGCATCCTATGTCATCAAACACATTGCCTTTA
This sequence comes from Camelus dromedarius, assembly GCF_036321535.1. Taxonomy (NCBI): domain Eukaryota; kingdom Metazoa; phylum Chordata; class Mammalia; order Artiodactyla; family Camelidae; genus Camelus; species Camelus dromedarius. Next base: position 57,403,831 of record NC_087449.1, on the reverse strand, counting down.
GAAGATGTTGAAGGGTCCATCAATTTCACACTCAAAGCAATTCTAACTCTCTATCAGAGCTGTAAAATGAAGTAGGCTCCAGAATGGGTGTCCTCAAATAACTAGCCAGACGGAAGAAAGGGTGAGAGGAAACTCTCGGGGGAATATCTTGGCCTTCAAATGGTTGTATCTTCAGATAACTGTCAGGACGTTTGGTGGTGACCAGAGGACCAAGAAGAATTCTGAAGTTCCCTACTCACTCCCTCTGGTAGCCTCTGGGTATCCCTCCAAAACCATTGGAAGAGCTGTCTTTCCAAAGATTCTAATCAAGTTGCTCTTCTGCTTAAAACCCATTAGTTGCTTCCCATTGCTCATAGAAAAAAGTCCAGATTTTTACCGTTGCCTGAAAGGTGCTGTGTGATCTGGCATCCGCCTACCTCTTACACCATTCACGCTATGCCAGCCACACTGGTCTTCTTTTAATTCCTAGAATTCATCAGGAGACTTCCCAGCTCTTGGCCCTTACACATCTGTTTCCACTGCCTTGAAGTTCATCTCATCTTCCCCCTCCCTTCCTGGAAAACTCCTTCTTGTCCTCCAAGTCTCTATTGAAATGGCAGTTCATCAGGGAGAACTTCCTTTCCCCTCTTCCAGTCCGCTAGCTTGGATCCTCCCTTATATAGTCTCCCAACTTCCTGTGATGGGCTGAAATTCACACGCAGAAGTCCTCACCTCCCAGTACGTCACAGTCTGACTATATTTGGACACAGAGTCTATTTTTCCTTAAGTTATTGAGTCACTCTTAATTTTTGGTTTTCTCTTTTTTTTTAAGAATATTTGGTTTTCAATCATTTTTGGGGGGACAGAGGAAATTAGGTTTGTTTGTTTATTATTTTTGTTTTGCTTTTGGATTTTTGTTTGTTTTTTTACTGGAGTATAGTTAGTTTACCATGTTGCATCAATTTCTGGTGTACCGCGTAATGTTTCAGTCACACGTGTACATACATACATTCCTTTTCTTATTCTTTTTCATTATAGGTCACTACAAGATATTGAATACAGTTCCCTGTGCTCTACAGTAGAAACTTGCTGTTTATCTATTTTATACACAGTAGTTAGTATCATTATTCTTTTTAATGGCAGTACTGGGGATTGAACCCAGGTCTTCGTGCACGCCAAGCACAAGCTCTACCCTCCCCCTCGGACACAGGATCTTTAAAGAGGTAATTATGTTAAAATGAGGTCATTAGGGTGGGCCCTAATCCAGTAAGACTGGTGTCCTTATGAGAACAGAAATTTAAGACGGAAAACCTTGTGAAGACACAGGGAGAAGACAGCCACCTACAAGCCAAAAGGAGGCCACAGAAGAAACGAATCCTGCTGACACCTTGATCTTGGACTTCCAGCCTCCAGAACTGTGAGAACAGAAGTTTCTGTTGTTTAAGCCACCCAGTCGGGGGGACTTTGTTATGGCGGCCAGAGCAAACTAATCACAATGGTGGTGACATGTTATGGTGTGATTTCTTATGTGCCTGTCCCTCCCTCCAGACTAAACTGTGCAGACACACAGGCACCACATCACTCTATCTGCACGTCCATCCCCAGTACCTAGCATGGAGCTTGGTCCATAGTAGGTGCTCCAAAAACAATTGGCATGAAAGAATGAACCAACGGGCCTCATCTCAGGTGACCAAGCAGCGAGAGAGGTGGGTGACTGACACAGCGCAGACCGACCCTGCGACTCCCCTTCCTCCTTCCTAACCACCCTCCCAATGTAGAGCTGTTCTACCGTGAGACTTGCAATCTGATTTACTCTCGAGTGACATCATAGCCATCACCATGGCAACACCCAGCAATGCCTGTCTGCCAGACAAAGTCTCTTCCATCAGGAAAGGGCAAATGGACTCCCAGCATGAGGAGGCATTTGTGAGGCACAAGCTCAGCCCTCACAGCCCCACACTGGCAGCCAGGGCCTGGGGGAGCTGCTGGTCTAACAGCATAGGTGCCCCGATGGAGGGCAGCCAGGACCGCCTTCCCTGCCACTGAAGAACTCTATCTTTGTGACAGGCCAGCCAGCTGGAAGGAAAATTATATAGGTGGAGACCAAGTATAGCACAGGCACGTCTGGCCGGCTTACCTGCAGAATCTGCCCTGAAAACACCTGCACGATGACCGAAACTATCGCCTTCCTGTCTATCCGTCACTCTTTCCTGTCCTGATTGCTCCCTTTCCCTCCTGCCCACCATCCTCCGCACTCCTCACGTTCAGTCTTTTATTTTTTCTCCAGTCAACATGTCCTGAGAACCTGCTGTGCATTAAGCACTGTCTTAGATGTGGCGTGTTCACCAGTACGCAGAGGGGTCTTTACCTTCAGGATAAAGGAATCAAGCCTTATCCTTGCCTTTTTGGAGGAACTCTGAGGCTGTGGCTTGCGGGTGCGGGGCATTGAAGAAGAGAGACCTGTTGCTGGTATTATGAGTGAAATCTTGAAATGCGTTTCTTGATGCAACAGGATTATAAGTAACAGCTCAGTGTAATTGAAATACAGCTAGCAATCCTCCAAGTCTTTAAGGGTCAGATGGGACTTTGTGGGCCAGTCTGGAAATCCAACCACCACATTAACTAGGCAAATGGATTCCAGATTCCCAGCTTTTAGATACTATCTTTATGTAAGCTGGGAGCTGTATTTCATGGTCTCTCATGTTTCCTCTCTGTGCTCTCTGAAGTACTCAGACCTCCTTAATTCCCACAAGCAAAAGAATCATAAACTTAGAAGACATTACCATTTAGTATAGTGCTTACCTGCAGGCAGGACCATGAAATAATGCAGAAGATACAGGTTTGCATCAGAGGGACCCGGGCTCCTGGCCCGGTGCTCCACGGCCTGGCTGTCTGATCTTGGGCTGAGTGTCCTCCCTCAGTGAGCCTCAATGTTTCCACCTGTAAAATGGGGACAATAGCCCCTACATTCCAGGGTCATTGTGGGGAGTGGTGACATCGCCTACAAAGAGCCTGGCGTACAGAGGCAGAGAATCCATGCCCGCTGATATAGTAGCTTCTTCAGGAGGGCAGCACTTGCCTTACAGCCAGCCCACTGGCAGCAGCGCCAACAGGAAGGGCAAGATGTTGAGAGATGCCTCCTGAGCTGATGCGGATGGAGAAGCTGCGACAATCTGCCTCTAGAAAAATCTCAGCAAGCTGCCTGCAGGGGAAATCCAACCATGACGACGTTGCCCAGACTCTGCAAGCTGTCTCCTCATTGTCGATGTTCCTGAGGGATAAGCAACAGCTGAGCTAATTCCTTTTCCCATCAATTGGATGCCTCTGCTCCAGACTTTACCAGAGGTGGAAAAAATACAGATTTTCTGGCATGCCCTCAGGCTACCGAACTTTGACAGTCACTGGGTATGTCCAGAAATCAGACTTTCTAATTGGTCCCTGCATTGTCACCCATAGCCTTGGTGGGCAGTACTGGCCTGCGGGTTCCCCAGGGCCAGACCTTTTTGATCCGCATAGTCCCAGCACATAGTAGGGCATGGCACACAGTAGGTACTAATACATGTTTGTTGGTTGGATGGATGGTTGGATGGGTGGATGAATATATGAAACACAGTAAACTGAAACAAAGATTGCCTCCTTCCTGCCAGGGAATTCCAGGAGCACATGAAGAGCCTGAGCAGGGGAATCAGTGGGGTTCAGGCTCTAGGAAAAGCTACATGGACCACAGGAGTAGTTGAACCCCTAATGACCTTGAGACCCAGGGTAAACCATTCCCTGTAGATGTTCAAGGTGTATTTCATAGAGGCAGGGACTGTGGGCTTGGGGGCCAGCTCGGTGCAGGGTGTGAGCGTCAGTTTCCCCTCCACGGGAGTGGGGAGGGCATGATCACAGCACCTCTCTTCCAGGGTTCTTGTCAAATTTTTCTTGGGATGATGCTAGCTAAGCAGTTTGCATAGAGCCTGACACATACACATGTGTGATAAATACGTTCATGTTATTTATAACATAGACATTTATAACCTGTAGATGTTTATAACATATGAACACTCAGTATTAATATCATTGTCTGAGACAGAGTGACCTTGAGCAAGGAGCAGTCACAGAGGGAGAGAGAGACTTACCTCCATTTAGTTACATTGTTTTCTGATTCCATCCCTTCCCTGGTTTGATGAACTCCAAGAGGTCAAATGATGCCCCCCCCACCCCTCCATCCCAGGCTGTGGTGTAAACAGAGTGGATTTTCAGAGCAGACGGACCCCACTGCTGCCACTTATTTGCAGCATAACCTTGGGGGAGTTCTTTCCCTTCTTTGAGCCTCGGTTTCCACATCTCTAAAATGCAAATAATATTTTCTTTATGTGCCAGTTGTTATCAGGCTGAAATGAATTAATGTGCTTTTGAGAGCCTGGTCTGGGTAGATGCTCCACAAGACATCATTCTCTCTGTTACCTACAGAGGCAGCATGGAAATAAATCAGGATCTGGACCAAGGTATGGGAAAGATAGGCGGCTGGAGCCATCCAGGAGGACTCCCCAGGGTTTTCTTGAAGGATGAGGCAGACCTGCCAGGAACTGGGAGGAGAAAATGGCATTCTAGGCAGAGAGTCTGCCTGGAGATAAAAGTCACCCTGTGTTCCGGAAGCCAAGGGGAACCTGGGGAGGGGAGAGAATGTGACCACAATGAAATCCCCACATTTCAGGCTGAAAGAAGACACAGAGAACCACCGTGGCCTCCACGGGGCGGCGCATGATCAGACTTAGAGTTTTGAATGGGATCTCTGCCAGCCATTGCCTGGTGGATGACAGGTGGGAAACAGCAGAGGCCAGTGGTCCAGTTAGGGGCTGGTTAGAACTGCGTGAAGGAGATGAAGATGCCTGAGCCAAGGTGGTGTCGGTGAGGAAGGCACATAGGGGACAGATTTGGAAAATAGTTTCAAAATACGTCTTGAGTACTTTTCCCACCACCGGTGATCTCTCCACATCTGCTTGGAGCCGTCCCTCCAAAGCTTCACTCTGCAGCTATGCATTCATTTCAAAACTGGTCCGATCACATCACCCCCTGCTTTAAAGCTTTCCAATGACTTCCCATTGCCCTTGAGATGGAAGCCAGATTCCTTAGCACAGTCTGCAAGGCCCTGCCTGGTCCGGTCCTCATCCTGTCCCATACAGATGTCTCCACTGCACATCCTTTGCACATCCTGTTCCCTCTGACTCTGCTCTTCCTCCTCCTCCTCCTGCTTCTCTTCTAGTTAGCACCTACTCATTCAGATCTCAACTCAAGTAGACTTTCCGATCTCACTGATTAGGTCAAATTCCCCTACGTCAGACAAGCACCATGTGACTCTCTTGGTGGCATTTGTCACAGCTGCTCTTTGGCGTCCATGAGCAGTTTCCTCTTCCACGAAAATGTAAGCCCTGTGAGGGTCAGCCCTGTGTGTGTTTTCACTCCCTCCCTGCATCAGTGTCAGTGCTTGGCACCAAGTGTGCCCGATAAACATGGGTTGAACTAATAAGTAAATGAGTGAGCGTGTGTGCCAGGCACTGTGCTGGGCTCTTAGGGAGACATCCCCAGGCAGGGAATTTTCAGGAGCTGAAGACCAGTCCCTAGGAGGGAGATGTCCTTCTGAAGCCCTGTCCCTGCCTCCCATTGGCGTTCCTCCAATATGCACAACACCAGAGCATCTCAGAGGCTGGCATCCCCTTGGCAACACTGCCACCAGCCTGGCATGATCTGATGCTCAGCTGGACCGCGCCGGCCAGGCCCGGCCTCAGAGAAGCTAAGGCAGACGGATGCCATGGCAACAGCCTAGCTCCTGGGAGGCCCCCGACTGCTCCTGGGGTTACCAAATCAGGCTTCTCCGTTCTCTGGGGAATGAGTCCAGGGTCCAACCTCAGAGAGACAAAGTTTCAGAGGGAGAAAAACCACCTTCAAACTTGCTGGGAATGTGTCATTGCAATTAATCACCTCTGAGAGCCCAGGGGAGCCACAGATCAATTAGTCCTATTGATAGACCTGTCCACGTGTCTACAGTGACTGTCACCACTGGGGCAAGGCTCCTGAGTGGGGAGGGAGGATCACAGTTAAAGCAGGTCATGGAAAGTCCTCATGCAGGTCAGGGAGAGGCAACACAGTGCTGAGGAGACAGGCAGGTGTCCCAGGTTCAGGTCTTGGCTCTACCCCCTAATTCCCTTCACCTCTCTGGAATCCCATTGTCCTCATTTACAAAATGGGGATCAGAATAAAGACTTACCTTGCAGGACTGTTGCAAGGACCAGATCTGTTGATAGATGAAAATGCCCCGGAACACAGAGAGTGCACGCTAAATCACAGCTGTTTTCATTAGCATCACTGTGGATAATGCGAACAGGGTGCTGTTAAGATGTGTGATAGGTTCTCATGTGGATACTTTAGTAAATTGGATTGGCAGCCCGTTGAGAGTGACCTGCCAAGGTCCTGGTTCTGCTATGAGAGATGAAACCAAGGTGGGGGAGGGGCAGGGGCAGCCGGGCCAGCGCCGGGCACTGTGCCGAGCCCTTGGTCTACCTGATCTCATCTGTCCTCACAACCATCTACGGGGTGGGGATCATTGTTCCCACTCAGAAGAGGATCTCTGGGTCCAAGCTCCATCAAGGAATGAGTTTGTGTATTCTCACAAATGAAGACAAGAAGGGACGGCCACAGCCGCCAGCCCGTGCGCCCCAGAAGACCCCGGTGGGCTGTCTTTGGCCTGCAAGCCATAAGCCCCAGCCTCCCCCTGCACCTCTTCCCACCCCAAACAGAAATGCTCCTTGGCGAGAAGGAAGAGTGGTCATTGTTTCTCTCTGGACCACGTTCCTGGCCAGACCCTGGGCAACTCTGCCAACATGGCTGTTCCCTCTGATTCCATGGTGAGGGTTTAGGAACTGGAGCAGACAAGCACTGACCGTGGGGATGTCTGGGGCACCCAGGAGTGAAGTAGGTGGATGAGCATCCCTTGGTTCTTAAGTACCATCCCCCTCTTCTTTACCTTGAAACAGAGGGCTGAGCACAGGCCACAAACTTCCTGCAGGAGCCAGGTTAAGGTTATGCTTCTTGCTGGTGTTACACTGGCCACTGAACAGTTGCAAATGGGAGGAACAAAGAACCAGTTGTGAGAGATGATTCTGCTCATGCCTTTTCCCCAGAACTAAGTCATATTGTTTCCCGAAGGCCCTCGGCCTCTATCAGAGCCAACTTTCCAAGGGCACGCTTGGCCTGACTCCCTGTTGGAGCTTACAACTCTGGCAGGGACGCAGATTGTACTTAATAAATCCGGGTGCAATTTTATTTACCGCTGACAGGGAAGGGCCATAAGGAAGGTGGGCAACCACTAGCAAGTGTCATCAACATAAATATACAAAACCCGCCAGCGTGGGGCTTCATCAACTGCATAGGATCTCAGAGCCCCACAAAGCTCCTTCCTTTAAGTGTTTCTGGAAGTCTCGGGGGAAGAGGTAGTCCTGCACACTCCATGCTAGGCAAACTGGGGTTGCCTGCCGAGGCCTGGGAGCAATTTCTGCGGGTGATCAAATTTCTGCATCTGCTAGGGCGCTGTGGTCCAGTGCTTTCCACGCTGAAGCCTCAAGATGCCAACATAGCCCTCTTTCCCCCTCTGTCCTCGCTGTATCGGAGCCATGCTGGGGTCCATGCTGAATGGAGAGAATTTGTTCATGCTACGACGATTTCTTGAGCATCTGCTATGTGCCAGGAGATTAATAAATGTGACGTGGGGAATAAATGTGACATGATATTTGTTCTTTGTGGAATTTGTGGTCTAGTAGGGGAGAGAGGTGATAAACAAGCAAATGAACAGACAGATTAAAAATTGTGATGATAGCTAAGGAAAGAAAGAGGATGCTGTTTAATTATATAAACTAATGGAAGGCTGTACCTTGGGATCAGGTAGTCAGGGAGGACCCCTCTGAGGAGGTGAAATTTATGCTGAGACCTAAGAGCCATCCTGCCAAAAGCAAGGGAGTGAGAAGTGGGGAAACAACCAGAACACGGGTTGGAGAGAGAGAGAGAGAGGTGGGAGATGAAGTGAGAGAGGCAGGCTGGGCCAGTTTATTTAAGACTAAAGCGAGGAGTTTGGATTTTACTGTGAGCGTGATGTAATCCCCAAAGTGTTTTAAGCAAGACAGGGATGTGATTTGATTTATATTTTTAAAATGCCACTCCGTTGGGACACGCAGCTGGGGAGGCAGAGAGAGCAGTGAGGAGGCTGCTACAGAATGGGCGTGGGGGAGGGGCTGGAGCTGGGGCCAGAGGGGATGGTGAGAGGTGGGTCGATTTGAGAGATATTTTGGAGGGAGAATCAACCACGCTTGCTGATGGACTGACCTTCATGGATACCTTGATTATTTTTTGTTATAAAAAATAACACAGACTCTTTGTTTCAGTGCTTTTCTCCACCAGGCACTTTTCCAATTTTTCCACCTCTGGTCCTGGGCACCAGCACCCAAAGCTTTCTGCACAGTCTTACCTTCCCCAAGCAGAGTTTGCAACCACCTAAGTGTCCTGCATTAGCTTCAGCTCAGCCAGGAGCACCCGGCCACCCAAAAGAATACATATAAATTCATCCATGCTACGAAAAGCAAGAAACCAGGCATTACAGACCATTTCTAGGATATTTAGAAGAAACCAAGGCCCAGAGAGGTTAAGAGACTTACTCCAGATCACACAGCTACCAGGTAGTGAGTTTTAAAACCCCAAATGTACTTCTATTGCCATTAAATCATATATAGTAATTCTATTACCATTATTGCCATTAAATCATATACAGTAATTCCAAGAAGCATTACCTAAGAGAGATCCTTAAAGAACTTGCTTCAATAAATGACTCAGAATTCATTTATTCAATAAACCTTTTGAGCTTCTATGATCTGTTATGAACATTGGTTATCTATTATCTGTCACATGCCCAGCACCCAGCCAGCCTCTGAAGTTATGAAGCTAGATCAGATAAAGCCCCCTACCCTTGCAAAGTTTGCAGATTTGTGGATCGGTGGGAGGATGGTAAGGATGTCTGCAAAGTAAAGGACTGCAATGCAACAGGACAAGGGCAGTCACCAAGATACACAAAACGTGCTACAGGAAAGTAAAAACAATGCATAAACCCTCTGAGGCTGTGCTAAACACTTCTCAAGGGCTTGGAAATGCTTGTTCCCAAGCTCTTTAAATGCTTCCCCCGCAAGTGTACTTAGCCTATTTGGACCACCCACCAGGGCAGGCTCTGTGACGTTAAGGTAAATGTCAGCCCCGGCTCAGATGGCCCTAGATCCCAACCTGGTTATGCAGCTCTTTGTTCTGTGCATTCGAGCTGTGTGCTTGCCTCGGAATGGTCTCGCATAACATAAGCTCCTTGAAGAAAGAGATTCTGTCTTTGGCTTTGCTTTTTTTCCCTTTAAGTCTTCAATACTGACTTAACAAACACTTGCTATGTGCTGGGTTGTAGGTGCTGGGGGCAGAGAGCCATGACAATGACAGGCATGGTCCCTGCTGTCATGGAACTTATAACTGGCCTTCAACCCACTTGCGGCCTACAGAGGGTCCTGTTGGACGGTACTAATTACCATCCATAGTTTCATGACTGCTAAATTTTATCTTCAGCTCCAACTTATATATCCAACTATAAACTCTACCTGGATACATGATTTTCCCTAAACTCATTAGGTCCAAGACACATTTCTAGATTTCCACCAATGCCAACTCCAATCTGGTCCTCCCCATAGCTTTCCTACCTCTATGAATGGCACCATCACCCATCTAATTCCACAGACCCATAACCTAGGAAGCACCCTTGACTCTTCCCTTTCCCTTGACCCTCACACCCAGTCTATCCACTGCTCTCCATCACCACCATCACCACCACCGCCACCACCATCTTTAACTTCTATTACCACAATATCTTCCCACTAACCTTCTCCCAGCTGACCCTGCTCTAATCCATTTGCTACACAGTGGCCAGGTTGATCTCATAAAATGTGAACAAAAGCATATTTGCCCCCTTCTCATAGAATTGCAGAGAGAGTCCATTGCTCTCAGAGTAAAATTCCAACTCCACAGTAACTTGCACTGGTCCTCATCACCTCCCGCCTGCCCCCTCCTCTCTGAATGGGTCTTTCTCACTGCTCCAGCCAGTCACAGCTCCTTTTTCCTCCTTGGTTCCATAGTACCCCTTCCCATCCTTTGCACCTGCTGCCCTCTCTATCTCTGACTGCTCCTCCCCAACCCCATTCTTTCAACATCAGGATTTCTCCTCATCCTTCAGGCTTCAGCTCAGATGTCGCTTCCTCACAGAAGCCTCCCCTGACTTCCTAATCCAAAGCACCACCCAACCTAGTGACTCTCTGACATATCACTCCAATTTTCCTCTCGGTAGCATCTATCCAATCTTTCATGGTCTCATGGATGTGTTAGAGCAGGCAGGTGGCTAAATATGAGCGGAGAAAGGTGGGTACAGGCCAAATGGCAGGAAACCATACATGTTGTTAAACACAGGATCCTTAGGCAGACAAAGAAAAGCAGGAACCTCTGAACTGACGGGAAGCCACCATGATACTTCCGATCAAGACTAAATAAGTTTACCTGGGCACATATCCAGAAGGGGCCTTAATTCAAAAAGACACATGCAGCCCCTATGTTCACAACAGCACCATTTACCATAGCCAAGACATGGAAACAACCTAAATGTTCATTGACAGATGACTGGATAAAGATTTGTAGTATATGTATACAATGGAATACTATTTAGCCATGAAGTAGTAATAAAATAGTGCCATTTGCAGCAACATGGATGGACCTGGAGACTGTCATTCTCAGTGAAATAAGCCAGAAAGAGACATATGACATCACTTAGATGTGGAATATTTAAAAAAGAGACAAATGAACTTATTTACAAAACAGAATCAGACTCACAGATATAGAACACATACTTATGGTTACCAGACGGGAAAGGGAGTGGTAAGGGATAAACGGGGAGTTTGAGGTTTGCAGATACCAACTAATATATATAAAATAAACAATAAGTTGATACTGTATAGCACAGGGAACTATATTCAACATCTTGCAGTAACTTACGGTAAAAAAGAAAATGAAAATGAATTTATGTATGTGTATGTATGACTAACATTATGCTGTACACAGGAAATTGACACAACATTGTAAACTGACTACACTTCAATAAATATATATATATATACATATATATATATGTATATATATATATATAAAGACTAAATAGGTTAATGAAAAAGAATATGAAAATGAACGTATGCATGACTGGGACATTATGCTATACACCAGAAATTGACACATTGCAACTGACTGTACTTCAATTTAAAAAAAAAAAAAAAGGACTAAATAAGGACAAAAATCCCTCCTCCCCTTGGGAAGGTGGAGCCAGGATGAAAATCAGAGAATATGACCATAAACCCCTTCCTCCCCAATGAATATTCTGCCCATTCATTTTTATATCCCGTACACCCAGCTGGCCAAAGAAACTCAGGGCAGCTATTCATCTGAGTCTGCCCACTTCCCCCTTGAGAGCATCCTGTATCTTAATAAATCCTCATTTTACTTTCTTGACGTCTGTGCGTTCTCTCTGATTTCTTTCTGGGGTGGGACAAGAATCTGCTCTCAGGTAACAGATGTGGAATGTGGGATTCATGATGATAGAGTTAGTGCCCATCTTCACTGTGGAGGCCATGTGTCTAACAGAGGAGGCACTCAAGTATTTGTTGAATTGAAACAAAACAACAACAACAAAAGCTTCCCTAGGCTGTTCTGAGGATTGCAGGAAACTGTGAAAGCCCCTGGCACAGGGCCAGGTTCATTGTAGGCCTTCCATGCCCCCACCAAGTGTCCCGGGCTGGCCTGCAGATTTCAGGGACTAGGAGTGCATTAACCTCTTTTCCTGGGAAAAAAAGCATGAGAGATGAGAGGGTAAGAAACATAAGAAAGTGCTCCTGACCACACTTGAAAGAGTTTATTTTCTTTGTTTGCCTTCTTTCTCTCTCTGCAATGTATCTATTTTTAAAGAGCTGGACGAGTGCGGCAAGATAATGGCTTCAGAGATTCAGTCCTTCTCTGTCCCCTGAGCAGCCCTCCCTTCCCTCCTTCCAGTCGCTCCCAGGCAGCCACCTGTTCCAAGCCGCCAGCATCTGCCTCAGCCTCCGCCTCTCCCTGCTGCTCTGAACTGCATCAGGGGCCCCTGGCCAGACTGGGCTGTGTTCCTGCCCCCGGGAAGGCTTTGAAGCCAGGAGCTGTCACTGCCTGTTTGTTTGTACCAAGGCACCATGTGTGGTAACAGATCATGAATAAGAATCAGGCCCCTGATGACACAGAAGCCATCTCCTGCCAGCATGGGCCTCTGCCAGCAGGCATCTGCAAACTGCAGGCAGCCCACCTCCTGGAGAGGCAGCAGGGTGCAGGGCACTGGCACCACAGGTGGAGGCAGAACCCACCTGAGCTTGGTAAGCAGGGATCAAGCTGCTCCCTGTGTCAGGAACTATGTCTGGGTTCCAGCCCCATCTCTGCTGCTAAGCCAGGAGACTTGGGTAAGTCCCTTAATTTTTCTGACCATCAGTTTTCCTCATCTGTAAAGTGGGTATAATAATAATTCCAAATGGATACCTAGGATTTCTATTTTTGATTAAAAGTCTTTCCCATTAATGGTTTCATTTTATTTCACTTGTTTGGTAAAACAAATATTTACTGAGAGTCTACTCACACCAGGCACCACGCTAGGCATGGCAGATACAGTAGGTATCGGCCTTCGTTGGGCTTGCACTGTAGGGGAGAAACTATCCCATAACAAAATGTTAAGTTATAGTCATAATAGGTTCTGTAAAGTCTACAAAGGACAGGTACTTGGGACATAGAGAGCCTGTAATTGGGGAATTCGAACTTGAAGATCCCCTCAAGAAGTGATGCTTGAACTGACATCTGAAGAAGTAGAGGTGTTAACTAAGAGAGGAGGGAAGAATGTTCTGGGAAAAGGGAACAGTTTGGGCAAAGCGTGGGTCAGGAGGTAGCCCAGAGATCATGAGGGCCTGGAAGGAATCCAGTGTTTCTTGGGGTGCAGAGTGGAAATGCAGTGGGAGAAATTGGCAGGGACCAGACCTGATGGTCTTTGTTGTCAGAGGTACAGAGGAATCGTGTCTGCATCCTGAGAGCAATGGAAAACGTTTGCTGGTTTAATCCAGCTGTCATGAGATCAAGTTTAATGCTTTGCAAGGTTCACTCTGGCCGCTGTATGGAAAACAGATTGGAGAGTCCTGAGGGAAAGTAGGGGCTGGGAGGCATGGCTAGCATCCTGAAGGAAGATGAGAGTGGTCTGGTTGGTAACGGTGGTGGCAGCAGATTTGGAGAGAACGTCCAGGCAGCTGCCTGCACAGGTGGTGTGCATAAGGCTGCTATTTCAGGGCAGAGTCGGGGAGGGGGGCAGAGGCAGGAATCACCAACCCCACTCTAGAGATAGGAGACTCAAGCTTCAGAAGGTGGAAGTGGTCCCCACCAACAACAAGTAGTAGGTCAAAACTCACAGCCAGTCTTCCAGGAACTTCAGACGTTCGATCCCCAGGGGACCAGTGTCAGGTATCATTATTCAGGTGAGTGCCGAGTGGCTGAGTAAAGACTGTCCTCCAAGACCAGGGCTGGCCTCTTTCCCAAAGTTTGTGCTGCCAAAGGTGAGGAGGGTAGCCTCCAGGCTGACCCAGTCCTATTCTCAGCAAATGCCTGGTCCTCAGCCAAAGCCAAGGGTACCAGCAGTGGGCAGGAGGAAATGAAGCTCGAGGGCCAGCTGGAGACAGGACCCAGGCGAGGTGAAGATGACCAGCTCTGGAGGCACGCAGACCTGGGTACAGATCCTGTCTTGGCCGCCTTCTAGTTGTGGTCCCCATGAACCTGCCAGTGGCTTCCTGGTGTCTGACCTGAACTAGAGAGCATTCCACCAAGACTGTGAGCCTTTGTAGCCCGGGTGGGGCTCACTGGAGACACAGCTGCCCTGTCTTTCCAAGGATGTCCTCTGGTGGGGCTGACTTTTGTGGAGATGATGAGCATCGGAGACAGAAGGGAGGATATCTCCCCTACGGCAAGACACCAAGGCAGAGGCAGATGGAGTGGTCTGCTCAGTGGGGAGGACTTATTCATCACAGCATTGTTTTAACTCCCCAGTGCACGGTGATAAAAAATGAAAACTGATTTAGTCAGTCTTACTGTTTTTAAACTCTCTACAGACAATGTAACTTCTCTTGTTTGGACCCAAAGAAGATGGCTCTCACCACCCTGCCCCTCCTGTGCCACGACCTCCCTCTCACCTCTTCCTGGCTAGGCCAGAGGCCAAGGCCCCTTCTCCCATTGCCACTGTCTCATGGAAGAGAGGGTTCGCTTACCAGGACTCTCTGGGACACTGAGGTGATAGGGCCACGTGCTCATTTATTCACTTATAAAACAAATGTTTATGAAGTCCTGCTACACGTCAGGATCAGCACTGGATGCTGGAAACACAGGGATATGTTCAACGCGATACTACCCTTGAGAGGATAGGGCATTCGTTCATTCCCTCATTCTGTTATTCATGCAACATGACGTTAGTTGAGCACCTACTATGCCAGGCATGGGAACTGTGGCCCCTCGGTCGGGTTATCTAACTGGGATGAGTAGACTTTCTCAGGGAGAGGTGAAGACGCTCAGCCCTCCTTTGCAGGACAAGTGGAGAACAGCCACGTGAAGAGTGGAAAAGGCATCTTCCAGTTGAAGGGATCAACACTGGTAAAACCCCAAAGGTGTGAAACAACTTAAAGTTCTGGGAACTGCAGATAGTTCTAGGTGGCTGGAAGAAGTGTCCACAGAGGGGACTGAGCAGGAGCAGGGCCAGAGAGAGGACAGGGCAGATCATAAAGGACCTTGAATGCTAAGCTAAGAAGGGGAACTTTTTACTAAAAGCCAGGGGAGAGTCATTGAAGGATCTTAGGCTGGGTTGAGAAAAGGGGTAACAGGTAGGTACAACCATCATCAGATCTCACAAAAATCTGTGGTAGGGAAAATGGATGGGGACACATGACACTCAAGACTGGGAGCCCGGGGGGAAGCTGTTAGGAGGCTGGTACTGAGGCAAGGGGATGGAGAGGAGGGTTGTGTTCAAAAGACATCAGGAAGATGAAATCTACAAGAGGCGGGTTATCACTTAGCTATTGCCAGAATATGCTGCAAACCAACCGCTCCAAACTCAGTGACTTAAAACAACCATTGATTTCAGATCAGCTAAGAGTCAATTGATCTTGCCCCAGACTCAGCTGGGCTTGGCCGAACTTGCGTGAACATCTGCTGTTGGCTGATCTCAGCGGGCTTACTTGGAGCAGTTTGGTCCTGCTCTGCGTGTCTCTCACCCTCCTCCTGGTACCAGTGGACACACTCTTCTCATGGCAACGAGGACAGAGGCACAAGAGAATCAGCCCAAACAGGCAAGCACTTTACAAGCCTTTAGTTACATCATACCCATTGGGTAAGTTATGGGGCTGAGCCCAAGGTGAAGGCATGGTAGCTGTAGTCCACCTTTTTTGGAGAAAGAACTGTCAAGTCACATGGCCCAGGGCATAGATTCAGGGAGAGGTGAAGAGCTGGGCCATTTAAGCTATTTCCTGCACCAGTGAGGGCTGGGAAGAGAGGAGGGGAGTTCATGAGTTTGTTTTGTTTTGGGGTTTTTTGTTTTGTTTTTTTGCCGATGGATTACATGTCAACCCACCCACCTTCAAAGCTTGGACTGTTCCTCTGGACCTCACAGCCCTATCGGGAATTAAGCCAGAGACAATCATCTCAGATGCAATGTCAATGCAGCCGGTCCACCATGCACAGAAAGGGAAAGAACCAACCCCCAGCCCCATACCCTAACCGGACCAGCCCTGGTCTCTCTGCCAGCCCTGCCCTGGGCCCCCCAGCTTGCCTTCCTGAAGGGCTAGCTTTCCCTTCTCACTCATACTGTGTTGGATACACATTCTGGAGACTTGTTTTCCTCCGTGTGGGCAGAAACAGTCGTGCAACTGCTTCCATCCTGCAAACAGAGGGGTGGGTGGGAAAGAGGTGTGTGTTTGGGGGCGGGGGGAGTCTCCTCCTTCCGTTCTCGTTCTCCCAGGGACCCCCTCTTCCCCTGTGCGCACACGTCCTCCTTGCTGGCTGCGCCCCCGCCCCAGACCATCTTCCTGATTTCTCCAACTGCACAACAGATGGGAAGGAGATTTAATCTCCCCCCTGGCGGGGGGGGACCCTGAAGGAAGGAAGCAGAGGTGACTTGTACCCTGGTTGGCCCAACTGGGTGACTTGGGGGATGTCCTTTCCCTTTTCTGGACCTCAGTTTTCACACCTCTAAAACAGTAGCAGTGGTCTGGCGGACTTTCAATGTGTAACAAACACATATATAATGCTTATTAAGTGCCCTGCTATCTTGAGGCTTTGCAAATATTTACTCATTTAATTATCATAACAACACTTCATCATCTTTATTTTACAGCGGGGAGACTGAGGCACAGAGAGGTTAGGTTATTTTCCCAAGGTCACACAGTCAGGGAATGACAGAGTCAGAGCTTCATCCCAGGCAATCCAGCCCCAGAGTCCACATTTAATGCTGCTACTTGCTTTTCCCTCCTCTCCAAATTTCTGGAAACCCAGAGGACTGGCCTCTTGGAGTCATGCCTGACCCGGATCCTTCTTTATTTCCTTTGAAATGGGTTTTATGGGTTGAATTGTGTTCCTCGCAAAGATACATTCGAGTCCTAACTCCGGGTAGGTGAATGTGACCTTTGGAACAGGGTCTTTGCAGATGTGATCAAGCTTAGATGAGGTCATACTGGATTCTAGTGGACCCTAATCAGCAGTGACTGGTGTTTGTTTTTGCTTTTTTTTTCTTTTTAAGAGAAAGGAGGGGGAGACTTGGAGACAGACACATCAAGACCCAGAGACACACAGGGAAGATAATTATGTGAAAATGGAGTTAGAGTGATGCAGCTAAGGAAAGGCCACCCAGTTTGCGGTCATTTGTTGCAACAAATCCTGGGAAACCAACCCAATGGGTAAGGAAATCCTGAAAGTTTTAAGCAGAGCTGAGTCCGGAGAGTAACTCCAGGCTGGCAGCCTTCTCTCTCCTCCCAGGTCGGGTCTCAGATCCTGTGTCTCCTGCCACCTCTCCTGTAACCACTCAACCTGGCTGACCTTGATTCCCAGAGAAGTTTGGTCCTGAAATGCGAACCTAAGCTTGGGATTGACTGAGTGAAAAGATGGCTGGTGGATATGAAACCTGAATGATGGTGGCGGGGGCCAGGGTGGAACCTATTGAGAAACAGAGATTTGGAACCTCCTCGGGGCTGAGAATTGGGCTTTGGGAACCTGGGAGGCGGGTAGTCTTGGAATTCTAAGTGGCCACGCCCCTTGAATTCCAGCCCCTTACCTACAGGAAACTGAGACTCTATGAGCCAAAAAATGGTTCAAAGGCATTCCGGGTGCCAGGGACATCACCTCTCCACCTCAGCCTCCCAGCCTCTCGGGATCAAGGCTGATTTTGCCTACTGCACGGGGTGAGGGTGAGGATAACGTGAGACAGCGGTTGTAGAAAGGCTCTGGGGTTCTGCTGAGGGGAACAAAAGCTGCCTGGGAACCCTTGTGCCTCTTCCCACCTGACCAAGTTCCTGGAATCTCAGTCTCGCTCATCAGCCCCTTCGCGAAGCACTAGACCCAAAACCTGGCTCGTCGTGGGAGATCATATTTTCGAACTGAAGTGAATTTTGCCTTGGCTCTTGGTTAGTCCCCGTTATGACGAAGGCGGCATTCCAGCCCCCAAACCATCATTTTCTACTCATGACTGATCGATCACACACCCCAGCAGACATTCAGGGGTGATCCATGCAAAACAACCCACTTGGAGAAGTTCGTTTTCCCACAGCCTAGCTCCCCTTCCTCTCCCCTGTTCCTGCATTCCCTCTGCCCGGCAATAACCAGCCTCCCCACAACACACACACAGACACACACATGCAAAATCCCTCCCTCCAGACTTTCTCCAAAGTTCTCTTGCTGAGCTCTCCCTCTCAGCTGGCTGACCCCTGCAGTGATGTCTGCCTGGGTTTTAGGTACACTTAATGAAGATCTGGTCAGACCGAAAGCCCTTGAGGACCCCAAGATACAATTCCCTAATGGTGGAATCATTGATTCTCAGACTCCTGGCTGGGATCTGTCACCCTGGCAGGGAGCTCCTAAACCCAACACGATGTTTCTCCTCCCTTCACACCTTTCTTACCCCATGTCATCCACCCACTGTCCCCATCCCATCCTCAGACACCACCCTCCTTAGGCAGAGAGTCCAGAAAAGGGGTAGGTCATCTGCCCTGCGTGCAGCCTGAGGTGCGGTGAAGGAGGCAGGGTGGAAAGATGGAGTCAGACAGACCCGGCCTTGAATTTCATCTCTTTGCTGTGTGGCCTTGGGCAAATTACTTCACCTCTCTGAGCTCATTTTTGAAATGAGGAACATAGCCTCTACCTCTCAGTGTTTGGTATACAACAAGTGAGCATGCACTTCTCCCAGGCCTTTCTTGCAAGTGCCAGGCCCACAGTGACAGCCATAAAAGGCCAGTGGGGGTGTAATAGGAGGTTCCCAGGAGTTGGAAGCTGACAGGCATGAGTCTGAATCCCTGCTCAGTCACCTTCCAGCTGTGTGACCTTGGGTAAATCACTCCATTTCTCTGATCCACAGTCTCTCTGTAAAATTGGGATAAAGCCCTGTCCTTGGGTGTTTCTAAGGATTAAACAGGAAGTGTAGGTATGTGATTGTCAGCTTTATTCTGTACTCCAGGGATATCCACCTTCTCTCTCCTTCATCCAGACTCCAAAGTTACATTTCACGCTCCCACCTGGCAGACCTCTCGGCTTCCAGATCTGCTTGTCTTTGATCTTGAGAAGCCTCTGGCTCTCTGGGCCATCCAGCCTTGTACTCAGAGTTCAGGCCTCCAGTCTGACGCCTCCCAGAGCTCACCTCTAAAAGCCTGGCAACCTCCCTTGTGGCTTTGGCATGACCGGGGAAGGAGGTAATGGCTCAGGACCTGGACGGGCATGGCCGAAGGTTTTGGCAGATAACATGTCCGGGACCACCAGCGCCATCTGCTTGGCTGCCCCACGGCCACAGCGGGGTGGGAGGTGAGGGGAAAGAATGGATTGACGGCTTTTATCACTTGGTCCTAAAATGGACGTGCTGGGGGACAAGGAGATGTAGAAGAGGCCGACTTGGCTCTGATCTCAGGCACGGGGGCCCCGGGGCCCGGGCTCTGTCCGGCGCTGACTAGCCCGGTTCCCCGGGGTGGTGCTGCCCGCAGGCCTGTCATCGCCGGCCAGGCCCTTTCCATCAACCCCAGCAGGAATTAGCAGAGGCTGCTAAGTGGCCTCCTGCATCCTCCTGTGCTCCCGAGAAGGAGGGAGGGAAGGGGTGAGGGGGGAGCGGCACAGCGGTGTGCGCATGGGGTGATTGTCATGGTTACGCTCTGACAAAACAAATGGCTCTGCTTCCTGCAGGCCACCCAAACAGCCATCGCAATGTGGGCATCGATCAAGCCGGCTGCCTCCCAGGGCCGCGGGCACTGGGCTTGGCGCTGGAGCCCTGCCCTGGGCGACCCCTCCAGCAGCGCTGGGCTCAGGGACGCAGCTGCTGGGGCTGCGGACCCAGGGAGTGTTTGCCCGACACGTGCTGCTTCTGGGGCAAGGTAAGGGCTGATCCAGCTTGGGTGAGAATGAGGACCTGGCAGCTGGGCTGTCCCAAGTGTGTGTGTGTGTGTGTGTGTGTGTGTGTCTGTGTGTCTGTGTGTTTGTGTGAGCTTGTGCTTGCTCTAATTGGGTGGGGGACATGCTGAACGCAGGGCATTAGAAGTGAGAGATAACACTGCCACATGTTGCTGCTCGAATTCTCCCTCTCTCTCTGCACTCCTTCCCCTCTCTCTCCCTTTCTGGAGCGCGCTCTCTCTCCGTCTCTCTCTCTCCCTCTGTCTAGTTCTCTGTCTTTTTTCTGTGTGTGATTTTCTCTGCATCTCCTCCCTATGTGTGTCTCTCTCTCCTCTCTGTCTCTGCCTCCTCCCTCCCCCATTCCCTGTCTCCCCTCCTCCCTTCCCTGACACCTGTTCCACCATCTCTCTGTCCCCCACAGTCTCTTCTGTCCTCCAGGCCCCCTGGGCCATCAGGAGCTCTGCGGGCTGTCCAGCCCTGGCTCCCGCCCGAGCTCCTGCCTGCTGCCCTCTGGGTCTCGGGCATGTGACTGTCCCCAAAGCCGCCAGCTGATCGTGTGCCCTTCTCAGAGCCCTGCACCCCCAGCTCCTGCCAGGTAAGCTGAGCGCCAGGAGGCAGAAGGGGTCTGCAGGTAGGAGGTGGGCAGGTGCGGGGGTGGATGGAGGGGACCGGCACCTGCGTGCAGCAGTGGCGTCTGCTAACATGTCAAGCCCCCGCTGGAAGTCCCGTCATGACATTTCCTGCAGCAGCGCCAACAGTCCCAGCCCAACGCTCCCTCCGCACTGCTCGCCAGGCAGTGCGGACAGAGGCTTGGTGGTGCCTAGAGCTGGGGGGGGGGGGCGAGGGAGGGCCAGAGCCTTCTCCCACCCCACCTCCTCTGCAAGAGCCCCAGGCACCTTCCTGTCTCTCTTCCTACTCCCCTTCCTTCTTTCTTCCCTTTTTTAAGGAAGACTTCAGAGGAGGCAGAGTGCATTTCCTCTCCATCTCTGCTGGCATGGAAGCCCGTTTCTTGGGTTCACCTGCCCTGGGGTCCAAGCAGAGGCTCAGAGGGCATTAAGTGAACTCCCACCTTCCTGCTCAGGAGTGGAGGACAGAGGGCACGGAGGCTGCCTCGATTAGCTGAAACTGGGGGTCCAGGGGGCCTGAGCTCATGGGGATGTGGTGGCTGTGGGCGTGTGTGTTCGAGAAGTTTCTAGGGTGCTGTGTGTCCCTGGAGGGTGGGGAAGCCAGGGAGTGGCTCCACCTGTTGAAAAGTGGGGTTGTGATGCGTGTAGATGTGCTAACATGTACAGGGGTGCCTGTGAGGGATGCGCCGTGTCCGCTGGTGTGGATGGACTGAAGAGTATGGGGCATTCTTGTGTGTGTGTGTGTGTATACATGTGCAGGCAGCTGTGGACTGAACTTGACCCAGGGGTTGCCAGCCAGGATCCCCAAGGTCTGATGTGTCGGCTGCATGCAGTTCTTTCTTATCCAGACTTGGTTAGCATCCTCCTCCAGGGACAGTGCTTCTGCTGTTTCCAATTCAGCCACCCCCCACCCCAGGTGATGACCCAGGACCCCGAGTGAGGGGGGCACTGTGCCCTGATGAACGGCCTGCAGATCCCACTGCTTTTCTGACATGAGACAGGCCAAGGCTGCTGGGCTGGGGGTGGCCAAGGTGCTGAGCGTCCTCCCCAGCCCTAGGTCACTCGGGGTCCATAGGGGACCAGCCTCACATTTGGGTCAGATAAAGCTCTAAGGGACTCCAGCCACTGGCCATCGGTTTGCTGCTGGGTGGATGGGCTGCTAGTGAAGTGGTCCTGGGCCCAGAGGGAAGAGCAGCGTTTCTGTCCCTCCTGGTCTCCCTCAACGCGCTTGGCTCTGAGTGGGCACCGGCACTCGCTGGCTGGCCTCTTACTAGGCATAAGATGCTGATTGCAGTTCTGGGGGAGGCTGCTCCATGGGGAAAAGGGACAGTCTAGGGGAATGGGGACAGTAGAAGAGACACCCAAGGGTTCCAGGTCAGTTACTCCTCCAGGACCCTGGCCTTTGGCTCCTGCTCAGTTTCAAACTGTCTTCTCTGCTGGGCAAGTGGGTCTTTCCTAGCCCCTCCTGGCTGACTCCCTCCAACTACATGACCTGGGAAACCAACAGCCAGACAGACAGGTTTCTGTGGTCTCATGGACCTTCCCAGTGCAGCCAGACCACGCCAAGCAGAGGATCACCATAAACAAGAAGTGAACAGACTTCCCTCAGGGCACTGGGAACAGCCAAGTGCCATCAGTGGACAAAATATAGCTCCAGGGCACCAGGGGTGCACAGATCTTTTCATCCCATTAAACTCCTTTAAGAGAGTGTGCCCACCGGGCACTGCTTTGTGAACATCCAGCTGGAAACTTCCCCTAACTTGTGCTCTCTGGGGTTCCTCACCCAGCAGAGTGGCTGGCCCACAAAATAAGGAGAAGGGGCTGGGATTAGGAGTGCTCAGTGTGCGCTGAGAAGCCTTCCTGGAGGAGGCGACGTTAGAGTGCGGACCTGGAGGAAGCAGTGGAGGGATGCGGTTACAGGGATGATAAAGAGGTTTCGCACGTGGTCGGAGATGTGAGGTCAGGCAGGGTTGGGAGGAGTGGGAGGTCTTGGTCGGCTGGTACCAAGTAGGTCAGTTGGAATGAACAGAACAACCTAGAGTGGAAAGAGGGAAAAGAATGAGAACCACCCACCACGGGGTGCCTGCTTTACGCCAGGCTCTTTGCTGGGCATTGCAGCCTAGGTGGGGAGACCAACATCCATCAATTACCCAAGATTGTATAAAACAGCGTCCTGGACAAGAGCTCTTAGCTTTCTTCCAGCTAGCCACCAGCAAAATTCCTGAGCCTGAAGCCCAGAGACGAGGGCCAGGCTGGAGATAGGCAGTTGTGAGTCACCTGCTCAGACACTGGAGCAGGAGTCAACCACCTCGGGAGGGAGCTGAATGCAGAGACTGGCCCTTGAGGAATTTTTACCCCCAATGACCAGTCACCTGCCTCACTTTAGCCCTGGCCCTGAGAGATGGGCCTACAAAAGAAACAGACAAGAGGTAGCTGGAGGGAGGGGCCAGGACCTAGTGTCCTCCCTGCCTTGTGACGTCTCCTTACCAAGTACCTTACCCGTGGTATTTTATTTCATCCCCATTTTACAGATGATGAAATTGAGTCTTGGAGAGCTCAAAGAACTCAGTGTAAGGTCACATAGCAAATGGCAGAGCCATTTCACCAAAATAAAGTAAGAGATGTCAGCAGGGTTCCTGAGTATGCACTGCATCCTGGGTGCCCCGAGAGGAACTGACATGAGACCATCCTTTGGAAGAGAAGTTGGGACCACTCCGTGGGTGGCGATTATCACAGCAGGAGACAGCTGAGTGAGGCTGTATCCTAGGAGGCTCACAGGAGTGGGCAATCACACCCAGATAAAGGGATCAGGAAAGGCTTCAGGGAGGAGGTGGGGCTTGAAAGGGCCAGGAGGATAAGTAGGTTTAGGTGGCACAAGGGTTGAAGGAAGAGCATAGCAAGGACGTGGCAAAGGTGTCTAGGGAGGAGCAAAAGTTCTGTTTGTTCAGGAACATGAGTAAGAGTGGGGGAATAACATGGGACCAGGCTTCAGAGGATTGGAGGTGACCATCAGGGAGGCTCGATTTGATGTGGAGTTGGGCTTTAGTTAAGACTATTGGCAGTCTTGGATCAAAGAGTGCTGTGATCAGGTCCAGACTTAACGGAGACAAATCAATGAACCTGAGGAGTTGAAATTTCACTTCCTGAGTCCTCACTGGGATCTGGGAGGATCCCAGTCCCCCATTTGAAAACCCTTTGCTGGTTGATACTCAGTGAATGTTCCTGAGGCAAGGGTCCCAGGTGGCTTCAGGACAAAGCTCTTCTCCCTCTTCTTATAACCACACTGGGGATCAAATTGCTGGTCCCAGGGCACCAGCTAAGTGGTTTCTTCCTTGGGTACCACTCTGGAGACAGTAGAAGACTGAAGGCCAGGATGGGCAGTTGCAGTGGATGCTCCCAGCACATCCTTGAATGGGGCCATGGGTGAGAGTGGCTGGAGGACAGGGGACTGGTCTCCCTGGTTTGCTGAGTAACCCCTGTTCCTTGTTCAGACCCCATGCAGGGGTCTGAGTAATCACTATCTGAGACCCCACATGTGTGAGGTTGTAGGTTTTTAAAAAATCATAACAGAAGAATGGGAATGAACCAACCACTTAAAAAGTAGCCCCTACACGAACATCTCTCCTTGCCGAACAGCAGCATCGATCCCTGCCCATCCCTGAACATCTATGTCTGTCAGGTTCTCTTTGGTTATTGGGTGGGATCAGCCGCTGAATATTCGATGCCAATAGAATGCACGGTAAAACTGCAATCTTGTGAACATTGTGGGGTTTAATGAAGCCAATCAAAGGAGACGATGGAGGACTCTTCTAATCCCACACAAAGTCATAGACAAGCAGGAACCTGGCAGAGGTAGGCCAGTTAGCAAAGCAAGAAGAGAACATTGGCCAGAATGAGTTCATGATAGGAAACTTTATTGCGTTGCGACGGTGAACTATGAAATGAAAAAATGTCATATCATGCTAGTATAAACAGTATATACAGGCACCTTCTTGCTGGTGCTCACATGGTAGAGAAGAGAGCTTGGGTTTCTTACTTTGGTATGTATAATCCCATCACAGGGGCTCCACCCTCACGACTTCATCTAAATCTAATTACCTCCCTAAGGTCTCACCTCCAAACACTATCACACTGGGGATTAGGGCTTCAAAATATGAATTTAAGGGGGACGCATTCCGTCCATAGCATAAAGCTCTGTCACAGGAGCTTCAGTTCTGTTGTGTTACTTCTTCTCTGAGCCTCCGTCCCCTGATCCCTAAAATGGGGATAATAATCTTTATTTTGCCCCTACTAAGAGAATGCCGGTTAATTCATGAATATGAACGTGCTTTAATTATAAATGGCTTCATAGGAGGCATGTTTACTCCTTAGTATTATTTTTAAGGCTCAGTGGTGGATTTGAGAGGGTAAATTGCTCAGGGACTAGAACCCCTTTCACTGCTTTTGATTCTATCGTTTCAATTCTTTGAACCGTGAAGCCTTTTCTAAGATAGCCTCTCTCTAAGAGATTCCTCACAGGTCTGTTGGGAGGTCTGGCCTTGACCAGCTTTGCCCCTCATCCCGTCTCACACAAGCCAAAGCTGTCCACTCACCATTAAAAGTCAGTCCCGTTTGGGTCACACAGCTTTAGCTCAGCCCCTGACCCCCTAGCTGAGTCATACACACGGTTCAGATTTGAGGAGCCCTTACTTCATGCCAGCACTGGGCTTAGCACTTGATATACATCACTTCATTTGATCATAATGATGCTAGGAGGTAGGCGTGCAGATGTGCCCATTTTATAGATCAGAAAACTGAGGCTCGGAGAGATGAAGTAACTCATCCACATTACTCAGAGATACAAGTCAGAGACTGGCTTCAAACCCAACTCCGTTGGGACTCCATAGCCTGAGCTCTTGACCATCAGGCTGGGGACTCCTGTTTGCTTGCCCCTGGCTGGTTTAGTCTCTGTTGCTGACAACCCCATGTGGTACCTCAGACAGGCTTTTCTCTCGCTTCTGTGGATTTGGCTGTGGCAGAGCAGGAAACGCAGAGGTGCTGGAATGAGAAGGCCACAGTTCAAGTTCCAGACTTACCGCTTACTAACTTTGTGACTTTGGGGAAGTTTCTTAACCCCTCTTACGATCACCCAGATCATCTGTTAAAAAAAAAAAAAGGCACTTACAGGGTCAGAGGAATCAGTGTGATAATCCACATAAATTGTTTAGCACAGTGCCTGACTCAGTGACAGCTTGTTACAAGTGTCAGGAACCACCAAATCCTGTCTCCTTGAGTCTGGTTGACAGTGGGGAACTCTGTGTCCTAGACCCAGCTTCTTCAGCATCTCCTCATCCCCTGTTAACTTTCAGCTGCCTCTTCACCACCTGGGTCCTAACAAGAAAAGAGACACTGCAAATCTCTTCCGAGGTTCTCCTGCAGTAAAGTTGCCCCTTGAGTTCATTTGGCGGCCTCTCCACTGTGGTCTATTTGCCTCTTGGTTCAGATGATTTCTGGTGGGAGTCGCCTCAATTGTGCCGACTCTGTAGGAGGAGAGCAATGGCACTGATCTATCATCTGTGCTCGACGCATGGGGAAGGATGCGCCCTACTCCTCAAACAGGGAAGGATGCTGCCCTACTCCCCACTCCCATCCTTATCCCCCAACTCCTGAAAGGAACATCAGAAAGGCAAGAGCCAGTGAGATGTGGAACCTGGGGATTTTGCCCCAATCCATGCCAAGGGATCACAGCCCCTGAGTAAGAGCAAGCAGGTTTCCAGGTGCACAGACTGGGCCTTGGCCCCTGGACCTGGCTAGCAGGCAGCAAGGGGATTCAGTTAACAACCCAGGTTTTGGAACCAGACTGCTTGGGCTCAAATCCTAACTCGACCATGACTTGCTGTGTGACCTGGAGATTTACTTAACCTCTCTGGGCCTTGGTGTCCTCTGTTGTAAAGTGAAGATGATCTGCTTCATATGGTCTTTATGGGGATTAAATAAAATATTCCCCCAGGCTCTCCAGGAACACTCAGTGCTGCCTCTGAATGTGGACTCAATTGTCAGACACGGGGGCCCCTTAAAAAAGGAACCTTAAGATGAGGAGCCAACGCCCACTTCAGCTGCCTTGCAACAGCTGGGAGCACTCGATTCCTTCTGGAGTGGACGGTGGACTATCAATTTGGGAAGAAGGGAGGAGTTAATTCTCCAGGCCCACCTCTTCACGGTGTTAGATGAAGCCGCCAAGACTCTGGTGGAATTGGGAGGTGACTTCTTATTTCAGCCTGCAAATAAGTATTGAGTGGGTGAGAAGGCCTTGTGGTTAAGACATAGGCTCTGAAGCCAGAGTCCAGATCCCGGCTCCACCACTTATGAGTATATCATCACCTTGGGCAAGGGATGGATCCACTCTGGGCCTCAGTTTCCTCATCTGCAAAATGGGGGTGATAGACATACCTAAAAGTATGTAGAATAATGCCTGGTAGGTATTAACTGCTCGATGTATGCTAGCTGCTGTTCTTTTTAAAGAACTGTTTCAGCCACTGCCCTGTGTGCTGGGGACTATAACCAGGAACCAGACAGCTTTGGTCCCTTCTCCCGGGGTTGACATCCTCAGGGGTGTTGGACAAAGACACTCAGCCAGCGGCCCCAGCCTTTCCATCCCACCAGTTGTGCTGTGTGCCAGGCCTGAGAGGTGGGCGCTGGCAGGATGTGTGACAGCAGCATCCCAGTCCGGGGCCCACATGGAGTGGGTGGCAGAGCTGCCACCCAGGCCTGGGGGCCTTGACCGCCTATCCAGTAGCATCAGCTTACACAGCCTCTCTGTGCCATCTGAGGGGACAGTGTGTGTGGGGGTGCATCCTTGCAGCTCGGCATAAACTGACCTTAGACCTCAGAGGGAGGCCAAGGCGATGAATATATTCTTCAGCCAACCCCTAGGTGGGGCGCCCTGGGAAAGGCGGTCTCTGGGGGGACTGGATGGCAGGTCCCGGGGCTGTGTGTGGCCATGGCCACCATGAGGAAATGCCCAAAAAATGCAGGTGCCCAGATGCAGTCCAAGCTGGTGGGAGAGTAAGACGAGGAGGAAGTCCCAAAGAGAAAAGGACATGCAGGCAGATGTCAAATATTGAGGACAAGACCCTGGGGTGAGCACTGCATGTGCAGTAAGTATCTCACTTGTGACCCTCACAGTTACCCCGGGAAGTAAGCGACCACTTTACATGTCCATTCTGCAGAGGGTGAGATTGAATTTCAAAGCTGTATCCAGTGAGGAAGTGTTGGATCCCGAGGAGGAAAGACAGGTTCCAGAAGCAAGAATTAGCCTCCGAGTCTGTCATTTCACTTAGAGGTGTCTGAAGAGGGTACAACTCAAGATCCCCAGGGACAGTTCCCTAGGAGCCCCCAAGGCAAGAGCGCAGCTCTAGAGGAGAAAGGTCTGCCAGGAGGATCTAAGCAAGCTTCCCTCTGTGCCATCATCGCATGAGCTTCTCTGTAGTCAGGGAGCGACGGGCTGGAGGCGGGGACATGGATGAGGC
The DNA here is from genome assembly GCF_036321535.1 of Camelus dromedarius. Classification (NCBI taxonomy): domain Eukaryota; kingdom Metazoa; phylum Chordata; class Mammalia; order Artiodactyla; family Camelidae; genus Camelus; species Camelus dromedarius. The sequence continues at coordinate 57,375,948 of NC_087449.1, read as the reverse complement.
TGAAGCCATACGGAGAATCCATTTACTTACTGATTTGTTTTAAAATTGTTTTTATTGAAGTATAGTTGATTTACAATGTTGTGTTAGTTTCTGGTATACAGCATAATGATTCAGTTTTATATATATATATATATATATTCCATATATATATTCTCTATATATATTCAGTTATATATAATACATATATTCTTTTTCATATTCTTTTCATTATAGATTATTAAAAGATTGAATATAGTTCCCTGAGTTTACAGTAGGACTTTGTTGTTTATCTATTTTATATATAGCAGTTTGCATCTGCTAATCTTAAACTCCTAATTTATCCCTCCCCCCTCACTTTTCCCTCTGGTAACCCTAAGTTTGTTTTCTATGTCTTGACTTTTGTTTTGTTTTGCAAGTAAGTTTATTTGTATCATTTTTTAGATTCCACATATAAGTGATATCATATGATATTTGTCTTTACCTGACTTACTTCACTTAGTATGAGCATCTCTAGGTCCATCCATGTTGCTGCAAATGTCATTATTTCATTCTTTCTTTATGGCTGAGTAGTATTCCATTGCCTATATATACCATCTCTTCTTTATCCAGTCATCTGTGGATGGATATTTAGGTTGTTCCCATGCCTTGGCTATTGTAAATAGTGCAGCTATGAACATTGGTATGCATGTATCTTTTCGAATTAGAATTTGGAGAATCATTTAGTGCCTTTTGACAGGGCCACAGGGATGCTGGCAGCTCAGCCAGGGGAGCTCACCTTGCAAATGTGCCCTGGGAAAGTTGGGCAGAAACTGAATATGTGTAAATGGAGTCTAGTTTTCCCAGCAGTTGGGGGGGGCTCATTTTCTGAGTGAGCCTCCGTGGGCAGAGCTGCCAGTGCTGGAACATGACTGGACCCCCAGGGAACAGGCTTCCATCCACCTGCCAGCCAGCACCACTTATGTGTATTTAAAGCACCCTCCCCCTAATGTCATATGACAAAGACGGGTCTTTTTTTGAAAATGGAGATACAGGGGATCGAACCCAGGACCCCGCGCATGCTAAGCACGTGCTCTACCACTGAGCTATTATCCTCCTCCCTCAACAAAGTCTCTTACCAGTAACCCTACAGACAGCCCTCACCTACCTGGAATTTTGGATATGCCTCTTTCTCCCTCCCTCAGCAGGTCCAGATGCATCCTCTTAACTAGAGGCCTCGGAAGCCGTAGGCGGCTTGGGTCTCAGCCACACGCAGGGCTGACTGTCTCGGGCATCCAGACTGGCTGCACTCCAGGTCCCTCGGACAGCACAGGGACACTTAGCACCGAGACGCCTGCGCATTTTCTGTTCTGATTGTCCCCCCGGCTCCCCACCCAGAAGGCACCATCTCTGAGATGGAATCCTACAGGCTTTGGGTTAAAAGAGAAGGATTTCCTCTACTATTTGTTTCTTTTAATGAACCCACAGCGAAGGCTTCTTCCCACCCCTGACACATCCATGCTTGTCATTCACTCACTCACTCACTCACTCATTCATTTATGAGACACATGGAGCACAGACCACACATTAATTCAGTTCATTGTTTAGCGCCGACTGTGGGCCAGACACTGGGGAGAGAGAGTTCTTGCCGTGAGCTGGGGCAGGTGGAGTCCTTGCCTGCCTGTTCCACCTGTGTGGCCCAGGCCCAGCACAGTGTCCCACGCACATACAGTTCTCAAAAGGACACACAACACATGGACAATGAGATGGCTAATGTGAGAGATTGCGCTGGTGGGGGGATCTTCCTATTCAGCACAGGACCCTGAGAAGGCTTCAGGAAGGTGGTGGCATTTGAGCTTGGCCTTGAAGGATGGGTAAAGTCTCCTCTTGAGGAGGGATGTGAGGTGGGGATGGCAGTCTTGGCAGAATCAGCAGACTCAGAAGAGATATGGAACCAGGAAAAGTCAGGCCTGTTTGAAAGCAAAGGAAGGGGTCTTAACCGGTGGAGCACGGGATGAATAAGGTGAGGGGAGAGGGTATCAGAAGTATGGGTTTGTTGACTCACATTGGCTGGATATGAACCCAAGAGGTGGGGGAAGTTTAGAGAAAGGAGAACAGAATTTGAGAGCCCCAGAATTCTAGAAGCTTAGAACAGTCAGATGGGATCCAGAGAACCCATCGACTCTGCCCCCACTTTCGTGGAAGTGTCAGTGTTGGTCTGTGGGTGGGGTGGTCCTTGGAGGACAGGCTCGCAGTGACAGCATGAAAGCATGGACTTCCTACAAGGGTCGGCGACAGGGAAAAGGATGAGAACCCCCAGACCCAGGTGAGTTGAGGCGGGTAAGGCCAGAATTGCTTGGTTGGCTTACCGTCTGCACCTCGCCCAGGCCTGGCCGAGATCACTCAGCCGGAGGCCTCTGACTCTGTGGACACCATCTGTGGGAAGCTGACCAGCAGGAGGGTGAAAGGCTTCCAGAAAGGCTTTCCGGTTGGGAGGGAGGAGGCTCACCATGCTGCCATGGGGCAGAGTTCAGCTCCAAGGGCAGAATCAGGGGAGCTACTGAGGTGGGCCCTTCAGCAGACACCCCAGGACCTTCCCAACTTGCCAGTATGTGTGGGGGTCAACCCAGCCCAGGAAGTGGCCCTCTCAGGGAGGGCTGATGGAGGAGGGCAGAGGAGAGGAGCCCCTAGCCCCATCAGGACCCGCCCGCTTCCCGCCCACTCACATGACAGGCATTTTCTCCTTCTCCTCCCAATTTCCTAGGAGTGGGCACCGTTATGGTCTCTTTTGATAGATGCAGAAGCTAAGACACAAAAAGGTTAAGTAACTTTCTCAAGGTCACACAGTATGTACGTGGTAGAGCCCAGCAAGTAATTGGCCCAGAGCCCCCAGAAAATGGCCATCCAAGGAGCCTATCCCCTGGCAGTACTCTAGGTCCTGGGACCTGGGGGCTGCCCCATAAGCAAGTTTCCACTTCTTCAGTCTCTTGAAAAGTAAACATCTCCTGGCAAGGGAAGCGTGAGGCCCCAGTCCTTGCCCCCAGGACCCCTGATGCAGGCGTCTCCACTCCTGTTGTGACGACTGAAGACAGGCAGGGCCTGGCACTCTCGTCCTTGCTGCCTCGCCTGCACATCCTTTCTGCATCTCATCTAAATGAAGTCACACTGCGCCTGCAGCAGGCCCCTGTCAGCCCAGCCTCTGTTCTCAGCCGAGAACATTGCACTCGGGCTGTTCCAGGACAAACTGGGGCCCAGGCTACAGGCCTCCCCAGAGGCATCTGGAGGGTGCGTGGGGGACAGGAGCACAGCAGCACCTTGAAGGCATCAGAGGCGAGGAAGCCCAGTGTCCCCGGCGCCCACAGCCCCAGTTCACCAGGGTCCTGGTCCCCCGTCCCCCTCCCCCCTCCCCCCTTCCGTCCGTGCCCGGCATGGCCCCAGAAGCAGCTGGGGAAGGGAAAGTCCAGGCTTTGGAGGAACCAGCCTGACCACTCACCAGCTGCGCTATCCTGGCTATCAGGACCCCCTCCCCACCAGCTTCCCTACCTGTGAAGTGAGGGTGCGTGTGAGCGCTAGTGAAGACCGCGAGGCACTGGACCCTGGTGGGTGCCTCCATGTAGAATCCCTCCTCTGACCTGAGTCCTTGCAGGGAGACAGGACACAGCAAAGGAGGGGGTGTGCCCCTTGTTCTTGCAGCGCTTACAGCTGGGTGGGGGAGACAAGCCATCGCACAAAGGCAGTCACAGCACTTCGTGATGTGCCATGTGACAGACACGCGCCCAAAGGCTGGGGAGGCCCCAAGGAGGGCGTGTCTGATGGAGTGGGGTGTCAGGGAAGGCTTCAGGGAGGAGGTGACAGTGGAACTGGGTCTTGAATGGTGACTAGGACTTTGAAAGGCAGAGAAGAAGGCAATGATCATTACAGGAAAAGGCTCAAGGGGGGGAAGAGCCTGACCTGTTCAGGGCATGGTGAGAAGGTCAGTGTGTTTGGAGGGCAGTAAACATGCAGGACGTTGCAGGAGGTGACACTGGACAGAGATGAGGAGCTGCTGGGGAAGAGCTTTGAATGCCATGCTGAGAGTTTAACTTGCCCAGTTGGACCAAAGCAATGGGGAGCCATTAAGCTCAGGAGAAAGGGAGGCTCATGGGCAGATGTGTGTGGGTGTGTGTTGGGGGTTGTCTGTGCACACACGCACGCACATGGATTGACGGAGAGGACCAGAAGGGAAACAGTCTGGAGACTGAAGGACCAGGTAGGGGATGGTAGGGTGGTCCAGGAGACAGCAACGAGGCAGCAGCAGTAGAGATGGAGAACAGAGGAGGATTTCAGGAGAGCATTTGGGCAGAAGTGTCAACGCTTGGGAGGAAGCTTAGTGCAGGAGACAGTGTAGCCTCGTGGTGAAGGAAATGGGCTCTGGTCCTTCTGCTCGGGTTAACTCCCAGCCCCATCACCTACTGGCTGGGTGGCCTTGGGTAAGTTACCTCACCTCTCTGAGCTTTGGTATTTTCTTCTATAACACAGGGACAGTAAGTGTACTTACCTCTGATGAGTGCTGCCCAATTGTACATGCGAAATACTGGGAATGACATGACATCTAATCAATAAATATGTACGGGGCATCTACTATCCCCTGATGCTATTCTGTGGGTAGCAGATGGAGCAGTAAACAAACTAGAACAAAATCCTTGCCCTCGCTGGGGATTATACTCCATCTAGAGAGCTGGGGAGATGCTTCAAACAAGATAAACAAGAATATATAGTCTATCGGATGGTGGTAACTGTTAAGGAAAAAACAAGCAAGAAAAGAAAGCCAGGGAGTATTGAGAGGCTGCGATTTTAAGAGCAATCTAAGTGTCTGAGTGACTCAGGTTTTGGAGATGGAGCGATCATGGGCGGCGTCTCAAGTTCAAGGAACGAGTGGAAATGGGAGGGGCAGCAAAGGTTACTGAGATGTGGGAGTTGGGGGAGAAGAGCCCAGGGAGTTGGGTGTCCCATTCCTATGGATGTTGAAGTCACCCCAGGTGATGGCAGCGCTCAGAGAACAGAGAAGCCGGGAGCCAGGTGGGCTTAAAGGAGGGTGTTATCAGGACCTTGAAGATGGCAAGCGACAAAGCAGAAGGGTGGTACTTGAAAGGCATCAGCTTCCCAACCTGGAGGGGCAAGGAATAGGCAGCCTCTCGTGGAAGCAGGGGGAGCAGGTCCTCGGGCAGGGACACAGAAAGAATCTCAGGGAATCCGCCGAGTGGTGGTTTGCAGAAGGCACAGTGGGAGGTTTGGAGAGGAGGAAGATGGCCAGGGGCAGGCTCAGGGCCACAGAAGAACAGAGCATCCCTATGGGCCGATGGTCTGCTCAAAGATAGATGGCACCTATGCACTGTTGGGGAGGGTGTATTTGGGACCCAGACTGATAGACACGAGGATGAGAACCTAAATGATGGATTGAGCTCCAACATCTTCCTTGGGGCTGCTTTCCATTCTGATTATACATATCCATTCCCTCAACGATATTTATTGACCACCTACTAATAGTGCCAGCACTATTCAAGGCACTTGGGACATATCAGGTCCCCAATCCCTGCCCTTGTGGAGGGGAGACAGATAATAGGTAATAAACATAATAAATACTTTACAGAGAGTGTGTGAGTACTATGTGCTGTGGGAAAAATAAAAGAAAAGGATGAAGGGTTGGAAGTGGAGGTGGGGGAACAGGTTGCAAGTTGAAATACAGTATTAAGAGGGGGAGGGGATAGCTCAGTGGTAGGGCACGTGCTTAACATGCACGAGGTCCTAGGTTCAATCCCCAGTACCTCCATTAAAAACATAAATAAATAAATAAATAAATAAATAAATAAATAAATAAATAAATAAATAAATAAATAAATAAATAAAATTACCTCCCCTCAAAGTAAAAAATCAAAATTAAAAATTTTAAAAAGGAAATGATTCAAAAAATACACAGTATAAGGATAGGCCTCCCCGAGAAGGTGCCAATTGAGTGACTTGAAAGAATGAGGGAGCAATTGACATGGATACCCGGGGAAAAGCATTCCTGAAAGCAGGAAAAGCCAGTGCAAAACCCTACAGCAGGAGAAGAGTGACAGCAGAGTCACCAGTGGGGAAATCAGAAAGGAAATGGGCGTGGAGCCTAGATCGGGGGGTCTTGAGAGGCATGGGGAGCTGGCAGGGGGTTGAGCTGTAGAGTCACATGACCGGATCCATGTCAGCAAAGGCTCGCTCTGGCTGCTCCACTGGGACTAGAGTGGAGGGGGACAAAATGTGGCAGCAGTGGAGGTGGCAAGGAGTCAGGCTTTGAGTCTGCTGGCTTGCAGCCTTACTGACTCTGTCTCCATTAGTTTGTATCTACATCTGCCTTGTTCTCCACTGTCTCCTGCACCTAGGTGACCCCTAAAGGTCAGTGTCCTGGGAAGGCTGCCAGCATTCATTCATTCATCCATTCATTTACTTTCACTTTACAAATATTTATGAGTACCTACTATGTGCCAGGCACTGTACTGGATACTTTATACACATTATTCAATTTAATCTTCCAAGTGCCTAAGAGATGGGAAATGTTGGCCCCTCCACTCACCTGGCTTTATAGACAAGAGAGGAATATTCAGAGATTAAAGTGACTCCCTCAGGGTGAGTGAGGTAGTACGTTATCCACTGGGATTCAACTCCAGGCTTGTCTGGCTCCAAAGAGACCTGCTTGAAGGACAGCGATCATTTGGGTTCTAGACCGTCAGAAACAGTCTTGGTATTAACAGTCACATGGGGAACCTCCTTTAATCTGCATCGACCTCTCTGGACTCAGGTTCAGCACAGCATCTCTTTCAAAGAAACAGTCCAAGGGGGTGAGGGTGGTAGAGTGCATGCTTAGCATGCAAAAGTCCTCAGTTCAATCCCCAGCACCTCCTCTAAAAGTAAACAAATAAATAAACCTAGTTCTCAAAGAACAAAGAAACACAGTCCAACACCCTGCATAACTTGAAGCCTTCTTTGTGCCTTTTAAAGAACAGTAAATTGAACCAAGCTTGTAACTCAGGGCAGCCCTTCTTAAAAACGTCTTTCCTGCCCTCCCCTCAAGCCTGGCCCATTCTCTCCGTGGCTGCTCTAAGGTCTAGCAGCCCTGCCAGTCTGCCCTTTCTGTTTTCTCTCTCCTCACCAGCCCATTTTCCAGATTTTGCATCCCCAAAGTCAAGGACCTGGGCAAAGGCAGGTGGTCTGGCCAATCGGGAAGGAGGTGAAGTGGGTAAACACCTAGAAATTGTTGACCCTGACCCCTCAGAGCTGCTCACACCACACTGTTCCCTGAGGTTGAGCCTGGCTTCTCCCCCCGTCCTAGGGACAATGCTGGTGGCTTCCTAGGTCTCTCCTGGGTGTTTCCTGTGGCCGGAAGCCCCTGGAGGCCCGAGGTGGGACGGCTGGAGGGAGGATACGCAGCAGACTTGCTCTGGTCCCCATCTCTCACAGGGATGCCCCTGGCTTCCTCCAGGAGAAAGTCCCCCACATACCCATGGTACCCGCTGTCCTCCGGGCACCTCGCAGTCATGTGCAAAGCCAAACACATCTCTCTGAGGCCTCAATGTCCTCATCTGCAGAACAAGACACTTCATAAGGTGTGAGAATTAAATGAGATAATACATGTGCCCGACACATTTTCAATCTTCACCGAATTCCAGCTGCTGTTCCTATTGTCTTCCCCTACTCCCCAGCTCCTCTGCCTCTGGCTTGAAAGTTCCTTAAGGATGGAGCTGTGTCTTATCTTTGAATCCCCAGTCACTAATTCAGGGTCTGGGAATACAGTAGATGCTTATCAATGCTGGATGAATTGATGACAAATATGCATGGATGAGGCCCTGAAGAATCGCAAGTTTACTCTTCCCAAGGGGGCTGATGTCGTTAAAGAGTCAGTTCTGAGCGAGTCTGTCTGTGTTATCAGCATCACTCCCCCAAGCCCCACTCCCTGGGTGAGGGGCCACCTCAGGAAGCCTGGCTGGGCACAAGGGCAGAGTGGGATGACCCTTGGCAAAACTCCACCCCAGGGTGAACTGAAGCTGAAGTCCAGGTTCATCACGCATCTGGGTGCCCACGTCAGCATTCTAGACGGGAGTGAACCGGGCTGAGGAGGAGGAGGGCGGGAGTGTGGATGGCAGGAGACGTGGCTCTGTCAGGAAATGAGCTTTGCCAGCTAGTCCTGCCCCCTGGGAGTAGCCAGGCTTTGGTTGGGGCCCAGAGACACTGAACTCCTGAGAGGAGGCAGCTGGGGATACAGCAGCTCCCTCCTGGCTCCTTATCTGCCACCTGCCGTCAGTCAGTCCGCTGCAGATAAGCCAGGGCTGAGAGCAGTCTGGGCCAGAGCCACCGGAAGAAAATAATTAAAAAGACACCGCTTGCAGTAGGGAGGGTATAACTGAGCGGTAGACTGCGTGCTTAGCATGCCCGAGGTCCTGGGTTCAATCCCCAGTACCTCCATTAAAATAAATAGTCTAATTACCTCCCCACCCCTACAAAAATTAAAAATAAAGCTAAAAATTTTTTCTAAAAGACACGCTGGCCCTGCAGAGGGGGCAGGAGCACCTGGAGATCCTGAGGATCCTAGCATCCTAGCTTGGGGAGTTCCCTTCACGGAGAAAAGGCAGAGTAGTCAGCGCTCAGTGAATAGCCTTGCGAATACATGGCAGCAGGCTGCCGGCCCACGGCAGCTTTGCCTGGCGCGCACACCGCCCAGAGGAAACCCCAGAGAGAATCTGACCACAAGTTTATACTCCTTTGTTTGACTTTGCTTCCCACTCCCCACCCCCACCCCCACCCCCACCTCTCTAGAGCACGTGATGGCCTGGGAGGCTGTCAGGAATCTCACTGAGAATGGATACCAGGCCCTGGGAAGTGCTATGAAGTCCTTGGTGTTGGAATGGTGACAGTCGCCCATTCTCTGGTTTATTCAGTCAGCACTGAGGTTGTCACGGGAAGCGAAAACAGACAGAGCCTTCAGGAGCAAGCACTCCAAAGGGGATGGTGGACATGAATAAAGGAATCTCACAGAAACAAGATGTGTCCCTACAAACTAATGGAAGTCCTCTGAGGGGGAGGAACTTGGCTCTGTGAGAGGCGGACGAAGGACACTGGGCATGGGTGGACTGGCTTCCCTGAGAAGGGGACCTGAGTTGACCCTGAAGGACAGTAGGAGGTTACTAGTTTACAAGTGGGTCATGGGGTGAGCCTTCCAGGTAAAGCAGGGCAAGTACCAAGGAGGGAGAGAGCACAGGACACATCTGAGGGATGGAATGGAAGCTGGGAGGCCCACAAAGTGTGTTTGGGAACATGGTGACAGATGAGCTGGAGAGGCCAGCGGGGCCAGACCACACAGGGCCCTAGGCCAAAATCTTAAGGGTTTTGGTCTCTATCCTAGGATGAATGGGAAACCACTGGCGTGGGAGCGAAGGTGGCAAGGGTGAAACAGGCCTGTCCACTTTGTGTGTGGGTCTGATCATTCTGGCCACTGGGTAGAGAATGGGTCACAGGGGATGGCGTGGGAAGGAGTAGATTCAAGAGGCCAGTTAAGAGCTGTGGTCCACGCAGAGACGGCAGCGACTAGGACAAGGATGCTGGTGGCAGAGAAGGAAAGGCATGGATGGATGCCAGGGTTTTTCCAGAGATAGGTCTTGGTCTTTGGCAATAGTGTGCGGGTGGGGGGTGGGGGGGGTGGTATCAGGCATGGCTCGGGCTTTTGGCCTGCACCCCTGGAGGGGTGGTGGTTCCCTTCACTTTGGTATCTTGTGTGGAAGGTGCTTCTCTCCCCTTACACCCCAAGTGTTGGCCGTAGTGGGTTGATGCACTGAAGTCAGAGAAGGAGGGACTTGGTGAGCTATTCCAGTCCTCTGACTTTGCCGGGGAAGCATCCACGGCTCAGAGATTATGGGAACGACAAAGGGATGGGGTCAGAGCCCACATCCCTGGACTCACCTCCGGAGCTAGGAGAGCCCTGTCCTTGGGGAGAATCCTAGGTGGATGTGAGCTTGCTTGGGCTTTGACCCTGGCTGTGCTCCCACCTGCTGAGTGAGTCCAGGAGGGTCACATGTCTTCCACCTCAGTTTCTCTACTATGACACGGAAAGAAATGGGATTACTAGTCCTTCTCTTCTCAGAGGTGGGTGAGAGTCATCGTGGGTCACCTTCATGAAGATGGTGAGAATGATGCTCTGACCACCCGTGGGGGCTGAAGTGGGAGAACCGAGTGGGAGAGGGATGGGGGGACCTCTCCGCACTTCCTGCCTTCCTGTCTCTTGCAGACCCTGAAGGCTGAGTAGCCAGCGAGATGCCCGGTCTGCTGAACCAGATCACAGGGGCAGCCCTGCCCCTCACTGCATCCGATGTCACCTCCTTTGTCAGCGGTTACGCCCTGGGTCTCACCGCCTCCCTCACCTATGGCAACCTAGAAGCCCAGCCCTTCCAGGGTGAGGACGCCTGTTGGGCTTCCCTGGGGCCACCCCCTCCCCCACGTTGAATCCCCATCCTCACAAGTATTAACCGATAGGCATCGGGCAAGTCATGTCACCCCTCTGAGTCTCAGTTTCCTTACATGCAAAATAGGAATCCCATTTCCGCCCTGCAGGTCTTAAAGCTGATAGCAAGTTGGGTCAGGATTTGAACCCAGGCTTGGGCTCAGCCCCAGCCAACAGTCCCAACCCTACATATGTTCCAGAAGACACGCCCAGTTCACAGTAAGAGAGGTGTCCAGACTCAGTGGAAGCCAGGAGCTCCCGGTCCTAGGCGTGGCTGTTGTCCCCGTGACCTTGGGGCAGCCACTATCCCTCTCGACATCAGGATGCTCCTGTGCCTGGGCTTGCCAGAGGAGCAGATGAGGTAATGCATGAGGAAGGGCGATGTGGAATGAAAACCAGTCTGCAAATATGCACCATCCGAGCAGGCAGTCAGGAGCGCGGACGGACATTCACCTGCAGCAGTCGTTCGTAAACCACACGCTTCTCTTTGCACTTAAGGAAAGGGGTTATGGGAAGGCTGGCCAGGAGGGTTCTGTTTAAAAGCTTGTTATGGTTGGGATCCCGTCTCATGCACAGTGATGGGGGCCTCCTGATCCCCAGACTTCATGGCCCAGGGCACCACCCTGCAGCCTGATCTGAGCTTCTAAAACCATTTCAGTTCCCAAGAGGAACTTGCAGGGGAAAGTTTCCTCCCCGCAGAAATCTGGGCAAAGCAAATGACTCTGTTTCACTATTTAAGGAAACCTAGAGAAGGTGGCTTAAAGTGGGATCCATGGAGACTAAATTACTGAACAGCTTTAGGACAATCTTTTGGCTTTCCATGTACAGAAAGAACCAGTCCTCCCATTTTATAGATGAGGAAACTGAGGCTCAGAGGGATGGGAAGCTGGAGTTTGGGGCGAGCTCACCATATTAAAGTTTGAGAAGCACTGAGATATCAAAATGTAGGACACACACCATGGGGGACATCATGGTGGCCATTATTCTCATTTTCATGATGACCCTGAGTTTGTCTCTATTATCCCCATCCTACAGATGAGGCTGTGAGGCTTAGAAATGCTAAATATCTAATCCAAGGTCACTGGGCTGGGGAAGGGGTCAGGGCCAGGATTAGAACCCTATCCTAGTCTTATTCCTCCAAAGCCCCAGGTCACGGGCACCAAGGGTGGCAAACCACCACACAGAGATGTCTTAATACATCCACACCACAGGTCACATGAAAATCCAGATTTCCACTCTCTCTTGAAAAATTGGAAGCCCTGGCCATGCCGGCCTCTCAGGCCTACATAGTAAGCGTTGGCTGGGACAGGGGAGCAGCTGTCCCTTTCCAGCTGTCCCACAGCTCCACAGAGCCTGCCTTCTGTCCTTATCCTGCCCAGCCCCGGGGCCATGAGCAGGCCGTCTGTCCATCTGAAATACCAAAGGCTTGGGTTCCTTCCCAGGGGTGGGGCCTGCAGAGGGGGCTGCGGCACCCTGCAATGCTGGGCCCTGCTCTGACAGGCCTCTTTGTATACCCACTGGATGAGTACACCACGGTGATCGGCTTTGAGGCGGTCATAGCTGACCGTGTCGTGACGGTACAGATCAAGGACAAAGCCAAGATGGAGAGCGGCCACTTTGATGCCACCCGAATCCGAGCGGCAACTGTCACAGGTAAGGCCAGTGCGGCTTGGCAGGGCCTGGGCATGGCTGGAGTCTCAGGCGGACTAAAAGGGCAGCCGTGGGACAAGGTAAGAGACAGGAATCCTGTGTGACTGCAGGCCAGTAACTAACCTCTCTGAACCTCACCTTACTGTCTGTACAATAGAGATGGTTGTTTCTCTTCTCACTTGGAAAGAGTGGCAAAGATCAAAGGAGGCAAGAGAAGGGTTCTTAAGATATCTCTAAAGAACAGAATAGCATGTCATTTGAGCTCAGAGGCTGTGGAATGAGTCACACCAGGGTTTGACTCCCAATCCTGTTGCTTGCAACCCGTGTGAGATAAGAAATCAAACCTCATCTGTGAAATGTTACTATTAATCATACACATCCGCATCTCAGCAAAGAGCATTCAGGCCAAACACTCATCATAGTCCCAGGTACGGAGTAAGTACTCGAAGCATGGCCACTGATATCTGCTGTTGCGGATACAGAGGCTCAGAGAGGGTGAGTGATTGGCCCAAGGTCACACAGCATGTTAGTGGCAGAGCCAGGCTTGAATCCAGACCGAATATCATGTAAGAGAGTCTTACCATTGGATCTGTGATAGAGGTGAAGTTTCTTCACCTGAACATCGAGAAGTTCAAGAATCTCTTAGTGAATGCTTATGATGTGTAAGATGCGAAGTTGCCCCCAAGATTTTAGGACTTCTCTTAGCCTGAAAGAATAGCTAGGACATGCCTAGGAGCGACCATGAGAGGAGGCTGAAAGTACCAAAAGTGGTCCAGATAACAACAGTGGAGGGAAAGAGGGGTCCATATGGGACCAGGGAAGCTTTTGTGGAGGGTTGAATGGGTGGGTAAGAAGGACTAAGAAGGAACGAGGGATGGGTCTTTCAGATAAGAAGAGAGAGCATGGATCTTGGATACAGGGATGCTTGAAGTAGAGTCTGCAGATGGAGATGTGACCCTCTGTGGGGGGCCTGTGGGTCCCAGTCTCCCCCTCCCTGTAGGGCACAGTGGAAACTACACAGGCCTGGCATCAGCCCCACAGAGGTTCAGATCCTGGCTCAACAAATCAGTTATTTGCTGCCTAACCTTGAGCAAGTTGCATCTCCACGCTGAGCCTGTTTTCCCATCGGCAAAACAGGCTCTCAAACCTCACACGCAGCATGCTTAGAGGGGATGAGCCATCATGCAGTCACAGCCCCTGACTCCAGGCCTGGCACTTAGGAAACATTCTGCAAGAGGGAGTTTCAATCATCCCTCATTCCTGCACACCAGGAAAGGTGGCTTTGGATGAGGATTTGGAGCGGATCCTGTTTGTGGTCAACCTGGGGACCATCGCTCCTATGGAGAACGTCACCATCTTTGTCAGCACCTCCTCGGAGCTCCCGACACTGCCCAGTGGGGCCGTGCGGGTTCTGCTGCCTGCTGTCTGCGCCCCAATGGTGCCCCAGTTCCGCACTGAGAGCACCGGCCTCTCCAGCCAGCAGGCCCAAGGGTAAGGATCCCCTGCCCGGACAAGAGCCCTGGGTGAGCAGCACAGGGAAGTCAGGGGTGTGCGGGGCGGGGAAGATAAGGAATAAAGGCAAGACTGAGCTCTTTAGTGGCCGTCTCAAACTGTGCCCTGCTCATTTTTAGAGCACTTAATGATCTCTCTGAAATGCCCTGTGTTGGTATCAGTCAGAAGTGCTGGGATTTGGACAGCTGAGGATCAGAATTTCCAGGCTTGAGTCTTTAATGCACTCAAGAGGTGTTTTTGGAGTGCCTACTATGTGCTAGACACTGCAGTGGGTGTTAGGGACACAGAGGACCCAAGACCCACGTGGTTCCTGCCTTTTCTGAACTTGGTGGGAAATATCATTAGCCAACTGAATTTGCATGCATGATTAATTATGTGAAAAGTGCAATGAAGGAGAAGTTCATTGGCTAAGAGTATAAAAGAGGGACCCAAACAGGGGGATCCAGAGGCCAGGCCAGGCTTTTCTGAGGAGTGACATTTCAGCTGAGGGCTGAGCCATGGCAGGATACAGTGGGGTGGGTGCAATTTTTAGCTAGAATAGACAGGGCTTAGGCAACATTTGAGGCCTGATCTGAATGAAGGGAGCAAGCCATGGAAATATTCTGGAGAAAGAACATTCTGGGCAGGGGGCAGAAAGGGCAGTAAGTGCAAAGGCCCTGAGGCAGCAATGGGCTTGGTGTGACTATAGCTGAGTGGGAGAAGGAAGGAGAGAGGTCAGCAGGGTGTTGGAGAGTCAGACTATGTAGGACCTCAAAGCCTAGGGTGAGGACACTTGTTGGCGCAACAGAGAAGCTGGTGGTACTAGCCAATCTCACACCGGGGAACACCAGCTAATGTGTCATCTTTGTAAATGCCACCATAGGCGTCAAGCCTGGTGCATTTGAGAGGCAGAACCTAGCAGATCTTGGGACATTCAAGACCTCAGGGGATCAAGGAACAAGAGGCTTGGGAGGCCCTCGTGCCCCTGAGGTGGCCCTAATAAGCTTACCTGCCCGTTCCAGCAGGTGGAATTAACAGAGATGCTCTTGGGAGATGCCTGCATCAAATTCCAGTGAATCTCAAAGTTGCTCAGATAGAGTGGCATGAGTAAGAATAAGAAAGGTAGATAATAACAAGTGTTAGTGAGGATGAGGGGAGACAGAAACTCTTATTCACTGCTAGTGGAAGTAGAAACTGGCCCAGTCACCCTGGAAAGCAATCTGTCAATACACGGCATGTGCCCTTTGACCCAGGGATCCCAGAGAAATCCTTCCATACGTCCAAAAAGGGAGCACAGATGAGGATCTTCGTGGTGGTGGTATCTGTGGACCCAGGGAGGTAGAGGCAGGAACAAATAAGAACCCTATAACAGATGCCCCCAAGCCATACCGCGTCAGCAGCAGAGATTTTGGTTCACAGACAGCCACGTGGACAGAGCCTAAAAACACAACACTGAGTGAAAGAAAGAAAAGCAACTGAGTGAGATTCATAATACAATGCAATCTTTTCAGTTCACAACACATTCACAAAAAAAAAAGAAAAAGAAAAGAAACACGTTCACAATCAAACATCACCACGTGTTTTACAACGATACGTGCGTATTCAGGACGTGTATCAAAGACCTCAGATGGGCGTGCCCGTGGAGGGGAGGAGACTAGAGCAGGATCAGAGACAGGGTGAGGGATGACACAGCAGGAGGACCAGAAATGCGAGCTTTCAGCAAAGGACAGACACTTTGCTAAGCACTCACTCAAGAAAGCCGTGTCATTATCATCCCCACTTAATGGATAAGAAAACCAAGACGCAGAGAAGTGGCTTATGCAAGGGTCCCCCAGCTTGCAGAGACAGAGCAGGAGTTCCAGAAGGGATGTGTTGTAGCACCAGCTTCCACCACCAAGCCAGACAGACCTGGGTGAGGACACCCACTCTGCTAAGTCCTGATGGTGGGAACTTGGGCCAGCAGCGTCTTCTTGCTGAGCCTCGGTTTCACCACGTGGGAGATGAGGGAGCTGGGGGCTCTGATGCCTTCTGCTGGGGGCATGGCGAGAACAATGGGAGCAAATGCCATGGAGCCCTGTGCCTGGTACCTGGCCCATCCATCCTAGGCAGCAATACCTTAGGTCTGAATCCAGGCGCTCCCTGCAGTCAGGCTGAGTGGGAGGTAAGGGTCTGGCGTGGGAGGAAGCTCCTAAGCTCCTCTGGGCTGGGCTGCCTGGGGCTTGCTGTTTTCTCCATGTCTTCTCATTCTGGCCCTCTGCTTGGCCCTGGCTGCCTCTTCCTTCTCCCCCTCCTTGCCGCCCCCTTCCCAGAAAAGATAGGCATTGCTTTGGCACTCGGACCCTGGACTCCTGGAACAAGCTGTGTCTGGCGACTCTTCTGGACACCGAGGTGTCCAACCCCATGGAATACGAGTTCAGCTTCCAGCTGGAGATCCGTGGGCCGTGCCTGCTTGCAGGTGAGAGGGGGCCGCTCAGACCAGGATGGGGCTGGAAAGAAGATGCAAGGCCCCAGGGTTGGGAGAAGAAGGGGAGGACAGGGAAGCCAGCAGGCCCAGAGGGAAGATGATCTTAAGCTCATAAAGCTTATGGACCCCTATTTCCCACTCCCCATCATGCAGCCCAAGATGAGCCCCTCCCACGGACAGGTTTCAAGGCTGTCCCCACCTCTACCTCAATGGCTTCCTTGGTGAAATGTCTGTGGGGGCGTGGCAGTCTTCCGTTCTCTCCAAGAAGCCATAAAATTGCTTCCTGGTCCTCCCCTTGCATAGTAGAATCACCTGGGAGCTTCCAAGTCCTGCCACCTAGATCCCACCCCAGAGCTTCTGATGACATTGGTCTGGGGTACTTCCCAGGCATTGGAACATTAGAAGCTCCCGAGTGATTCTAATGTGCAGCCAGAGTCAAGAACCATGGTTCTGATGGCTCCCCTCTGCCACCCAGCCAAGGTTTTAAAAGGACACTAGGGTGTGGTTTCTTGTCAGCGAGTTACACAACCTTCCAACACAACAGACACTTACAAGTGCCCACTGATAGAGCGTGGAGCTCTTTCTATCCTTCTGTGCCCTATGAGGAAGCAACTCCTTTGACACCCCCCCACACTGGATCCTGAGATCAGCAGGAAAGACCATTAGACCCCCTCTATCTAAGCCTCCAATTTGCAGATGGGGAAATTGAGGAGGCCTATCCATGGTTACACAGCAGGTCAGGAGCCCCTCATGGGGCTGGAGTGCTAGCCATCTCTGGCCTGGGTCCCAGGGTCCCCCACGAGCCCCTGTTTCTCCAGGGACTCTTGAGCCTATCCCACCTTTCTGTGCCACTCAGGGGTGGAGAGTCCCACCCACGAGATCCGAGCCGATGCCGCCCCGTCCGCTCGCTCAGCCAAGAGCATCATTATCACCTTGGCCAACAGGCACACCTTCGACCGGCCCGTGGAGATCCTCATCCACCCCAGCGGTACTGTGTGATGGGCGGGGCCCCCGGGTTGCCTGTGGGAGGGAGAAGGTGCTGAGCCTGTGGGGCACAGACAAGGGGCCCCTCGCCCACAGCCAATGAGAGGGTGGAGGTACATGGCAGAGGGAAGGAGGCCCACTGCTTGCCTCTTGGGAAACTTATCTCTAAATGACAAAACTGAGTGTCTCCTGCCCCAATTCTAGCTCCTGAGGCTTCAGGGTCTCATCTACCCAGTGGTGCACTTGGCCCCTAGGCCAGCTGAACAGAAGATCTTTGAAACCCTAAGCTCAATGAGACCCTGGCAGCTCTGAAACTTCAAGGAGCAACTCTTTTGTCTTTTTAAGAATTCATAGAGGGAGGGTATATCTCAGTGGTAGTGTGTGTGCTTAGCATGCGTGAGGTCCTGAGTTCAATCCCCAGTATCTCTGTAATAAATAAGTAGATAAACCTAATTACCTCCCCCTACCCCCCAAAAAAAACAACAACTAAAATTTTTGAACATCTAAAATAAAAATAAAAGAATTCATAGAATAGCAACATGTAAAAAGATCAGAAAGCCCAGAACCAATCCCATTTTACAGCTAGGTAAATTGAGGCCCAGGGAGGAGCAGTGAATCACAGCCACTAAGCTCGCCTGCCTTCCAGCTAATAGACTTCTCATGGCCTCACACTCCTTCAAGCAGCCAGGGATTCCATCCTCCTCTTCCACCTGGGAGTCCTCCCCACTGTGAAAACTGCCCCTCAACCTAGGACAAGTGCCAAAAGTTGATCTCGTCTCTGCAGAGCCCCACATGCCACATGTTTTGATGGAGAAAGGGGACATGACCCTGGGCGAGTTTGACCAGCACTTGAAGGGAAGAACGGATTTCATTAAAGGCATGAAGAAGTACGGCAGCGCAGGGCGAAAGGTGAGGGTGACAAGCAGATCAGTGGTGGTGGAACTGGGGTGGCCTTGGGGGCCTGGTCTTCCCTGGACCAACGAGGAGACTGAGCCTGAGGTGGGGGAGGGGTGACCTCCCGAGGTCGCACAGCAAGCTGGTGGTAGATTCTTGTTGAGGTTTCCTCAAGGGGCTGGGGCGCCGCGGGGCAGAGGGAAAGTGGACTTCCAGATGCATGAGTCACCCTGGCACTTTTCTCCCACCTCCTGCCAGGTTACCTTCTCCTCGTGCCCCCAAGGTGCCTAAAGCAGGCAAAATTCTAGGCTGGTGGCAGAAACACCCTGGGTCTTCTCCAGGCTCATCCACCCCTAAGAGGTCCCCAGGACCCTAGAGCCAAGGGCCTAGCCCTCCCCTCTCAGCTCCATCTCTACTCCTGAGCTTCCCTCTCCCCACCTGCTGAATGGGTCTCTTGCTCTTCCTTCCTCTGGGATCTTTGCTTGCTATTATGTAAAGAATAAAGGCAGAGCCAGGAAAGCTCCTTTCCCTCTGCCTGCTCCCCCCCCCCCCCCGTGAAGTCAAAGGCTAAGGAGACCATGAGCAGGGGGCTGGGGGTGGGAAAGCGGGTAGGAGGACACTGAGCCCCAGCCACAAGCTGGCCCCGCAGTCTCTCTCCTGCTCATGGCCCTGTACACCGAGCTGAGGGCCAAGGTATGCTTAAGCATCATGACACATTTCTTTTTATTGTCTCCCCTTTTAGATGGGAAAACTGAAGTTTAGCACCCAAAATAACTGGTGATCTGGGGAAAGGGGACGACTGTTCTCTGGGAGCTGGCTTTGATGACAAGGCTAAGCTCATGTGGGACAGTTGTGCCGGATTTAAGAGGCTCTCCTGTTCCTGTTGGCCTGACTGGTGGAGGACGGTGGCACAGGGGGAGCAGACAGGAATGTGTAGACGGCTTACAGCTAACATCATCCCCATTGGTAGAGATCCCACTGGAAGCACCTGCTTGGTGGAGGGTCGGGGAGATGGAGAAGAGGAGGTGTAGGTGGCTCAATTTCCATCATATCATCCCCTCATTAGAGACCCCACTGGAAACACCTTCCCTCCCAGAGGTGCCCCCTCACCCACCCAGACGAGTCAGCTGGGAGAAGAGGCTGGAGCCAGGTTCTCATAGTGGGGGGTGGCAATGCCAGGGGTGCCACTGAGCTCTGAGAACTACAGCATGTGGGCGAGGGGGGTCGGCAATGAGCCTCCCAGGCCTGCCTGCCAAGCCTTAAATCAATTAGCTCTGGGACCGCTGAAGCAAATGAGAATTAATTTGCCACCTTGGGTTGGTTATGCAAATACCCGGTATTCTCGTGAGCCCCAGGGATGACAGCCATCAACCCGCTGCTGCTAAGAAGTGATGAGTTTATTGTAATTAGATAATGGCAGCTTGAGGAGACATCAGAAAAATCCTCAGCCAGGCGCCCCACCCCGCCCCTCAGAGAGGCAAAAATCAGGCTCCTATCATTGCCAGATGTGGGCATTTCTGCCTTGGGCTGTCATCAAGACAGCCAGATTGGGCAATGGCTTTTGGCAAAGGATTCCATGTGGGAGGGAGGGCACAATCCCTCGCCAGGGAGAGAGGGGGGCATCCAGAAGGCAGATATCAATCAGGAAGAGTCAGTGGGATGAGCTGTCAAAACCTGTGATTTAGCAAAGAGGGGGCAAATGACACAGAGGGAGACACCATTACAAGAGATGGAGATGCAGAGAGAAGCAGAGACATATAAAGAGACTGAAAAAAAAGTGATGTGCACACAGGCCAGCAGCAGACAAAGAGATCCACACAGATTCATTCTCTCGTTTATTCATTCAACAAACACTAAGTGCCCAATAGATGTCAGGCTCTGGTCTAGGCACTGGGGAGACAAGGCTGAAAACGACACATCCTCTCCTCCTGGAGCTTACATTCTAGCACTGGGAGACAGACGAGAAGGAAACACATGAGCAAGATCAGTTTGGAGAGGGCTGGGGACGTAAAAGACATGAAACAGGATGATAAGATAATGAGTGATCAGCATGGGGTGCCGGTTAGCCAGGTTTTTAGAGAGAGCCTGTGTGAGAACGTGAGCTGGCAGTCTGTCAAGCACTGGAAGAACGTGCATAGAACAGGAGGCACAATAATGGTGACATGTATGGAAAACAGAGAGGTGTTCAGTGTGGCCGAAATATAGAGCAAACATGAGATGAACAGGTAGGCAGGAGTCAGGCCATAGAGGGCTTCATAAGCCCTGCTGCAATTTATGGGGGGAAACTATTGCTTAAGCAAAGGAATAACCAGAATGATCACACTGCCTGCTCGCAGTAGAATGGACCATGGGGAGATCAAAGTAGAGGAAAGGGGCCAGTAAGAGGCTGTTGCAAAGGTCCAGGCAAGAGATGCTATATAGTCTTGAACTTGAGTTACTGCAGTGGGGACAGAGAGAAGAGGACAAGTTCAGGATACCTTAGCTGCAGAACCTGCAGTCTCGGCTGAAGGAGCAGATGTGTGGGGTGAGGAAAAGACAGGAGTCAAGGGCAAGTCCCAGGTCTTTAGTGTGAACACCTGGGCAGGTGATGATGTCATCCATTGAACTGGAGGAGGGACCCGCATAGACAGAAACGGAAAAACAAAGAGAGACACGTACACGCAGGGACCATCAGATAAAGAGACAGAGACAGTCGGGGTGGAGAGATTGGGCGGCAGAGTGAGGACAGAGGAAATGAGATTTGGTGCTGAGTGACCGGGAGACTCAAGGACAGTTCAAGCAGCCACGTGGCAGGGCCAGCTAAGAGAACACATGAGAAGACAGAGGACCATGGTGCTTCCTCCCTTTAATGTTTCCTGAGCCCATGTTTGTGCCAGGCTCTATGTTAAGCCCTGGAGGTGCAAGAGACTCAAGCACGACCGGCCTTCAAGCAGCGCACGAGCTAGAGGGGAGACAGAGGTGTGGGCAAAAGCTGGCAGTGAGAGAAGCGCCTGGGACCCCACGGCAAACAACAGCGGCAAGAGCAACGATGGCTGCGGTTTAGACACAATTACTCTGCTGGCCAGCGGGCCTCACAAGCATTACGTTTGGTCCATACAACTTGGTGACGTAGGTACTCTGGTCCTCACCCCAGGGATGAGGAAACTAGATAATTAAGCCCACCGGGAAGATGGGGGCAGGTTTTCCAAAGAGGTAAAATCTGAAGAATGAGTAGGAAGTTATCAGTGGGGAGAGAATCAGTAAACTAGGGAAACCCCAAGTTCACGGCTAAGATGAGCCGGAGAGTGGCTTATGCACTGGGTGTGAAAGGGAAAGAAATCAGTATCCAACACAAGGTCTGCGTGGGTGCCAGCGCCTTCCCATTTGTGTGCCGGCTCAGTGCATCCCCAGAACCGCCTGAGAAGTGGATATTATTTGCCCCATTTTACAAATAAGAAACCAACCCAGAGGAGAGGCTTGCCCAAGAGCACACAGCTGGACGGTGAAAGAGCTGGGATCCAAACCCAGTTCTTTCTGCCTCCAAAGTCCACGTTGCTGCTGCAGCCTGTGAATGCCTCGCCGAGGAGCCAGGTACAGCCAGCCTAGAAGTCTTTCACACAGAGGATGAGTGGGATCCTGACAAAACATGGCGAGTCATGGGGGACCAGCCCCCAGCAGTAGCTCTGGACCCCGTGAATGCCCAAGTGAGAATCTTCCTTTCTTCTCCAGACAGAAATCATCCGGAAACGTCTCCACAAGGACATCCCCCACCATTCCGTCATCATGCTCAACTTCTGTCCTGACCTCCAGTCAGTCCAGCCGAACTTGAGAAAGACCCATGGGGAGTTTATCTTTCTCATCGACAGGAGTGGCAGCATGAATGGGACCAACATCCACAAGGTCAAGGTACCTCTAAGAGGACCCCTTGCCCCAGGATCTAGGGCTTCAGGGTAACCAGCTTCTCAGCACTTTCTGTTCCAAGCATACCTGAACCACCACCTTAAATGACTCTCCATGGCTTAGAGAAATGACAAACAACATTTTTTATATCAATTTAAACAAAGATCCCCCAAACTCACTTGCTCCCAGAATAAACCCCTGAAGTGATATGAGCAGAGGTTAACTGTTGCCTGTTTATAAGGGATGAAGTCATCAGTAGCTTCCCTTGGTGTTCTGCACACCTTTGTTGCACGCCTGATCTGGCTAAAACCCCTCACTAGGTACTAAACGGAGAGGGATACAGAGAAGAGAGGAAGGATGCTAACATTTGCCGAGGGCCTGCTATGGGTCAGACACTGTGCAGCCACTTAATGCACAGCTTGGTGTTTAATCCAGACAGTAATCCTATGAGTTCAGTCCTGTTGTCACTATTTTCCAAATGGGAAAACTCATCCTGAGAGTTTCAGCAATACATCCAAGGTCACACAGCTAGTGTGGTCTAAAATTAAACCCATATCTGTCTGATTGTTTCTACCACATGACATCAAACAGTCACTGGACACGACCTCTGCCATCAAGGAATGTGTGGAATCCAGTAGAAATGATTTGGCTCATCCTTTCTTTTTTTTTTCTTTCAAATTCCTAATATGTGCAAAACCCTGTGCTTGGCCATCTGGAAGTAAAACAGGTTGTAAACATAGTTCCTGCCCTCAAGGAGCCCACCGTCAAGTGAGGGGGGCAGCCCTTTCAGCCAAGCATGCCTGGGAGCATGGTCTTGATGCTATGGAGAGTTCTGAAGGAGTGTAGAAGAAAGAGTGATAAAACCTTCCCCCACACATCCAGAAGCTTTCCTTCTCCCTTGGGAGATTATTTGCCTCAATAATGGCATTATCCAACCCTCCCTTTTATTTTTAGTTATGCAGATGTCCATCTCTTCCTCTGGAATTATACACTCTTTAAGGGAAAGGACCAGATCTTTCTATCTTTCCCCATGGGGCCTAGCTCTGTGTTTATGCATAAAAAGCCCCCAGTCGCTGTTTATTGAACTGGATAGAGGATTGTAGTTCAAGAGAATGAGGCATGAGGGAACAAGGAGGGAGAGGGCTGGCTCTGCTGTCACCTGAAATTTTATCTCTCCCCCTAGCTTGTCCCTGGAGCAAACTTGTTTCCAGGGCAACAGGATCAGCAAGGAGGGAAGGAGTTAGGTGGGATCTGTGATGCTAGCTGTCTCCTCGGCCTTGCTGTGCTAGGTTTGGTCTTGAAGTATGACAGAGTAGTCACATATGAGACCCGAGTTCCTCTTTGATGCCTCCTGACACTGGGATGCAGGACTGGGACTTTTCCCCACCCCTGCCCACTACCGACGGCGAGCATAGGAATGAGGAGCTGTCCAGGTGCTGGAGTGCTGACGCACACTCCAAGCCATTGTGATCATGTGTATTCCATTCCATATCCTTACCGATTTGTAAGACATCTCTTCAGTTACTCTAAGGTATCACGAGACCATAAACCTAAAATATCTCTTAGAGAGCATTTAATCCATTTCCCCTACCAATTTCCAGATAAGGAATCTGAGTCCCCAAGAGGCTAAGTGTTCTTCCCCACATCACAGAGCTTGTGCAAGAACATAAGCCTTCTGTATCCTGATTCAGTGCTCATTTCCCTTACATTGCTGATAGGGATTTAAGCCTACTTTTCCACTGAGAAAAGCTCTCCTCTCTTATTTGCATTCCTGCTGCATGTCTCTGTGGGAAGAGCAATGCCTGGGTCACAGGATCGATTCTGCCACTGACTCGCTATGTGGCTTTGGACAAGTTGATTGTCAACTCTGGGCTTCATTTATCCTTCCTGTAAAGTGAGAAGGAAGGATTAATTCAGGGAGGGCAAACATATGTCACACATCCCTCTGTTCCCCTTCCCCGAGCCCAGACAGACATCAATAATTGATCACGACAGTATTTTTCATGCTGGCCTGGGCTCAGTCTCTATATCTTTCTCATTGTGGTGCTCCAGGAAGTTACTATCAGTTAAGTGGAGTTGGTTTATGAGTGGAATTCCAGTTCCTGAACTGAAGACCTTTCCAACCTCTTCATTCCAGAATTGTCTGACAATAACTTTTTCTGGCTCATGTCTGAGCCCCTTTCCCCTTGGAGTCTCTCTTGCTCTCTTTTCCAGTTCAGCTCACTGAGCGCAAGGTCATTCCTTCACAAGTGGTTTTGCATTGTCACAATCCATTCTGATAAACATGCTCCTTTTAGAGAAAGTCACAGAAATTACTCAGGCCATGTACCTCTTTGCCCACTGACAATGAGGCCATTGCAGGGGCAGGTGTTCCTTGAGTCATTAGGTTGAAGTTTTAGGAAAAACTAGGCTTAGGGAGGTAGGAGAGAACAGAAATCCAAACAGCCATGCCAAAGGGGAAAGTTCAGCCAATTTAATTTCCTGCAGCTGGTCTAATTCTTTAGCTGCCACTTGCTGCCAGAAACATGGCTTTAAAATTTCTAATAGGTGTGAGCAGAGACAATCTGTATGGATCAGCAGAGTCTCCCACATTAGTGGCTAATGAAAAAATAAAGATATTGACTTCTTTTGTAGAAAAACAAAATGTACCGACACAAGCAAAACAGAGAGATGGACAGGACATTAATGTTAATGTTTACAGAGAGGTCTGGGAGAGGGGCTGCTGGTCTGTGGAACCTAGAACACCATACTGTGTAAAAGTTGCCAGGATCTACTTGCAGCTGTTTCCTTCTAGATTTGGGGGTATCACAGTTCGTTCCCCTGAAGCTACGCTGAGATCCCTAGGTGCCACCAATAAACTATATGGGGACGAGGGAGAGCTGCTCATTCTTGAGCTCCGTACCAAGGCAGAGCCAACGTGGATAAAGATCTTGGAGCTATGTGAAAGCATCAGTCCTATTCTTAGCTTTTATGATCCAGTGCAATTCCTTAACCCTTTGAGCCTCAGTTTTCTTATCTGTAAAATAGAGGTATTGATATTAATATGTATCTCATTGGGTTGGTAATAATAACCACTTACTGAATGCTGACCACGTGCCAGGCTGGGACTCAGGGGAGTGACATAACTAGCCCAAGGTCAAGTTAGTAATGGTAAAGGTGAGACTGAAACCCAGATATGTTTAACTTCAAAGGGTATCTTCTGAACCACTGTGCTGTAATACATGTTATAGAGATCAAATTAAAGATAATTAATAAAAAGTGCTTAGTACCGTGTTTGGTACATAGTAATTGCTTGATATTTATCATTGCATTGTATCATCATCAACATCATCATTTTCCTTCTTGTCACCCCCGCCACCTTCCCTCTGTGTCATTATTTTTTTTAATATACCTTTATCAAGGTCTCCTGGTGTTGCATAGTTAAATAGGTTAAGACTCTCTGACGGTCACAGACTTTGGAGGCAGAGTGACACATGTCTGAGTCGTGGCTCCACTCTTTACTATCTGGATGCTCACCACAAATCACTCCACCTCTCTATTCCTCAATTTTCTCTCAAATAAAATGGGGATAACATTATGCCTGCCTCAAAGGGTTATTATGAAGACCGTATGAGGTAATACATGTAAAGTACATGCAGGGCATTCAACAATATGAGCCAAAGAGACTATTCCTAAGAGATGTGAGCCTAGTTAATGTTAGTGAGGGTGATTCTGATGCACAAGGCCCTGGATGAGAGCTAGAAACCTGCTCCATCAGCAGTGTGACCTGGAGCAAGTCACATGCCCCGCTTAGATGTCAAGTTTGCTTTGGCGGAAGGGAGCAGGCAGGCCCTGCTCTCCTTAACTCTCAGGCTCTGAAGACGGGTTGCCAGAGAATGGAACTGGCAAGCCATAATAGAATAGCCTTGAGAAATCAGTCTTGCTACACAGATGAGGAGTTTTATGATGATGGCTTTTGTCCAGGCTCTGGTCGACATCAGCAAATTTCTTGATCTGGGGGAGAAAGCAATGTTGGGTGCAGACAAGGGGTGAAAGGTCCACTTGGAGGCTGCTTCTGTGCTGGTAGGAGACCACTGCTGTGTGGCAGGCAAGATGATGGCTCCTTCCTGAATCCTGAAAATGCCTTTCTTGCTTGTCAGGATGCCATGCTGGTGGCTCTTAAGAGCCTCATGCCAGCCTGCCTCTTCAATGTCATTGGGTTTGGATCCACGTTTAAGACCCTCTTCCCTTCCAGTCAGACCTACAGTGAGGTAAGGAGGGGACATGGCTGGGACCAAGAGGTGTTGGGTGGTGAGGAGTAGACGGAAGAAAGGAAAAGGAAAGAGGAGGGAGCCCTGAGGTCTGCCCGTATAGAACCTGTCCACCCATATAGAACCTAAATGATGCTGGGAGCAGAGAACCAAAGGGAGGCGACCTCCATGTAGGCAGTCTTCTGACCTTTCTCCTCCTTGAAATAAAGAACATTGGGCAGGGGGTAGCAGGCAAATTGTGTGTACAGCAAGAGGTACAGGGAAAGGGTAGGGAGAGGATATGCCTTAGATCTCCCACTCACTGAAGCCTCTGTCTCATGAGAACAATAGATTCATGTAAGGACGAGTGAAAGGAGTGAATGGTAAGGAGCAGAGCAATGAATTAAGGGGTAGAGGAGTGCGTAGGTGAGTAAGTGGGTTAAGAGTGGTGCTCACATGGCTTAAGGTACAGTTTGGAAAAAGAGGACAGTGGCCCCAGCAGCATGTTCAAAATTGGAGCATCTTATCCTGGTCTAGGAATAGGAATAGAGGAAGGAAGGGAGGGAGGGAGGGAGGAAGGAAGTAGGGAGGGAGAGAGGGAAGAAAGGAAGGAGGGAGGGAGGGAGATAGGGAGGGGAGGAGGGAGGGAGATAGGGAGGGGAGGAGGGAGGGAGGAAAGAAGGACAGAGGGGGCACTTTTCAATTAAAATAACTTCTTTATGGATTTTTAATACAGAAATAATATATATTGATTGTCCCACAATTGTTAAATCCAGATAATCAAGATGAAAAATTTGAAAATCTCCCGTGATTACATCAGTCAGGAAAAAAAATAGAAAAACCACAGTTAAGAGCTTAGTATAAATCCCTCCTTGTTCTATGCATTTACACACATTTTCAGTAAAGATAGGATTAGCCCTTCCACACTTTCTGTAACCTATTTTTCTAACACAACAGCCTATCATGAGCATATGTCCATGCCAGTAAGTATTAATCTGCAGCATAATTTTAATAGCTGCCTAGTATTTCACTACACAGATAGTTTGTGACTTATTTAACTAAACCCCTAGAATTGGGTATTTAAGTTGTCCCCATTTTTTTCTATTTAGTCATCTTTGCAGCAAAGACTTTGCATTCATCCTTAACGATTCCCTTGGGATAAATTCCTAGTTTTGCTGGTTCAAAAGTACATATGCATTTTAAGACTTTTGACATATGCCATTACTCCAAGTCTAGATGTTTGAAGAGCATCTTCCTGAGCCAAGAGCAGGAGAACATTTGGTGTCCAGTGAGAATCTGTCCTTGCTACAGTGACATCCATCCAGTGCCAATAATCCTTGGCCAGTTGGGTCCACGGTGTTGGCCCAGGAGGGAGGAAATCTGAAGCTCAGATTGAGGAAATGTTTTCCCCAAAGCATTGTAGGAATTTAGTGCCACAGTCAGGCCAGGACTCAAGTCTCATGATTTCTAGTCTAGAGTTCTTTCTACCACACCTCCTACCTCCCTCATCTGAAAAGGAAATCTCATTTGTGTTGAGTAGTTAGGGTTTGATGTGCTACCTTTTCCAGGGCTGTTTCTATTCTTAAAAAGGAACAAAGAAAGGACAACAGGAAGTTAATACACCATGAATGGTGGCATTTAGGGCACTGGTAGGTGGTGCCATTGGACAGAATCAAGCCAAAAAAAATGGCCACCTATTCTTCTTGTGCATGGGGCAGAGATTGGGAACATGAGTCAACTCCATTGAAGATGAATTAAGATCTGGAGAAACAAAGGACTCATCCTCCAGGGGGCTTTTGTTCTCTGCACCATATAATGACCCTGGGGACAACCTCCCTGCCCATGGCCCTTCTCTGCAGGAGACCTTGGCCATGGCCTGTGAAAACATCCAGAGAATGCGAGCTGACATGGGTGGCACCAACATCCTCTCCCCACTCAAGTGGATCATTCGGCAGCCAGTGCTCCAAGGCCACCCTAGGCTGCTCTTCCTGATCACTGATGGGGCCGTCAACAATACAGGGAAGGTGCTGGAGCTGGTGCGAAACCATGCCTTCTCCACCAGGTGGGCACACACTGAAGGTCTGGGGCTTGGTTATTCTGGGATGGGGGTGCGCAAGAACTGGGGCAATGTGGAAAATGCCAGAAGCAGAGGAGAGAACCCACAATTTCTACTGTGCTTTGCTTCCACAGTGGTCTGGCTGACCTCAGAGTTGGCCTTTTTCCACTCAAGAGTTCAGAGGGGATAAGATGCCCACACCTCTGCATACATGTCCCAAAGAGCAGCCCAGGCAGAGGATGTCCTTCCTGCCGCTCTGACTTGGCGCTGGGATGGGAGTTTATGAGCTGTCTGTGAATGTGAGCACTCACAGAGGGCCCTCTTCCGTCTCCCTCACCCTCTGAGACGGCTCTGCTGGATCGTGATCTGTCCCTTTTCCCATCAGGGGACAAAAATGGCAGAGAGAATGGGAAGCAGCAGCCTGTCCCCTCCCCTTCCCCCAGGTGCTATAGCTTTGGAATCGGACCCAACGTCTGCCACAGACTGGTGAAAGGGCTGGCAACCGTGTCCAAGGGCAGTGCTGAGTTCCTGGTGGAGGGGGAGCGGCTGCAACCCAAGGTAGGCGGAAGGGCCTTGGTCTCTCCTGGTGCTGGAAACTCAGAGGCCCGGACTGGTCATAGTCAATGGTGGAGAAGGGATTTCACCCCAAGTCTTAGCTCCACGAAGCCACACTGCAAGCCAGTGAGGATCAGAGGTAGAGGCCACAGAGGCAGTTCTTGGAGCTAGTACAGGACACCAGATCCCCTGGTCTCCAGCCACTGGATCATACGGTCCATCCACTGGCTGGGCAGAACTGGAGATCCTGAAGGAGTCACTGCCTCTATGGACGTGAGTTATGTTTGGGGTCCTTTCTGGCCATGTCCCTGATAAGGACAAATGATGGCTCAGAAGAATCTAAAAGGCCCAGAAATCAAGGTAATTGTAGTCTTCCTTCCATTTCCTGCATCACTGGCACAAATAATCCAGCCTTTAGGAAGTCCCTGTGTCAGCCTAGATCCTCCAGGAACAAGAGACAGAGATGAGGTTAAGACTGCAAGAGGTTTATTGAGGGATAAACTCTATGAAAGGGAAAAAAGGAAGAAACAGGAAGGGAAAAACTCTTCAATCCATGTGCAGATGCACCACTTATAAAAGGAAAGGACGGAAGCAGGATTGGGCAGGGAGAGCCTCAGACTGCAATGCAGGTCTGGCAAGGACTCAACCAACTCAACAGGGATCTCTGGAGCAAGGATTGCCCACTAGGTAGTCTATGTTGGGTGGAAAGATCAAGCACTGCCTGGTATCCCTGTTACACTTACTTGTTCTCTGGGGACTTCCAGGGAGAGGTGTGGTTTTGGTTTGAAAGCTGAGGCATTGCATGTGGAGACTGTCACCTAATTGCATTCCTTGCAGCAAAAAAGCACAGTCTTTTTCAAAGGGAGATTTGAGAGGACCCCTCTATTGCTGCCACAATCCCCAAATCATTTTTCTCCAGCTTTGTAGTACATTTGAGGAAATCGTCCTAGGCGATGCTAAACCACTGTCTAGATGCTAAACCAGCTGTCATTTACTGAACACCTATCATGAGGCAGAGACTTCAAATTCAGGATCCCAGATAATCCTCCCAACTGTATTGAGAGTTGAGAATTATGAGCCCGCTTTAACAGAAGGGAAGACTGTGGCCCAGGAAGGCAAGTTGACTTGCTCAAGAACACTGCTTAGTCCATGTTTTGACACAGGCTTTCTGTGTGCCCCGGGCTAATCACAGCTCTACTTTGAGCCTTGGATTTTCTCATTTATAAATTGCTAAGCTTAGAGAAGGTGACAGCAAAGATCTGCTCCAACTCTGACATTTTAGGAGTCTAAGAAGCTCAGAGGCATGTTCACCGCTGAGCAAGCCACCCCAGGGTCCACTGTCATTTATTGCATGTTCACATCGCCTCATGCTCATACCCACGTGGTCTTCATGCTCCTCATCTGTACATATCCCTGCTCGCATATCTCCTCAACCTGCGTTCTGACCCTACCCAACAGATGGTCAAATCCCTGAAGAAGGCCATGGCCCCAGTCCTGAGTGATGTGACTGTGGAGTGGGTCTTCCCTGAGACCACCGAGGTCCTGATCTCACCTGTCAGCACCAGCTCTCTCTTCCCCGGAGAACGGCTAGTGGGGTATGGCATTGTATGTGATGCCTCCTTATATGTCTCCAATCCCAGAACTGTAAGTATTTTAGAAATTCCGAGGATCAGTGGGGGTCCAGAACCCTGCCCGCAAATCCATTCTTAGCTGGAAAGAATATTCATGGCAGCTGGGAACTAATTGGATCTGAGTTTACTGTTGTGCGGTATAGCTGTCAGGCCATGAACATTTGGTCATGGTAACACCATCTGGGTAAATGCTACCATCTCAATATGTGGTTCTCAAGATCCCCTGGAGCAGAAGAACTTGGGGAACATGTTTGAAATGCAGAACCCTAGCTCCAGTCCAGGTCTACTGAACAAAAAAATCTCTGAGGATAAGGCTTAGGAACCTGCATTTTACCTATTCTCCTCAAAGTGATTTTGATGAACAATTCAGTTCAGAACAACTGCACTCAGCTTTCTTTCTCCATATATTCTAGTCAGCTCGTATCTCCTTAGATGAATTTGTGCCTTATTTATTTATGAGGATAATTCTCTTGTATGTGGTGGCAAAGGTGGCATAAAAGTGAAGAACTTCTCGGAAGGAGGTGGAATTCATGCTAAAATGTAGAAGATTACCTGAGAAGCTATTTCCTCACCTGTCTTCCCTCTTTAGTGAGTCTCTCCACTTCCCCTTAAAGGATCTGTCATCTGGTTTTGTTTTTAAGCAGGAGCTACAAACTCAATGCCTAGAGGGATTGGACAGGGATGAAATGAATGAAATGGACTTGTAAAAATGAAAGGAGATAGCCAATGTCATGAGGG
Organism: Camelus dromedarius; assembly: GCF_036321535.1. Taxonomy (NCBI): domain Eukaryota; kingdom Metazoa; phylum Chordata; class Mammalia; order Artiodactyla; family Camelidae; genus Camelus; species Camelus dromedarius. Next base: position 57,344,921 of record NC_087449.1, on the reverse strand, counting down.
ACAGCCGTTATCATTGAGTTCGTAGAGAGGAAATGAGGAGTGGTAAGGAATATAGCAAACTGGATAGCACACACCTTGTCTAAAATGGTCAGCCCCTACTCAGCTCTAACAAATTGTGGCCAGGCAGGAATGCGGGCCCTGTGATAAATGTGTTTCCAGTCTTTCAAGAGAAGTTAGAATTTTATTTGAAATTTCCAGATTTTAGAATGCTATGGAATCTAGTAAGAACCACGGTCAGTAATAGTCAATGTGTTTTGGAGAGTAGAGTGTTCAACTGCAGGGAGAAAATGATAAACAAAATGCTGGTCAAGTCTCTGCACAGTCTAGGCTCTTCTTGGAGGTCTGGGAGATAGCAGATCATCAACTAGCTACTACTAGCAAGGACTATCAAATCCATTCTCCTTTCCTTGCCCACGAGACTGGCAGTGCTTTCTCCTGCTACTAGCAGAGCTGCTGGGTAAAGGGTGTAAACATGACTTCCCCTCCTGGAGGGCAATCTAGAAATAACTAATGAAATTAGACATACATAACTTATCAACCCAGAAAAGCCTTCTAAGAATCAAACACATAGAAATAAAAGTGATGTAATAGATTTACATCCAAGGATTTATTTAGCATTCTTTTATGGTGGCAAAAAAACAAATGGCCACAAAGTGAATGCTAAACAACACTTAAGGGTCATAGAATATCGTACAGCTAAATGTTTAAAAGAATAGTTGATATGCAAGATTTCCAAAATGTTTTAAGCATGAAATTCAAGCTACTGATAAATGTAAGTTATATGGTCCAGTTTTTGTAAAACAAAATGACCCCAAAAAGCCCTTTTTTTTTTATATGTTTATATTATGGAGAATGGAATAAAAGGAACAGGCGATTCATGTTGTTAATCTTGGCTACCTATTTGGAAGCACCAGTAGCATTTAGAATTTCATTTTTTAATTTAGTAAAGAATGTAATTAAAAATATAAACAACATAAGTAATACGAAAAAAACCACTTCCATTCACCATCCCTTAAACAGAAGTCTGCCTAAACTGCCCAAACAAGCAAAAAACTCTCCTATTATTCTGGTTCTTTAAGGGTGGGACCTCCACCATCCCCCCCCCACACCCCTCCCGGCCCTTTGGATGTCCTTCCTGGCATCAAGCCTCACTCCAAGCCCTCTTTTACATCCTTCCCTCCAGGACAAGAGAAGACGATACAGCATGCTGCACTCTCAGGAGTCCGGCAGCTCTGTCTTCTACCACTCACAGGATGAGGGCCCCAGCCCAGATAGTGGAGACTGTGCCAAGAGCGTGGGGGCACCCTTCAAAGGGGTGCCAGCCAAAGATGCCCAGCCATCCAGCGGAGACGCTACCACCAATCCTGGTTAGTCTGCTGCTCTTTGTGCTTCACTCCCTTCTCCAGGGAGGTTATGATTGCTACATTTACTGAACATTTACTATGTGCTAGGCACTTTATACAATTTCATTGAATTGTTAGCAGCTGTGGCGGCGGGTACTATTATACCAAATTTACAGATGAGGAAACTGAGACTCAGAGAATTTCATCAACTTGGCTAAACTCATGGAACTTGAAAGAGGTACAGTACAGAGAAAGAGTCTAGTCCTGTCTTCCTCCAAAGCCTGTTTATGATATTAGTTTCAGAGGGTATGTATGTGCAGTGCAGGAAGCAAGGATGACTCCAACATGGCACCTGTCCTTCAGAAGCTCTCCATCTAGTGAGAAAGACACAATCGGCCCTAACTCTGATAGAAAGCAGAGTGACAGCGGCCACAGGAAAGTTTAACAAACTGTGGGGATCCCAGGAAAAGGCACATCTGGCAGAGGATATTAACCAAACATAACGAGGGCACTAGTTCTTAGAAGCAGAAATGGAGAGGAGAGTCCAGGCAACAGAAACTGCCTGAGTAAAGATGTGGAGGTGTGACACCCAGAAGACACATACACAACTGGTATGTTTGGAGTACATAGTACCTTGAAAAGGAAGCAGAAAGGAGAGTAGCTGGGTAGACAAATTAGTGCTGGATGAGGCAAGGCTTTGAATTCCAGGTGAGGTGAGGCACCTGCACATATTTCAGCAGGCAAGCAGTGAAAAACTCAAGAAGTTTCCAAAGAAAGGGATATTCAAGCCCCTTTTTCTTTCCCCAGTATTCTTCCTCCCTGATGGCTCCCCGTCACCCCTTCTGCCCAGGTCTATACCTCTCCCAGCGACGGCGAGCATATAGCACCAACCAGATCACCAACCACAAGCCCTCCCCAAGGGCCCCCATTGCCAGCGACCCCACAATGGCTGCCAGGAGATACCCACTGCGGAAAGCCAAGCTGCAAGACCTCACCAACCAGACCAGCCTGGATGGTCCATGGTGGCAGACTGATTTGCAGGTACCCAAGCAGGGCATGTTGGAGTTGAGGGAGGCCATGGGTGGGGGAGAGCTATGTCTCCTGTTTCAACCACAAGGATGGAGCTTGACCACAACTTACACTGAAGTGAGTCACTTCTTCCTTCTTTTTCTGGACCTTCATCTGCCTGACCTCCAGTGATACCTTCCTAATAGTGATACCCTTTGGTCAATGACATCACCCATTCTCAGCTCATAAAACTTCCCAGTTGGCAAGAAGCACCTCCATCTCATTTGATTTTATAGCACCTCTTGGAAAGGAGGGAATGTGGGGGCTGGCCACCCCCACTCTGTACAGATGTGGAAATTGAGGATCAGAGAGGTAAAGTGACTTAACCAGGGTCACACAGTCAATCAGGGGTTTGCAACCCAGGAACTTCTGCCTGCAAAACTCTTGCTTTCCCCACTGCATCACCTTCTGCAACTTCTTCAACTCCCAAGGGGTGTACATTCACCCAGGGCAAAGATCATCTCAAAGTTAGAGCCACAGTAGGACCAGTCATCCAATGACCAGCTTTACCAGAGTTTTTCAGACCCTACACTATTGACATGGTAATTCTTTGTTGTGGGGGCTTCCCTGTGTGTTGTGGAATGTTGGGCAGCTTCCCTGGCCTCTATCCACCGGATGCCAGTAACACTACCATCCCCAGTCAGGACAATCAAAAATGTCTGTAGACACTACCAAATGTTCCCGGGGGAAGGAGGCAAAATCACCAGGTTAAGAAATAGTGTCCTAAATCAAATTGGTGTTTGCTATGAACTGTATGCCTTATCCCATTTTCTTAAGAATGGGCTTTATGTAGCTTTGTCACTGTGTGTCTATGATTGCATAAAAGCAGCCTTCCACCCTCCCACTCTGACCTATAAACCACATCCCTCCCCACCTTCACATACACATAAGTCCTCTATGATCCCCAAGGGTGGAGATAACCCCCACCTTGTCCCTGAAGACTCTTCTCTGTGCTTAACATGGGACCACTCGATGTGGTTAGAAGACACTGACCCTGGAGCCAGGCAGACTCTGCTCCCCTAGCATGTTGCTTAACCTCTCTGAGCCCCAATTTCTTCATCTATGAAACTGGGGAGAATAGCTTATCAGATGATTGAGCTAACAGCCATCAGCAGATGGTTACTGGGAGATAACGGCAGTTAGAGGGCTCTTGCGGGCATCAGCTAAGAGATGAAGTGCCTAGTGCAGCACCTGGCACACAGTCAGTGTCCTTTAAATGCAGCTCTACTTGGTGCGAGCTCTAGGCAGTTGGGCTTCTCTTCTCTCCTGCTTGCTTCTGACCCAACTTTGCTCATCTCTCCAACCCCTGCTTGCCTTCTTCCCCAATCTGATGCTCCCTGACACACTTATATGAATGAACACGCATGCATATGCACACACATGTACACACTCCCTGCAGCCTGTGGTTGGGTGAAGGGGGCTCAGTATTAGACTAATCTGTTGCTATGAAAACTGTAGCAGCTTCTGTTTCTCAATGTGGTGGTGATGGTGGGGCAGGGGTGAAGGGAACCCAGTCTCTAATGGGGTAGGGCAGCCTTGGCTGGGTACCAGTTCCCACTGAGACCAACCTAAGAGAGACCAGTCCCTTTTGTCTCCCACACCCTTGTACCATTCCTAGGACTGCAAGCCCAGAGGAAACAGGAAGGAGGGCCCCAGCCCCTGCCCCAAGGAGCCCCCATCTAATGGGGAGGTATAGTCCTCTTCCCAGTAAATACTTGAGATGAAAAAGATCCTATTATGATCTCTTCTCTCCTGCTTGCTTCTAACCCAGCTCTGCTCATCTCTCCCCAATCCCTGCCTGGCTTCTTCCCCAGTATGATGCTCCCCAACACACTTGTGTGAATGCACAAGGTTGATAATTATAACCAAACACAAAAAAAGTTTTTAACTTTTGGCAAAAAAAAAAAAAAGTGGATTTAGAATATTACTCCTGGTATGTGATTCTCCATGATTTTCCATGGTTTTCTGTGGTTTGGACTTTATCCATGGTTTGGGATTATTTGTGTTGATGTTTCTCATCGGTAGTGAATGGTAGGTTATGTGTCCTTGGGTACTAAGGGGGCAGTCCCCCCAGGAGCTCAGGGGAGCTGGGGTACCCAGGGAAGAGCAATGCCTTGGGGTGGAGGGCAGGGCCCAGCCACCAGGAGCTCAGCCTCCTCCCCTTTCTCTTGCATTCTTAGCCCTTGCTGAACAATGGCCAGGACCTGGGTCAGGGCCTCAGACTCCGGGGTCCAGGGGCCCGCAGGCCCTCTCTGCTGCCCCAAGGCTGCCAGCCCTTCCTGCCCTCAGGCCAGGAGACCCAGGCCTGGAGCCCAATGAAAGAGCTGGATCTTGGGTCCAGCTTGAAGCCTGCCTCAGATAGCCGCAGCCCTGGGGACCTGGGTAAGTGGCCACAGGCTCCAAAACCTGACTGGGGACAGGAAGGAATCCTAGGCTGTAACCCAGCTTCAGATGACAGGCTGGAGGGCAGACGCCTGTCCCTGGGGAGCAGCTCAGGGGTGGGGGCGGTCTGCTACGGCCCATGGCTCCCAGAGGACCTCACCAACCCTTCCTTCTCAATCAACGTGGCCCTTGGGCTGCCTGTGAGGCTCCCAGATGTCCTCCCTGCAGAGTGTCCCCACCCCACCCTATCTGGCCCCCTCAGATACCAGCTTCCTGGGAAGTGGGTCTGCCTCACTCCTGGGGACAAGCCCATGCCACGCCTGCTCTCCGAAGGAAAGAGTCATGTGTTCCCTGGGGGTGGGGGACTGTACTTGCTTCGCGGTGTCTGTGTCCTGGGGAAGGATGATGTCCCCTGGGGTTGGGCCCTCTGTCCTGAAGCTCAGATCACAGTCGCTCGTCCCTCCACCCATAGAGCCGTCCCATCATCCCTCCGCCTTCGAGACGGAGACGTCCTCGGACTGGGAGCCCCTGGCTGAGTCCGAGGAGCGGGCCAGTCCCAGCAGGCCTGCCACCCCAGGCCCTGTGCTGGGCAAGGCCGTGGTCAAGGGCCTGCGCGACAGTCAGCGTTTGCAGTGGGAGGTGAGCTTCGAGCTGAGGCCTCCGGGGCCCGAGAGGGGCGGCGCGCGCGAGGCCGACCTGTGGAGCGAGACCTTCCACCACCTGGCGGCCCGCGCCATCATCCGCGACTTTGAGCAGCTGGCGGAGCGAGAGGACGAGATCGAGCAAGGTGAGCGCCGAGCCATGGGCCCGCCCCCTTCTCACAGCCCCGCCCCCAAGCCCCACCCCTTCTCCGCCCCCAAGGACTTCGTGGCTCCACCTCCCCGGGCTTCAACCCTGTTTCTCCCTACAGCCCTGCCACCGCCCAATGCTCCACCTGCCGTCCCCCATCTCTGCCTCCCGTGCTTCTCTTGACCCCCAACTGCCCCCCAACACACACACACACACACACACACACACACACACAGAGCCCAGGGCTCCACCCCCTGCTTGATCTGCCCCCATCCCCCTACCTCCAGGAGCCCCACTCCTCCCAGCCCTGGGCTGCTCCACCCACCCTGTGATCTGTCTTCCTCACTCCTCACTCCTTCCCCTCTGCTCCAGGTCCCTCACTCCTCCCTTTCCAGGGCTGTAGGGCTTCAGGGACAGAACTTTGAGGACCGCCCTATTCCACCTGCCTTGCTCCTCTGGGACCACATCTGCCTTCCCACAAAACCCCCTAGATCTAATCTGTCCTCTCAGTCACCCATCAACACCATTTACTGAGTGCAGATTAGCTGGGGGCCAGACTCTCGGCTCACCAGTGCAGGGGCCACCACCATCCCTGTCCTTACTTGTGAGTGCTTGACATGAACTAGCAAGGAAGCCAGCTGACATTAGTCAAATAACTATACACACAATTAATTGAGTGCATTTGTCCTAAGTGCTATTAAGAAAAAACACAAGGATCCAAGAAATTGTATAACAGGGATGGTAGGGAGGCTAATTTAGCTCAGAAATTGGGGCACACTTTCCTAAGTGATTCCTGGGAACTTGATGGAGCACACTTGGAGAACAGATAGAGATACAAACAGAATATGTCTATTATCTGCTATAGTTTATGCTTTATTTATATTATAGCATTTTATTGTTTATACTTCACATTTTTTGTATTTTATATACGTTATTTTTTTTCTTCCCATGAGCACTTCACCTTACAGTTTGTAAGATGTTTGTCCATCCTTCATGTCCTTGGCACCTCATGCAGCCCTTGGCGGCAGCAAGCCAGACACTGCTCACCTGTTCGGTGGAGCCAGCCTGGGCTTTAGAGTCAGATCTTCCTCACTCCTGATCTCAGGTCCATTCCTAACTTGCTGTGTGACCTTGTGCTCACCACTGTCCATCTCTGGCTTTCTATCTTTTCTGCAAGATTGTCCCAATGGGCCAGACCAATGGTCCCCATGCAGCCAGGGGACCTGTGAAATCCTCCAGCAAGATTCTCATCAGACAGCTGCAAAATGAAAATAGAGAATACAGAAAACATAGAGATTTGGGCTTTTTTTTAAATAACACTGAAGTTATTTAAAGAAAGTTACTGTTTTTTTTATTCTTAGCTATCTTACCTCTTTCATATTAAAATGTTCTTATTTTATGAAATGATGGTGAAGGTTTGAATAATCTTGAGGGTTTGTTTTTTTTTTAATGTCCTTAATGGCAAGTTGGTAACCCCTTCCTTTTAAGGGCTTATTTAATTTCAAAGATGGGACCACTGATCTAGCCCTCCCTTTAGCTTCCAGAGCTTCCATGTTAGGGAGGGCTTTCCAAGTCCACACAGTGACCCCGGCTTCTCCCTCTGCAGGGTCCAGCCGCCGCTACCAGGTGAACGCCGTGCACACCAGCAAGGCCTGCAATGTTATCAGCAAGTACACAGCCTTTGTGCCTGTGGATATAAGCAAGAGCCGTTACCTGCCCACCGTGGTGAGCTACCCCAACTCCGGTAAGGCAGGTGTACGGCCAGGGCGCCTCTGAGGGCTAAGCAGCCCCCAAGTGGGCCGGAGGAGGGAGACTGGGATACAAAGGAGCATAGGCCTGCAGGGAGGGGTGCAGGGAAGGTCCTAGAAGCTGAAAGGCCCCCAGAAGATGGTTTGGCCACCAGAGGGTGAGGGGCTCTGCAGAGGGCTGCAAAACCATCCTGTTCCCTTTTGCCCACTAAATGAATATTTTTCCAGTTGGTGTCTGCTCACTCTAGAAAATTCTAAAATACAGAAAGACATAAATAAAAGTGACTGGAACTGACAGTCATCCAGAAAGAGTGCTAATTACCTCCTTGGTGTGACCATTCCTTGCAAGACTTCTTTCTAGGGATATCTGTATGTAGAGAAATCAAAAGACAAAATTTTTAAATCGAACACTATTTTCATATTCTTTTTCATTATAGGTCATTACAAGCTATTGAATATAGTTCCCTGTGCTATACAGGGACCTTGTTGTTTGACAGAGATCATATGACATCACTTAGAATCTAAAAGGCAGATCATTTTGCATGACCTGGATCATACCAATGTGTGCTATATCTTACAAACTATGGGTATGGAAAATATCTTTCCATCTTTTCTTTTTAATAGCAACAGGTATCCCACTGCAGGGAGCAATTATCATCAAACAGCCAATTAGATGGTATTCCAAAGCCCTTTATATATATTAAATCATTTAACCCTCAAAACAGCTCTGGAAAGAAGATACTATTACCCCCATTTTACAGGTGGGGAAGCAGAGGCAGAGGGGGTTAAGTAACTAGTCCATGGTCATATAGCCGAGAGGGGCAGAGCCAGGCTTTGAATCCCAGCGGCCTGGTTCCAGAGTCTCTGCTCTCTCCCACTCCTCTTCGCTGCTTCTTAAAGGTTTATCAGAACCTATTTAACCAGCGCCCAACTGTTAGACCCTCTGTTTATCCCCCCTTTTGATTACTGTAAATTCTGCTGCAAAGAACATCTTTGTGCACCTGTCTGGTTATCTCCTCAGGGTTAAACGACATTTAGAACTCAGATTGCATATCAAAGGGTTTCCTGGTTTTAAACTATTACTATGTATGTTCTCAAACTGGTCCTGCCCCCAAAAGTTATTTATCCTGATGGCCACTCTCATCCACATGGAAAATTGGTTATCTTTCTAAACCTACCCATCTGATAGGGGAGGAAAGACTCTCTCTTTGGAGAATTTCTGTAGCTTCTTTGTTGAAACATTTTCATATGTTTATGAACCATCTGTACTTTCTCTTTCCTGAATTACATTTTCTGTCCTTTGCATCAGTTTTTTTTTTTCTTTTTAAAGCAGACTTCCTGTAAGAATTGTGTTTGGAAACAAAATGTGCCTTTCCTTATCCCTCTTGCCTGCCCCCTTTTTTTAATCCGTGGTACAAAAATATTCAACGACCCTCCCTCTCTGCCTCAATTCCTCTGGTTTCGAGTTCTGGCCAGTGGCCCAGACTCTCTTGCCAGTGGGCATTGTCATCCCAAATGGTAATCCCCAATGTCTCTCCTGCCCACCCATCTCTGACCATTTTCTTTGCTTCCATAGCTACAGTCTGGGAGTTTTAGGGACCAGGCCCATATCTTAACCCAAATCCCACCACCCCCTAAGATCTGGATTAGCACAAGCCAAAGTGTGTTCCAGGAAACTAGAACCCTAGTTCTGTGTCCTGTTAATGGCCATTCAGCACAAAAACAGGAAATACCAGATTAGGAAAAAATATTCCCAACCACTGGATTAGATAAATCTCCAAAGCTTTCTTTGCTGCAGAACTGCTCAGAGCCTTTAGGGGGTTACTATTCATCAGGGGGCTCAGAGAATGGACTACAGGATGCAGCTTCTTCAAAACTTATTTTCCAAAAGAATTCTTCGTTTTTTAAGGGACAATTTACAAACTAGTGTTCTCCAACAGTGGGGTTTCCCAAAATACACTTTAAGGTGCTATAACTTCATCTTCCTTCCATCCATCCACTGTTGGTGATACCCTAGGACTTGAGGGGCCTGCCTGTGGGAAGTGGGGCTGGGACCTCAGTTTCTGAGACAGCAAACTGGGAGAGAAGGGAGAAGGAGTGTTCCTGAAAAAAAAACAGCTTTTTAACTAACTAGCAAGCATTGCTGGTTTCTGAACATTATCTCAGCAATAGTATTTACCTGGCAAGGTAAGTATTATTACCCCCATTTCCCAGATAAGGAAACTGAGGCTCAGAATGGTCAGCACCCCATCCAGCTAGTAAGAGATGGGGCTGTGGTTCAAACCCGGATTATTCCGGCTTCACAACTCATGGTCTTACCCTCCACAATGTCTTCCCGCCTTTGGATAATGGACAGACTGAAACCAGAAGCGTCCCTGCCAGCCCTGGGGAAGAGGCAAAAGATGGGCACAGTTGTCCCCACCTGTCCCCTTCTCCTTGTCCTCCTGAAGGTGCTGCATTGCAGATGGCCAGCTCTCGGGTCCTGACCCGGCAGTGGAGGGGCACTTCTGCCGGTTTCAGACGGTCCCAGACAACGCTCAGGGAAGACTCGGCAGCAGGAGATGGCAAATTTCAGAATCTAAGTAAGAGCCACCTCTGGTATGTTCTGAAGCCTGGGCCCCTGGGTCACCACAACCTCGTGTCCGAGATCCCAGAGGCCTCTCTCTGAGTCTGCACTCGGGGCCTTACAGGGCCAGAGCAAGGCCAGGCCTCCTGGACCCTCCAAGGCCTGAGATGGGGGCTCAGCCTGGCCCAGTCATGCCACCATTAGCACAGCTTTGCTGGGAGAGTGGCTGGGAGCCAGCGAGTAGCGTGGCCTCCCTGCGCACATGCCCACGCTTCCCCTTTCAAAGTCCACCAACCTCAGGGGCTGTTGCCTGCCTCCAACCTCTGAGTCCCCCAGGCACCAAATGCCAGAAAACCTAACAAACAAGGGGCAAAGCAAAGCACGAAGAGGCAGTTCATCTGCTTGGGTCCCACCATCTGCTTCTCCCAGGATTCCCAAAAGTTTTCTTTTTACCTTCACCTGATTTCATTGTGCCTGCAGCTTGGGTCCTTGAAGATCCGTGATCTGACATTTGGTGACTTTGCACTAATTCACAGGATAGTTTTAGCCCTCTGTGTCCGGGGGTGTCTGCACATCTTTTCGTCCCACTAAAGACAGCCTAAATGCTGCATTAGTCCTAACACCTATGTGCCCTCACGTGTACAGTGAGGGTCTCTTGCCTTCTTCCGTGCATGGGAAAGACATCAGAGGTCCCACCTCACCACCAACCCCAACATCCAGATCTTAACAACGTTTTATATGAAGGATTAGAAAGTGCTCACAGACATTGAGGAGTTAAAAAAAGGAACAGTGTGTGAAGGGGTAGAGATCCAGAGGAGGATCTCCTCCAAATTAAAAGATTCTACCAACCCCTTGGTCCCTCAGAGCCTCCAAAACCAAGGGGAAACTTCTCTACCCCTGAGCCAAGCTGGAGACCCCAGTCTAGAGAAGACTTCTGGTCTACCCTTTCCTTTCTCTGTAGCTCAGCCCTTGATGGCTGATGGCTTCCATCAAAATCACAAATCCTTTCTTTCCAATTGTCCTCTGATTCACAGCCAATGTGTATGACTTCTAAACTCTGAGTCTATCCCAAGCCCTTTCCCTCCCCAAGCATGACAATGGCTAACACTCACTGAGAGTTTTGTTTCTTCTTCGCATTAAGAGATGAGGAAACAGGCTCCAGGAAGTTAAGTGACTTACTCAAGATCACACCGCTGATGCACAGTAGAGCCAAGACTTGAACTAGCCATGTCTGGCTCCAGAGCCCAGGAGGTGCATTAACCACCATGCTCTTTGCCTGCTGGTCCCCAGTCTTTCAGTCACAAGTTCACTCCTGTGCTGTCCCCGAGCACCCAGCAGTAAAACAGAGCTTCTTGCCCACACAGAGCTACTAAGGGGCTCAGAGGGAAGACAGAGTCTCTGTGGAACACATCTGTACATGGAGCTTGTTCCGTAATTTGGATCATTCCTTTAGAACAATTGCCCATCCCTCTCTAGCCCTGGAAATAATAATTGTGTGAATAATAACCCGATTCCACATTTTGAACAAACAATATGCAGTTATTACGCCAGGTTTACAGATGGGGAGACTGAGGCTCAGAGCCCTCTGACAGGTCAGTGCCATGTTGTGGTGTCTTCTGGAGAGCTGGCATGGACCCATCTCTCCCCTAAGCCCCAACCCTCACCCTCAGGCCCCTGACCTGTCCCTGCTTCCCTGCTGTGTCTATAGCTCAGGACTTTATTGAGCACTTACTGTGGGCCAGGCACTAAACACTGTCTGTGTATTATCTCATTTAATCCTTACAACATCCTTGCAATTGAAACATATAAAGAAAGTAATTTTCCCAGGGTCACACAGCTAGTCTTTGGGAGAGTTGGGATTTGCACCCAGGCATGTTCACCTCTTGTGGTGGAGCAGCAGTGGTATCTCTGGGGGATGAAGTCCCCTCCAAGCACAGGTGGGGCCCCTGAACTTGCTCTGCCAGCACATCCCCAGGTACAGTGAATCTGGACCAGCCCTCTCTTTGCGAGAATGAAGGAGAGACGGGGAGGGAGAGGGGAGCTCAGGCCTCACTGGCTTCCTCTGCTGTAGATGTGGAGGAAAGCTCCACGGCACCCTTCAGCGAGACCGCATCTCCAGGCCACGAGAAGTACACGCCTTCTGAAGGTGAGGGCGCAGCCTGCCAGTTCTCTCTTTCATTGAAATAGTGATTGATTATTGGGCCAAGGGAGGGTCTTAACCCAACAAAGTCCTCAGTGGTTCATTTATTCCTCAAAACAGCCCCATGCAACATAAATCAGAGTATCCTCACTTTAAAGATGAGGAAACAGGGACTCAGAGAGATGAAGTGACTTGCCCAAGGTCACACAACAAGTGGGTGACAGAGCTAGGCCTGAAATCAGGCCTGTCAATTCCCAGTTCCTATCCCCACTCTACCACCTCACTCTGCCTAGGGTCCTCCAGCAATGTGCCCACTGAGGAAACTCACTGTCCCTACTTGGGGATGAGGGACGATGTAAAGCTGTCACTGTCCCCACAGGTAACCCTCCAGGAGATGCCAGGGGCTGCCAGCCAAGCGAACTCGGAGACCTGGTTCTTTACGCTCAGACCCACATATTTTCACCCTTCCCCATACCAACTGGGTCCCAAACATCCATGCAGCCTGATCACTAAGTCAGATCCCGAAGGATGTAGGCAAGCTCCTGCCCCTCTCTGGGCCTCCGTTTTTCCCTCTCTGGGCAGTAAGCAGTTAGACAGGGTCATCTGTCAGGCCCTAACTGTCATTCTGTGGCTCTCCAGGTCCCCTGCGCAGTCTGGCCACCAATACCTTTTCTTCCTTGAAGGCCTCAGAGACTCTCTTTGGATCCAGGTATGTGAGATTTCCACTGGGGTTCTGCTCTATACCGCCCCCGGTTTTCCCAGCACTGTTCCTGGCTTAGAAGGCCAAAGGCAGGCCCAGCCTGTCATGAACAATCTGAAGGGTGCCAAGAAGTGCCCCTGGCCCAGAGCTATCACTGCCTTCAAGGATCCCACTGCCAACCCCTCTCCTATGTGCTTCCTCTCCCCTAGGCCCACGGTTTGTTTGCAAATACAAGTACCCCTGGGGGGCGAGCATCAGACTCTCTGACCACTGGGCTGAATAAGAATATGCTCTCAAAAGAGCATATTCCTGGGTTCACACCTCCTCTAAAAATAAGTAAGTAAAATTAACTACCCACCTGTCCCCCCAAAAAAGAGGGTCCTAAAAAGAACTCTTCCGTGCTCCTCACCCAGGCTGCTGCTAACTCACTGAGTGATATGGGGGAAGTGCACTCCCCCGGACCTCAGTTTCCCCAGCTGTCAAATGAGGAGGTGGAAGGAAGCCATCTGTCAGATGCTTTCTGGCCCTGAATTTCTGAGGCTGTTGAGTGGGCTGGGGGGAGGGGGAGAGGGGGTGACCAGGGACACTACCAGGGCAGCTGTGCCCACTCTTCCCTGGCTCCATGCACACAGGCTGAACCTCAACAAGTCCAGGCTGCTGACACGTGCGGCCAGGGGCTTCCTGGGCAAACCACTGACCAAGGTTCCAGAGTCAGTCCCGGGGAGCCAGAGCTTCGACTACATCCCACTGGTGAGTGCCCCAGACCTCAGACCCTAGCCCCGACACTCAGCACAGGGGCTGCCCGCCATACCCTATCCACAAAGGGCAGAGGACCTAGACCTTCTCACCCACGTAGCCAGCAAGGCAGAGGGAGTTTGCCCGAGTCCCCCACCCAGGGTCTAGGAATGTTGCTAGAAACCTGCGCCAGCGCCACAAAAATACTCTGCAATCTGCCATCTTCGCTTTAAAAATTCATGGGAATTTTGCATTCTACTCCACCACCTATGTCTGTCTGTTTTTCAATACATAAAGATAAGCCTTGAAATGACTCACAAGCGAGTAAAATGAACATCCTTGGGACATGCACCATGTTTAGCAAGTGGCTCTGCAGACACCCCAGCCTGCAGGGCAGGGTCAGAAGCCCAGGTCGGGAGTGAGTGAGTCTGAACTGAGGACCAAGCGAGCCTGGCTCTGCCATATCTGGAGCCCAGCAGGGTTGAGGCTTAGAAGGTGCTAGAAGGAGGGACACACTTTGAGCTTCTCTGCCCAGCTCCAGTCCCTGCATACCCAAGTGCACAGTGTCACTTTGAATTTTCAAATATCCCAGGTGACCAAGTAGGATGCACGTATTCACTCAACATGTATTTGATGAGCCAGGCCCAGCGCTAGACCCTGGGAAACAACCTTGAACTAGGTGAACATATAAACTCACCACACTGTCTAGTGGGGACACCGACAAGGAACCAGGAAATTCTGATTGCTGGGCTCTGTGACAGGAGAGGTCGGGTTTGGGAGAGGGAAGCATGGAAAAGGGGGGAGACACTTACTTCAGACTTGAGGTCAAGGAGGAATGAAGCATGACTTCTTAAGGAATATGATGGCTAAGTCAAGAACTGAAGAATAAAGAGTTAACGGCCGACAGCCTACAGAGGAGAAAGCTTGGGAGCTTGAGAATGGGCTTGAGAGGGGAAAGTCAAAGATAAATCAGTGCCTTGGAAATCATAGCTTGGATTTATGCTGGGAGAAAACTGAAACCACTGAACTTATGGCCTCCAAAAAGTATCATGGCCTATGACTTACAAAGACCATCCAGGATGCAGAAAAGATGGAGTGGGGATGGGGCGGGGGTGGGGGGAGGAGGGGGAGAAAAGTAGAGCAGGGACCACATGTGGTGGCAGATGGTGGACTGCAGAACTGTTTAGAAAGTTGGGACTTGGAAACTGGTGCAGAGGGAGGAAGAGGGAGGTAAGCTGCCCAGAAACTATGGGTGGCGGTAGACGGTCCCAGTGGCTGAGCTGGGCCCACTTGCCCAGGCTAAGAGACAGGTTTGGAGTGAAGGTGTTGAGCTGGGCTTGGAAACTCATCAGCTGGAAGTCCTAGTGGGATAAAGCATGGCGGTGCTCAGCTGGGCTGGGTCGCCCGCAAATCCCCCAGGTTGGCAGGGGAAGCTGAGGGAGATGAACGGGTGGGCTGTGTGCACCCTGCCTTGGGCGTGGCCTGGGGCTCCACAGGCTAAAAAGTTTGAGGCCCACTGAGGAGCTCCCCCACACACAGGTGTCTCTACAGCTGGCCTCTGGAGCCTTCCTGCTCAACCAAGCCTTCTGCAAGGCCATCCACATCCCCATGGAGAAGCTCAAGTGGACCTCACCCTTCACCTGCCACCGAGTGTCCCTCACCACCCGCCAGCCCCCGAGCCCCCAGATGGGCACCAGCCCCTCACCTCGGCACCTGTCCTGTGACAGCATCTCCCTGGAGCCTCTGGCCGAGGGCAAGCCAGGCTGGGAGCCCAGGGCTGTGATCGAGCACACGGGGAAGCTGTGGGCCACGGTGGTGGCGCTGGCGTGGCTGGAGCACAGCTCAGCCTCCTACTTCGTTGAATGGGAGCTGGTGGCCGCCAAGGCCAACTCGTGGCTGGAGCAGCAGGAGGTGCCCGAGGGCCGCACGCGGGGCATGCTCAAGGCTGCCGCCCGCCAGCTGTTCGTGCTCCTGCGGCACTGGGACGAGAACTTGGAGTTCAACATGCTCTGCTATAACCCGAATTATGTGTAGTGGAGGGTGGTGAGAGGGGCTGGGGCAGCGGGAAAGAGGAGGGGGCCCTGCGGGTCTGTGAGGGGTCTTGAAACTGTAGCCAATATATCGGTTGTTAGAAAGAGCCCTAGATTGGCAATCAGGAGGCCCGAGTTCAATGCCAACTTTTTGCTATCACCGAACTGTGCAATTTTAGGCCAGCCCCTGCCTCCCTCTGGGTCTCAGTTTCCCCACCTGTAAAGTACATGGGTAAGGTTGCACTCAGCCTCTAGAAGTTTCAGTTTCCTTTCTGCTCAGACATCTGGGCAGCCGTGGGGTTTACTGCCGCTGGGGAATCAGGAGAGAGGTGCAATTTAAGCCTGAGTTCTCCCTGAGCAAGATCACATGGACAGTGCCCCCTCAAATAAACGGTGGTTGAGCAGACCCAAAGGTTGAAAGTAACCAGACCTGTGAGCTCGCCTCTAGGCCTGGGGAGACCACCTCTGCCAGCTGCACTGTGAGGGAGGCACTTGCCTCCCCAGTGACCGTGCAGGACCCTGAATCCCACTTACAAACTGCCTGGAGAACCTTTCTCCTCTGCACTTTACAAGAATCACCAGGGGGAACTTTTATTTTGGCTTGGAAACCCTTCGTATATTTTAGTATTGGTCTGTAGACTCTTTGTGACTTCCCGTCTAAGAAGAGGTGGTGGGCAGGCTGAAGGGAGGCACCTGCAAGCCGAGGTGTTAGAATTAAGCTGCAGTCTGTGCAAAAATAGTCCCCAAAGAAGAGACATGGTCACAGAAGTCAGTGGAGAAAGCAGAGGATACCGTTAATAATTCACGCGCTTGCAGGAGTTACATAACGCAAGCTCTATCCACTTGTGTCGAGGGGCTAGAGAGGCGCCCTGTGCCAGCTGCATTCTGGGAGAGCGGAGGCCCTCTCCTGCCACAGCACACTTTGAGAGAGAGGGGCCTTCTTTGCAATAGAGAACTGTGCTTGGCTGCAGTGCCTTTGGGGATGGCAGCTTCAGTGAAATGAAAGACTCTTGAAGCTTCAAAGCAGAGAGCCCCTAGGGCCTTCCTTCTCTCAGGCCCACCATGTGGGGACAGGTGTGTCGCAGCCTCAGATTCCCTCAGGGCTGGGTCTCAGTCTCCTCTGCCCTGCGGATTCCCCTGGAGGTGGGTCTGGACCTCACCAAGGAAGCCCACCAGCTTGGGACCCCAGACTGAATCCACACCCCCCGTCCACCCCCGTCTCCAGGGAGATCTGGAGGGCCCTGTGAGCACACACACCTGTGGAGGAGCTGCGGGCTCTGAAGCTTCAGGAAGACTCAATAAATGCCCAGTCTTCAGCAGGGAGTGAGAGAAAGAGAGGGGCCCCAGCAGGACACCCATCGTGCATGGAGAAAGGCAGCACCGCCAGGGCGCGGTACCCTGCCCGCACGCGGCTGGGCCTCAGTGCAGAGCCCTGCCCTGCCCTCCCGCTGTGCTGCAGACTCTCCGGGGAGGGGCTTTTACCTCCCCAGCCCTTCCGAGGCTCCCCCCCAAAAGCCAGGAGGGGAAGGCGCTGGAGTCGTAATAGCAAATCCTGTCAGCTGCTTGGTTGGCTTTTCTGTTTCAGATCCCCCTTTTGGGGAGGAACCCAGCCAGGCAGTCACCCACACCAACAGGGAGGAGACCCTTGCTCCAGACCTCGTCACCTCCCCGCACACCTCCCTGCCCCACAACATGACACTCCCGAAACTGCAGCCAGCAGCCCAGCTGCAGCGGGAGGAGGTAGCAGTAGCCCTTTCTGGGCCCACCATGAATGGAAATATTGTCAGGGTGAGAGTTGGCACGCCTGACACTAGTGTGGGCCAGGGGCTACTCCTCTCTGGGGGCCCTGGAGCTGGAGGTGGGGGGTTCCCCTGCTCTGATCTTCCCAGATTCTCTGTCTCTGATGTGTTTCCCTCTTAGTGACCATGGACTTGCTCTGATTGTCTGTGTGACCTTGAACAAGTCCCATGTGCTTTCTGGGTCTCCTTCCCCTTCTACCATGACCAGGTTGGACTGGGCTGGCCAGCCTCCTGCTTAGCCTGATTCTGGGTCTCCAAGCTCAGTGTGGACAATGACCAGGGCTCAAGGTGGTCTGCTGCCTGCCCAGTGTAAAACCAGTGCTGCAAGAACCCCTGGAAGGAGGAACTGAGAAGCCCAGCAGGACAGTGGGCTCACCCCCTCTTCTCAGACCCTGCCCCAGCAGCAGCTGCTGGAGCCCTGGACAACTTGGATGCACAAGCAACTGCTGACCTCCGTGCTGCCCAGAGCCCCAAGGTGCAGAGGAACAAGTCCTTGATTTCAGATAACTGAAGGGCTTTGGGGGACATCTGGATAAGAGATATATTCTTAAAGAACTTCAGTGATATTGAAAGGACATGCAGTCTCAGGAATGTGCCTCCAGGACTGCCAAGCCGAGGTCCAAAGGAACTGGCTTTAAGGAAGAGAGAAGAACCTTAGGTCATAAGCACATGCGTGGAAGCTCAAGTGGTTAGCTCCAAAGGTTCTCAAGTAGATGAAGAGTTGCCCCTGCACTCGGGATTGATTTGGATGAATCCGGATTCTTTGTTAACTGGGCCTTTGCTTTTTAGGTCACGCAGAAGGACACTGATGCCCTGCCTGGCTGAAGAATCAGGAGGGTACAAATGCTTAACGGCACTGTCCAACAACACGTGGCCTTTAGTGGAAAGAACACTGAACTGAGAGCTGGGGAATTTAAGTGTCGGTCTAAACTCCACCACTAGTGTGCTGTGTGACTCCTGGCAAATTGCTGGCTCTCTCTGGGCCCCATTTCATCTTTGGTAGAATGATGAGGTTACTCTAGATCAGCATGTCCAGCACTACTTCTTGGCTGATGTTTCTTGGTGAATTAGCAATTCATGAGAAACTACCCCAAGGGCAAATATGTTGGGGAAACACTAGGAAAACAGATTTCTTGAAGTCAGGGCGACTCGGTCCCATGAATATATAAATGAGCGTTGCCAGTCTCCACGAGGTGACTCAGAAGGTATTTCTCCCCAGGTTATTCAGTTGGGAAAATGCTGGTCTAGATCTCCCTTCGAGTTCTCTGGGCACTGACATTCAAAAAGCCTTTACTGAGAGCCGACTGGATGCCAGGCACATTGGGGTGGTGTAGTAAACATATTAGGTGGTGTTCTTTGGAGCTTTTTGGAGCTTGGTGAGAAGTATTTGAAGGCTGTCTGCTTTGTGAATTTCCTGGTGCTCCAGGCGGGGTGTGTCTTGACTGGCCACACCCCCACCCTGGGGTCCTGCCATCTGTGGGTGTGGCCTCAGGCACCGCTGGCATTGAAGTCTGCCCTGAACTTCCTGACACTCACCGTTGTGTGAGTCAAGCTGACCCCTGCGGCCAGAGTGGAAGCAGTGTGGGGCTCTGGCAGGAGCTCGTGCTGTGGCCTCCTTGTCCAGCGGAGCAGCGGGAGTCCCTGCAGCAAAGTCCCCCAAGGGTCCAACCTGCTGCTACACACAGAGGCAGAGCCCTCTCTCTGAGTCCCCTTCCGCTGAGAAGACCAACTCCAGATCCCGGAAAAACTGGGCCCCACACGTAAGCAGACTTACACTGGACTTGTAAATAGCATCAATTTCCAGTCAGCGCTTGTATATTCCCAACCTGTCCCTTGCCTGTGGGCCAAACCAGTGGCATCTGCTGTCCTCCACCACTGCGACCGATGAATGGAGTAGCTGGTTCCAGGACTAACTGCTGGTGGGTTTCCACCTGCTCCTCAGATGTTTGAGAAAGCAGGGGTTCCTCTTCTTCCTTTCCAGCTGTCAGAAAGGTCTCTGGAAGTTTCTTCTAAGTTTTGAACCGTCCCCACTCTTATTTGGAGGGGTCTCCCCGATCTGTATGCAGCCTGCCCCGGGGGATTGAGCACCCCCTGTTCACCTGCCTGGGCTGGAACTTGTGTGACACGCCACCACCCGTCGTTGCAGAGTCCAAATGCTGCCTCTCACTACTTGCATATTGGAACATATGTGGACCCCAGACACAAACGCATTCTGCATCCTTAGTGTCCTGGGAAAGGGAAGAGAAGGGCTCTGTGACCCCAGGAAACAGGCTGTGTGCTCACCGCCATGGTAATCAGAAGATCTTTTTCCCCCCACCAGTCTAGCAGGGACCAGAGAAATCAACAACCAAAATGGGCACATTCCTCGGCTATAGCAGGCTCCGTGGTGCCAGTGTAAAAATAACCAGGGCAGGGGCGTGTGTGGCATTTTGCAGCTGGATAATCTGATCCGCAGGGCTCCGTCCTAAGGTCAGGAGCTTGGCAGCATCTCCCGGCCAGGCCTCCAGCCCCCACTATGGAGCTCCCTGACCCACATGTCCCCCCCGGCCCCCAGCCTCTCAACACCACTGCCTCCCAGGCGACCTGACGAAGTGATATTTCTCCTGTTCATGCTGCACATCTCCTTGGCTTGGAGCCAGCTGTCTTGAGCTTACAGCCGCTTCCCAAGGCAAAGCGCCTCGTCTCTATGTGGTTGAGTGTGGGCACGCCCGCCGTAGAGCTTCACTATTTGCCCAGGTGGCTTTGGCTCAAGCGGCATGGCCGGTGCTTGTCCCCCTCAGAGCCTCAAGTGCCTACAACATGCTACCCCATTCCTTTGCCTGCTCACCCATAATGTCCCCATGGTGCCTGTGACACTTCTTGGTTTTGGAATACATGTCACCTTTCTGCCCAGTAGCCAGTTCTGCAGACATCGTGGAATCCTGGACATCAGCCATCTAAAGTCCACAAATAATTAGCAAATCGTACCCTGGGGCTGTATGAGTGTGTCTGTTCTCAAAGGAATGGCTTTTTTGTAAATGGTAGCTACTGTCCTCTTACAGGCTTTTAGCTCATAAAAACTGTCAAACCTGATGATGTGACAAAATTATAACGTGTCCGCTCTACTGTTCTCAAAGCCGATACTTGCCTTTCAAATGAGTGGTTCAGTGATCTGTTTGCCTCAGTGTGGTTAATCTGTCTTGGTTTGGGTTCTCCCTCAGGTGACCAGAAGTCTCCCAGTTGCCTGGGGTAGAGGAGGGGGTGCTCCCAGGATGTGAGACTTAAGAGTTTTAAAACTGGGACAATCCCAGGAAAATCGGGACTAGTTGGTCACAGTAGTTCCCCAGAAGCAAGCCTGAGATAAGGATTCAGTGCAAACAGTGTATTCATGTCATTCTAGGAAACACAATAGGCAAGCCAAGAATTGAATTAGCTACACAGACACCCACAGAGGGCATGTTACTAACCAGGTAACTACAAGGGGCGTGGAACTTCGTTCCCCTGGGGAACTCTAAAAACAAGAGTAGAAACACATCTCAGAGCTCACAGGGAAGGAATAGGGTGTATGTGCACCAGCTCCACTCAGCCACTGGCTGAGCGTCCCTCCCAGGGGCACTAATTCCTTGGCATTTCTGGCTGGCCATGGGTGCACCAGCCGAGCTGACTTCTGCAGCTAGAGAAAGCCACCTAACAGAGGACAGGTGCTGGCAGGTGTCCAGCTCGTGTGCACTGAACTGAGATGAGCTGAGGGGATACGGCCAGGCACCCCCAGCATCTGCTACAGCATCTCTGCAGAGCCGCTTTCCACATTTCAGATTTTTCTCCAAAGCAATTAGTGGTCCCACAAAAATACATTTATTTGAAAATCATCCCCGGCTACCATTTTGTCTTAGAATCTGCACAGACTGACCCCCCAAAATCAAACATAAGACTCATTGGGAAATCTTTTAGCAGACTGCCTTGTTTCCTTAAAATCAATCTTCCTTTTGCAGTGCTCATGGGGAAGAGTTGACCAAAATAGGAATTCCCAAGAGGCCAAAACCATCCCCTCAACGTGCTAACAGCCCCTAATGGAAACAATTCTAGGAGCTGACAGGCTGAGATTAAATGGGCAATAGAAATACTGTTCACAGGCGGCCCATATGGCTGATTTTCAGCTGGTAATGGCTTTCACTAAGACAGACAACCCCTTCCTCTGACCCCCACCACAGCTCTAGGCTGCTGGGGGGAACTGAAGTCCCCTTAGCACATGAGCTGGGCACTCGCTCCACCTTTATAAGGAACTTGCAACCTACTGCTTTGTCCTCTTCTCCCATTGTGCATCCTGCAAAAGCCCAGGGTGGCGGGGGGGGGGGGTGCGCACACACACGCACACACGTGCATCCTGCTGGGATGGCAATAGGGCCTCCTCACCCCTCTCGCCATGAAAAACACACTCAGGAAAGCAGGAACTCAGGCTCTCCCCAGGAACTCTGTAAAAGGACAGAATAAAGTGAGCTCAGTGGTTCAGGTCTCTGAGCTTCCTGGGTCTTCTTTCCCTTCCAAGGCACTGCTGGCCCCCTGGGAAACCTGAGCTTCCTTACGCTCAATTAATCTTTATCCAGGTCTGAAAAGGGGAGAAAATACTAAGTTGAGTCCCGGCCTAGCTCTGCCAAGCTCTCTCGTTCTGCCATCCAGCAGCAGTTGCCCTCATTCCCATCTGAACGTCACCTACAATATCCCAGTCACCAGTCTCTCCTGGAAGCATCCAGACCACGCATCCAAAGTCCAGCCACCCCAGATGCCAGGTTGGTGGAAGAAAGGGACACATGTCATCTACCATATAGAGGGACATAGGTAATCTGCCGGGGGGGGGGGGGCGGTCCTCCCATGCCCGGGGTGGAGGAGGGGTCCTGGAAACTCAGGGTGGTGGCCACCCCAGCTCCTGATGAGCCCCCAATAAGATCTAGGGGAAGTTATCTATGATGGCTCTCACAGTCACCCCAAGCGGAACTATCCTCCCTCTACACTACTCTTAAGCTCCAAGATCCTCCAGGTTGCAGATATGGACCCTCCCAGACACTGACCTCCAGACACTGCCCATCATTCATTCCTGGGTTCAGAATGTCTTCCACCAAGCAGGAAACCAGGCTGCTTGTACAAAAGCCTTGGCACGCAGAGCCTGTTCTGACACTGTCCAGCAGAGGGCGCTGTGGGCATGCACTGCCTTCCAGACCCAGGGCCTGCAGAAAAGAGGAGCAGCAGGAATGAAGGGAGGCTTTAGAAGCTATTCCTGTCCCCGTCAACAGCCTTTTTTTCTCCTAAAAATGGGTGATTCGTGATGGCTAGGAAGCCCACTGAAAGGCTGTGCTGGTTACATATTCACCAGTGTATCCAGACACCAGGCCAGCTCACCTGGGATGGGAAAGGAGAGGTGATGGCTTGGTCCCTCCCTGCTCTGCCCACTCCTCCTTCTCCCCACCATATAGAACCCCCTCCTTCCCCAAACTCAGTGTAAACCCACTTCTTTCAAGAAGCCTCCCCAAGCCTCCCAGCAGCAGCTCCTTATGGGATATTTTGTCAGCGTCCATACGGGTGTTGAGCCTCCCCCATCAGACTGGAAGTTCCCAGTCACACTTGGAGGTCTCTCCCAGGACAGGGGCTGTGTCCCCACACCAGACTGGAGGCTCCGCAAGGGCACAGATCTTATCTCCTCCATCAGACCAGGCGTTTCCCCAAATAGGGCTCCGTGTCCTCCACCAGACCACGCACTCTCTGAGGTAACTCTGGTGTCGCTCCTGTAGCACCTGTTTTAGGGCTATGTTCACAGACAGTGATCAGAGGTGGCTCTCCTCCCACTCCCCAAGGCAGGGATCTGAGATACCCCCAAGTTCCACGAGCTTTGCACATTGGGCAAGAGAAAGACAGGATTTGATCAGGCAAAAGATCACCACTTTGGGACGGAAGAACAGAAACTGGGCAGGTGAGATTTGTAAGGGACTGAAAACACCAGACCCCCTTGTCTGCACCACATCTCTGCCCCTCCTCCTGCAGGGCCTCTGCTCCATCTGCACTGTCACCCAAGAGGTGGCCTTCACCCCTCAGTGTCACAACCAAGGTTCATTCATTCAAGAACGATCAATTGTGTTGCCTACGAAATGTTGGCCCTGCTCTAGACTGAGGATACAGCAGTGAACAGAACGAAGTCCCTGCCTCTATCAGCTTGCTCAGGCTGCCACGACAGAGGACCACAGACCTGGAGCTACAACAACTGAAATGTATCGTCCCACAGTTACGGAGGCTAGAAGTCCAACATCAAGGTGTCAGCAGTGTTGATTCCCTCTGAGGGCCGAGGGAAGGATCTGTTCCAGGCCTCTCTCCCAGCTTCTGGGAGTGCCATGGCTTGTGGTATCATAACCCACATTCTCATGTGGCATCCGCCCCCTGTATGTGACTGCCTCCAAATTTCCTCTTTTAATAAGGATCAGGGCCCACCTAATAACCTCATTTAAACTTGATTACCTCTGTAAAGAGCCTATCTCCAAATATGGTCACATTCTGAGATACCAAGGGTCAGGAATTAAACATATGAATACTTTTTTGGCGGGGGAGACTCACTTAAATCCATAACACTGCACTCATGGGGCTGATGTTCTTGTGGAAAGAGACACAAGAAACACAAAATCAAACAAACATATATTAGGGTAAAAGGTGAGGCAGAAAAATGCTGCAGTACTAGGGGGAAGCGAACAACAGGGTAGAAAGGGTGCCATCCATCCCGGGGCAGTTAGAGAGGACTTCCTGAGAAGGTGACATAGGAGCAGAGACAGCGTTTGAGTGCTCCCAAGCAAGCCATTCATATCTCTGCCACGTTTTCTCTGCTTATGATGGATGTTTCTTCCCCCTTACCTGCTCCTTCTCCTGCCCCAAGGAGGAGAAGCAGCAGATGGGCCCTGGCCTGGAACCCAGGTCCCAGCTGCTCCTATTGTGGGCAGTCCTGAGATGTCAGAGCTGGAAAGGGTGCTTAGGAACCTCCAAATGTCCACCCTATCCCCACTTTACAGATGGAGACACTGAGGCCCAGGGAGGCATAGGGCCTGGACCAAGGTCATTCAGTCCCCCAAACCTGCTCCTGTTGGGTCTAAAGATCCCATTTTGCAGCTACTCTAAGATAATGTCTTTAGAAAGGCCCCTGGGAAATATGTGTGTGCAGGTGAGGACTAGAGACAGGTGACTGGGGAAGTCGGGTCCTAGGGCAGCAGAGAGCACTGGGTGAGACGGGGTGGAAAGAAGGCTGGGGTGCACAGAAAACAAATCTTGCCCCCTTCCCCATTCTGTAGTAAAACCTAGACCCCCCGATGCTAAAATGAGATGGGGGAGGGGCCATCCACACCTCCCAACAATTATTCAGTGAAGGCAGAGGTCATTTCGGGTACGTAGACTATGTGCCCCTAGATAAGTCCCTCCCTCACTCTGGGCCTCAGTTTCCCCATTTGTGTGGTGGACTGTATAATTCCCAAGGTTCCCTCCACCTCTGAGGCTGCTGAGTTTAACATCTTGATTTCAGACTCCAGAACATTCCAGGATGAAAGGGTGGTGGGGACTGTCCCCATCCCACTCCCAGCCTCCATGAGGTTGTGCCAGCTGTCCTGGAGACAGGAAGTCTTCCCCTGGGCCATAAGGCTCCCAGCATTCAGGTGGCAGAGTCCAGCATGGCCACATCTGGGCCAGGGTTGGGGAAATGAGCTTTGGGAGCCTGGGGAACGTGCCGGGCACACAGCAAGCCCTGAGCCTCCAGCAACAACCAACCAGGAAAATCGATCGGATTCAGTTCCAGAAAGCTCCGCAGCCACCACAACAGCGTCCCTCAGGCCAGGGGCCTGATAAAATTATAGCCACCATCAGAGATTTCGCCCCAGGTGGTGGGAAAAGCATGAGCTTCTGCACTGGCCTCTCCCCTCAGCCTCTGCCTGTCACTAGCTGTGGGAGTCCCTTCACCTCTCAGAGCCCCTGTTTGCCCACCTGGAAAATCACCTGCCTCAGTGGTGTTCACAGGGAGAAATGCACTTGGCCCACTGCAGCTCAGAAGAGGACCCAAGAGGCCTCTGCACAGCTGCTTTAAATCAGCCTTCATTGGTGGCAGGGGCCGGGGTAGGGCACAGTACCCTGGGTTTTATTAAACTGCAATTCCCATCTGGGAGAGAATTTTCAGGGTAACAACAACCATGCCTGGGAGCTGGCACTGTACTCACGGTACCAGTGATAAAATTAAATGACTAAATGTTCCCAAGTTAGGCCCCCCTCTCAATGAAGACAGCTGCCTGGGACAGGGCTGTGCTAATACAGGGAGGGGGTGATTCCAGGCAAGAAAGAGGTGCGCCTCCACCTGGCAGAAGGCAGAAGCCAGCCCGGCAGCGCCCCTGTCCTGGCTGCCTCTCCAGCCTCCATCCCGCGCCTGTTTCTGCCCAGCTGTATTTTCTGCCCCTCTTTTTCCCAATCTCACCCACTCCTGTCTCTGTCTCCTCTCTCCAGGGGAGCCAGCCGGGGTCTCTCTCAGTCTGTTTTCCGGGCTCCCCTCCGCGCTCCGCCTAGCCCTGTCCCCCGCCCCCGCGCGCCCAGCCTTCAAACTTAGTGAAGCCACATCTGTCCTTAACCCAAAATCCTGCCAATTAAACCGCTCCCTCCGGCTTCAGCGGCTGCTGCTGACGTCGGGAAAACCAGGCGAGGCGAGGCCGCCGCCCACGCCCGGTGGGGTGGGGTGGGGGAGGCGACGGCCCCCTCCCGGGGCCTCGCGATCGTCATTCTGTCCGCCCACAGCCAGGCGAGCAAGCGAGCCACGCGAGGCCCAAGCTCAGCCGGTTCGAACCTCACCTCCACCCGGCCTCGCGCTCAGAGTCCCCCACCTGCTCTAAGACCCCCAGCCAAATCCCTTTGCCCCGCCCCTCCAGCCGGAGGTCCCTCACCTGCTCCAAGACCCCTAGCTGGGTCCCCTCGCGCTCAGGGACCCTCACATCCCCACCCCCACCCACTCCAAATTGCGCTCCAGGCACGCTTCTCGCGCCCTGGCTCCGGGCCCCCCCCCCAAGCCCCGCGCTCCCCACGTCCCCGCTGCGCCCTGACCGCGCACTTCCCGCGCCCCCGGCCCTCGCGGGCACCCGCACTCCCGGCACCCTCCGCGCGCTGGTCCTCGGTTTCCCCGCTCCTGCGGCGCCGCCTCCGCTGTCACAAAGGTGTCGCCGTGGGAACAGGGAGGGGGCACATTAAGAGCAATTAGCTCGCTCACAGGCAGCGATACCTTAATAAATAATAGTCTGAAAGGCATGTAAATAAATATTAGAGCGCATTACGCGGGCAGGAGGCGCGGCACGGGGCCCTCAAGCGGTTTAGAGACACGGGGAGATTGGCATGTGCCGGCGGCTGCCGGGGGATCTCCGAGCCCCAGAGCCTTCCCCCGCGGCCAGGGGATGAGCGGGGAGGTGTGGAGGGAGAGTCCCAGGGAAGGAGTCCAGGAGAGAGAGACACACAGAGAAAGACACCGAAAGTGACAGGGAAAGAGAAAGGGGGAGTGGTGAGGAGGAGAGAGGGGATAAACTGACGAGGGGAGTAAGGACAGAAGTAGCAGAGCGCTAGAAGCAAAATCTAGTGCCTCAAAGATGTGGAGGTGAGAGCTCCCTCTCCCCTCCCTTTCTTGAATCCCTTTCTTCCCTTGGATTCCCCTCCTACCTCTCTGATTGCTCCTTCTCAATCCTTTGCTGGCTTCAATCCCACAACCCTGGAGGGGCCCTAGCGCTCAGACCCAAGGCCTCTTCTCCGTCCTCGCTTACTCACTAGATGAGCACATAGGATCTGGATGCTTCAGCTGTCATCTGTGTGTGGAGGCCTGCCATATGCACAATCCAGCCAGACCTGTCTCCTCTGAATCACTGACCAATCTTTCTCTTGGATGTCCAGAATCAAACATGCCCTTATGCCTGGAACCGAACATCAGCCCTCCCCTCTGAAACTTGCTTTGCCCCGCAGTCTTCCCCAGTTCGGTAAGTGACAGCTCCCTCCTTCCAGCTGTTGAGGCCAAAAACCTTGCAGTCATTTTTGCTGCCTCTCTCTCACACCTCATATCTAGCCCATCAGGGAATCCTGTCCTCTCAAACTTCTGGAATCTTTCCATGCCTCCCAGCTCCAGGGCTGCCATGTTAGCCCAAGCCCCAGTCATTTCTCACCAGGTTGCTGCAACACCACCTCCCAGTTGGGTTCCCACCCCCCATCACCACAGTCTCTCTGTGGACAGAGTAGAGATATAAAAATTCAAGTTGGATTAAGCCACTCCTCTGTGCAGATGTTTCATTCGGAGGAAAAGCCAACATCCTTAAAATGGCCCACCAGGCCCTACGCAACCCACCCTCCACTTCCTTCTTCAGGCGCTGACTCCCTCCCCCACTTCTCTCCCTTTGATCCCTCTGCTGCAGCCATCCTGGCCTCCTCGCTGTGCTTCAAATACGCCAAGCCTGTTCCCACCTTAGGTCCTTTGCACCAGCTGTTCCTTCCTCCTGGATCAGTCTTTCCCCACATAGCATCACTGTTTAGCCCACTGCCTTCTTCAAGTCTTTGTTCAAGTGTCCCATTCTTCATGAAGCTTACAATGGCCATTCTATTAAAACTGTGAATTTCTCTCTGCCCACAAAGAAAACCTCCATTCTAATCACCCTGCTTTCTATTCCTCCACAGCATTCAGCCCTTTCTGGTATGCTCCAGAACTTATCTACACTGTTCTTTGCTTCTCCGTCTCCCCAGAAGAAAGTTGGCTCCATGAAAGCATGGATTTTGTCCTTCTCCCCTCCCCCACTGCTGTGTCTCCAGTACCTTGACTAGTGCCAGGAACTGAAAAGAGACTCAAAAATATTTGAAGGAAGGGAAGAAGAGAGGGTAGTTGGTTAGAGGGAAGGAAGGGAAATAAGAAGACAGAAAGCAAGTCTCAGGAGAAGGGAGCAGCATTGGCAAACGTAGGGTGGCCTGGCCAGCATGACAGGATGGGGAGTACTTGGAAGGAAGGCCCTGGGGCTGGTATGTCTGAGCATCTTCCTCACCAGCCTGGTACTCAGGCTAAAGGAGCACCGTGGGGGAGGCAGCAGCCCCATCTCAGCCGAGCCCCCAAACCCACATTAGGGAGCACCAGCTCCACCTCAGGCCCCAGCTGGGTTTTGGACCCCAGGGCTGCGGGCGGTACTGCATGGGTAGGCCCCTGGTAACAGCCATAGTAATTGCTGGTTGTATGCGATTAGGGGATAATTATGCTTAATAAGTCCAAAAGTAATTACCATGCAGGCTGCTTGCTGCTTTGGAAAACAGAGCCCCCCCCCCCCGCCCCGGTGAGCAGGAACCAGGGAACTGAGAAGGGAGAGAGTGGGCAGAGGCGCTGGTCCACTTCTCCAGCAGATGCCTGAATCCTCTCGGGGGCACCCACACCAAGGGCTTTCTTACCTCCAGTGATGAGGAGCTCACTATCACACAGGCAGCTCCTTCCATCCTTGGAAATCTGCACATACAATTTTGCATACAATTTTGGTTATTCCTGGCTGTGCTATAACCTCTTTACTTTCTCACTCAACATCTTAGCGTATGCATAGACACGGAACTAAAGTCCCATTTGCAAAAGGAGCAAAGTATGTCATCATACACATTGCCGCTGGCTGTCTTACGGACTCACAACATCACTGAGGCAGCATTTTCCATTAGTTCCGCTGCACAGGTGAATAAACTGTGCCTCTCAGAGGCCAAGCTCCTAGCAGTGGCGAGTAGCAGAGTCAGAACTCATATTTCAACTGTCTGATGCCAGAATCTATGTTCCTAGCACCTAAGCTTTACTGTTTCCCCCTGGGGGCCACAGAGAACTAACCCAATCCATCTTCCCAGAAACTAACCCACAGCCCCTCAGGTCTTTTCTTTTTGGCTCTGGACAGAAGCAGCGGCCGGACTCACTGCACTGTGCCCAGGAGGCCATGTGGCATTATGAAAGGGAACCTGATTCTTTCCACTGGTTCTGCCAACTACCTCTGTGGCCAGGAGCAAGTTGCCTGACCTGCATGGACCTCCATTTTCCCATCTGCACAAAGCGGGTAGAGGGGCCCCCAGTGACATCTACCTTCAACTTCATGCTTAGAACTTGATCTCCAGAGGACGGGGAGAGAAGTGGAAGTTTGCAAGAATATCATGATAAAATGCAAATGCCTTCCTTAGGTTTGCAGTCATCATCTGGGTAGAGATTTATTAGCATGATTATAATAACTCATGGTGGCTCAGAGAATGACGCTTCGATGTCCATTTTCTCACGTGATCTCTACATCAAGCTTATCAAGGCATGGATAGTGCTGTCCATATTTTACACATTAGGCAACAGAGCCTCAGAAAATGGAAGCTCTTTGTCCAAGATCACCCAGCTAGCATAAGGCAGAACCAGCCTTTGAAGCCAGGTGTGACCACAAAGTCTGTGCTTGTGAGCACTCTTCTCTTCCTCAAAGCCAGCATCTCTGGAATCTGGAAATCAGATAAGAGGGTGATGCAGCCGCAAGGGTCCAAATCACACTCCCTCACAGCAATAGAGCCAAAGGGGATTGTCAGAAGCTAGTGAAGCTCTCTGGTCCCATCCTGCTGGCATCTGTCTTGGTAGAATGTCCAATGTGACTATTTCTCCACCAAGGATTTACCTCAGGGTCTCAGAAGGAAAGAGAAGTATCTGAAAGAGTAAATACCACAATAAAGGTATCTCATCTATGCCTGGAGCAGTGCAATGTGAGGACAGAGAGCACATGAACATAATTAAAACCACTCCAGCGCCCTAAATCTCCAGGCATGCAGGCAGAGGGAAAGAATGGAATGGACTTCCGAGGACCACAAATATAGGATCAGGAAGGAATATGCACCCTCCTACTCCCAGGGTGGAAAAAAAAATTGCTACGGCTATAAAAATTATAGAACTGCCAACCACCCATAAAATCTGCTCCATTAATATGAAACATATAAAATGATTTGTTTTTCTGTGAAAGTATCAAAATCACAAATTTATTAAGAAAAACTAGAAAATAACATCACTGAAAAACAATGATCCATGGGAGAGGAGGGCTAGGGTTGGGATAAACAAATATTCCCCGAAGTGGTGGAATCCCAAACCACCCTTTGGAAGATTTTCAAATGTACAGAAGCTGGGCACTGACCCCAGGAGAGTTTGATTCATCTAGTGAGATACAAGGTCTGGGAATTGTAGTGATGATGGACTCTCTCCAGGAGATTTTGCAACAGCCATTTCAGCCAGGTCTGAATTTGGGGACCACTGCCCAGGTGCCAGCCATGTTTCAGCACCAGGGACAGGGGCACACATGTGTTGGCTCTCTACAGAGTGCCAGTCAATCGGCCTTTGGGGGAGTTTAGCTGTTTAACCTTCTTCGGCAGGAAGAAGAGTGGGAACTTCTCGCCTCCTCCCTCTCCCTTTTGGGGAGGAAAGCATACATTCTTTATGATCACTGTGGCCCAAGACTCTCAGGGCATGAAAAGCTAATGCAGATAGGCAGAGGGGATCACGTCAGTCTCAAAGATTAAGGGCAACTTCTCCCCCTTTCCCCCCCAAAAGACCTCCTGCTTCTACTTGACAGTGAGGAAGAAGCAAAGGGGGGAATCCTGGGCTGGGAGTCCTGTATATTAGTCTTGAGTCTCCCTCTAGCTAACTACATGGCCTTGGGAAAGCTACTTCCCCCTCCTGTGACACTTCCTGAGCCCTGAGGCTGGTAGAGTAAAGCTGGGGTCTGACTTCAGATCTTTTTGGTGACTCAGATGATTCCCCTCTCTGCCTCACTCTCCTCAGTCTCAAAACAGTGAATAATCCCAAACCAGTATTTCTCAAACCATGACCTTCAAAAGTGGGTGTGTCCTAAGAGACTAGGTGTTTTGTGCTTACAAAGAAGGAAGGAGGAGGAGTACTTTGAGAAGTACAAAGGAAAGGCAAACAGATCATTTTGCCCTAGGATTTCTAGGGCCTCTAACACACTATTGAAATATTGATTCTTTTCAAGATGTTGGGAGAGAAGTACACAGTGTTTCTCAAACTTTCTTCTGTGGAACACCTGTAGGCATAGCTAACAGTTATATAGCACTTTTTATGTACCAGGCACTGCTCTAAGACCTTTCCATTTTAAGGCATTTAGTCTTCACAACAACCTATGAAGCAAATGTTATTATCACTACCATTTTGCAGAAAGGGAAACCAAGGCTCAAAGGGATTAGATATTTATCCAAGGTCACATGGCTAGTGTGCCGCAGAGCAGGGAGTTGAACCTGGGCAGACAAGCTCCAGAGTGTATGCTTTAACCACATCACTGAACTATATTTCCGCCTTGAGGACCTGGAATTCATAGACCACGATTTGTGAAGTGCTGTCCTAGATACACGTCAATTTAGCTTTGGAAAATTTCAGCAATTGATTATTCCTTTTCAATTTTGCTGGCTTCCAGCTAATGTTTAGATTCCCTGAGAAAACGGTGGCAGGAGAAAGGAGAGAAGGGGAGAGGGGCAGGAGGAAGGAGGAAAGGAGAAGAGAGGAGGTGAAGGAGAGAGAAAGAGGGGGACAGAGGAGAAAGAAGGAGGGCAAGAGAGAAGGAAGAAAGGAAAGGATGTAAAGGAGGAAGGGGAAAGAGAGATGAATAAGGAGGAGAAAAGAGGGGAACAGAAAAATACCTCCTCCCCTCACTCCTGTACCTGGGGTCCTCCCCCACTGCCTCCCAGGCTCCCACTTTTTCCCATTTTCCCCTGTGAAGTGCCTCCCTCCTTCACAGCTCAGGTGAGGCCCCTGCTCTGGGCAGTGCTCTGAGGACAGCTCCGGAGCAGAATTTGGGGCTAGTCCTGCCAGTGAGCTTCAGGACTGTGTCTTGGGAGCCGCTTCATCCCTGGAACCCTACTCTGGGCCTAGCCCTCTCTCCAGGCATTTTTCTGTGTTATTTCCCCAGAGCCAACCAGCCTGCCTGCCAGGAACCCCTGCTCCCTTACTGTCTCCCTGGAACTTCAAAAGGGCCTGACACGGTTTCTCTCCAGTGGCTCCTCCCTGCTTAGCTGGCTCAGTCAGCTCCAGGACTCAGCTGCACCGCTCATCTTCCAGTCTTTAAAAAAAAAAAAAAATCTGAAACATAGATCCTGCTTCTCTTCTCACACAGAGTATCAGCACCAAATTGGAGCACCACTGGTGACAGTCCCTGCTCAGGACCCAGCCCTGGGGCTTCCTTAAGGGCATCATGGTGATGTCATCCCACTGGCCCGAGACGCCAGTGGACTCCAGCCCCATCCAGGTCAGGACTCCAGCCCCATCCA
Source organism: Camelus dromedarius (assembly GCF_036321535.1). Lineage (NCBI taxonomy): Eukaryota > Metazoa > Chordata > Mammalia > Artiodactyla > Camelidae > Camelus > Camelus dromedarius. Next base: position 57,312,318 of record NC_087449.1, on the reverse strand, counting down.
GGTCAGCTCCCACCCCAGCCTTAGGCTTCTCACAGCCCAAGGCACCTCTGGGAAGAAATTCAGGGCCAATGTTGCCACAGTAACCATGGTAACAGCGATTGGTATTCATTACACTCAGCGTATAGAATTATATGACCTGGAATCAAAAAATGAGAAGCAGCTAACATTGTGGAAAGAGAAATGAATGGGGAGTCAGGGGGCCCACTTCTGGCCACAGCAAAGTTGTCATCAAGCAGAGTGACTCTGACAAGTTCCCTGTCCTTGCTGGAACCCAGCTGCCCAGCCTGTCAAATGCACACCTCTGTCAATGTGGGGGTAGTCAGATGAGATGATTTCCAAGGTCTCTAAACTGGTGGGTGCCTCCAGTAGCTAGGTGACTACAGGAAGGTCCCCTCAACACCCACCCATCAGCTCCTGGGAGAAGGTAAAAAAAGAAGAAGAAGAAAGAAAGAACAGTCCCAAGGGTATCACCAAAAGCTCTGTTTCAGCTCTAACTCCCACAGGCAGAAATCAGAAACATGCTAGTCCAAGGGAAGCCAGTTTCCTTCATGAGTTGGTCTCTCTTAGAAAAAAACCACCCTCCCTGGGGCTGCCAGGAACCTGTAGTCCTCTTCTCATTTATCCATCCTTAAAAGCAGCTCTTCCTTTGATCCAATAATTCCCCTTCCAGAAATCTATGCTCAAGAAATCACCTGAAGCACAGAAAAAGCTTGAACACAAAGAAATGCATCACTTTGATGCTTACAACAGGGAAAACTTAGAGTCCATCCAGATGTCCAAATGTAAGGAAATGGCTCCGAAAATTACAGTATATATCCCCCACCAGAATATTGAGACAGTCATTAATCATTATATTTACTGAGATCTTCTACTCACATAGGAATTTTCATATGCTCTAATGTTAAGTAGAAAAAACAAGATGCCAAGTGGTATGTGCTGTATGATTTTTTTTTTTAAAGAAAAGAAAAGAAAGGAAAGAAAGGATTTTTCTTTTAAAAGGAAAAGAAAAACTTGGTTTAGGGTAAATTCTGTTTTATTTCTTGAACTCTACTTTCCAAATCTCTACAGCTAGCGTGTATTATTTATTCTAGGAAGATTAATAAATCATTGTTAAAGTGGGCCTTGAGGGGGAGGCAACAGAGTTTGACAGCTCTTGGTTCAAATCTTGACTCTGACATCCTCTGACATGGGTCTGATTTCCTTGACCTCCGTGCCTTGGTTTCTTCACATGGTGATGACACCGAGTGTGATGGTGGAATGAGACAAGATCCCCAGAGCACCTAGCACAGGACCGAGCACTTAGTAGGTGCACAGTAAATAGCAGCGATTAGCCGGATTCCATGTGGCCATCATCTCAGACACCAGTTGGCTGAGGTCTCAGCAGCCTTTCTGAATCTTGGCCTCTGCTCGTCATCCTGCAGTCTTGACTCTTGAATGCTCTCTCAGCCCTGTCTCCAGTCTCCTTTGTAGAGTTTGTCCCCTGTCTCCAGCACGAGTCCATTCCCACACACCAGTCGCCCCAAACTGTGCCCAGGGAGCTGCCCATAGGATTCCTCTGGGACGTCCAGTTGGGTTCACACTCCCCCAGACCCTCGCTGCAAGTTGGACCACTCCCCAGCCCCCTCCAGCCCTGTGGATTGGAATCTGCCCCCTGGCCAAGGAGTCTCCATCCAAGTTGCTCTAAAAGAAATTCTCCAGCCTCAAGGACTGTCCTTTTTCATAGCCTTTGCCACCTTCCCTGGGTCCCCTAAGGTAGACAGTCGAATCTGAGTCAGTCTTGCACCCTGAGCCCAGGGAGAGGAGCATCTTTCAATGAATCAGCCGGTAGCAGCACCCCACCCACCATGCCTGGTGACAGACATGTTTTACCTTTGATAATTCCACCATTTTTGGCACCTAAGAGGCAGGGAGAGACAGAGCACAGCAGACAAGAGAACAATGAATATTTTGTGGCAGCCGAAGGCAATTGAAGATCTCTGCTGATGACAGGCAGACAGAAGCTGGCAAGGAAGAGGTGTCAGCACCGCACTTTCTTTCCCTTTTACAACAAGGAAACTGAGGCTCAGAGCATTCTGTGACACAGCCAATAAATGGTAGAGCTGGGACTTGAATCCAGACCTGGGTGATTCTAAAGGCCATGATCTTGCCTCTTGACCGTGATACACCTCAGCTTAGTGGTTCTCAAAGCTGCCAGCTACCCCCAACAGGTGACTGATGAAGCCTGCTCTGCAGCCTCAGGGCACACGAGGTACTTCTCTGCTGCCCTGTAGGCAAGAGGCTTCATGCTGTTCTGTCCCCCTGGGGAGAAAGCAGGTCAGGACATTGCCCTCTCCCCATTCAGAGCATCGTGCAGGGTCTGGCTGAAAAGTAAGCCCAAATGCCCCACCTTCATTTTTTTTTTTTTTAATTTAAGTATAGTCGGTTTACAATGTTGTGTCAATTTCTGGTGTACCAGATAGTTTTGAAGGGCCGTGCTCTCTCCCATGCCCCAGCATCTCCTTCAGGCAGGGCATCCTCCCCTGGCACCTCCAGGAGCCAGCTGCAGTAGGCGGTGGGTGGACCACGCAGCAGCCACTTCCCCCCAGCCCTGCCCTGCACTTCCCAGAATCACAGAGATACAGAAGGTGGGAACCATGAACATCCAGGAAGGTTATCACCACCAAAGGCCTGTGGGTGGCAGTGCTGAGTACCAGCAGCCAGGAGCCTGTGACTTAACCCTGAGCCACCACCTCCCCATCTCTAAATGCAAATAATAACCCCCACCTTCTCATTGCCGGTATCTCCTCTGGGTTTGTCAAAGTGGAGGAGGGGACAACCTGGGGGAAGGGAAGAACTGACGGCTTTGGGGGCAGAATCCTGGGTCCAGGTCCCAGCTGTATGACCCAGAACCTCTCAGAACCTCAGTGGGCTCAGGTGTAGCAAGCTGACAATAACATCCCCCTCGGTACCTAATGGAAGTAGGTATTCCTGATACCTGCATGAAATAGCAAACAAGCCCCAGCTACTCGAGCTGCATTCATTCATTCATTCATTTTATTCAGATAATAGACGTACAGGGTCCATGTGCACCAGGCACTGAGCCGGCCGTGAGGGTGGGGGTGGGATAATCCCAGCATCTAAGGATGACAAGGTCCCTGCTTTAATGGTCTGCACATGCTGGGGGGAAGGGAGAGCAGATTGATAAAAAATAAAACTGGGTAACATAAGGGCAAGAGACAGGGAAGCTGCTTGAGACAGGGTGATCGTGGATAGAAGGCTTCTCCGAAGAGATGAATGGCAAGAAGGAGCCAGCTATGCAGAGACCTGGAGGGACACTTTGCAGACGGGGAACAGCATGTGCGAAGGCTCTGAGGGGGCAATGGGCGTGGGGTCTATGACACTGGTGAGATTGAAGACCAAGAGTGATGGGGAGAGCAGTGGGGGTTGAGGTTGGAGCGCTGAGTCTGTCCAGGTCAGGATGAGGTCCTAGACGGCCTGCGAAAGAGTGTGACACATAGCAGGAACTCAAGAGCAATAGCTGTAGGTATGATCTTCTGGTCACAGGCCCTCATTTAGTAGCTGGGGAGACAGGCTGACCCATCAGCCTCAATCTTTGCCAATAGGGGCCCCCATGCATCCTACGTGACTGCCAATTCATCTGCTAATGGCCTAGTGGCCTGTCCTGATGCAGATGGCCTCGGGCCACCACATCTTAGGTCTTGAGCTCTGAATAAGACAAAGTGGAGCCCCAGACTCCACCGGGACTGGCGTGGCTGCCTTTCCTGGCTACTTCCAGCCTCACCTGACTCTTGTGCTCTAAAACCATAGAGTGATGGAAACCAGGAAGCAGTGGCCCCTGTGTCCAGGAGAGCCCTGGGAAATAGCCGGGCCATCCCAACCAGGCAAGCAATGAATCCCGGACTGAGTCTGTGGAGCTGCAGGGAAGGGGGACCTTTTTTTAGCAGCTGGAGCCCTCAACTCTGGGGCAGGGGAGAGTGTGGGGTAAGGGGGGAAGAGGGCTGCCCACCACCTCCCTCACAACCTGTTAGCTATGCTCACATTTTCTGGTGACCCCCTCAGAGCCCCTCCGAGAATGGCTGGGGAAATTCTTGCCTGGCTGTGAAATGCCCAGAACGGCCATTGCTCAGGAGCATCCTCCCAGAACCACCCCATCCCCATTTGGTGCGTTCTCTTCCCCTCTCAGTCTCTCTGGTCTCTCCCTCTGTCTCTTCTCGCTCCTCATCTCCATCCTCAATCTCTCTCCATCTCTTATTTCACCTTTTCTCTGGGTCTCCACCCCACTCTCTTGGTCCTCTTGTCTCTGGACTGACTCATTGTTGGTTGGGTGGGTGATTGATTGGTTTCTCTCTCTCCTTGTTCCCAGCAGACTTCTAGGGAGTTTGTAGGGATACATAAAACTCAAGGTCAACACTGGTCCAGGTCAGGTTCTTGAGTGTCAGGTGGTCAGGCTCAGTCCAGGAGCTGACATTTGCATTCCCAAAGGGAGAGAGGGCTCCTGGTCTATGGAAGACCCTTTACCAAGAGTGTTTCTCTTCATAGTGTTATAGATAAAGACTGCAGTGAGAGGCAGTGAGTTCGAGGTGTGTCCCCCAGCAAGAGTCTGCAGGGCTGCTCCCCCGCTTCATGCCGCCCATTATAAGCTGAACTACTGACTTCCAGTGGCACCCCGGGGACAGCCAGGCAAAGTCAGAATTAGCTGGGGAGCTTGTTGAAAATACAGATCTGAAGGTCCAGTCAAGAATTACTGAACTGGACTCAGCCATAAAAAAAAATAATAAAATAATGCCATTTTCAGCAACGTGGGTGGACCTGGAGACTGTCATTCTAAGTGAAGTAAGCCAGAAAGAGAAAGAAAAATACCATATGATATCACTTATATGTGGAGTCTAAAAAATAAGGCAAGCAAACTTATTTACAAAACAGAAACAGACTCACAGACATAGAAAACAAACTTATGGTTACCAGGGTGGGAAGAGGGTGGGAAGGGATAAATCGGGAGTTCGAGATGTGCAGATACTAACTAATATACATAAAATAGATAAACAACAAGTTCATACAGTATAGCACAGGGAACTATATTCAATATCTGGTAGTAACCTGTGGTGGAAAAGAATATGAAAACGAATATATGTATGTTCGTGCATGACTGAGGCATTAAGCTGTACAGTAGAAATTGACAAAACTGTAAATTGACCATACCTCGATAGAAATATATATACAAAAAAAAAAGGAATTATTGAACTGGATTTTCCAGGCCTGGAGCCCCAGTATTTATATTTTCCACAGGATCCCTAGGGATTTTGACAGACAGTGGGAACTGAGGAAGCTAATGGGGGTGGGGTGGTCTTTATTCAGTCATTCACCATCTCCCACTACGTGCCAGGCAGTGTGCTCAGAGCTGGGTATTCACAGCTGAAGAAAACAGACACAATGCCTGCCCTGTGGAGCTACTTCTACCAGGACCCTGACCCAAACCCTAAAGTTCCTACTAGGTCCCAAGCAATCTGGTCCTGCCCATCTCCCTGCTGCCCTCCTGCCACCCACCCCATCATCCCAGCTGCACTGGACCTCATCTGGCTCCTGGAATGCTCTGCACTCTTTATACCACCAGCCATGCAGCTCTGTTCCAGCTGCCCAGAACTCACCCTTACTCCCATGCCCACCCCATCTTTGCCTTGTTAAACCCATTCATCCACCAGAAACGTTTGAAGTAAAATGGCTCAGAAGCTGGATTCCAAAGCCAGAGGCGCTGGGTTCAGATCCCTACCCTGCTGTTTACTAGCTGTATATGTTGGACAATTTACTCCATCTTTCTGTGCCTCAGTTTCCCCATCTGTAAAATAGCCACTGGTCCTCATCGGCTCAAGGAAGCCCCAAATCCCAAAACCACTCCTAGTTCCCTGTTTTGTGTTTTCTTAGCCATCCTTGCTTTGGGGGTAGAGCTTCACACTGGTTGTAATTACATTTCCATTCATAACTATCGGAGTCGTGTCTGTCTTCCCCGTGAGGGTGGGGACCACTTCTACTTGGTCCTCACTGCTAGACTCCCATTCCCAGTACAATGCCTGACACTTCATGGGAGGTCAAAAAGTATTTGTTGTCTGAGCAAATGAAGGAACCAAATGTGACCCTCTTCAAGCCAGGCCATCCTGCCTCCTCCTTCAGGTCAAGCTCAGCATGAGTCACAAAGAAACATTAGTCTTAGACCCAGAAATCATCAAAAGGCAACTTGAAGGCTTAACTGTAGTCTCTTGAGAGCATAACAAAGGGGAAGGGGCAGGGAATATGTTAATCACTCAGATCTTTAAATCCCTTCAACTCTCTCTTTGGCCTGCCCCAGCCTCTGGGGAGAAGGAGCCAGGCTGCTCCTCCAGGAAGGAGGTCTGAATTGAAGTGCTGCTCACCCACCTTTCTGATGAGGGATCTGGAGACTCCACCATAAGCTCTGGAATCTTCCTTCTCCAAAGGAAGGATTCTGGCCAGCCATGGGGAATATGAAGCCCTGAAGGACTAGTAGACCAAGAGCCGTCAGCCCTCTCCCCTCAGGCTCAACCAGCATGTCCTGAGGTCCCTTTGGAAGGGACTTAGGGAGGAGCCCCTCCCCCACCACTTACTGCATAAACCAGCAGAGCAAAGGCAGTCCTAAAGTGAGTGCTTCTCCTTTTCATCCTTGATGAACTTAGAGTCCAACCAGTCCTCACAGAATGTCTGCGCTTTCAGGGAAATTGACAGAAAAATTAATTTCCTCTGAGCCTTCATTAAGTTCCTTCCCTTCTCAGAGTTTCTGTTTTCTCCACCTACGAGAAGGCTACTAAACTCCCTTCCACCTGGAGACCAAGATGGGGTCCTGGTAAACCTAGAACAGCAAGAGCAACTGGCCCAGGGCTTTGACACATGGAGTTAGAGAGACAGCCAAGTCTTTCCTTGAGTTGGCCATACCATTAGGGCAGTCATAAAGAGCACAAGGCTTTCAAGTGACCAAAAAGCCTAGGACAGCTTTTATCAAAACATACATAGTATAGCAGTACCTCTAGGTATAGGTCTTAACCACATGGGATCTTTCTTTCTTTTTTTAAATTTTATTTTATTATTATTATTTTTTTAATGGAGGTACTGAGGATTGAACCCAGGACCTCATGCATGCTAAGCACACACTTTACTGCTGAGTTATTTCCCACGCCCTGGGATGTTTCTTTCCCATGGCCATCAGGGTAGTTTGCCTGTGTTCTCTAGACACACCTTTGTATTAATTATATGGGTCCAATCTCAGAGGGTAAAGATACCCTGTAGTCAGGAAGCACAATTATTTTTGTGTCCCTGGTAATAGTATCCTATGTGCCAATGGACATTCATTAAATGCCTGATGACTTGAGTTTAAAAAAAAAAAACTGACTTCTTAACCTGCTGGCTGTGTGATGTCAGGCAAGTTTCTTAAACTCTCTGAGCTTCAGTTTTTTCATCTGTAACATGAAAATAAAAAATATACCTATCTGCAGGGTCATTTTGAGGATTAAATAAAATTATGCACGTAAGGTGCTTAGCTCTATGTCTATCACAGAGAAACTCTCAATAAAAGTTGATAATTCATAGTATTAGTAATTGTGACAGTGTTGATGGCAATAGTGATAATGGTGGTGGTGATGGTGGCAATCAGTGGTGGTGGCTGTGTTGATGGTGGTGGTGGTGTCAGTGGTGAAGACAATAACAGTATGATGATGATGACAGCCTTGCCTAGGTCAGCTCAGGTTAACGCAGAATCAGCTACCCCACTGGCCCCGAGTCCAGCCAATGCTTGGCATAGCAGGCACTTGGAACCCTGACAAGGCCTTTTGGCCTCAAGCACTGCCATTGAGGCAGAAGCAGAAAGCAGACGCCCACACATGGGGTTGGGATGTTTCCTATGGCATGTTCTGCCAACAAAAGGTGAATGTAATAATTTTGAAAGGAATATTTGTTTATTTGAGCTCCTGAACAGCCATTTAATATAGTGCTCGGCGGGGAAGGCGAGACACGTGGGCAGTAAGAAATTCATATCCATTACACCCCAGAGGACGGCTGCTGGATGTGTGGGTCAGAGGCTGGGTTCCGTGCATCTGCGAAAGGGCTCATTAGGAAATAAAGCACAGACCTTTGCTGAGTTCCTCCTGTGTGTAGGCTGGGCTCTGTGAAGGCTACCACTGAGCATGAAACCCCACTGTTACCTTAAAAAGCCAGGTGCAGGGAAGGGAAGCAAGATATATAGAAAAAGGCACTAGCATTTGCCCATTCATTCAACAAATGTCCACTGAACACCTACTATGTATCAGGCCTAGGGTAGGTCCTGGCAATACTTTAAAAAAGGGTGGGGTTGGGGGAGTGGCTCTGTCCTCAGGAAGCTCCCAGCCAGGTGGAGAAGATAGACAAGTAAATAAATACAAAAGAGTGGGCCATACAATGACCGCCTCTCACTGAGGGCTCTCTGCGTGCCAAGCCCATGAGCCTGTGAATTCAGGACTGCTAAGATCTCCACTTTACAGAGGAGCAGACTGGGACCCAGAGCTTGAGTACCTTGCCCTAAGTCACAGAGCTCCTAAGTGGAGGAGTCAGGATTTGAACCTGGCCTTTGGGCTCTTAGGCAACCCCTGGCCCAGAAGAAGGAAGATCTCAGCTCTGTGCAGAGGATCAGGGAGGGTTCAGAGGGGGCCGGAGAGCTGGGTCATGAAGAACGAGGAGGAATGTGCCAGGCGCTGGGACATGACGGGCAGGGCTTGGGCAGACTAAAGGAGGCGTTCTAAAAGGAGACATGGCGGGACAACGGCGTGGAGGTGAGAAAGCACAGGGCATTCCCAGGGGACAGTGAGAAGAGCAAGGGTGTCGGGTGGAAAGTTCTTGTAGGCAAAGGGGGAGTGAGACTGCTAAGCGAGGAGTGACAGCCCCAGGCAGACTACTGGACCAAGAGCAGAGCCGTCGGGATCCCCAGACAGCTGAGCTCTGGGCTGCTGCTGGAAAGAACAGGATCGAAGTGCGATTTTTTTTTCCTCCTGGCACCTGGTCCTCAAGACAGCCAAATCCCTCCTGGGCTCCAGATTAAAACTCCACTTTCAGAGGTGGCCGATGTGGTTGAAAGGGCTCGAGCCTGGGTTAGAATTCCAGCTCCAGCCCATACTCTCTGTGTAACTTGGGGCAAGTTCTCTAACCTCTCTGAGTTTCGGTTTTCTCATCTGTAAAATGGGTTGATTAATACCCACCTCACTTTTGTGAGAAGTAAATAGTATGATACTATTAAAAAGGAAAAAAAAAACTAGCCTAAGGTCTGGCATTCAGTAGACATTCCTAAATACCAGGTCCTCTGTTTCCTTTCCCTTCCTTTCCCCTTCTTTGCCTTCCAGAGGACACCACACAGCCTCAATTTTCTGAGATTGTCCTAATTTCAAATATTCTGTCCCCTCATCCCCACAAACCATCAAAAGATTCCAGGAATTGTAAAGCTTTTGCATCTAAACCATGTTCCCCAGGATGTGCATCACTCCTGGAACCAGCCTGGAATTCCTTTGCCGGGGCCGACTTGAGGTTCAGAAAATACCATCCCCATACAGGGAAGGTGCAAGTTTAATACCCATAGTGTGGGAAGATGCTTATCACATTCCCCAGTGTTCTGCCTACGCTGGGATTAGACGTTAAGCCTAAAATACGAATCTAAGGTTGGCTGAGGTTGAGGTTGGCTGTTTCAGGAAAATACTAGATGCAGAGGGGCTCCTGAGGAGGCCCCCTTCCTGAGGCTGGGGGCTGGGAAGACACAGCACCCTATCCACCTCTCCCCTGAGCTCCAGACCCTCTGCCCCCCTGCCACTAGGATGCCTCAAAGGCAATGAGAACTCAACGAGATCAGAACTCAATTCCTGCTCTTTATCCCCAAACCTGGGCTTCCCCCAGCCCCATATTTACTTCTTTAGTCAATGAATGGCTCAAAGGCTGTGTGGAAATCTAGAGGTCATTGTCCCCCAACACATACGCATCAGCCCCCTATATTCCATCTATACCGAGCCTTGTCTGTGTCACTGCCTGATGATCTCACAGTGTCTTCCCCTTCCCTCCATCCCCACCTGCAGGACCTAACCCAAGCCCTTGCTTCCTCTCTCCTAGACAATCCCACAGCCTCCTGACAGCTGTTCCTGCTTTCATTCCACCCGGTCTTCACACCATAGTCCAGGCCATCTTTGTAAAATGCAAACCTGATTATGTCACTTCCTTGCTTAATGGCTTCCATTGCTGTTAGAATAAAGGCATCACTGCTTTAAAGACAACCATCCTTAATGGGTCAAAAAGGTCCTCTGGGGTTGGCCTCACCTTTCCATCTATTTTCAATTCAGATCCTCTCATTCAGACAAAGTACCTTCCTCTCCCTTCTGTAAACTCACTCTGCTCCTTCCCACAGCAGGGCCTTTGCACATGCTTTTTCTTCTCCCCGGAAGGCTCTTCTAGCCCCTCTTTACCTACAAAACATCTTATACTTATCAGCTCAGCTGAAGGACACTTCCTCTAGGAAGTCTTCTGTGACTTTCCAGTCTAATTCTGGGCTCCCAGAAAGCACTGCTTGTCTCTGTGTAGCACTTTTTGCAGTTGCAACTGTATATTTATTTGTGTGTTCATTTGATTAATGCCAGTCTCTTTGAAACTCCCCAAAGGCAGGGATCATGGCTGGTATTGTTCATTCCAGAACAGAGGGCACTGGTACCTTGTAAGCACACAATGAATAGAATTAAATGAATGAATGAATGAATGGCGTGATACCTCTTCAGGGACACACCCTCCACTTCCTGATCTTCTGTAAATCCAGACTAGTACAAAGGCAGGTGGAGACATTGAGAGGAAAAGTGATTTGTCAAATCACAGCAAGTATATAGCTGAGCCTGGACCAGGAGAATCCAGGCTCCCTGACTGGGACACCTTCCGCCTGCTGACACCTTCTGCAGTGCGGGGAGGAGTGCAGGAAGGGGTGTCCTAGAGGAGGCTCAAGGGCCAAAGGAGGGAAGGATTTTATAGGCCTGGTCTCTGTGCACTGGGAGCTCTAATTCAGGCTGCAAGCACCCTAGTGAGAAAAATGTGTTTTCCCATGTTAGGCTGGGCCCAGCTTTCACCACATGCAAATATATGCAAATTATGTGCAAACACAGTTTCTGGCTTGGATGAGAGAAACAACAGCCTGGTACCAGGGGGAGCCATCTACGACTAGACCGAGCTGGCAGGCCCTTCTGGCCATAGAGTTCTGATGCTGCCCCGTTGGCTGCACAACCAAAGGGACCAGGGGTGTTAGCAGGTGAGACCATCTCCCCCGTATAATCCCCCACCCTCCTGCCCTCCCAAGACATAGACCACCAACCCCAAGTCCCCTGGGGACTTCAGGCTTTTTTCAGGAGTGGGGTCTCCCCCGCCCACCCCTCCTCGGCACGGCTGTAAGAAAGGTCTGCTCTGAAGGGACCACCCAGCAGGAGGTGGTGGCTCCCCGTGGCCTTGCTCAAGCATACTCAGAAACACATTCCATGGCCCATCTTCAGAGACAGAACTGGTGGGTCCAGAAAAAACCTTCCCTTTTGCTTAGCTGACACACTCTTGTCCCTCCTTGAGACTCAGCTCAAAGATCCCCTGTGAAGACCACCTTTAGTCCCCTTACTGACCCCCCCCCCAGCATGGACCTCCTGCCCTCCTTGGGTCCCCCACAGCCCCCAGATGCCCTCCAGCAGAGCCTGGTCTGCTGGGGGAAGGTTCCCATGGAGGGATCTGTCTTTTCCCTCTGTTCTGGAAAGGACTTGGGAACACATGACTGAAAGAGGGGAGCCATTTGGTGAGTGAATGAATGCATGAATGAATGAGTATGAGTGACAGGAGGAGGAGGGGATAAATGGAGCATTAGTGATCTCTTCAGGAAAGTCCTAGAAGGTCTGAGAGTGCCAGTGAGGCAGCAGACAGTGCAGTTTGGGCTGGGTGGATCTGGCCTCCTGCCCCCAGGTGCCTCGGGGGCCTGGCCGTGCCTTGGCTGGCATTTTCTGGGGCTCCTGCTCCCCCTCGTCTCACCCCTCAGCATCAGTCTAATCGGCTGTCAGCACCATCTTTCGTCCAGAAACTGAGCTGTTCCTTGAAACCTCACAGCCATGATTAGATCTATGGCAGCTTCCTAAGCAGTTCAGCGGTTCCCATGGCAACCCAACTGGTACCCGACTGGCAGTGGGCCACCTGGAGAAAGGGAGGGAGGAGGGGGAGACAGGTGTGAGGCTGCTGCCTGAGACTGGGAGATGATGGAAGGAGGGCGATTCAGAGAGGATGGGAAATCAGGAGAGCCCTGGGATGAGGGAAAAGCCCAGAACCATGGGGACACCAGGGCAAGTTGGGGTGAGCTGAGGAGGCCGGGAGACACAGGGAGAGGTCAGATGGAGGCAGTTAAAGGAGGCTGGGGAGATTTGATGAAGGCAGGGTCAGCCTTCAGCTGCCCAGAGAGAGGACTGGCAGTTGAGGGCTGGTAGGTGAGTCCTGGAGTCGCCTTGCTGGGACAGGACAGCCAGGAAGAGGCCACATTGGGGGTCAGACATTCAACCACGACCCCAACTCACTGTCCGGCCTTGGACTCACTTCTTTGTAAACTGTTTGGGTCAGATCAGGCATTCGGTGTGAGTCTTTCATACGTGAGGGATAGGAGTCCAGCTCCAAGTGGCTAAGGCCAAAATGAAATGTGTTTACTCACAAAACTGGGCATGGACCAGGTGCTCCAAAAATGTCCGCAGGGCCCCTCTCCCTTTTGATTTCTTCTTTGCTGCTTTATCCCAAGGCAGGCTCTCCCCCTAGGGGTGGTGCGCTTTTGCAAGCAGCTCGGGGCTTACATCCTATCTCAGCGGAAGGAGACTTTTCCTGACGGTGTCAGCGAAAGTCTCAGGGCTGATGCTCACTGGGCAGGACTGGGTCCCCTCATGCCTGTTCCTGAGCAATAACAGTGACAGTAAACCCTCCAGCAACTAGTCACATGCCAGGGCACTAGGCACTTTGTGTGTATTGACCTATTTGGTCCTCAAAAATGTCGGGACTACTATTTCCATTTCACAGATGAGGAGACTGAGGCATGGAAAGTTTATATAACTTGTCCATAGCTGATGAATGGCAGAGCTGGAATTCTAACCCCTAGCCAGGCAGTTTGGCTTCAAGTCCCAAATTCTTAAGTGCACAAGGGTCACCTGGAGGGCTTGTGAAAGCAGATTCCTGATTCAGGAATTTTGGACTGGGGCCCAGGAGTGTGGTGCTGCCATCTGCAGACCACGCTTTCAGTAACACTGAACTCCGCCCAGATGCTTCTCATGAGCCGCTTGGTTCAGATGCTTGAACCAACCTCAGTGACTCTGATCGCCACACCTGGGTTCCATGTCCAACTCAGGTGTTGGGAAGGTGAGGGACCAATACCTAAGCCACCTGGACCGGAAATGAGGGAAGGCAGCATAAAGGAAGAAAACAGGTTCATATTCACAAGAAGAGATGTTTGAGCAACTCACTACCCTCCCTGTACCTCAATTTCCTCATCTGTGATTTGGGGATAGTAATATCTGCCACACAAGATTGTTGTGAGGACGAAACTAGTTGATATTCATAAAGCACTTAGAATCGTGCCTGGAACATAGTGAGCACCCAATAAAAATTAGACACATTTAATGCACATTAGCATGAACACACACACATATACGTTGATACTTGCGAACAAAAACACAAAAGCGCCCAGTCACACACTCGCAAACACACATGCGAGGATGCAAACGTATGCAGAACACACAGCGCATCTTCAAGCACTTGGGCTTGTACAAAATCTCAAGGACACACATAAGGACCCACATGTGAACACACAAATAGACAGGTCCTCAGAGACCTTTGCACACGTGGTAAGTTGGCGCCTGGCTTTGTTCTCATGGATTCTCTCTGAGCCTACTGCTGCTGGCCTCCCCCCCACCAAGGAAGCCCCCTTGTTGGGTCTCAGAGGGAGGAGGCAGGTGGGGGCAGGGCAACACCACAGCTAAGAGCCAGACATTTAAGTCAATCAGAGTTAGGTTTGTGATCCTCTCCACCAATTGCTAGCAAGGTGACCTTAAGTGAGTTGCTTAACATCTAGGGGCCTGTTTCCACCTTCAAAAAATGGAGATGACAAAGTCCCTACTTCTAAAAGTGGTAAAATTAAGCTTCTGGGCTATAGAAAGTGTCCGATGAGAGTTGCTTATGACTGTTGTTTTATTGTAATAATCCTCTCTAGTTTCTAGATTGGCCTCTAGATGTGGGGAGAAATCAATGTAGATTTGGACAAATAGTCAACCCTTGAAGCTGCTGCAGAACCAGGTTCTCCCTCCTACCACTTGTGGCTGAGTTACAGAATTACTCTACCTATCAGAGCCCCAGTACACCCAGCGGGGCTGAGAGCACGTAAACAGCTTCCCCCCAGGCACTCAGCACCTCCTCCTGCAGCTACAGGTGATGCGTGGCAGGTGACGTTTAGAAACTTCAACAATATGTAATTTTTAGTTAGTGATTTGTGTAAGCATATAGGATCCATACTGGGCATGGGCAGACATGATTTGCATTGAAGAATGGTCATCTCAGTGGGCCAGCAACAGGGAGGCTGGTCTGGGGGTTCTGCCTGAAGTCAGCCATAACTGCATCACACTCAAGAACAAGAGGTAGGGCCAAATTGCCCTCCAAAGTCTTCCATGGCCAGGCATCAGCTCCTGAGGACCCCTATTGCCACCGTCTTCCACTCTCCCTGGCAGTTGAGCCAAGTGGGTAAGAACCTGACCTTTGGAACCAAATAGACCTAGATTCAATCCTGGTTCTACCACCCTCTCCCACATGGCCTTCAGTGAGTCACAGTGGCTGTTGGGGCCTCAATTCCTCCCCTGTAAAGCAGAGCAAATAAAAGGGTCTACTTCCTGGGGTGGAAACCTCAGAGAGATAACCTATATATTGGCACACAACATGCTCAACAAATAGCCCTTACGATTTTCCACCAATTTTGACTCCTCAGTAAGTACTGCCCTCTCTTCACCCTTTTTCCCCAGGAACAACCATCAGGCCTTGACTCCGAGACACCTTCACCCATCAGCAACTGCAAGCACCACCTGGCACAGGCCCTCGGGAAACAATGGCAGCAGTGTATGGGCTATAAGCTGTAGGATGCACTTGTGTGTTTTAAATACATTGGGCATTAAACATTAATCTTGTCTACTGTACCTTCAGCTCCTAGGAAAATCCCTGGTGCATAGCAGGAACTCAACAAATACGAGTTGACTAATGGAGACTAATTCGTCCACTCATTCTGTAAGCAGTATTGGCATCTTCCATGTTTCAGACACTGAGCACAGAGAGAAACCAAGCACAGCCTGTGGAGAAGGGGGAGTACAAAGGCAGAGATAAAATGAACGGTGATGGTTCCTCCAAGAGACCTGGCCCCTCTCGCAGTCCCAGTCTTGGCTTTGACCTTGAGGAGATACTTGTGGTCTCTACTGAAAGGCAGGAGCATTTGAAAGTCACCCTCTTCCGGATTATTCATAAAAAGTAATGTGTTACTCAGTCTTGAACCCAACAAGGATGCCAGAAAGCCTAACTAGGTACTCTCGCTTTCAAGAATTTTTGAGAACAGCCAATCCAGATCATTCCATCTGCTGCCCTATACTCGAGATTTCGTAAAGCTGGTTAATAAGTACACAACCCAGGTGTTTTGTTTACGAGAGTAGCTGTGTCCCATCTGGTCCCCATCTCTCTCTAAAACTGACATGAGGAATGAAAAGGTCCCTTCCTGAAATGCTAGGCTCCACTTACTTCAGGATCCACAGACTATCCCTGCTTAAGCCCTAATTAGCTTCCAACATGCACTTGGGCTGTTCATGCCAATTAACTTCCCCTCCTTGACAGCTGTCACAAAAAATAGCTCTCAGTCTAAAGTCCTAAGCTGGCATTTAATGACCATTAACAGTATGGCCCCAATCCTGGGTGGATAAATGGATGGGTGGATGGATGGGTGGGTGGATGGGTGGGTGGAAGGATGGGTAGGTAGATGAATGGATGAAGGAATAAAATGTTAACCCTCTGCCCACTTCTCCCTTCTCACGGGCCTGCCCCTCTGGCCATGGAAACCTGCAACATCTGGCCCCAACGTGGACGAGTACGAATGAGTAAGTCAGTGGGTGTACGAAATGTCAGCTCCCTGATCTCCCCTTCCCTCTCAGCTGGCCTACCCCGTAAGCATGAAAACCTATGTACCTTGTGGATTCCCCACAGGCCGGTTACCCAGACCCCCAGGACAATAAGCTTCCAATTTTCCCCCATCAGTGGGGAATCTCTAGTCAGCCACAACACTTCATGAAATAAGGGAGGTGATTCAAATAAACACTCATTCCCTCACTCATTCATTCATCCACTCATTCCATCAGCAAATATTTATGAGCACCTACTATGTGCCAGGTACTCTGTTAGAAACAGTGATAAACCATCCACCTGTTGGCCTCAGGGACCTGACCAGGGTCAGCAGAAGAAACAAAGACCTGCATTCCTCCACATTCTCACCCACATGTTTGGATTTGCACATTTATCCAAAATGCCCAACTCCTCACCCACCTCCTCTATTCCACTCAGACTTCCCCCAAGCCAACTCCAGGGAAGGTGCATTCCTCAGGGTTGTCTGTACTCCCCCTGGGTGGTAGCATAGGGCTGCCCTCTTCTAGGTGTAAATTAGCTTGTCCACTCAGCACCTCCTATCATTACATCATTATCACACGTGCAGTGGTGGGTGTGCTGGGCTGCTCTGCTCTCCTGGTGATAGCCCTAAAGCCGAGGGTGTGCCAACCATAGCGTGCTTCTCTGATCAAACCCTGCAAACAATCAGGTATTTACTTTGTTTCATCCTACAGATGCCAAATTATATTTAACTGGTTTATCTGTTTTCACTTTCTACCCAAGGCTTGTTTTTCTTTCTAACCGAGTAGACAAAATAGATCCACTTATTTTTTTAAAAACCTAAAGAGAGCCAAGCTGACGTCTGGTTCTAAACCCAGGTGAAGTAGATGCATTTCTCCCTAATCCTCCTGCTAAGTACAGCTAAAAGCCTTGGATGCTTTGTCTAAAAACAAGACTAAATCGGCCCTGAAAGGTGGAGAGAAGAAGGCAGACTGGCTAGGGACCTAAGCAACGACATGATGGTGGGTTCTTTGAGTTTTCCTTCTGTCTTATATATCTCAGACTGGGTGCTGGAGAAGCCAGCAACCTGGAAATGCCATTGAGAGCAGGTTTTTTTTTAAAAAAAAACAAGAAATCTTGCTCTCCCTAGCCAAAGGACCAGGAAAGACTAAGAACTTAGCCCACAGAAAATTTCTAAACAACAACCACCCAACTTTGTCCAAGTACTACCAAAAACACATGGCCCCGTTCCCCCAACCCCATCAGCAAAGGCTAAGTGGGGAGCCTACAGTTTCACCCTCATCAGGCTATAAGAAGGCACCCCTCCACTCCACCCCCACCTCCACCAAAATGGTATCAGAGAAGACCAGGGGAGAGCCAGGACTTCCATGCCTGTCAGGTGGTAACATGCTCTCCCCCACCACATCATGGTGTCAATGGAGGCTGCATGGAGATCCTGGACTTTTACCTCTACCTAGTGGTAATGAGGAAGCCCCTACCCTCCTTCCTACAGTGACAATAGAGGAGACTGAGCTGAAGTCAAGACTTTCATTGCTATCCAGCATTCATAAAGCTTCCTTCAGCTCCAGTGTCAGTGGAGGCTATGTGGGGAGCAGTAACAAGGCACCCCTACCCCTCCCAGACCAGCTGGTATCAGTGGAGCCCTGGCAGGGAACCCGAAATCCCACCTCTGCCTACCAGTAAAAAGCCATCCCTCTCCGCTGGGGTGTCAAAGTTTGGGTAAGGAACCTAGGCTCTCATTTACCTGGCAATAATGAAGTGACACTCCCCTTCCCTGGCTGGCACACTATCAGGAGATTTACATAAAATCCATCATTTCATAACACAATCCCCAAAATGTCCAGAATATAAGTGAAAACCATTCATCATACCAAGAACCAGGAAAATCTCAACCTAAGTGAGAAAAGACAATCAGCAGATGCCAACACCAAGACACAGCTGTTGGAATTATCTGACAAATTTTAAAACAGTCATCATAAAAATCTTTCAACAAGCAATTGCAAACTAACTTGAAACAAATTTTTTAAAATAGAAAGAACAGGAAAGAAATAGGACATATAAAATAGAACCAAATGGAAAATTTTAGAACTGAAAAATGCAATAAGAAAATCATTTTAACATAGTGAATGCACTTAATTAACAGCAAAATTGAAAGTACAGAGGTAATGAGCAGTGAACTTGAAGATAGAACAATAGAAATTGTACAATCTGAAGAAGAGAGAAGACAGGGAAAAAATGACCTTCAGGAACTTATAGGACGATAACAAAAGATTTAACATTCATGTTATCAGAATCCTAGGAAAGGAGTGAAAAAGAAATCATGACTTAAAATTTCCCAAATTTGGCCAATGATATAAACCTAGAGATTTAAGAACCTGAGTGAATCTCAAATAGGATAAACCTAAAGAAATCTACACTAAGACACATCACAAAGGATTTCAATAAACTAAAGACAATTTCAGAAATTAAAAATAGTGAGAGAGGAAAGACACTTTGCCTATGGGGGAGATAGTTTAGATGATAGGAATTTATTAGGAACCATGGAGCCCAGAAGAAACTTGCATGACCCTTTTCAAGCACTGAAAGAATAGAACTGTCAACCTCAAATTCTGTATCTGGTGAAATCATCCTTCAGGACAAGGAAAAGTCAAGACATTCTTAGATGAAGGGAAAAGAGGAGAATTTGTCACCAGCAGACCTGCCCTAAAAGAATGGCTAGAGGAAGTTCTTGAGACACTAAGGAAATGAAGGAATCTTAGAACATCAAGAAGGAAGAACAACAGAATAAGCAAAAATATGGAAATATGTATATAATATTACATATATATATACTCTTTCTGTTGTTCTTTCACATATATATATGTATAAAACTTCCCTTCACCTCTTGAGTTTTCTAAATTATATTTGGTGATAGAATCAAAAAATAAAGCATCATCTGATGTGTTCTCAATATATTTAGAGAGAATATTTAAGACAATGATATTTAAAACGAGGGAAAGGGATTTGAAAAGAGGTAACTTTTTACTTTACACTAGTAAACTGTAAACAACTGTGGTAAGTTATGTATGTATGATGTAATATCTAGAAAAAACATGAAAATATCTATATAGAGATACATTCAAACGCACTATAGATCAATCAAAATAGAATTCTAAAAAATGTTCAGGTAATTGATAGGCAGGCAAGAAAAAGAAAACAGAAATGAAAAACAAAGAAAGCAAACAGAAGCAAAAAGTGGAAGGACAGATGTAAACCCTAACATATCAATTATATTAAATGTAAATAATCTAAATACATCCATTAAAAGGCATAGTGGATTTTTTTTTAAAAAGCAAACATGATCCAACTATATAGTATCTACAAGAAATCCACTTCAAATATAATGATATAGATAGGTTGAAAGAAAAGAATGGAAAAGAATATACCATGCAAATAATGATTTAAAAAAAACAGGAGTGGCTACATTAATATCAGATAAAGTAGCACACCAGCTTTATTTGTGATAGCTAAAAACTAGAAACACCTCAAATATCTTTCAATAGGTGGATGGTTAAACAAAATGTGTCACATCCACACCATGGAATACAACTCAGCAGTAAAAAGAAACCAGCTACTGATAACATGCAACAACTTGAATGAACCTCAAGGGCATTATTGCTTGGAATAGGAAAAAAAAAAAAAAAAGAAAGCCATTCTCAAACGGTCACATACTATATGAGTTCATTCATATAACATTCTCAAAATTATTAAATTGTTGATCTGGAGCACAGATTAGTGTTTGCCAAGGTTTAGGAGGAGGGGCTGGGTTTGACTATGTAATATAGAGTCTGATTCCACTTTTGATGTTTTTCTGCTGACAGCATTCAAGCCCGCCACTCCCCCCTCCCCTTTTGCTTCACATCTGGGCAAGCTGAGAAGAAAACCCAGCTGCTCCCTCCTTTGGTACCAGCAGGAAAGGCCCCTGCTCATGCACCAGGAACCCTTGCCCCAACCCCTGAGGTCCATACAAAAATCCCATAATGTCCTTGAGGATCATCCACTCATAAAAGACTTCAAGCCAGTCTTCTTTTTTCTGCTCTTTCAAATCATTTTTGGACCTGCCTGGGAGCTGCCCTGCTCTTCCTAGAGAGCCTCATTATATGATTAATAAACCTTTACTGCCGTCCTGGTATGTGTATGCTTGGCATCATCAATTTCTGTAAGGATACAGCAATGTCTGCCCAGCACTATGCCTGGCACATAGAAGAGATTCAATCTCAGAGTCGAAAGTGAGGTTTAGCATGAGGAGCTCTATAGTGAGAGGGTACACACAGAGGGGTTGGGTGGACCCATGGGAAAGAGGGCAGGTCAGGGCTGAGCTTCCCCAGCTTCATGCTTTAAATCGGGGAGAATTACACACTGAGGTTAATTCTCACTGGGTTCAGCTTAGTCCCGTTCTACAAACATTCTCTGAAAGCCTGCCTGTGTTTAGCTCTGTAGAATTAAAGATGGGCCCCTGCCCTCAGGTCCTTCAAGAACAGATGACGGGGAAGTGGAAAAGTCTCAGCTAATCCTAGAGGTAAAAATCAGGAGGGGACCCTCCAGGGCAGGCGCCGTGTTTGAGTTGTATCTAAGTCCTCATGCCCAGCACAATTGTGGTACACAGTAGTTGCACGATAAAGATTTGAAGAGTGAATGAATCCATAATTCTCTCCTTTGAGCCTTACTAGACCTACCCTAATAAAAAAAGCCAACATAGACATTTTTATTCTAACTTTAGAGACACTAGTGACGTTTCTCCAGAAGGGAGAAGGACAAGGATGAGAATGGGACCAGAAATGTGATGGGGATGGGGGCGGAGTTTCTCCGGAGTGGATCCCTAGGACTGGACCTTCAGGCAGGAAGATTCTGGATAGGCCTTGTGTGTCCAGAGTAATGATGATGCGTGTCCAGAGTGAACAAGCTGGTCCAACACTCTGATTTCTGAGCCTGCAAACCCAGCTTCCTGGCGTCTTTGCTTATGCCCTATTTTGTTTCCCTAGATTTCATGTAAAACTCTCAGTGAAAATGCTAGTATTCTTCTGCTTGGCCCAGGGGACTCAGGAAAGAGCTAAAAACTCATATTGACCCTTTGCAGGGAGCACTAGCCGCAGAAGCAAATCTGGAAAACCCTAAGGACAAGTGAACCAGGAGCCCCAAGCAACTTGGTATTGCTTACAGGGCTGACCAAGGTTTGAACGGGGCTCCTCTGATTACTAGCTACCATTTGATCATAGCAAGTTAATTCACTTCTCTGAGCCTCCATTTATCTATCTCTAAATGGGGATCATTGTAGCTACCCATCTGGTGGGTATGAAGATTCTCCATAGGAAAGAAGGGATTTTTATTTGTGTTTTTATTTCAGAGTGAAAAGCAAATGGAATGATGAAAGCAAAGGACTTAGTCTAGTTCCTGACACATGGCTGATATTTGCAGAATCTCCAATACAGGGGCAGGTATCTAGGAAATGATGGTGATGATGGGGATGATGAATGTTATGATGATGATGGTGGTGGTGATAATGATGATGGGGATGATGATGATGTTGGGATGCAGGTGATGATGATGGGAATGATGATGGGGATGATGATTTTGATGGAGATGATGACGATGATGATGATGATGATGATGATGATGATGGAGATGTTGGTAATGATGGTGGGGGTGATAGATAAGAGACCTGTACTGAGCACCTGCCCTATTGTAGGCTCTGTTCTAGCAGTTTTCCAAGCATTATCATACTGAATCCTCACATCATCCATCTTGTTAACCCATTTCACAGATGAGGAACTAGTGGCTCAGAGAGGTTAAGTGACTTACTCAAAGTCACATGGCTCAATTCCAAATCTGTCCAACTATAGGACATTAGCTCTCAATCTGAACACATCCTTAGTGAGTGGGATATAGATGAAGCTGTTCCAGAACACAAAACTTGGACTCTACCCAGAAAGAACTTTTTCTGATCTTCCACCCTCTGCAGCTTCCTGATCTACTCTCTTGATTCATTCACTCAGCAACAAATATTTACTGTGCCCAACCTTGGGGCTGGGACACTGGAATGACTCATAGAGTCCCTTTTCTCTAAGGATGAGATAGGTGTCAGATGAGATGGGGAGCAAAACCTGGTGATGAGAACCACCCTCA
Organism: Camelus dromedarius; assembly: GCF_036321535.1. Taxonomy (NCBI): domain Eukaryota; kingdom Metazoa; phylum Chordata; class Mammalia; order Artiodactyla; family Camelidae; genus Camelus; species Camelus dromedarius. The sequence continues at coordinate 57,289,965 of NC_087449.1, read as the reverse complement.
AGGTGATGGGAGCACCGAGAAGGAGTAACATTCCACCAGGGACAGGCACAGAAAGCTTCACAGAAGAAGTGACTTTAAGTTGGTTTTGAGGGATGAATAGGAGTTTGAGGATAAGGTAAAAATAGCAGAGAGAACTGCCTGAGCAAAGTCATGAGGCAGGAGAAGAAAATCTGTCCGGGAAATGATGTAGCCAAAGTAGAGAGTCTCTGGAGGATTAGGAAGGGGCTGGATTACGAAAGGGCCCTGAATACCAACCTAGACAGTTTAGACTTTCCCCCAGCGGCAGCAGAGAGCCATGGAAGGGTTTCAAATTGGGGAGTGAGATAATCAGGTTTGAGTTTTCAGAAGGTTAGCATTGGTGGCAACCAGAATGGAGAATGGATTAGGCAGGGTAAGCAAAAAAGTACCTGAAGAGGGACCTAGAACGGGTCTGAGCCTGCTTTCCGTGGTTAGGGGCAAGTGAAGGGGGCTGAAAACACTCGGCTTGTGCATGACTCCAGCCGTCATCTCCAAATCCCTTTCTCTCATTACTCGTCTTTGATCTGAGCAACCTGGCACCCTAGGTGGAGGCAGTGGATACTGGTGAAGTGCCCAGTGTCTTCTAAAGGCAAACCCAGGTTCTGCCATTTAGCAGCTGAGTGACCCTGGACATGCCACCTAACCTCTCTGACCCTCAGTTTCCTCATCTGCAAAATAGATCATCATAAAGTTGAGTAAAATAACATATGAAAGTGTTTAGTCCGGTGCCTGGCATTAAATCAGGACTTGGTAAATGCTGATGATTGTCCCCATTTGATAAATGAAGAAACTGAGGCCCAGAAAGACGCTGTGACAAAGTTACACATCTTGAGAGCATCCAAGCTGGGGCTGCAGGCTGGGTCTTCCCACTCTCTCTCTCGTGTGCCTCATTTTCATCATGTTTCTCCCGTAAACGGCCCCCTCGAATCCTCAGTTTCCTGCTCTGTACTATTGTATGAGGGACTCTGCTGGTGCCAGGGGTCAGGGGCAAGGAAATTGACCAACGCCCCAAGTATCAGAAGGAGGGAGCAGGGGCAGCCCTGGTGGGCTCAAGGTGCGTAGCGAATTCCCCTTCACCCCCAGTCACATCCTCTGCTGTCATCTGGCCTTGATCATGAAACCATGCCATGGCTCCTTTAACGTGGCAGCATTCAGTGGGCACAGGAGGGGTCTTCTCCTCCCTCACCTTCCTCCAGGGCAGGTAAAACTCCCTATGCAGGAGCAAGACTTCCCTGGGAGTCAAGATGAAAAGCTAGTACAAAATTACTCTTGCTTGGCGATCAAGAGTTCTGGGTTCGGGTCCTGGCTCTGCCTCTAACAGTGTGACCTGGATATTGTCTTCTTGGGACCTCAGCTTCCCCAGCTCAGAGTAAGTGGGTTGGGCTCTAAGCTTTCTCAGTGCCCTCCCACCTACACCCTGTGGCTCCTTCTGCCTGCGTTCCACCCTCCTCCCTCCCCTCCTGCTGACCCTGGTTTTCTCCATCCAAGCTTCGGACCTGCTGCTGCTCCCATGATCTTGGCTCAGACTGCCTGGAGCCCCCAGGGTCCAAGGGACACAGAACCCCAGCCGGTGCTGGGCATCTCCCTGGTTGTTAAGAGCCCCGGTGCCTCCCGATGCCAAGGACGCCGCCCCCCGCCCACCCCCAACTCAGGGTCAGCGTTGCCCAAAGAAAACCCATTGGCCTCTTCTGAGCCAACTTCAGAGGTTGACCAGAGCTGGGGTTTAAAAATACGAGGTCCCATGAGCCCTCAGTGCCAACTGCCCACGCAGCCTGCAGGCTGTGCTCCACCTCACAGATGCCGTCATGGCCGCCGTGGGTGGCACAAAGGGAACGACAGTGGGTAGGGAGTCCAGAAAGGCCTGGGGGTGGCTGGTGAGGGGGACAGACACTCCTCAGAGCCTAGACCACAGAACAGGGCTGCTTACACCATCTGGCCATACCCAGTTCTCTGGTCTCCGGAGAGAACCAGGCCAGTTCTGTACAGACTCACAGTGTCAGGGGCTCTAGAGTGTGACAAGCCTGGAATCAAATCCTAGCCTGGCCATTGACTGGCTGTGTGAGCTTGGGGAGGTGACTTGCCCTCTCTGAGCCTCAGCCCCCAACTGTAAAATAGGACTACTAGAAGTACACACTTCTTAAGATTCTCGTGAGAATTAGATGGGGTGGTGCATGAAAAGTGGCTGAGCACGAGGTCTGATCAATCAAGGGGGGCTGTCTTCATCATCACTGGTATTATTACCAGGATGGGTTGGTCTCCACCAGGGCTCGACCAAGGAGCAAAGGAGAGAGTCAGGGATGAGATGCCCTGGCACCGCTCTGCTGCCCACCTCCAGAACCCCAAGTCCAGGCACATCTGGCACCAACGAAGCTGAGAGTGGAGCTCATCTTCCTGTTAGGCTCATCATCCTGTTAGGGCCCAGAGACAAAGGATGCCCAGCTCCAGCAAGCTGGCCACAGCCGGAGTCAGAACCTAGAAATCTGGATCTTGTTCTCCAAGGTGAGGGAAACAGCACCCCTAGAACTTGGAGGACCCCTCAAGTTACCCAGGCCACCCCTCCTTGGTTTTCCAGAAGAGGAAACCGAGGCCCAGAGCGGGGAGATTTGTCCACTTCACGGGAGAGCCGGGACTGAGGCGAGGATTCCTGACTCCCCGACCAGCACCATCTTATTCCGTCCCCCTGCTGAGCTCTTCCATCCCTGCTCTCGTCCTGACTGCAGTTCTCTGTCCCAGGATGGACAGAGCAGTGTGGGAGCAGGAGCCTGGCCGGGCTCCAGAGGCTTCCGCTGGGGGCTGGGAGCAGGGGCTGGTGGTGGGAGGCGGGGGGGGGATGCTCCATTCCCTCAGTCCCACCAGGACGTGCTACTTCCTTACATAACCCACTTCCGATTACATAATCTGCTGCTGCTGCTTTCCAGAATGGGAGCTCCGGGAGCAGATTTGAGCATGGGGAGAGACTAGGAGCTGCGTCCACATGAAAATAGGGTCATTACTGGCGCTCGCGCTCCAGTGCCAGCTAATGGCCTTCCCGCCATGGCCTGGGGCCTGCCAGCCTCCCCCAACCCCAGGCCCAGAGAAGCGGAAAGGCCTGGTGGGACTGGAGCCCCAGGCCAGGGCAGGGTGCAGAGGGAGGTCACTGCCTGCAGGGGTCACGGGAAGGTATGAATCTGAGGCTGGATTCTGCCGCTCCAGCATCCAAGCAGGCACCACCCCCAGACTCAATGTCCGAGACAGTTTAGCATCCCTAAAGAATTCCCCGGAGGAAAACCTCGAGGCGGCACATTTCGGAGCCATGGACTCCGGCATCTCAGGTCTGGGTTTAAGTTGGATTATCCTGGTCACCAGCCAAGTAAGCACAGACGCATCAGTCAACTTCTCTGCGTGTTGGTTTCCTTATCTGGAGAATGTGACGGGCTAAAAGGACTGGTGTCATTGGTTGCTGCTTGTATTAAATAAAATCCTGGCTCACAGGGGCCTGGTGCAATACCTGGTACCAGATAAGTGCCCATTTGGCAGATGAAAAAACTGAGTCCCGGACAGGTGATGTGACTTTAGGGCCCCATATGTGGCAGCAGGAAAGCTATGCCTAAGATAAAGAACCCATCGTGTGCTAGGCACAGGCTTTACATATATTGGCTGGGCTACTCCCAAAAACACCCTATGGAATAGGTACTATTATTCTTCCCATTTGACAGATGAAAAACCCAGGCTAATGAGGGTTAGGTGATGCCCTCAAGGCACACATAGGAAAGGGAAGAGCCAGGATTTGAACTCAGACATCTGGCTTCAGAGTACCGCAGCAGGGAGAGGTCAAGCAGGACCGAAGCCAGGAGGGGCGCCCCTGCGCTTGTCACCATCCTTCAGGAACACAGTCGCCCTCCACCTTCGCTGTCTCTGGCTGCTGCTGCGCTGCGTGACCTTGCCCAAGCCAGCCGACCTCTCGGGCTCTCACCTCCCCATCCGAAACAGGAAGCCTGATCCCTGGGCTAACAATTACCGGGGTTATTGTGAGGACGCATTAAGATAACGAGATGGAAACTGCTTTTCAGCGGAGAAAGTGCTGCCAGCTGCGACGGCTCATCACCTCCCCAGCCTCCAGCTCCCTCCGACTCAGCAGGAACCGGCTAATGGACAGACACCAGGGGCCTCTCAGCATCTCTGGCTATTCAAACAAACACCTCTCCCCTCCGCTGCCCCTGCTCTGGGCCGTCCTTCGGAAAGCTTCCAGCCTACTCCCTAGTGTCTCTCTAGCACTGAAGTGGACCAGGCTGGACATCTGAATCACCGCCTTCTTGCCTTTATTTTAAAAAATAGTCATTTTAGCTGAGCCCCCGACTATGTGCTTCGTGAGCACCTTCACACTTAATCTTCACAATGACCTCCATGAAGCTGGGATTTGTCTCCCTCATTTTACGGATGAAGCTGTGAAAGCTCAGAAAGGTAAAATCATTTGCCTGGGGTCACACAGCTGTAAAGCCAGTGGAGCCAGGATTCAAATCAGGACTCCCTGCTTGCAAAATCCACGCTCTTAACTGCCTCACTACCCCACTTCTCCAGGAAATGGGTCGTGTTATGCTCATTTTGCAGCGGAAGAGACTGATGCTCAAAAGGGTTAAGGCACTTGCCCAAGAAGCTCCAAAAAAGAGCCAGGCTACAAACTCAGGGCCGTCTGGTGTGAGAGTCTCGCCCCTTCCCCGGCGCTTGGTGTCTTGACCAGGATGCTCTAACAGGCAGCTCCCTCCTTCGGGAGAAGCCAGGCTGGGTGTTGATGGCGAATCAGTTTGCCAAAGCCACAAGCAAAGGAGCGCCAGAGTTAGGATGGGACCAAGTCACATCTCTCTCTGGACCTCAGTCTCCCAAGTGCATAAGAAGTTCCAGACCCTGGGTTGGCCAGGGAGACCCCTTAAAGGCCCCCAAGCTGCAGGAGGACGTGTCCTGAGCCGAAGTCCCCAGAATCCCCTAGGTGCCTGGTACAACTCCAAAGGCTGGGCCACACCCCAAAGGGTTGACTTAGTAGGACTAGGAAGGGGCCCGGGAACCTGAATTCATTACATCCACCATGACGACCTCCCCCACCCCTACCCCAAGCTTCCATCATCAGCCAAGTCAGGGGATCCCAGTCTAGAATAATTCTCCCAAAGCCAGATGGGACCCAGTCCCCTGCCTGCCCCTCACTGAGGTCCCATCTAGGGTGGAAGGTGATACTCTTGGGTCCATGAGGGTCTAGGTTAGGTCAGGGAGGGCATCGAGGGATCTGTAATACAGACTACAGCTTGGAATCAGGCCCTGGTAGAATTCTAGATGTTGGGTTGGAGCGGGACCTTGAGATGCTCCCATCCTCTTACTTGACTAATTCTTCACTTAGCAAATACTTATTAGCACCTACTATGTGTCAGGGACTGTTTTAGGTGTTGGGGGAACAGCAGCGAATAAATCAATGTCCTTTCTCTTGGGATGCTTCTGTGCTGGTAGGGAGGATATTTCCCAGAAGACCGGCATGACCCTCTGCAACTCTAACAGCCTTTCCCATCAATGCCCCCCTTAAATATGATCCTAATCATGAGCTGGGAGCCTAGTCCCCATTTTACAGATGAGTCTCTGAGGCTTGAAAGCCATTTCAACAGCCTGTCCCCCTGCTCTAGGCACGCAACACCACCATGCCTCCCAACCAACCCCGTGTGTGTGTGTGTGTGTGTGTGTGTGTGTGTGTGTGTGTGTGTGTGTGTGTGTGTCTGCCTCTGAGCAGAACTTTCCCTGTTGCCACGGCAACCCCCCTGGGGAGGCCTGCCCTACTTTGCATCCCTGGCATAGAGGAGACAGGCTCACCCCACCCCCTAAGACAGAGAGATGGGGTTTATCCCACTCCAGGAGAGAACTGGTCCCATTGGGGAAAGAACTGGCTTTCTCATTCAGACATTCAATCAACGTGGAGCAGAATCAACAATGCCCCAGGGACCCAGCCAGGCCCTGGGACAGAAGGAGAAAGAAGTCGTGGTCATACCCTTAGAGAGCACACCACCTGCCTGGGGAGGCTGACAAATACAGACACAGCACAGTACAGGCCAGAACAACAGTGCCGATGACTGGCTTAGTGCCAGGTGCAGTCCTAACCCTTTCCACATACTGCCTCATGTAATTTCCCATTAACTCTTGGAGTAGATGTCAATGTCCTCATTTTACCGATGAGGCTCAGAGAGGTCAAGAAACATGCCCAAGGTCACACAGCTGAGAATCAGAAGAGCCAGAAGTAGGACCTAGGGAGATCCCAAGCCACACTGTAGGTACTCAGGGAAGGGGCTCCTAACCTGATTAGACTGGTCCAGGGCGGGTTGCTGGGGAAAGACTCTGTCCTAAAAAGTGATCTCAACAAGAGGAGATAAGATTGGGGATGGGAACAATATGCGGCAGGGGCTCTAAGAGCTGCCTGACTTCTGGGAAAATCACAGTACGGGGCGGAGATGGGGGAGTGGCCTGGTTCTCTGCTTCCTGCCTGATGGGGCTCAGCTGGGCCTTGGGACACGTGACCTCAGGGAAAAAAAAAATGCAATGGAAGGTGTCAGTTCTAGAGAGGCCAGGTCAGGAACCACAGGGCACTGGCCCCCTGAGAAAGCGAAAATGCTCCTGGCGGCTCCCAAGGGGGCAGTGTCACACCACAAGCCTATCTTCACACCCCATACTTACTGCCCTGCACTTACACTCCTGGGAGAAGGGCAGGCCCAGGCTAGGGACTGCCTACAAAAACACGGTAACTACCAAGTTAGTGTAGTGGTCATGCGTGTGGAGCCGACTGCCTGGGTTCAAGCCCAGCCTCCTCCGTCCTAGCTGTGGGAACCCAGGCAGGTTATATAACCTCCCCGAGCCTCAGTTTCCACATCCAGGAAAACAGGGATGATCATTCAGTCACATGTATGTATGTCACAACATTATTGCAAGGGCTCAAGTGTTAATACCCCCAAGTTCACAGTGTCTGGCACACAGGGTGTCGAACCACCTGCTGTTATGATGGTCCTGGGGGCAGGGGAACGCGCCCGGGTCTACGTCTTTACACAGATAGGTGCATGTGGGTGTCCAAGCCCGTGCACACGGTGAAGGCACACCCATGACGAAGCAGCCCTCTGTGCCAGCACATGTGTAGACCTACGCACTCGAGTGGACACCTGCTATGAGTGGAAAGGGAGACACAGCTAAGCACAAAGTCTCGGGACGCAGACACTTGCTGTTGGCCTGCAGGGGGCTGAACATGCATCCCCACGTGAATACCTGCCTTCCTGTGTGCACACCACACCTGGGCCTGTACACACGATGGGCACACGCACATGCATGGCTGAGGCCGACACATGTTACATATATACGTGTTTTGATTTATATCGAGGCGAGGAAGGAACTGGCTGAGTTTGTCTCCTGGAACCACTGTGATGGAAAGAAATCTCAGCTCTAGAAAACAAGATCAGTCAGCAGAGGGAAGATAAAAGGTGCTTAAGGCACAAACCTCCTCCCACAGGCCCCCAGAGAGTGCTAAAGCCACACTTCAGGAGAGAGAAACACGATGAAGATGAAAGTCAGGAGCCCACAGAGTGGGAATCAAGACGCCACCAAGTGCTTCACGGGTTCCCCAGACAGGAGGAGGTCCCTGGGGAAGCCACAGCCCCGTGGAAATACACAAGGGCCCGTCCAGACCCTGCTCATCCTCAACCAATCAAGGAAATGAGTCTTCTTGGAAGAAAACAATTTCCCACCCAACCCCACCACCACCTCGGATCTGACCTGGAAAGAAGAGATTAAAAAGAAAACTCTGCTTTGCAAGGCCCCTCAGGAGGTTGCTCTGATGCAAGGTCTCCCCTCCACAGGGGGTGAGGAACAGGCGAGGAGGAGGGCATCTGTGCCCTGTGCTATCAGCAGTCATTCAAGACTACAAGCCCAAGCAGCACAGGGGAAATTAGATCCCGCGATGAGGAAGACCTCTCTTGTTTGTTCAGCACTTTGGAATTCTCAAAGCTATCATCTCAGGAATCTGCAGTTCAGAAAGGTTCAGCAGCTTGCTCAAGGTCACACAGCATTTCGTCTGTGAAACTGACTTGACTCTTTGACTCCACAGCTCGTAGCATTTTCTCTACATCACAGCACTGCCCAAGTGTAACAGTAGTAGTAAAATAGCTTGGGGCTCACTCTCGAGGAGTGAACCAGGACAAAACCCAAAAGCAGGGAATAGGGGCTCATTTGCACAGTTCTTTATCCAAAGAAAGTGGAGGGCTCAGACGGCCTGAGGTGGTGAGGAAATGCTTTGTGGAGGATGAGGGGGCTTTTTGCGGCCTTAAAGGTTGAGTAAGGTTTGGATAAACTGTGAGCCTGGGGGCCCCAGGCAGGAGGGACATGATGAGTAAAAGTCTGCCCAAGACTAAAAGGAGCTTGATGTGCTGGCAGTGGGGGTGGGGGCAGGGATGGGCACTTGTTGGTCTAAATGGGAGAATGTCTTTTCGGCAGAAGGGAAGAATGAGGTAGGGAGGACTGCATAGCCCTGATCCTAAACAAGGGGCTTAGACAAGACAACCATAAGCTTCCTGTCCTGTTCAGGCCTAAGGTGGTACAAGACAGTCAGTAGGTACTTAATATCTTTCTGAATGGATGGAGAGATGGATGATGGATGGATGATAGATGGATAGATGGATGGATGATGGATGGATGGATGATGGATGGACAAATGATGAATTAATAATATGGGGTGGAAGAGGTGAGTGTGACAGCAAAGGCTCTGAGCTGCAAATTGGGAGCCTGAAATTCAGGTCCTTGCTTTGCCACTAACCAACCGTCTGAGGGATGTCTCTGGGCCTCAGTTTCCCCATCCATAGAACCCAAGTGATTCTCAAGGGTCCTCTCTACACATGACAGTCTGTGATTTTGCAGACAGCAGCAGGGGCTCAGGCCAAGAAAACCTACTCCTGTAGAGGCCCCCCTTAGGGGTGGGTGTGGGGGGAAGAGGCTGGAAGCAGGGGGCCATGCCTACTGGTTAAGAACACAGCCACTAACCTGGGGGGCCTCTGCCACTCATCTGTCACCCCCCTCGCTGGACCACAGTTTCAGCAGATGCACTCCAGCATCTCAGGATTCTGGGAGACTCGTCTGAGGGGCCCATCGGATAGAGTGAGAAGCCCAGCCCCACCCCTCTAGGAGGGGTGGGCTTAGCCCACTTAGGAGGTTAAAGCAACTTGGGAAAAGCACTTATTCTCAGCTCCTGGAATTGCCCTTCACTTTCCTGGCAGATAAATGGGGCAAAACAGAGGAGGCTGTTGCATTTAGATGGAGCAAGGCAGGCGGAAGTTTATAAGATTTGAATACACTTTTTGGCTGCTTTTGAATATTCATTTGCCCAAGGGAGTGCCGGGCAGCCAGATCCCCAGGCCCAGAGGGAGGTTATTTGAGGTTGGGGGGAAGGGAAGCACCGAGGCAGGTTTGGCAGGAATCCCTGCTCCTCAGGCTCGCAGGAGCTAACTGGTTTTCCACCAGCTAAAATGTCACAGGCTCAGAGTAAATTCTGGGAGTTGATACACCCCGCGGTTACTGTTGCCATAGCAACTGCCTCCCTGTAACCATGTGTACAGGCAGATCACAGCAGATAAGACAAGTCCAAGGAGGTGAATGATAGGGAACCAGCACAGGATTCCAGCAGGCCCCCAGAGTTCAGAAATGTGTCCCAGAATTCCAGCATATACCCTTGGCTTCTCAAATGTTCCCGAGAATTCTGAAACAGTGCCCAGAGTTCTGGAACAAGCCTAGAATTCTGAAATCTGTCCTCGAATTCCAGAATATTTTCCCCAAGCTCCAGAACTCTCTAGACATCCAAGAACACCCTCCATTTCTGGCAGCCAGGGCACACTCTCCAGGCAGCAGCCCCAAACTCTTAAGCAAGCCCCTCAGTAGACCAGGCCCTTAAGTTCTTATTCCTTTTCTGTCTGAACTGGGAGGACTGTGGGGAGCTCAGGGCTAGTGTTGGAGAACAGGGTCAGGGGACGATCTGTGCGGTTGAGAAGATGAACTTGTCCTCATAGCTTGGGAAATTCAGACCATCACAGACATGCCCATCACATGCCAAACCTCAACCAAAGGGGGCTCCCCCGGCCTGACACATCCAGTGCATTCCACGGCATGCCTTGTTCTCTGCAGTGGGGATAAGTCTATACTGAGTCCTTCCCATGACCATTAGCACATTAATCCTGGGGCCTGAGGGGAGGGATTCAAACTGGAGGGCTGCCCCAAAGGCTCCTCTTTGCCCAGGAAGCCAGAGGTGGGGAGCAGCTGAGCTGAGAAGCCTTAGTCTCCCAGCTTGGGATGGGGGAGGGGCTATCCACCAGCCCAGCCCTCCCCTACCATCCCTGCCAACACAGTCCTCTAGGACGATTCCTGGACCAGAGCATCATCCTCATATGCTGGTAGGAAACTTCAGACTACCTTAGCCGGTTCCCTCTTCCTTTCCCTCCACACGAACTCACTGTCAGATCGGCTCCACTCTTAGCTCCCTTTCTCTCCCAAATCGCAACCCCTCTCCCCATTCCTACTGCTGCGGCCCAGGCCTCATCTTCTCTCAGCCTCCTCCTCAGTCCCCCTGCCTCCATTTCTGCCCTTTCCCTTTTATAGCCCACAGACAAGGCCCTGATGGTTCCACTGTCCTGTTCAAAGCTTCAGTACCGACTCCCACATGTTACAAATCAAGCACAAGCATTTCACCTTAGCATTCAAGGCCCTGCGAGCTGTCCGCCTCCAACATTTCCCATTTAATCTCCCCCCACCCCCGCCAACCTGGTTGGTTCACGGTTGTCTGTCTGGAGAAGGCTCCCATCCTCCATTCCATCCCCGGTCCCAAGCCTCTACTTCTCTTCTTCCTCATCAAAGGTCCTTTGCTCCAGCGCTGAATCTCCAAACCAGTTTAAGGGCCACCTCCCTAGAGACAACTGAAACCAGCCCTCACCTTGCGCTTCTCTGAAACCCAGCACTTCTTGGCTGTACCACGTTTTCAGAGTTGTCTATGGATTGTCAGAACTGCTAGGAGATTCTGAGAGAGAACCAAGTAAAAGCGCTTTCCAAAGTGGGCTTTGCGGCACCCCAATGTGGGGCAGGGAGGGACATCAAAGACCGTGGGAGGATGGAGGTCCAGCCAGTGCAGCACACAGCCCTCCACACCTGTCCCACCCAGAGCAGCCTCATTTTCACCTGTTTTAGATAAGCATTCATTTATTCATTCATCCATCCATCAGGTATTTATTGTCCATTCACTGGGTTTGCTGCTTTCAATAGAGCAGTGAAGAAAAAGGCCAAGTTATTCTCGTGAAAATTTTAAGCTAGAGGGGAAAAGAGACCACAAGCATGTTAACAAATAAAGACACGAGAAAACAGCAAGGAGTGATAAGTGCTGAGGACACACAAAAGGGGGTGGGGCACAGAATGACTTGGGGCAGGGGTGCAGGACGTCGTTAGACAGGCTGGTTAGCGAAGACTCTTTGAGGGAGTGATGTCTGAGCTGACTCCCAAATGACAAGAGAAAGACTAGCTGTGCACAGATCATTCTAGGGGAAGGCTATTCATGCAAAAAGGAAAAGTCAGTACGAAGGTCCTGAGGCAGAAACAAACCCACCATTTAAAAAAAAAAACACCAAAACATCAAGGGAGTAATAACCAAGGTCCATAGCCTATTCCCCTTTGGGAAATTGGGTTTTACTGCTTAAAAAAAATATAAAATCCACTTACCTAGTCTAATCGGGCCACTTCACAGACAGCCGGTGTGTCCAGGGATTGCCTTAGGTCAAATTGAGAGTTGGTGGCAGGGCTCGGACCAACACTCAGGTCTCAGGACACTGCCCCAGGCACCATCTGTCACCCCTCGTGAGCAGTGCAGCCTCTCCCCTCAGCCTCGGCTTCTCCCACCCCCTCGGCCCACCCCGCTCCCTGCCCCTGCCCAGCCCCAGCCTGCACACAGGTGAGCAGCACGAATGAGATAATGTCTCCCAGGCCAGCCGAGCTCCAGGGAGCAAGCAACCGGCCAAACAAAGGCTTTATTGGATTTGTTAAACACGCACCCTGTGGCCAAGGGCCTCCTGGCACCAGACGGCATCACAGAGGGAAAAAAGAAAAGCAGAGGATGGAATTAAAAGGCATTTCATTTCCAGAGCCAAGGCCGACACTCGCAGAAGAAGAACGCGTCCCTCCCTGTTTGCTCTCCTCCCCACCCTCTGCCCACGTCCCCAGGCCTCTGTCGGTGATGCAGCCCCCCTGGCCAGGGTCACAGCTCACACGGTGACGCAGGACCTCCTGGGCCACCATCTTGAGGCCCCCAGCCCAGGAATCAAGGGTCCAAAAGGGATTCTGGGGAGGGAAGGACACGAGGGAAGTGTCTGGGAGATCATTTAGTCCATCCCACTGTCTCGGGGCTTGACTGCCTTCAGCACAGAAGGGAACAAGCCCCAAACCCAGAGAGAAAGTTCAGGCAAAGGCAGGGAGAACCATGGAAGCCAGGTAGCCTGGGGCCCCCTCCCCACCTCTGCAGCCTTGGGCAAGTCACTGACCCTCTGTGTGCCTGTTTCCCCGGCTATGAAAGAGGGGAAATGACCTTTGGGAGGCTGATATGAGATATTTTGGTATAAAGCTCCCGTGTATAGTAGGTGCCAAACACATACCATTTTTTAAAGGCACCTGGAGCCCCAGTTTTCCACGGGACCTCCACGGGGCGAGAGGGGTGGAGTCTCCCTGTTTTCAACTCCCTACTCACGCTACCAGACTCCCTCCAGTTTCCCCAGAGCCTAGTCAGAGCAAACTATTTGTGCATAAATACATTAAATTGTGTAACACTTTCAAGGCTTCCCCTGAAGAGTATCACCTGATTTCTCTCTGTTCCTTCCTTTAAAATCAGTCAGGCCACCAAGATATTTGTCTGTAAACAGATGCTGTTCCCCGACCAAGACTGGAATGGGGGTGGGGGCAGAGACGGGAAGGGTCTGTGGAAACTGACAAGCACCATAAGGAAATGAGACAGTTTGTAGATTACTGTAGAGGAGACCTTGTCACTGTCAGCTCTTTTTGATGTTTTTTTTTTCAACAAACATGTATTGAACATTTAGAGTGTGCTAGGCAATGTAGTAAATACATTTTGTTCATAAGAGCAAACAAAACAGACCCACCTTCTTTCCCCTTGGAGCTTACATATCAGGGCCAAGGGACTGGATGGTTAAGTAGATTCGTTAAGTAGATCTGTCTAATGACCCAGTTCAAAGGGTGCTAATCAATGAATCAGTGTCAGTCTGCAGGAGGTCTCTGAGGGTGTACCACGGGAGTCTGCCTTTGGACCAACTCATCAAGGATGAGAGAGCTTGGATTCAAGCAAGCTCAGGGAATTCAGGCACAGATGTTTACAAAGCAGCAAGCTCTGTATCAGGTCCTGTTCTAGGCACTGGAAACATAGCCCTAAACAAGACAGACCAAAATCTCTTGTCCTCAAGGGACTTATATTCTAGTTGAGGGAGACAGATAATCAATCAATCAATAAGTAAAATAAAAAGAATGTCAGATGCTGATAAGTGCTATGGAAAAAAATAAAGTGGAGGGCTAGAGCGTGCTGGGGTGGGGGGGTGTTGAATTTTAAAGATGACCAGGGAAGGCCTCACTGAGATAACATTTCAGCAAAAGCCTGAAGGAGGCAAATCAGGCAAACCACCTGGGTGACACAGAGCATTCTGAACAATGGGGAAGTATGTGCAAAGGCCCTGGGGTGGGAATGCCTGGCATGTTCATGGAGCAGCAAGGAGGCAAGTATGGCTGGACAGAACAGAGTGCCTGAGGGGTGTAGGGTAGTAGATAAGGTCAGAGGGGAAACAAAAAGAGGCCATTGCAGGAATCCAGGTGACCAAGGAGAGTGCTTAGATCAGAGCAGACACACTGAGTCCTGGTTAAGACATGGGCTCTGGAACCAAGTTGCTGGGATCCAGACTTACCAGCTACATAACCTTGCACGGGTTACTTTAACTCACTGTGCCCCAGTTTCCTCATCTTAAGACAGACCTAGTCAGAATATCTTCCTCTTGGGGTAGCTGTAAGAGTTCAGTGAGTGAACACCCATAACAATGTTTGGTTCGTATTAAGCACTTAAATGTCAGCTTTTTACCTTTACAGGAGAGAAACCTGCAAACACCATCTTAACCAAGTAGTCAAGGTGAACATCACCACATGGGGGTCGTTTCCCCCAATATGATGTGACAAGGAGGGCACTTCACCTCTGTGGTCTGCTTTCCAAAAACCCATAACCCCAATCTCGTCATGAGAAGAACATCAGACGAACCCAAGTTAAGGGACCATCTGCAAAATCCCTGGTCATTACTTCTCAACACTCTCAAGGTCATAAAAAACAAGGAAAGACTGAGAAAGTGTCACAGACCAGACGACACCCAGGACTACATGCCATGTGGGATCCTGGATAGGGTCCTGGAACAGGAGGAGGACTTTGGTGGGAAAAAACTAGTGAAATCCACATAAAACCTAGAATTGGGTTAATAGTCACATACCAATGTTGGTCTCTTAGTTTTGACAAGTACCCCATGGTTGTGTAAGACGCTCACAACAGGGGAAACAAGGTGAGTGGGCGGAGATACTAGCTAATATTAAACTCCCCCAGGGACTGACTGGTATCTATATTATTCACTCAACAAATATGTAAAGGAGCAACACACCAACTCTGCTTATTCTGCAGGATCCCAAGGGGAGGAACAAAAAGTAGAAAGCAGGAGTTCCCTAACAATCCGAGCTATTCATCCCTGAAAAGGCGCTTCCCCAGCATGGGAAGGGCTTGAACAGAGGCTGCAGAACCCTCTGCCTTGCAGACCAGATTCTACCATCCGAAGAGGTGGCTGCAAATGACCCTGGATGGCTCTGGTCCCCACCAGAATATCTGAATCTCTGGTGGATCTCCAAGGCTGACCCCAACCCCCAGGTGGGTTGGCCCCAGCTCACCCTTTCCTTTCCTGTCCCTGATAAACAGCTGCCGCTGGCAGAGGCCAGCTGTTCAAACCCATCCACCCATCACCACATGTCAGCACTGTCAGTCATTCAACAAACTCTTGCTCAGTATGGCAGAGGGCCTCTGACACAGTTCATAAGACAGCCCTCAGAGGGATCAGATCCCAGCTGTGCCACATCCAGCTGTGTGACCATGGCTGGGCCTCTTAACCTCTCTGAGCCTGTTTCCTCATCCCAAAATAGGGAAAACAGTATAGCACCCACTTCAGGATTGGTGTGCTTGTCAAAAGGTAACAATATGAAATCAAACCATCGTGCTGGATGCCTTAAACTTATACAGTGATGTATGTCAATTATTCATCAATAAAACTGAGAAAAAAGATAACTATAATACTTATGCTTATGTGCCAAGCATTGCTCTGGTCACAAAAGGGGCACATAGCAGAACAGACCCCATATCGCAAGGCTCCAGAGAAGAATCGTACAATCGCTTCCCCAAAAGTTTAAGGACCCTGACTTTAGCTGCAGTTGATGACTTAACCAAAGAAGACTGGCATTTGAAATCTTCATGCCTTGACTAAACTCTTTTTGACTCTTTAAAAATCCAATTCAAATACAGACATCCTCAAATCCCCAAGGCAGCCCCCCTACCCCGATCAGCCCTCTTCCTCTCCCTTACATCCCTGCCCGACACCCCTGCCTGTCTTTGTCCCTGCAGCATCCCCGGTCCTGTGGGCATCCCAGGCCCTCCTCTTCATCCGAGGTCCACTGTCCCGTTGGTACACCAAGGGTGGCCTCAGTTGCCCCAGTGATGACTGTCTCCAGTTTGGCCAGCAAGTAAGGATATGATGTGTCAAAGCCAGGATGTTTGGAGGCCAAAGACCAAGTGCAGAGAGGCCAATCTCTAAATGGCAGAGGGCCAAGCTGGTGGGCCAGGAACTCAGCCAACTGCCCTGAGCACCAGAAAGAAGTCAGGTGGAGGCACCCGGTGTTGGGGATAGGAGCGCAGAGTGAGTGGGCTGGGGCCAGAGAGGCCTGGCTCATAAGAGAAGCAATTTCTAATAGTACGCCTAGTCCCTACCAGGCGCTGTCAGTTGCTCCTTTAGTGTCTCCCCAGCTGCAGGCCCTTTGTACTGGGCTCTTGGGACACTGAGCCAAATAAGACCCAGCCCCCATCCCCAAAGAGTTCACAGTTGAGGATGGACAGAATGCGGCAGCCAATTAAAAGAAATCGGGTTTTCATCCTGATGGAAGGATGCACACAGCCCCGAGGGAGCAGGCAAGGAGCAGCTGATCTGCCCTGGGCAGCCCCGGGGGGCTTCCATGAGGGAGCATCTTCTCTCAAGGGACTGCCCATCCAGCAGGGAGACGCCCATGAACACAGGCAGCCTGGGGCCACGCTCTGTTCTAATTTCTTGCCCCAGGATGAGAAACTGGGTCTTAGCCTTATTCCCCCAACTTTAGGTTGGGCCTGCCTTAGCAGCATGCTGGAGAGCCAGGGCTTTGAAGTCAGACAGGCTGGGACCAAACCCCCCCTCTGCCACTTTCTAGCTATTAAATATTAATACCCACAGCAGCAATAATAATTCATGAATGGATAAATGGATTAATGGGTGAATGGATGAAGGGAAAGGCTGTAGAGGAGTTCCTTACATCTCTTCCCCGGAATAAGGTCAATCCCAGAGTCAGGGCTGGGGCCAAGCGTTCATTTATTCTTGCAGGCAACAGGTATTTGCTGAGGACCTGTTATATGCCAGGCACTGTTCGAGGTGCTGGCCATATCGCAGTGAACACCGTAAGCCAAAATCCCTGCCTTCAAGACCATCCATCCTAGAGAAGAGACATAAGCTATAAATAACTAAACAAGAAATATAAATATGTCCAATCTCAAGAGTTGCTATAGAGAAAGATAAAGTGGGGTAACAAACATGGAGAGGGCCCAGGGAGGAAGAGGGACTTACTTTTAAACAGAAGGCTCCCAGGTGACCTGAAGGAAGAGAGGGAGTGAGCCCTGCAGGTATCTGGCAGAATGCTCCAGGCAAAGGGAGGAGCCAGGGAGGGAGCTGGCTTGAGTGTTGTGAGATGGCCAGGCAGCCAATGTGACTG
This sequence comes from Camelus dromedarius, assembly GCF_036321535.1. Taxonomy (NCBI): domain Eukaryota; kingdom Metazoa; phylum Chordata; class Mammalia; order Artiodactyla; family Camelidae; genus Camelus; species Camelus dromedarius. Next base: position 57,272,850 of record NC_087449.1, on the reverse strand, counting down.
AGAAGGGACTTGTGTGGGGCTTGATCGTGCAGGCTCTTGTTAACCTTATTGGGATCTGGGTTCATATTCAGAGTGAAATGGGAGCCACAGAAGAGCTTTAGGAAGAAGAGGGACAGGACATGACAGATGAAAAGGCTGCCATGTGGAGAACAGCCTGCAAGGGGCACAAAGACAGAAAGGGGGAGGCCAGAGAGGAGGTTCTCGCAGTGTCTGCAGTGAATTCTGGATGTATGTTGAAGGTAAAGTTCATAAGATTTGCTGAGAGATTGGATGTGGGGTATAGGATAAAGAGAGGAGTCAAGGATGGCTCCAAAGTTGGGACATCAGCAGCTGGAAGTGTGGGGTCTCCATTTACTCCGATGGAGAAGGCAACGAGAAGAGAGGATGCCCATGTAAAGATGGCCGACTGGACACACTAAACACTTTGGTTCTCCCCACCTCTCGGATGCTAAATCAATAGTAAAGGGATTTCTTTAAATGTTTGAAGGTATGAGCCCAGAAGGATGGGGAGAATGGGAGAGGAAACATCAGGAAACAAAATTTCAGGAGCTGGACAACTGAGGAAATTGGATCAGGAACAAAAATCCCCAAAGACTCTGGAAGTTGGGGTAAAGGACAGTTCAGATGAAGAGGATTATTTGAGAGGCTGTTTTTAGAAGCTGTAATCACAGAGCAGACACCACTAGACAGGCGACATCGGGCACGGTGCATGGGATGCTACTCTACTGATGACAGGGAGATTCAGGGAATGTGAGCAAGCTGGATGTCAAGACCCCAGTCAGCTCCCACCACTGTGCTTTCAGGACACTGGCAGCCAGACTTACACCCTCTAGGCAGACAATTAGAAGAGCCTTCTCAGGGGAACTTGATGAACCAAAGAGAAAACCTAGAGAAACCCTAGAGATACAAATATCGGAGATTTTTCAACTGAACATCCCTGCCAGTTCATCCTGCAAAGAAGCCCACAGCCCACAAGACGTACCCATGTACTCAGAGCTTTCAGTCAGCTTCTACTTTTCTATTGTAAAATACGCACAGATAACTGGAGTTAACTAGAAGAAGAAGAATACCTCTAACTTAATGAAAGATAAAAATAAAACAAACAGAAAAGACCAACTTGAAGGTAACAGAGAATAGCAAGGGGAAAAAAAAACCTGTCTTAATATCATCAAAGAGATAACATAAGAAATGCACAGGTAAAATTAAAGTAGGATTCTCCTTTTTTAAAAAGAGATAGAGCACAAAATTTTAAAACTTTTTAAAAACTTAAAATATAATGGCAGAAATTAAAAAGCAAAACTTGAAAGATAAGGTTTAGTTTTTCTAGAGTGATAGATAAGGAGAATAGGAGAGAAAAAGAGAAGGCCAGAGGACTTGTCCAAGAGTTCCATTTTCAAATAATAGTTCTAGAAAGAACAGAAAAAAATGGGGGGGAGGCACAGAGGATCATCAATAAGATAATTTAAGAAAATTTCACAGATCTAAAGAACAGCTTTCTAGATTTCAAGGACTCACAGAGGGTCCAGTACAATAAATAAAAGTAGACCCAGACCAAGGCACATTGCCGTGAAATGTCACTACTCTGGGAACTAAGAGAAGATTCTCTGAACTTCCAAACTGAAAAAACAAGGAATGAGAACAGCTTCCTTCTCTTCACAGCAATACTGGAAGCCAGAAAACAATAGAGCAAGGCCTTCAAATTTTCTGTAGGAAAAAATAATTTCCAACTTGGAATTCTATACCTAGACTAACATCCAGTCAAAGATGAGACATTTTCAGATGTGCAAAATCTCAAAAAAAAAAATCATCTCATATACCTTTTCTCAGGAACTACTGGAGGATGCACTCCACCGAAACAAAGGAATAAACCAAGAAAGAGGAAGAATTAGGATTCAGGAAGCTGAGAGAGACAGAGAAATCCTCCAAGCTGATAATGATGGATCCCAGGATGACACCTGTGTACCAGGTGTCAAAAGCAACCCGTCTAACCTGAAGCAGACTGGAAGGCTCTGGAAGATTTCTTCAGGAAGATGAAATTAATTAAAAAAAAAAAACTGATGCATTCAAATGTCTTGAGAGAAGATTCACACTATTGACCAACACTTTGGGGTTCACTTAGTTATAAGTATAAACAAATAAAAATACTTTTTGAAAAAGGCAATTAGGGAAAACAAAAACTTGCACAGAAAAGGAAAGATTCACAGCATTATTGGGAGGATAGGGGAATGGGAAGAGCAAGGTAAGGATGGGGAAGAGAGCAAAGAGAGCTAAACTCTCATCTTCCTTAGTGTAAAGTCAAATACCTAGGGTTCTACTTCTGGCATAGGAATGAGAGAAGTCTGCAGATTTGTTCCCCAGTGAAACTGCTAAAAATTATTTATAGTCTCTGGAATCATTTCAAGTCTTTAGAAATGGTCTTAGGGGCATACAGCAAATGAAGAAACCTTTATTCAAGTAAACCTAATAAAACTCTATAAGAACAGCAAAAGTTTATGCCATTTGAACTACAATCTACTTCCTGCCTTTCTCCTCCCAGCCCAGCATTATGGAACTCTACTCCAGTTGGGTACAGCCAATAGCACAGGGCTCTGTCCCCTTAGCTCCCAGTTGGAGGCCTGCAGTATCTTCCCAGGAAGGGCAGGATATTAGCATTTCTCATCCTATCCCAACTTACTGTTGCAAAGGCTAAGTTTCAGGGGAATATAGCAGAGATATGGAGGCTCCCTTCTTCTTCCTAGTGCCCACTAATGGAATGGAGGAGCTACCTTGGGAGTGGAATATTGAGAAACACTGGGACCTCAATTACCCTCATCCTGGCTCATTCATAAAGCAGATATTCCATGCCAGGAGTGGCAAGCTGAAAAAAACCAAAGGCTACAGCTACTCCATCAAATGCCCAGCTCCTAAAGCAAGGATGTCACTCAGAGAGAAGGGTACCATTGTCTCCACCCCCAGATCCAGAGTCCTGGCTTGGAGATCTTACACAAGGGTAAAGACAGACCATAAAAGAGAGAGTTCCAAAACTTGTCTCAAAAGAACTGACTTCATTGGCAACAGTTTGGGGAGATTTGGGGAAAGCCTAAGGATGCTTTCAAACACAATAGAGACTGTATCAAAAAAGACTAAAAGGGGACTGGTACACTCACCTGAGACACAGGCTAACCCATAAACTGACTAGTTCACCAGGAAGAATCAGGGGAGACAGATAAGAAGAGCCCTCCTGGGGTCAGAACAAATCTTAAACAATGACCTCAAAAACTATACCCACAAAGGAGGCCAAAATTGCTACATTACTTTAAAAGTCCAATTTCCAAAAAAAAATTACCAGACATGCATAGAAATAAGAAAGTTAGATCGACATGAGAAAAAAAAAGCAAGCAACAGGCACTGTATGTGAGGGTGACTAGATGTCAGATTTAACAAAGAACTCAAAGTAGCTATTATAAATATTATCAAAGATCTAAAAGCCATTCTTAAATAAGTAAAGGGAGGTTTGATAATGATGTCTTACTGAATAGAGAACATAAATAAATAGAAGAGAGTTTAATGGAAATTTTAGAGCTGAAAAGTACAATAACTGAAACGAAAATTTCACTAGACAAGCTCAGCAGTAGCTATGAACTGTCAGAAGAAATAATTAGCAAACCTGAAGACAGATTGAAAGAGATTATGCAATTCAAAAGAAAAGACAGAAAAAAGAATGAAAGCAAATGAAGAGCTTCAGAGAAGTAGGGAACACCACTAAATGAACCAATATATGCATAATGGGAGTATCAGAAGGAGAGGAGACATATAAATGAGCAGAAAGAAATAATGACTAAAATTTCCCAAAGTTGATTAAAAACTTTAATTTACAGATTTAAGAAGCTCAAAAACCTCCAAATAGGATAAATGCAAAGTAGCAAAAATGCTGAAAGTCAAGTATATGAAGGAAATCTCCAAAACAGCAAGAGAAAAATGAACCATCCCTTGCAAAAGAATCCAGTAAGATTCACTTCTCATCAGACACAATGGGGACCAGAATCACTGGGATAATGTATTCAATATGCTTAAAGAAAAAAAAAAGAAAACTGCCAACCAAGAATCCCATACCCAGAAAAACTATCTTTCAAAGAAGAAGGAGAAATAAAGATATTCCCAGTATTACTCTGATACCAAAACCAAAGACATCATACAAAAACAGAAAACTACAGCCCAGTATCTCTTATGCATATGGCGTCAAAATCCTCAACAAAATGCAAGCAAAGCAAAGCCAGCAATGTATAAAAAGAAGCATACACCATGCCAAGTGGGATTTACTCAGGAATGCAAGGTTGGTATAACATCTGAAAATTAATTAATGTAATACATCATATCAATAAATTTTTTAAATCACATGATCATTTAGAGGGCATTGTGCTAAGTGAAATGAGTCAGAGAAAGAGAAATACTGTATAATATCACTTATATGTAGAATCTAAAAAAAAAAAAAACTAGTGAATATAACAAAAAAAAAAAAAAAAGACTCACAGAGAACAAACCAGTGGTTATCCATGGGAAGAGGAAATGGGAGAGGTGCAATATAGAGGTAGGAGATTAAGAGGTATAAACTATTATGCATAAAATAAGCTACAAGGATCTACTGTACAACACAGGGAATATAGACATTATTCTATAGTAACTGTAAATGGAGTATAACCTTTTAAAATTGTGAATCACTAAATTGTACATCTGTAACATATAATATTGTACATCAACTATCTTCAATTTAAAAAGAGCAATGATGTTGAAGATGCAAAAAAAAAAAAACCCACACAATCATTTCAATAAACACAGAAAAGGTATTTGACAAAATCCAACAGTCTTTTATAATTAAAAAAAAAAATTCAGAAAACTAGGAATAGAAGGAAACTTCTTCAACATGATGAAGGGCATCTGTTAAAAACCCACAGTTAACATCATACTTAATGGTGAAATACTGGAAATCTTTCCCCTAAGATCAGAAACAAGATAAGACTATCTGTTCTCATCACTTCTTTTCAGCATTGTACTGGAAGGTCTAGCCAGGGTAATTAGTCAAGAAGCAAGGAAGGAAGGAAGGAAGGAAGGAAGGAAGGAAGGAAGGAAGGAAGGAAGGAAGGGAGGGAGGGAGGGGAAAGGAAGGGAGGGAGGGAAGAGAGGGAGGGAGGAAGAAAGGAAGAAGCAAAATACCTCTGTTCACAGATGACATGAACATGTATAAAGAAAATCCTAAGGAATTCACTTAAAACTATTAGAACTAACAAACAAGTTCAGCAAGGTCCCAAGAGACAAGGTGAATATACAAAAAGCAATTGTAACAAACTACTATATATAAAATAGATAAACAAAAAGGTCTTACTGTAGAGCACAGGGAACTGTATTCAATATCTTGTAATAACCTATAATGGAAAAGAATATATATATGTATAACTGAATTACTATTCTGTATACCAGAAACTAACACAACATTGTAAATCAACTACACTTCAATTTTTAAAAAATCAATTGTATTTTATATACTTGCAACAAACAATCCAAAATTAAAATTAAGAAAACAGTTCCATTGTCATTAGCATTGAAAAGAATAAAATACTTCGGAATAAATTTAACAAAAAAAGTGCAAAACTTATCATCTGAAAACTACAAGACATTTTTGGAAAGAATAGAGAAGACTTAAATAAATCTCAAGATGTCCTATGTTCACAGACCATAAAATTTAATATTGTTAAGATGGCTGGCATTACTCCCCAAACTGATCTGTAGACTCAGTGCCATGCCTATCTGAATCCCAGTGGCATTTCTTGTAGAAATGGAAAATCCAGTCCTAAAATTCATGTGGAATTACGAGAGGCCTCAAATAACCAACAATCTTGAAAAAGACGAACAAAGTTGGAGGAATTACACTTTCCAATTTCAAAATGTACCGCAAAGCTACAAGAATTAAAACAGTGTGATATTGCATTGGATAGACATATATGTTAATGGAATGGAATTGAGAGTCCAGAAATAAACTCATACCTCTATGGTCAATTGATTTTTAACAAAAGTACCAAGACCATTCAAGGGGGAAAGAATAATCTCATCAATGAATGGATGCTGGGACAACTGGATAGCCACGTGCAAAAGAATGAAGTTCGACTCATACCTCACATCATACACAAAAAATTTAACCAAAAATGGATCCGAGATCTAAAGGTAAGAGCCAAAATTATAAAACTCTTAGAAGTAAACATTGGAGTAAATCTTCACGACCCTGGATTTGGCAAATGATTCCTAGATGTGACAGCAAAAGCACACGCAACAAAAGAAAAAAAATAGGTAAATTGGACTTCATCTAAATTAAAAAAAATTTGTGCTCCAAAGGACACTATCAAGAAAGTGAGAAGAAAAGCCATGGAATGGGAGAAAATCTTTGTAAACTATACATCTGATAAGGGACTTGTATTTAGAATGCATAAAGAATTCTTATAACCCCATAATAAAAAGCTAAGTAATCCAAATTAAAAGTGGGCAAAGGATCTGAATAGATATTTCTCCAAAGAAGATATACAAATATCCAAAAATATATGAAAATATAATCAACATAATCAGCAGTCATGGAAATGCAGATAGAAACTACAATGTGATACCATTTTAAACCCTCTAGAATGTCTATAATCAAAGAGTCAGATAATAACAAGCGTTGAAAGGATATGGAAAAATTGGAAACCTCGAACAATGCTAGTGAAAACGTAAAATGGTGCACATTGCTGTGGGAAACAATCTGGCTGTCCATCAAAAGTCTAAACATAAAATTATCCTATGACCCAGCAATTCTACTCCTACATATAATACACCCAAGAGAAATGAAAACAAATGTCTACACAAAAACTTGTATACAAATGTTCATAATAGCATTATTCATAATAGCCAAAAGCTGAAAACAACACAAATGTTCATCCACGGATGAATGGATAAACAAAATGCAGCTTATCTATCCACTGGAATATTATTCAGCTATGAAAAAGGAACAAAGGCCTGATATGTCCTACAACATGGGTGAACCCTGAAACTATTAGGCTAAGTGAAGGAAGCCAGTCACCAAAGACCACATACTGTATGACCCATTTATATGAAATGCCCAGAATAGGCAAATATATAGAGACAGAAAGTAGGATGGTGTTGCTCAGAGCTTGGGGCAATGGGGCAATTTGATTGCACTCTTTAAATTAGGTAAATTACTTGATATGTGAGTTATACCTCAAAACTGCTACCCCTCAAAAAAATCAAAAGACTAGCAAAAAAAAAAGGGAAAATTCAAGCAGCAGTGATTCAAGTATATTGTTTAGAAATACAAATAGAAATACTAAAATAATCATCAAAAAGAAGTCAAAGTGTTTGCCTTTCTGGGTGGGGAATTGGTGTGAAGTCAGGGGACGGTTGATTTTTATAATAAATCTTGTAGAATTGTTTAGATTCTTTCAAATGTGTGCTTATATAACTTGGATGAAAACTAAAATTTCTAGATTTCAAACCACTGGTCTGGAGGCCTAAACCAGCCCACTGCAGAGCTTGGAAGAGAAAGAGGTGGGGAGAGGAGGGGACGGGTAGGGAGGAAAGCCGATCAGATACCTTAGATTCTATCTCACAGAATTGAAAGCTTGTGCATTTGGCCAAGGGCCAGGGTCTGGCCCCAAAGTAAAGAAGCAAGTGGGGACACAGCATTGTTCCGAGGCTGCGGACATTGCCAGACCTGCCCACTGCCTTGCAGATCTGAGCCTCTGTCCCAAGGGACAATCCTTCAGCAACTACAATGGTCTAAAGGAAACAGGGCTGTTGCCAGGGAAACCATCAATGTCTGTCCGGGCTGGCACTGACCCAGAATCCCCTGGTGTTTACCGAACACCTACTGTGTACCAGGTACCTCTACAGATGTCCTCTTGGAATCCTTCCAAGAACCCTAAGAGGCAGGTGGGTTTATCCCCATGTTCCAGATGAGGAAAGCGAGGCTCAAGGGGGTTTTGCAGCTTATCTGAGGCCATAAAGCTAAAAAGAGCCAGGATTATGTCCCAGGTCTGGCCGTCCCCAAGTCTAGTTCCCCTTGCCTACAGCACTTTCCAGGGCTGGGGGCGAGGCAGGGAAGGAGTCTGAGAAAGGGCAGCCCTTTCCTCGCAGGGCAACTGAGGCTACATTTGAGCCCAGTTTACTCCAAGATTCTCCATTTTCGCTTCTGAGTGGATCACAATAAAAAGTTCAAATTAATCATGAAATGATGAAGGCTCTAACTCAAGAGGGATAGCAAGTTTGGGCACTGGAGCTGGGCATGATGGCTTAAAACAGGCTGGCCCAGCCCCACTCCCCTCACCTCACCCCTACTTCCCGCTCGTCACTCGACAGCTCAGCCATCACTGCTCACTTCTATGTGGGGTCACCCAGATGTGGACTAGGACCCTAGGGCACTCTTGGGCCTCTGATGCCAGTTAGAGCTGCCCCACATCAAAGCCCTGGGAGAAAGAAGCTGCATGAACTTTCTAATCTGGAAGAGACCTTAGGATCATTTAGTCAGTCCACTATCCTTATTGTACAAGTGGGAGACAACACCTTCAAAGAGAAAGGGACTGGCTCAGGTCACACAGCAAGTGAGTAGCAAGGCCAGCTCTCTAACCAGAGCACTACCCCTGATGCCTTCCCAGCCTGCTCCCTCCCCTGCCGTGGGTGCCAGTGCCCTCCTGCCACCCACAGCAACACCGCAGCCTGGACATCTGCTCCCCCTAGTCACACATGCTCTCGTATTACTTTCTCCTCTTACACTCAGTCTCAGGGCCAGGAAAGATGCTACTAATTTTCACTAAAGAGTGCCTGATAGGCATGCACCTCTCCCAATCTTTATATTGTAAAAGAACCTTAGAACCCTTCTCCCTCTCCTCTCAACGCTCCACACAATACTCAGCTTGAATTATTATTACTCCAATGACAACTGGGGAAAGCCGTGGGTCCACATACATGATCAGCAATTAGGAGGACAGGTTTGGATTCAGACAGATTCGGGGTCTAATTCTGACATTCGGTAACTATGTGATCTTGGGAAAGTCACAAATTTTCTGAGCTCCCATTGGAGTGCTTACTACACCTCCGTTTCTGTATGTTTCTCTGTCTAATCCTCACAACCGAGGTGGGCTCCGTTGCCCCCATTTAACAAAAGAGGAACCAGTAGGTTGGAGAGGTGATGTGACTTCCCCAGGTCACCCCACACGCCAGGAGGTGAGAGGGCTGGGATGGAAACCCAGGCTCCTTCCTTCCAGGTCCCAAGGAAGCACCCTCTCCCCTCCAACACCCGTTCCCCTGACAGTTGTTAGGGGGAGGTCTTTGTGACATCCTCTGCCCTTGGGGACAGCCCAGAGCTGCCCCTGGGTCCAAAGAGGCTAGAATCAGCCCAGTTCTACAGAGGACACAGTTGCTGTGGGGCCTTCTCCGCCGGCCCCACCCACCCCATCGAGGCGCCCACAGCCGGTCCTAGGCTGATAAACCAGGGGCGACCGTGGCGCCTCAGCGCCCTCTAGCGGTGGCAAGAAAGAGCGTCTACGGAGAGAGGAAGAGGGACGGGGAGGGCAGGCAGAGGGGGAGAGGGAGGGATGGGGAAAAAGTTGGAGCAGAGAAAGGGGTTGGACAAGAGCAAGAGGAGACTGGCAGGGCATTTTGTCCCAGGCTCCGGAGTCCCTCTTTCTCCCCCTCCAGTGTTCCCTCTGCCAGCTGCATCTCTGGGTTTCTGCCCTCCAGCTCAGCCTAGGCCCTGGGGGCCTCAGAGGGCCACCCCAGCTCCAGAGAATCACTGAAACATCATCGGAAACCTTCTCTCCCACCAAACTGGGACAGTACGTCTGTCTCCTGGGATAGAGCTGCTAAGGCTCCCCTCCCCAGCTAACAAGGGGCCAAGAAGGAGTTCTTCCCTCCCCTCCCCCCTCCTCCCTCTCCCCTCCCCCATCAGAGACAGTCGGGCCCCGCAGGAGACCCCCCTCAATCACAGGGTTCCATGCCTCAGATCCGCCCCAGCCCTTACCCACTCCCTCCCCTCCCCCCACCCAGCCGCCCCAAAATCCCGGCAGCTGCAGTTGCCTTGGTAACAGCACCCCCCACCTGCCCAGCCCTTGCACATAAATAAACTGCCACCCAGGGAACTGGATGGAGCTGCTGGAAGAGGCCGAATGTGCAGAGCCAACTCATTTCCCGCTCCTCTCACTTCGGGATAATTAGTGCAAATTAAATTTCACACCCCTTCCCTAGCAGAGAGAGCTCCCTGGGAATGGATACCCACGATTCATGGGAGAACATACTTCCAACGTCTCTTCACAATGTGCAAACGTGAGAGAACATTTCTTGGCTACGAGTTCTCAACGATTCCCCAAAGTCGAGCTCAGACACACAGAGCCGCGCTGGTGGACCGTAAGGGTGGAACTCTGGGAAATGGGAGACGGCAGTCCAATCTCCAGTCTGGCACCCTTCACCCAGGCTTTCCTCATCTGTAAAACCAGAGGGATGGGCCAAATCGCCAGAGAAGGGAAACCCTTGAATCATCAGGGCCTCAAACACATCCATGTCCATATGCCTGCCCCCAGGCTGCTTCCTCCTGCCACCTGAGTGGTCACACAGCATCCCTAGCTCACAAGGGCTCCCCCGTGCTTGGTCTAAAGCTCTGTCTGCTGTCTGATTTTTGCACAAGGGGCCTGCATCTCATTTTGCACTGAATCCTGCAAATTATACAGCCTCTCCTCCCTGCACTCTTATTTACCCATGTGAAGAATCTGGATAAGCAAACAAGCACAACACACCTGGATGCAGATACGAATAGTACCTTCTGTGGACCAAAGGCTCTTTTAAGTGCTTTCTGTACCCTAACCTCATATGCCCCTCACCAAAACCCTGTGAGGCCAGTTCATACAGTGCTTCCTGAACCTTAACGTGCTCAGGGCTGGGGGTCCTGTTGCAGGATCCGAGTCAGCAGGTCTAGGGTAGGGCATTTCTGGCAGACTCCCAGGGGAGGCCGATGCATTGGATCCCAAGTCCTCATTTTGAGAAGCAAGGGTATAGTAAAGGCTATTGGTGCTCTGGTCCCCCAGCTGCTGTAATACACAGCATTATTTGCATGCATAATGGCATTCCCACACATAGTAGTGGATGTCAATTCATTGTAACGTCTCCTCACACACGTGCACCTACCCCTGGCTTCTGCATCCCAAAAGATGCAGGTGTGCAAATTCATTCATTCAGTCAGTGAGGAAATGAATTATTGCACATGGGTTTGGGCATCTTTCCATCAAATCTCAGTTCAGACATCACGCCATCCTGGAACTTTCCATGTCTCACTGAGATTAGGTCTGGAGCCCCATCTCTCAGCTCCCGCAGTACTGACCTGTGTTTACAGGTCTGTCTCCCCTGCTGGTCTGAGAGCTCCTCTAGGGCAGGAGACCTGGTCTGATTTGTCACCATAACCACACATAACCGTAACCATAACCACACGGCCTGGTCCCTAGTCAGCGCTCAATGCATCTTTATTGAACTGAATTTAATTCAGCGCTGCCATTTACTAGTCATGTGACCTCTGATGACTTCTCTGAACTTCTTTTTCCTCATCTTCCAGGAAGATGGCTCTGTTGGGGTCTGTAGTAGGTGAACTCAGTTCAGTCTTAAGGAAGGCACTAGGGAAGATTTCTTAAAGGAAAGGAAGAGACGTTGGGCTGAAATCTGAGGGAAGATCAGTATTTAGCCAGGGGAAGAGGGAAAAGGAGAGTTCCAGGCAGAGGGAATAGCATGTGCAAAGGCTCAGAGGTAAGGAAATGTGGCTCTTTCAAGGAGAAACCTGTTCAAAGGAGAAACTCGTGTGTCTGGAGTGCAGTGGGGACAATTCCCCATGAAGAGGCCAGAGAGATGCTGAGGGGCCACAGTTTAGATTTTATCTTGAAGGCAATGAAGAGCCATTGAAAATTTTAGTGATGACCTCTTATATGAGTTTTTCAAAGAGCCCTCAGACTGCTATGAAGCGGTCAGATCAAGGGCTGGGTGGAAGTGAGAATGAGAATGTGAGACCATTTAAAAGACTGTTGCCAGCAGCCAGGTGCCAGATGACGATAACTCAGACTAGAGCGGAGTCAGTAGAACCAGAGAGAAGTGGATTGTTCAGAGATACTTAGAAGGTAGAATTAAGTGCCTAGCAACAGCTTGGATGTAAAAACTCAGGGAGAAGGGAGAGCTGGCTAGACACCGCAGACCTCAGACAGATCCCCACCACCACCACCCCTCCCCCCCCCCCCCCGTCCCCGCTAGAAGCCAGGGAGCCACTCCCTCTACCTGCCTCTGAACTGCTCTCTTTGTCTTCCCCAACCACAGCCCACCTCACATGTGCTCACAGCCAACACAGGCACCGGGATGTTCTCGCAGCCTCTCTGGTGCCTCAGGGCCTTGGAAGTCTCGTCCCTTCCAGCCTCTTCTCCAGGCAGAGCCCCACCACAGCACTCAACACAAGGATGCCGGCAGACATTCTGCTCTGTCCACACTGATCTGAGTGGCCTCCAGGCACCAGCTGTCCAGAAAGAGCCCTGAACTGACAGTCCCTCTCTCACTCTCCCACTCACTTGCTCTGTGACCTTGACCAAGTCACTTTCTCTCTGGGCTCCAACTGTTTCTCCATCTATCAGTGAGAGGCTGGGGTGCTGATTCCTAAGGGTCTGGGCATCAGAGTACCAAATCTCCTGAGCTATCATGATTGGTTCCAGGGTGGGCACGTGACCCAAGCTGAATCAATGAAAGTCCATCCTGAGACTTTGGTGGAAACTATTGTACAAAAGCATTTCACTTCCTGCTGAGGTTGCTAGCTGGCAGCATGTGTGCCTGGGGATGCCAGGCCCCCCTCCCTCAGAAAGGGGTTTGTCTGCAAGCAAAGTCAATACTTATCCCTGAGGGCATGGTTCAAGCACCTGGATCCAGCCATGCCTGAAATCAGTTACATGGACCAATAAATTCCCTCTTTTGCCTAAGCCAGTCTGAATTGCACTTCTGGTGCTTGTCTCCAACGGAGTCTTGACCTATATAAGTCTTTCAACTCATACGTGCTATAATATTTAGTGCTTTCTCCTGTGATTCATGTGAGATGTCTCCCCTGCCCTCATCTGATTCTTCTTATCCTCGTATCTTGGAATGTAGCTGAAGTGCCTCCTCCTCCTCCTTCAGTAATCCTTCCCTGACCACCCTGGTCCAGGTTGCTCCTTGTGTTCCTGGCATTTCCCAAAATATGTTTCGCTAAATGCTAATCCTTCGAAAATCTCACTTAATAAAAAGGATTGTATGATCAAACAAGCTTGGGAAACACTGCATGCTGTATCTTCCTTTGAGGGGATTCACTGCCATGAGTCTATTAAGAATTCTGAGAAGTTCTAACGTAAAGAAACCAATTCACTTTGTTCAGTCCAGTGTTCCACGAACTTACATCCTCATGGAGCAGTTTCTTTTTTCATGGGCTACCTAACATCCTGCAGGACAATGTTCCAGGGTCTCCCTGGACAAACGCTACCTTTTCCTCAGCTTCCATTGAGTTACTCTTTGTTCCCTGCAGGGGCCTTTGCAGATCTAGTGCTTATGAAATGCCCCCTGCGTGTCAGGCCCAGAACAGGTGGCTGGGAATGCATGGATGAGTCAGTCACATCCCAGCCTGGAAGGAACCTGCAGGCCAAGGGACTGGCATGTGTTTCTGTGTGAGTCCAACCTGGGCCCACTAATGTTGTGTGACCTTAAGCAAGTCACTCTCCCCATGTAGGCTCCAATTTTTCCAGGATGGGATGCCGTGGTCCCTAAGGATCTGGCCAATCAGAGCACCAAACCCCTTAGACTGCGAAGTTCCAAGGTGGCCACATGACCTGAGTTGAGCCAATGAGAGTCCATCCTGGGGGCTCCCGAGGCCCTTCAGAAAGTTAGTTGCCACCTGTGATCATATGGCAAATGTGAGTTCGAGTGCATGAGTGCATTTTTGGTGGGCAAGAAGGTACATAGCTTTCAATACACTCTCTAAAGTCTCCATATCCCAAAGGAGGTCTATAAATGCTGGCAGTAATGAAAATTCAGTAACAGGAAAGTTAGGGTAAGGAACTTAAGACCTTGTATGAAAGGGTAGGGAGACCAAGGCTCTGAGTGAGTGAATGTGTTCAAGCCTCCATGAATGCTTTTATGTCACTGAGCTGACATGGTTTTGATCTCTGATGAATTCCAGTGACACCACTTTAATAGCTGTGTGTCCTCAAGCAAGTCACTTAACTTCTCTGTACCTCAGTTTCTTCACGTTGTTAAAATGAGGATACGTCCAGGTCTGATCTCGTAGGGGGAGGATTAAATGAGATCATATAGGTGAAATTCTTTATCCAGGGATGGACACAGGATAAATGTTAAATAAAGGTTAGCTAGTACCATAATAGTATAGAGAGAATTCAAAGGAAAGATAGCCCTTAATGAAGAGAATGGCAGTGAACTTCTGCAGGTTTTCCCTGAGTCACAGGAGGGACCTCCACACTCCATTTCCTTCTCCCTTTCCTGCCACCAAAATCTTTGCAGGCTTCCCACCCAATGAGTGTCCCCAAGGTGCCTGTCACTTCCCCTTACCTTGGGACCAATCAAAGCCAGAGTTCACAGTCCATTCTGATGCTCAAGGCTTCTTCGGCTTTGTGCTGTGGACCTGGGTCTCATACTCCTCATAGCTTGGGGTAGGCAGCTTCTGAGGTGGCTTCTGATGACGCCCACCTCCTGGTACTCATTTCCTTGTGTAATCCCCTCCCCTTAAGTGTGTGTTAGGGGTACGGTTAGGGTGACCTAGTGACTTGCTTCTAACAAGTAAAATAGTACAAAAAATGTTAGAACATCACTTTTTAAATTAGGCGGCAAAACACTGGCTTCTGTGTTGCTGGCTCTGCTGAAGCCGGCCACCATGTTGTGAGCTAACCAATGGAGAGACCCACATGGCAAGGAACTGAGGGCCACCTTTGATCAACAGAGAACGAAGAACTGAGGACTTCAATCCAACAGCCATCAGGAACTGAATTCTGCCAAGAGAAGTGAGCTTGGAAGCAGATCCTTTCTCAGTGAAGCTTTGAGCTGAAGCAGCCTAAGCTGGCATTTTTATTGCAATTTCATGAGGGTCCCTGAGCCAGGGGACCTAGCAAAGCGCCCCTGATTCCTCACCCACAGAAAATGTGATACTAAATGTTATTGTGGAAAGCCACCAAGTTTGGGGGCAGTTTGTTACACAGTAACAGATCACTAATACACAAAAGGAGGTGGGTTTTTGTTTTTGTTTTTGTTTTTGTTTTTGTTTTTTTTGGCTCCCTTAGCTGAAAAGTCCAGGAGTAGAGTTTGTTTCAGGTCTAGCTGGATCCAAATGCTCAAATATCAACAGAAATCTGTCTTGGTTTTCCATGAGAACAGAACCTGAGACAAGGATCTGGGTGCAGGTGGTTTATTTGCGAGGGGATTGTAGGAAGCAAGAATGAGAGAGAGAGAGAGAGAGAGAGGAGATTGAGACAAGGAAGAAGGAAATGGTGATTAAGGGTGTGTTTTCCAATTTGCTGCCATAAGCAACAAAAGCTGGACTCCTTTGGAACCTCTGAGAAGCCTGCTGCCTCCCAGTACTGTCCTTCTAAGCACAGGAGCCCGGGCATTCACTCCCAGCTCCTCACTGCACCAACTGAAGGAAGCCCTGAGGGTGTCAACTTCCCTGAACATCAGAGCTGCACCTAGGCTCCGGCTCCATCGCTCCTCAGCTCCAGAGATGCTTGAGGTGGACCCTGGCAGCTGTGCCTGGGATCAAGATGATGCAAGATTCCAAAACATTTGCTCTCTCCTCTGCCCCTCAGTTCCCTCCTCTGAGATGCCTGCAGCACCAGACAGCCTCTTCCAAACCCTTCCAGCGGCACTGGCGGCCCCGGCTCTTTCCCCACAGCTCAGCAACCCCTGGGCAGAAAGTTTCTCTTTCCCAATAGTTCCAGCAAAAGTCTCAGGATTGCATTTTCTTGGACAACGAAGATCACATGCTCATCCCTGAACCAACCGCTGCTTCAGTTGGCTGGGCCTGTCTTGACCACCTATCCCTGGGGTCATGGACCAGAGTTAGTTTCTCTGTTGAAATTTGGGGGAGAAAAAGGAGGAGGAAAGCGGGGGTGGGGAGAGAGAAAAGGAGGGGGAAGGGGAGTGGGAGGGGAACGGGGGGTGAAGGAGAAGAAGGAGAAGAAACGAATGCTAGGAGGGAAACAGACGTCCACTAATTCTACATGAGTCATGATTCATATTCGCGGGTCATAAGGTTAGTTTAATAGGTGATCATTTCCATTTTGTTGATGAAGTAGAACAGTCATTTTCAAACTTTAGCCACATCAGGATCACCCAGAAGCCCTGTTAAAACCTAGACTTCTAGGCATTACTCCCCAGAGTCTCTGATTCAGCGGGTCTGGGATGGGGCTCAAGAAATTGCATTTTAAGTTCCCAGGTGATGCTGATGCTTCTGGTCCAGGGGCCACACTTTGAGAACCAGTGGAATAGAAAATATCAGAGTATACTGGTAGTAATAAGAGTGTTTTGGCCCATGGAACTTTTGTTCCAGTGACATATGCATGTGGACACAGGGTCACCATGGGAAAGGCATTTCTAACTGAAACCACCCCAGTGCAGCGAGATTAAGTAACTCTCCCGAAGTCACAGAGCTACCAGGTAGGGGAGCAGGGATTTGAAATCAGGTCCAACAGGCTTTGAACCACAATGCGACACTGACTGTGACCGAACTACACGCAAGTAACTCACCACAGGCTTTGGGCAATTTATCAGGCTGTGTTTGCCACATGAAGAAAGGAGGGTACAAAATAAGCTGTTGTAACAAATAGACCCCAAAATATATTGGCTTAAATGAGATGCAAGTTCATTTTTCCCTCATATGACAGTCCAGAGGTACATATCCAGGGCAGCTCTGCCAGCCTTCACATGTGGCCTCCGTGCTGGGGTCCAAGGATTCTGCTCCAGCAGTTGGAATAAGGGATGGGGAGAGGGAAGTTCACTCCTGTCCTTTTAAGGGCCCAACCTGGAAATTACTCAACTCATTTTCACTCACATCCTATTTGCTAGATCCTATCACATGATTGGATTGATTGCAAAGGACACTGGGAAATGTAGTCTTGAGCTGGAGGACCACAAATACTGGGGACAACTGGCAGACTGTACACTACCACGTAGTGTGTGGCCTGAAGGGCCTACCCAAGGCATCCAGGAGGAGGAGGGCAGCCCCTGGAAGGATCCCCAGAGGGTTGCCTAGTGGCAGTGTCCCCCGCAGAGAACAGGATAGTCGACCAGCTTTACTCCCCCAAAACAGGGTCCAGCCACCCTTCTCCAGCCCCAGCTGCAGATCTAATGCTAAACTCCTACCCAGACTATCCCAACTTCACATTCCCTAACAGGTTTCTATGGAGAGCATATTTTCCAGCTTATTACATCATGTCAAGTAAAGCTTTCAGTTTAAGATTCAAAGTTTATTTACTTAGAAAATGTTTGCTTTATCAAAAAAGGATGCTGTGTGGATATTAATAAAGCCATGTACCTCCAGCCAAGAAAATAATTGCCTCTGGTTGAATGGGAGTGAGACCACATTAGACTTTATGCCAGGGCTCATTTTTATTGGCCCCGCCACTGTCTTATTCCCAACCGCAGATGCTTCTTTCTCTAATCTTTCCGAAAAAGCAGTGACTCATAAACAAGAACAGATTTCTCTTGCTTGCAGAAAAGGTAAATTGCTGGCAGAAATAAATTTGCAGATGCTAGAATTTCACAGAGAGGAGCTTGCTGGTGGAGAGGGTTTGCTAGCCTGCCCTGCTCCCCCCTCCCCTCTCCCTATCTGTACCCTTTAGCTTCCCTACCAAGTCAAGCTGGGTGCTACTGGGGCCTTGCTGGCTCTGATGTTGGGTGTGGCGAGGAGGTGGGCTCCACCTTTGAGAATGACTCCTCTGTTTATCTCCCGATTTGTCCCAGTTCCTGGGCCTGGGATTGGGCCCGGAGCCCCTGAGGTGGAGGACTTCGGCATCCCAGCGCCACACAGTACATCGACCTCGATTTATGTGGGTTACTCCCAGCCTGTGGACCTGTCGCCTGGCAAGGAGGGGGTGGGACCTGCCCAGGGCCTGCGGGAGGTGGTTCCTCTCTTAGGCAGACTAGAGACCCAGGTCAGCAGCAGATGGGCTCAGATGCCAGAGCATCTTCCTTCTGAGAGAGAGGGCCTGGGACAATGTCTAGAAACTTCCCTCTCTGATACAGAATCCATGGCAGAAAGGAAGAAGGGATGCAGACCACTCTTTTCAAAGCCACTGCTGCGTGCTCTCCCCCTGCCAGGCCTCTACATGCCTCTCCCCCCGTCCTCACAGCCACCCCAGAAGTTACTGTACCCATTTCACTGATAAGGAGACTTGAGTCACAGGGAGGGGAAGTCACTCACCCACACTCATGCGCCCTCTAGTGGCAGTTCAGGGATTCAAGTAGACCCTGCAACTGATCTCATTTTCCTTAAGACCTCCCTTCTCCTCTTCCCTCTCTCTCCTCTTCTCTCACCCACCCCTCCCAGCCACCTTACCTTACCCCTAACTTCACTCCACTGGAATCCTGACTCCCTCCTCCTCTCCACTGCTCTTTTTATACTAAGCACAGAGCATCCAAGGGAGAACATTTTTCCAAAGAAAACAAATGTAGAAGAGCCAGAAGTAGGGGTAGAGGGAACCTCTGAGCCCCATAGGAAAAACTCAGCTCCCAACAGAGGTAAAGGCCTCAGAGATGAGCCATGGTCCCTCCCCAACTCCCACTGACACCCAAAGGGCAAGTTAGACTTGCCATGACCCCAGTGTATACCTAGAACCACCTTACCAACTAAGTTTTCAAGTGTTTAATATCCCTGCACTTCCCTCTCATGCCTATAATCTTCCCTGTTGATAATTTGATAATTTAAGCTTCTAATTGCTATTAAAGTCCAGATTTCTACCACCCCCAACCCACAGCCTTCCCAGAAAGGGTCAGTCATTTCCACTATAGTGTGAATAAGTCTCAGACACTTCCCTAAGAGAGGATGTTACTAGGAGAGGTTAGCCCCGGGGAGACATGGGCTCTCTCCGTGTCCACACTTCTCCAGCAGCCAGAGGGACTCAAGGCTGCATTGTCTCCAAACACTCCAGAGCTGAAAGACGCCAGATGTGGCCAATGGCTGCCCCACAGCAGGTCAGGTGCCTCCCTACACTAATTCCTAGCATGGTAAAGGCCTGACTGAGGTCCCACAGGCAGCAGATGGTGAGCCAACTTCTGCGTTGCCATGGCAGCCCTGAAACGGGAGTGAGGAGGCAGCGTTGTGTCTTATGCCTAGATTATAGGAGGGCACATGGGTAGATGGATGCAACCCCATCGGGTGGCTGCAGGAGTCTCTGGATGTGCCCTGGCAGGGTGGGGCAGTGGTCAGGGGCCCAGGTCCTGGATGCCAACAGATCTGGGCTCCATGCTGCCCAGATCCTCAAAACCTGACTGGCTCAAGGTCAGGGGCAACTGAGGAGCTTCCAGGGACCTGCAACCCCTGCACAGAGGTTCAAAGACCTGTTATATATAGGACCCTCAAAGACAGAAGAGGTCTCAGAGAAAAATGACCTTTGGGAAGCAAAGATCAAAGGGCAAGAGAGGTCCCCAGGACCTGTCTTCCTCGTCTCTACCCAGAGGAGATGCCAGTGCTGAGGTCTCCGAGTGGCACCAGTGTCCAGTGTAGGTTCCAGCCCGAGGTGATCCCCTCCACCTCCAGGTCCCTGTCGGCAGTTCTCTCTCCCAGGGCCTGCCTGAGCCAAGCTGCAGGAACAGGCGCCTCGGAAGCAGGCTTTGGGACAAGCTAGAAGGAGCTGGCAGGACACCCACCCAAGGCTGAACCTTGAAGCCCTTCCCCAGCCCACCCCCGGAGCCAACACTGGTCCTCAGAGGACCTTCCATTGTGTGCACCCACACAGCATGCACACACACATGTACACATACAATGTGCACATACAAGGTGTACACATAGGCTGTGCACACACCGTGTGTATACACACAAAACATGCACACACGTGTACACCCAGTGTGTGCGCACAATGTGTACACACACTATGTGCGTTCACACAATGTGTACACACACAATGTGCACACACACACAACATGCACACCCTTAGAGTTCACATGCAGTGACACAGCGTACACAGTAAGTGCTCAGGGGTGAGTGTGCTGTGCACTTGCCCCAAGGGCCCCCTTATCTGCCAGTGCATATAGACACACTGTGCACAACTTGTGCACACAACACACACGCAGGACACCCATACACTGGGCAGAAAAAGCGCCCAGCAAGAACTTATGCAAACACACCCACACGCCTCCCCACCTCGTACACAGCGAGCACACAGAACGAAGGCGGCTTGTGTGTGAATCAGGGCATGTGTCCATGCAGTGCTGCAGGAGAGGAAATCCACAGTGCACACGCACGGCCATGCACGCGCACAGCAGCTCCACACACAGCACCCTCAGCCGGGCCAGGCCGGCCCTGGGAAGGGGCAGAAAGAGGCAGGGAAGCCCAGGCCTCCTCCCCAGAGACAAGCTAAGACCTGGAGAGGTAGCCTGGGGCCTGGGGCAGGCCTGACTCAGCAGGTGTGCCGGCCCCTACGAGGGATGGACTACGAGCGATGGACGGTGAGGTCAGAGACCCATTTCCCTGAGAGGAGGGAGTGTCCAGGCTACAGTCAGGCCAGGCAGCCCTGTAATCAATGGGGGCAGAGGTGGGGCAGCCCCAGGGAGGCTCCCTGAGCCAGGCTGAGGCCAGGGGTGGAGCAGGCTCCACCTTGCCTGACTCTGGCCTTGTCTCTGTTACACCCACAGGGCCAGGAGCCCAAGCTGGGGGAAGAGGGAGGATGAGCCTAGAGCCACAGGGTGGGCATCTGGAGGCCTGGGTACTAGGTTTGGCTCTTTCTCTGCTGAAATGGGCATCCCGGGCAGGCCCCTGACCAAACTTGGCTATGGTTTCCCCACTGAGTACCCGGGGAATACCCTTGGCTAGCTGCCCTCTGTGCTCCTACTGAGGCCAGGGTCCCCTAGTCATCTAAGCATCTGACTCACTGGGTGGCACCCGCCATGGTCAGGGTCCGGGCCCCACCCCTCTGGGAACTCTCCAGCACCAGCATGGGATGGGCTCATGGGAAAGACCAGTAGGAGGCTGCACCTCCCATGTGGCCCGTGGAACAAGGTGCCAGGTCTAGCTTGGTCTGCTCTTTGAGACATGTACCACTTGGGGACACGACCACCCCAGCATCATGCAAGAAGCACCAGGCTGGAGGTCAGAATGAGTAGGTTCTAGCACTGACTCTGTATGGTCCTGGGCAAGTCCCCACTCTGGGCCCATACTTAATAAGGAAGTTGAACTAGCGCTGGTCTCCCAGGGACATCTGGTTCTGAGATTCCATGACCAGAAGCAGCAGGTGGGCCAAGCTGGAGCAAAGAAGGAGAAGATCTTAGGGGGAGGCCCCTCCCCCAAGCTGAGATTTCCTGAGCAGCTTCTGGGTCAGGCACTGGGTCAAGCCCTGTATACACACAATCTCAGTTATGAGGAAGGTGCTAGGAAGATCCCCAACTTACAGTTAAGGACATGTCAGCTTAGGAATAACCCAAGGTCAGATTCCCAGTAAATAATAGGATCAAGATTCAACCTCACATTTGTCTTAGATCTTAAACCCAGGAAAACTACACATGGGCAGAGTCTTTCTAAGTGCTTTACATGAATTAACTCTATCTACAACCCCAAAGTGGGTTCTATGATTATCTAGACTTTGGAGAAAACAGAGACGTCTCTGTTAAGTAACTTGCCCAAAGCCACACAGTTGGAAAGTGGAAAGCTGGGGTCTGAAGTGCGGCAGGCAGACTCCATCCAGAACTTAACCTTTCAACCATTACACTAAACCAACCCTGCCTGCCCCCACACACACACAGCCCAGCCCAGGAGAGCACCAGACTGTGCCCACACTGCTTTCCACTGACCATGTGTATCAGTTATCAACTGACTCAGTAATGCTGTGTAACAACCACAGAACCTCAATGGCACACAACAATAAACATTTATTTTCTCACCAGTCTGCAAGGCAGTTGGGTGGTTCTGTTGCTTTGGGTCAGGCTCAGCTGATCTCAGCTAGTCCTGCTCATGGGTCTGCTGGCGGCTGGCAGGTGGGCTGGGGGCTGGTGGGTCTAAGATGGGCTCACGCTCAACTGTCTGACAATTAGCTGCCTGTCAGCTGGGATGATGGAAGTGACTGGGCCACGGGTCTCTCCTCCTCCAGGAGGCCAGCCCAGAATTGCTGACAGAGCAGTCACAAGAGAGAAAGTGAGAGAAGGTGAGAGAGAGGGAGGGAAGAGGGGAGGGAAGGAGAAAGAGAAAGAGGGAGAGGAGACAGAAAGGAAGCAGCAAGTCCTCTAGAGACCTCAGCGTGGAGCCAGCACATAGCCTCATCCCCCTTGCATCAGCCAAAGCAAATCACCAGGACCCCGGGACTCAGGTGCCAGGGAGAGGGAAAATAGACTCCACCTCTTGCAGGGAGAAGCTGCAAAGTCATTTTGTAAATGGTGTGATTACAGAGAAAAAGGAAGAGAGCTGGGCACATTTTTGCAATTGACCTACCACACCACGTGTCTATTTCCACTTTCATTGTTACACATCCTCTTATCTCAGAGTCATCGAAAATTAGGGCAGGGACAGGGAGGCTTAGAAATCGGCTAGTCCCCAGTCACCCATTCTACAGATGGGGAGCCTGAGGCCCCGAGAGGGAAAGGAACGTGCCCGGGGTCCCAGCCCAAGACTCTCCTCTGGCTCAGGGAGCGGCGCAGACTGGCCACCTTCCCTCGCCTCAGAGCTGCTGGTGCCCTCACTACCACCCCACTGAGCTGACACTTGGCACTCCGTCCCCTTGGAAGATGGCTCTCCTCCCAGCCCCCACCCCCTCATGCTCTCCAGACTGAACACTCCGTATTTATATGAGTCACACCAAGACCTGACATTTGTGTAATTGTCTTCCACATACAAAGTGTCTTCACCCAGTATTCAAGCCCCCCCCATCACCATAAAAGGGAGCAAAAGCAAAGATAACAATCAGCCTGACTGTTTACTGAGCACACTGTTCTAAGCCCTTGACGTGTATTCACTCATTCAATGCTCACACCAACACAGTGAGCAAGGTACGATCGATCATTATCCTAATTACAGGAGGGGAGGGTGAGGTTCAGAGAGGTGAAGTGGTTTTGTACCCAAGGCCACGTAGCTAATCAGTATCCAAGTGATGGCACAAACCTACGTTGGTCCAGCTCCCAACCCCAGGCTATGCCAAGTCACTGGGGTAGCCTGGAGAGGCCGTGCCTGAGCTCTTTATTTTTATCTCCCCAGAGTTCTGGCCTGGTTTGCGGCTGGGGGTGGGGCTTATTTCCGGAAAGAAAAGCTATGCATGAGCTCACCAGGAATCAGAGAGAGAGGGCGTAAATTCGAATCCTGATTCTGCTGCCCAAGTTCAAATCCCAGTTCTGCCACCCAATAGCTGTGTGACGTTGGCAATCTACTTAACCTCTCTGTACCTCAGCGTCACAGTCTATAAAATGGGATGATGCCAAGAGTACTCACCTCCTGGGTTTATTGTGATGATTCAGTGAGTTAACATATATAAGGTAATTACTGGCACACAGTAAGTGCTCAATAAACACTGGCTGTTAGTATCACTGTCTGGCTTCTTTTATTATCACCCTTCTAATATTATCACCCTTTTGGCTTCTGGAATACTAGAGAGTGACCTCACTGGCTGCTGACAAGCCAGCTAGCTCTCAACGCTGCCCTGCAAGTCGTGAATCTCTCCACCAAAGGGATGAGAGGGCAGATGTCCACAGGTCTGCTCCCCTCCCTTCATGTCCCCTGAGGGCTGGGTCCAGACTTTTAGAGATTCCAAGCAGTGAGGAGAGGGTGGTGCACCCCTCCACTGCCCATGTAAGTCCAAATAAAAACAGTACTAAACCATCAAACGAGCACAAAGAAGTTTAACAATGGTCTGATTCTTTGCATAATGACAACGTTGACGTTTTTTCTCAAATATAATGAGTTTATTTTGGTGCCTCCATCTTGCTGGCATCTCAAGCCTGTGCCAGGGCTGACTTAGAGTGTTCCTGAGCTGGGCTCACAGGTGGCCTGAGGAATCCGTAGACGCCAGGCTAGGCGCAGGGGCCCTCAGGAAGCATCCTTTCCCAAGAGCATCCCACCCTCTAAGGAGAGGCAAGAAGAAAACCCCCACCCAGGATGCTAAAAAAAAACCCCTCAACCAACAATTTGGCAGCTGCGGTTGCCAGGGAGATGATGAGGGATGCAGGCTTGGTAGAGCCCCTGCCTCCACCCCAGGGGGGCATTCTCCTGGTGTCATCATGGGGGCGAGGGGCCAGGCCAGGAAACATGAGCCTGAAGATCACATTCCCCCATTGTCCTCCCGTTGTCCTCAGAGCAGAGGGCGTGGACCAGACAATGGGTTGATGGACAGTAGGGAACAGCAGATGGTTTCTCCCAGCCCCCACCCCGCCAGCTGGTGCTACTCAGTTTGCCAGGCCTGTTGGAGAGGTCGGGATGGAGGCCGGGCCCAGCTGGCTGCAGACCCCAGCCTTGCACCTGCCCACATCGGGTTTTTGGAAAAGAGGCTTGAACTGGGAATTAAGACCCCTGTGATGGAAAATAAGAGGAAGGATGATAACAGCCAACATTCACTGTGTCTAAAAAGAAATCAGCTCTTCATGTAAAATCTAAACCCCTGCAAGGCCCAGCACGACCAAGCCCAGGCCAGCACTCCGGTGTCTCTGCAGTGCTCGCTCCTGAACCTCTGTACCAGGGCAGCACCGCCCTTCCTGTGCCTGAAATACAGTCCTTCCTTTCCAACCTCTGCGCCTTTGCATATGCTGTTCCCATATCCTGGACCACCACCACCTCCACCTCCACCTCCCCACATGGTCAGCTCCTCTCCATAATTCACAGCCCACTTAAACAGCACCTCTTTGGAGAGGCTGGAGAAGCTCTGTCTGATATAGATCACTGTTTGGCTTCTTCAAACAGCACTTGTCACAGTTTATGATTATTGATTTTATTTGTTTCCTCCTTTATAATCTGTCTCCCCCCACCATCTGTCAGCTCCCAGAGCACAGGGACTATCTCTGTCTCATTCTCTGCTGTGTCCACTGCATCAAGAACAGTGCCTGGCACATAGTAAGTGCTCAGTAAAATGTTTCTGGAACTTCTCAAGCTCTAGGCATTTCATCCTGCCCATCTATTCTATGAGGCTGTGGTTGTCCCCATTTTACAGAAGGAAGAGTGGAGATTCAGAGAGGTTAGTCATCGGTTAAACCAAGACTAGAATCTGGGGGTAATCCAACTCCAAAATCCCTGCTCTTAATCCTACTCCATCCACTGCCTCCTCCCAGCTCTACCAGCACCAAATCCCTCTCAGGGGAGGACAATTCCCTTCCCCTTCTGGGTCTCTGTTTTCCCATCTGTAAAATGACAAAAACACAGCTCAGCATCCCTGGAGGTTCTTGTTGCTCTGATAGTCAAATATCCTTACAGAGATGAGCAGCCCAACCGAGACCCACCTGTCCTGTTTAATTCATGGCCTCCGCACTGCCTGGGTTTTAGGCGCGGGAGTCTTGGGTTGGAGTGTTGACAATGATAAGGAGGAACTGGAACTCTCCCACACTGCTGGTGAAAATGCAAAATAGTAGGGCCACTTTGCAAAACACTTGACATCCACTTACCATATGACCCAGCAATTTCACTCAAGAGAAACGGAAACAGATGTCCAGCAAAGACTTCTATGTGACTGTTGACATCAGATTTCTTTGTAACAGCCCCAAACTGGAAACAACCCAAATGTCCATCAACCAGTGAAATGGACAAAAAAATGTGAGACCTCTATACAATGGAATACTATTCAGCAGCGAAAAGGGATGAAGTACTGACAGAGCAACAACATGCGTGAGTCTTAAATAATTGTGCTGAACCAAAGAAGCCAGACACAGAAGACCTACACCGTATGATCCCAACTATGTGAAATTCTACAAAGGGCAGAACCAACATTTCTGGAGCCCAAGGCAAGCATACAAATGGAGGTCTGGGTCCAGAGCATCCCCCATCCCTTCTTTTCCCAACAGAGATTCCATCTTCCTCTGCAAGGGCTTCACATGCACAGGTGGGGCCTCTTGTGAGGCTGGCCAAGCACCATCCACAAGTCTGACAAGTGACCAACCTTTGGACTTAGGGACACAAACACCAAAAGTGTGGTCCAACTATAGGAGGATGACTCAGGGAAAAGGCTCATGCAAGCCCTGGAGGCAAATGTGGGAGAAGGGAATTGGGGGGCCTGGGTCCCAAAGCCTAGTCCAGAGGAGGAGGTATGGCTTCTGGGTGGACATGACCCCTTGGCCTTGCAGACTGTTTGCCCCGTGGGGATGGGCCAGGCCAGAGGAAAGCCAGATCCCGAACTTCTAAAGCACAGGGCCTGGACAGGGGGCCCAGCTGCCCAAGGCTAAGGGCTAAGGGCAGTCTTTGAGGGGTGGTGACTCTGGGGTCAGGTCACAAGAGGTTTCAAATGCCAAGCTAAAGAGCTGAGCCTGCTCTTTTGAAAGAAATGAACATCCATTGATGAATTTGGGGACACAGGAGAGTCAGGAGCTGATCTGGACTTTGGAAAAACTCATTTAACACGTATCTATGGATTATCTACTATGTGCCAGGGCCTCAACCAGGAATTAGGGCGATGACCATGACCCAGATATGACTGTCTAGGAACCAGCCACACCAGAAGGGGAAGGGAAGAGTGCTTGGTGGGAGAAAGGAAAGGGAACCCCACTGACTGTGCGTCTGCTTTGCGCCAGGCTCGGTGCTGGCCATTTCAGATAATTTATCTTGGTGAATCCTCCCCATAGCCTGTGAGGGAGGTCCTACTGCCCCCCTTTTACAGATGAGGAAATTAAGGCTCCAAGTGAGTTGCCCAAGGTTACACAGTCAGGAAGGAGTTGAGCTTGATTTGAAACTGGATATGACTCCAAACTCAGGGTCCTTTCTGCTTCCACAGAGAATGGAGCTGTAACTCTTCCCAGGGTGCAAGAGGAAGTTAGAAGGCGGTCACATTCCCTGGGGGAAAAGGAGCTGATGGCCCCTGAAGACCAGGGAGCCCCGCAGCCCAGCCAGCTAGAGCAACATCACTTGTCCTTTTTAGAATTAAAAATGATGCAAAGCAATCTATTCCAGCGGGAACAGCCTCCCAATTCCCTGTGGTTTCATCACTCTTGCCTTCCTCCGGCCCCTTCCCTGTTGGATTTCTCATCCTCATCTCAGAAAAGCTAGAAGGGAGTGGGGGAAGGGAGATCCTTCTTCTCCAGAAAGCTTGGTCCTTTGTATGCTTTGGAGAGACTGGATTGGAACCAGCCAGGGAACACCCTAAAAGAAGATTCCCCAGGATTTGCTCCTGTGAAGACAGTACCCAAGGCATTAAGGTATCTTCTCCAAAGACCACAACTCGTGGGTGTGTGTCTGTGTGTATCTGTGTGTGTCTAGATGTGTGTCCACGTGTATATCTCTGTGTGTCAGTAGTGTGTCCCTGTGTCTGTCTGAGTGTGTGTGTGGCCATGTTTGTATGTGCGCATGTGTATATATGTGTCTCTGTGTCTCTGTGTGGCTGTGTGGGGAGATGACCCTGGCTTCTGACAGGCACAAATACTCCATGTCAGTCCCGGGTTCTGGTTCTGTCTATACAGCTCGCTGGCTGCGGGACCCCTCACCAAGTCACCTAATTCCTTGAGTCTTCTCCCCTCCCCTGTGAACTGGGGAGAGTGGTCCTCCCATCAGCTAAGTTGTGGTGAGGACTGACGGACTGATGTCTCATGAGCATTGTTCCAGATACAAACTGACAGGAGGTTATGTTATTAAGGCCTTTCTCTTCTTCTTCTTCCTCATACCACTTACATTCACCTATGTAACCATTCGTTATTGGCCCATCATGTGCCAGGTGCTCCAGTTTCAGGCACGAAATACCCTTTCTCAAATGTTACAGAAAAGGAACAGAAACCAGACTCAAATAGTCCAGTTTCCGGTTCTTATTTATTCATTCGTTCGTTGTCTATTGTGTCCCTTTCTAGCTGTATGAGCTCAGGCCAGTCATCTTCCTCACTAAGTCGCCACTTCTGCATCTGTAAACAGGACCTGGAAAGGATGCCTGCCTACCTTGTTTAAGCACTGGAAGGATCGATTGAAAACAACAGTGAAGGAAAGGGCTTTTTCATAAATACGGCACAAATAGTAGCTATTACTCATGTGAGGAGGTGCACCTCCATTTAGGGGACAAAGCGGTACAACTCAGCTGGAGGAAATCTCAGGCTATAAACGATAAACACAGCGGCAGTTTACAGGTGCCCAGCTGAACCACAGCTTCCATCTCGCAGTTATTCACTATGAGGACCTCACGCTAGCAGGCTCTCCCTGACTCCGTGCCCACCCTGGCCCAGGTGGCTCTGCTTTCCCTGGGCCTCTATGTTCTTCCTTCCTTGAGACAGTCTTCTCTTGGGTTGCTCCCAGTTCTCAGAGCTTTCTAATTAATTAGCCTCCGGCCCACTTACACTCTGGAGAGCATCAGTGGCCTCTGCCACCGGGATGCAGCCACTCCTCTTCTCCAGGTTCACATTTCCAAACAGCCATCCGAGCTCGCATCTGTCCCACTCAGGGGTAACCAACAACACATCCCCTGAGACAGAAACTTCTCAAGAACCTCGGTCACTCATGCTTACCTTCCAAAATGTTTTTGGTTTACCAGTTGCTCCAGCCTGGAATACTCCTTCCTACCTTCCTCCATAGGCCATAGACACACACCAAAGTCTGGCAAAGAGGAAGCAGTTCAGGGTGTACCCCAGCTCTCCCTCAAGTAGCGGTGCATCTTGGTAAGTTGCTTCACCTCTATTCCTTCATCTGTCATGTGGGGAGAAAACCAGTGCATACCTCATAGAGTGTTCATGAGAATTCAATTAGCTTGTGTACAGTGCTTAGAATAGTGCCTGGTACATAGTATGTGCTCAAGAAATGTTAGCTTACCACTCCATTTTGCAAGAGTCAAGTCAAGAAGCCTGCCCTGGCCAGCAGATCTCTCCTTCTGAGCTATCACTGACACTTATGTGGGTATTGACTTTTTCCTAACTCCATCCATCTCGCAAGCATTCATTGAGTTCCCACCGAGAAAAATAAAACAGGGCACTGGCCCCAAGGTTCTTCAACCCAATGGGGAGGACAAGGTCATCAAAATCCGGGGTGAAGAGTACAGGGAAAGAGAGAGCATGGGATAGCTGGAGAAAACCAGGGGTCAACTGGGTTTGGTCCAAAAGGCTTCCTAGAAGGAGAGCTGACTGATTAGAATCTTCAAAGATGAATAAGTGTGAGGTCAAGAAAGGGAAATGGCACTCTTTCCGACAAAGGGAACAGCGTATACAAAAGCCCAGGAGTAAGGAAAGGTCTGGCCCCTGGAGGAACTGCAGGTAATCCAGGTGGCCTGAGCAGAAAGGGGTGGGGGGAGGGGCTAGAGATGGGCTTGGAGGTAAACAGAGACCAAGATCACAAAAGGCTCTCAATCACAAAAGGCCCTGTTTAAAAGCTAAAACTTCTAAGTGCAACCTAGTATCCGGGATCAGAGTCTGGAACAGAAAAAGGACAATACAGGAAAAAGCTGGTGAAATCTGAATGAAGTCTGTAATTTAGTTAATAATGTTGTCCCAATGCTAACTTCTCGCATTTAACAAACATACTGTGGTTATATGAGATGTTAACATTAGAAGAAGATGAGTAAAGGATATATGGGAACCCTCTGTAATATCTTTACAACTCTCCTATAAATAGAAGATTTCAAAATAAAAAGGTTTTTTTTTTAAAAAAAAAGACTAAAACTTTATCCTGGGAGTAATGGGGGAGCCATTGAATGGTTTATAGCAATGGAATAACCAGGTCAGATTTGCGTGCCTAAAGTGAGAGACAGGAGGGGATAAGTCTGGACCCAGAGAGAGAGTCACTTGTTATCCAGGAGGCTGTGGGTCTGGAGAGAAGTGAGCAGAAGTGAGAACTTATCAGAAGGTAGAGTTTGAGAAATTTGGTTTTGATGGATGAAGAGGTAAAGGGGAGGGCCAAACCAAAGAAGATACTGGAGTTGCTCATTTAAACAATGTGATCGCCAGAATTCTTTGATTGCAAGTAACCAAAACACAATCAAACCATGAGCGAAAAGGGCATGTGTATTACCCATCCACTCACCTCTGCCCTGAAAACCAGCTAAGGGGAAGTCAGAGGTGGTGCTGACTTCAGGAGCAACTAGAACCTGGGCCTCAGGTAGCTTCAGGATGCCCTCTTCCTCTCTGTGTCTTGGTGTCACTCTTGATCCAACTGCAAAGAGCTCAAGTCTCATATCTTTATAGCCTTGGAACTAGCCTGGGAAAGACATTTTCCCCATCAGCTCCACTTAGGAAAATCCCAAGGAAGAGTTCTGATTGGTCAGGCTTGGTCACGTGTCCATCGCTGTACCTGGTGCTTCGGCCTGCGGCCTGGGGAAATACGATTGGCCTAATCTGGATGTTTCCCACCCCCTCAACCAGAAAGGGGAGAATGCTGCTGTGCTGGTCCCATTAGAACTAAAATGGGAGAGGAACGATTATCCCAAGTAAAAGGGTGCTGTTACCTGAAGAACTGGGGAAAGGGAAGTGGAACAGACAGACAAAAGCATGAGATGGTGCTGTCACTTCTGGAGTGAGAGAGACAGGCAGGGAGAAGCAGGTGGAGGAGGTGGGTTTTGTTCTGGATCTGGGGGATTTAAGGTGCCTGGAGGTCATCAAGTGGAGAATCCCCGAAGCTCAGGAGGAGTCCTCTCTGCGAATTCCATTTGGCTTCCCATGAACTTGGAACAACTGTGCTTCCTTTCCCCAAAATCCCAAGGGCTTCTGGGTCCAAATGCTTTTAGCATTGATTGGCCCTCCCCGGCCCTCCTAGACACACTGACTCATCCCTGCCCACTCACAGCAGAGCTGCACACCTCATGCTGCTCCGATCCTCCCCAGAGGAGGGGATGGGAGAAGAGGGCTGGGCTGCCCGTGGAGAGGAGAGTTTGTCCTCCTCCTCACCTCTGACCTGGCCCGGATGGAATGCCCCCTCAGGCCTTTCTCACACTCCCTGCCTCTCTCCCCACCGGTTAAGATCAGGAACCTCTGTCCTTTGTAGAGGGAATAGGGGGCAGGACAAGGGTGGGGGAGATGGTCAGAGCTTGTGGAGATGAGGACTAGGGAGGAGAGAGGTTAGTTAGTTGCGGGGACGGTGTACAAGTCAGCATAAATCGTTCCCTCAGAAATATTTCCCACCTTGGGGAAGCAAAAGATTATGGGTTCTACGGTCAGACGACCAGCTTTAAAAAGCTCACTCTGACACTGACCAACCATGTGACCATGGGCAAGTTACTAAAACTCCCTCCATCTTACCCTCCTCATCTGAAATATGGTGATAATTATCCAACCTCATGGAGTCTTTGGGAAATTTTAGTTTCATTTACTCAATTAGTCAATATATCTGCTACACTTAGCACAGTGCTGGGAACAAAATTAGCACTGGGTAAAGGATAATTGCTTGTAGCTCATCCGGTTTGGCTTCATTTGTGCAACTCTCTTGGGTTTTGAAAGGATAGATGAATGGTTGCATGGATACATGGATGGAGAGATAAATGCATGGATGATGGACAGACAGATGATTATACAAATGGATGATTGTAGAGATGGATGGATGGATGGACAGATATTTGCTTGTTGGATGGATGGATAGATGGGTGGATGAGATACTAAAATGTGTGATACACATTTCTGCCCTCACAGTTCAGTGGGAAACAAAGACACAGGAACAGATTATTACAACAGAGAGAGGCAGAAAATCCAGCTAGGGGAGGGCAGGTGGGGAGGGACACCCAGAAGTTAGCCTGTCAAAAGAAGAGGAGAGAATAATGGGGGTAGTTTCTGCCCTCAAGAAACTCACAATCTAATTAAATAATTTGCCCCTTCAGAGTCTTTTTCAAACTGAGCCAGGTATAAATAAATCTGTAAACAGAACAGTTAAATAAACAAGGTGTTCTTTAAAAGGCAGCGAGCTCAGATGTATAATAACTCGCGATTCAAAACATCATTTTCTCCTTGGAACAACCTCAGAGTTAATTCTCCAAATTTGCCAGAACACACACATTTCTTTGTCTCTGCTCCTCAGCCTCACCTCCTCCCAGGGCCGCGTGCACTACCGTGACAGGAAAATAAACACACGAAGTCATCCCCACCGTGCCTGCCCGCGGCTGTGTTACAAGGCGAAACGGGCCCGATCAGCAGTTAGAGCTCTGCCCCCCTCCCCAAAACAGGGGCCAATGTCCACAGGCTTGTGTGGTGTGTGCCTTCCCATTCACGGTTTAGGTTTTAAGGCTTAAAAGGGAAATAATTCATGGCATGAAATTCGAAAAATACCCAAC
The DNA here is from genome assembly GCF_036321535.1 of Camelus dromedarius. Classification (NCBI taxonomy): domain Eukaryota; kingdom Metazoa; phylum Chordata; class Mammalia; order Artiodactyla; family Camelidae; genus Camelus; species Camelus dromedarius. The sequence continues at coordinate 57,240,244 of NC_087449.1, read as the reverse complement.
TAAGTGTAACTGAGTAAACTCAGACATGCCCTTGGCCCCGGCTCTGCCGCTGGTCACTGTGTAACCTAGGGGAGAGGGGGGCCCTCGGGTCCCCATCTGTCAAAAAAAAAGGATCTGATGGAGTGATTTCTAAGCTCCCAGGTCTCATACTGAGCAATGTTTTTTTTTTTTATGTGTAGGTTACAAAGGATGTGATTTCAAGAATTTTTAAAAGATCAAATGGCTTGAGGCAAGTGACTGCCCCACTCTGAGTCTCTGTTTATCATCTGACACAGGAAGGCCGTCACGCAGCCTCACAGCAGTGCTGTGAGCCTCAAATGCGACCTCCTCTGCGAAGGTGTTAAACTCTAATGCCCCACACCAGTGAGCAAGAACATGGCTTTCCAGGCCTTCAGGACTGAGGGGGACAGACACAGAAGTCACAGGCATCCACGTGAAGGTACTTTGCATCACACCAGCTCTGAAGGGCCCTTAGGGTCCCCTGCCCATTTTAGGGTGGGGAACCGAGACCCAGAGAAGTACAGGGACCCCAAATGAGTCGAGGGATTCCTGAGACTACAGCCAGTCTCCCTACAACCAAGATACTGCTCATCACATGTCCAGGCCCAGCCAGAGCCTCGGTCCTCCGGGGTCTCCCAACTCGGGGTAAGGCAAGATCAGATTCCACATCTCTCCTCCCAGCAGCTCCCCCAGCGGCACGAACCACATGTGAGGTGGCGCAGGCGAAGACACCCACCCTGGTGGTGGTAACAATGGTGTTACATCGGCAGCTGGGGAGTGGGTGGCCGAGAGAGGTGTTGTTTCCCACTGTGCAAAGCAGGCGTGCAGGGGAGGCTCATGAAGGCTGCTGCTGCTGCTGCTGCCACTATCAGGGCTGCGGGCAAGATGAGGACCAGGCGAGGAGATGGGGGTTTAGAGTAAGTGGCAATGGTCCAGAGCCATCCCCCTAGGAACTCGAGGCAGGAAGGGGTGTTAACTACTTACGGCCCTTTGCCGCCTGCCTGTGATGGGCCAGGCTCCTGAGGCTGGTTAGAAGCTGTACTGTGGAGTCAAGTAGCTTGTGTTCAAGTCCTTGTTCTGCTACTTACTACTTATGCAGCTGCAAGCAGAGATTTCATCTCTCTACTCTAGTTTCCTTGTGTACAAAAATGGTTTAATCATGGTGTCTCTTGCAAAGGGCTGTTGGGAGGATGATATAAGACAGTGCAGCAAAGGGCTATCCTACACCAGACTCCCGAGAAACAGCCTCTAAGATGAAGACTTGGATGCAGGAGGTTTGTCAGGGGAGCCCTCGGGAAAGCACCTGTGACGGGGTGCAGGAAGCAGGATTCGGCAAATGGAGGAGCTGACCTGTTCCGCAGTTGCCACAATCTGGAATGCTGGGGCAGGGATGGCCCTCAAGTTCTCCCGCGCTGAGCCCAGGGAGCTGCGCCGTAGGGACAATTGTGACCTTGACTTGGACTGAGGGCAATTCCAAAGAGGCACTCAGCAGTGAGCTTTCAACTGACAACACTCTTGGAAATGGAGGGGGGATAAGTGCCTTGGTCCTGAATGGAGGACTTCAACAGTGCACTGCACCAATCACTAAAAAGGTTTTAGGACTCAATAAACATTAGCCATCAATATCACCACCACTGTCAGTATCATTACCACCATCATCATCTTGTTTAACACTCAAAACCACCCTGGGAAGTGGATGTTAGTAATATCATTTTACAAATAAGGAAAGTGAGGCTCAGAGAGGTTAACTGACTTACCCAAGGAAGCACAGCTTGCGCATGACAGAGCCAATATTGGGAAACCAGACCTGGCTGTGCTTATTCCAGTGCTCATGCCTCTTACTCCAAGATGAAGTCTGTCCCAATCACCCTTCCTTCCAGAGCTGGAGGGATGGCCACCCACCGACTCCACAAACGGGAGTTCACTCCCACCAGGACAGCCAGATCCAGTACCGAGAGACTCCATAATGGAGCCAAAGCCTGTCTTTCTAAAGCCTTAACTCACTGAAGCATTAGATCCACACTAAAGAAGTCTGGTTCCCCCTCACCCATGTATCAACCATAACTGTCCACGTCCAGGGTGAGAGAAGGGACCCCCAGGGAGTGGGGCCTTAAAGAGCCAAGAGTTATAAATCCACCCCCATGTCTTCTCATGTGAAATGCTCTTGGCCAGATGCCTTCCTGGAGAGGTGCTGCTCACAGCCACCCTCCCCCATGGCCCCCAAGGCCCCGGGATGAAATCTGAACCCCTCCCTGCCCCACCCTGGGCCCCATTCCCATCACACCACTTGTTTCAGCCACCTCCATATACCCTGCACCTCTGCATAGCCCCTTCCCCCTTCCTGGCACTCCCCTTACCCACCTCCTCTCCTGACTTCCCCCGATTCACTCCTTGGGTCCCAGCTTAGATGTCAACTTCCCCAGGAAGCCTAGGACCCTCAAAGCCCAGGTCAGGGGACTTTCTTCAGTGTCTCCAGTGCCTTATACTCATCCCACCCCCACAACATTGAGAGCCTTGTGAGGTCAGGGCCAGCGTCTTGTTCACTGCGTGCAGCCAGCATCAGGCATGTAGCCTGTGATTAATAAACAGTGAATTAATGAATGAATGAATGGATGATGAAGGAAGGGAGAGTCACTTGGAGAGATTTACCCCAGCCCCTAGAGATGACCTAAAAAAACCATGAACCCTTGCCCCAGAGTCTCAATTCTCCAGTCTCATCCTGGCCCCACCCCTCTGCCCCACATCACTCCCCAGTCTGACATCTAGGGAACTCCCCTGGACTCAACCCTGTGAGAACCAAACTGGCTCCCAGATAGGCATGTTGCAATTGTCCTAAAATCAAAGCCACTAAGGTCCTTAAAAACCTGTCGAAGCCAGATGAGGAAATTGAGACCAGAGAGGGTACATGAATTCCTCAAGATCACACAGCAAGCTAGCAGCCCAGCCTGACTGGCTGATCCAATCAGCCATCCCTCCCCGGACCCCAGGAAATCCAACTGGTGCTTTTTCATAGTCGCAGAACAGCAGCCTGTTGGCCACTTTCTCTGGAGGCAGCAGGAGGAGAACCTCTCTTCTCCCTGTCCCTGGCAGTTCTCCAGGGCCCGGAGATCCCCCTGCCTCCCCTCTTCCCCACTCCCCTTCTCCTCCCTCCCTGCCTCGCCTTGCTCCTCTGGCCGCCAAGCTCTGCAGGGGTGGGGAGCGTGGGAGGTTGGCACCAGGGAGGCTGCAGGTTGGAAATAAAATCTAATCAAACTCAGAATCATTCCATCTCTCCCTCTGCTCCGAGGACAGCGTTTTTGCCGGGTATTACTCATATGTTCGGAGAGAACTCTTTTGAGGCTTCTCAGAGCCCGAGGGGAACTTGCAGGGTTGGGAGGATAAAAAATCTTTTCTTTTTCCCCCCAGGCTGGTTCTTGCTTTTATTATCTTCTCTCTCTGCCTCTCATTAAGGCAGGACTTTGAGGTGATAGATTTCATCTGGCCCGTCTGTCCCCATCTTAAAGGCACAGGACACTTGTGGGTGCCGACAACAGACTGGAGCCCAAAGGCAGAGAACTGTCAAGGTGGGGGGGTGAGCTGGGGGTGGGGCGAAACTGCATGTTGGAAGGAATTGGGGGGGATGGATTCATATAGCCATTGAGGGCAGGGGCCACTAGCAAGGAAGCCACTAGGAAAAGGACAGCCTTTCTCAGAAGCCTGGACCAAAGGATAGTAACTGTTACTCTTGAGGACCTTCATACCACTCTGTCCGTGATCGCCAACCCACTTCGATCGTACCTCTGTCCACAAATCGGACCCAGAATTTCACCACCTCTCTCTCTTCTCACAGCTAGCACCCCAGTTCTGGCTGTCATCGTCTCCTCTTTAGACCACTGTAGTACACCCCCATCCAAGACCCGCACTGCCAGTCTTTCCCACCCCGCTACAGCCCCTCCTCCGTCAGTAGCCAGCATGAGTAAGCATTCAAAAGCTTAAGTCATGCTACACACTGCCCTCCTTCAACCTCTTCCCACTGAGACCAGCATCAAATCCAACCATAGCCTCCCAGGCTCTACCCCTAGGCTAAACCCCAGAGGCAGAGGAGCAGCCCACCCAGACAGCCCCACGCATTCCCGCGTCTGAATAAGGCCTGACCCCTATAACAAAGCCTGATTCTGTACCATTCTAAGGATGCTGCTTCTCTGATTAAAGCCTGATGGATATTATCTCCATGCTAGCCCTTCATCAGCCCTGAAAGCTAGTGAGTTACAATTGCTCATTGTTGTTCTCACCACCCAAGGAAGATCCTTGAAGGCTAGAATCCTGTCCATCTTCTCACAGCTGAACCCCCAGCACATGGAGCAGAATCCTGCACATAACAGGTGCTTAGTAGTTACTGAGGGATGGACTAGCTGCCATAAGCTGGCAGGACTTGGTGAAGAAGACGAAGGTACCACAGACATAAAAAGATGACCGGCCAACACCGTACACACTAAGTATATGCATCGAACCAAGGAGACCCTTCCCTCTGCCTCTAACTGCATCCTATCCAAAGCTGTCCTCCACCCCAAGAGCACCCCCTCCCTCTCACTGCCCACCTCCTCCAAAGAATGGCCAAGGCTCCTCCCCTCCCCTCCCCCACCTCTTCTAGGTCCCAACTTTCTGTGTTCCAGTTCCTGCCTCATGGTCACAGAGGTGCCCGGGTACCATCAGACCCTGGAGCTCCTCTGACACTGTTCACCCTATGCTTTCCTCAGCTCTCATCCCAACTCTCAGAATAGGCCTCCTCTGGCCTCCCAAATCTTTCAACGGACCATTCCCAGGATTCTCTCCTTCGTCCCCTCCTCTATTCTCTTCTTCACCCCACTTCCCTCTGTACACCCCCGAGCCCCTAGCCCCCAGTTCAGTAACACCCACCCCCATCATTTGACCCATTGCCTCCTAGACCATAATCTCAAATTTCTGTCTCCCAGTTGCAACAACTCTCCCAATCCCATTTCCAATGGTCTGTGAGACTTGTGACTTTTAAAATTGAAATATAGTCAATTTACAATGTTGTGTTAATTTTTGGTGTACAGCATAGTGGTTCCATTTTACATATAAATACTCCTTTTCATATTCTTTTGCATTATAGGCTATTACAGTGTATTGAATATAGTTCCATTTTGACACAGTATTTGAACCCAGAAGCAGCAGGTTGATATGTTCAAGTGTAAGTTCATGTTTTTACCATCAAGTATCATTCCCAACCCACATCACTGACCCTATTGAGTCCTGTGACTAGACCATTGGGAAGGGGAGGAGAAGGCGTAAAATCACTCATCAGATGCATCCAAGCCAGCACCATCCCTGCCTCACGCGCGGGGCTCAGCACACGGTAGGACTCGGTACACATGTGCAGAATAAATGCGTGGATGGATCAGCACGTTGGGCATGACGCCTCTCTGAGGGGTCACACTACAGGAGGGCTATCTTTTTTGCTGATTCAAAACCGAAGGGAAAAGAAGTAACTAGTTTTCCTGAGTGTCTCCCATGTGTGCAGGAGGTATACGTGTTACTACACTTTAGTTTCTTTTCCTCTGTTAAAAACAAACAAACAAACAAACAAAAAACAAGGAAGGAGGTTGGAGGGCTTTGTGGGAGGCCAAAGCACTTCTTCAGGCAAGGAACACAGAGATGTTGGGGTGGATGACATAAATCCCCAAGGGAGAAAGTAAGGGAAGGCACCCAGAGATGATGACTGAGGCCCCGAGGACACTGAGTGGGTGAAATCTTCACCCTCGGCTTATAAAACTTCCTGCAAGGCCTTGTGTAATCAGATCAAGGGGAGGACAATCAGATACCAGCAAGTCTTAGGCCACTCCCTCGGACACCACGCCCAGGGTGCAGCCTCTGAGACCCTGGCCCACTCCAAATGCTCCCAGAATCTCCAGCCCCTCTGCAGGGTGACATGTCCGGGGCACTTAAAGCTCCGGGAATGACTGTCACACTAACATGATGCTTGATTGTTTACAACCACCCCATCATCCAGGGAGGTATTATGTCTCCATTTAAAAGATAAGGAAACCGGGGCTCAGAGATGTTAAACGACTTATCCAAAAGCTACCAAGAGGTTTTGTGAGATTTGAACCCAGGTCTGTCTGACCGGGATCTCCCTCTCCCCACTCCAACACACTGTCTTTTGAAGAAAGCTGAAGTCGAGACCCAGTGGAAATTCACAACAAAGGCCCACACAAGATGTTCAGTAATGGAGTCAATACTTCCATCCGGTGCTCAACATACTTGATAATGACACACAACTGGTGCTGAATAACGCACAGTGTTCACAATCGGTGTCCCATAGTGCACGGCGGATGCCCTTCCAAGATCTCGATGGTGATGACAAATGTTTCCGGGGTGGGGGACATGTTAACACCCACTGGCCCATTTACACAAGCTGGTTTATCAACCTAAGTAGTTGTCATCTAGCAAAAATCAGGGCTCTGGGGACAGGTACGTTTGACAGGTGGTGGGGAGGGATGGAGGAGTGAGGGGAGAGTGGAGAACAGGGCCAGAAAAGGCAGCAGAGTAGAAAACAGGGGCCAGGGGAAGGGTCAGGGTGCCAGGGATGAGAAGACATGCCAGGGACCAGGCCGAGGTTTACAGGCCAGCTTTGCCAATGTTGACTGAGGACCTACCAATGGTCAAAGGGATCCCGGCAGTGATGATGATTGCAATAGTGGTGCCCAACTTACAGGCTCCCCTGAGGCTCCAGTTGGGTGTCAGATTCCTCCTCTCTGTACTCACAGAACTTTGATCTTGCCCTGTCACCTCAGTGTCTGGTCATCTCTCTGCCTCCAGGAAGAGATTTAAAACTAGGCACTCTGCCCCTAGGATCTAAGTATTTATCGACCATTATATTACTTCACAATGGCTGGCTGGCTGGATAGATGGATGGGTGGATGGATGCATGGATGGATGATGAATGGAGAGATGGATGGTTGGATTGATGGATAGATAGACGAAAAACAGGGAGATAGGGAGGTGAGAGCTCGTAAGATGTTGCAATGATGGTTATCACGGTCATCTTGGTCACTTAAACCCTTATCCTAAGGAGGAGCAGGAAAAAATTTAATCAACGTCTAGTATAGACCCTCAAGGTCAGGAACCACCATCCCCAAAGCCTAGAAATCATGCAGTTCTTAGTAGAAGAACCTAGAAGAATCTATGGGCCTTTCCTCCTTACAGATGAAGACCATCCTTTTGCACCCCTTCTCCTTACCAAGATACATCAACGCCCAGGAGAGAGTCACACACATCGGCCAGACCTAACCAAATTCCCATTGATTTTGACAAGGAATAATTCTTGAACACCTACTGTGTGCTCAGCTCAGTCATTTGCTGACCAGCTGGCCAGCTGGCTGGCTTCCCCTGGCAGGCTGCCGGCCTGGCCAGCCGACCGCCGGAGCCCGGATCAGCTTACACAGCAGTTGGCATTTCCGTGACTGTAAATGTCCTTGTCTCACTGGATAGAGGGAGAGTGTGATGATGACAGGGGTGGTCAGAATGATTTCGTTTCATCTCTGATGCACCCTGCAGGGGGAATTCTCATTGTCATCAGGTGGTGACAGCTGATGGCTGTGGGGATTTAAACAGCTCAGCTATTTGTTCCGATAGGCATCATATAAAATTATTAAACAAGCAGATGAGAGACAAAAGGAGCAGCTTGATCAGTTTGGAGAAAGATTACCCGGGAGCTGCTGACCCAGGCAAAAGAAAAACACTGACACGTGTGTGTTCTCCGGGAGTCCCAGATGTTAGTTATAGATGTGACTCCCTGGGGTCAACCCTCTTGAGGCCAAAAGGAAAGGATTCCTGAGTCTGTCTCCCCACTACTGTGGTTTGGGGGAAGTAGTTATCCTCTCATGATAATAAAAGTAATATATCCCCGTTGTAAAATATTTAGAGAATTCAAGGAAGTGGAAAAAAAGAAAAAATCATCCAGTAACCCTCATCCCCCACCAAAACACCATTGAACTTTTCTTCCATCATTTTACTTTTTCATATATATTTTCCATAGCTGAGATGACAATAATTAATAACAATAACTAAGTGGGGAGGATATAGCTCAAATGGTAGAGCACATGCTTAGCATGCACCAGATCCTGGGTTCAATCCCCAGCACCTCCTCTAAAAATAAATAAACCTAGTTACCTCCCCCTGCTGCCAAAATAAAGTGATTATATAATAAATGAATAAAATTTTAAAAAAATAATAATAACTAAATCTTTACACTTAATATATGCTAGACATTGTATTATGTGCTTTACCCCTATTAACTCATTTGGTCCTCCCAAGAGCTCTATGAGGTAGGACTACTATTATGGCTGTTTTACAGGTGAGGAAACTGAGGCACAGAGAGCTTAGCTTGCATGAGTTTGCAGCCACGAAGGGGCAGAGATGGGATTCAGACCATTCCTCAACACCGTTCTCCTATCAGAGGTTCAATTTATAGTCTCCTTTTTGCCTTGAGCATTATAACTTATATGTTTTCCCATGTCAATGCACGAACTCCATTAACATTATTTTTAATGGTCGCTAAATGCACCAAGTGGACAGACTACCGTTTACTTAGCCATTCCCCTTTTTGGGTTATCTTTTTCCCGAATTCTCAGCATTCTATACCGTCCCCAGCACAGTGGTGAACGAGCCTTCTCAGAAGAATGCTACTGCCTCCCACCCTTTCCCTTCCAGAGAATAAGTTTACACCCACCCACCCCAGCACCACCACACAAAGCTGGCTCCAGCTCCTCACAGGGACTTGAAAGCAACAACTCCTAGCCCCCAACTCTCCACTCCCTCCCCCGAGGTGGAAAGCCTGGAATCAGAACACTGAGCCAAAAATATTACACCCTGGACCAAATATATTACATCTCCAGGCTTGCCTGGGGCAGGACAGTGTGGGCAGCGCACCTGTCCCACCAGCCACCTGGGCAGCACACCTAATCTCTTCCAGCCTCGTTTTCCCCCTTGCAAAACGGAAATACCAATGCGAAACCTGCCTACCTCAAATGACAAGTTCCCTGTGAAGCTCTGATGACATAGTTGCCATAAAAAGGCTTTTGAAACTGGAAAAGAGCTCTCCATATGCAAGAGGTTGTTATTATTGTAACATTAATTCGACAATGTTCCCTGAGGAACTGCTACGTGCCAGGCATTTGCGTGAAGCCCTGGGGATACAGAGACCAGCAAGAGAGCCCCAGGGCCATCCAAGACAGAAACACAGTCTGATGGGGGAGGACTGACCAGCAGTGACACACACTGGGGTGAGCGCTTAGGGGGAAGTATCGGGGCTGCAGGAGCCTAAGTCAGGGAACTAATTCAGGTGGAGGGGACTCAGGGAAGACTTCCTGGAAGAGGTAACAACTCAGCTGAAACCTGGAGGATGAGTAGGATTTGGCAAGATGAAAAGGGGTGGGAGGCTGTGAGAACAGCATATGCAAAAGTGCAGAGACAGAAAAAGTATGACATTCTGGAGAGAACAGTGTGGCCAGGGTGTAGCAGGTTTGTGGAGAAGTGGAGGGAGAGGAGGCTTGCGGTGTAGACCACACCCCCATCTGCTCCTTTAACTTCCATTGATCCATTAACCATTTGAGGAATGGAGAAGGTGCTGCGCTGCCCACTCCCAGGAAGCCGCATCACCCACTTTACAGCCTGAGGGCAGCCGGCATTGCCGGATAGGACCCAGGGAGAAAGCTGAGTGGGGCTGTTCTTCTTGGAGCAGGACTGGGAAGTGCTTAGTGGCCTCCCCTCAAGCCTCTGCCCACCCTTGGCCCCCTTCCTCAAATATTGGCTCCACTGCAGCCCCCAGGGCTACCCCAAAGCTCACACTTGGTGGCTCCCCAGGAAGCTGAGGGAAAGAACCCACTAGGCTCTGCGTATTCTATCACTGTTACCGCCTTTAACCCTTTCCAGCAATCCTCAGAGGTGTGGATTCATGGTCCCATTTCACAGATGAGTTAATAGGCCCGTTGTGGTCAGTTGTGGAATGAATGTGTGCTTGGGTTCCAGGTGATGTAAACATTAGAGCAGCCTCTGTGCTGTTGCCTTTGGACAAGTTACCACTTCTTTAAGTCGATTTCCCACCTGTCCAGGGGTGCCTCCTCCATGGGCTGGCATGAGGACCAGCTGAGATGCGCACCTCCAGCAAGGAGCACGGAGATGGCACAGGTGCTCAGTGACCGTCCAACACCGCGTCCGACTCTGCCAGTGCCCGGCAGATACTAACCCTCCCAGGCTCGGGACTAGAGTTGGATTAAATTTGAAATCTCTCCATGTTCACCCAGGAAGTGGACAAATCCAATCCCAGGCGCTAGACACATTCTCACATTGACTGAGTTCCGGGTTTGGTCAGAGTCCAAGATGCCAGTTCTTTCTGGCTCAGCTAGGAGTCCAGGGAGATTCTTGGCCCTCTTGCCCTCTGGGAATCTCAGATGCCCTGCACAAACCTTCCTGCCAGCATCACAGCCAGGTTCCAGAGGCCCAGAGAGACCACCCAGTAGCTCTCCCAAAGCCAGAAAGCAAGGGAGTAAAGGTCCTGCTGTGTGTTTCTAAACAAGACCCTCAACCTTTCTGTGCCCCAGTTTCTTCACCACTGCAGGAGGTGCCTGGGCCCACTGAAGTCCATGGAGGGTTTATGTATTCTCTCCTTAACAAATATTTATTTAGACACTGATCCAGATGCTGGAGAGATAGCAGAAAATAAGACAGACATTGTCCCCGAGAAGCTTCCATCCACTGGTGCCTCTGTTTCCCTGGCTGTTCAATGGAGATTATAATACTGCCGTTACACCAGAAATTGACACAACATTGTAAACTAACTATACTTTAATAAAAATACATATTAAAAAACATAAATAATAGTGCCATTAGTAGTAGCATTACTCCTCACTGGGTTATAAGGATTAGATGAGCTCATATATGTAAGGTGTTTAGGGTGTGGCCAGCACACAGTAGAATGAAAAAGATGACAGCTGTTTCTCAAACATTAGCCAACTTAATCAGCCCACTTTAGGGAGGGAACTGAGTGAAGCATGGAAAGTTAAGTGACTTGCCCAAAATCTCACTTTGGTGAGTGGTAAAGATTCTTAAATACACTCTAAACCAGGATTTCTCAACCCCGGCACATGTGGGGCTGGGTAATTCTGTTCAGCACATCCCTAGATGTCCCCTAGTAGGTGTCCCCTACCCACTAGATGTCAATAGCTCTACCCTCCTCCCCATGTTGTGACAACCACAAAGGTATCCAGATATTGCCAAATGTCCCCTGAAGGACAAAAGTATCACCACCATCTCCCCACTCCATCAGAAGCACTGCTTTAAACTGACCCTTGAGTTCACATTTCAAGGACCCCCCCCCCCAGGATCTGACCCAAAGCCCCCTCCTCCTCCAACCTTGGCACCATCATAAATGCCCAGTTCCCACCTCCCTCCCTGAGGACCTGCCCCTCCTCCAGCAAACCCCAAATGGGCCAGCCTCTGTCCCTCTGCTCAGTCTTCCCTACACCAAGAGCACCCACCCCCACCCCCATCCAAGGCCCAGCTGAAGTCCCACCTGCTCGCTGAATGGGTCTCTCACCGCCCCAGAACTTGTTATTTTGTGCCCAGCCCTCCAGCTCGTATCATAATTAGTCACGAACGTGTCTGTCCTTGCCTGCTCTCTGTCCCCTACCCCCACCAACTCCAGACAGAAGCGATTTGAGAGCAGGAGCTGTGCCTGACTCACCCATGTGGCCCCAGCGCCAGCACAGGGCCAAGTACACAGGGCTGGCTCACTACCCTGGGCACACGGTGCATCACAGATGTGACTGGCACCCAAGACCAGGCTAAGGAGGCCTCACAGCATCCGGCTTAGGAGCCTAAAAGCAGGAGCCAGCCTGCTGGCTTGTTGTTGCCACCTCTGGCTCCTCCCTGATTGTAGACAGATTATTCAAATCCTCTAGACCTCAGCGTCTTCATATGTGGCATGGGAATAACATACAGTGCTCCTGTTTGCAGGGATTGCTGGGGAGTTAAACAAACACTCTGGACTCCTAACCCAGGGCTCTCTGGACACAGGGCGCGGATGCCCAGGTGAGGGCGCGTGGAGGTGGGACGCTCCTGCCCGAAGTTCCCCAGGGGCCGGACAGTTGAACTCCTTGAATAGTGAGGAAGAGGGGCTGCCTCAAACCAGGATGTGAAAAGGCCACGGGGGCAGGGAGGGCGAAGGCAGGCGGGCGGGGAGGCCGCCGCCGGGGAGGCCGCCAGACACAGTAAATAATTCACACAGATGAACTGGAGATAAGTGCGGCTTCGTTGGGGATTGAGTTCAGGTCGGAAGAGGCTCAGACGGTTGCAGGGGACTTGTGGTCTCCCTTGTCTGAGAGGGGAGAATTAATACCGCTCTGTCTGCCTGGAATACGCGGCCACAGGTGCCAGCTCCGGGCCACTCCCTGCTATTGGCGGGAGCTCCCCGGAACTGCCCCGCGGGGCAAGCAGCCTCGGCCGGCCGCCACGCCTAGCCGTCCCCATGGCAACCGGCTGGCCTGGTCCAGGGTTCACCGCCAACCGGATCCTCACTCTCCCCTCCCCCACGGGCGGATGGGCGTTTTAGGCTCAGAACCCTGAGCTCTCCAAGGGACCGGAAGCGGTAGAAAGACGTCTTGTCCGACCCCCTCCTTATATTAGAGCAGCTGAAACCAAGGATTTGGGGATCGGCCTCCTTGGGGTCAATCCCAGCTCCGCGACTTTCTAGATGTGCCACCTGAGGCAGGTGACTTCACTGCTCTGTGCCTCGGTTTCCCGATCTAGAAAATAGGAATAGTAATGATCATAACTACCTCCCAGAGTGTTGTGAAAATTAAATGAATTAAATACAAGGAGTGCCTATAACAAGCACCTTGTAAATATTTTCCATACTGGGAAAAGGAGCCCCAGAAAGCGAAATACCTGTGCACGGCGACAGTCACACAGTGTGCTACTGGCACATTTGGGATTGGAATGCAATCGCCAGTCCTTTCCAGGACACCCACTGTGGATGTTGGCAGCATTCTGTTGAGGATCTCCAAGGGTTTCCTAAACTTCCTGTGAGCCCACCCCTCCCTCCTTCTTGACCTCTTGAAGCTCAGCTGTCATCAAATGGTCACTGACCAGGGAGTGAGGTCTCTGAAGGCTGGAGGAGACCTTGCTTTAGGCAGCACCGTCTCCTCAGTGCCAATACCCAGCAGAATACCCGCACCACCCACGCCTGACAGTTGAGTCCTTGAATGAATATGGATGCAATTCATTATTAGTTAATTTCCTCTACCCAAACACCCTCCCAGGCCAAGCTCTTTAAGCCTTAGCCACAGGCTCTCTGCCTTACTGGACACCCCTTTCCCTGACAACTTTCTGCCATCACTGCCTGACCCCATCCACCCAACCCCCATTGCCACTCTGTTAGGATTTCCCATGGCCCATTTCCCAGGTCCTCCTCCTCCCTTCAGCCCGGCCTCCCTGACCTCCCTTCCCTTCTAGTGACCCTTTGTCCTCAAACAGCTGCTTCTGGGTCGAGAACCTTTCTCTAAGCCCGTGGGTGTGTACTACCCTGGGTTGAGGGCAGACCTTCCAACATGAGGGGTAACAAGCCCAACCAAGTCCTCATCTCGGGGGGGGGGGGGGGGGGAGGGTAGGATGGGGTGGGGGCCCAGTGCCGACAAGGTGGGACTGTGAAAAAAGTGGCTTGGGGCCCCTGGACACAGGCTGTCTGTCCCCAGGGACCACCTCACAATCTCCAGCCCAGCTGCCAGGTTTCCCCGGATACAGCCCGGTCGCCGAGGATTTATTTTTGCATATGGTTTGGGAGAATCTCTGTTGCTGGAATAATGACAATCTTTTTTTTTTCCCCTCCTCCAATAGGCAGATTTTATAAACCAGAGCAGCTGCCTGAAGGTTTCCAAGAGAAAATTCTGCACAGTTTCTAATCAGGGTGACAGTTCCCCCTGCACAGGAAGTTGCTTTTATTAAATTTTTTAATTTTTTTTTTTTTTTTTTTTTTTTTTTTTTTGGTAAGGCTCCATCTATCGGTCATCAGGCAGCACCTTGGACCTTGTGGGCATTTTGTTTTTCCCCGGTTTGCCTGGAACTTGTGATTACATCGAAACCACAGTGGGCTTGCCCAACACAGGGGCAAAGTTAATGGCTGAAACGTGGGTCACTCACCTCGCCGGGGCAGAAAAATCCCAATCAATTCTAGAGATACTCCCCCCTTAAAGGAGGGGGAACACAACTTCCCACCTTCTAAGTGGGCTGTAATGAGGCCCTTCCAAAGAGGACAGTATGGAAGCTTGGCAGTGGAGAAACCTGACAAATGCCAACTCAGCCAGATAATCAAGGTCATTATCAACAGTGATCAGTCATGTCGATAATATGTACTCTTGACATGGTGTGCTGAGAATGACACTTTATTCACCTCCACGGTCTTCCTCCCCAAACCTATAACCCCAGTTGAAGCATGAGAAAAACATCAGACAGACTCTCGATTGAGGGACAGCCTCCAAAATACCTGACTAGTACTCCACCAGAAACAAGGAAAGTCTGAGAAATGATCACAGCCAAGAGGTGCTTCAGGAGACGCGATAACTAAATGCAATGTGGTGTCCTGGATGGAATCCTGGAACAGCAAAAGGACATTAGGTAAAAACTAAGGAAATCCGAGTGAACCATAAGGTTTAGTTAATAGTACTACACCAGTGTTGCATCCTCAGTTTGAAAAGCATACCTTGGAAATGTCAGATGTTAACAATAGGAGAAACTGGGTCGGGGATATATGGCAACTGTGTACTGCCTTCACAAATTCTCTGTAAACATCAAACTATTCTGAAGTTAAAAGTTTATTTTTTTAAACAGTGAGTCACACGTTTGGGTTTCAGGCAGTCCCCAAGACCCAGTTCTCTTTGGTTCTCTCTTTTTGCCAACATGAAGGATCTGAGCTGCTGACTTTGGGGGTATGCAAGCTCCTCGCTCCCAACCTCATTACCATAGCAACCATCATCATTTTCAAGCCCGGGGAGCAACTCCCATTTCTTCACCATTGTCTACCCATTTAGCCTAGCCTCGCCTTGCCCAAAGTAGGTGCTAAGTCGATATTTGTCAAATGAACGAAATTCAAGAAGGACCTGTTGATGGAGGGGGATCCAAGCAGAAAGCCAAGTTCTTTCCTTCCCAGGGCAAGAAGTCAGTACCTGCTAATCTCCATCTAGAGAAGGAAGGTTTCTAGCAATCTGGTTGGAAGCAGGCAGGAGTCTTCTCTCAACTGCCTTTGGAGAGCAAGCGCACTGGTTTACTTAGGATCATATTGATTGAGGGCTTTGCAGAACTGACAGGGATGAGAGACAGGCTGATTCCTCCACTCCACCCCCTATGGTGACACCTCCACTGCCCCTCTGGCCCCTCCGGGCATCAGCTGTGGATTGCCAAAAAAACGGTCTGCAGAGAAGCTTCATGCACCACAAACTGTTTGCTAGGTCTTGAAAGTCCACTGCCTGGCACATAGTAGGCACCTCATGTATGTTCACATGATGACTACCATTTATTAGGCACCAGGCCCTGTGCTTGGGAGGAGAGGGAGTTCCTGTTTAATCCTTTGTGTGGTAGGCATTGCCACCATCCCCATTTTACAAAAAGAGAAACAGAGGCCCAAAGAGCTTGAGAAACTGGCCCCAAGTCACAACTAGAACGTATGTAAGAGAGGCTTCAAATCCAAGTCCTGTTAAGTCCCAAACCCGTGCGCTCCACCTGCCCACCAGCCACCCTGAAGTCTACCCCCTCTGCTGGGCCCCAAGGACCCAGAACCGGCTGCCTGCTGTCCACAGAGGCACCCACACTCACGCCTTCATCTGTGGCCTCCAAACAGCAGCGATTTTCAAGTCTCTTTCTTTTAAAACTTAATTTGTCAATTTCCTCCTTAGAGGTGCTTTTTGAGATTCCTTCAGGCTGTCAGCCTGGACAGGCCACGGAAGCAGCTTCCAGGGTGATGGATGCTTAGGACAAGCATTCAATTAGTGAAGTTTGAATAATGCAGCCCTGGATGCTGATCAGTGCCTAGAGGCTTAGAGACACCCTCCCCTACCTTGGACTTTGCACGGGCTTTTCCATATTTCTTGCTACCTAACCGAATACTTCAAATATATCCTGCACTTGGTATAATTTGATATCTGCCCAGTCCCCAAAGTGCCTTCTCAACAAATGTTTACCCCAATGTTCAAGTATATTTAAAAGATTTATATTCCCTGTTGCTGAATGGAGTGCTCAGGAAAGGCGGATTCTGCCTTCCCGGGCAGAGGACCCTGCCTTGGCTGCTGGGGTGGCCTCCAGCAGGAACATTTTAATACATCACTTATCAAAATGGACCTGAACCTTGGCCAAGGGCTCCCGCACTCCCCCCTTCGCTGACCACATCAAAGCCCTGCCTCCCTCTGACCCCTTATGCAGTTGTCTGTTGGCAGAATAGCTGGAGAGCCCAGGCTCAGAACACTAAGCCAACCAAAGGCTCTTCAAGGCTGGAAGGCAGTGGCTGCAGCTGGGACTGAGCCTGGGTGTGGGGTCAGATGACTCTGTATCCCCATCCTGGAGCCTGGACTCTGGGCTCAAGTTGACTTCACCACTTCCTAGCTGAGTGACCTTATGCAAGTTCCTTAATGCCTCGGAGCCCAGGTTTCTCCTGCACCATCAAGATACTTCACTGGACTGTTGTTGAGTCCGGCATAGAGTAAAAGCTCAAAGAATGTTGCACAGTCCCTTTTGCCCCTCTGGGGTGTCAACTTCCTCAGCTACTGAAGAGAAAGGTGTGGGTTTCAGGGTCGCTGGGCCGATTTTGTGAGGGAGCACAAGGGAAAGCACTTTGTAATGGCACAGTGCTCTGATCAGGTTAAGTGGTAATTACTCCTGGGTGCGCACAGAGAGCTGCCTTCAGAAGGAATCTTTTCCTTTGGCTCCTCCCCTTCTTGGCAAATTGATGCTGCACAGAGGATGGGCCCTGCCCCCAACCTTCTCATGGGGAGAGCACAGGGGAGAGCTGGGCTCCGTGGTGTCTAAAGGTCCATTGGTTCCAAACACTGGGATTCTCTGGGGCCAGGTTTGGGAACAGGGTCACAAGCCTGGGAAAATCAAGCCAGCACCCCCAACCATTCTGCCAGCACACTGGCTGGCCCCCATGATGACTGACAGAGATGCTGCTGGGTCCCCCTGCGGCTCTGGGCCCCCACCTCCTGAGAAGGGGGATGAGACATCACCCCCTTCCCCACAGGCCCTCTGGAGCCCCTTCCCCCACCCCCCAAGCCTGCCTTACCTGATGTCTGAGTCACACTCAGGCTCCTGTCACTGTGAGCTGTGTTGTGACTCCCCGGCTGACAGTTTTACAACAAACACATTAAAAGCACCCGACACTGGGACTCCCAGATGCCAAAGAGCCCAGCAGAAGAAAATTCTCCTGGTCTTTCTTCAGCCAAAATCCTTCTCCCAACTCCTCCTTCCCCAGGGGCCTGCTCCACAGTCATTGAGCATCCTGAGCCCAAAAAGAGGCTTAGATTTTTTATTTTTCATAACGAATCTTTTTGAGCAGTGATTGGAGGAGAGCTGCTGAGAAAGCCTGAGAGGATGGACTCAGGTGGTGGACCCCAGTGAAGCAGGCTCATCCCTCCAGCAAGGACCTATACTTGGGAAGGCAAAGGTGCAGGGGAAAGTTCCTCCCCAGTCCTGCCTTTGAGGACAGGTGGCCCTGGATGAAGGGGTTACCTGGGCATCTGATGCTGAGTGCTACTTTGTGCTAGGTGTCAAGTTCATCTTCCCAGCAACCTTTGAGGCGGGAGCTGCATTATACCCACTTCACAGATTTGGAAACTGAGGCTTAAAGAAGTGAAGGGACTTACTCAAGTCCATAGAGCTAGGAAGTGAAGGAGCTGGGATTTGAATCCAAGTCTACCAGCCTCCAAACATTGCTCTTAACAAGACAGACTCCCTGCTGACATCCTGCCTTCCTTCCCTCCGAACCCCACCAGGGATGGCAGAAACCTCAGGGAAGCAGGCAGAGCCCAACCTGAATCCAAATTGGATGAACTTGCCAATCCAGCTGTTCTTTGCCACCATCTGAACCCAAGCCACAGAGGCCTCCATACCTTTTTGCCTCACAGACCAAAGCTACCATTCCATTCCCTCCTTCCTGTCTGCAACCAGCAGACAAAAAGCAAGTCCCCAAACCAAAGCAGAGAAGAGAGGAGTGAGACACAGGAACAGTTCTTTAATTGTACATTGGAGAAATAGCCCTGTGTGCTGGTTAAAGGTGCAACATACAGAATATCGAATTAAGAAAAGAGGGAACAGGGTAGGAAAAGGAAGAAACCTCTTGAGGTCCAGAGTTGCAAACAAAAAATGGTAAAAGATTTCCTCACGCAAGAGGCATTTTTGCAAATACCATGCAAAACAGGCAGCTGGTGTGCCTTAAGAGAACCCCTATAAATAACAGAAAAAGACACTCCAAGCATTCCTTTACGTGGACTCAGAGCACAGGGAAAAGAGAAAAAACCAAAATGCCTTTTGGCATTTCAAGATATTTGGCACTCTTGTGATTACATTTTTACAGTCCATTAAAGAGAATAAACTGACACGATATTAGAGAAAAAAAACAGGCTGCTCACACAACAGACTGCAGGGAGAGGTTAGAAAAAGCTCAAGCATTTTTTTTTGTTTTGTTTTTTAGTGTTTTTTTTTTCCTGACATATAAAATGTGTCCATTTGCATTAACTTGGGCAAAGAGCTTGCAGCAACAAAGAAACACAAGCTTTACAATTCATTTTAAAATAAAACAAGGATTCTTTCTCTGTATCATTCCTTAGAAAAGTTCTCTTCTTGTTTTAAACACATTCTTGATAACTTCAAAAGATGACCAAAATAAGATGGAACATCTATAGAGATCATTTTCTGATTTTTTTTGTACATCCAAGGATAGCAACATAAAAAAATAAAACTGGACAGCATTTCACATCCAAGTGCACAGAATCATTTTTGCAAGGTTAAATAATGTAAACATTGGGAACAGCCAAATCAGCAAAGAATGCCAACACCTCAAAACACTCGGTGTTGCCGCTTCATTATTTAAGTGGTTCAAAATCCAGATCTATAATTGTGCAATATTCACTGTATATAAAAAGAAATGGATATTAATTTTGACAAATAGCTGCAACTGAGACTTCTTTTTTATTTCTTTATATGTGTGTATATAGTGATTTTTTTTAATTTTTTAAAAATTTTTTAAAATTTTTATTTTTGCAAAGGAGCCCAGAGCCTTCGCCTTCTCACGCCTCATCTGTCCCCCGGCCTGACACGAGATACAGGTTGTTGATTTCATCGTGGGTAGCAAGCTAGTAATAAATTTCAAAGTGCTTTCGCTTTTCATGTTCTTTTTGCCAACAACTGTTATCGCCGTTCTTATGCTCTCCCTTAACTCATTGTCTTTGGGGGAGTTAGACACCAGGAGGTGCCTTGTCTGTCATATTTTTCAGCACGTCATCAATCCTATCATCTTCAATAACAACTGCAAAAAAAGGAGAAAAGGAGAGGTGAGCGCGCTTGGGCCTCGCAGGGGTCTCTCAAGTTTCGCTTTACGCGAGGAGGCGAGGCGGGGGTTGCGGGGAAGGAGAGGGAGGGGGGTCTCCACGCACGCTGACACAGCCCCATACCCTCCTGCTCTGCGAGGGGTCCCTTTGCTGCTTCCCTCTGAACCACTCCCCTACCCCCAGGCTGCGTCCCAGCACCCTTCTGAGAAAAGGAAGCAGAGAGGGAGCAAATCCCGCAGCCCCGGCTGCAGTCAGGGTAAGCACTGGCCTTGACCTCAATCCCCCACCCCCGAGGGCGCATTTATTTAGAAAGAAGGCTCTGGGGCAGGGGAGGGAGGGGAGGAGGAGCCGCGGTCTCCAAGTCTGGGACCCTCGGGGGTGCCTCGAGCACCGCGCGAGTGGCGCGAGCAGCCTGGGCTGGGTGCGGAGGGGCGCTGAGCGAAAGGGGACGCCAGGAGCGGGTCCCACGGTGCGCAGCCCGTCGAGGATTCTGGCCTCGCCTGGGCTGGGGGCTCCCCTCTTGCGCGCCTCCCTCCGCGAGGCCCCCGGGCGGACTCGGCCTCTCCGCACTTGCGGCCGATGCAGAGGTCAGAGCTTCCCTTTGCTGCTCGCCTGGGGCTCGACCGCCTCTTGGCGTCTGCCTCTCACTGTCCCCCGCCTCTCTCACCAACTCTACCTAGCCTCGCCTTCCTCCGTCCCTCCATCAGTCTCTCGGCAAGACGGTCACCTGTCGAGGTCTCTGGACCTCTCTGTGTCTGGGATGTCGGTCGCCCTCATTGTTCCAACTGCTTTTCTGTCCTCCCCAGACTTGCGTCCCCGTCTCGCTATCTCTCCGGCTCTGGCTCCCTCTCCGGAGCTTTGTCTCGGTCTCTGCCCACCTGGGTCTCCCCGCCACCTCCCCCCGCCGTCCCCCTCCCTATCTCTGCGTCTCAGTCTCTCCCGGCAGCTGTCGATCTCCCTCATTGTCCCTGCGCCTCTGGAGCTCCTCTCGGAGCCTCTCCGTGTCCCAGTCTCTCCGGGGCTTTTCCAGGTCTAGCGCCTAGCGCCCAGGCTCGACAACAACCGCCCCCCTCCCAACCCCAAGTAACAATGAAAAGCCCGTGCGACCCGAAGGCCCCTAGCCTTCCCTGCAAGAACGGGTCCTCTCCCCCGCAGTTCCCCACGTCGGCCCCTGGGGAGCCCTGGGACCCCTCCCCCGGGCTGTAGATCGAGTGCAGCTGCAACTACACTGCGTAAAAGGGGGAGGGGAGTATTTAGAAATGAAAAGGCAAACTTCGGCATAGGAGGGGACCAGGGTATAACCTTTCAGCCCCCGCTGCAGCGAGATGCCGCCACGCCCCCTGGGTGACCCCAAGGAGGATCCGGCTGAGGGGGAGGGGTTTCTGAGACCAGCCAGAGCTGGACCCGCAGTGCGGGATCCCCTCAATTCTGTGCGATGAGATTTTAGTGGTTAGGAACCGGCTCCCCGGTGCGGGAGATCCCCGCAAACCTCCGTCAGGCCTAGGTGCCCGAGAATCCGGTGTCGGGGGAAGGGGCCGCGAACTCACCCCGCTTGCTTCGGCCGATCTGGCCCAGCTTGGGCGGCCGCTTATTCTGCCCGGAGCCGAAGAAGTTGTTGGTGTCCTGCAGGCGGCAGGAGAAGATCTGGCCCACGTCGCCGCCGTCGCCGTAGGGGCTCAGCTTCTCGTCGCCGTAGGGCAGCACCTCCGACATGGTCGCGTCCGGGGGCTCCGCGGCGGCACCTCCTCCGCCCGCGTCCCCGCCCGCGGCGGACAGGGTCAGCGGCGCTGGGGCCGGGGGCGGCCGGCCGGGGACGGCCCGCGGGCTGCGGCGGCTGTGGCGCCGGCGAGAGGCCGGGGGCGCCGCTGGGGCAGGAGCGCGCAGCCCGCCCGAGCGACCCCGCGAGCGCCCGCGGCTGCGCTGCGCTGCGCTCCGGCTGGGCGCGCGAGTGGCTGTTGCTCCGGCAGAGGCGGGCAAGACTCACATCCTCGGCGCGCTCGGGCGCTTGGCTGGGGCCGAGCCGGGCGGGGCTACGAGCCGAAGGAGGAGGCTGTCCCAGTGAGCCCCGAGGGCGCGGGGCCGAGGAGGGCGCACCCCGGGGAGCCCGGCGGGCTGGTCCTGCGGCGAGTGCGGGCGGCAGCGGTGCTGGTTCGGGGAGGCTGACTGGGGAGCTGCGAGCGGCGGGGCTGCGAGGGGCGGGGGGGAGGGGAGCGAGGGAGGAGGGAGGGCACGGGGCGGGGTGGGGGGGGAGAGGATACCCGGAGGGAGGGAGGGAGGAGGGAGAGAGAAACCGAGAGGGAGACGGGGAGAGAAGCAGAGAGAGAATGGGAGGCAGGGAAATCAAGAGAAAGAGACAGAAAAGAGAGGGACAGAGGAAGAGGAGAGGGAGAAGAAAGGAGAGGGAGAAGAAAGGGCAGGGGGAGCGACTAGATCAGGATTGGAGAGGAAGAGGGGAGAGAGGAGAAGGAAAGGGGAAGGGAGGGAGAAAAGAGGGTCGGAGAGGGAAGGAGAGAAAGGGAGGAGAAGGAGGCTAGGACCGAGAGCCAGCCACCCAGCGAGCTGCGAGCGAGAAATGCCGGCCGCGGCGCGGAGGCGAGGCCCGGTGGGGGAGGGCAGGAGGAGGGCGGGGAGGAGGGGACCCGGGCCGCGGGGAGAGATCCCTGGAAGCCGAGCGACGTCACGGGGCCGGGCCGGCCGGCCCGGGCCGCGGCTCGCTTCCTGCCCCCGCCCCCAGCACCCGCGTCCCGCCCGCGCGGAGGGGCCCCCGGTGAGCCCCGCCCCGGCCCGGCGGCCTCCGGGCGCCTCCTCCCCCCGCGCCCCCTCCCGCGGGGTGTTTATCCCTGCCGGAGCCGGTACGCGGCGGTTCCGCACGGGACCCTCCACGGGCTCTGACTCCCGTGGGGAGCGGGGGTGGGGATTGGGGGTTCCAGGAGCGGGAGTAGGGAGCGGACCGACGACGCACACGCACGGAAGGACAGATGACTGCTGGTCTCCCTGGAGGCCAGATGCTGGGGCAAAAGTCGGAGGGCACCTGGTGCCCTTAGGACACGATCTCCCCGGCCTAACGCCAACTGGGGATCCGCTTGCCACACCCCCCGCACTTGCGCCCCACTTCAGACTCTCAGGGCCCTGCCCCTTGGGCCTCACGCTCTCCCTCCCCCACTCGGTTTGCCCTGGAAGGCCTTGCTCCCTGCCGGCTCTCGACTCCGGCTCCCGCGGGGCCAGGCAGTGCAGGCGGATGGCGGGGAGGCGGGCAGCCCCGCCTCCTGGAGGAGAGGGGAGCGCCCTATTACGCCGGGCTCGCCCGGGATGCCCGACTCTTGGCGTCCACCGGGGACGTCCCGGGCCTGCAGCCCTCTGCCCTCGGGGACCTCCCTTCCAGCAACAGTCATAAGCCCTGGGGAGAGACTGCAGCTTCTGAGCCGAGGAGCGGGCTCCTAAACCCGGGAGGGAGGCTGGGGCAGCCCCAGAGGCCTGGGAGGCGCATCTGCCGAGCAGATGGTAACTCCAAGGGGGCAAGGTGCGCGAGGAGGTCTCGTTATCCTCGCTGAGAGCCAACAGCACCTGCTGTCTCCCTGGAGACCGCCTTCGCGCAGCAGTGCCACCTTGACCACCAAAGGGGTAGCCATCCCAAGGTCATGCAACTTGCTGAAGGCAGACAAGGAAACACATCTTGGTTCCCTGGTGAGTCTCATCTGGCTCAACCAACTGCCCTGCAAGAGGTCCCACCAATAGCTAAAGAGTGTCCTCAGGTCTACTCTCCCCTTAAATCTAGAACTCGGTGGGTGGTAAGCTATGGGGAAGGAGGGTATGTTTTTTAGTGACAAGACATATGGTAGAGGGGCTGTCTGGGAGGAGCCAGCCCAGCCTCCCCTCCCCCCAAACTGTGTAGTGGGGACATCTGGCCTCCAGAGGTCAGACACCTTGGGGAGAGGGATGGAAGAGGGCTGAGAAATGGGGATAGAGGCAATGTAGCGGATGGAATAGGCATGACCTGTAGATTCAGGCCTATGTTTGAATCCCACCCAGTGTCATTTGCTAGCTGTGTGCCTTTGGGCAAGTCACATCCCCTCTCTGAACTTCCTTTATCTCAGCTGTAAAATGGGCTATGTAGCTAGCCAGCTGCCTGTGTGCCTCGCAGGGCTGTGTTATGAAAACAAAATGACATCAGGCTCCCAGTGCCTGGCTGAGCGTGGATGTGCATTAAACATTTGAGAAATGACTTAATGAGGGAGAAAGAACAGTAGCACTTCACTCAGTCCCATTCCAGAGCCTGCAGAGCTGAGAGGAGCCTTAGAGATGACCCAGTGCCACCACCTCATTTACGAATGAGGAAACTGAAGCCCAGAGAGGGTCAGGGGCTTGCCCCAAATCCCACAGCTTGTCAGTGTCAGAAGCAGCAGGTCTCTGGCCTCCTTTGCTCCACTCCACAAGCCACCTATCTCCATTCATTAAGGCTTTACTGAGTGTCTGCTTTGAGGTTAGCACCAGGCCAAGTGCTGGAAGAGAAAACAAAAGCGTAGTAAGCAGAATGATAAAGTTACAAGAAGCTCTTCCATTTGTATCAGGCTTTCTATTTCCCTCCCCCTAAAGCATTTTCACATCCATTTTTCACCTTGCTTTTCAAAACAAATGCCTTTTGAGGTGGAAAGAGGAGACAGTGCATCCCTGTTTAACTGATGTTAGCAGAAAGAGGGTAAGTGACTTGCCAAGGTCACAGGCTAGTGATGGAGCCAAGAGAAGCCACTTTTCCCAGCTGTGATTCAAGGTCCCTATAGGGGACACCATGCACGCAGTGGTGACAGCATGCAGGGCTGGGACCACTTCACTCATCTCATACTTGCCCGGCTCCTTCCTTACTGCTGAATAACAAAGCAATTTACACATTGAGCAGCTACCACAGTCCCACTTGTGCAGAAGGTAGTGGAAAGGCACAGAGAGGGCGGGCAAATCCCTGCACACACAGCAAGTGAGACCAAGAAGAGAAACCGAATTTTACACCCTCATCTGGTTTTAAGTTGACCTTGCCTTGTTTCAAATAAGGTTAAAGGTGGCAGCATCACACCTTCCCAACTCAATACCCACCACTCACCAAACCACACATCCGGCACTTTACACTTAGAAAAGCATTTCCATGACTATTCCCTTTAGAGCCTTCCGTTAGCCTTCAGAAGTGAAAGCTGGGACAATCAGTCCCATTTTACAGATAAGGTTCCTAAAGGTTGAGTGATGCCTCCAAATTCACACAAGTTCTGCAAGGGAAAGTGTGACTCAAGTAGTCCTCCATTTGTCCAGCCTTCAGTACGGGCATCATTTTATCCTGAAGCCCTAGGCCTGGATGCAGACACATGCCCTGGGGCTCCTTTCCTGCCTCACCCGTACAAAGCCTGGCTCTGGACCAGATGCCCAGGGCTGTGTTGAAGATGCTGGGTCCAGGTGGAGGAATGGACCAAGTACGGCAGGAGTGGAGGCTGCCCTCCACGCCATCCAGCAGGGTAGCCTGGCAGGACATAGTCCAGGGTGAAGGGGACAGCCAAGTTCAGATTCCTGCCTTGTTATTTCCTAACTCTGTGCTTTTTTTCAACCTCATTGTACCTCAGTTTTCTCATCTGTCAGATGGGGCTAATAATTATTCCTACTTGCTGGTTTGTTCCAAGGAAGGAGATCGTACACGTGTCATAGGTCTGCACACAGTAAGTCCTCAGTAAATGCGGTCGTCATTATTAGCAGTTATCATCATTAGCTCCTTGACTCTCTTTGTGACCTTGAAGAGGCTGATTCTCTCCTCCCGGCCTTTGACTATACATCACAAAATGGGAAACTTGGAGAAAAATCGCATCTTTTTTTTTTTCCAGCTGCAAAATCAGCCAGTTCTCTCAAATCTAAAGTAGATAAAACCTGCTGGAGGCCAAGGAAGGGGGGCTCCCCCCTCAAACCAAACCTGAAAGCACCTTCACCAAACCCTGGAACTCTGCAGAATTGAGGCCCACAGGACTGGACCATCTCTGTAGCCCTTTTAGCGCAGACATTCCAGGGTTAAAATAGATCTGCCAGGCCCTGCTGTGCCCTGAGCGCTGCATTAGTGTTGATGGGATAGAAAAAGGGAAAGTCCACCCCAGGTGGGCCCCAGCATGAAATAGATGCTCCAGACACACTTGCTCCTTTTGTTGCCTTCCCCTCTCTCCTACCTGGATGGGGAAACTGAGACCCAGGCTGCAGCATCAGAGGGTAATGGTGAGACTTAGATAAGATGGTGGCTGTTGGGTACCGCAGCCCTGGATGCAGGGCATCTGCTGGCAGCTCAGGCCAAGGATCCCACAGGGTGGAGCATGGGGAACGCTGGGCATTGCCAGGGCTGGCTCAGACCCTTGCTGGTCAGCAGGGAAGGCCAGGATGCAGGGCTATGTCAGTGGCCAGCTGGTCACCTCCAGAGAGGCTAAGTGGCCTCCCAGCAGGAACCACTGTCCTGAGTCATAAAAACCTACGTCACCCCCACGCCTCTCACATGGGTGACTGGAACCTGGTGCAGCCCATTCCCCACCTGCCGAGAAAGGCAGAGCCTCTGCAGCACCACCTCCCCACCACACACACACGCACAATCACACACAGTGAGAGAAAAGCATGCTAACTGACTGCAGGTGGCTCAGACCTAGAATCAAGGAGCAATACAAGAGTTCACCCACCTGTCCTTCAGTCAGCGTGCATTTATTGAGGACGTCCACGACAGACACAGCCCTTCCCCTCAAAACCACAAGGAGTGTTAGCTTCTTTGTTTATTTCTTTAATCACCAAGACGCCCTCTTCCAATAAAATCTTACAAGGAACCTCAATAGATAAAAGGTAGATAAAGGACAAACTTCTGGGGAGATGGGGACTCAGGACCTCACCCTTTGGGCCCCTCATACTCCCCGGAGGGTCTCCAAAGAATGCCCAGAGTTCTAGAAGGCTCCACCTGAAACCAGCCCTAGAGTTCATCCAGTCCAGGTGGGGAAGCAGGGACGCAGACAGGGCGTGCTGGGCCCAGGTCTCCTGCCCCAGGTCTCCCACTCACATGCCTGCATCTCACTGCTCGCTGGGGACCAGACCGGGAGGGGAGCCCTGGCCATGCACGCAATTAGTCACAAAATAAAAGGGCTTTTTTTCAACAATGAAGTTTGCTATATTTCTTTAAAATAGAATAAAGAGAAAGATCAGAGGATAATTTTTTAAAAGTTTTTATTATACCAACAACCCTCAAAGTGAGAGTCCCATGGGCTCTTTAGGAAACCTTAAGAAATAGTGAGGACAGCTGGGAGGAGCTGAGGGGCCTCAACTCACCAGGACATGAGGGGCAGAGAACTGGTGCCCTGACTGTGCTCCCCACCCCCACCACTGCCCATCCTCCCACAGAGGATGGAAGACAATTGTCACCCTTGAAAACAATTGTCCTCTAAGGCCCAGGCAAGGAGGAGAGGACAGCAGACAGGCCTGGCACCACGGCGTGCCCACATGACCCCAGGGGGGTGAGGGAGGCAGAGAAGGATGGTAGGATGCTGGCCTCATGGACAAAGGGTGGAGGATCAGGAGGCTGGGAACGGGGGTCTGGCTCCAAGTCTGGCTCTGGATACCTCACCCTCTGTCGGGTTTCTCCTGTCCAGGCCCCAAGAGGCCTGAAGTCCCCTGACTGAAGAGCACCTGACCTCACCAGACAACAAGCTGAGCCAACAGTGACCTCTAAAGGGGACTAAGGAGGAGCTGACCCCACCGAGCTCAGCAAGGGTAGCAAGGCCCTCTGACCGCAAACTCTCACCACCGAGCTCTGTTGAGAGCTTCCCACGCCCCGGAAATACACATCCACACATGCTAACCGCAGAAGCGGGCTGTGATTGTCATCTCTATCCTATGGCCTCCTCAGGGGATCTGAGGCCAGAGAAGTTGAGGAACAAGCCCAAAGCCACAGAGCCCAGGAGAAGCAGCAGGTCTGACTCCAGGCTGAGCTCTCAACTGTGGAGTGACACTGCCTCCTTGAGGACAGCTGGAAGGACAGGTGACCAGGGACAAGCTGCTTCTAGCCTCTGCAGCTCGGCCTCCCCACACATGGAGGGACTGCAGATTTCGATCCAAACCTCTTGCAGGCCAAGGACCCCTCTGGGGATCTAGTGAAGGAGACGGATTCTCTTTCCCAGATGCAGAAAATCATGTATATAGTTGCCAGGGGATCTCAGAGCCCCAAAGGCCCTTCAGATAAAGAATGCAGGGCTGGATCCTATGAATGACACTCCCCACCAGTATCCTGTGACAACAGAAGAGTTTTTATACCTTAAACCCAGAGGCCGTCACCCTGACTCTCCCCCAGACCTGGGGTCAGACCTGCAGGGGCTGAACCCTGGGAAGCAAGATGTGGCCATTGACTTCTGAGCCTAGGTTCCCAGCAAGGGGGCTGTGTGTGGCTCTGGACCCTTGGGTTCCCACATGCTGTTATTCAAGCAGTTTCCCACCCCACGGACGCAGGGTCATTTGATGTCCGTGATAACCTGTAAGGTTGGCAGGGCAGAGAGGGGCATTTCCCCACTGCACTGTGGAGAGAAGTCAGTCTCAAATGAGGAAGATGAGCTGCCCAGCTGGAAACAGAGCCAGGACGAGACCCCAGGTCTCCCCACAACCAACTTGGAGTTCTGTCCACTGGGCCTGGTGATGAGCAGGTGAAATGAGGGTAAATCAGAGGACCCAAGTTCAATCCCAGCTTCACCCCTTCTTACCTGCGTGACCTCCAGGCAGTCACTTCACTCTCTGAGCCAGAATTCCTCTCAGCTGTAAAGTTGGGGTAACCAGATCAGCCTCAAAGGGAGACTGTGAGGATCAGATGAGGAGCTGATTGAGTCACTAAGAGCAGGGAACCACTCCAGGCAGTGAATCCCACCACCCAGAGCCCTCCAGGGCCTGCAGGAGTGGACAGAGGGCTTTTTCTTCCTAGGAAGGGAACTCCCTGGGTAACAGGAAGGGTAGAAGACAGAGGAGCAGCCAATGCGTGGTCACGGAGGCCCTCCCCACCCTGCCCTGCCAGACCCTGGGCTGAGCAGGGGATAAAGAAGAGAGACCAGTCTGGAAGGGCAGATGTCAGACACAGGTGAGGAAGATGTGAGAAGAGATAGACTCAAAGAAGCAGACAGAATCCAGCAGAAGCAGAGAGGCTAAAAAAGAAAAGTCTCAGAGAGGAAGGCAGATGCACAAACACACACAAGATGAAACTCTTACACACACTCAAAGGCAAGAGGAAAACAGGTTAGACAAGAGGCAGAACTGCCAAGTAAGGTAATTGACAATTCCTTCTCCTACAAGAGGCAACATAGAAGAGGATGGAAAAACTTAACATAGGAGAAAGCAGAAAGCAAAGACAGAGCAGAGGAGATGACAGCAAGGGAGGCAGGCCAGGCTGGGAGAAGCAGCCTCTCTGAGCAAAAGCTTCTGGGGAGAAAGTCAAAATCAATTCCATGCAATTTTTTTAAGCATCTTTTACTAGTGTGAAGTCATCTGGGTATTTTAAGAACATGTGATGCATTATGCATGCTTCATTTTTGTTGAAAGAAATCATGGTTAGTATATTTAAAGATGTGAATGCCTGGAAAATTATAGGAGACATGTGAGATTTTTTTTCCCACCTGAATTTTCTGGGTTTCTCAGAACTTTCACATCTGCACCCAGCTTCCTGGGTTAGTCAGAGAAAGGAACTGTAGAGAAAATTCCCTGCTTCTCATCTTTCCAGCCTGTGCCCAGCTGGACCTGAAACCAGCAGCCCAGCATCCTTCTCAGGTCTGTTCCCCATCCCTTGGAAGAGAAAATTGCACCTGCCTTTGGAAGTGTCACCTCAGTTTCTCCTGCAAGGCCTCCAGCCAGCCTCAACCATAGGAGCATAGCGCCACCTGGAGGTCATGGTAGAGATGGCAGCATTAGAGGGCCCTCATCGTTAAGTCCCTGGGTGGGGAAGGATAGGAAGAAACCAAGACTCTGAGCCAACTTACAGCAAGTGAGACAGGAGGGAAGGAGGGGAGGGGGCAGGGCACCACCATTAAAAGAATGACACAGCAATTAGCACCAAGATGGCGGAAAACTCAACTCCCAGTAGCCCTTGGGCTTCCTTATACACTCATGGTAATACAATAGCATACTAAATGGTACTCCCACAGGTTCCAAGATAGTTTGAAGGCTGACAATAAAAGGTCAAAAAGTGGATGATGGCCCAGTTCCTGGGACTCCCAGCCCCTTCCCCAAAGTAGCTGGACTAGCCATCCCACTTGTTAGCATATGAATTTACCAAGCCCATAAAAACTAACAATGCTGCACTTCCACCTCATGGCCTTTCTCTTGCTTTTCGAGATGGCCTGCTCACTCTGCCTATGGAGTATGTATCTTTCTGTATAAATCTACCTTCCATCTACTATGGCTCAGCCTTGAATTCTTTCTAAGGGAGTGAGCCAAGGACCTTCACTTGGCAGGGCGTGTCCCAGGGGCTTGCCCGAGACCTAGGACACGGACATCCTCTTGCGTCCCATTTTCCTGCATCACAAGTATGAACGAAGCCTCATCCTATGAAGCATCTTCAATACTAGGGAAGATCATGATGGGGTGGGAGGCCTGAAGTTACGGGAATTTGGACATTAATATTAGTATGGCCTCAGATGGAATCCCCCTCTCCCCAGACTTGAGGCCATTCAGGTTACAGATACAAGGTGACTGGTGCCCTCAGTGCTTACTAAATTCTTGCTGAGATCAGCCATGGCCCTCCAGAGTCACAGCCCAATCCTAGAGGAATCTCGATTTGAGGCACCCAATGTGAAGCTCTGGCTGGGACAGAGGGTAAAGGTCAAGAGCTGAGGGCCCTCCCTCAGGCCTCGGCAGCCCCTCTTCCCAGTGCCACTGTCCCTGGCTCGGACTCAAGTGCCCCATTCTCGGGGAAGGGAAATGCCAGGTCCCTCGGCTGGCATCTGAAAAACAATAAGGCAGCAGCTGCAGGGGAAGTGACTAATGAGCACTCCGGGGAGCAATTCAGGACATAGTACATGGAAACTTCTCTCATTCAAAATTGATAAGCTAACACTATCTCATTAGGGAGAAATGTGCTGATCTCCCTGGCTTCCTGGGAACGTGGTCCCGAGGCTGTGGCAGGCGGCGAGCCTGAAGAGGGTCCTGTCTCATCCCTCTGACAGCGGCCTCGAGAAAGGTTTCAGGAAAACTGCCCTCCCTCCTCCCTCATCCACTTGCTCTGTTGTAGATGTGCAAAATGGCAGTGCTCAATGGAGACTTGGAGAGCTTCTAATTCAACCTGCTCCTTTTATAGATAGCACTGAAGCCCAGAGAGGTTCATTCACTCTATTAAGATCACACAGCAACAGAGCCAGGACCCAAGGGAAAGCCAGTCTTTGTGTTCCCATTCCCAACCATTTACCACCACGCAATGACAGTATTCTCCTTCCTGCCTGGAGTCCTCGAAGCTCTGGGCGGGTCACTGGAAATTATGTGAGAAACACAATCCAGCTTGACCCCAGGTCCTAAGAGAGGCCCTTTCCTCGCTGTTTACAACCAAGCCATGACCCTCAACTCTCACTTGATCACTAACTCCTCCAGGCAGCCGTCCAGGATTGTTGGCCCCACAGCCACTATCTCATTCGCTAGTTTCCTCACTCATTCTCCATACATTCAGTGGTTAAGAGCTCAGGTTCTGGAGTCAGACTGCCTGGGCTTAAATCCTGTCTTTCTTGGATGCTTGAGTGAGACACTTGACTTCTCTAGGCCTTGATTTCCTTTTCTTTAAAGTAAGAGTAATACAAACATACAGCTCTTGATGAGGATTAAATGACATCAATCATGGCCAGTACTTGCCAAGAACAGGTACCTTGCCAAGAACAAGCCCTAATGTTAGCTCTGATTAGTGTAGAGTGACGACCTAAAAACTTGTGCTGGAGCAGAAATAAGATACAGTTCTTGCCAGAGACAGAGGCAAGATGGGTAAGAGCAGGAAGACTGGATTATGAAATCTCAGAGGAGGGGCACCTAACTCCACCTCAGTGGGGAGGGTCAGGGAGGGTTTTCTGGAGGGGACACCTAAAGGTGAAGAAAGGACCAGAATTCCAGAGGCAGGACTCAGCGATAGCAAAGCATCCATGTTTAAGGAAGTTCAAAGGCTAGGTGTGGCTGGAGCCACAGGTGTGAGACGCAGAGAGAGATGTGGAGAGGCTGAGAGAGGTGGCCAGGGGTTGGGCCTTTGTATGCCTTGGAGGAGCCAGGGATTGGGCCTGGAGGTGCCAGGGTCAGATTGGTGTTTTAAATATATCATTCTAGGCTCTGCGGGGTAGGGGTTCTCTGCTCAGCTCCCCTGCAGCAATGATACACTGCCCTTGGTAGGTTTATTTTGAATGGTCAGGGAATCTGCATTAACCAGGCCAATCTCAAAGGTCCTCCGAGCTACAATATTCTGTGAACCACAAATATTCCAACAGCAAGAGCAGCCCATCTGACCTGTCCCCGCAGGGCTTATTTGCTTTCAAACAACTAGGACACATTAAAAGCCAACTCTGAGCCCTTGGAAGGCAGAGACTGCGATCTGCAGCCCCAAGCACAGAATATGCATTTAGCAAACGTTTCTTAGATGAACGTTTCACCAACGATACCAACTTGACAGGTTCTTCCTCTGAGTGTTCCCGAGGCCGCACATGGCAGCTCTACCCACACCCAGCCTAGGACCAGGGTTGTAAAGGGTGTCAGAGATTGGCCTGATTTTGTTGTTTGCTTTTCGAAGTTTATATTCCAATTCTGAATGAATTAAGATTCCCAAGACCTGCCCTCTGGCCTCTGCTCCACCAGGATAAGCTGGGGAACCTCAAAGCCAACCAGGGGTGGGACTGGTGATCTTCAAGGTGCTGACCGGCTTCAAAAACAGTGTCTCTACGACTCAGTTGCCTCTTGGACAACTTCCCTTCTCGGCCTGGCAGGTTCAATATGCCGAAAGGCAAAGGGCGTGGCCTCACAGTCTGACCTTGATAGCCTTGGGCAAATCACAGAAGCTGTTAGAAGGGGTAATAAGGCCTCCCCTGCTGGTTCGCCCTAAATCTTAGTGACATGCCTGGTGTCTGCCAGCTGTGGAGACATGTGGCTGTAAGCAACGCGTAACCCTGCTGGGCCTTGCTGTTCTCGCTGGTGAAGTGGGGAACAGCAGCCACTTGGTAGGGCTGCAAGCATTCAAGCCTATCAGGTGCAGAGCAGACTTTCAAAACACCTGGAGCAGTTATTCAAGATGACCCCTCCCTGACGCTGTCTGCCTAGGGTGAGAGTTGCTGAGCAGAGGGGTTGAGTCAAAAGTCACAACAATCCCACCGTCCATTCCTTGTCTCCCGTCACCCCCGCTCCTAGCCTTGGTCCCACGGATCAGTTTAAGCCCCCTTCAACCCTGCTGGCAAGGAGGCTCCTTAAATGGAAGCTGGGAGCTGCCACGGGTGATGGAGAGTGTGAGGTAGTCTCCATCAAACCAGGCTAGGACCAAGTGTGGACCTCAGATTCAGAACTTGGGTGCATGTGTGCCCGAATTCAAACCAGCTGCCACCTCCTGGGGCAGGGACGGTGTGCGGCTCCTGGGTCTCCCGTGATGGGTAACTCAACTCTGTTTGGAGGAACAATCAAGATAGAAGAATCTGCTAGGGTTTGAGACAGGCTGCCTTCCCTGCTTTTCAATCACTTGATCAGATTTACTTATGAAATCTCTGCCAAGGGCTAGAATCTGATAGATAACCCCCCAGAGGCGGTTCATTCATCCAGACTCCTACAAAGAATCTGCTGAAAGGACATGGGGAAAAGGACAGATGCTTTTGAGGTGCTCAGAGGTCAGCCCCATTACCCCTCCTCCGGACACCTGTCTGTAAAGCCAGGGTCTGAACACCTCCCTGGACAGGACTCAGTATCGGCAAGGGGGCTCTCATCACGTCTGCCTGCTCCTCCAGCGTGGTCTCCTCCACTCACGTGGGGACAAGCACCCTGTGGGGTGTTCGTGTGAGCACTGAGGGGTCAGCCCCATGGCTGGTGAGCAGGAGGGTCAGGAGTTTGACACAGCTTGGGGTTTAAATGTGGATCCCCCCTTACTAGCACTGCACCCTTGACCCAGTGAACACGCCCCCAACACGCCTGCTTCCTCTTCTGTAAGACGAGGTGCCAAGAGTGCCTGCAGTGTCTGGTGAGGATCAGCTCTGAAATTAAAGTCTGAAAGAGTATCTGGTACACGCTACATGTTAATTTCCTCCCTCCTGTCCCCAACACCCCACGTCCGGCC
The DNA here is from genome assembly GCF_036321535.1 of Camelus dromedarius. Taxonomy (NCBI): domain Eukaryota; kingdom Metazoa; phylum Chordata; class Mammalia; order Artiodactyla; family Camelidae; genus Camelus; species Camelus dromedarius. Next base: position 57,206,365 of record NC_087449.1, on the reverse strand, counting down.
CCTTCTCTCAACAGGTGAAACTTCACTGCCCCAGCGTTCAGCCTACCAGGACTGACTTATTACAGAGATGACCCTGAGTGAGGCCAGGCATGACCCACAGGAATGTCTCTGGAGGGCCCTCTCTCAGGCTGGCCAGAGACTCCTCCACCCCACCCCCAGCTCCAGCATCACTAAGCTGCACCCACTTGGGGGACCCCAAAGCCACCTCGTGGCTGAGAAAGGACACACAGAGGCCTCCAGGTCTTCAGTTCCTCCCCCAAAACAGGATTCAACCCCACCCTGGGGAAGCCTAGCCACTGAGCTCTTGTTCAAAGTGACAGGCTAACACTCAGTTATAATGCGTTTTATTTGTGCTGTCCACACTGGACACTGCAGGTGTCTGCCCCCTGAGAGCACCCCCACCTCCCCTGCACAAAGGAGGATTGGGGGATGGATATTTGAAGCCAAAGAAGGGAGAGAAGACGGAGCTGTGCACAGACCTTTGACTACTCAGAGGTGGAGAGAGGTTCTCCCACTGCTTACACTCACGAACTCAAGCGGGTCAGGTGAGGGAGGGGGAGAACCGTAATGAGAAGGGGCGCTGTGATCACACCCATAGGATGTTCACTTTTCAGTGGGGGGCAGGGGGTGAGGGAAGAAGCCTGGAAAAGGCCCCACACTCAGGATGCCGGCTGCTCCTTTTCCTTGGTGAGAGCCTGGGTGAGGAGCTGAGAAAGCCAGGAGGCTGGGGCAGCGGCGTCCTTACTGCTCCCCAGGGCAGTGGGGGCAGGGGGCTTTCCAGCGCATCTCGGGCAGGGAAAAATTGGAGCCACCCTTCGGCCTCTCAGGCCTCAGGAGTTCCAAGTCAGGGCCGGAAGCAGGCTCCGGTGGCCCTCTCTCTAGGTCTGTGGAGCCCTCAGGAGGACGGCAGCAAAGGTGCCCTGTCACCACTGCCCCAGGGGATCAGAGAATGAGCACCATTCCAAGTGTCCCTGCAAATGACCTCTCTTCACTCTACTGACCGGAGTTCCAACCCATTAGGTAGAGGGCAGATGTGGGATTTCACTCCCTGTCGTCCTGACACACACATGTGCACATTTAGGAGGCAAGCAGGTGAGGGGAAAGGGATTCAAGGGACGTGTCCTGCCTGACACATTTCCTGGGGTGTAAGCAAAGAGGAGGAAGGCCGTGACAGAGTCTCCTCGGGGGCAGCTCTGCCTCCTCTCTGGCCAAGTCACTCAAGGCTCAAGTCCACAGGAATCGACAGCTCGCAGAAGGGACGAGAAGATGCTGCAGCAGAAGAGCTGGAGTCACTGGCTTTGGCTCAAGATCGATGAGGTGGTCTCAGCCGCACACACGCCGGCCAGGCTCCCGGAAGGGATGCAGCGCCCCCAGGCCCGCCCCGGGGAGGGGCTGTGAGTCCCCCACTGGGTGCAGGTCGAACAGGCAGCATCCTGAGGTGGGGGTGTGAGGTAACAGCTGCCCCACCGCTGCTCTTCTAAAGGCCTCGAGATAAACACCCCTGAGCGGGCAGGGAGGGCCTCCCACGTCTCACTGCGGGGCCCTGGCAGGCTGTTAGCTGTTGTACAAGGGAATCACCCGGGCGATCTCCTGTCTGCAAATGGGGCACCGCCTGGGCTCCGGCAGGGTGCGGTAGCACTCGGCGCAGGAACAGACGTGCCCGCACTCCAGAAAGACGCACGACCGGACGTTGCTCAGGCACACGACACAGGTGCTCTTCAGACTCTCCCTGTCCTCGGGCTTGGCCTGGCTCAGCAGCCGGGCCTCGTGCTCCCGGAACTCCTCCTCCATCTGCTTGAGGCGCAGCCGCTCCTGCCGCTGCAGATACTGCTTTCGGAGGATGAAGAAGAGGGTGGCACACGTGACAACGCCAAAGCCCAGCATCAGGATCTTCCAGAGTCTGACGCTCGACTCCTGCCTCTGCAGCAGGCTGTCAAAGTCCTGGCCGCTCAGATAGTACTGCATGCCCTGCTTGGGGGGCTGCAGGCGGACGGAGTTGTTGTCCAGGACCAGCTCGCCCACGCCTGTGAGGGTGGCCCCCACCTTCAGCATCTCCTCGGTCTCCTGGATGCCTTTGGGCCGCTCACCGCTGATGTAGTGGCCGATGACATCCGTGAAGGACTGGATGGAGGGGTGGAACTTCTCGTACACAGTCTCCAGGCCCAGGTCCAGCGAGTCCAGGGGCTTCAGCACCCGCACAGCCACATCCACGCCGTCCTCGTGGGGCACCAGGTCAAAGGGCACCGTGTTGGTCCTTTGGTGAATGATCTTTGAACAGTCGTTCCTACAAGAATGAGAACTCAGGATAAAACGAAGGACAGCAGTTACCTCACGCCCAGGCAGGGATGGAGCTCACCGATACGCCAGGAGGGCAGGATAAAGTCTGAAGCAAGGGGAAAAGCACAACAGAGTTCACAATCATCCAGGGCCCCGGGAGACGGAAGCTCATTTTTCAGGTTCCGAGTGGGCAACAAACACCATCACAGATCACCGCTGTTTATTTCCCTTTGCTCCGTAAGAGAAATCGATTTAACTTAAATAAATCCCTCATAGAAATTAAAAACAGAGCTACAATATGACCCAGCAATCCTATTTCTGAGTATAGCTCTAAAAGAACTGAAATCAGAATCTAAAAGAAATATCTGCACTCCTGTGTTCACTGCAATATTATTCAAAATAGCCAAGACAAGGAAACTGCCAAAATATCCACTGACGAATGAATAAAGAAAATGTGGAATACATATACAAGAGAAAATCTGTCCGTCGACAGATGACTGGATAAAGAAGTTGTGATATATAAATTAACATACACAATGGAATACTACTCAGCTATAAAAAAAAGAATAAAACAATGCCATTTGTAGCAACATGGATGGAACTGGAGAATGTCATTCGAAGTGAAGTAAGCCAGAAGGAGAAAGAAAAATACCATATGGTATCACTTATATGTGAAATCTAAAAAAAAAAAAAAGACAAATGAACTTATTTACAAAAGAGAAACAGACTCACAAACAGAAAACAAACTTATGGTTACCAGTGAGGGAAGGGGTGGGAAGGGATAAATTGGGAGTTCAAGATTTGCAGATACTAATATACATAAAATAGATATACAACAAGTTCATACTATATAACACGGAACCATATTCAACATCTTGCAGTAACTTATGGTGAAAAAAGAATATGAAACAAATATATGTAATTTCAAGTATGATGGAAGCATTATGATGCATACCTGAAATTAACACAATCTTGTAAACTGACTATACGTCAATAAAAAATATATATATACAAAAAAAAAGAGAGAGAGAATATTATTTAGCCTTAGAAAAAAAAGGAAATCCGGCCACATGCGACAACATGGATTCTGGAGGACATTAAGCTAAGTGAACGAACCCAGTCACAGAAGGACAGACACTGCATGATCCCATGCATATGAGGGATCTAAAAGAGCCAAACTCACAGAAACAGAGTAAAATGGTGGTTGCCAAGGTTTGACCTGCGTTCACCAGCATTTGACCTGACCACCTGTGAGGGCTGGGTCGGTGGAGCCAGGATACGCACCAAAGGTGGGTTGTCCGATTCCACACCATCTTGTGCTCCTGCAGCGTCAGACGCTGAATCACACCCTTGCAATTTTCCACAAACTGGCTGTTAAGTGTTTCTTTAACAGATCGAACAGCGCCTAAACGGAAACAAATTGTTTTATTTCTGAGGAACTATTCTGCCCTTTCCTTTGAAGTAATTTAAGTTTTGTTTTCAGTTTGAGTTGGTTTCATTAATCAAAATGATAAAAATGCCATCATTTAACTTATGTAACTTACAAGGTAAACTTTGTGGGCACTCTGCTAAGCAGTTACACAGACTGCATCGTTTGGGGTTTACACCAACCCTGTAATGTCTATTTCAGAGATGGGGCAATGGAGGTTTGAAAAGGTTGGGTAATTTCCCCAAGATCACACAGCAATAACCCAGGTCCTTCTGATCCCAAAGTCCAAGTTCTGAACCAGTGCCCCAAGGCTAGAGAAGGCCCTCAATGTCAGCCAAGATCTTTATCAAACTTTCAGAAGAGGGAGTTATTTTTCATTTTACCAATAAAGAAGCATACCTTCAATAACAGCATAAGGCACACATTTTCCTGGAGCTTCCAAAAGAATACTCTTTAAGTCTTCACCCAGGTGGATTCTTTTAGCACCCTAAATGTAAACAGACTGAACTGACTGTTGAATACTACATGCTCAATCAAACAAATGAAAAAAAAAAGACTATTTCAACTTTTCATGTTGAGAGAATAAGGAAACAGGCAGGAAAGAGACTGCAGAGAATCAGATTCCAAAGCTGCATCCTGCAAATTTTACCATATAAACAGGCATGGGGCAGCGCCTCAAACAGGGGCACCACGTACTCTTTCTCCAGTTAACCAAGCATTCACTCCTTTGCATTTTAACTCTTTAAGAAGAAAACATAAAAGGTATTAATCAATTTGCATACCATAGACTGAACGTAATGTGATCTCTTCCTGACAACATGGAACCATGCATCCAAGGGGCTTATGTGAAAAAGCACCTAAACCAGTACACGGTAGAGCCCGGGCAACGGTAGGTATTATTATCACTGTTTCCTTATCCGATCATGCTCTGCATCAGACATTACAATAAACAGGTGGCTTTGCATTACAGGACAAGGTCGAGGACCTGGGCCAAACACTATTGGTCTGCTTCTTATTGTGCCTTTCTTCCCTCTCGTAATCAGGTGAGCATAGTTCCCTCTGCTGCTGCCTGCCTCTAACGTCCCCCAGTTCTCCCATCCCTGCCGATTCAGCTTCCAACCTGCTGTGCTTTGCTTGGGAACCAACCAAGCCCGTCACTGCTGCATCAAAAGCAAGATAAAATTAATAATAAAAAAAAAACTGAACATTTCCTCAGCATCTATGTCCTGGGTGCTAGGGATTCAGGGATGAATGAAGGACAGTTCTGGCTTTCAGGGTATCCCTGTCAACAAATCTGAAGGGGGTCAGACAAGGAAGGTGAGGAGGTGCTGGATACCTATTAAGGTCACTTTAAGTTTAAGCCATTGTGACACAGTAAATGACAGGAGCAAGGTCAATAAAAATGTATTAACCACCTACTGTGGTTTTTCACCTACTGTGAAGATAATAAAAATTATGGCAATAGCAACAATTAACACTTAAACAGTTCTATTTACTTGTTTATTATCTGTCTCTCCCTCCACCAGGCTGTTAAACTTAGGAAAGCTATGACCCTGTTTGTCTTGTTCACTGCTGTCCCCCTAGTGCCAAGAATAGTGCCTGACACACATTAGGCACTTGATATGTATTTAATAAATAAATCAGTGAATAAGCACTTAGATATACTACATACCAGGCACTCTACTAAGCACTTTAAATGTATAACCCCATTTAATGCTCATACCACCCCTATATGGTAGACATCACTATCCCCAATTAGATAAGGAAACTGAGGCTCAGAGAGGTGAAGTGATCTGCCCAAAGTCACACAGCCAGTCAAGTATCCATCACAGGATAGCTGGTTAAAATTTTTAAAAAGGAAGAGAGGGGGAATTCAGTCAGAAAGACCTGAGATTGAATCAAGCTTCAACGCATCTACTGTGAACTTAATTTATGAGTCTCAAATTCTGTACAAGGTGGGGAAAACAACCTCACAGGATTTTCATGTGGATTAAATGAAACTTAAGATGTCAAAGAATACAGACCAGGGGCTGGCACATAGTAGGCATACAATAAACATGTATTCCCATCACTATGAGAAATGTAAAACGGTAAGACACAAACCCCACTCTGGAAGTTTTGAAATTTGATCAAGAAAATAGAACCTAACATACTAGGAATCTCAACTGTTTTTTCCAGAAAGTGGCTATTTCATCCTCATTTAGGAACGAATTGGCAAAGCTTTTAAGATACCCGAAGATGGGTCCTGGAGAGCTCACTGCTTCAAAGGATCCCACCTCCAGCCAACTTGATGCCAACGTGATTTCTGATTCGGATTCAAAAAGTGAAGTATCAGTTACACTCATAGCCAATCACTTCAGGAGTAACTTAGTTATTTAATTAAGCAAACAAGAGGGCAGCTGGAATCTCACCAGGATGTCATTCACACCACAAATTCAATTCCTTGGTAATTAGGTTCATTCCAGCCAGGCTCCAAAACTCCCTTCACAGTAGAGATTTCACACATTTGTTTCTAAGCTCTTAATGAAAAGAATCTGATGATAATAAAGTTAGTTAGGTTTAGGAATCCATCTTCCAAATAAATGTCAAATCAAGCCCTAACCGTTGTATTGTGAAATTTCAGCCAAAACAAATCCACAAATATGTATTAAATATCTACTGCTTGTGAACCACTGAGTTAGAACCTAGAAGGGAAGAAGGATAAGTAAGATGCTGTCTCTGACCTAATGAAGTCCATCTCTCATGAGCGGCCCACACTTTCACAATAGAGCAAGGTCAACCAGAAAAACTATCCTACGCTGGGAAGCAAAAGACCAAAGTTTAAGTTCCAAGCTATATAGGCCTTTCCTTGGAGTCTCAATTTCTTGATTTGCAATCTGGAGGTGTCCTTTTATCTACTCCCAAGAAATTATTGTGAAGAAAAATTAAAACCAAGATGGAAATGTGTAAGTGGTTAAGTGTAGCTCAGGAAAGTGAGTGGTATTTTTTAAATGGCTGTAATATAGAAAGAATATAGAAGCAAGGAGCAAAGTAATTATGTAAATGGGTACAGTCTATGGCTTCTGCACTTGCTGTTCCCTCTGTCTGAACTGCTCTTCCCCAAACATCTGAACGGACCCCCTCTGCCCCTCCTGGGTTCTGCTCAAATGTCACCTTATTTAAAACAGCAAACCTCCCTTTCTCCAGCATCCCATTTCTTCTCTTCTCTGCATTACCTTGTAGTACTTATCCTCATGTGTCATAAAATCTGATTGACTCGTTTATTATTTGTCTGGGTGGACTAGAATGGAACCTCCATGAGGGCAGAGACTAGTGTCTGTTCTATCCACGCGATACCCTCAGTGCCTGAAGCATAGCAGGTGTTCAATAAAGATTTGTCGAAAAAAGTATTTAGGTCAAGATTCATTCTGAGTAATGAGAAAGATTTAGGAGAAAGGAAGCAGTGAAGCAGTTATCACGAGACCCGAATTCTGAACTAGCTCCTCTGTCTACCAGCCGGGTGACACCCCCTCAGAGCCTGTTTCCTCTCTTGGATAGCTGCCGAGAGTGGAATGGCCCACGGCGAATTCGGGGCTCACCATTACCCCGGGAAGGATGACCGCCTGAGGCCAGGCGGACTCCAGCACTGACCTTGAGCTCTTGGGCGACCTGGGCCTTCTGCCGGTACACGGAGTACAGAACGGCGGTGACGACAGAGCTGGTGCCCAGGAGGATGAACTGGCCCAGCGAGGGCCGCCCTCCGCTCTCCATGACTGCAACAAGCCCCGGGTTTAACAAGCCCCGCGGTCAATCCCCGCGACCCGCGAACCCCACCCTCCGCCTCCCGCCACTTCCTTCCACTTCCTTCCACCTCCCTCCACCCGGAACCACACCCCCGGGACTGTCCTTACGGGAAACCCGTAGCCGGTCGCTCAGCGATGACGCAAGACGCTGGAACAGGAAACGGGAGGGGCAGAGTAGACCGGAAGGCGGTGTTGCCAGGGTGATGGCTGAGCTTCAGCGGCCTCAGCTGGGTCCAGTCTCTTGCGTCGCCGGTAGGGAGTGATAGCTCGTCGCTCCACTACCCTTTCGACGCGCGGCGCACTGGCCATAATTGCCTTGCTTGCGTCATCCCGGTCTCGGTCCTTCTGGTTTCCTGGGATTATTGCGTTTGATGGGTTGTTTATTGTCTCCGCCATTGGGTTGGGAGGAAAGAAGAGAATTAATGTCTAAGAAGCACTTATGAGTATTACACATTTAAGCTTCAGGGCAAACCTTGAGTCTTGGATTTTATTCTTCCACGTTACAGATGAGAAAACTGAGACCAGAGAGTTACGGGGTGTGCCCAAAGTCACACTGCTAATGAATACCAGAGAGGAATTTACCGGACTACAGAGATATTACCTCCAAGACAGCAGGTTGTATCACCCAAGTAGCCCCTTAATCTGCCATCACCACATACAATATACTTTTTAACAACTAATAGTTAAAACTACAGTTATTAAGGGCCTATTACTGTGACAAAAAGTTTTACGAACAGTATACCATTTAATCCTCACAACACAGCTATACAGCAGATTTCAGAGACTCTTTTTCTGAACTCTATAGTGATCTCCTTCCTAAAATAATCAAGAGATACCCAGAATTTTATCCAAAACATCAACCTGCAAAGCTTATGCTCATCCAGCTGTCTCCTACAGGTTGGTTATGCTTTAAATTGAAACTACAAGGATGTACCCATTGACCAAAATCAATGTTTGTAAAATGTAAAAACTGTAAACTGCTCCACAAAAGTAAAATCTCTTCATTAAAGCAGCTGGCGATCCATGACATTTTCCTACCCCATTCCTTAATTATGCTAGGAGTCAAACAAGAATTATATTCTGAGAACATAGGGCTAGAATCTCCAGATTGTCAACATCACCAGATACCTTTGATGATTTTCAACCCAAGGGATGATCATGAACTTGCTACATACATACAAAATAAGATCTAACTTTAGTTTTTTAAATGAAGCTTGTCCAAAAGTTTGATAACACATTGCGTTAGCAAGAGTGTGGGGACAGAGACTCCTACATATTGCTGGTGGGTGTAAAATTGGACATTATGGAGAATGGTTAGGCAATGCTGACCAAGATTAAAAGTGACCACACCCATTGACAGAGCAATCCCACCTCGAGAAATTCTTCCTACGTAAATACACATGTGAATATGACAAATATATGTTATAAATTGCAGCATTGTTTTTAATAACAAAAGAATAAAAGCAACCTAAATGTTATCAATAGTCAATTGGTTAAGCAAATTTTTTAAACGTGTATATAAGCATACTAAAGTGAAGAGGCAAACTGCAAAACTGTCTGAGTATGATCCCATTTATTCTAAAAAGGAGGGAGAAGAATATGCATGTTTGCATAAAAAGCTAATAAGATTGGTTATTTCCATAAAAGGGGATCAGGTGGCTAAAGAACAGAGGGACTTTTCAGTCCTTTGTACTTTTTTAGTGTGAATGTATGAGATGTTTCAAATTAATAAAACTTGAATTTAAAAAAGAGGGAGATGAATATGGTATCACTCATATGTGGAATCTTTAAAAAAAAAAAGGAAAAAGAGACTATGAACTCATCTACAAAACAGACTCAGAGACATAGTAAATAATCTTATGATTACTGGGAAAAGGGGGTGGGAAGGGATAAATTTGGGAGTTTGAGATTTGCAAATGTTAGCTACTATATAAAAAATAGATTAAAGAAAAAGAAGTTTCTTCTGTATAGCACAGGAAACTATATTCAGTATCTTGTAATAACCTTTAGTGAAAAAGGAATATGAAAATGAATATATGTATGTATATGCATGACTGGGACATTGTGCTGCACACCAGAAATTGACACAATGTAACTGACTGTTCTTCAATATAAATAAATAAATAAATAAATAAATAAATAAATAAATAAATAAATATTAAAAAAGAGGGAGATGATAGTTACCTGAAACAGGACATACCATGATCACAAAGGTGTTTTTCCCAGGGCGAGGTTCATTCATTGTACTCGGGATGTGCTAACCCCTGTGATTTTCCCAAGTGCGGGAAACTTGACTGTGTAATTTGTGGTAGTGGGGGACTGCGTTCGAACGCTCCCCTAGTTTAAATAAATAAATAAGAGGGGGAGGGTGTAGCTCAAGCAGTAGAGTGCCCCGGCACCTCCTCTAAAAATAAATAAGTAAACCTAACTACCTTCCCCTACCAAAAAAAAAAAAATTAGGAAATAAATAAGAATAAAAATAAAATTACAAAGAGGAAGATGAACACACCAGTCACTCCACAACCAACGCCCTCCTACACCCAAAGCTCTGGTCTGGGCACCAGGAGGTAGAACCTCTGGCTGTTTGAGACTGTGGAGAAGCGGACATGGGCAGAGTTGTCTACTATCCCCGGTCCAATGGAATTAGGGCAACAAAGGCCTCTGGGAGAGTGATTCAACTTAACTCTCCTTGCTAGGGAAGGAATTTGAGTTCTGTAAGCAGAATAGAGGGTGCAGTGATGGGATGGGAGTTGGAAAGACGTTTCCTGCAGAGGGAAAAAGACAAGCAAAGTGCAAAGCCACCAAGAGTCTGGGCCTAGGGCATGAGACAGAGAGCAGGGAGCAAGTAACTGAGAAAGGCAGGTTGGGATCAGATCCTGTAAGTCCCTAAATGCCAGACCAAAAATTTTAACTTCATCATTTTGGGATTGGGATCTAGTAAAGCTGTTTGAGAACCAGCAGGGCATGATCTGGCCTGTTTGTTTGTTTGTTTTTTATCATCAAAATTCTCCTATCCTTAGATCATAGAAAGGGAGAGCATAAAAAAAGAGGCCATAAAATTGAAAACCAGTGGAGTCTCCACTGCGGGGGAACCGTGTGTATGGTTCTAACTACCTTGGGCCCTCTTGTTTTAGTCCCCAGGCCCTTCTATGAGTTCTTTGGGAGCTCATTAAAAGGCTATCATCCCCAAGAGGAGGGTATAGCTCAATGGTAGGGTGTGTGCTTAGCATATATGAGGTCCTGGGTTCAATCCCCAGCACCTTCACCCTAAAAATAAATAAAGGCCATCATTCTTAAGTAAAACAGATTTTTTTCTTTTTAAAAAAAAATGAAGTGTAGTTGATTTACATTATGTTAGTTTCAGGTGTACAGCATAGTGATTTAGTATTTTTTCAGATTATACTCCATTATAGGTTATTACAAGATAACGGCTATAGTTCCCTGTGCTGTACAGTGTATCTTTGTTGCCTATCTATTTTATATATAGTAGTTTGTATCTGTCAGTCACATACCCCTACTTTGTCCCTCCCCGCTTCCCTCTCCCCTTTGGCAATCCCAAGTTTGTTTTCCACATCTGTGAGTCTGTTTCTGTTTTGCATGTACATTGATTTGTATTATTCTTTAGAGTCTACATATAAATGATATTGTAAACCTTCTTATAGGTGTGTAATGGCATCTCATCGTGGTTCTAATTTGCATTTCTCTAGTGACTAATGATGTCAAACATCTTTAATGTACTTACTTGCCATCCACATATCTTTGTAGATGAAATATTTGCTCAGATCTTTTCTTCATTTTTAAAATTAAGTTGTTTTATTTTCTAATTATTGAGAGTTCTTTATATACTTTGGATACAAGTCCTATATAAAATATGTGACTTGCAAATATTTTCTTCAGTATCGTGGCTTGACTTCTCATTCTCTTTGTCTTTTGAAGAGCAGAAGCTCTTGATTTTTATGAGGTCCAAGTTATCCATTTTTCTCCTTTTATGGATCATATTCTTGGTGTTGCATTTAATCTGCCTATCCTAAGAACCCAATGATTTTCACCTATGTTTTCTCCCAAAAGTTTTATTGTTTTAGGTTTTACATTTAGGTCTGTAGTCCATTTTGAATTAATATCTTTTTTTTCCAGCTTTATTGAGAAATAATTGACATCCATCACTGTATAAGTTTAAGATGTACAGCATGGTGGTGTAATTTACATGTTGTGAAATGATGACCACAATTAGCTAACATCTATCATCTCATATAGATACAATAAAAATAAAAGAACTAAGTCCCCATGTGATGAGAACGCTTAGGAACTGCTCTCTTAACAACTGTCCTACGTATCAGACAAGTTAATTTTTGTGTATGCTGTGCCAGGCACTGTGTTTTCCGTACTGTTCCCATATCTCCCTACAAAGTAGTTAGGTACTATTTTTCCCTATTTTACAGATGAGGAAAAGGAGGCTCAGTGAGGTGAAGATGCAGAGTGTATCCAACTCCATCTTTCTGCAGAGCTGTATGCCTCAGCGCTCAACTATGCCGACTTCTATCTCGTTCATGTTGTTTGGCCCTAAAAACAACTTAGTGATTGATAGGAATCCTTTCCTGCCCTGAACCACACGGGTTACTTCTATTCAAAGATTTAGTACATAACACTCCATTTGGGAAACTAGTCTGGAAGATAGGATTCCACCAAGAAAAATGGAAATGATTTGTAAAATAATCTCTAAAGTTACTTCAATCTCCGCATTCTATGATCTCTGGGATGTTCTCGCGAACACGGGCGGTCAATGCTGCAGTGGATACTTTTCGCCACAAGGAGGCACCAAGAGCACAAGATACAGAAGGCAAACAGGGAAGACGGGCCTGGTGCCTAGAGAAGGGAGATGAAGGAAAGGCGAGGGCAGGGAGATTTAAGGGGAGCCCGGAGGCTAACTGTGCCCCACACTGGGCTGTATCTAGGGACCCAGGTAAGCTTCAGGCTTGCTATTTGTCAGCAGGCTCTGTGATTACCTTTACCTCCAGCCTCACCTGGGAAATGCAGGATCCCCCTCCCCAACCATCTTCCTAACCCCACCTTAATTATTAACAGCACCTGTTGGTCAGTGGGAAGGACCAGCACCCTGTGTACTGGGAAAGCGTGAATGAGGACAGGCTTGTGAGTCAGATGCCCTGAGTCCTAGATCAGCTCTCCCACTTACCAGCCATGTGATTACTGTTAAGTCCCAGCACCTTCCTGAGGCTCAGTTTCTCATCTATAAAATGGGGAAATAGAAGTAGATGGTTCCCCAGGTGTCCTCCAGCAGGAGTTCTATTCAAGCTGGTTGAAAATTGGAGGAAGAAATATTCTCCTCCCCAGGCACTGGGCAAACCATTTCCCACTTCTAAGCCTCAGTTTTCTCAGCTGGAAAAAGGGGGTAATATTTCTGCTTTCTGCACAGGACTGCTGTCGGCCCAGATAAGCTGATGTGTGGGAAACAGCCATAGATATGATAGGAATTCTCCTTCTAATTACTATTTGTGTTCTTGGCTTGCAAAACACATGCAAGGAAGGGGATGAATGTAAACAATTCTTGCTTTTTCTTTTTTAATTTTTTTTTAAGTGGGGGTACTGGGAATTGAACCTAGGACCTCATACATACTAAGCACACACTCAACCACTGAGCTATACCCTTGCCAGGCAAGTCTTGCGTTTTAACCTGTTGAATCTGTTCAGCGTCATTTTGTAGCTTAATACTGTAGTTCCTGGGGGGGAAAATGTTTGCTGTGGTTTACTGATAAACAAATTCAAAATTTAACAATATAATAAAACTGTGGCTGAATGGCAAATGAGTAATATTCACATGTAAATAATATAGAGGTTCAGAGGAGGAAAACATTGCCAGAGGCTTCTATGGTCAGGGAATAACTGTAGTAGTAACATTTATTGAACACCTACTACGTGCCAGGCCCTGAGCTAAGCATTTTACATAGACAATCATAAATCTTTTATTTGAAGGAACTTTGAGGGTCATGCTACAATACCTGTAAATATATATTTATGTGTATAATTATTTCTTTAAGGTTCCTCCCTACTGCTAATCTCTAAGCTGAATGACCCCCAGGAGCTGTATATTCTTGTTAAATGCTGCACCCTCAGTATTTAGCTGAGTACCTGGTATACAGCAGGGGCTCAATAAATGGTATTGACTAAATAAATGAATGAATGAATAAACTCAGTCCAAACTCACTCCCAGTAGGAGAAGCCCTTCTACATTGACTCAGAGAGGATCATCCAGCCTTTGTTTGATTAGTTCCCTTGGTGGAGAACTCATTACCTCACAAGTAGTCTACTGCCATCTTGGATCTCTGACGCTTCACCTCCTTGGCCCTGGTTCTACCTTCCTGAGCCTTTATCCATTTTGAAGAAGTTGACTATAGAGCCCTTCTGCACACCTCAGTAACTTCCTTAGAGTTCTGTCAACCATGAGCCCTAATTCTCATGGGAGGCAAAAGAGAAACATGGTGGCTAGAAAGGGTGCAAAGTCAAGTGAAGAGATTTTCCTCAAGGTGGGAGGTAGTTGTCCATGTGTGAGGCAGATGGGGTGGAACCTGAAAAGAAAACAGACTGTAGTTACTGGAGAGGAAGGGATAAATGTAGGACCCACTGTGGGACGATGTGCTGCAGGGAGGCAGGCAGACCTTGGCCTCCGCCCCAGCCAATCATGATGGTCTCACTCCCCTTACCAGGGATTGGCCTAGGAATGAGCATGTAACCCAGTTCTGACCAATAAGTTGGGATGGAAGGTCTGATAAGGACCTTCAGGGAAGTCTTCTCTTAAGGAGCACAGATTGAAAAAGATGGGCCCTTTTCTGTCTCCAACTAATGTATCTGGATGCCATGCAACTGTAGAAGCCATCTTGCTGCCACCAAAACCAATACACAGAGAAAAGCAAAGCAAGGAGAACCACAGAGAAATGGAGCCAGAGCTTTGATCAAACTGTGCCTGAAAGTGCTCCTTCCCTGAATATTTTTTTTTAAGTATAGTCAGTTACAATGTGTCAATTTCTGTTGTACAGCATAATGTCCCAATCATGCATATAATATATACATAAATTTGTTTTCATCATCCCTGAACTTCTTGTCAATGAGATAATAAACCTCACTGTGCAATCCCAGCAAATTGGCCATTGGTACCACCACCGCGAACATCCTAACAGATACACAGATTTTAAAAAACTAACTGCATTAATGAGGAATCTTTCAGTGACAAGTGCAGAAGCTGGACTCTAACACACTTAAGCAAAAAGTAGAACACGGTTCAAATAACTGAAAAGTTCAGGATTGGCTGGATCCAGGGACTCAAATCAATGGCATCAGGACTCCCCTTTCTCCATCTCACCCCTCTATTAGTTCTGCTCTTAGACAGTCACTCCCCAGGTCATACTGAGGCCCCTAGGAGCCCCAGACCCACATCCTCATTGCTTTGCAACCAGTGGAAGAGGACTTTTCTTTCCCACTAGTTTCAATAAAAAACATGGGATTTGTCTCACGACTGCTTTGGGTCACATATTCACATCTGAGCTAATCACTGAAGCCAGGGGAGGAGAAACACTGACTAGCCAAGAAGAAGCGACATACCCACTATTAGATGTGTATGAGGAGAGGGGTGGCCAGAGGTCAGGGTACTTACTGTTCAGTTCAATCCAACAAGTATCTATTGAGCGCTCTCTATGCAGCAAACACTATTCTGGGCACTGTTAACCGAGGAAGGGGGAATGAATTCTCAGCGTCTGTTCCATGAATCATAAAACAAGTCAGAGGGACAGGAGATCTGAGATTACAAACGACATCTGACTGAGTCATAACCATCACAATCATGTTCCCTAATTCTTAGCTTGTGTTATAACCAAGCCAGTTATTGGCAGTTGTGAAATGGGCTACGGTTTACTTTCTCAGCCTAGAACCCCAATGGCTTTGATCCGGTTGTCAGTGTTCTTCATTATATTCAAATATATTTGGCCAATTTGATCAACTAATATGTTTCAACTAATATACAACATATAAGAAGAGTTTTTATTAGCCAAGCATTCGTTCAGTTACAAGTCATTGAAACTTGACTCAGGCCAAGACTAAGGTGCACCAGTGAGGAGTCTAGGGTGCAAATTTAAGGAGGCACTCATTCTCAGCATCATACAAGCAAGCCTGCCTTGCTTTTGTCCTAGCCAGACCCAACTCAAACTAGCCAAAATGGAAAAATTATAGACCCGATATTCTAACTAGGAGAGGCACAGTGGTGAAGCCAGCCTCTAGGACACAAATGCACCAGTATTTATTCATTCTCTTCTTTTCTCCCCTTTTCCTCTCCCTCCTCCTTTCCTCTGCTTTCCTCTGTTTGCTTCAGTCTCTCCTACCACCGTTAGTCTTTCTCCCTACAATTAGATTATAGTCACAAGCAGCATCAGGTTAAGCACAGAACTGGGAGGAAAAAGACCATGAAGGAAAAATCTCAGGGAAGACCTTGCATTGGCTGTCTTGGGTCACATGTCCATGCCTGGACCAATCACTGTGGCCAAGGGGTAGGATCATATGGTTGCCCAATCACATGTGCTCACCCCTGTGGTCTAGAGGCTGGAGGTGGAGACCAGAAGAGGGGAGGGTCTGATGAGCAGACAGAGACACCCTTAGTATTTTAAATCTGAAACACTCTAGCCTTTATTATTTTTCTATTGAAACAATTATTTTTAAATAATATAGTTTGATAACCTGAGGTTTCTAAAAAAAAAAAAAACACCAATTAAGTTACAGAAAAATAGATTCCCCCCAGGGTCAGGAAGGACATCGTGAGGAAAGAGGCTGAAAAGATACATTAGAGAAAGATCATGGAGGTCCTTTAATTATTTCAATAAATTTGTATCAAAAGCCTTAGGTGCCAGGAACAGTGGAGTTTGCACTCAATTCTGTAAGCAGCAAGCTTTTGAGCAGAGGCATGTCAGAGTAAGAGAACCTGATGAAAAGCCCCCAAACCATGTGGCCATCGGCTCTCAGGGCTGGAAAAGAGGTAACAAGCCCACGTACTATTGAGGACTGCAGTCACTGAGCACATCCTCCTGGCCCCACTGACTATGCCATCACATGAGGTATGGTCCCCAGGATCGTGAGGACTCCTCAGAGTCATCCCTGATACGCCCTCACCTCCATATGACCCTCTGCTCTTTTCCAGGGAAACCCACTCCATGCCCACCAGATAGGATCTGCCACCTTTCAGTTCTGTGGCCACAGGTCAGTCACTAAAGAACTTTGAGCCCCCATTTCCCCATTTGCTGAATGTTTACCATCTACAAATAGCTCCCAAGAACAGATACATTGAGAAACCTTTGTGTTGAAATAAAGCTAATATTTACTGAGTGCTCATTGCACACCAAATCCTTTGCATGTGTTATCTAATCAAATCCTTGTGATAACCTGTGGTAGAGACAGCCAGTGGTACCCCAACATTTGTTTCATCCATTCTTTCCTGGTAAATCCTTCTAATTTTTAGCTGGACACATAAAAACTACATTTCCCAGCCCTCCTTGCAGGGGTATAACCACGTGATTAAGTTTTGAACAAAGAGGAGGAAAGGAAAGTATCACATTAGATTTCTACAGAATGTTCTTAAGGAGAAAGAGGCACATCCTCTGGCACTCTTTTTCCTTTGGGCTGGCTGGGATGCAGTCAAATAGAGCTTCAGCAGCCATCTTGGATCATGAGGTAGAAGCCAGGTGTTGAGGATGGCAGAGCAATAGGATAAGTGGGGCCTGGGTCCCCAGTGGCTACATCTATTATAATAATAGGAAAGAACTTTTGACTTTTTTTAAGCCACAGTTGTTTTGGTTCTTTTGTTACTCCCAACTGAACCTAGTCTCAGCTGTTAATCCTAACTCCCCTGCACTAGCTGTCCCTACCCACTTCCCTGCTGTATTTTTCTCCAGATCACTGATTACCACCTAATGTATTATATTTAAACAATTTGCATGTTTATCATTGGTACCCCCCCAATAGATTGTAAGCTCAAGAGGGCAGAGATTTTATGTTTTGTCCACTTCCACACCCCCAGCTCTGCAGTAGTACCTGGCACATGGTAGATGCTCAATAAATATTTGTTGAATTGTAGAACAAAATGGAGTTATTTATGTCAGGGACCAAATGGAGATGGTTCATGCAGGCACGTAAGGGAAACTTAACCTAACCTTAACAGGGATTTACAGCTCTTCTCAGAAATCGGCAGAAGACACCAGCCAATTCCCAAATGCCGAGTCTGTTCACCCCATCTCTGGACTTCCTTGTTCCCCTGACTTAGCTCCCGTGATCCAAGTAGGGGGAAAGACCACTAAGGCAACCAATAAGCAGAAAAAGCCAAACAGCTTCAGCATTTACCCCTAAGAAATCTCTTACTCTGCGAGTAACTTGGAACTCACTGTTCCCACAGCCTGAGTTTCCGGCTTGCAAATTGAAAGCCTTGCAAAAACCCCTGCATCTTTCTGCTTTGCTTTATTCAGTGTGCAGAGTCTGGTTTTTGACAGAATGGACAAACTGAAGGATAACCAGCCTTGATGTACGTAGTACAGCCTTCCTGATGTGGGTGCTGAGGCTCCGAGGGGGCCACCCAGCTGGAAAGTGATGGAGCCTGGCTGGGGAGTGAACCCAGGCAATCTGGCCGCAGAACCCACCCTCTCAAACACTAACTAACCTGCCATCCAGTGGGGAGAGGACCCTCCAAATGCTTCAAACTGGAACCATCCCCTGTCTCTACTGGGAAAGGCTGCACTTCTTCAGGGAAGACATGTGAGCAGGAGTCCAAGGTCAAGAAGGTTCTCTGAGGTCTCAGGCTCAGTTACTAATGAACATTGGGAATGAAAAAAAGGGAAATCTCATGTTTCCTCGATTCTCAGACACACCATCAACTCAACTGGGAGCAGGAAAAGAAACATTGCATCGCATATATACTGGATCATAAAACACACCCTGATTTCAGACACACTACAGTGGGGGAGATGCACGTCTTCAGTTGAGGCGATGAAGTACGTAGTCAAAAATGCCTTTGAGAAACTTGGTAGAGATCTTTTCTTAAAGCTTTTTCAAATGTATCTAGTTTGGCCAATTTTTTTTTTTTCTGTAAAAGAACTTAAAACTAGGCTGAGTTCTTTGATTTCCACTCCCACCTACATCTCCGCTGGAGTTAATCACTCCCTTCCTTCCCATGCCTCGTGCATTCCCCTTTATTTCAAGCTGCACAGTAATTTGTACTTATCTCCTTGTTAAGATTCTGGACTGGAGAATGGGAACCACATCCTGAATCATGTCCTACTGGCCTCAGAGGCCCTGGCACATAGTAGGCTCTTAGTGAATATTTACCGAGGGGACACAGAAGGAATCAATGAGCAACTAAATGGAAGAATGGGTGAAGGGTGATGCCTACACCTGTCAGATCTCAGCCCACAGTAGGGTGCGTGTGTGTGTGTGTGTGTGTGTGTGTGTGTGTGTGTGTGTGTGTGTTCCCATGTATCTCCCTGATAAAACCCAAGCAAGTCTCCAGGGATTTGAGCATCAAAGACAGGCAGGGCGGAAGACAGATCTCCTTCCAAGCATGGGTGGGGGCAAGGCACTGGTTATGTGACCTTGTAGGAAAGAGCTGCTCTTCCACTGGGGGAGGGGGGAGATCCAGCCTCTGACCCTGCTACGGCCAAAAACCTCAATGTCTCATCAATTCCGGAAGAAAACCTGATGCTGCTAAGCACACCGTCCCCCTCCTCAATTCACAGGCAGGAAGAAGGCAAGGCACATTTTCTCCCCCAAAATATGCAGAATGGCAGTTGCCATGAGCACTGGGATCCGCAGGTTACTTAACATCCGTTTTTTCAGAAGTTCAGTTGCCACGGTAACAAAATACCATTTGCGCGACTGAAGATGAATCTCTGTCTCAAATCAGAGGGAGACGAGGCTCTTTGTAGACATCTCCTGGAGTGGTGGGGCGGGACCAAGCCTTCCACCTCAGGGACTCAATAAACATCAAAGAATTAAATCAAATTGCACTGAAGCAGTCTCCAAAAAAAACGGCTTATTGAAGGGAGATGCAGATCCCATCAGGCGGCCTGGGTTGGGGGGGCTGCCCAACGCACTCCCCAAAGCCACCCCAGGCACTGTTGACGCTGCCTGCCACATGGGGGGTAGATGCCTTCAAACAGAGTCGCTGTTGCTGGTGGTACATCTCGCAAGAGCAGGCAAACACAGCCACAGGCAGAACAACAGATGTTCACTCCAAAAAAATATTTATTGAGCACCTACTATTAGCCCCGGGTAGTCCCATGGATTGGCACTAAGGATACAGATGAAAATCCTCCTTGAGGAGTCCAAATCCTGCCCTCAAGAAGACAGAGATGATAAACAAATAAAGAAGTAAAAAATGGTTTATCAGAAGGTGAGGTAGGCGGACTACATGTAAAATAGATAAACAACAACGTCCTATTGTACAGCACAGGGAGCTATTTTCAATATCTTGTAATAACCTATAATGAAAAAGAATGCATATATATACGTATAACTGAATCACTATGCCGTACACCAGAAACTAACATATCCTTGTCAATCAACTATACTTCAATTCAAAACAAAATAAGGTAGAGTAGGTGGAATAATGCTCCCCTCGCCAAAGATGACCACGTCCTCATCCCTGTGAATTTGTGAATGTGTCACCTGAGGTGGCGAAAGAGATTTTGCAGGTGCGATTAAGTTAAGGGTCTTGAGATGAGGGTACTGCCCCAGAATCCCCACGTGGCCCAAGGTACTCACAAGGATCTTGATGGGAGGGAGGCAGGAGGTCAAAGCGAGAAGATGCTATGCGGCTGGCTTTCAAGGTGGAGGAAGGGGCCTTCAGCCTAGGAATTTAGGCAACTCTAGAAGGTGGAAAAGGCAAGGAAAGAGATTCTCCCCGAGAGCCTCCAAGAGGAACACAGCATGTGGACCTATTTTAGGCCTCTAACCTCCAGAACTGTAAGATAACTAATTTGTGTTGTTAATTTAAGCTTGTGGTCATTTGTTACAGTGACAACAGAAAATGAACACAGATGGTGACAAGTGTCCATGGAGAAACATACAGCAGACGATGAGGGCAGAGAGCTGGTACCAGGTGGAGGGGTCTCGGGTTTAGATGGAGTGGTCAGCGAGCTGCTCTGATGAGAAGGTGGCATTTGAGTGAAGGTGTGGAGGAGGAGATAAGGGGACGTGTGGGTGTCAGAAGAACATTCCAGCCCAGGGAACAGCCGGTGTGAAGACTCCCAGGCAGGGGCGTGCCTGGCCTGTTAGGGAACCAGCAAGGAGGCCAGTGTGGAGTGATCACATCAATGGGGAGGACTGTGGGGGACAAGGTCAGCCAGGCTGCTCACTAGGGGCCCGATAGCCCATGGGAGGTGCTATAGACTGAATATTTGCATCCCCACACAAAAAACTTCATGTGTTCAAACTTAATCCTCAATGTGATACTAGGAGGTAGGGCCCTCATGAATGGGATTCGTGCCCTTATGAAGGAGACCCCAGGGAGCTCCCTCCCCCTCCACCATGGGAGTACACAGTGAGATGACCCTCTGTGAACCAGAGCCCTCACCAGGCATCAAATCTACCTGTGCCTTGATCCTGGACTTCCCAGCCTCCAGAACTGTGAGAAATTAATTTCTGTTTTTTTAGAAGCCACACCATCTACGGCCACTGAAGGGTTTTGAGTAGGGGAGGAACATGATTGGATTTCCCTTCTAAAAGGGTCCCTGTGGTGAGACTAGACTGAGTAGGGCCGAGGGTAGAGGTGGGGAGAGCAGAGGGGAGGCTGTTGCATCAGTCTCCAGGAAGGAGATGAGAGTGGCTGGACCAGGGTGGGAGCAGCGGATGCGGTGGGAAGGGGTCAGATCCTGGATATATGCAGTGGTGGAACCAATGTGAACTGGTTCAGATGGGTTAAGGGTGTGAGGGAAAGAGAGGACTTAAGACTGGTGCCAAAATTCTTGTCCTGAGTAACTGGGAGGCTGGTATGGCCATCCCTGGCTTTGGTCATTTTAATTTTGAGAAGTTTATTTGAACTCCGAGTGGAGGATAAGAAAGAGTCTGGATTCAGAGGAGTGGTCCAGGCCACAGATAAAATGTGGAGATGGTTAGCTTATAAGATGGCATTTCAGGATGGAGAGGTTATAGTTCAAGTGGTAGAGCGCATGCTTAGTATGCATGAGGTCCTGGGTTCAATCCCCAGTACCTCCTCCAAATACAAACAAATGAATAAACCTAATTACCTCCCCCTCGTTTAAAAAAAAAATATGGTATTTTAAGTTAAGAGCCTGGCTGACATCACCAGGAGCGCATGGGGGCACTCCAATATCTCAAGGTCAAGAGATAAGGGAAACTCAGCAAAGGAGGCTGAGACCAGTGGCTGTTGAGACTGGAGGACACCAAGGGAGGATGTAAAGGCAGTGTGTTCAGGAGGAAGGGGTGAGCAGTATCAAATGCTGCTGAGAGTTCAGTAAGGTGAGCGCTGAGAATCCACCACTGGATTTAGCAACTTGGCTGTCAGTGACCTTAAGAAGCACAGTGAAGCCAAGGCCGGATGTGAGCAGATCCAAGAAAGGGAGAGGGGGAGAAATTGGACCCGAGAAGCAGAAAGTATTTTTTTTTCAAGTTTTTCTGTAAAGAAAAGCAGAGAAATCAGCATTGGCCGGAGAGAGGATGTCAGATGAAGAGAGGGTTTTCTTTTGGTTGGCTTTTGTGTGATGGGAGAAATGATAGCATGTTTGTGTACTGATGGGAAAATAATCCAAAAGAGAAGGGGGAGGGGACTGATAACACAGAAGAAAATGCAGGGGCTCTCTGGAGTGATGACCTTGAGGAAGTGAGCAGGCAGGGGTGGGCTCCGGCTCTGGTGGAGGGGCTGGCTTTGGGCAGCTGGTCCACAGCAGCGAGAAGGAGGCAGACAGAGTATGAGCACAGATGCAGGTGGGCGGGTGGATGCGCTGCTGAGTCTGAGGATGTTCTCTTCTTACTGCCCCAGTTTTCTCGAGGAAGTAGGAAACCAGAACCTCAGCTGAGAGTAAGGACAAGGAAGGAAGCGTAGGGGGTTGAAGAGAGGAGGAGGTGTGAAGTCATCATGCAGGAGGGGGGAGTGAATGGACCAGGGGATGTAGCAGAACTGCCTGGCAGTCTGAAGGTTTTCTCGAGAGGAGTGGTCATGGATACAGAGCGAGCTGTGGTTTCTGTCTTTCTCCAGCCAGGGTGCAAACATGGAGTGAGTAGACAGTTGGATTAAACCAGATTTGGGATTTTGTTCAGGCTAGTAAAATAACCTGGGGGAAGGGAAAAGCATTTGAGGGGTTTGAGACAAAATAATGGTCCCCCAAAGACGTCCACATCCTAATCCTTGGAATCTCTGAATATGCTGGATTACATGGCAAAGGGAATTAGAAATAAGGCTGTCGATAGGAATAAGGAATTAGAATTAAGGTTGCTAATCAGTTGACCATGAGATGGGGAGGGTATCCTGTATATCCGGATGAGCCCAATGCAATCCCAGGGGTCCTTATAAGCAGAAGAGGAAGGAAAGAAAGAGAGAACCAGAGAAATGACAGCATGAGAAAGACTCAGCCCAACGTTGCTGGCTTTGAAGATGGAGGAAAGACCAAGGAGCCGAAGAACATGAGTGGCCTCTAGGAGCTGGTAAAGGCAAGGAAACAGATTCCTCCTAGTGCCTCTAGAAGGAATGTGACCCTACCAACACCCTGATGTTAGCCCAGGGAGACCTATTTCAGAGTGCTAACCTCTAGAACTGTAAGAGAATAGAACTGTGTTGTCTTTAGCCATTAGGTTTGTGGTCATTTGTTACAACAGGAAACTAAGACAGGGATATGCAAAGAAGTCATGGGATGTAAGCTGAGGGAGGAGGGAAATGAGCTACAAGAAGGATGAAAATGTAGAACATTTGTGAACTGGAGGACCAGGTGGGGTTGAAGCATCACTGGAGATGGGACACTAGATGGTAAGTTCTTACACTGTGGGATGCTTTTAATTGACATTACACTGGAGTTGCAGTTTTTGATAATGGCAAGGTCAAGGGTATGACAGTGGGGATGAGTGCTGAGATGGGTGGAAGACAGGCTCCTCAGAGGAGGGGCTGGGGGGTTGGGATGTTGGAGGATCACTTTGTGGATATCGAAATCACCAAGAATTAAGCAGGAGTGGTAGGGCAGAGGACAGTAAGCCAGGAGTTTAAAAATCCTTAGGCTCTGGGGATGCTAGATGACCATAGCAAAGAGGAGCTTTGGGTGGTGTGGTCCAGTGACACGGGAGATTTTAGGGAGGATGTAAAGATTCTGATATGGGAGCAAGAATATTTGTCCCAATTGTGATCCAGTGGTTTGAAGGGTGCAGGGCAGGAGCCACCCTTCCGTGGAAAGACTGCAGTAAAACATCACATGGGAACGCCAGAATTTAACCTCTATTGATCTGCCCTTCTTAACCAGCCTCCAAAATGCCTCCCAAAGATCCAGTTCCGCAGAACTCACACCCTGACATAGCCCCTTCCCTCACTGGACCAGGACTGGCCCTGTGTGACCAAAACAATATGAGAAACACCCCGTGACTTCTGAGACTAATCGTAAAAGGCGTGGTAGCTTCTGTTTGGGCCTCCTGGTTCATTCACTCTGGGGAAAACCAGCCACCAGGCCATGAGGACACTCAAGCGGTTCCCTGCAGAGAAACCAAGGCCTCAGCCAACGGCCAACACCATCTTGTCAGGCACACGGGTGAGCCGTGTCTGAGTGGACCCTCCAGCCCAGGTCAACCTTTTGGATGACCACAGCCCCAGCCAACATTTGGCTGAAACTTCACGAGAGATCCCAAGAATGGCCCCACTGAGCTGCTCCCAAATTCCTGACCCACAGAAACCAGGAGTGGTATTGAAATGATGATGGTTGTTTTAAGGTCCTCCCTTACGGGGGGATGTGTTACCCATAGATAACTAGCACACTCGTTCTTTACTATTTAGTAGTCCCTCCTCTGGCAACACTCCACGTTTCAAATGAAGTGACTTCCTCCAGCAGATCGCCTCTGATCCCCTTGACTAAATCAGGACCCCCTTTCAGAGCACTCTCTCCTTCTAGCCACATAATTAAATAATTATCTGCATAATCATTTGTTTAATAATCTGCAACACACAGCCCTCTCCCAAACAGGACTGTAAGCTCCGGAGGAGAGGGCCCACGTATGTCCTGCTCTCCTCCAAACCCTGTGCCTACACATCAAGTGTTCAGAAATTGTTTGTTGAATGGTTGCTTGACCAAGTGAAGAGTGACTATGTGTGGTTAGATGAGGGGGTCCAGCGGGGCCGTTCACAGTGAGATCGGTATCAGTACAAAATGGAGCCAACCTCAATATCCCCTCCTCTGACCCTGTCTTCGCTCCCACCTGCTCTGGCTCGGGGCCTGAGGGCTGCAGGTGTCTCCCCTTGCCTGCGTCCCTGAGATACAGCTGTATCCAAATACCAGCTTTTCTTTAGACTGTTCTGTTTGCTTTGCAAACATGATTTTGCTTTGCACTGGACTGTAATTTGATGGATGCACGAGCTTATCTCATGAGTTCAAGTGCACTGAAGGTAACATCTTCATCCATCACCTTTGCTCACCTCATAATGTACATTCATACTACTCAGTACTTGGGCATCTGATTATAGACTAATGCTATTCCAAAGACTCCTTTGTGCTTAAAATCCTTCAGAATGAATAGTAATTTTGGTCACATTCCTCTTTTTATTCATTTTTTAGTCACAAATACACATGCATAGTTTTTCCAAAGGTTAAGAACATGACAAATGGATTTTAGTTATTGCTCTGTCAGTTACTAGCTGTGTGGCCTTAGGGAAGTTATTTAACCTCTCTGAGCCTCAGCTCCCTCACTGTAAAATGAGAATTATAATAGTTCCTACCTTGCAGAAGTAATCATGAGGATTGGCTATGACAAAGGAAAAGATTTTGCATAATGTAAGCTTTAAGTAAATATTGGTTTGTTATAATTAGAAATGAATGGAGCCAAAGGAATTAGAAATAAATATGGCTTCAAACAAAGTCAAACAATTACAGCTTCAAACAAATGTGCAGCAGAATTTTGGATGTTCATGAGCATTCTAGAGCAAACTCTTCTTTTAAAAGAAATATGCACACACAAATGTTTACCAATTTAGCACCCAAAAGCACGTGCGCACACACACATCCTTAAAACTGAAATACATCCACATGGTAAATCACAGCTCATTTCTATTCATCACTTTTAAAATCATTACAACCACCTGGATATGAAGAAAATTGTCCTTTAAGAGCATTGAAAACCTTGCCAAAGTCTCTCTAAATGAAGCGTTCCCAGCCTTCAAGAGAAGTATCGCACCAATTGCTATCCACCTTTTTCAGAGGCGAAAAGCAGGCAGCCCAAGGGCACAAAATGAGTCATTGTCGGAAGTGAGGTTTTTTTTTTTTTAAATAAAAGTGTATGTGCTACCCTTTAAGAATAACATACCGACCTGCCATCAATTAGGGATTTGCTCTAAGCAATTTTTTTTTTTATAGTGGAAAGGATGAAAACAGAGTCAGATGGAGGGGACACATCTCATTCAGCTAGTCAGCAACCATCTTCTGAGTACCTACTACATTCCAGCTGCCGTCCAGGGCAGCGCAGAGTTAGCAACATACAGGACAGATGCATTCCCTTCCCTCAAAGTGCCCGGAGCCTTGGGTCTAGAGAAAGGCAGGCATTAAATAAATGGTTACCCAAAGAATGAACTGATGACAATTCTTATAAATGCTTTGAAGGGTGCTTTGAGGGGCCCAACCAAGGAAGTTAGGACAGTTCAGGGAACTACTTCCCTAAGAGTGGTGACATTTAAGCACTGGCTTGAAAGATGAATAAGCTGGAAGAGATAAGAAAGAAGGATGGGGACCAGAGGGAACAGCATGTGGAAAGGACCTGGGGCAAGAAGATGCTCAGTGGTTTGAGGGACAAGAGGGAGGCTGGTACAGCAGGGCTGAAGCAAAGGGATGCAGGCAGAGAGGGCCTCACAGGGATGCTGAAGTTGGGGGGGAGATGGGCTCCAAACAGAGCTTTGGGGGCCAGCGTGACAGATTAGGGATTGTATTAGTTATCTTTTGCTTAAAAAAAAATCCTCCTAAAGCGTCAGTGACTTAGGATAAGGCTGAACGCGTATTATCTCACAGTTTCTGGGGGTCAGGAATTTGGGAGCAGCTCGTTGGCTGCATGGTTCCCGTTCGGGGTCTCTCACTAGGTGGCAGTGTAGATGTCAGCTGGGACTACGGTCCTCTGAAGGCTTGACTGGGCTGGAGGGTTCACTGCCAAGATGGCTCCCTCACCCAGATGGTGCATTAGCAGAAGGACTCAGCCCCTTGCCGTGAGGACTTCCCCACAGGGCTGCTTGAGTGTCCTCACAACATGGCTGCTGGTCCCCGCCAGCAAGAGTAACCCAGGAGAGAACGAGGCAGAAGCCACAATGTCCTTCATGCCCCAGCCTCAGAAATCACACGGTGTCGTTTCCACAACACCTTTGTCGTTCCTAAGTTCAGCCCTATTCAGGGTGGAGGGGACCACACACAGGCATGAAGACCGGGAGGCGAGAATCACTGGCAGCCGTCTGAGAGGCTGGCTACCCCAGGAGTGTCTTATGTGTCTCTGCCCATCTCGCAGTGCCTCCACAGTGTCTAGTTTTGAATGCACCTACTTAATAAAATGACTCCTGTGCTGGCAGAATGTCCAAACCAGGAGGGACTAGAGCAATTAGGCCAGCTTCCTCATTTAGCAGAACGAAGTTGAACACATAAATACATATGTATGATAAAAATGAATACATAAATAAATATGGATTAATTAACAGATCAATATGCACTGAGGTACTTTTCCATTCCCAGGAACAAGTGATCATGAGAGCAAGCGAATGTGACCCATGAATCTCGAGCCCAATAAGGAACCATCAGAAAACGACAGAGGAGAGACTCCTGTTAGACATGGAGAACTGAGATGAAGTCCCCATCCCTTCCCCAAGGCGCACTAAAATGACAATAAAGGGACAAAAGTGGCATAAGCTGACAAGGAAAAGGGAAGAGGCGATGACAGCCGCTGAGAGGTGTTAGCAACATTTTGTAGGATGGAAGGCACGTGGACATGGGAAAGCAAGCTCAGGGGAGCAGAAAAGATGAAAATCCACCAAGAGCCCAGTCACATCATGCTGAGGAGCCCTGGAAACCAGAGAGTTTCACACAGCATGCATCTCCGGTGGGAGCCAGCTGGGTGTAAAAACCAATGATCTGGCGAAAGCGTGCAGTGAGAGCTCAGATACCCTCCTCTCCCCTCTCCAGAGCAGCATGGAGATTCCCACCCATCCCCTGCACCAGAAGACAGGAGCTTTCCTCTCTGGGGGGACCAACCCAAGATGCCTCTGGACTGAGGACCTCAGGCATGGACGAGAGGGAGGCAGCATCCTGAACACGGATGGACGGGCAGTCCACATCCTGATCAGGGAGACCTCCAGGATGCCCCACCTCCACTCTGCTCCCAGGACACTGGCAGCCAGGTTTATACGCCCCCTCCACCTCCGGGAAGGAGGCTTTAGCTGTGCCCCCAGGGGACACTGGCCAGACCAAAAGACAAGACCTACAGACCTCACATTTAAGAGTTGTTCAAGAAAACCAGAGCTGGATGGTGGTTCAAGTGGTAAAAACAGGTTTTATTCAGGAACCACCGCAATGGAGAAACCTCAGGATAGAACTGGGGTCAGTTCCAAAGACAATGAGAATAAGCAAGGATTTAGAGCCAAGGAGCAGGGTGGGGGTCAGCGGAGGGAAAACTACTAAGAGGGGAAATTGGAGCTAAGAGGGGATCCTGACAAAACTTCACAGGGTCTTTGCTGAAGGCAGCCAGTGTGATCAGATTTCAACGGGAAAATGACAGCAGGCTGAGGCATTTGCTCAGCTATCCAGGGTGGGGGATTCTGTCTAAACTGACTTAACACGGTTCTTGTTAAAACTGGGTGATTCAGGATGGGCAAGGATGGGGGCCTCGTGAAGAAAGGATTCAGAGGAGCTTGACTCAAGTTTGGTCAAGGAGAGAATCTTTGTCCTGGTTTCTTTGTAACCTGGCTGAGCGTGTCCTCAGTTAAGGAGGCTCGTACATAATGAGTCCTGTTCATCCTCCTCCACCTCCCATACATGGAGTTTCCAAACCGTGTTTGTGCTTCTCAGGATGAGACAACAGAGATTACCAGACATTAGAGGAAAGCTGCAAGCATGACAGTCAGAGATGTACGTCTTTTAATTACTTTGTTTATAAGTCAGGGAAAAAGAACGCAGGGAACAGAGCAATGCATGAAACTGAAAAAAAAAAGCTTAAAAATGACTATAATTAGAAAACCCTAAAGAGTCCACAAAAAACTTAGAATAAACAAATTGCAGCAAAATTACTGGATACAAAATCAGTTTCATTTTATCTTGAGCAACCTGAAAGGGAAATTAAGAAAACAACTCCATGTACAATAGCATCAAAAAGAAGAAAATACTTAGGAATAAACTTCATCAAGTAGATGAAAGGCTTGAACACTGAAAACTACAAAATGTTGCTGGAAAAAATTAAAGACAACACAAATAAATGGCAAGACAATCATGTTTGTGGATTGGAAGACTTCATACTATTAAGGTGCCAACGCTACCCAAAATAATCTACAGACTTAATATAAACCCTATCAAAATCCCAAAGGCATATTTTTGCAGAAAAAGAAAAATCCATTCTAAAATTCAAATGGAATCTCAAGGGACCCTGGAAAAGAACACAGCTGGAGGTCTCACCCTTCCTGATTTCAAAACTTATTACAAAGCTACAGTCATCCAAGCAGTGTGGTACTGGCATAAAGACAGACATACAGACTAATGGAACAGAATAGAGATGGAAACAAACACTTGCATATATGGTCAAATGATTTTCAACAAGGGTGCCAGAACCAATCAATGGGGAAAGGAAAGTCTTTTCAACAAAATGTGTTGGGAAAACTAGATATAAACATGCAAAGAATGATGTTGGGCCCTAACCTTACACTATATACCAAAACGAATTCAAAATGGATCAAAGACTTAAAAATAAGACCTAAAATTATAAACTCTTAGAAGAAAGCATAGAGGGGAAAGCTGCATGGCATTGGTTTTGGCAATGATTTCTTGGGTATGATGCCAGAGCACGCGCAATAAAAGTTAAAAAATCAATAAACTGGACTACATCAAAATTTAAAACTTTTGTGCATCAAAGGACACAATCAACAGAATAATAAGGCAACTGAAGGAACAGGACAAAATATTTGCAAATCACATATCTGATAAGGGGTTAATAACCACAATCTATAAAGAACTCCTACATGGGGGAGGGTACAGCTCAACTGGTAGAGTGCATGCTTAGCATACACGAGGTCCTGGGTTCATTCTCCAGTACCGCCTCCAAATATAAATAAATAAACTCAATTACCTCCCCCTCATAAACAAACAAACAAAAAAGAACTCCTACAAGTCAATAGCAACAAGAAAAAATAAATAACCCAATTTAAAAATGGGCAAAGGATTTAAATAGCCATCTCTCTAAAGAAAATATACAAATAGCAAACAAGCATATAAAAAATGCTGAACATCACTAATAGGGAAATACAAATCAAAACCACAGTAAGATACCACCACACACCTATCAGGATGGCTACTATAAAAACAAATCAACAAAGAAATACAAACACAGAAAATAGCAAGTTTTGGTAAGGCTATGGAGAAAGTAGAACCCTCGTGCAATGTGAAATGGTGCATCCACTATGGAAAACAGTGTAGTGATTCCTTGAAAAACTAAAAACAGAATTACCAGATGATCCAGCAATGCCACTTCTGGGTAAACATCCAAAAGAATTGAAAGCAGAGTCTCCAAGAGAGATTTCAACACCGATGTTCATGGCAGCCTTATTCACAATAACCATAAGGTAGAAGCAACTCAAATGTCCATCAGTGGATGAATGGATAAACAAAATGTTATATACATGCAACAGATTATTATTCAGCCTTAAAAAGGATAGAAATTCTGACTCGTGATACAACATGGATGAACACTGAGGACATTATGCTAAGTGAAATAAACCAGACACAAAAGGACAAATGTATGATTCCACTTGTACGAGGGGCCTTGAGTAGTAAATTCATAGAAACAGAATGCAGATGGTGGTTACCAGGGGCTGGGGAAAGGGGGAAATGGAGAGTTGTTGTTTAATGA
Source organism: Camelus dromedarius (assembly GCF_036321535.1). NCBI lineage: Eukaryota > Metazoa > Chordata > Mammalia > Artiodactyla > Camelidae > Camelus > Camelus dromedarius. The sequence continues at coordinate 57,175,555 of NC_087449.1, read as the reverse complement.
ATATAGAGTTTTGATTTTGCAAAATGAAAAAGTTCTGAAGATTGGTTGCAAAACAATGTAAATATACTTAACAAGGTTAAACTGTACACTTAAGAATGATTAGGATGGTAAATTTTATATTATATGTATTTTACCTCAATTAAGACTTCTAAAAATTTTAAAGCAACCTATAATTAACATTTTTAGAGACAAAGGAGGTAATACGTCTATGAACAAGAATAGGACGCTATAAAAAAGAACAAGAAATTGCTCTTACATCCAGGTGGCCAACAAGCACATGAAACGGTGCTCAACGTCGCTTATTATCAGAGAAATGCAAATCAAAACTACAGTGAGGTATCACCCCACACCAGTCAGAATGGCCATCACTAAAATGTCTACAAACAATAAATGCTGGAGAGGGTGTGGGGAAAAGTGAATCCTTTAACACTGTTGGTAGGAATGTAAATTGGTGCAGCCTCTATGGAAAACAGTATGGAGATTCCTCAAAAAACTAAAAATAGATTCACCATATGATCTAGCAATCCCACTCCTGGGCATATATCTGGAGGGAACTCCAATTTGAAAAGACACCTGCACCCCAATGTTCATAGCAGCACTATTTACAATAGCCAAGACATGGAAACAATCTAAATGTCCATCAACAGATGACTGGGTAAAGAAGATGCGGGATATATATATATATTACTAAGCCATAGAAAAGAATGAAATAATGCCATTTGCAGCAACATGGATGGACCTAGGGGTCATCATACTAAGTGAAGTAAGTCAGACGGAGAAGACAAATATCATATGATATCACTTATATGTGAAATCTAAGATAGAAAGACATAAACGAATTTATTTACAAAAGAGACAGACTCACAGACATAGAAAACAAACTATGGTTACCAAAGGGAAAAGGTAGGGAAGGGGAAGGTAGAAATAAATTAGGAGTTTAGGATTAATAGATACACACTACTATATAAAAAATAGATAAACAACAAGGACCTACTTTGTAGCACAGGGAACCATATTCAATTTCTTGTAATAACCTATCATGGAAAAGAACCTGAAAATATGTGTGTGTGTGTGTGTGTATATATATGTGCATATATATATATAAAACTGAATCACTTTGCTGTACACCTAAAACTAACATTGTAAATCAATTACACTTCAATAAAGAATAAAATAAATTAAAAAAGAAATCGCTCTTAGAAGTGAAAAATTATGAGACAAGACTTTAAAAATCTATATAGAAAAACTAGAAGATGGGGGTGGTTATAGCTCAGTGGTAGACTGTGTTCTTAGCATGCATCCATTTTAAAAATGGAAAATGGGAACACACATTTTGGAAAATTAGAGGATCAATCCAAGAGATCCAACATCCAATTAAAACAGGAAAAAAAAAAAAACAAAAAACAAAATGGAGGAAATTAGCACAAAGAAATGTCCCCCAAATTGATTTCCAGATTAAAAGAGATTGATTTCCAAATTGAAACGCTCACCAAGTGCCCATCGTAAATGCACATCATTTGAAACTTTAGATCTCTGAGCCATCCTGAAAGCTTCCGGAGAGAGAAATCAGGTTACACACACACAGGATCAGGAATCAGAATGTCGTCGGGCTTTCGACAGCAACGATGGATCATTTCTGCAAAATTCTGAGGGAAATTTATTTCCAGTCTAGAACTCTACACACAGCAGAACTAGCAATCAAAGTTACTGGAACATATGCTTGGCCAAAACAAGGAAATAAATCCTGGCCGGGGGTAGGGGTCGGAGGCAGAAAGCAAAGGATCCAGAAAACAGGAACCAGCACAGGAAAAGAAGCACAGACAACTCCCAGGGTGGCAGTGAAACAAGGTCCCAGGGCAATAGGGCTACAGGGCTGCAGGGTAACCAGTCCGGATTGGAGCCCAGTGAGGATGCCTCCAGGAGGGCTGTCTCTAAGAAACACACAGACTTGAAGGACCCACCTGGTGTGCTCAGTCAGGCAGAGTAGCGTTTTACGGCACTGCTAGACAGATGGGGGATAAATCAGTGATAGGTACATAAGGGAGTTTGTTGTTGTTGTTTTAATGAGGTGGGTACACACTTCTAGAACAGCAAAAAGTGTTATCCAATACGGAAACATGAAATTGTAACACACTTCAAGGCTCAGCTTTGGACAACAGTTACGTAGTCATAATAATTAAACACTGAATACGGAAGCAACAACAAAAATTTCTAACTAAGCTAAGAGGGCGGGAAAATAATGTGTGTGGTGGGGGTGGATGAAAGGGCATTAAATCTTCATCTTCCACCAAAGGAAGGCAATAGATAAAGTCTCAAAAAGTGGAAAATCTGAATTAGGTGTGTAATTTAAAAATAAGTAGCCACATCACATCTAAAATGTGTAAAAGAGGGACTGTCCTTGGAAGTAAAAATTAAGACTGGGGAAAGGATGAGGCGAGGGATTGCTTTTTATAAATTACGTATCAGCTGTGTTTATGGTTTCTACCAGTTATCTGACTTTTTCAACTAATGCAAGTATAAGTATGCTAGAAATAAAAATCACATTGGAAAAAGAAAATAAAAACCCAACTGCGTGCCAGTCTAGGAAGTAGCGATGACTGGTACAAAGTTGGTAGCACCACTGTGGACTGAAGAGAAGGAAAAAAAGCTTAAGGGAAGAGATAGCCTTGAGCTCAGCCTGGATGAATGGGCCAAGGCAGGCCTTTCTATTCTTCTGAATAGAAGCAGCTGAGCCCTTCCAAGGAACAGGTTTGGAGGAAGAAAAGAAGACAGGACACCAAGCCTAAGGGTATAAGTAGGAGCCTCTGAAGCGAAAAGTGATCCTAGGATGTACAGGGGAGGGGGGAACCCCTGCCTAGGAGGTCAAGGTGAGTGGTCAACAAAGGAACAAAATAGCTAACAATGTCGAATGCTACTTTGAAGTCCAGAGGACTGAACATAAAAACAGACTATTGCACACTGATCTCACACTGTCCCAGGTGACCCACCCCGCCTCGCCCCAAGGATATTGCAAAAGCAATGGGAACAGAACAGAAGCAGGACTAGGAGAGTAAGCCTAAGGAGGCACCTAACTGCATCACACACACCCCATGCAGCGCCTCCATCCTTTCTTGTTCTCTGGGAGGCAGGATCAAATGCAAGCAATACTTGCGACACACTGACAGTAAAAAAAAAAGTGGTTGTTCATCTGAAATTCAAATTTAACTGGGCAACCTGTGTGCCTTCACAAAAACTTGGAGGTATCTCAGCCTTGCAAGTTGAGATGCTGCTGCTGGCCGCTTCCACCAGCCTCCTGACCTTTGCCGGGAAGAGTACTGCAAGGCGGTGAGGTCCAAAGGGTGGATCATTGTACTGCTTGGAGCCTGTTCTCTCGTGGAGAAATGAGGCCACAGCTACAAGGTGGGGACAGTGGGAGACTTCCATGTCCTTCTTGAGTGATTTTTTTTTTTACCACAAGTCTGTATTACTTTTATAATCAGCAACAAGCAATAAAGACATTTCCATTTGGAGAATAAAATAAAATGTGGCTGCAGTGAACCAGATAATCTGTGAGGCCCCCTTGAAAGCTAAGATTCTGCGATTCTAGGTAATTTCCTATTCTTGATTTGCATGTCACCTAGGAGCATTCTGTGATGCAGCCTTGGGGTGGGGGCTGTTCTTATTCCCCCCGAGGATTCTGAACCCAGCCGGCTGGCCCTAGGATGAGTATTGCCTGGCTGTGGAACATATCATCTTCCCACTGCTCCAACTCTGAGAGGTCACTTGGTTGGGCCTGGCCCAGCCGAAGCCTCTGGGCTCATTCCTGATCTGGAAGACTCCCCAAATGAGCTGTTCTGAAACCACGGAGAGGACTTGGGTGTTGGTTCTGTGGGAGACTCCTGGGCTCCTATCAGAGCCATCCTGGGATTCTAGGGATCCTGTGACTTAACAAATCCTAAAAGGGGTATGTGTCTCCACACCCGGGGACAGAGTGTCTTTCCCAGCACCCAAGAACCCCTCTCCAGTGAGAGCCCCTGCTGGAGGGTCTCAGGGGAGGATGGAGAGTGCCCCATCCATATAGGGCATACGATGCACTCAGCAGAGTGAGGGCCCTCTCATGGGTCACCTAAGCCTCACTGGAGCCCTAATTCCACATCTTATCAGCCCAGTGACCTTGGGCAAGTCGCTTAACCCAGCTTGGGCTATCCTGAGATAATGAATGCAAAACCCAGGAGGTGGTAGGGAACAGAAGCTTCACAAACACAAGTGTTATCTACTTAATCCTGGGAGGCCAGAGGCTGCCCTTTGGCAGAAGGAGCTTTTTATCTGCAATTCTTACAGACCCAGGACTGCTCTGCAAGTTTCCCCACCCTCAAAGAGTACCCTCCCAGCTTAGTCCAGGCGAGGGGCACTACCAGCCGCTGGAGCAGTGACTGGCCTCCCAGTTCAGGCCCAGTGGCCTGGCCCACGACCTTGGGAGAACCTGGGAGAAAGCTTCCCCAAGCGACAGTATTTTTCCACTGCACTGCTCGGCCACCTCAGCTGGCTTTCCGCTGTGCAGACAGGAGGCAAAGTGAGCCAGGCCAGCCGCATCAGGAACCCACCCGAACTCACTCAGAGATGAGGGTAGGGACTTGCTGTGGGTGAGGGGCGGTGGGAATCTAGAAGGAGAGAGAGGGGGGAACCCAACGCTCCAGAAGGAGATGAGACCACCAGCGAGGCCTGAGAAATCTGCACTGGCAAATCCCTCTGGTACGTTTCAGGAGATGCCTGCTCCTTAACCTCCCCCTCCACTCCTACCCCTCCGACTATAATGATTAAACCCGTTCCACCGCGCCTGTGCGGGGTCTCGGGCGAAGAGCAGCGCTAGCCTGCGCGGGGGAGGAGAGAGAGAGAGAGGAGGGCGAGAGGAGGGGACAAGAGAGCTAGCGGTCCCGCCCGGTGATGTAGGCAGCCCGGGGAGGTGGAGTCGCGACGCCTGAAGGAGTCCCCACCGCAGTCGCGCTCTCGGTCTAACCCTCCGAGCCGCCAGCCGCCAGCCCCGGCTTCGGTGACCTCCCTGCCGCCGCAATTTGGGCGGCGGGGACCGCGGGATCCCCCCAGTTCGGGCCTAGGGGACGCCTCCACCCCGCCCAACCCCGGCCCCTCCTTGCTTCCCGGACGGCTGGAGCGACTCCCGGGGGAAGCTGTTCCCAGACGCTCGGCCGCCGCCCGGGCATCTCGGCCGCCAGCCCGGCTGGGCACCAGGCATCTGTGAAGCTAGCTCTGCCTGGCACTGGGCATCTCCGGGCACCGAGGCACCGACTGTCTCCGGCGCCGCCCAGCTTCTCGAGAGCCCGGGGCCGCGGGCTTCTGCGCGCCCTCCCCTCCCCCGGCCGCCGGGCAGGGCGCCCGTGAGCTCCCTGCGCCCCCAGGCCCTCTGGCCGCCGCCGCGATGCTGCCCTGGAGACGTAACAAATTCGTGCTAGTGGAGGACGAGGCCAAGTGCAAGGCGAAGAGCCTGAGCCCGGGGCTTGCCTACACGTCGCTGCTCTCCAGCTTCCTGCGCTCCTGCCCGGACCTGCTGCCCGACTGGCCGCTGGAGCGCCTGGGCCGCGTGTTCCGCAGCCGGCGCCAGAAAGTGGAGCTCAACAAGGAGGACCCGACCTACACCGTGTGGTACCTGGGCAACGCCGTCACCCTGCATGCCAAGGGCGACGGCTGCACCGACGACGCCGTGGGCAAGATCTGGGCTCGCTGCGGGCCGGGTGGGGGCACCAAGATGAAGCTGACGCTGGGGCCGCACGGCATCCGCATGCAGCCGTGCGAGCGCGGCGGCTCGGGGGGCTCCGGGGGCCGCAGGCCGGCGCACGCCTACCTGCTGCCGCGCATCACCTACTGCGCGGCGGACGGGCGCCACCCGCGCGTCTTCGCCTGGGTCTACCGCCACCAGGCTCGCCACAAGGCCGTGGTGCTGCGCTGCCACGCCGTGCTGCTGGCGCGGGCGCACAAGGCGCGCGCCCTGGCCCGCCTGCTCCGCCAGACCGCGCTGGCTGCCTTCAGCGACTTCAAGCGCCTGCAGCGCCAGAGCGACGCGCGCCACGTGCGCCAGCAGCACCTCCGCGCTGGGGGCGCCGCCGCCTCGGTGCCCCGCGCCCCGCTGCGCCGGCTGCTCAACGCCAAATGCGCCTACCGGCCGCCGCCCGCGGAGCGCGGCCGCGGGGCGCCGCGCCTCAGCAGCATCCAGGAGGAGGACGAGGACCAGGACGAGGAGGCAGAGGAGCGCGAGGAAGGAGACCCCCAGCGCGAGCGGCCCGAGGTGCTCAGCCTGGCTCGGGAGCTGAGGACGTGCAGCCTGCGGGGCGCCCCGGCGCCTCCGCTGCCCTCGCAGCTCCGCCGCTGGAAAGCCGGCCCCCGGGAGCGGGCAGCCCAGGCGCGCTGAGAGCCGAGGGGGCAGGACTCGCGGCCCCAGACCCGGCCGGCCTGACTGACAGCTTCCAACCCCGGCCTGCCCGCTACGTCTCTCCCTGGTCCCCGGGCCCCTGTCTCCCTCGTGGTCTCTGTTGTTGTCCGCCCCGCACCTCATCCTGGCTCAGGGAGACGCCTGATATGCCCTTGAGTATTGGGGGACGAGTTAGGGGGGTCGCAGTATTCAGTGTTCACGGCCCCATCCGAGCCTCCCGGTGCCCTCAATTGTGGAATCGCCGCCTGTGCTTTACACCAAGTCTCTTTGCCCGTAGACCACACCCTCTCTCCCAAAACATCCTCTCTAGAGAAGGCGGGGAACATTTCCAGAAATCCAGGAGGGTGAGCTTGGATCCTGGCCAGGTGGAGGCACTGGTCCTGCCCTCGGCCAGTCTAGATTGCCTCCCTGGGATGAGACCAATAGGGGGAAGAGTAGTCGCCGTGGAGAATTGAGGCCAGGCCCGAAGTGGCAACAAAGCCGGCTGCCATACACACCAGGAGAAACTCTCAGGCCCTCTGCCTGGCCTCTCTGCCCCTTGGAGAACTTCTGGGACTTCACTGCTCTTCCTCTGGAGAAGACTGAGATGGTCCTACCAACCTAAAGAACAGGCTAGTCCAGGTAACAGCTCTCTGCACCAGGCAGCTGCCCAAGCCTGTGCCCTGGCACCTGCCACCCTCACAGGACTCCTCACCCACCCCATCTCTCTGCATACAGATGTGTGTGGTTCCCTGCTAGGTGCCTTGAAATCGGGACCAAGATAGGGCCTTCAATGGAGGCAAGGGGAACCTTTGGCAGGTGCTTGAGGCCACTGACTATCCAGAAAACGGACACAGGAAGGATGCCCCCAAGTCGAGGCTTGTCAGAGCAGGAGGGTCCTGACAGCCACGGGATTCTCACAGCAGGATGAGGCAGGAGGGTGTGGTAACCCAACAGAGAAAGTGGGCCCCTGCCCACGTGTGTCTCAACAAGGCCACTAAAAGCCCAAAGATCTATGTGTCACCAAATGATCATTGTAAATAAAGTGTTCTGCTTTTTCAGCCTGTCACCACTCCTGTGCTGTGTTTGATGCCAGGCCTGCTGAGGGTGAAAAGATTATCATCAGAATCCTAGAGGGCAGGAGAAGACCCCAGAAAGTGTCCCCTTTAGCAGCTGGAGCCAACTCTCAGGGTTGGGGGAAGGGTGGCTGCTGCCAGGAAGCTGTTCATGTCTGGAAGGGAGACAGTAGCAGGTGCCTCGCCCGCAAATCACATGTGCCAAGCCTTGGAGGGGTGTCAGCTGTCTGTCTCAGCCGCCCAGAATGTCTGTCTGCCTGGGCACTCAGACGCAAGTGTCTCTGGGACACTTGATAGGGAAGGGCCACTGGGCTGGGGCCTTCTCATCAGCCACGTATCTTTGAGAAGATTCCTGTGTGTGTGTGTGTGTGTGTGTGTGTGTGTGTGTGTGTGTGTGTGTGTGTGTGTCAAAGCAAGTGGTATACACTGGGTCTCCTCGGGGATGAAAGGAGAGAGGTGGGCAACCGAATTTGCTTTCAGAGGAACTGAAGACATCTGCCTGGACCTTTGTGACAGTGTGAGTCCTGAGCTTGGATATCTTCTTTATTTCTGTGCTGAGCTGGGCACTGATCCCAGAGTTGTCCAGAGCCCAGATGAGTAGCCTCTGCCATCACCAGCAATCAGTATTGTTCTGTTTCCTGGAGCTGCTGGAACAGAGGGTACCACTGCTACTTCAGTCTGGTGGAACCCAGGCAGGGTCAGGGTATTTAGAAGGGGAAAGCTTTGACTCCACATGTTTGGGAGTTGGGGGGACAAGGACCCACTGGGCAAGGATGCCCTGCGTGTTCATTGCTTCCCTCTTATGCATTGCCAAGGGATTTGTTGGTGTTTCTCCCCATATGCAGAAGGAGAAAAGGAAGTAGGAAGATGTCAGACCTGGGAGAGGAGGATGAGCTGCAAGACAGCCTCTGGTGTTTGAGACAATCTCACCCAGAAACAAGGTCACAAACACATCCTCTTTAATCAGATTCATGCAGCAGAAATGTACTAAACACCTGCCTTGGGACAAGCACTGAGCTAGGTTTATCAGCCTGGGAGTCCTTCCCTTGTGGCTTCTACATCCTCAAGTGAAATGCATGTAATTAAAGGAACAGTTGCAATATAATAATTTACAAGCACACTCCCAGCTGAGCCTCTCTACTTTTCTCAGGCAACCTCCCAAAACATAAATACTCACACATGCACACATGCGCGCACACATACACACAGAACCTCCTCCTTCCTTCCTTTGCTTACACTACACTCTCTAGACCAGAGCCTAGAGTTAGAAGTTAGTCTGGAGTTAGAAGACCAGAGGGAGAGGACCGTCTGCCTCCTTACCAGCTGTGTGATATTAGGCAACTCAGCTTCTCTCAGCCTCATCTTTATCAATGGTAAAATGGGTGGGGGCTAATATCTATCTCACAAGGCCGATTGTAAGAATTAAATAGAGGGGGGAGGGTACAGCTCAAGTGGTAGAGCACATGCTTAGCCTACACAAGATCCTGGGTTCAATCCCCAGAACCTCCCCCAAAAGTAAACCTAATTGCTCCCCCATCCAAAAACAGAATTAAATATAATGATGTCTGTGAAAAAGCTTTGGCAAATAATCAAATGCCCAGCACATGTCAAGAACAATAACATGTCCTACTGGCCACATCTCCATTCTCAACGTCTATAATGGAGGAAGGACCTGGTCCAACTTTCCTCCCTCAGTGGCTTGAGGAGGAGATAAGCCACAGGTGAGCCTGGGCCACAGAGTGGGTTGTTCCGGGCAGCTCCAGCCACCAGGCCCCAGGCATCTTTGCTACCAAGGGAGGGTGCATCCTGGGAAACCACACCCCTCCATCTCTGCACTGACATAGACTGTCTCCTCTGATATTAGGCACAAGATCAAAAGAGCCCTAGGGGGTGGGAGGTGTTGGTGGAGGAGGTATAGCTCAGTGGTAGAGTATGTGATTAGTCCCCAGTACCTCCATTAAAAAAAATAAACAGGGGGGAGGTATATAGCTCAAGTGGTAGAGCGCATGCTTAGCATGTACAAGGTCCTAGGTTCAATCCCCAGTACCTCCCATAAAATCAGTAAAGAAATAAACCTAATTACCTTCCCCCTCCAAAACAAATAAATAAATAAAAATTTAAAAATAAAAAAATAAACCTAATTATCACACCCACCCCCCAAAAAACTACAAAAACTTTTTTTAAAAAAAACCATGACCCACTGGGTAAGCCATCTGGTGCCCCTGTGTCTCTTTTTCAGCATCAAATTCCCCACCTGTAAAGTAAAAATGGGGAGTTCTCTGAGCCCTAGATTTCCCAGAGGTGCCCCAGGATCTGCTGTGGGGAGTGATGGGGAGATGGGATGAGGAGGCCCCCCCCACAACCTGCTTTAACTGGAGTACCTTCTCTGTTTCTTCTTTGGGGTTTCTGGGATTCCACTTGAGTTTTAAACACTGGGTGAGATGCCCTTTAAATTTTTCTTCTACCCTCAATGCTGTGTGTGTCTTATGTCTGTTGGGCTGTCTGGGCCTGAGAACTAACGCTGGAGTATGAACGTGGCAATGGAGGGCTTTCCAAGAACACCAAGCAGCCAAGCACAATGTGGGCAGAGTGGGTGGCCTCTTCCCAGGATCCTAAGGCCTTATTTCCCGCTCTCCTGATCCCACTCCAGAGGAGCCGGGCTGTGACTGGGGTGACGATACCACAGCACAATGCTCACAGAAGAAAGCCGGCTGGCCCACCTGCCAGTGCCACCCCGACTCCCCCTGCTCTTCCACACGTGGATGTGCTCCCAGCTCCCCCTCCCACTTCTAGGCGTGTGCTCATGCTGTTCTCACCACCTAGAATGTCCATCCCTGGAATGTCCTTCCCTCGGGCTGCATATTTTCCTGTAATTAGGTTTGTTTATGTATTTACTTTTATTTATTTATTTTTTTAATGGCCGTACTGGGGTATTAAACCCAGGACCTCGTGCATGCTAAGCACGCACTCTTCCACTGAGCTACGCCCTCCCCTCCACCCCACCTTGGGCTGCACATTTTCAATCCTACTCTTTCTTCAAGGCCCAGCAGAAATTCCACGTCCTCAAAACTTTCCTTAATGCACACCCCTCCCAAAAGAGAAAGAAAAATGCCAGATGATATCACTTATATGTGAAATCTTAAAAGAGAAAGGATACAAATGAATTACTTATTATTTATAACTTAAATGATTGATTTCTTGAATATGTGTAAGCACATTTGACTGTCCTTTATGATTGGATTACTGCATTCTGTTGATTCTTACTTCGTGGTTGGCTTTATTCCTTTGATAACTATGTAAGTTTAAAAAGCTAAAGCTCTACTACATTCAATATCTTGTAGTAACTTACGGTGAAAAAAATATGAAAACGAATATATGTATGTTCCTATATGACTGAAGAATTGTTCTGTGCACCAGAAATTGACACAACATTGTAAACTGACTATACTTCAATAGAAGTATGTTTTTTTAGAAATATTTTTTAAAAAGTAAAGCTCTAAACTGTTCTTAGAAACAATGAACAGTACATACATGTAAATTTTCAAAAATACGTGCAGTATATTGTATATATGTATTTACGCAGTATGTTGTTTATGTGCAGTCAGATGTATCAATTTTACCTAATGAAACTGAAAAATGAAAAAAAAATGCACACTCTGTCCCCTGCTCCGGCCAGATCTGGGGGTGATCTCTCGCCTCAATCTAACGCAGGATGTGGCCTATGCTTCGCTCTCGGTCCTCATCAGGTTACAGCCAGGATTCCTGTTTGTGTGTAAATGTCTTGTCTCTCATACTGATTTGTATTCGCCTCCCTTCAGTACCTGGACCACGCAGGGCAGAGGATGAAGCTCAATATTCATCTGTTGAACAAACACATGAATGAATGAGCCAGATGGAAGAGCCATCATGGGATAGGAAACCAAGTGGGTGGAGATGTGTTTCCTCTGCCAGGCTTCCGCCTGGAGATGCTGAAGGAGAACTATCCTCAGATGCCCTGCTCAGATGGATTGCTGTTCTCGGGGAGAAAAGCAGCAGCCCGAGAGATGAGGCCAGGGGAAGAAACTGAAGCCTCTGTCCCTCTGAGGGTCTGCTCTCAGCTCCAGAGCCTCAGGACTGGGCCTTCTCACTCTCTGATCTCATCCAGCCCCAGCACAAGGCTGCCACTCACAATACAGAGCAGCTCCTGGCACAGGCCAGCTAGCCTCCAGGTGCGCTGTCTGGGCAGCGGGAGGACCATCCAGATGCCATCTCTAATTTAACACACAGGCGGTTGAACCTGGGCTTGGGCATCAGACAGACTGGATGGCCAGTCCCAGAGCTGCCACTTGACAGCTTTATAACTTGGAGCAGGTTTCTGAAGGCTTTCGGAGCCTTGATTTTCCATCTGTAAAAAAACAGGGGTGGGTGAGTCTAGATTTTATACACTTTTTGGGAAAATGAAAGCTTTGTACTTGAACAGTCCATTTAGCACAGTGCCCAATGCACATAATAAGTTGTAGCTGCTTCTATTATGTTTATTATTATCCATCTTGGAGCTCTGGGATGAGGAGAACAGGTGCCTGGACTCTGAGACACTGAATATACTGCTTGTTCACGCCCTGGGGTGGCTCTCTCTAAATCATGGTAGAAGATTCCACTACAGTTTGTCTCATTTTCATCTCGTTGTTCAACCGACACAAGCCTGATCGCCTTAACACTAGATTAGATCTAATACCTTATGCTTTTGTATGTCCTTTTTGCCTTGGCACCTGGCACAGTGTCAGACACACAGTAAGCACGCAGAGGTAAATGAGTAAGTGAATGAATGAGGGGACAATTAGCTCCTGCCGGCCACCATGTTGGCACACAGCCTTCCCAGCCAAGGTCTTCAGAAAGCTGGGATGCCAGTCCTTTGGGAGTGATGGGTCAGCTTCCCTCCAGTCCCTGTCTGTCCTTAGCTACAGGCTGTGGAGAAGTGGAAGGTGATGCTGACATAGAGACCAGTCAAGGGCAGCTGCAAAGGGCTGAGGGGGCTGACACACAGATCTGGTGTATCTCTGAGCCAGAACTGCCCTCTCTCCTGCTTTGCTCAACTGCCTGCCTGTCCATAGAGCACATAGGGTTTGTCAGCTGATCCAGAATAACTGAGCCTCATCACCATTCAACTTAAGAGAGGACAGGAGGCTGGGCAAGCAAGGGATTAAGGGGGACGGTGGAGTTGAAGCCATCATGAAGGAGACCGCAGCCAGGAAGACTGGGCCAGTACTGCTTCGTGCTGGGAACGCTTGACAAAGGCTAAGGGACTTGGACTGCACTCGAAAGCTCAGGTCGATCTCGCTTTCACCAGCCCAGCACTCATCCATTCCCCCTTTATGGTGGAAACTGCTTCCCCTTTCCTCCTGGGTACAACGAAACTCTCCCATTCTCCCCTGCACAGAGATGTGGCTGAGTTCTGACCCACACAATTGATGCGTGTCACTCCTGGACCTGGAACGAACAAAATAAAACCTTTGCTTTTTTCTCCTGCCGGCCTGCTGGATGTCATCACCCAGGGGGCATCCTTGAAGCTATGTGTTGAGGATGACAGAGCCTCTACCAGCCTGGGCCCCTGAATGACCACATGAAATAGAGCCCCCAACTGCCACCAATAGGAGCAAGAAATGAAATGTCATTGTTTTAGCCACTGACCAGCTGGGGGCTGTTTACTGCAGCACACAGTGTACCTTGATTAACACACTCTTCTGGAGACCCACTGCCCTGACGCTCCTGGTGAAACCATCATTCTCCGCTCTTGGTCCCTGGGCTTCTGGTGCAGCTGACTTTACATGCATGGGCTCCAGAGGAGGATGTGTGATCCAGGCCTGATCAATCAGAATATCCCATATCCTTAGCCCCAGCGATTGGTTCTGGAATGGGCATGTGACATGGTCAGAACCAGTGGAACTTAGTTCTGGGACTTTTGTTGCAAACCTTGGAAAGAGAGATGCTCACAATCTGCCAGAGTTGCTGAGAGGTAGGGAGCGTGTCTAGTGTTGCTGGCAGCTATCTTGCCACCATGAGGAGAGAGAGCCTGAGAGGCCTGCAGTGAAAAGCAAAGCAGGCCACAGAGTAAGACTAAGTCCCATGGCATCACTTGAGCCCCTGGATCCCACTGGGCCTCCCCCAGTCCACCCCCCTTGAGTTTTCAGTGCCCTGAACCAGTAAGTTGCACTTTTTGCTTAGGCCTGTGAGAGGTGGGCCTTCTGTTGCTTGCATCCAAGAGAGCCCTGGCCCTGCCATCTCTGTTTTCATCAGGTCCCCAGCTCTAGAAAAGGGGGATCATTGAAAGGCTTCAGGGTTTGTACTGCGCCCCATTGTGGGCCAGCCAGCTGGCTCACGGGATCCCAAAGTCCCCAGGCCCTTTCTGGGGTCACCTGGTCTTCCATTCATGCAGCCCCTCACCTACCTTCCCAGTCTTCCCTCTGTGGACCTGCCTCCTTCCTGGCTCACAGGGTCTGTCCCTCCATGTCTTCCAATCAGCACCTGCTTCTGACCCAGAGTCCATATGCCTCAGACTAACCAGTCCCCGGCCTTCGTTCAAGTGCTAGGGTACAAGGCTGATGAGTGCAGCCCAGGTTCTAGGTGGTCACCCCAGATCACAAACCCATCCTGGACCACTCACATGCCATGAGGGAGTCGGCTCATCAGATGTCAATCTGGCCACCTAAGCCAATCTCTCAGGAAACCTTCAATGGGGAGGGGGCAATTCTGATGATGGAGTGTGGGCTGAGCAGGCTGGGCTTGGAGTCAAAGGCCTGAAACTGCCTGTTATTCATTCTGGGACATGGACAAGTCACCTAATGGCTCTGAGTCTCCTTTTTCTCTGTAATAAAGAGGCAAAACTCCCAGCCATTTCTGCTTCGGGGGATTACTATAAGGGGCCATTCAAATGGGATGGAACGTGAGAGGGCTTTGAAAAGCATCAAGAACCATACAAAGAGCAGGGTGCTTCCTTACTGACTCACAGACAGGAAAGCTGGAGTGAGACAACTCCACAACATCCAGGCTGAAGGGCTCCTGCTTGGGGGAAGGAGCCCACTGCAAAGAAATGAGTCCAGACGGCAGCAGGGAGGCTTAAAATAGACAGCTGCAGGGATTCCCTGGAGAGGAGCGCACCATGACTAGGAAGCAACTTCTGGAGCTCAAATAATAAGCTCCCCACACACATAAACCGCCCTGCAGAGTAGCCTTGAGGGATGGCTGGCTGCATCCCATCTGCTGTCAGAGGTATGGCCAGGGAGGCCCCGGAGGACCCTCGCAGCGCAAGATGCCTCTGAAGCCCTAGTACAAGAACAGGGACGGGCCGTGTTATAACCACGCCTGTGATCTTGGAACTCACGGGCCCCGGACAGCTCCGGTGTGTCTCCTGCCACAGGAGCCAGCCTCAGACTGTGATCACTCAGCAACCTTTGAAATAGAGGTGCCATTGCCAGGAGGGGAGAGGGACATTCAAGATGATCAGAGTGGACACTGCCCACTTCTGTCCCTCTCCACCTCCCTCAGTCTGCAAAGGACACAAACTTGGAGATTGGCATCAAATCACACCTCTGCCAAAATCTTATTGATGAACAGGCCCAGATGGCGGGATGGGTCCTGGAAAGTGCCGCTGGCTTTAGGGGAAGCGCACGCCCCTGCACACGCGCGCCCACACACCTAGATAACAAATGTTACAGACTGCAGTTTATTCTCTCCCACCTTTCTCCTGACTTGTGAGCATAAACAAACCCACACACACACACGCTGAGATTCTGTCGTTTGGTTTTCACAAAAATGGAGTCATTCTCTAACACATCCTGCAGCCAGCTTTATCACCTACATCATGCGCTTCCCTCCGGCCCCGTGGGTTTCAGTCTAACTCAAGCTTCTATTAATAGCTGCACAGTGGATTTGGCCATCCCTGCTAATGTATGTTCAGCTTGTCTTGGGTTTTTAAAAGCATCAAATAAATGTCTGCTGTGTGCTGATCTCCAGACTATGCTTCCCGGAAGAAGTGAGCAGATGTTTGCTGAGCGGATCCACGTGTGGGCTGGAAACAAACTGGATCAAGAAGAGTTAACATGAATTCCCAGGGATGGGATATCTCAGCCGGAAGGGCCCTTAGAGTTTGTAGCCCAATCTCTGGGTTTCAGGATGAAAAAGATTTATCCAAGTTCACACCGCTTGCTACTGGAAAATTTAGGATCATAATTTAGGTCTTCTGACTCCCAGACTAATATCGTGTCCTCTGTACAAAAACCATTAAGGGGGAGGGTATAGCTCAAGTGGTAGAGTGCATACCTAGTATGCCTGAGGTCCTGAGTTCAATCCCCAGGACCGCCTCTAAAAATAAGCCTAATAACCCCCCCCCACCCCCCACCAAAATAAAATAATTAAATAATATTTTTTAAAAAGCTGTTAAAAATTGGAAATAGGGCCAAGAAAGATTTGCTTAAACTTACAGATGTCCAAAATTTAGGAGTCAAAAAAGAAGATAAAATGTACTTAAATCCCACAGGGATGACAAAGAGAAAGGGTCTTTTTTAATACTTATCCTCTTGCCCCTCTCACCAGTTAGATTTGTCCAAACACAAGCTCATTTCTGCCTCAGGGCCTTTGCACTTGCCACTTTCCATGGAGGAACCGCACCTCCCTCAGATTTTTCCATGGCTGCCACCTTCTCACACATGGATCTCAGCTCAAATGTCACCTCTTCTTCAGAGGGGTCCTCCTGGTTTCCACCCTCCCCCACAGCTTAAACTTATATTGACCCATCCAGCCAGCATCTATCCCATTATCCTGCTTGCTGTCTTCCCAGTGCTTGTCATCATCTGACACGATCTCCATCATGTGCATGTTTGCCTGTGCATCAGCAGTCTCCCCTATTAGGACAGAAGTCCCATGAGGCAGACACCTTGCTGGCGGAGGACAGTGCCTGGCACATAGTAGGAGCTTAGTAATGATTTGAATTGCAAGAGCCCAAGTCTCCTGACTGCTAGTCCAGTGACGCTTCCTATGCACCAAGAGGTGTCTGGACTGCAGAGGTTGGTGGCCCCGGCTCCTGGAGAGAGTTCTGGCTGCTGGCGACCACAGAGGTTGGGAGGGGGCAGGGCTACTGTAAGGATTAAAAGGTGACAAGTCTGGATGATGTCCTTTCTTCACCTTCAAGTCAGGACCAGAGCCCCTCTCTGAGCCCTCGGGCCCCTCTCTGCTGCCTCCGCCTTCCTCTCCGCTTGGTCCCCAAGCCCACTGTGCGCTTCCAGCTGGCGCTCAGAGTCATCTCTCCTCATCTCCCCTCCCCTCCCTGCCCCAAGCCACCTCTTCTTGTCTCCCTGTGCCCTGGCTGCCCATTCTCCTGCCCACAGGCATTCCTGGTGCCTTGCCCAGGGAAGAGGATGAGCCAGGCAGGGGACCTAGATACCTTGTCCTCTAGGAGTGTGATGTGGGGCGCTGCCCGGGAGTTCTCATTCACCAGAACACTGGGCAACCTTGGCCAAATCTTTTACCTCTCTGGACTTTATCTCCTCCTCTTGAAAATAAGGCCCAGGAAAGCTACAGATGCTGGATGGCTGTATAGCTTGGACACTCTGAAGTTGCCACGTAACCAGCATGTTTGTCCCCTAAAATTGGAAAAGAGGAACTAGTCTCCCTCCTGTATGTTACATGAAAAAAAAATCAGGTTCTGAGTGGGAAAATGGACTGATACAGGCGGCCCTGGGCATGAGGATAGGACAGGGTCCAAGTGGCTTGGCCACGATGGCCTCTTCTCCGAAGAAGAAAGCCTCTTGGCTGGAATGGAGTCAGGGGTCCCTGCCAGAAGGGGATCAGGCATCCTGGACATGGGACTGTGACAGGGAAGAGGACTGCTGGCCTGCAGCAGGGGGTTTACCAAGTATGGCCCTGGGGAGACCCAGCTGCCCCACAGTGGGTTTCCCAGAGGTGGAGGAGAGACTGACCATCTATCCAGGGCTTGCTGTGTTCTCAGGATCGGGCTGCAGGCCAGGGGACCATACCCCACATCCCTTTGACTTTCTTTTGATAAATATTGAGTGCCTTCTGCATGCCAGGTCCTGTCCTGGGCCCTGAGGAGATAACAGTGAACAAAACACGCAAAGATCTTGGCCCTTGTAGCACCCACATCCTAGTGAGAGGAGGCCAACAATAAATAAGAAACATAATAAGTGAATAAGTTCTGAATGGTAAAGAAAAAAGGAAAAGTAGAGTGAGGTAAGGAAAGTGGGTGCCTTGCCCTCCCCTGGCGCCACACAAGATGGAAAATTCCAAGGTTATGAAATCTCTGGGCTAGAAATAGCCGTGGCAGACTGGCTAGAGGCTCACCAAAGCCGCACCCTCTTCCTCCAGGGGCATGGCTGCATGTTTCCCGGCCTCCCTGGCTGCTCGGTGCGGCCACATGACGACCTTCTAGCCAGTGGAATGGGAGCCTCTTTCAGGCCTGGCCCACAAGCCCTGCCCCAAGTGAGCCTTGTTTTCGCTTTCCCCACTTGCCGGCTGAGTGGAGAGGACACCGAGGACTAAGGAGGGCAGAGCCACAAGATGGAAGGGGTCCGGGCCCCTGAAAATCGGGCATCCCCAGTGAGAGGCCACCCCCTTGCCCCACCTGATTAGACTGCGCATCCGGGATGAGGAGTTTCACCATGGGGCTTAAAGACCAAGGAGGTGGCTTGCAAACCATTTCAGGCAGAGAAGAGAAGCCAGTGGCTTTTCGATTTTTTTTTTCACAATTTCTCAAAGCCATGGCTCTATTCTTCCCTCATCTTCTCCCACCCATCCTACTCCTAATCCTTCATTCACCCATCCATCCATTTATTCACTCAATAAAGAGTATTGACCACCTACTATATTCCAGGCATAGTTCTAGGCTTTGGGGATAGAGCAGTGAATAAAGCAGACAAAAATCCCAGCCTTCACAGGGCTTCCATTCCAGTAGAGCAAGAACAGACATCAAACAAAATGATAAGAAAAGAGAGCTCTGTTACTAGACCCATTTCACAGGTGAGCAGCCTGAGGAGCAGAGGTTCAATGACTTAAGCCGATGTGATTTTGACAGACTGTAATAAAAGAAGTGTACCTGGGAGCCTGGTGAAGATGAACTTGACATCTTGTTATTTCCCTCAGTGGGGACTTGGTTCTACATGGTGGGGACTGAGCTGTCTTTGCAAGGCAGTGGAGGTCCTGAGGTTTGTGAGTCAAGGATTTATATTCCACTTGCCTCTTAGTAGCCATATGGCTTGGAGTATGTTTCTTGCCCTTTCTGACCTTCCATGCCCTCACCTGTAAAGCATGGATAATAAAGAACTAACTTCGGTGGTAGATCATTCAATAATGTCCTCTGATGAATAATCTCTCCCTTGTGTAGTCCCTCTCACATTGACTCTGGGAAGCCACGTGATTTCCTCTGGTCGTGGGACATCAGCAAACGTGACTCAAGCAAAGGCTTTAAAAAAGCTGCACGTTGGGGCTTGCTGTCCTGGAACTCTGCCATCCCTTGGAATAAGGCCAAGTCAGACCGCTGGAGACACTTGGCCCAGTGACAGTCAGCATCCACCTCCAGACATGTGAGTGAGGCCATCTTAAACCATTTGGCCCCAGTTGTTGTCTTGGATGATTGCACCTGAGTGACCCCAGGCAAGATCAGCAGAAGAACTGCCCAGCTGAGTCCAGCCTAAAGTCCTGGCCCACAGAATTGTGAGCAAACAAAATGGTTGTTCCTTTAAACCACTCCGTGTTAAGATGGTTTGTTACACAGCTGTGGGTAGCTAATACAACTGCCTCAAGGCATGTCTCTGAGCACTGAATGAGAAAATGCATGGAAAGCATTTAAAATCTTGTTTGGCATGAAATAATAGCTCAATAAAATGTAGTCCTTATTATTATTATACTATGAAGCCAAGTTTCTTTGTTTCACGAATTCTCCCTGTTGGCTTCTCAGTTATCCAAGTGTGAAGTGAATTGACACTGGAGAATTCTGTGAGGTTACCTTAAATCTGCCTGTGCTGGCTGCAGACTGGGAGGTTAAGGGCTGCCTTGGATGGACTTTAGCCTGACCGCGCTTGAATGGGGAAAGAAAGGAATTTCAGACAGAGACCAGCTGACAGTTACTTAAGGTTAAGTAACCATGACTGTGGCAGTTACTTAAGGTTAAGTAACCATGACTGTGGCAACTCTGTTATGGACTCTTGGGTCTTTCCTGGGGTCCCAGCATCTGCCCTGAACTGTACTTTGGGGCTTCCTCTTTTCCTTCCACATATGTTTTCTTTTGAACCTCTGCTGTGTGTCAGGCATGGTCTAGGTACCCAGGAGATAACATAGACATCTATCGTTCTGCACAGACACAGTCAACCCGTAACTAATGTCATCAGACAGCAAGAAGCACTCAGAAGGAAAGTTAAGTAAGGTGACAGGACAGAGTGACAGGGGCAATGCAGCAGGAAAGTTTCTTAAAGCAGATGCCATTTGAAGGCCCCCAGGAAGGGACATCCAGGAGCGAGAACAACCTGTGCAAAGATCCTGTGATGAGAACGCCCTTGGTGTGTTGGATGTGGCTGGCGGGTGACGGAGACTGGCAGGGCTGGAGGCCAGAGAGCTGGGAGGGGCTGCGTGAGCCATAGTGAAGGCTTTGGGTTCTATTCCAAGTTGTGGAAACTTCTGGGATGTTTGTATCATTAAAAGCTCATGCAGGCCACTTTTTACAAGATGGAATTGGGAGAGGGAATAAGAGAGGAAGCGGGAGAACCAATGAGAGGTCTAGCTGTGAACTGCTGGTGCCTTAGACTAGGACTGTGGTGGTGAAGATGGGGAGGAGTGACTGGATTCAAAACTTATTTTGAAGGCAGAGCCAGAGCCTGGTGAGAGTGAATGGGGGACACAAGAAAGAGAGGCATCAAGGGGGCACTTCTACGGGGGAGGGTATAGCTCAGTGGTAGAGGTTCTGGGTTCAATCCCCAGTGCCTCCATTTAAAAAATAAATAAACCTAATTACCAACTCCCCTGCAAAAATACAAACAAAAGCAACAACAACAACAAAAAAGGGGCACTTCTAGGTTTGTGGCCTGAGTAACTGGGTGACTGATCATACCTTTAACTGAGGCATAGACAGACCAGGGTGGGAGCAGGGACAGGTTGGGGGTTGGGTGAGGACAGACATTTTGTTTTAGATCTCCTCAAATTAAGATGCTAATGAACATCCAAGCCAAGAGTCCAAGTGGGCAGCTGGAGATGAGAGACTAGTTCCAAAAGCGAGGCGTGTAAGTCTGGAAGGGATGATCCTAGATGGCATTTCTAGTCATGATTCTGGATGGACTCCCCTGGGAGAGGGGAGGAATGAATGTAGACCAAGGCAGAGACCCCACCGTGCTTGGTGTCTGAGCGGAGAGAAAGCTAAGGATGGAGATGGCAGAGAAGTAGGAGGAAAACCAGGAGAATGTGGTCTCCCCGAGCGTGGGGGCTGAGGGCAGGCGGGCATGGTGTGTCCTGGGCCCTTTGAGTGCCCGGCCTGTAGCTGGTGTATCAAAGGAGCTCTCTGCACGCCTCCTAACTCACCCCCAGAGCCCCACCCCAGGGACAGCAGGAGGCCCTTTTCTTTGAAGAACCCGGGCTTGCTGTGGGAATGAACGGCCCAGCCTCCACTGAGCTGTGCAGACGCAGGAGGAAAACGCAGCTGCCCATTTTTGTCTGTTCTGTTTAACCTCCTGTCTTCTCCCTGAATGGCATTTAGAGCCTTAAAAATCTTGAATCAAATCTTTGTTCTACCACTCTCCTGCTTGCTGAAGGACCCTGTGCAACAGATTCCACTGCTCAGAGCCTCGACTTCCTCATCTGTACAATGGGCAGCCCTCCTCCCTTGCAGGGGGGCTGTGAGGATGGCAGATGTGTCACAGTGCTCAGCTCAGGGCCTCAAACTTGACCAGCACTCGTCAAACTCTGATGTCCCCCTTTTCACCGCTGCCCTATCCAGTCAATCATCCGGGATGTGTTTTATCTGGGCCTGGCCATGTCTGAGAATATCCTCCCCAGCATCCTCCTCTGCAGTCCCCAGAACAGGCCCACATAAAGATTTTACCATTAATCATTATAGAGAAACCGAAGCGGATAGCATCTCTGAGCCACTGTTCAAGCTGTTCCCTCTTCTTGGAATGCCCTTCCCCACTCAGCTCATTGGGGAACTACTTATCCTTCAAGATGCAACTGCAGTGTCGCTTCCTCTCTGGGGCTTTTCCTGCTGCCCCTGCCCCACACAGGCAGACTCCTCCTCCTCCTCCCCTGTGTCCTTGCAGCCAGGACCTGCGAGGGGAGGGAAGCACTGCAGACTCACATCCTGGCTGACCTTGGTCAGAGCTGCCCGGAGGGTCACCACGGGGGGAGCCTCTGCTGCCTCCCCCACCCAGGGACCCCTGAAAGGGAACGGGACCTCATGATCTCAGAGGTGGGAACTCAGCCCTTTGGACTACCCTGGGCCATGTTAAAAATTAATCTGCAAGTGGCTGGTGCTACCCGGAGTAGGCCACTCTGCAGAGAGTTCCAGAAGAAGTTGTACCTCCCCCACCAGCTCTGCCCTCACTCCTCTGTCCCCGGGCTCTGAGTAGGGAAAGGACTGGCCTGGGAGCTCCCCTGGAATGTTTGGAGCATGGGGGCTATTGTCCCTGGGCGTCAGGCTAGGAAGGATAGCGACTCACAGAAGGAGCAGGTGGGAGAGGAAGATCTCAGCCAAGTAGGTCTCAGAGTCCCAAGGTTTATAATAAGTAAAAAATCATCATCATTAACAACAACAATCATAATAGCAGTTGACACTTACTGAATGTTCACTGTACATTAGCCTTGTCCTAAGGGCCTCACCTGCATTATCTCATGTAATCCTCACAACAATCCTGTGGGGGAGGTGCTATTGTCACCCCCATTTTACAGATGAGGAAAATGAGGCTCAGAGAGGTTGAGGAATGGTGAAGGTCACACAGCTGGTCGACTGGTTCCCATGTGTTTTAGCAGTGAACACTATTTTAAAACTTAAAGTGTATGTCTACACATAAAACACAAGAAAGCAGTATCCTTGTCCCTTGGGATCTGCAGAGCATTGGTTCCAGGACCACCTCCCCTACCCTCACCTCCTACCCCCAACCCCCTCACTCCCCTCACCAAGATACCAAAATCATGGATGCTCAAGTCCCTCATATAAAATGGCATAGTGTTTGCATGTAACTTACACACATCTATAGATTATGTGCAATATAATACCTAACACAATGTAAATGTTTATGTAAATAGTTGTAAATGCAATGTAAATGCTACATTGTTAAAATAGATGCTGGCAAGTGGCCAATTCAAGTTTTGCTTTTTGGAACTTTCTGGAAATTTTCTTTTTTTTTATATTTTCATTCAATCCACAGTTGGCTGAATCCCCGAATGAGGGAACTGCAGATACAGAGGGCTAACTGTACTTTATTAGTGCTTGTGTCCTTTTTGGTTCAAACTTTTAAATTTATTTATTCTAAAGTCAATCATTGAGAACAATGAGGCTGTTGTAATTTTTTTGAAATCTGGAGTTGGAGGTCATGGCTGGTATTTCAGTCTTACAACATCCATCTGATTTCTCTGTTTTATATGAATGAGCAGTATCAGTATCCATATCAATCCTGGGGGGAGGACATAGCTCAAGAGGTAGAGTGCATGCTCAGCACGCATGAGGTCCTAGGTTCAATCCCCAGTACCTCCATTAAAAAAATAAACAAATAGACCTAATTACCTGCTCCCCCCAAAAAAAACTTAAAAAAAAAAAAAAGAAAATCCTCATTCATATAGATAAGAAGTGAAAAAAGTAAGTTTGTGGACAGCTGTCCTGCAATATCAGAATACTCTAATTTATCTGACTCAGAAGTGTAAAGGACTTGTCATAGGCACATTGTGTTTTAAAGATGAATCAAGTATCTAAAAGCCATTCACAGTCCTAGTAGAAACGAGGGTCCGGGGTACTCCAAAAAGGCACATTAGACAAAAGGTCACCAGATGCTGCAAAACTCTATTACCCAGGATTTAGAAAATAGAAACCTATCTAGGTATTTCAAGCAGAAAGGAATTTAATAGAGGGAACTGATGCTTACAAAATCATCAGGAAGGCTGGAGTGGTGGAAGTCAGGGGTCCCCTTGGTTTCCAGATCATACCCCAATAGCTGCCAAGGTCACCACACCTCCGCCGCCACTGCCCAGCTGTCCCACACCAACGAAGCTGGTGAGTGGATTCCGGAACATAGAGTCCAGCTACATAGTTGCGCTGGTCAGAACTCACCAGCTATGGTGTCAACAGGGAGAGAGCTCAGTCCCATGTGAGGGAGGGTTCGATCTCTCATATGGGTGAATCTCACTGGCAGAAACTATATCCCATCCAGACCCTAGCTGCAAAGGCAGAAAAATTCGTTTTCAGTCGTTTAGCCTCTGCAATAGAAGGCAGACCACAGGAGGAGTCAGAATGGACATCAAGTGCCAATGAGCAGTATTCGGCCCACTGTGCTGCTGGGTACAGGCTTCCGGCTTCAAGATGTAATGGCCAAGACTTGCCTGGTATTTAATTAAGTATGGTAGGTCATGGTTAAATAGTATGTACTCGTTTGTATAATTTTACAGAAGCAGAAATGTGAGAAATTCAAGGGGGAAGAAAGGTGCATAAAGAAGTGAAATGTCCCAGGCTTGCTCCAGGCTTTAGGGCCCTCCCTGTGGCCAATCCTTTTGCTGGGAATTCCCTTCCCTAGATATTTGTGAGCTACTGGCTCACTCCTTCACCTGCTTCAAGTGTCTACTTCTCACTGAGGTTTACCCTGATGGTCAGATTTAATACCAAGACCTGCCTCTTCTTTCTCGGGTATTGCCTGTTCCCCTGACCCCATTCTGCTTATTCTTTTTTCTATAGGCCGTATCACCTTCTCACATACTATATGGTACATGCATGTATTATGGTCATTTTTATTACCTTTCTCCCCTGCTGGAAGGTAAGCTCCACGAGAGCAGGGATTCTTGTATGCTGGTCACTGATGCATTTCAAGACTATAGAACAGAGCTTGGCACATAGTAGCTACTCAATAAATATGTGTTGAATTATTGTATACACAGGGAAGGTAGTAGAAATGTGATTCCAAGATCTATAGAAAAACAAGTTAATTGTGGCCCCCACTAAATAAATATTGGCGCTCTCCAATGCATTAACATTCATCTGTGAAAAATTGGGGGATAAGTTGTTCTTCATTAAGTTTTTTTAAAGAGTTAAAGATATGTGTTAGAAATGATGTACCTCTGGTTTCTGATGATAATCACAAACTAACAAGGTCAGCTGCCTCCTCCTTTCCTTAAGAAAAAAATTCCAAAGCCCCAGCAGTAACTGCACCCAGCTCTCACTCCAGGGAGCCTGGGTGTGTTCAGTTACTCTCTAGCCACAATCCCATCTTGATATTCTGTAATTTTTGCACTAGATTGTAAAGTCTGCCACCAACAAATCACCTTACACAAAATAGTAGAGGAAGAAAGGGACAACTAGAACCATTAATAAATATATGCATGGCATAGCAAGGAAGGAAGACTATAGAGGTAAATGCTCATTCCTGTCACGGTTCATGAGACATTTATAACACCTTTCCTCTACTCTCCATTCCATTTGTCCTTTGCCTTCAGCAAGGACCTTGTGAGGTCAAAGGTTTTTACCTGGTGGGATCACCCAAGCTTCATTCAGGAGGCAGCTGAGCCCATGGGTGACCTGCTCATACTGGGTTGCTGGCATCTTCCATGAATTTTTACCATCAGCTGTGGAATTAGAAGGCACCCTAGAAGATTTCACAGGATCCAGAGACACACTTCTCCCTGTTCCCATCATGCAACAGCAAATGTATTTCCCCCTTTGATAACCAGAATCAATCACTCCAGCCAACAGAGAACCACCCCTCCCATTCACGTTTTTTCCCCTGTTCATCCAGGGCATGAGAAGTCTGAACTGGCCGGATGTCAGTTTCAACGTCCAAATCACTGGGACCTCCATGGTGCCCTGGTGGAAACATTCTTCCTTTGCATACCAAGACCTCTAAACTAGCAGACCTTAGGGAAGAAGAGCAAAAAATGTGTAAGTTATCCAGCCCAAGATTCCCTAATCCATGGATTCTGGAAAAGAGAGAAGCATCAACATGTGTTGGGTGCTGATTCAAAGCATATGCCAACTTGGGACAGCACCTCAGATTTGTACAAGGTGGTCTTCCATAGCTGATATTAACCAAGTCCCAGCAGGCCAGGTCACCAACGCACAAAGCCAGATGATTCTGGTGAGAAGAGTATGTGGCGGGGGAGGGTATATAGCTCCAGTGGTAGAGCACATGCTTGTCATATACAAGGTCCTGGGTTCAATCCCCAGTACCTCTTCTAAAAATAAATAAGTACACCTAATTACCTGCCCCACCAAAAAGAAATAATAATAATAAAGAATATGTGACAACACCAGTGCCAATTCCTTGACTTCTTTTGCTGAAAAATGAGGTCTCTGATCAGAAGCAATGCTATTGCTTTCATGATTATGAATAAGACATTCAATAAATCCACTAATGATGTTGCTGGCAGAAGCATGGCCAGCAGAGAATGTAAAACTATAGCCAGAATAAATGTCTATTCCAGTGAGGGCAAATCTATGCTACTTGCGTAGTTAAAGGAATCCAGTGTAACCAACCTGCCACCAGATGGCAGGCCGGTCCTCTCCAGGTCAGGTACCATATTGAAGGTTCAGAGCCATGGCTGTTGACAGCCACTCAGTGTGGTGGGGACACAAAAGTAGAGACTGCTAATAGTCACTAAATGCCCACCATCCTCTTCTCCCTTAGTAAAATAACTCTGATGTTATTCAGCTCATCAATATACCCAGCCAAAAGAAAGCATTTTCCAGTTTCTTTTGCTGCTAGAGGAGACTACATAACTAAGTTCTGGCTATAGAAAGGTAAGTGGAGGTGCACCTTTTTATTCTTCCACTGTTCTTCCTTCCTGCTGCCTGGAATGCGTTTGTGAGGGCTAAAGCTCCAGCAGCAATCTTGAATCATAAGATGAACCTGAAGATGTAAGCTACAACTCAGAAGGTAGAAACTGGATTCCTGATGACTATGGAGTCCTAAACTAAAAGAGAGATAAAATTATATCTTAATTAAGCCACTATTATTTGGAGTTGTCTTTAAGTCAAACTTCATTCTAACTGACATCAATATAGTAAATAAGATGGCAGGGGAAAATCTAACAATAATTACAGTAAGTATAAATGGATTGAAGTACTGAAGTCTCTTTAGAAGAGTTTTTTTCAAGCCAATAATACGTTATCTATAACACACTTACTTACAACAAAGAACCGAAAGATTAAAAAACAGGGCAAGTGTTCTTATCTTGGGGCCCATGGACCTCCAACTGAGTCTTTGGATAGGATTCAGGGAGTCCATGAACTTGGAAGGAAAAAATATGCCTTTATTTTCACTAACCTCTAGCCAAAATTAACCTCTAATTAAAAAAACAATCATTTATAAAGGTAGACCAAAAAATCACAGAAATATTAGCAGTACCTGTGACTTTGTCACCAATACCAATCATAAATATTTCCACATCACTTTATTGCAGTATCCCAAAATACCTTTTACTCCTATCGTGACATTCAAATCACAGTAGTTATTAGGCTTACTGTTAGAGCTTGTTATTTAATGCATTAATTTAAAAGTACACAAATATTTTAACCATTCTGGTAACTGTATTTCAATACAACTAGTTTGCTTTGTAATTCTAAGCATTTAACATACTATTTTGAAAAGAGGTTTATAGTCCTCACCAGGCTGTCAAAGGGGTCTATGGCACCATAGACTCCTAAAATAAACTCCTAAAGTAAAGGGGATTCCTAGAATGTTAACATTAATATAAGGAAAAAAAGATATAGGGTTTTTTAAATCATGAGAAACAAAAGAGACATTATATATAAATAAACAATAAATAAAAAGGATATAATCACAAATACATTTGCACTTAACAATATAGCTTTAAAAATTAAAAAGCAACAACTGATAGGAATACACAGAAATATACATAATGAATATACATATTGAATAATTGTAGTTAGAGATTTTAACAAACCTCTCTCCAAAACTGATAAATCAATTAGACACGAATAATAAAGGTATAGTTTTTTGAAGAGCATGATTAATAAGTCCCAAACATCTTGTAGAACTTTCTGCCCAACAAACCTAAAATACACAAACTTTCCTGTACCTATGGGACATTCACGAAGATCAACCATGTGCTAAGTCACAGGCAATATTGGTAATATCAGAAATTTCAAAGATAATAATGGAATAACATATACAACTTTATGCCAGCAATTCTGAAAATTTGGATGAAATTGACAAAAGTTTTAAGCACACACACACACACACACACAACTGGTTCACCAAAACTGAAGCAAGAAGCAATAGGAAATCCAAATAGCTCTACAATATTTAAAGAACTTGAATTGATAGTTCAACTTTTTTCTTAAAAAAAAAGATGGTTCTACTGTAAAATTCTTCCAAAACATCAAATAATAGATTATTCCAACCTTTTACAAATTCCTTCAGAGGCTAGATAAGAGTTTTCAGTGGATATTGAAAAATTGACTGTAAAATATATACAGAAGGGCAAAAGCCCAAAGGTCGGGGTGGGGCGAAGATGAGGATATTTGGCTTCCAGAAATCATTACTTATTATAAAGTTATAATACAGGCAGGTATGGTATGAGTATAGGAGTGAAAAAATTCACCAATGGAACACAATAGGCAGTCCAAAACCATCCCCACTCACCTACAGAACTGAAATTTAACATAGCTGGCACTGTGGATCTTTGGGGAAAGGAAGGAGTATCCAATCAATGATGCAGGCATCACTGGATATCCATATAGGGAAAAAAATAAATTGGACCTCGACCTAACACCAGAATTAATAAAAATTAATTCCAGTGGCGGAGGGATATAGCTCAGTGGTAGAGTGCCTGCTTAGGATGCATGAGGTCTTGTGTTCAATTCCCCGTACCTCCACTAAAGAAAAACAAGAAAAAAGACTTAAAAAAAGAAAAAGAAAAGCTACAAAAAATATTAATTCCAGATGAAAGACTTAAAAGTAAAACTTTTCAGAAAACATCGTCATACAAATCCCTTAATGGATACATGTGAGAGTTTCTCTGTTTACCTAGGGCTAGGATCAGTGAATCAATCTCAAGGTAAACATATACATAATTTCATCAGGTCCTGTAGACTGCTCTCCAGAAAACTACTTTGAAATCCCAGCAGGAGTATCTGAGGGTTCCAGTCTCCCTTCATCTTTGCCAACACATAGCCTCATCTTACCCTTTTTTTCCTTTTTACCACTTTAATGGATCTAAAGTGACATTACATTGTCTTAACTTTATTTCTGTGGCTATAAAAAGGTTGAGCAAATACTTTCTGGCCATTTGCACTTCCCTTTTGTAAACTGCCTATTCATAACCAGCGTCCATCTTTCTATAGAACTTCCCATCTTTTTTCTTGTTGATTTCCTATGAGTTCCTTACACAGTCACTATGTTATTCATTTGCTATCGTCTAGACATTACAAAGATAGTTTTCTCCCAGTTTTTTCATCTCCTGTTTCAAGTGCCTAGATCTCCCAGGGAGAGGGAGCACAGTAATTGGTAGCTCACCAGGAGGTCTCTCCCTGCAAAAGAATCAAAACAAAAGAAATGGGAAATCTTCCTGAGCTGAATATGACTCTGGTCACCACACTCCACCCTAGATACCAGTGTTGTCTCATTGTGTAAAGGAGGGAAGAGGGCACAGAGTGATGAGCTAACTTGCCTAAGTAGACCGCTGGTCATAAGAGGCAGAAGGAGAATTTAAGCTGATTGATCTGATGCCAAGGCCTGCACCCCCTGCATGTCCATTGTACCAGCTCCCCATGAGTTCTGGGATGGAAGAGAGCCCAACAAATTCAGATTTGAGATCCACTTCTGATCTCCAGGAGCTCAAGCGTCCTCATCAGTAAAATATGAGCAATAATATTGCCAGTATCTACCTTGTTTTATAAATTTTGTGAAATAATCCAAATCATGCATTCAGCACAGGCCCTGGCGTATGCATGGAAAGAACTAAATCAGCGTTAGCTATTATCATGACTAACTGTTCATTGAATGAATACGTGAGTGAGTAGTATCTGCGCTCCAACACGGAGCTTCTCGGTGGTTCTCTTTACAGAGCAAAGGCCGGGGGGTGGGGGGATGGTTGGAGAGGGCTTTGGACCCTTGATCATCTCTACCACCACTCAAAACATTTTCCTTGGATATTCCTATTCTTTGAGCTGGGCAATTAGCTTTTCTTAATTTTATGTAAAGCGGAGATTAAAGCATATTCAGCAAAAGCTGTTGATATTGTTGATCTATAACTGAGCTCTAAGCAAATTCCCAGACCCTTCTCTCCCCTTCTATCCAGACAACCACCTCGAGTCCCTTCTATAAGGAATTCTAGAGCTACTGCTGATTCTCGAGCTCCATACAGCTGGGTTTGCAAAAGGCAATGTCCCCATTTACGGCCATGGATAGGTGAAGAACTCTGAAGGTGCCAAGGACCATAATCAGCCTGGAGGTTATCCATGTTCTCCTGGCACCTGCTAGGCTGGGCTGAGCTGAGCTGGTGTGAGTCAAGACAGGGCAGGGGACAGGAACAGGACTGCTTACTGAAGTCTCTGATAGGCCTGGCAGGCCAGCAGGGCACCATAACCCTTTGCCCTATTGTGATTGTACTTGGCTGCCAAAAGCTTTAGTTATTCCCACATTGAGTGAGTGGGCACACGTGGTCCCAGGACACCCTTTGCTTTCTTGTCTGGAGCCTTGGGGGAAGGGCCTTTGGGTGCCTGAGCTGTACAGGGATAGAGAAGGCAGGGGAGCACTCTCGCTGGCTTCTCCACCAGCCCTGCCTCAGATGCAGGAAACTGCTCTAGGTGCCAAACGTATAGATCCAAGAGGAGAGAGCAACAGTCAGGGGAGGGAACCAGCTGCTTCTCGGAGGGCTGGATGTGTAAGAAGTGGGTGGGGGAGCTGAAGGAGGGAAGGGAGGGGAGGAGAAGAGGAAATGAGGCAAACTTTGCCCAACTCTACAGTAGCCCAGCTGGGTGTTTGCCTGTGTTTCTATGTGGCTGAGAGCTCCGGGCCCAGGATATGAAGATGCTGCCTCAGCCCCCACCCCCTTCAACCTTCCCCTCTTCCTTTTCCCCATCTCCCATCTAAGCCCTCAGGGAAGCCACTGATTCACTCCTGCTTACCGGGGGTCTGGGAACATTTGGATGCCTCTGGACACCCTAACTGGCACTCTGCCCTTCCATTGTAATCTTCACCAAGCCACTTAATGACAATAATCCAAAATGCAGAGTCACAAAGTGTGCTGGCATCACGACATCACAGGATCCCCCAACCACGCTCACTGTATACACATTATATCTCGTTCAATCCTCACTACAACTCAGCAAGATACTGTTAGTGCACCCATTTTACAGATGAGGAAACTGAGGCTTTCAAGGGGTGGTATTAACTTCCCAAGGTCATAAAACTAATAAATGGCAGAACTGGAATTCAAACTAGGGTCTACTAAACTCCAAAGCTCCAGCTCTTCTATGATCCCAGAATGCAGAATAGAGATGATCACTGTCCCCATTGTACAGGTGAGGAACCTGGCTGAGAGAGGTCAAGCAACCTGCCAACAGTTATACACGTGAGAAATGGTGCAACCAGGAGGTAAACTCTTTTCTTTTACCAGCAACCCAATGTCTATTTTGCCAACAACAACAACAAAAAATAATGAGGAGGCTTGAG
This sequence comes from Camelus dromedarius, assembly GCF_036321535.1. Taxonomy (NCBI): domain Eukaryota; kingdom Metazoa; phylum Chordata; class Mammalia; order Artiodactyla; family Camelidae; genus Camelus; species Camelus dromedarius. Next base: position 57,144,215 of record NC_087449.1, on the reverse strand, counting down.
TAGATGATCTCAGAGGTTCCCTCCAGCTGAGATACTTTTTAACCCTTGGCTGAGAGAGAGAGGAGTTGGAAGGAGAATGAGTGAAAATAAAGAAGTAACTTGGACTTACTGCTGCACCTCCTACTCCATGACTCAGGAAGCTAGTGTGGCTGCCCCAGCCCTGCCCTTTCAGCTTCATCCCATCCCTCAGTGAAGGAGAGAGTCATTTAACAAACTGAGGGTTTTCAACCCTTGCAGCTGGACTTCCTAAACCTCACTCTGACCACCCAGCAGCCTCTTCCCTGCAGCATGTATGGCCACAGTCACCTACTACACAGTGCCACCCATCCCCTCTCACCCATCAGTGTGTCAGCAGTTAAGAGTGGTCCCCAAGGGAAAGTGTGAAGCACACATGGACACAGTGGCATCCTCCCACACTGGGACACACACTATATCCTTTGACCCCAAATCAAGGGGGGCTCCTCTCCCTGCCCTGGCCCCTCCCAGCATCCCCAGAGGCTCCCACCTGGGAGCCTGTCGGCCGGCCGGGACACACCCCGGGGGAGGAGCTGTTGTCGCGGTGGGGCCCAGCCCACACTGGCTGGTCCCCTTCCGCTCCTCTGCTGGCCCCAGGGGACCGACATGGCCCAGGAGCGTTGCACCCCCGCCCTGGAGCTCGAGCACCTCCAGCGGCTGCTGCTTTCCTGCCGGGAGGCCAAGAAGTCCGCCTACTGCCCCTACAGTCGCTTCCCCGTAGGGGCCGCCCTCCTCACCAGGGACGGCAGGATCTTCTCTGGTAAGGGCGGTGCCCCGGGGTCCCGATCCGTGGCAGCCTGGGCGGGAGGTCAGGGGAGGGCGAGGAGGGTGGGCAGGAGGAGTGGACTCTGTTCCCGCTTCCCTGGGCTGCCCCTGTAACGCTGCCCCTCGCCCCTGCCCTGCCTGCTGTCCCAGACTGTGGGGATGAGTTTGCTGCTCAAATCCAGTGGCTTTCAATTCTTGGAGGACTGGGAAGAGGAGGAGAGATAGAGAAGGAAGTTGGAAGGGGAAGTAGGGCGGTGAGGCCGTGAATGCAGAGCATCAGCAGTCCTGGGAGCCGGGAGGGAGAGGGTTAACACTGGCTGAGCCCCCTTCTGTCTGGCACCCTGCTAGGGCTCCCATAGTTACAGCAGCAAGTCCCCACCTCCCACCTACCCACCGAGGTGTCATGCCCATTTTTCAATGAAGAAACTGAGGTCCAGATGTGACGCAACTTGCTCAAGGTCACACAGGTTGCTGTGAACAGGGCTAGGATCCCCCAAACCCTGCTTTCTTCCTGCCACCCAGTGTCTTGGGGGATGGTTGGGGGGTTCAATGAGGAATCCAGGGGTGACTCCTAAGTGGGGTGTGGGCCTTGCAGAGGGTCTTGGAGGAGAAAAGCCAGGCAGGGTTTGGGAACCAGCTACAAGTGCCGGCCTGGGGAGCCTGGGGACTGGAATCTGAGTCGGCACTAATCTGTTGCTAAGCTCCTCTTCTTTGGTTTGCTAGTTTTATAGAAGAGCTCACTGGAACAAAAATTCAAACTTGTTTCTGCTAAGCTTAGGGACATCCTCTTTTAGGACCGTGGGGAACGTGGCGTGGAGGTGGCACGGAAGCCATGCTTCTCCCCACCCCTCCCATTCCCACCATCACCCCGAGGCCAGATGAGAACTGGCACAGAGAGATGGATGGGAAAGCCCAGTCCCGCTGTCTAGAATCCCCCTTGCGCTTGGCAGCCGCTATTTAAAGGACCAGAGGCTCACATGTGCACATCAGCAGCCCCGGGGCCAGGTGGCAGCCACTCACCCCACCCCTGCTCAGCTGGGAGTCTGCCTTGGGGCCCGCACCTCCCCCTCCACAGGGCCCCTTCTGGACTGTCCTTTGATGTTTCATGTTGTCTCTTGTCTTTTGAGGTTCCCTCTGGTTTCATAAATCTACCTGGGTCTTAAACATCTTTGCGCAGGAGAGGTAACCTTGAGTGACTGCTAGTATATAATGTTATCCATCTAACCCTTATAACCCTGCAAGGCCGTTCTTATATTGCTCCTCTGCAGAGAAGGAAACTGAGGCTCAGAAGGGTTAAATGCTCAAGGTCACAAACTGAGATTTGAACCCAGAGTTCCCTGGACTCCCAAGTTTGCTTTCCTGTGGGGAATAAAGAATCTCTGAGTGTCATGTGGAAATTCAGGCCTGGCCCAGTGGCTTAGATGAGCTTTAAACATTAACCAACACCACAAACAACATCGCAGCCCATACTGCCCCATGGCTCCAGGGCCTTCGATTGTTTCCAGCACCTCGATATCCCCTCCAGATGGTGTTCATCCTGGCATTGATGTCTTCATTCAACAAATATTTGCCAAGCACCAATTATGTGCTAGGTAACGTACCAAGTGCTGAAAATAGCACTGTGAGCAGAAATGACAGTCCTGCCCCCACGGAGGGCCCCTCCTCTTGCACAGGCCATGGCTCAAAGTGTGAGTCCCAGTCAATGACTGTAGGAGCGAATGGATGAGGTGAGCTGGAGTGAGGCCTGTTTAAACTGCAGGGAAGGACCTGATGTCATCAGAGAAAGGGCCATGCAGTGGGCATTTACGGAGGCCTTCTGGGTTGGGGTACAGGCCCTGGGGGAGTTAGGGCCTCCTGCAGGGTTTGCAGCCTGGCGCTGCTGTTTCTCAGCTGTGTGACCCTGGGTAAGACCCTTCCCCCTTCTGAGTCTCAGCTTACGCATTGGTAAACAGGATCACAGCGTCCGCCTCTCAGGATGGCCGTGAACAGAGCTGGTGCGCCTGGCCCGGCGGTCCTCCCTGGTTGTTGGCACCTGTGCTGCATCAGTCACTAAATATGTTGAATTTCACCCCTGGTTGTGAGACGTTAAATGAGCTACTGCCTTTAAGGAGCTGAAGTGATTAGCACAGCTTCTGGCCCACAATAAGAGTATCACAAACGGCGGCTGCTTCTACTACTGCTCTTCACAGGGTGGTGGTGATGGTGATGATGGTGATGATGATGATGGTGGTGGTGGTGATTTGGAGGCAGGTGGTAGAGGACTTCTGAAGGCCAAGTAGAAACACTGAGATTTGATGAGGTAGGAAACAGGAAGCCAGGAAGAGTAACACGAAGTAGGGTTTGAGGACAGTGAGTCTGACAGGTACTCAAGGAAGGCTAGGGCAGAGGAAAGAGTGTCAGGGGACGATGTCTGTCTTGCTCACTGACAGCACATTGCCTGGCGTATGGCACATCCTCAGTTAAGGTTTGCTGAATGCATGAATGAGTGGTATGGGCTAGGGCAGGGGCAGGTAGGATGAAGAAGGAAGCATCTGAGATTGTACAGGACAAATGGACTGAGCCTGGGCTGGACAACATTAGAATGAAGAAAAGGATTATGGTTCCGAGATTTCCAGCCAGGGAGAACAGGAGAATGATGAGGCACTGACCGAGGACATGGTGGACAGAGACCAACAGCAATATTAACAGCAACAATGGATTGAGCATTCCCCAAGCACTGGATATGGAAGATCTTCTGTAATCTCACAGCCACCACATGAGCGGAGACAGTGAGTGTTACATGCATTGGAGCACTTTCAACTGCAAACGCCAGAAACCAACCAGAACTACAATGGGCAAAGGTAGATCTTGCCTCAGGGACAGCTGGATCCAGGAACTCAAATACTATCATCCCTTTCTTTATCCTTCTGGGTGCTGATTTCTTTCTCTTATCTTAAATGTGGGCTTTCTCCAGGCATCAGGGAACATGCACATAGGCAGCCCTTAGTTTATATTCTTACAGCCTCAAAAGCACAGAGGAAAAAACTCTTTCCCACTAGCTCAAGATGGAAAAATAACAGGGAAGGGCTCTAACTGGTCCATCTCCAATCACGTGCCCATCCCTGGGCCAATCACTGTTGTCATGATGGGGTAGCTGGATTGGGCCAGCTGATTCACACACATACTCCTCAGTGCAGGGTGGATGGGTCTGTTACCAGAAGAAGGAGTGTGGGTGTGCCAAGCAGACCAAGCCAAGAGCCAAAGGCATATTATCTAAAAAAGATAACTGAGGATCAGTTTTGTCTGAATCTAAATGCTCTTTTTGCTGCCCCTCGCTACAGGGTGGATATGCAGACGTGGGCAGAGAGATTTGTGCTGAGGAGGGGGAACAAATGGAGGGCATTGACCAGAATCCCTGGATCTCCTTACTTAGAAGGAAAAGGAGGGTAGATGGCAGTAAGGCAGGGCTTGAAGAGCAGGGGAGCGTCAACAACCAGAGGAAACCTGATAGTGCACCAGGAGGTGAATTAAAGACTATTAGGAGGCAGAGAGGGCACAACTGAACTTAAGACACTGTGAGTTTATAGTGGGACAGGTGTGCCCAGCTCAGTGACTTTCTCCAGCTGCACAAAAGACCAGCCTCCTTGGAGATTCCACCTTACAGGCAATTCAAAAGCAAGTCTGACAGCCTTGCTGTCACAATCTTGTAATAATGATCATATTCCCTCTGTCACCCCTGACCCCGGCCAGCCTTGTGCCCCTCGCCAGTGGGCCACCAGGATGGTGATATATACAACACCTGCCTTCTGTGGTTGCTGTCAGGGGAGCTGCGGAGAGAGGAGAAGCTAACAGGGAAGAAAGAGCTGCTGGGGAAGGGGAGGTGAGGACACAGAGAGAAGCGTTAAAATGGGACAGAAGGGGGACTGGGCAGGGGAACTGGAGTCAGCCCAGGGCCTCCCACGTGACAGTGCCTCCCACGTGACAGTGCCCAGCCAGCATCTGTGCAATGCCAGGTGGGAGAGGCGTGGGGGAGAATCATGGGGGATCACTCTCTGCCCACCCAAGGGGTGGGGGAGTTTCTCTTCTTCAGCTCATGCCCTGGGACAGTGGTCTGTCTCTCCCTTTCCTCTTCTCTCTAGGGGCACTTCAGCACTCTCTATGTTTCATTGCCACTTATGGGAAAGGGCACTTTACTGAATCAACTCTAATTAATTTTGGAGGGGAAAAAAAAAACTTAAAAAAAAAAAACAACCCACTACAGGACATCCTGGTTAATCACTGTATCTAGCTTGTCTTGGCTTAACCTTCAAACCTGATCCTTCATCCGTCTTCCCCTAGACCAACCCCTGCCCTCCATATTCCCTCCCTTGGGCTTCCTTCCTCCTCCGTGACCATTCTTTGGTGCTTTCTATGGCCCTGCTCCATGGCGGTTGACCCGCTGCAGGCCCCCCCGCCCCACCCACCGCACCTCCAGGTGAGTCAAAGCAGGCCTCCCTAACCAGATTCCTCTCTTCACCGCCCTGCCCGCCCACCCACCATGCCCCGAGTCCCACCATCCCCTCCACTGTCACTCAAAAGTGGCTCAGTACAGCGATGAGCCGCCTCTAAAACCCCTCCACTCTATAGTTGAGTTAGAATAGAATTCATCCAGGAACCTGTGCGTTGTATTTGCAGTGGGCAGGGAGGCAGGAACGGGGAGAGAGTGGAGTATTTCTTCCAGCACATGGATGTGACATTCTCTAGTCCAGTGATTCTCACATGTGGCCCCAGACTCATAGCCTCAGCGCCTCCCGGGAACTTGTTAGAAATGTGAATTCTTGGGCTCCTGCCCAGAACAACAGAAGCAGAAGCTCCGGGGCTGGGGTTTAGAAGTCTGCTCTAAGAAGCCCTCCAGAAGGAGCTTATGCCCACTTACTTACCTGAGTATAAGAACCACTGCTCGAATCTTAAGAGCCCTCAGAAGACAGAGAGGACGCAGAGATGGGGACTGGCTGTGAATCACCTCCTTGTGAAGTTCTTCCTTGTGAACTTCTTTCCTTGCTGATGTCTTGATGACATCCAACCCCAACCCTGCCTTAAGCACCAAACCACCTCAAAACCCAGCCTCAATGAAATGCCACAGAGAAAAAGGACAGTCCTTTGTATCTGCTGACAGACCGAGATGTGAGTCCTGGCTCCCGGCCTTCACCTCAGCTTTTACCTTCAGTAAAATGGGGTTATAATAGTATCTGCCTTACAGAGCTGTTAAAAAGATTACCAACATAATGCCAACAAAGTGTTCCGCGGAGTGCCTGGCAGATAGAAGGAAAGCAATAAAAGATTAAGAGAAAGCAATTAGTAATAATGGCACTACCATCATAGTGTTATTTTTGGTCCAATCTTATAATTATGGATTCCTATCTTGGTTCCAGTCCAGCCCATCTCTCCTGTGTGTTTCAGAGTAAGTGACAGCCACACCAGGAACGGAGTTGGTTTGCCCGGATAAATGACGTTTTGTTTTCTGGGCTTAGGCAAACAAAACAAAATTTGCCTTTCAGGATCACAGTTCATGGCCAAGGGCTTCCTTGTTCCTTTCTTCCTCATTTTTTTTTCTTTTTTTTAAAGCAAGACTGGGGAATTACACTTGAACTTGCTATAGGCCCTGAGGTTATTCCTTTGCATCTCAGAGATCTAGCCCTGAAGTGGGAAATTCCACTCATTCGATAATAAGTAACTGAGAGCCTCACAGACCTCACCTTTCAAGGCCCTGGTCACACTGCAATCAATGCACAACAGAGACAGTCCCTGCCCTCTGGAAGTTTATACTTGGGAGATAATGGAGGAATTAGCTAACAAAGACATTTATTTCAGGAAAGGGTTAAATGCTGTGAAAAGTACTAAAGCAGGATAAACAGACTGAGAAGGTTGCAGGCAGTGGGGGGAGGAAGCAATTTTACATAAGAGTGATCAGGGAAGGCTTCTCTGAGGAGGTGACATTTGAGCAGAGACCTGGGTGGAATGAACCATGTGCCTATAATGGGAAGAGAGTTCCAGGCAGTTACAACAGCCAGTGCAAAGGCCCTGTAGCAGGAGTGTACTTGGCATCTTAGGGGAAAAACTGGAAAGCCAGTGGGCCTGGAGAGCTGAAGATGAGGTCCGAGAGGTAGGCAGGTTAACACCAGGTTACAAAGGCCTTGTAGCCATGGAAAGGATTTCAAAGTTGCCTGAAGGACAGAGTCAGGGCCACTGTCACATCTCATCTAGCAGAAGCTCAGTCATACAGGCCGACCACCACCAGAGCCTTGACTTTCATGCAATTAATAGCAGCAGTTAGCAGCCGCTGAACACTCACTCTGTGCCAGGCTTTGTGCTAATTGCTTTACATGCATGATCTCAACTCATTCTCACTGGAGGCCTGCGAGGAAGACGCTGTAATTTTCATTTTACAAATGAGGACACTGAGCCGCAGGGAGGTTCAGTCCCTCGCCCAAATTCTCAGAGCCAGGAGGGCAGAAGGGAAGCTACGGGCTCTTTCCACAAAATTCTGTTTGAACAGAGGGTTGTGTGGACGCACACCCATCCAAAATAACCTCTTTCTCTCCTAAACTGGTCCACTGAAATTTTTTTTGTATATTCACTTTCCTTTAAATTTTAACACACAGTAAAGGAAGGTTTCTTTATATGAGGCCATTCTGAACTTCAAAAGCAGACACAGGCAATCATCCTGAGAGACTGGGTCTTCTGCAATCTGGCAATTTGCTTTCACAGCGCATCAGCAAAACCCAAGCTTTATGTGAATCATGTCTAATGGGAATTGTGTCCCTGAGTCAGGGACAAGGCAGGGCTGGGAGGGTGGCCAGTGGAGTGGAGTGGAGTGGGGAGCCAGGCAGGCAGGGATCTGAATCTGGGAGAGGCAGAAGTCAAGTGCAGCGAGGTCAAAGATCAGCAAAGGTGGGATGGGCAGGCAGGTATGAACAGGCCAGGGTATGTTTAAAGGAAGTCATTTCAGGCAGGCGTCAGGAACCTAGTCAGGGCTAGACGAGGTAGGGAACAAGAGAGACTCATTCACTGACTTGCTTAACTTTCGCTGACCCAGCAGAGAGGTGGAGCAATAAGGGGTCAGTTGTTCAGGCTACAGTAACTCACGTGTGAACATGAACAAACACTTGGCTAAAGCAGGCAGTCAATCAGTGCCAGCCACTCCTTCAGGGGTGCAACTCCCCGACCGCTCCCTGTATCCCAACTGTTTTAAATGATTCCTGTTGGGTTGCAAATGATAGAAGTACCTATAAACTATTTCAGACAAAAAGGAGGGTGTATTGGTTCCTAGAACTAAACTGTGGAAGAGCTGGAGTGTCTCTGAGCTTCAGGGGCAGCTGGCACCAGACCAGACTCTTTTCTGGCCATCTTTCATCTGAGTGTCCATTTCATTGTCTCCTATTGGTCTCCTCCATGAAGAAGGAAACCAGGCCACCAGGCCCAGCTCCTAGTATTGGAGAGGAACTGAAGTTCCCTCATGGGGAAGAATTCTGATTGGCCCCGTGTGGGTCAAGTGTTCATCTCTGATTCGCTCAGTGTGGTCAGGTGCTCAGTTCTGATTGGCCCAGTGTGGTTAGGTGCTCAACTCTGATTGGCCCAGTGTGGGTCAGATACTCATCCTTAGGCCAATAACAAAGGCGTGTGAGGAAAGATGGCAGCTCCCATTTCAACTACACGCTGAGAAATTAGATGGGGCTTATTCTCCAGGAAAGAAAAAAAAAAAGGAGGAAGAGGTACTACGTTTCCAAAACTTAAATGCTCACTATGGTCTACCCTTTGGTGACCTGTGCACACACCCTTTTTCCGCAAAGCAGAATGTCAAACGTGTTCCCACCTAATACCACGCAGCCATTTCATGCTGGACAGAGAACGCACTTAGTCTCCTCCCAACAGATGACCTGCGGCCAGAGCAGGGCCCAGGAAGCAGGCCATCTAGTGACACCCGTTCCTCTCCACGAGTTCTGGATATGAAAGCCTGTGAGCCTGAGAACCGTGACAATGGTTAATGGGTTAAATCTTCGCCTCCTAACACACCAATATAAATAATGAAGGGACAGAAAAATACATGAGGAAAATATAGGAGGAGATAGTGGCCAAACAAGTTCCAAACTTGATGAATACAGGAGGAACAAAATACTGCATAATCACAATGAAGACTCAGAGAAAAAGGAAGTGTAATAGGCAAGAAATGGGCTAAGTTGAAGAAACAGATCCAAATACAGTGATTCGCACAAGATGGCTGCTTGCTTTTCTCTCGTCTAACGGACCAGGGGTGGGCTGGAGTACAGGATGCATGGACTGTTCTGCTCTGCTCGCAGGGGTGTTCAAGATTAGCTTCCTTCCGTCTTGATGTACTGCCGTCTTCTAGAGGAGTGTCTGCATCTCATGTTCAAAACTGGCACACGTCATTAGATCCATGTTTCAGCCTCTGTTAAAGGGTGAGACGAAGTGAAGGGCAAGCGATGTTCTTACGAAAATGCCAGTTAGAAATTGCACCCAGCACTTCTGCTCACATCCCACTGGCTCAACCTGTAGGACTACCGGAAGCTTCCGGGAAGGCTGGGAAATGTAGTCTTCAGCAGGTAGCCATGTGCCCAGCTAAGCATCTATTGGGAGAGTGACCACTGGGAACAATTAGTCTTTACCACAAAACCCTCTGTGGCCTTTAAGCATCTGTGTATATCTCTTTACCCACTTACCGCTTTCCTGAGGATGGCAGTCCAAGATCTATCCAGTCACTACATCGAGGTCTAAGAGCGGGATCCTGAGGTGGTGCACAGCCCCATTTCTTGGGTCCAGATGTGGCCCTGCTAATCTAATGGCCGGAAAATTAAAAAATGATCACCTTCCCTTCACTTCACACCTAATCCTGCTATATTCAACGCGGAGTAGGAAAGGCTAACAGTCATCAAATCTCCCAATAGGAAAAGGAAAGGACAGAACAGCTGGTGAACCAGACCAGGCAGTTATCAAACCTGCCGGGCAAGAAGTGTGAAGACTCGTTGCCCTGGGGTACACCTTGCCTTCCCTTTCTGCCCTGGGGGTAACCCTCTTGTCCTCTGTCTGCTGGGGCCCCTGGCTTTGCCCTCTGGGAGCTTCTTGGTTGACCATTATCATCCTCGGCCAAATACCTGAAGTGAGTGTCAAAGAGGATGCCCTCCTTGGGGGCACACAGCTCTCCCAACTTATTGATTGATTGATTGATTTTTTGGCTGAGAGTGGGGGTGATAATTAGGTTTATTTATCTATTTTCTTAGTGGAGGTACTAGGGATTGAATCCAGGACCCAGTGCATGCTAAGCACACATTCTACCACTGAGCTATACCCTCCCCATCCCTCTCAACTTACTTCTGATGGTAGAGTTTTGAGGGCCCAGGGATGTTTTTAGGGATTGAACAATCACAGGCTTTTGTGGGCCAGACTTTTAGCTTCTTTGGCTCTCCAATACTATCAAAACCTTAGAAACCTCTGGTCTGTTTGCTTCCAATCACTTTTATACAGGAGTACCACACCCAAAGAATCCTTTCTGGGGATAGTTCTTAAATGTGCCAACTCCCCTTTTGCAATAACTGGCTTTCCTGCCCAGCCCAACCCTACTGCCTAATTTTAGTGGTGGCTACCTTGACGGACCCAGAACAATGGCTGGGCGGAGATGACAGCCTTAATCAGATCTCTGCCACAGGGCTGACTCACATTGCCAGGAAGAGAAATCCGGTGGTAGGAAACATGGTCTGCCTTCCAGGTTATCACAGGGCAGGGCTGTACCAAAGGGTCTGCCACAGAGCAGCGAGGGCTACTAGCTTTCTGTCTTGCCTTGTCTGTATTTCCTTTCACGTTGCCCAACCGCTAAGCCAAGGCTACTTACTTTCAATCTTTTGTTGTTGTTGTTAGAGCTACATCTTATTTTCAGCACAAATCTCAGTATTAGTTAGATATAGGTTCAGTTACTCTAACACAAAGATCCCAAAATACAATGACTCAAACATGACAGAATTCTCTTTTTCTCTCACATAATGATTTGGCATAGGCAGCTGGTCCGGGGCAAATAGGCAACTCCACTCTGCTCTATGCGTTAACCAGGGTCTCCCAGGTTCCTTTTGTTTTGTTGCCTTTCCATCCCGATGACCATAAAGCACATGGTCAAAGCGGTCTTACCCCATCCCAGCCTGTGGCGAGGAGGAAAAAAAAGGAAGGGCAAGCAATCTCTTTACAAAAGATGTGATCTAAAAGTTTCCCACCTCCCTTTGGCCCACCTCCCATTAAGTAAACTTAGTCACATGGCCGTACTGTGCTGCAAGGGAGGCTGGGAAATGTAGTCTCTGAGTGGCCATGTGATCAGCCATGTCGGAAAGGGCATCACTGGCATTGCTTAAAGGAAGAAGGAGAAAATGAACACTGGGGAACAATGAATATCCTGCCTCAGGGAGCAGGGCATGCTACGGAGAGTGACATACCATGTATCACACCCTGATGGTCGGGGGAGAAAGTCCAGCTCCTGTGACCATTTCTTCATGGTCTCACCTCCCTAAAAATGGAGAGTCTGTTAGTCAGCCAATCTGGTTATGCCAACATTTCGTCTCCTGGAAGCAGCTCTTGCCCACTATCCCCAGGGACACTCCGGACAGGGACACTGGTGAGGACCCGCTTACTGTAGGCTGTGCAGCCGCAGTAGCCCACCTCCCTCCGGAGGCCTGGAGATTGATTGCCTTGAGGCTTATGCAATCATGGACACCTTTTGCAAAGCTTGGGGACTTTTTGTTTGTTAGTTTGTTGGTTTTGACAGTTTGTTTTGCAATACAACCCAGGTTAAACTCTGACAGCTGGTATCTACACCAAAAATTTTACCCAGGCCCAATCTTTGAATCTGAATCACCACCACGCCCTACCCTGTGACTTCTATCTCTGAGATCCAGGGGGCTCTGCTCACCATCTTAAGCCTCAGCATCTCCCTTGGCCTTGACCTCTGCTGGGGAGATGAGGCTGGGTTCATGTGCCCTCTTATGCTCCCCCTGCTCCCAGGCTATGCTTTGAGATGCAGGCACTGGGTAAGTGATGAGAGTGGGAGGTTCTTGGGAAGGGCCACCACACCAGTGGGGTCACAGAGCCTCCCAATGTTTCCGGTCAAATTACCCTCTCCTTCTTACCACCTTGTTCAGAGTAGCGAGTCCCTCCCTGCCCTGGAATGGGACAAGCCTTTTACTCAACACATGCAACAGGAAGTGGTTCTGCTGGAAATACCGCTGGGCTCTCCTCTCTTCTCAGGGTGCAACATAGAAAATGCCTGTTACCCGCTGGGCGTCTGTGCCGAACGAACCGCCATCCAGAAGGCCATCTCAGAAGGGTACAAAGAGTTCAGGGCAATTGCTATCGCCAGGTGAGTGCAAAAGGCAGGTCGTAGCAATATCCATTCATCTGTTCAGCCAACATCCATCACACACCTGTTATTAATCCATTCATTCATCTAGCGTGTTTATTCTGTGCCTCCTATGTGCCAGGCACTGCAGGGCTGGGCTGAGTGCTGAGGGTAGAAGATAAATAAGAAGTGGACACTGCCCTTGGTGAGCTTGAAGAGCAGGTAAACAACCAAGACAACTCTAAGACAAGGGTAGGTGTGCTGTGGTTCTAATAATAGCACAAAGTACAGCAGAATCCCTACAAGATACGACAGAAAGGCAGCATAGAAACCTAAAGCTAGAGGGACCTAAAGATCACCTGGTATAGACTGACTCCTTGGCCATTATACCCATTTTACAGCTGAAGGAACTGAGGCCCAGAGAAGTTGAGCAACTTTCCTGGGAATTAGTGGCAAAGCCAGGACAAATGTCTGGAATCTCACCAGGGCTGATTCCACTGTGCCCTGCTGGGCCAGGAAAGGAAGCTCTCTTCCCTGCCCTCCTTGAGCTGGTACTGGGATCTTTCCTTCACTGTGCAAGCCTGTTCCTTCACTTGGCAAGAACCAAGGATACGAGGACAAGCTGGTGGGGTGACAGCCAGGTAAACCCAGGTTAGGGGCTGAACTAACCAGATTTCAGCCTGAGTTCTGGCTGAACAAGAGCTCTTATCAACTCTCTCTGCATGCCCGAACATAAATATCCAAGTTCCCACATGTGTACCCTCAAAGAGAATTCTTGCTGGCCCTGGACCCAGACTTAGTGGATCCAGTATTCAAGGCATGTGAACGGGCTCTTTGGTTCATTTGGACCCCATTACACTTCCGATTTAATGATGGATTGCTCTTGTGTGTACCGTTGCACTGTCTACGAGAGAGAGTTCTCTGAGCAAGTGATGCTGCAAGAAAATAAAACACGGGAAATGTTGAATCCACCCAGAAAGAGACTGAATGGCTGACAAAGGGTTGGTCTTAAGGGATATCTGGGCGCACGGGTGATGGACTAGGAGTGAATGAGCTCTTCATTGTGGTAGAGGGGCAGGGTCTTTCTGGCAGAAATATAGGGGCCCAGAGCAAGGCCAATAGGGGTCGAGTGACAGAAACCAGCCCCCATTTCTTTTATCAGATTCTAAATTTGGCCTGATGGTCCACATCATTGAAGGTTTTTTCCCTGAGTACCTGGAGCTGAGGATGCCCTTCTGGAGGAGGGCCTCCGGCTTCCGAGAGCTCTCCCTGTGACCGAGTTCTGTTCTGGCTTCTCTCCGGCTTTTAGAAGGAATAAATGAGGCCGCGCTGGGAACATTTTGTGCAGATGAGCCGAGATCAGGATGTGAATTACACTTTATAAAAAGGGGGTGGGGTGGGGAATAACTCAGTTTCAAAGCTGATCCAAGAAAATAATGATATTCTGGGGGAAAGGAGGCCAAAGTCAATGAAAGGATAATGGCGAGGTGGCCTTGCTCTGTTTAGAATGTTCTGGATGAAAGACTTTTTCTCTTGGTCATTATCTACTTTGAAACATGACTGGGTAATGCTAGTGATGATTAGCAAATGTCCTTGTTTATACAAAAACTGCATTTTCCCAACACCCAACTGCTCCTCTCCGGGTACTCAGCCGGTGCCGGCATCCCTGAGCCAGAAACACAGTCATTACTGCACTAATGATTTTTAAATTGAGAGTGTGCATTGAAAGGATGAGTGGGAAGCAGCAGCCCCCTTGTTAACATTGATGGGTGTGAGGAGTCTAAGAGACCCCCTTCGAGATCTGTCAGATGGAGAGCGTGCAGCTCAGGCGGGATTTTGCTAATGGGGAGATAAGCTTGCCCCCGCTGGGGTCTCAGCTGTCATCTTCCAAGTCAAGAGGTTTCCAGCCTGTCAAGTCTGATAAGCTGGCCTCGGCGTGTGGATCAAGGTCAGCACGAACCACAGGGAACTCTCACGTCCCAGCACAAAACAGGAGAGATAAAGGGCAGAGAAGAGGGAGAAGAGGTGGGGCGTGAGGAGGGAGGGTCCCTCTGCACCCAGCGCATTCTGGGATGCTTCTTTCTCCCAAGCTTTTAATTCTTACTCTTGGCTGGAACGTTGAGTAATGCTAAAGAGCCCAGGCTCCAGGATCGGTGAGACCTGGTTTCAAATCCTGCTCCGCTGTTGACCTCAGGCACATTGCTTCAGCAATCAGAACCCGGCTTTTCTTCATAAAGCGAAGGAGGGTAACACCTACCCACTGGGCTGTTGGGAAGACTCTGAGGATGCAATAAATTAAAACTATCATTTGAACATTATCATTATTACTCTGCAGGCTGCAGAACTATCCACGTCAGAGCACACAGACCCTGGGTCCAGTCATGGTTACCAGCTCTGTGACCTTGGGCAGACCGCTTCACCTTTCATGACTGATGACACGTAGACAATAAGAGTACTTATATTGCCCCTATCTTAGAGGATTTTGGAGGATTAGATAGGTTACATCACGTATGGTCCTTAGCACAGTGCCTGGCACACACAAGGGCAATGTTAAATGTGAACCATTCTTACTATCGGGCTGACTCCCAGTTCTCAGAGCCACGCTACCAGGATGCACCACCATCTTGTGACTTGGTGGTTGAACTTGAGGCCAAATCCAACATCCCAGTGGAATGCATGTTCACATCCTACCTTGAAAACCCTAATGCAGCTCACCCTGTCGAAGGAGCTGTCCCTTGAGCAGTTACCCACACGTGTCACAAGATTCAGAAAGGAAGTAGTGAGCTTGGTAGGGGCCAGATCACACAGAGCCATCCAGGCCACTGAAGGGAGGCTGAATTTCACTCAAAGCACCCCTCGCATGGTCCTAACCACAGTCTGCCTGAGTTATGGCATTTACATTCAGATTTTTATCTCCCTTCCAGACAGCAAGTTCTTTCTCAGATGCAAGGAGCCCGGTTTTCTCATCGACTCACACATCTCTTGTTATCACCTAATATATCATAATACTGTATACGATAAGGTACTAAAATTATGACAGAGCTTCTATACGTAAAGGAATAGTGCCTAGTAATTAGTAGAGGCAACAACAATAGATGCAGAGCACGCTGAGGTTTACAAAGCCCTTCGCACGCCCAGCTCATTTTAGATTCCTGCATTCCTACAAAGTGGACAACATTTATTACTCCTCACATTTTGTAGGCAAAGAAATGAGCCTTGCATGGTTAAAAATGACTTGGTCAGAGTCACACATAGTTAGTAAAAGTGTTACCCCAAAAAGT
Source organism: Camelus dromedarius (assembly GCF_036321535.1). Classification (NCBI taxonomy): domain Eukaryota; kingdom Metazoa; phylum Chordata; class Mammalia; order Artiodactyla; family Camelidae; genus Camelus; species Camelus dromedarius. Next base: position 57,128,804 of record NC_087449.1, on the reverse strand, counting down.
AAAGACCCCAGTTCTTGTCTTACCCAAAAGATAAGTTTACTGTTGGGAGACAGTGCATCGTGTATTGAAAGACTTTTAAAGGTTTATTTAGAAAAGGAAAAGCACACCTTCAAGAACGGGGGGCGGGCTGATCCAAGGGAGGAAGAGCGGCGGGTTTTGTCTCCCCCTCCTCATACCCTCGCTTAGATGTCGTCTCTTGATTGAGTGACAGTTCTTGTCCCTGGAATGCTTAGTCATGTTTGGCCCCTTTGGGCGTGTCCTCACCATGGTGTACACAGAAAAACCCATGGGGGGCCCTAAACCACAATGTTAATTATAACACAATGAACATTGGGTCGTGTCGGGTTAAGTCCTTTCTGCTACCACGCAGTCGTGGCTGTTGGGTTCTAACTGGTTTCTTGCTGGCGCTCATTTAGAAGTAAAGTGCTTTTATGCTGGAGGAGGGCACAACATCATCTTCCAGACCATCCTTCCTCTCCTCCACCTGTCTGCCTGCTGCCCCCACTAATCTAACTACCTAACAAAAGGAGGAGCCGTTCAAGAACCCAGTTTTAAATCCTATCATCTTCCAGAGATATCACCGAGGTGTGGGTCTTAGAAGAGCAAAGATGATGGTGGCCACTGGCCTAACCTCTGGTGCCTCATCGGGCTTGGAGTTTCTTGCAGTTTACTCTTTCTTTAAGCACCATCCTTTGTCCTGCTCAGAGCTGGAGGGTTGCCTGCAGGTGCCCTCATTCTCAGAGACGAATCCTAGGCTGTAAGCTTCTCTGCTCTGACTTTCCCAGGTGCAAGGAGCTCAGTTTTCTCATTTACTGACACTTGTCTTATTTTTTCATGCCTCTGGGCCTTTGCACATACTGTTTCCTTTGCCTGCAACACAGAAAAACTCAGAGCTTCAGGATAGAACCTCTGGGGGAGAGATTATAGCTCAGTGGTAGATCGTGTGCTTAGCATGCATGAGGCCCTGGGCTCAATCCCCAATATCCCCTTTTAAAAAATAAATAAACCTAATTACTTCCCACAAAAAACTTTTTTTGGAAAAAAAAGAAAGAATAGCACCTCTGTTACTTTATCTCACTGAACCTGTGTCCTTGGAGGTAAAATGATCATTCTGATACTCGGGTTATACTTAGAATTAAATGAAATAATGTATATAGAGTGTCTGGTACAATAGCAGGGGCTCAGTCATGGTGACTTAGGAACTCTACACCTGCTCCATTAAATATTCTCTCTCCTTCCCTAAGAAGGGGTTGTCCCCCTCTAACCATGCATTCTTACTGTATTTTGTTTAAAATAATAACTCATCTAGTTTTCTGTGTCACCCACTGGGCTGAGCAATCTCTCGAAGGCCAGAGACAAATTCTCCTTAACCTTTGTGTCCCTGGGGTAGAAGTGACAGCCAGTGCTCACTAAATGTGTATTGAACACACTGATGAAAATAATGGTCCTGCCCACAGCCTTGCCTCTTGCAAGTGTGGAGAGCTCTGTGCGCGTCTTCTCAGCCTCCAAGACACAGCACATCTGTGAACTAGGAACTGCCTGGCAGGATTTGACTTAATCTGGAGCACGGCAGGACGCAGGGCCTGAATTTTAACAACTGCCCTCATGCCTCAGAAGAGACTGATCCATGTCTGATTCTCTCCTTCCCCAGTGACCTGCAAGATGATTTTATCTCACCATGTGGGGCCTGCAGGCAAGTCATGAGAGAGGTAAGCAGCTTCTCTTTCTTCCTGGAACAGACGCCTCCCCGCTTTCCCAGGCTATGGGAGCCAAGCCAAGCTGCCGGCGGGGAGACACAGCGACTGTCCTGTTTGCTGGGTTGGCTGACTGCTAAGGCCTCCCCAGGCTTGCATGAGTCACTGGAAATTATTCTTTCATTCAACAAATACTTACTGAGTGAGCGTCTGCTCCGTGCTAGACATTGACCTTGCTCTGGGGAGACAGCAGTGAACGTCTAGTGCGGGAGACAGACAATAAACAAGGAGCAAAAGAAATAAACAGTAGAGTTTCAGAGAGTGATGAGGGCTACAGAGAGAAAAATGCAGGAAAAAAGGAGTCAAGAGTGACAGAAGGAACAGCTGACTGTAGATCAGGGTCAGAGGTCAGCAAATAGCAGCCCACGGGCAAATCCAGACTGCAGCTTGTTGTCAATAAAGTTTTATTGGCACACAGCCACGCCCATTCATTCACATATTGTCTCTGGCTGCTCTGACCCTACAACGGAGGAGATAAGTAGTTACAACGTGGACCTCATGGCCCACAAGGCCTAGAATATTTACTCTCTGCCCCTCTATGGAAGACAAGTTTGCCAACCCCTCCTTTAGATGGCCAGGAAGAGCCTCTCTGAAGATGACATTTGAGCAGAGATATAAACAATGAGAAAAGATGAGGCAAACAGAGGTCTAGAGGTTTCCAGCCGGAACCAGCAAGCTTAATGCCCATACACTTGGGTTGGAGTTAGAGAAGTCACGTGAAGGCCAGAGAAACTACAACACGGTGAGTGAGGAGGAGGAAGTGTTAGGATGTGAAGTCAGAGGGGCAGGCAGGGGCCAGATTACACAGGGCCTAGGAGGCCATGGATGGAGGGTATATTTTATTCCAAGAATAAAGGGAAGTGAATTATAGACTTAAAAATGGTTAAAATGGTAAATCTTATGTATAGGTTACGATATTAAAACAAAAGTTGGGGGAAGAAAGGAATAAAGGGAACTCGCTGGATGTTTTTAAGAACAGGCTGATGCACTTTCTAGAAAGGTCTTCTTGGCAGAAGGCCCCGGTTTCTTCAACTCTAAAAGCAAAGGGGAGGATTTGGTCGTGGGCTCTGAATCCAGGCTCAGTGCAGTGTTTGATGTGTATATGGACATTCAGGGAAGGGAGATGTCAGTAGCTTTGGTGGACTCACAGAGGGGCTGAGTCCCCCAGAATCTCCCAAGGCTAAAGCCAACAGTTTAAAGACTCCCCAGGCCCTGGAGCTCTGCTGTGACTTCATCAACCCCTCTAAATGCAGCATCTCATTTAACCTCCACATCCAGCCTATGAGGGGAGTGTGGGTCATTATCCCCAAAATCCCAGGGAAGTGAAATCACCTGGTGGGAGTCCCACAGCCGGTCGGTGGTGAGCTGATGTTCACGGTCGGTTCGGGCTGAACTGCAAAGCGCACAGCTGCCTCCCTGCCTTTGTGGTTCCAATTATTTCCGGCCACAGAGGAGATGTAATGGTGCTTTGCAGAATAGGCATTGCTTATTCCATGAGGCCTTCTGCTTTGGGAGTTGTTTGAATTGTGGGGGAGTGGGGGCTGTTGAAGTTATGCTTTTGTACCTCGGGGTTTAAAGTATCTGTTGAACATGCAGACACCTCCATCCGCCTCTTGCTTCTTGCCAGGACTGCAGACACAGTTAACAGAACTCATTTCCCAAACCCAGATGAAAAATGCCACCGCGAAGGCACTGAATTCACAACAGGGAATTCCTCTCCCCTTAGAGGGGCAGGAATGGCTGCCCGGCACCGTGGTATGTCCAAGGCCACATGAGGAAACCGCATCAGGACGCCAGCTCCCTGACTCCTGAGGCCCTAATTGCTCATTGCTGTTTTCTCTAAATAGATTAGATGCTGGCAAACCAGAGAAGGCAACTGGAAAAGCTGAAAGAGAGGCAAAACGGAAACCAAAATGCAAATAAACAGAGCTGAAGCTCGGGGGCCAGGGACCTGGCACTTAAACTCTTCTCCATTCAGCTTTCACCCATACCCTCAGGCAGAGCCTGCCAAGCAGACTTCCTTCCTTAAAAACCTTAATTTTAAAAAGCAAGGAGATGGGTTGTGCCTGGTAATAATGTGGTGATTCAGACCTAAGCGTCAGGAAGACAGGATGCAAACCTGAGCGGTGACTAGTAACCACTAGTCGTCAAAAGCAGTGGCTTCCGTTAATGAAGTATTTACTGTGTTGCAGGCACTGCATGCCTGGAATTTATACCCATCCCCTCTAATTCTCACAACACCTGGCCAGGTAGAGCCTCAGTCTGTTGACTCCAACCCCAGAACTCTCCATTAGCCACAGCTGATTTAACTCTCCACCGAGGACACTCTCTTCCTGCCTAAAACATTTCTTTGTCTCCTTCACAGATCAAGGCTGCTGAGTCTCATAGAGTTTTTGTTTTGTTTTGTTTTGTTTGAAATTTTCTTTTTTGATGGAATTACTGGGGATTGAACCCAGGACCTCGTGCATGCTAAGCACACACTCTACCACTGAGCTATTTCCCTCCCCCGCAAAGAGCTTAATCATTTGCCCAACATCACACAGCAACCAAGTGGTTGCTCTGTAAGAGTAAGCAAGTCCTGATCTGTAAGAGAAAGATGGAGACACAGATTTGGGCTAAAATTCTGCTTTGTGGGCATTATCCTGCTAAGCCTCAGTTTCCTCATCAGTAAAATGGGGATAACATCCACCTACCTCAAATTGTAGATAGTGAAATCCTGCATGTTCAAAGTCTGGTCTGTGAAGAGACAGGCCCGCGACTTCTCCTGGCCGTGGGGAGTAAACGGGAGGCTATAAGGGAAGCTGACGTTCCTCGTTCTTTGTCACAGCAGAAGGAGTCTGGTCCCAGGGGTTAGATTTTGTTCTCTTTTTTTTAACCTTTATTGTGTTATGGTCCCTGTACAGTAAACTACATATATTTCAACCGTACAATTTGATGACTTTTTATATGTGTATATACCAATGAAACCACCACCACAATCAAGATAGCTAACATTTCCATCACTCCCAAGAGGTGTAATTTTCAAACTCCCAATTTATCCCTTCCCACCACCTTTAATCTCTGGTAACCATAAGTCTGTTCTCTATGTCTGTGAGTCTGTTTCTGTTTTGTAAATAAGATCATTTGTGTCCTTTTTTTAAGATTCCACATATAAGTGATATCATATGGTATTTTTCTTTCTTTCTGGCTTACTTCACTTAGAATGATGATCTCCAGGTCCATCCATGTTGCTGCAAATGGCATTATTTTATTCTTTCTTATGGCTGAGTAGTATTACATTGTGTGTATTTATATATATACACCACGACTTCTTCATACAGACATCTGTCAGTGGACAGATTTCATTCTTATAAAGCCCTGAGTGGGTCCTTGATCACAGAATGGAGCATTTACTACCCATTAACAATGTGCCAGGCACCGTGCTAACTGTTTAACGTGCCATCTGTCATTGGCTCCTCCCTCAAGCTCTACAAACCAGGTACGATTATTGTCATTCCCATTTTATAGGTAAGGAAACCAAGGCACAGAGAGGAACGTTAGACAGTAGGAGGTCCGCCCTAACCCCTTGGCCACACTGCCTCCCTCCCTAACACCGGCTTTGCCTCTTTTCCAGTTTGGCACCAACTGGGCTGTCTACATGACCAAGCCAGATGGCACTTATGTTGTCAGGACAGTCCAGGAGCTGCTGCCTTCCTCCTTTGGGCCCGAGGACCTGCAGAAAATCCAGTGAAGAATGGAGAGCACCACCGCCTGGGAGACCCTGGGTTCCCACACGTGCCTAAAGGGACAGCCACCCAGAGAACTTCACAAAGACATTTTCACAGACCCAAGGACATCTGCCAAATGGGCCCCAACCCCGCAGGCACTGGGCAGAGATGATTTTCCCAAATTCCACACAAGCACTGGGGTTTCTACTGGAGTGAGAAAGGGTTTCACTCCAGCCTGGACCAGAGCCCCTCCTTGTAATTTGCTTTGTCCTCCCCGGGACGCAGAGCACCCTGTCCCTGTCTTTCCCTCCTGTGGGCCCTCTTTAAAATTCCAGCCAAGACTGTGCTGCTTCCCTGTCAGCCTTCCCAAAGTTCTATCCCACTCTGAGCGACTTTTCTAATTATAACAGAACATCCTGATTCAGGAGAGCATGTTTCGCTCTGTCTCAAGCCTTGCTTTACAGCTCTTAGGAGGGACAGGGTGATTTGTCCTTATAGAAAGACCTGGACTCTTTCTGCCGGGAGAGGAAATGGGCACCTTGGAACTGTAGCTGGTGTGGAAAGCTGACTTTTAGGCATCTTAGCCCTGCCTTCTCCAGATGGTAGGCCGCTGGGCTGGGTCGAACTGCCAAAAGCCATTTCTGGATTCTATTTTGGGCTCAGTTAGACCTGGGGACCAGATGCCGTCACCACGTCAGTTGTGGCTGAGAGATTCCAAAGTATAAAGGAGGAGGTGTGAATTTGTCTAGACAGCGTAGCAAGTGTTTCCATGAGGATCCACTGTGTCAAGCACTTTTGTGTGGATTATTTTGTATTTAAAGTATTCAACAACTCGGCCAAGAGTATCTCCCCCTTCTCCCTGGGCTTCAGAGAGGCTGAGTAACTTGCTTTAGGACTACAGCAAATTTCAAACCAGAATCTAGGTCCTGTAACTTCCACCATAGTCTAGAAAAGGAGCCTGCTCTTTGCCATGTGCTGGGATGTGAGGAGCTGGAATTTGAACCAGGTCTGTCTGGCTCCCCCTGTTTTTTTCCTTCTTCCACAGCTGAAGTCTGACTGCCTTTATTTATTGAGTCTCTTTTATACACCAAATACTGCAGAGGAAAAGATGTGTAAGAAACAGCCTCTGCCCTGGAGGAACTTGCAGTCTGGCAGGGAGAGAGAGGTGTCAACGGGACTAATGCACAGAAACCCACACTGGGATCCAGGCGGGTACCAAATGCAAGGTGGGCATGGTTGAGGTGGCGGGGGTGGGGTGGGGTGGAGAAGACGCCTTCTGGGAAGTGAGGAGGGTCAGGGAGAGGACTGCCTTTCATGGCGCAATTAGGAAGGTGAAGACTAAATAAGGGAAGGAGCCAGGCTGGCCATCCAAAAGGGGCTGACAGTTCTGGGTGTCCTCCCTGGAGGAGTTGGCCTTGGGAGCAGCCTTAGTGCCTGGGGTAGGAATAGAGTGTAGGTTTCCTCTTTCCTAGGCAAGCAAGTCGCTGGGGGCACAGGGAGTGGACAGGTAATTCATCCCTTCCCTGGGAGTCCTTTCCACTGAGATCAGAGCACCTGCAGGGGTTGCTGTCTGGTAAGACTGGCTTTCCCGTAACACATCCAGACCTACCGGCTGCCGTCTTGAGAGACAGGAAAGTATTTCCATCATTGCTGCATGATGCAAAACTCCACCCTGCCTTTCTTTAGAAATGGCTGTTGGGACCTTCAGCACACTCTTCTGAATGTTCTCAACAAAGAAGAGTGGAGAAAAAAAAAGAAGGAAGCTGGAAGAAAATAGGCCAACAACATCTGTTACAATTCTGCTCATTGGGAATGCGGATTAGTGACTTTTTCCCTTTGTCCATATCTGTATTTTTAAATTTCCAAAACATCTTTTAAAATTTAATAAGAAAAAATGGTATAGCATAATGGTTAAACGGTTGAACTTTGGAGATGAACAGCCTCCAAACTGTGTGGCTTTGGGCAAGTTATTACATAGCTGAGTCTCAGTTTCCTCATCTGTAAAACAGGGATGATAGTTCCCAGCACGTTACTGGGTGGATTGAAGGAAATCAGACACTACTAAGAGCCCAGCGCTGGGTCTTCAGGAAGATCTCGATACATGTCAGCTGTTACTTTCATTAAGTGTAACAAATTTGGGTCCTCCGAGGATGGATTTGTTTTTTGCAAACAGGCTTCTACATTCATTTAACAATTATTTATGAAGTGCCTACCATGTTCTAGGGCAGGGACCAGACCTTGAGAATGTGACAGTAAACAGATAAAATCCCTCCCCTCACAGGGTTCTGTCTACCTGTGGGAAATGACATCTACATGATTCTCTGTATTTTTTTTTTTTTAATGATTCTATACTTCATGACAAGGGTCACTCAAGGGGAAGAAAGTGCTCTGGGGGCAAGTGGCAGGAGGAGTGGGCAGGGCAGCCTTGAGGAGGGGAGATTTCAGCCAGGGCACCAGAAGAGCCAGCCAGTTAAGGAGTAGGGTTTGGAGAGGAGCAAAAAATGAGGACTGTCTGGAGGACTAAGCCCAGTGTTCTTATCCTTCATGGATGCAGACTGGGGAAGGCCATTTGCGAAGAAAGATTCCAGGAATTGTCTGAACGATGTCCCTGTGGAAGAATGACATTCATTTGGCTGCCGAGAGGCTGGGCTGCTTGTTTAAAATAAAAGCACTTTCATTTTGCAGTCCTGCTGTTCTGAGGGCTGTGATTTCAGAGCAGCACATGCTCTATTGTTCAGGGCTGTCCGTGTTTTTAAGGACCCTGAAGCTGAGTCCCAGATTCCCATGGATGTAAACAGAAGCATGTATATTTCTGCTGCTCTTGCCAGCTGCTGCTAATTGCTTATGGAATCAACAAGATTCTTTTGGAATTTCCTTTGAGCAGAGGAGAGCCCAACTATGATTGACGGATGCTAGGGGTACTTTGGGTGCCCATGTCACAAATGAAGCTAGAAAATGCTGTTCAAGAAGAAAAAATGAAATGGCCTAATAAGTCTCACGCACACATAAAAATTTTTATATGATTATGTGAGCACAGAAACAGGCATGGAAGGAACACCCAGTCTGTTCATAATTTTTGAGGGGTATAGGAAGGGGAAGTTAGGGGAGGAGAAATTAAAAACCCTACAACTGAGCAGAAAAATAATATGCCATAATAATTGCATTAGTTACCTACTGGTGTATAAGAAATTATGCCAAAATTTAGCAGGTTGGGACAACAAAAATTTATTATCACACAGTTCCTGCAGGTCAGCAATCTGGGCTGATCTGGCTCATCTCAAGGTCTGATATAAGGCTGCAGTTAAGGCATCTACTGGGGCTGCAGGATCATCTGAGAAGGATCTACCTCAAAGCTCACGTGTGTGGCTGCTGGCAGGATTCCTATGAGCTGTTGCTGTTACTCTTCAGTTCCTTGTTAGGTGGACTTCTCTACAGGTCAGTTTACAACGTAGCAGCTGACTTCCTTCAGAAGCAAGAGAGCAAGAAGAGGAGCAAGACAGAAGCCCGAGTTTTTTGGTAACCTAACCATGAACGTGATATCCCATCACTTTTGCCAAATTCTATTCCTTAGAAGCAAGTCAATGAAGTCCAACCAACAGTCAAGGGGAGGGGATTCTGCCAAGGCATGGATGCCAGGAGGCGATCACTCTAAAGATGTAAAAATTGAAAATGCACATGGACAAGGAAAAGAAAAGAAAACAGAAAAGTAGGTAAGGGTGGCAAGAGGGCCAGAAGAAAAGGACTGGTTTGCTCTGTTAAGGAGTTGACCTTATTCCAAAGGGCCACCATCAGTTTTAGACTGGGGGGTAGGTGAGTGACATGGACAGCTTTGTGCCTTCAATAGCTCAGTCTGCTTAATCAGGAGATATTAGAGAACTGAAGGAAATCATAGACAAAATAGCTGAAAAAGTAAAAGATCATGCCTCTGGGCTTAGAGGGAGTTGAAACAGGAGACAATCACTCTTCATGATGAGACTATCTCTATATTCTGCTCGTGTTTCTTTTTTTTTAAGTATAATTTTCCATTTTATTGTTTTTTTTTTCTGTTAGTGTTTCTTAAATTATGTATATGTATTACTTTTATTTAAGGACTTTTTAATTGAAAAAAATCAGAAAGAATAAAAAGAAAGAAGATGTAGAAAGGAAATTCATTTAGGAATAATGTAGTATAAATTCTAGAGAGCAAATGTAGTAGTTGATTCTGTTGGGGGTTGAGGGTGAGCTATTTGACATTCCTGTTATTTCCTTCTGGCTCTCCTCTGACTCACCCCCGGGGGAGAAGGAGTGAGTCATGTGATTGGGAGTTTGAAAGGATAGCCCAGCTTCTTCCTCTCTCCTCCCATTTGGGAGTGAGCCTACCCACTCACAGCTTGTGTTCCCAGGTGGCTCTCAAAGGCTGAAGATCCATCAAGCCCCATGCTAGGGGATCTAAGGTTTAAAAATCACAATCCCCATCTTTACAGAATTCACAGTTTAGAGGGGGAGATAGAGAAGGGGCATCTAGCCCAGTCTAGGAAAGGTCAAAGAAGGCTTCCTGGAGGTGATGACCTCAAGTATGGATGGGGATTCTTTCAAAGAGGTAAATTAAGACAGAGGGATCTGCATGGTGCTTGAGATAACTGCAGGTAATTTGGTACTGCTGGACCACAAAGGGCAGGGAAGGGGGATAGCAAGAAAGATGCTAGAGCCAAAGAGTGAAGGACCTTCTCTGCCAGGCTAAAGAGCTTAGGCTCCATCCCAGGAGCAATGAGCATGGGCAAAGCACCTGTGAAGGACTTTAAGCAGCAGGTGACATAGCCATATTTGTAACTTGAATCATCACTGCAAGGCAGCAAATTTATTGGGCTGCATAAAACATGGACTGAATTTCTCGACAACACAACATCTCTACAATCCATCACTACCACATTTTCTTCCATCTTGCCCAAGCAAAACAGAGACACTTCTTCCCAATGAAACCTCACACTCTGCCTACCGCTGTCTGATTCTCACCTCCAAAAACTACAGCCCAGGAGTTCCAAGTTGCTGGCTTTTGATCTGGCAGCAGCTTTGCTCTGTCAACAGTTTTAGCAAAAACTCCTTCCACCTCTGCTGGCAATTTAGAGATAGCATTTCTGAAATGGTCTGTGGATAAAGGATGTTGCTGCCCTGGGGAAATGTGTCTGTCTCCTGCCAGGAGGAGACAGAGAGCACTGAAATGGTGCCAAAGTACATCGTCCACGAGGGAAGGTCAAACAGTCCTCAATATGTCTTTTTTTAAAGTCGTGTCTTTTTCCATTTTTCCATTAGCATCAGCTTCCCCCTGCCTGTGTCCTTTGGGGGAAGGTTAAATGATGCTTCTTGGGAATATTATGCACTTTATCAAAACTGTGCAGTCTTGCTACCTGGAGGGAAAAAGGTACAATAAAGACACAACATGCCCACAGAGCAGTGTGTATACCAGAGAAGAATCCTGTGGCTTCCCAGCAACCCCCTCCATTCTCCTCTAGTTCTTATGGCTGAGCCTATGAGCATATCAAAGCCTGCTTGGTATGTGGTTGATGTTTAATAAATGTTCTCTGAATGAATGAGACTCTCAGACCGAATATTAAATCTGAAGTATCAACAGGTATCTTGGCAGAAAACCATATGCTAAATCTCCAATTCACTGGCATAGGATATCAATAGACAGAAGATGCTATTGGAGAACCTGGGGATGATTCCCCTGAGACCTGAGACATGACACCATCAGGAGAAGAGATAAGGTATGATGGAATCGAAGCTGTGAACCCTCTGAAAGGCAGCCCCTGTGCCACACACAGTAAGGCTGGATCTCTGCCCTGAGAAGGGAGAACATGGAACCTTTTGATTCCTGCTGGAAGCTTCTCTGTGTAGAAATCCACCTGCTTGCCCTTTCCATACGGAAGTCTGATAAAGAATCAAGCTTCATGCTGTGCTGGATTCCGACCTGTCACGAGCAATTTAGACTTTTCTGCAGAAAGAGAAAGGAACCAGTTCAGGGCTCCCTGTTGAACAAGAAACTGCACAGTCTACAATGGAAGGGTAACTAACATCAGTCTGGACATTTCATTTCTGCAGGTGGGTAGGTTAAGCATCAAAGGTCCAGCAAGTTTATTTGCAGCTTAGGGGAACAAATCCAAAAGCTGATAACAAATGCACTCTTTAACTCAAAAACACCAATTCAATGTCCCTTTAGTGAATACATCTTACAAGCTGCGTAGTCATTAAAAACCTCATGGTAAAAGGTTACATTCCTAGGAGAGTAAAGAAAACTCTTTTAGTTAAAATATTAAGTATCTCAGAGAACCTTTTGTTCCTTCGCAGTAAACATTAAAGAGAGGAGCTGCCATGCTAATGACACACAGCAGATGAGTAGATTTAAACTTTAAATGAGACCTTTGCCCCAACTGATCAAGTTTCCATGGATCACACTGTGGTCACTGGAGTGTGAAGTTTCTCCAACCTCTTGTCCTTCTCTTTTTCCAAAGGACAATGTCAGTGGAGCATTTCATAATTGAAATTTAAAGTTCTCTGAGATCAATTAAAAAATTAAAGATAATATCTGATTTCCAGGTGCCTCTATAAATAAATGGGAAAGAAATTCATCTATTTTATGTCTCTCCCAAATAAATGATTGGATATGACAAAGACCTTGCTATCTCCCCATAGGAAAGACCAGAACACACACACTGCTGAAACAGTTGGCCACCTGTCCCTAGACAGGGGTCCGCTCCATGGCCAAGCAAGCCTGGGGCCAGAACTCTTCAGATGACTGAAGATCCCTCCAGGAACAGCTATTATTTACATGTCCCTTAATTTCATATTAGCAGGAAGGAAGGGATGTGAAGCCTTTTACTTGCTCTCTCCTGGTGTCCTGCCATTCCTAACAGCAGCTTTGGGTAACAGGGCTCTGCCACTAACAAGCTGTGTGACTTTGGGCAAGTCGCTCCACGTCCCAGGAACTCAGTTGTTCACTAATCTGAAAAATGTGGCCCTTGTGTGAGATTTCTCTTGGGTTTCTAAGAAGTACGCAGGGAATGTGGGCTTGTTGAGAGGAGCGTAAGGGCATTGGAAAGCAAGGATGCAACAAATCAGGACAACGTGAGCTTTAACCTCATCTCTGACACTGCATTTGACCTCGGATGTCACTGTCCTTTCTATGTCTCAATTTTCTCATCCATAAAAATGACACTCCTATCTCATTGGTGGGAAAATCAATTAGCAAATGTAAAGAGTCTGGCACGGTGGGTGATACTCAGTAAATATTAGCTTCCTTTCTGTTTCTCGATTCTGCCCAGAACCAGCGATGTTCAGATTCAAGAGCTCCCTGACAGGAAACCCCTAAACCCTGGGTGCAAAAGAACCAAAATCTACCCGCCACGCAGGAGTGCGCCCAGCGCCCTCGCACGCCAGGCCAGGAAACCGCCAGGGCGGCGGCCCCGCCCACTGGCGCCCGCGCCTGCGCAGAGGCGCCGACCCCGAAGTTTGTTTTTGCTGCGACCGGCTTACCGGCCGCCTGCGGCTCCGGGGAGACCCGGCCGCGGCGCCACCATGGCTGTGCGACAGGCGCTGGGCCGGGGTCTGCAGCTGGGCCGAGCGCTGCTGCTTCGCTTCACCGCCAAGCCTGGCCCGACCTACGGCTGGGGGCGGCCCGAGCGGCCGGGCCCCGCGGCGGGCTGGGGCCGCGGAGAGCGCCCGGGCCAGGCCGCGGGACCCGGCACGGAGCCGCGCAGGCTCGGGCTCGGGCTCCCCGGCCGCTACCGCTTCTTCCGCCAGTCAGTGGCCGGGCTGGCCGCGCGGCTCCAGCGGCAGTTCGTGGTGCGGGCCCGGGGCAGCGCGGGCCCTTGCGGCCGGGCTGTCTTTCTGGCCTTCGGGCTGGGGCTGGGCCTTGTCGAGGAGAAGCAAGCGGAGGGCAGGCGGGCGGCCTCGGCCTGTCAGGAGATCCAGGTGAGCGCTGGCCGCGGGCCGGGGTCGGAGCGGGGCCGGACAGATCAGGCTGGGGGCGGGGCTCCTTCGGGGGCGGGGTCCTGAGTTGGGTGGGGGCGGGGTTATGGTGTGGGCGTGGCGAGGGCGGGGTTGGGAGGCATTTACTGATTTGGGGCCCGGGGTCAAGATTTATCTCTGTCAGAGCTGGAAATTCCTTGGAAATAACCAATTAAGGCTCATTTTCGATATTACTGATCTCCTGATGTGGGGCCAGCACCTTACTTTTGTCTTAACTATTTCCCCTCTCTCGAACACCTTGTTTTGGAAGATATGCTGATTATAGCCCCTGTTGAACAATGGCCACTGACTTTCTGTAAATTTCCTAAAATTTAATGTCAGCTAAATCATAACACTTCTATCCCTGAGGTCGTTGTCATCCCCAGTTTGTGGGTGACGAAACATACTCAAAGAGGTGAAAGGTGAGATAACTTTAACTTGCTATAAGTCACACAGCTAATAAAGGGCAGTGCTCCAAGTCTGACTTTCCAAAGCCAAGCCCTGCTCTTAACCACTGGGCCAGCCAGGCTGCCTCCACAGTTTAGTTAGTGACATAGCCGAAGCTGCAGTAAAAACCAAGAGTAGCGAGAGAAAACAGCAAACCTACCTAATGGTTTTTAGTTAACTTGTATAGAGTTACCAGGGGTGACTAGGTACATGGAGGTTCTTAGGCTTTTTAAATGCTTGGAATAGCTTTGGTTTCTATTCAGCCAAAATCGGTATTAGCCAGACTTCTCCGAAGAAACAGAACCAAGAGGATATGTTTGTAAAGAGAGAGATTTATTTGGAGGAATTGGCTCTGCATCTCTGGAGGCTGGCAAGTCCAAAATCTGCAGGGTGGGCAGGCAGGCTGGAGACCCAGGGAAGAACCATTGTTGAGTTCAAGTCTGGAGGCCATCTGCTGGCAGAATTCCCTCCTCTTCCAGGGAGATCATTCTTCTTGGGGTTTGGAACCACTCAACTGGGTTAATGCAGCCCGTGCATTTTACAGCTTAGTGCTGGGGTGATGGAAGGTGGGGTGACTTGCGCAAGGACACAGCTGGTTGAAGACCAAGCAGTGTCTCTCCTATGTTTCCTGGTTTTCAGCCCAGTTCTTGTCACGCATCACAAGAGTGTCTCATGTTTGTGCTCTGGCCCGTTCGAGGGGACAGGTGACATCTGGCCTAGTCCCCAGCCTCTGTCCTTGTCTTTTGCTATGGCTCAACTGGCAGAAGCCGAGGGTGGCAAACTTAACAAATCCTACTTAAAATTATGGAGCTTTTTTTTTTTTAACACTGAGGAGGTTGACCCTCCTAAGCTTACCATCTACATGTCCTTTTCTCACACTTCACCCTCCTGTGTCTTAACAGTTAAAAATAATTTTTTAATGGAGGTCTGGGGTTTGAACCCAGGACTTCTTGCATGCTAAGCAGGCGCTCTACCACTGAGCTCCCCACCAAGTTTTTAATTAGTTGCCAATTAATTTTAAAAATTCAGGCATTTGACTTCTTTTGAAAGAAAATCACCAGGTATGGCAGCTCTAGTACTAAAATTCCATATGGCGTCATCCTGGAGTAGAACAGTGACCACTCCCTTTGGATGCATTTGGAAAGCATTTGGGGGAAAAAAACCCTTTAATACGTAAAAGACATGAATATATATTTCACCCAGAGGAGGTACAGGTGCCAAAGAAGCATATAAAACGATGTTTAACATCACTAGCCATTAGAGAAATGCAAGTTACAAATACAATGTGTTATCTCTGCATTCTTATTTGAACAGCTAAAATTTTAAAAAGAAATATAATACCAAATGCTTGTGAGGATGCAGAGAAACTGGACCAATGATGAGAACATAAAATGGTACAGCCACTCTGGAAAATAGTTGGCAGTTTCTTACAAAAATAAACATGCATTTATCGTATGACCCAGCCACTGCAGTCTTTTGGCATTTACCCAGGGAAATAAAATGTTCACACAGAAACATGTACACAAGTGGAAAACAACATGGCACTTCCTCCCAAAATTAAAAATAGAATTATTATATGATCCAGCAATTCCACTTCTGGGTATATATCCAAAAGAATTGAGAGCAGGGACTTGAACAGATATTTGTACTCTATGTTCATAGCAGCATTATTCACCATAGTCAAAAGGTGGAAGCAACCCAAGTGTCCATCAGTGGGTGAAAAAAATAAGCAAAATGTGCTGTATACATACCATGGAATCTTATTCAGCCTTAAAAAGAAATTCTGACACATGTTACAACATGGAGGAAACTTGAGGATATTATGCAAAGTGAAATAAGCCAGTCACAAAAAGACAAATACTGTATGATTCCACCGGTTTGAGGTGTTTAGATTCATGGAGACAGAAAGTGAATGGGAGCTACCAGGGGCTGGGGGGAAGGGATGAGGGGTTACTGTTTATTGGTAGAGAATTTCAGTTTTACAAGATGAAAAACGTTCTAGGGATGGGTGGTGGTGGTGGTTACACAACAATGTGAATGTACTTAAATGCCAGAGAGCTGTACGGTTAAAATGGCCAATTTTGTTGTATATATTTTACTGCAATTCTTAAAAATAATTTTTAAGCCCTGTACATGAGCAGTCATAGCAGCATCACTCATAATCACAAAATATTAGAAACCCAACATCCCTCTGCAGGCTGAATCGTTGCACAGACTCCGTACAGCCACACAGTGGGATGCTAAGCAATAGCAAGGAGTCACCCACTGATCCAGGTGGCGACCTGAATGAACCTCGAGGGCGTTACGCTTAGTGGAAAAAGTCAGATCCAAAAGGGTACATCCTGTGTGGTTCTATGTATGTAACATTCTTGAAATGACCAAACCCTGGAGATGGAGAACAGGGCAGTGGTTGCCAGGGACAGGGCGAGGGTGGTGCAGATACAGACAGGTGACACAGAGGACTTCCTTTGTGGTGACGGGAAAGTTTATATCCTGATTGTGGTGGGGATTGCACGAAATCTGTACATGGGATAAAATCACATATGGCTAACACACACACACACGAATGAATGCAAGTTTAAAAAGATGGTGAAAACTGATTAAGATCTGTAGTCTAGTTAACAGCAGTGTACATTGTCACTTTCCTGGGCTTGATATTGTACTAGTGCTTCATAAGATGTCACATCACAGGAAACTGGGTGAAGGATACACAGGACACTTTGTACTTTTTTTTTTTTGGCAGCTTCATGTGAGTCTATATTTATTTCAAAATAATAAGTTTAAAAGAATTCTCTCATTCTCAAAACTATGGTTGATAAAGGATTACCCTAAGATATTGCTTCCACTCCATGGAATTTTTAGAAGCTAGTCGGCAAGGCAGAACAGGCTTTCGTTCTTTTAAAAGTTGTCACGCAAGGTGTATTAGCCTATAGATTGTAAGTGCTTTAGGAATCCTCCAGAAGGAAAGCTTGCTATGGGCTGGGCTGTCAGGGCTGGTTATAGCTGAAGCAGGAGCTTGAGTTGGGGCTTGCTGGATGAGTAGGGATGAGTAGGCAGAGCAAAGACAACAGAAGGGGGTGGGGGAAACAGTGTGAGCAAAGGTTCAGGGAGGGGCATGTGAGAGACAAGTACCGGCAGGGCGCAGACCAGCCCACAGAACAATTTTCAGGTGTAGGAAGTAGCAGGACAAGGTGCTGAGTAACCTTTCAGTCAGATTCTTGAACAGAAGCGTGACACGTGAAAGCAATGTGGTTTCATTGGGCTCAGAAGCTGGTGAAGGGATGGCGTGAGAGTGGGAAAGTCTAGAGGTCAGCGACCAACTGTGGAAAGGGAGGGACCCGCACATGAGAGTGGATTTGAGGAGGAAGGCGGAATTTGGGCGACTGGAGAAATGATGTCATCTGCCTGAAGTAGGCCAGTTTTGGGGAAATGGCCTCTTTCCCAGTGCATCCCCACAACACCTGCATTTCCATCAGAACTCTTCTTGTTTCATTTCTGAAAACAGAACGGCCCACCAGATTCATAAGTGGTAGAGACAGGAAGACAGGTGTATGGTCAGGCCTCAAGATGGCCATTCTCTTGCTCTCTCTACCGCTCCTGCTCCACCAGCCCCTGCTTCAGCTACATCCTACTCACATGAACGTGTTTGCCCCCTGCCCCAGCTAGAGATTATTCTAATCCTTAGGCCAGAGGGCTCCACCTGCTAGTTTATTCAAGGGAAACATCTGCCCTCATGATGGTGGTTAACCTGAGGGGCTGTGGGGGATGTGCTCCAGCCGCTGGTTTCCCTGGTGACTGAGTGAGCCCACATGACGTCAGTTTTCCCCCTATAAATGGTAGCCTCCTCCGCTGGGTAGCAGATTGCTGCCATGTCCTGTCTGCCGTACACGGTGGGGCGTCTCTCCAGGACCTTCTGCTGCAGACTTGTCAGATCCCCTACCCAGCACACCGTTGATGTCTCTGTCACTGTCCAGGCTCTTTCCTCAGTCTCAAGGCTGGGTAACTACAAGGCTTGCAGGCCTGTGGGGTGCAGCCCAACAATTGGTGAGCCAGCCAGGAGGCCGAGGAAACTCCTGTGAGTGCCGAGATGTTGGGAAACAGGACGGGAAACAGAAAGTTGGGGTGATCCTGAGGCGGCCGTCCACCAGCATGTGGGCCCTGCTGCAGCTGTCTACATGAGAGATGTCTTTCTCTTCCATTCTACTGATGATATCCTGTTAACCTCGGAGTCTCTTTCCAGCTTAAAAATAGCAGCCTTGTGCTCATGGTTCATCTGATGGCTGGGGGTTGGCTGATGAATACAGACAAAATGCAAGGACCTGGATTATCTACAAAAGCCTATCATCGACCCACCACCTCTAAACAATTACAGACACAGGCTTTAGGGTTATTAACTCAGGGAAGGCTTATTAATTGGACGTGTCCAGTTACCCAGAAAAGCTTGGCTGGGCCTGTGGCAATGGCAAAATAATAAAAGCGTACCCTCGGGCTTCTGGTCCCAGCTCTGAAAGTGGGCAGAGCAGTGATGCAGTGTGGCGGAATGGCAGCTGTCTGCCATCTACAGTGTGTTACAGCAGGTGGGAGGCATTACAAAAGGTCCACCCGAGTTGTCAGGCAACGTAGCAAAATCACTCTACCAGCCATGAAGTTCAGGAACAGACCAAAGAGAATGACATACACCAGCATTTCCACCTGCCTTACAGCCCCAGTGCTGCCGGGCTAACGGAGAGGACGAGTGGACTGCTTAGACAGCAGTTGGGATGGGAAACCCGCTCTCTCAACGTGGATGAGGAGACCAACTCAAGCCCTTTGAATTATAACTGAACAGCCCAGGAGCAGTCATCCCAGGCCCATACCCCAGGTTAGCCCAGAGGCAACCAGTCAACACCAAATAGGTTCAACTGTTGACCACTGAAGGAACGTCGCCAACTGTCATTCAGGACAGTAACTCACTTTTGCCCTTGCCACAGGACCCACCCCCAGGGAACACACTGTAAACTGGCAGGTAAGTCCCCCGCCGTCTGGGTTTGCCGCGCCGTGGGGAACGGGAGTAGAAAGGGATGTACAGATTTCACCTGTCTTCTACTCGGCCCCACCTGAGAGTACTCAGGTAATCAATCCGGGCTTCCTACTGGAGAAAGGCACCACTGTACCTGTCCTGTGGTCTCATACCTGCTTCTCCAGTATTCGGCACCCGCTGTGGGGACTGAGGCTGCACAGGGGTACGGTACTGCAGGCCGGGACAAAGACCACAGGTGGGGGGGGGGGTCTCAGAATGCTGTTGCTGCTTGTATTTTGCTTAATGGTCATGATCTTCCCTTTGTTGCGCCTGTTAAACGTCTTACATTTCATCCCTGGCCTCAGCGGAGGGAATCTGGGGACTGGGTGACAACAGTGGCCTCACTGTGAAATGAGTCTTGAGTTCTGGGTCCACAGTGAGATGCTGTTGTCCTCCTCTGGACTTCCATGAACAACTGACCTGATAAACACCTGGCTCCAAAGTTTGCTCACCTCTGGGACTCTGGATCTCTTTAGCTGCTCTTGTCTGCATTGCATTTGTGGTATTTTTTGGCTGCAGTGCACCTCTACCTACCTGACCCCAGGGGTATCACAGAAGAGGGGTGGACCCAGATTGGCAGAGTCATGCAGGGTACGTAGGAGTGGATATGGTCAGGCCTCAAGGTGGCCGTTCTCACTCTTCGTACCTCTCCTGCTTGCCAGCCCCTGCTTCAGCTACATCCTACTCACATGAACGTGTTTGCCCCCTGCCCCAGCTAGAGATTATTCTAATCCTTAGGCCAGAGGGCTCCACCTGCTAGTTTATTCAAGGGAAACATCTGCCCTCATGATGGTGGTTAACCTGAGGGGCTGTGGGGGATGTGCTCCAGCCGCTGGTTTCCCTGGTGACTGAGTGAGCCCACATGACGTCAGTTTTCCCCCTATAAATGGTAGCCTCCTCCGCTGGGTAGCAGATTGCTGCCATGTCCTGTCTGCCGTACACGGTGGGGCGTCTCTCCAGGACCTTCTGCTGCAGACTTGTCAGATCCCCTACCCAGCACACCGTTGATGTCTCTGTCCCTGTCCAGGCTCTTTCCTCAGTCTCAAGGCTGGGTAACTACAAGGCTTGCAGGCCTGCGGGGTGCAGCCCAACAACAGGACTTGATGACTTAGCTCCAGGGAGCCTCCTGATCTCACCCCCTTGCTTGCAGAAGCAGCCTGATATCATTCACAAGTGGAGGGGTGGCTGCTGACCACGTGCTCCTGGTAGCCATCCAGGAGCCGCCTGTCGAGGTGAAGCCTTGCCTCGCTGTACCTCCCCATCTCCCGTTTCCCTTCACTGAAGCCTTGCTGGGCTCCCAGTTCACAGTGCCTGCTTTCTTCTTCACAGGCAATTTTCACCCAGAAAAACAAGCTGCTCCCTGACCCACTGGACACTAGACGCTGGCAGGGTTTCCGGCTGGAGGAGTATCTGATAGGCCAGTCCATTGGCAAGGGCTGCAGCGCTGCCGTCTATGAAGCCACCATGCCTGTGTTGCCCCAGAACCTGGAGGTGGTGAAGAGTATCAGGCTTCTTCCAGGGAGCAGCCCAGAGATCATTCCACGAGGAGAAGAGGAGGAGCAGGCACCACGGGCCCCCACCTTCCCCTTGGCCATCAAGATGATGTGGAACATCTCGGTAAGGATGAAGCTGGCATTTCTCAAAATGCCGATCTGGGGGGCCTGACGGCACTTCCTCCCAGGAGGTAAATAGGAAACGACACAGATTCTCCACAGTACAGGTGCCTCACCTTCTCACTCAAGAGTCTGAAGCAGCATGTCTCAAATTGTAACGTGTCCACCAATCACCTGGGGATAAGGTTAAGAGGCAGATTCTGACCAGCAGGTGTGGGGTGGAGCCTGAGATGCCAGCTTTCTAACAAGCCCCAGGCGGCGCCCAGTCACCAGTGCCTGGAGTGTCCGGGCTGACCAGTTATTTCGGGTCTGCAGTTAGCACCGTCCTCTCTCCCTGACCTGTCTCACAGGGTAGTGCCAGTCACACTCCTTCCTCTGAATTCACCTTCCACCTCACCTCCAGGCCAAAGGCCGGCTTGTCACCTCCCTGCTCAGCTCTTGCAGAGCTCAGTACTTTGGAAAATTGAATATTTTTTCTTCCTGAAAACAAAGATTTCTGTCCACATACAGTAATTTCTTTACCTTGCCATTAGATTGGGGTGGGGATGGGGTAGTTAGGAAATTCATCAAGACCTGGTGGTGTCTTCTCCTGCCCAGATCATCTGTCCAAGGCTAAGGTGGGACACAGCCGTGCAGCTCATGCTGGACATGGAAGAGTGGTTTTCCATGGTCTTCATTGTGGGAATGAAGGCTATTAAACTGTTGCACTTCCCAGCTGGGTTAATAGCTAGCAAGTAGCCAACTCCTTTCCCTGGGAAACATCCAGTCTTAGCATCAAAGCTTCCGCTGGTTGGGGCGTGGCAGTAAGTGCATTCATGAAAGACTTGTTCTTAGAGGATTCTTGCCAGATTCTTAGCAGGTTTCATAAGTCCTAACTGCCATTCATAATTCAACGAGGAAAATAAGGTGCTTTTCGTTTTCTGTTTTTCACTTGGTGATGGGGAAGGCTGTTCTGTGATCCAGCACAGGTTTGGTGGGCTTGTCAGGCTCGGCCTCTCTGCTTGAGGGAGCCTCAGGGTGAATCTTTAATGGTCAGTTTCGAGCCTGGTGGTGACCGAGGCATCCATGGCAGGAAGAGGGTCCCATTCCATGATCATCCTGACATCTCTTCCTGCCCTGGGCACCTGAGCTGGTGGGAATTTGAGGTGTGGGAAGCATCCTCTGAGCTGGCATGGATGGCGCCTCTGCCCCCTCTCTCCTGGGAGAAACTACTGTTGGCTTGCCACTTCGGAGACCTTACCTTGTCTTGAAGGTCAAAGGCAATTTTAAGCAGTAGCTGTCCTGGTCCACATTACAAGGAGGGCCTGGGCTTGTGTAGGCCCGTGTAACCATGGATCTGTTACGGATGTGTTCCAGGCGGGCTCGTCCAGCGAAGCCATCTTTAGCACAATGAGCCAGGAACTCGTCCCAGCCAGTCGAGTGGCCTTGGCCGGGGAGTATGGAGCTGTCATTCACAGGTAAGCGCCCACCTGCCTGCCCTCCACACAGAGCAAAATCGGCACTCAGCACGGGGTCTGACATGATGTGCAGTAGGTGGTAAACACTTACTGACTGATGCAGTCTGTGATGGATTTTCAGTTAGTAGATAATTGGAAAAGATTGTAGATGGTCTGGTTACAACTGAAGATGCAGGTGGCTGGTTCACGCTGGAGCAGGGAGAGAAGGCTGTCTAAAAACACCCAGTTCAAAACTATTGATTCTGATTTCTGATTCCTAAGTAATACCCAGGTAGAACGCCACCTTTCTGTGCAAACTGAACTCCGTCCCCAGCAGAGGTAGCACTCACTTCACTAATAGCTGCAGTGACCTCATGATGCCAAGAGATTTTAAAGGGGGGGCCTGATCCCCAAGAGTCCTCCATGTGGCAGAGAAGTCGGGAGCAGAGTCCCGTGCGGAAGGTGCTAGAATAGCACTTGCTCGGGGCTGAGGGAGTGCAGAGGCAGGGGCGGTGTGCGTGTTGCAGGGGGCATTCAGAAAGGCCTCTTGAAGGGGCAGCTTGTTCTGCCTTTTGAAAGATGCACAGGCATTAGCCCAGCAAAGAGGTAGGACAGGAGGCTCTCCCTGCAGCGGGAAGGCAGGTGGTGGGGACAGCAGCCTGCGCGCAGGGCGCTGAAGGTTAAGCTTGAGCTGGTGGCGGAGGAGGCGCTGTGCTCACTTTAGTATTTGTAGGCCACCAGGAAGAGGTGGCCTGCTGCGTTTTTAGTGACTTATTAGAGGGTTGGTTTGTAGGTCACTTTCCATGAGAAGTAGGAAGGTAAAAATGGGGACTTAAGGAAATAGACGTGGAAACCCTTCCAGGGCTCAGGGGGCCCCAGTATGACTGAGGTCAGTGCAGGCCTGCGAGGCAGCTGCGCGGTGGGCTTAGCAGTGTCCTCCTCTTCTCCTGACCCCTTTTTAGGGAAGGGTGGGTGTCAGCTGCTCTGTAGGGGCTGAAGTTATCTCTGCGGCCTCCTTTTGTGTGGGAGCGTCAGCAGCTGACGTCGCTCTGCTGTGCAGCCGGGAGCCAGCACTGTGATTTCCCCGCTGTCCCGTCTGTAGTCCCTGCCCCGCTCCAGTCCTTCACCTTGCTTTAGTTTTTCCATAGCGTGTATCTCCATCTGTCCTTAAATCATAGGTATCTTTGTGTGTTCATTCATCATCTCTCTGGCTGCTCTGTAAGCCCTGTCTGTCCCCTGTGCATGCCCACAGCTCAGTGCAGGTCTGCCGAATGGTTAGCTGAGCACGGCAGGGCCTCTGTTACCTCAGCCCTGTCTCAGGAGAGGGGCTCTCCCCAAGAGCACCCTGGGTGTACTGCTTCCTGCCCGCCGCTCATCTCGGGACCTCAGGCTTGGCCCTTTGCGATCTGCTCCTGCGGCTGCTTCTCCCATCTGACTCCTGACCTTGCCCTGATGACTCCCTCGCTCCCCCTTGCTGTGTTCATATACCCTCCCCAGAGGCACCAGGCTCCTCCAGGACTCTCTTCTGTCCCTGCAGTTAGTTACACTCGGGCTGTCCCCATGCCCCAGCCTCCTGTCCTGTTCTAGGTCTCTGTTCAGACCCACACACGTGTCCCCAGCACAGCCACGTGCTTCCTCCAGGCTCCCTGACGGCCGGGCGTTGCCTCCTCCCTGTGCCACGGACAGCCTTGTGCTGCAGTCCTGATTCTCCCACTGGCCCTGGTGCCTCAGGCTGGGAACGATGCTTTGACTCTTTGGGTCACACAGAACAGGGGCGCACTGGGCGGATCAAGGAGCTATAGAAAGCCACACGGGGACTGGCTTACAGAGCTTGGAACTGAGGCAGCTCCAAGGACAGGGCGGGCATTGAGCTCTCTGTTGTCTCGATGTCTCTGGGCTTCTGCTCTGTCCTCCTCTCTCTGCCTCCCAGCGTCCTTACTTCCTACCCACGGCTCTACCCTGGCTTCCTGCAGCCCCAGGCAGGCCTCAGGACGTCCTTTCACCTTCAGCCCCATTGCTGACGGCCCAGGTGCCACCACTCTTCTACACTCACAGTCTCCTCGGAGAGACTAACAGGAGCCCCTCCCCTTTTCCTGCCACTGCTGGGGTCTCAGGCGTGACTGCAGGCTCATTGCCCTCGGGTCAGATGCCCACCCTGAGCCCCACCTGCTCTGGTCCAGGTACACAACAAGCGGTCACTCAGTCCCAAGCATGGCCACTGTGCCCAAGCGGGCATGGGTGTGGGGCTCCTGGAGGAGGAGGAGGTGTGGGCAGGCCAGCAGAGGACATCTCCGCTGTGAACTGCATCTGTATCCATTCACTCCCTCAGCCCAGGTTTAGTGAGATTGTACTCCGTGCCAAGTGTTAATGCCAGAACTTGGAATTAGGACGATTCCAGTTCCTTTACAAGTACTAGCGACCTTATGAGGCATGTTCCTACCTTATTGCCCTTCTGCACTTGAGACTGAGCCCAGAGCAGTAACCTGGCCAAGGACTTAGAATCTAGAATTTAGTTGTGGGCAGTCAGACTCCCGGTCTGACCCTGGGCTCTGCCACGTGGGACTCAGATGTGATGAGTTGTCATTGCGGGTTTTTTCCCTCCAGCACCAGGCTCTGCACCCAGCACATAGCAGACCTACAGTAAATATTTGATATAAATGGGTGGATAAATGAATGTCAGTATTAATTGTGGCCTTAGATTATTATCTTTCCAAGTGTCGTATCAGCTACTGGCCTCACATGTGTCCCACTTGGCTGAAATAGAAAATCCAAGGGCGGTCCCAAGCAGCTGGCCCCTCACCCCAACATCATCCGGGTCTTCCGAGCCTTCACCTCGTCTGTGCCGCTGCTGCCGGGGGCCCTGATCGACTACCCTGACGTGCTGCCCCCGCGTCTTCACCCCGGAGGCCTGGGCCATGGGCGGACACTCTTCCTCGTTATGAAGAAGTAAGTGGCAGGGGTGTGGCAGGACCTGGAGCGTGTGGGAGCTGGTCCCTGGCTCTGCGCACCAGGAGCCTGGGGTTGCAGGGAAGAGGCGCCTCACCCTCTGGGAGACGAGGCCATGCCGAGGGCATCTGTCTGCCCTAAAGAGCAGTTTTCCTTTAAGACAACTTTTCATGAAAACAGAATCTCATCTTCATCAGAACAGGCTTTTCACCTAGTGCTCTTAGTACCTTTGACCGTTGCCCATTTTCCGTTTGCCTTCTTACCATAAGCAGTTCTCCTTCTCCTGTCTCTGCATTGCCGTGTGGGGGCTTGAAGGAAAGAGCATCCGTACTGTTACTTTGAGCATGTGAGGTCCCCCTCTTCCTAATTTCACGATGGTGGGTAGGAACAGAAAGGATACTTTGGGGAAAAAAGAAGTCAGTTCCAGGAAGAAGAGGAAAGGCCGTCAGCCTAAGAGTGAACAAGGAGAGCTCCTTGATGCGCAGTAGCCAGAGGCCCTGTCGCCCTCTCTCCACCAGCTACCCCTGTACGCTGCGCCAGTACCTTTGCGAGAACACCCCGAGCCCCCGCCTCGCCACTGTCATGACGCTGCAGCTCTTGGAAGGGGTTGATCACCTGGTTCAACAGGGCATCGCACATAGAGACCTGAAGTCTGACAACATTCTTGTGGATTTGGATGCAGGTAGGTGCCCACCACACCTCCAGGCTGTCCAGGGTGCGGTTGATTTTAGGTCTTGGACACTTAAGAGCCTTCGGGTCTTTTTTGGCTTATAGCTTCTGTTCTGAGTTGCTGTGTCTTAATGTAGTTCTGTACACCAGAGCTGAGTACTCTCTCCTTCAAGATGGAGGTTGTTGTCTCTGTGGGATTTGTGGAGCGATGGTTAGTGGTTCCCAAGGTCCTTTCAGTTGCCCGTTTCACTTGCAGAACAAAAACCACAGTGATGGAAGTCTCCTTAAAGTGAAAGAGAGGTAGACTTTAGCTTAATACAAGAAAGGATTCTCCAACAGTAAGAGCTGTGTCTGGCAAGTCGTTCCCCATCACAGGAAGCACTCAAGCAAAGCTGGATGGCCACTTGCCTGGGGTCCTGTAAAGGAGAGTCATACATCTAGTCAGGTTTGAACTAGAAGGTTTAAAATAACTAAATATGCAATTAAATTCTAGAGGACCTAGCTTTTTAAAGGAAGTCTGAATGAACCCTTTTACAAATAACTATTCTATAATGTACCTGTTTCTTTTGAAACTTCAAGTTCAAATCAAAGACCCTTGGAGGTCATTTGAGCCAGGCACCATCTGATGAGTAAATCAAAAGTAGCTCCTTCGGTCTTGGGAGAACTCCAATTAATAGACTGTTTAGATCGAGCCAAATTGTATCCAGTTCTTCGCTTGGGGACTTTGATTTCCTAGAGGCACGGCCATATTCGTGTGGCTGGCCCTGCTCAGCTCCCTGGAGAGCGAGCAGCTGTCCAGGCCGTGCTGGCCTGCGCTTCTTGGTCAACATAGCTTGATCTTTAGTGGAGACATAGGAGGGCCTCTTGGAGGGTGGCAGGGAGGCTCAGGCACTTACCTCTGCCTGTCACACCACAGACGGCTGCCCCTGGCTGGTGATCACGGATTTCGGCTGCTGCCTGGCTGACGAGCACATCGGCCTGCAGTTGCCTTTCACCAGCTGGTATGTGGACCGAGGTGGAAACGGCTGCCTGATGGCTCCTGAGGTGAGTCCTGCTGAGCATGTCAGGCACCATCAGCAGAACCTCTTCCACAGCTTCTCATCATTTACTCAACACTTCCATCTTTTCTGACCCAGAATTTGGCAGAAGTCCCTTCCCTGCCTCTTTGCTATAATCTGGTCTATCAGATGTTCCCGGGAGTTGTGGGTTTTGTCAGGCCAAAGTAGGCAGCCTAAGCAGATTCTCCTGGATCTGACCTCCAGCTCACTCAAGTTCTGGGTTCCTTGGGACAGAATTCAGATTAGTGTGCGAATCAGGTGCTGTCTGCGCTGGAGTACGAATAGGTTAGAAACACAGCAGCGTGACTGCTCGCCCATTGCTTTCCGAGCAGGTGTGCACGGCCTGCCCTGGCCCCAGGGCAGTGATTGACTACAGCAAGGCTGATGCCTGGGCAGTGGGAGCAATCACCTATGAAATCTTCGGGCTCCCCAACCCTTTCTACGGCCAGGGCAGGGCCCACCTTGAAAGCCGCAGCTACCAAGAAGCTCAGCTGCCAGCGCTGCCCGAGTCGGTGCCTCTGGATGTGAGACAGCTGGTGAGGTCACTGCTCCAGCGAGAGGCCAGCAAGGTGAGGCATCCCCACGTTTTGCAGGGATTATGTGGATGGAAACCTCAGTTCATGTTCCAGAGTAAAGGTCAGGTTTGGGCAAGCACTAGACAGCGCCTGTCTTACAAAGGTAAAGCCAGGTTCAAGAGAACACAACATAGACTTGAACATAAATGGGAGGAGGAGAGCTGGCCACCAGGATAGTCAGGATTCCAACAGTTCAACTCTTCTTGGCTTTAGTTGCTGAAAGTCACTCAGAGGAAAAAGATGCATTTTTAAGAAATGTTTAATGAAGATACAGCTTAAAGAAATAGCTGGGATCTGATCAGACAGGTGTGAGGACATTTTGAAATTACTCCAAAGGCTAACATGTTTGAAACCGTAATGGCAGTGGCAGGTCCAGTTCAAGGGGCATATTTAGTGGAAAGAGCACAACAGAGCAGGGTTGTACTACTATTGGCCGCACATCTCAACCGAGCGCAGCAGGCTGTCGTCATCACAGGAGCTGCTCGCTGCTGCCCGTCACTAAGTCATGAGACAAGTCCCCTCACCGCAGACAGTGCTCAAACACGGGCGGCAGCTTCCTGCACCTTCCAGGATGGGGAGGCTGTCCTAGCAAACTGTCCCCTGGCAAGTGCATACCCATGGAAAGGCCTGGAGCATGGGTAGAGGTCAGCCAGTATGTTAGGTGAGTGCAGGGTACTGTAGGGGAGAGAAGGGTGGAGAAGAATTTGCTTGGGGCCAGACAAGGAAAGACCCTGAAATGAGGGTGCATTAACCAGGCGGGTTGCGGGTGAATACTTTCTCACAGACGTGCAAGCATCAGCTCCCCTTCCTGTTACAGAGACCATCTGCCCGGGTGGCTGCTAACGTGCTTCATTTAAGCCTCTGGGGTGAACATACTCTAGCCCTGAAGAACCTGAAACTAGACAAGATGATTGGCTGGCTCCTCCAACAATCGGCTGCCACCTTGCTGGCCAATAGGCTTACAGAGAAGAACTGTGTGGAAACGAAAATGAAGATGTTATTTCTGGCCAACCTGGAGTATGAAGCACTGAGCCAGGCAGCCCTCCTCCTCTGCTCCTGGAGGGCAGCCCCCTGACGGTTGATGTAGCTGGTGAATTACTAAAAGAACTTACAGTATCTGTGTTGTGATGGTCTGTGAATGCTGAAGGAGGGGCTCCTAGGTAAGGGGTGGGAGTCAGGAGAAAAGATGGCGCAGGGAGGGCTAGTCAGCTGAAGAGAAGGTCTCAGGTTTGGCAAATGGAAGGAACAGCCTGAGTTCACGGTCAGTAGCTACTAGCTCTAGCTGTATGATTTCGATGCATCATATAATCTGTGCAGACTGAAGTTCTCTTACCTATAAAATGATGGAGCTGGCCTTGGTAGCAGTTGACAAACTTTTTTTCTATAGAGGGCCAAAGAAGTACCCAGGCGGTCACAGCTCCTGAACTGAGTCATCATAGCACAAAAACAGCCTTAAATATATAAATGAATCAGTATGGCGGCTTTCCAATAAAGTTTTACTTATGGACACTGAAATTTGGATTTCATGTGTCACTAAATATTCTTTTACTTTTTCCATTTAAAACGTATTTAGCTGGCCCCCTCCCTGTCTTTGCAGGGACTGCAAGACTAGCCCACAGGCCGGAGTTTGCCAGCCCCTCATCTAAATGGAGAGGGCCTCACTCTAACAAGAAATGCTCCCTAATCACTAGGCCCCCTGGTGTATCAGTGCGGAAACTGTGATCAGCTCTCCACCTACAGATCCAAAGGAATGAGTTCTCTGTGCCAGGGGAGAAGATACTACTGACCAAAACGTGCCACCTATAGCTCGTGTCCTGTCTTCACAGACGTCTGAGAAGCTAGTGGCCAAGCTGGTCTGTTAGGTGAGGTTGAGCTGAAGAGGGTCGGACCTGTGTTCCACATTAGAGAGGATCCAGGCCAGGGCACTGGCTTCATGGCAGACTGTGACCCTGACGTTCATCTCCAGCTCCAGGAATGGACTGGGGCTCGTCTGCCAGAGGCAGCCATGACGTCAGTCTGCATGTTACCTGAGCTGAGGCCAGTGTTCCCACAGGTCAATGTATTCAGGTTTCAGAATGAAAAACACTTAAGTGAGGCCTGGGAAGTGGGGAGCCTCTGCGCTTCAGCCGTGCATTCTGGAACAGCTCTGGGGGTGTTTTTGAGGAAGTGTTTCCACAGAGCTCCTCCAGTTACTGCTTTGAGTTTAGCAGAGCAAAAGTGACTGCTGGGATGGGAATTAGCAGTGCAGTGTTTTAAATTTGCTGATTTTACCCTTTTGACTAGTATTTCTTACAGGAATTGTGAAGAATGAAATGCATATTTACAACTGCACAATACGTATGTACCTTGAACCGAATATTTGGCTTTAAGAGTATTTCTTACATTATAAAGACAAGAAAATTTTGTGGCCAAAGATCACTGGGGAAGAGATTTCATGTATAATTATAAACGTGCTTTTTAGGAACACAGCTACTGCCTAGAACAAGGTGAACATATATTTAAGGTTGTTTTCAATGAAGCAGTTGTGTGATTCTATTAAATCCAGCACTGTTACCCTAGATTTCCCATTTCAGTCGTTTCTCCACTGCCTTAGTGTTGTACCACTGACCTGGTTTTATCCCTTGAAGTTTGGAAGCACTACCAT
The DNA here is from genome assembly GCF_036321535.1 of Camelus dromedarius. Taxonomy (NCBI): domain Eukaryota; kingdom Metazoa; phylum Chordata; class Mammalia; order Artiodactyla; family Camelidae; genus Camelus; species Camelus dromedarius. Next base: position 57,098,913 of record NC_087449.1, on the reverse strand, counting down.
TTCATAGTTAAAGGAAATACAGTCCAGTCTTCAGCAAAATTTTTAAAATTTTGAATTTTTACTATTTTGAATCTAGTCATTTCTCAGCAGCATCAGCAGAGCAGAACAGGAGCCACAGGAAGTTTCACGGTAATGTTTCTCTTTATTTTAGAAATAAGTTGACTTCACATATGAAAAATACCACTTAGCATTCAAGGTGGAAAAACTTACATAGAAATTATTCTCTAATCTGCCCTCCTTGGTGTTCAATGTTGCATCTGCCACTGAGGTAAGCTGTGCCATTGTCCACGGCTTCAAAAAAAAAAAAACAACACAAAACAAAAACCAAAACAAACCCACCATAAAGGGGAAAAAAACAATCCTCTAAAAACCCTCCATCTCCGTTGTAAGGAGTCCCAGGGCCCCGGCCCCTCAGTCAGACTTCTCCTTCTCCTTCATGTGTAAGAAGACGACGCTGAAGATGAAGAGCCCCACCATCATGGAGAAGGCGCTGGCGTAGTAGGGGTAGGCCGACGGGATGAATCGCTCGTACTGCGTGTGCTGCAGCGGCCTCACTGACACCTACGACACAACAGAGGTGGCAGCCCCGGCGCTCAGAGGGGTGCAGGCCGGATGAGGGTGGGGGGCCGCGGCCCACTTACCTGAGTGGAGGAGTACAGGTGCGTGTAGCCCAGCCGGTTGTAATCCACCTTGAACTGGAACACGCCGTACACGTCGGGCAACTTGAACTGGACGCTGTATTTGCCACCTGAGAAGAGCCAAGACGCATAACCAGGGCGGCTTCCCACGGCATCTGTCAGCCGCACGGGAGCGAGCCAGAGTTGAGGACCAACCTCCCAGGGCTTTCTCGCAAGAACTGCATTTACCTTTCCTCTTCAAGAAGGTCCTCACAAAAGGATCGATGCGGACAAACTCCAGCTGAATGTCGTCACCATCAAAGGGGACCCATCTGCCATTTGAGAGCTGCTCAATCACGATGCTGTACTCCTGAGACAAGAGGCGGGTTAGCCAGGGTATGGCCAGTGCCTGGAGGGACGCCGCCACCAGAGCTGCGCTTAGTGCCCGCTCCTGAGTCGGGCGGGAACCCCCAGGAGTTCCGAAAACCCGGGCAAGCCTCACCCGCCCACCCTGGACAGTGATCGAAGAGGACACCACCCAGCAGGCTGACCCCTCTGACTCGCAGCTACGCCCCTTTACGAGCTTGTGGAAGTCTGCATCCGAACCACGCTCCACTCCCCGAACGCACCGGGCACTCTCGGGCCCCCCTGCGTCCATACACGCCGTTCTGGCCTTTCCCCACTTCCTGACAGATTCATCCCCAAGACCCGAATTAAATGTGTTATCTCTTGTGAACTCCACTCCCAGCAGAATGAATCAGCACAGCCCCTCCCACAGCATTCCCACAGCAAAGCCACCCTCCTCCAAAGAAGGCCCCCTGGGGGTGGGGAGGGTAGAGCTCAGTGGTTAAGCGTGTGCGTGTGCTTAGTATGCATGAGGTCCTGGGTGCAATCCCCACTGTCTTCATTAAATAAACCTAATTACCTCCCCTACCGAAAAATAGGACTCCTGGTAGTTAGGATATGGGTTTACAGACAGGCTCTCTGCACCTCAGCTGACTTTCTTAGGGTGAAGATGAACTTAGCTTTGTTTAGGCCTTTCAAGCCCAACACAAGTGTTGAGAGCAGAATCAACCTGGCCAAAACCCTGGGGCCCTCCAGCTCCAAGAAGCTCTTACCACTAGGTCAGTGACAGTGTAGGCGTTGGGCGGGGCTTTCTCGCCCACCCGATGATGGGACACAGGCCCCACACGGAGGACGCCCTCCTCCTTGAACACCCAGCGGGAGAGGGCCACGGCTAGCTCGTAGTTGCCCGTCTGGGAATACCTGCAGGAGTGGAAACGGGCTTCTTTTGTGCCTGGTAAACAAGACCTACCACTACCCGCCAAGGCAAACCACACTCAGCGAGCCTCTGCCTAGAGGCCCCACATGTCTAGGTCTCCTGGTTAATGGGAACACACAAAAAAAATGAAAAATAAAAGGTGTTGCTTTGGGTGTCACCTACACAATAAATACCCAATTATCAAAACGTCTGCAGATAAGCCATTACTACCCCCTGAAAAGCCTGGATTGCTAACGCCAACAATACAGCAATACAGTCAAGTCCTCAAATAATTTTAAAGCACCTGAAGGTACTTAATTAGCCTCTGATGCTTTCAGCTAAAAGGCTCCTTCCTCCCCACCTGCACAGACCCACGCCCAGACCCCACCCCCAGGCCCTGGCAACTACCTCTGGGAGCCAGGCGCGGCCTTTTGCACCGCTGAGTTGAAGAAGGCGTCGCTGAAAAAGTCGAGGGAACCACTGAAGATGACCCGGGCGTTGTTCCTGGCCTGCAGCCCAGCGATGAGGAGGGTGTTCTTCCCTACCGCGTGGGGATACTGGGGGCGACACGAGGCCATCATCCAGGAGAGCCAGGGTAAAGGACCAGCAGCTGGGCCACTGGGGCAGTAGGCCAGCAGGCTGGACCTGAACCACCTAGGCCCCACGTGAGGGCAGAACCTCAGACCCCCTGGCCTCCACCCCCACCCCCTCCCACCAGCTGCTCATTTCACTGCCTCGGTGAAGTGTGCTCGCCTGCTGACTTCTCGTTTTCAAATAGAGTGCTCTGCTACCAGGTCGACAAGCTGGAGGCCTCGAGTCTGCAAAGGCCACTCACCTGGGTGATGGGTTTATCCGGGAAGAAGGAGTAGGAGGTGGAAGAGCCCGTTAGGATGTCCAGTACCAAAGGATTGTCAGGGTCAGCCACCATCCTGCAGCAGGAAAAGAGACCCGCCCAACTCTAACCCCAAGAACAGCGCAAAGGACTGGGGCCATTTCTTCACAGGAATTAATCCTGCTTTCTAACAGCCAGACACCTAGCTCTCTCCTTGCTCTAACAATGAATTCTGACTCAATGTCACATATTAATCTCATCCACGTCCTCTGGGGGAAGAATACACCCAAATAACCACAAGTTTGGGATAGTTTCCTGACAAAGCAACCCCTTCCTCCCCCTCCAGGTTTCTGCTGGCCTCTCCCTGCTCACTCACCCAACACCTCGAAACAGGATGGGATTCAGAGCCGATTTCCCAACGATGGTTGGGGCCTTCAGCAGGTTCTCGGTGTCAGCCACAATGAGCGTGTGCTGCAGGAGCAGAGGGAAGACGGTGGTCAGGAAAAGGTGCCCCAAGCCGGGGAGTCTGTCCAACTCCCCCCCCGGTTTCTAGGCTGAGCTCTGCTGTTAGGGCATGAAACCTGGGAGGTGACAGTCCTGATTACCTGGCCAAGGTCTGAGATGTCATAGTTGTGATGGTCAATGACAGCCGTTTTCTCCTCGTCAAACTCGATCCCACACTCACTGCCCAGTTCTCGAAGAGGGTCACCTGCACGGCCCCAAGAGATGCCTGTCTGAGCCTCTAAGGTGGGCCCTGGGCCAAGCAGTGTCCCCATCCTAGCATCCCCATGACCCGCTCTCTACCAGGAACATCCTCTCTACCAGTCGTTCCAAGGGCCCTGCAGCTTTACCAGGCCGGGCTCAGCCCCAGATGCACCCCAGACCTCAGCAAGGTGTTGTGCCTGCGGGATTAGCAGTCTGAACTGACAGAACACCACCACCTGTCCCTCTCCCTCCACGAATACAGTGACCTTGGTTCTGCACAAAAACCTCCCTTGAACAAAGTAATGATCTCAGGCAAACTTGACCTGGATGAGCCTGGGCTTAGAAGGCTTCTCTCTTCCCTATCATCACCTCACCAAGAATCCCACCCAATGTGGTTTTAAAACCGTCAACACTGAAAACAATGAAACAAGACTGGCCACGTGGTACTAACTGGGGCAGCCGGGCGGTAAGTAGGTGGGGTCCAGGAGACTCCTCTCCCTGTTTCTAAGTATCTGTGAAAATGTCCAAAACAGGAAACAAAAAAATCTGTCAAACCTCCTCTCTTGCCTTCTTTTTGGAAGAGAAGAGCCACCAAAAAACAAAACAAAGCAAACAAAGGAAAAAAAAAAAAACAGAAAAAGGAAAAACTAACAGGGATCCCAGCCCTTTAAAAGGCCTGCTTCTCATCTCACTGGCTCTGGTCACAGTGAAAGCACAGGAGGGGCGGACCAGCTCTGGGGTTCCCTCCCTCTCTTGCCGGCTAAGGCCCCTGCAACGGATGCCAGTTCAGCAGCTTCCATTTGTAAAGCTCAGTAAGCTCCCCAGAGAAATGGGGGAAAACCCCAGACGTTCCCAGGTCAGACTCACCAATGTCTGAGCTGGCAGCCACCAGGACACTGCCTCCGCCGTCAATGAAAGTACTGATGGTCTCCACGTTGATATTTCCACCAAAATCTGAAAGAAGCACCAGGCTCACAACCCAGAAGGTTCCTCTCCCTGCTGCCCTGACATTTGGGTGGGGAAGGGGACCAGCCACAAGCCATCACAGAATAGCGCCTTCTGGAGGCCCAAGACGAGAGGGACCTTTACAGTACATGCTGTGACACAGGGCAAGTCTCCCATTTTTCCTCGTGTGGCGATCCAAAAATAATGGGCAAATGTATAAATTTTTAGAGGTACAAATGAAATTCTCAGACACCTATCAATGATAATTGCCAAGTCAGTCATACGTATTTGAAGTCACACATACAATTTTTATCTAGAAATGGTATATTTTTCAACTAATTTCATGAAACAACTTCAAACTTTTCAACTGCACCTTTCACATCAGTATCTTTGTCACCACTTGAGCCACTTCTGGGGTCACCTACCAGTCTCCCAGAGCCCACCAGCTTCCCTTCTGTCCAAGCTGCCTGAGAAAGAGCACTTTTGATCTGAGGAAGGTGTCACTTGACACCAGTACTCACCTGCCGGACGTGAGAGGCTCTTCCCCTATGAACCCTGCAGACTTCCACCCGGGAGAGCCCTAACACACTCACTTCATACACTGTTTTCAAGTGATCACCAAAAAGGCGCATTAATTTCCAACATCTGTAACTCTGAGGTCATACCCTTTTTTGGGCTATCAGCTGGATCAGGTGACGGCCACAAGCTTTCAGATCTAGCACTGACTGGGGTCTTCCCAAAACTGTGCCCTAAAGTAATGGAGGGAGGGCTCGGTAATTCATGTATTCGTGACAGGAAGATTACTTCCTGTGTGATGAGGAGAAAACTAAAGTGGGGAGAGAGGGCTGTTATATATGCTGGTCAGGGAAGCCCCCAGGCAAGTGGCATTTGGGAAGGTGTGAGAGTGAGCCGGGCAGATGGGGAAGAGCATTCCAGGTGTTGAGAGGACAGCTGCAAGGTCCCCGAGGCGGTGGGCACGTCACCAGCAAGGAGCTCAGTGTGGCACAGCTGGAGAGAGTGTGGGGGCGAGGAGGGCAGATCCTGCAGGGCTCCACTGGCCCTGTGATGACCATGGCCGGGGGGACAGGCCACTGGAGGGTTTTGAGCAGGAGGCCAACATGATCTATCTTTATTTTTAAAGGATGACTCCAGTGGCGAGGTGGAGAACGGGATACCGGGACTGTGGGTGGCAGCAAAGTGACAGGTTAGAGAGCCACAGCGACCATCCAGGAGTGAGGGGTGGTGACCAGACCGCGGAAGCAGGAGGAGGAGGGGAGGAGAGGTGGGCCCACCTCACCTGACAGCAGAGCCTGCAAGGCCTGCTGACCAACCAGATGTGGGGTGTCTGAGGGGGCACTGAGGACAGCCCCAAGAGCTGTCCCGAGCCACCAGAAGGACAGATGTGCCACTGACTGAGAACGGACACAGAAGTCTGTCCACCACATCCACAGGGCAGTGAGAAATGAGTCCATAATATGACTTTGTAAAGATCTGAACATGAGAACAGCCCTCTTTTCTGAGGAGTCATTTTCAGGAAACAAATAAAAGCACCTGACCTGAACTTCAGGCACAGACAGAACATCCTGTACGTGGGGACTCAACCTCTCACACCACCAACCCTTCACCATCTACCCACCTTCCTACAGAGAGGCCAGGCAGACAATTCAAAGACAGCTTCCTGCTACGGTACAGTGGTTCCCAACTGAGGCGATTCTGCCACTCGTAACAATGTCTGGAGACGTTTCTCGCTGTCTCAGGTGGGAGGTGACGAGGGGTATCTAGTGGGCAGAAGCTCAGGATGCTGCTAAACATCCTACCCTGCCCAGGACAGCCCCCCTGCCCAGAATTATCCAGCCCGAAGCGTAAAGAGTGCTGTTGTTGGAACTCCTGGACAGTGACACAGGCTATGAAACTGAGATCCCCAGGCTTAAATCCAGGCAATCCCTTCACCTCTCTGAGCCCATCACCCCGTCTATCAAACAAGGACCCAGTTTTCCCGGGGACAGAGGATGTGCTAAGAATCCTCCTCCTGTGGCCATTGCTGCATGTGACTTGGGAGCTTTCAGTGCCCCAGAGAGAGCAAGGAACCCACTGACGCGTGGAGAAGGCAGCCAGTCCAGGGTCCTCACACCTAGGAGGGCGACAGTGGTCACAGTAACACAGAAGGGTCCTCAGAGCAGGGGCTAAACCCTTACCCTGAACTCCCCCAGCACATACCACCTTCTCCCCTGGGGTGCCTGAGAGGCTTTCTCACCCCGCTGGGGGCAGAAAAGGTGGCAGCAGTGATGTGGGGCAGGGTTTCAAGTAACACTGACTCTCAGAGAGAGCGAGTTACTCCCATTTGTCCAGCTTTCCCCATCACAGAGTATGGTCACAGCTCCGTACTCATCTTAATGCTTCTCTAAACTCACTCGTCTCCTCTCTTAAGAGGAAGCCCCGGGCCCAAGGCCTTCAGCAGGCAAGGAATCGGCTAGAACTTGACAGCCCTGCATTCATCCTGTTCACAGTTACCACCTGCTGAAAGCAAGCGACGGTACTGGCTTTCCATTGTCAGTGATAATGGGTTCATTACCATTTTCTTTTAAACTGTTATTTTAGGTTTTTTTTTTTTAAAGCAGGTCAATTGGAAGAAAAATATTAATTATTGGCACAAACAATAGGGAATATGATAAAAATCATGAAGGAGGTAGGGAAATGACTAAGATTTGTGAAACACTGTTTTAGGCTCGCTGCTATTTCTCCCACCACCAACAGCCTATTTCAGCCTCCTCCTGGTCCACCTCCCACCACTGCCCTCCCTCCCAGTGACACGCCCCATCCTCCTCCTGAGCACATGGACAGTCCCTCCACTCCATCTTGTACATCCCAACACATGGTTTGGTAACTTATCTCAAGCCCTTATTTTTATTTCCTCAAAGACAGACTGAAAGACTCCTCAAGGACAGGCTCTCTGTCACTATTCAGCACCTATTTCGGAGTTGCAACACAGCAGCAACTTGACAAATGCCAATTAACCAGCTAAGAGCTCCATTCACCTGCCTAGTGACTGGAAGATTTGAACTGGTACAATCTGGGGTCACATCCTTCCAACTACACTTCTCTCCAAAAAACCAATTCCAAAGGCACACTATGCAGAGGAGCTGGAGGTACCTTGATAAGTAGTGGGAATCTGGGAAAAATACTCCAGGGGATTTGGTAGAACCAAATCCCACATGAACTACAGAGAATAAAGTAGATGCCAATGACATGAAAGACTTCCTAAGTTTCATCAATTGAAGGAAGAGAGAGCAGTCCTGTCTTACTCCAAACAGGAACAACTGGTGTCCTCTGAAGAAAAAGATAAACAAGCCACTGAAGAAGAGAATGGCCAGGGTGCTCACCAAAACAGCACAGCAGAAGAGAAACACCAAAGGAACTGGGGATATTTAGTTTGGAGAAGAAACAACTGAATAAGCCATGCTTATGTGAAGGCTATGTCTATAAACAAAATAAGCATTAGACCTATTCTCTAAGGCCCTGGGGAGTATAAGAAACCATTTCCCTCCCCTTCCCTAAATAAACAAAGCAGGAAGTAGGAGACAAAGATCAGTTTAATATAAGAATTTTTTTTAAATTTTTAAATATTTTATTTTTTTAACAGAGGTACTGGGGATTGAACCCATAACCTTGTGCATGCTAAGCATATGCTCTACCACTGAGCTATACCCTCCTCCAAGTTTAATATAAGAACTTCTTAACAGAGTTGTCTAGTGGCAGAGTGGGTTGCCTCATAAGACAATAAGCTCTCTGTCATAGGAACGTCAACTGGAAAAATCTAGCAAAGATATTCATTCTGTTCAATAACTAGCCCTCTGCTAAGCCCTGGGCATATCCATCCAGCCTCAAATAGGGAGTTGGATTAAATAATCACTAAAGGTTCTTTTCAGCCTAACTGACTCCCTCTGAATTCTTAGAACCAACTACCACCAATGCCCCTTTACAGCAAACCGTATTAACAGCATGCATATCCTCTTTCCACAGAGGCAAACCCAACCAGAGGGCTGTCCATCTTTCCTATCAGGTCCTCTCCAGAGAAAACTCCCTTCACAGAACAGCGGGTGGGACCGCTACAGTCTGCAACAACACTTGATCCCACAATCCTCAGCTGTGTCTTTTGCAAAGACGACGTCCCTACCTAAGCCCAGGTTAGAAGTTAACAGTTTCCTTTTCTCTGGTAGCAGCAATGCCCAGGGCTGGCGACCCATACCATAACCCAGAGCATGCCCAAGATCCTGAAGGAAGTGATAAATCAGTCCTGGGCCTCAAATCCCAGTTCTAGGAGCGACTCACAGTCCTTACCTTCTACCGAAGGGGAGAAGATGATGAGATTGTCATAGAGGAACTCCCCGTACTTAATAAGGGACAGGCTGGGGTCATCTGCGGTCTTGAATGTGAGTTCAAAGCCCCGATCTGGACGAGAAGAAAACAGGGAGCTGAGGCAGACGGGACGCAAAGGGAAATCACCAATGCAGAGATCATGACTGTTCTCCCCCGAAATCCTCCCGCCTCACTAGCAGCAGGCCAGACCTCGTGGAAAACGAGTTGGAGAGAGGGTGGCCGATGTTCTCGGGCTTCCAACCCCAGACTTTCACCCGCCGCCCCCTCGCACCCCAGTCTCACCCTTCAGGCTCCGGAAGAAAAGCGAATGCGTCTCCCGCAAGTTGAGGTTGTCCAGCAGCACTAAGGTGCGGGGACCGCTAGCGCCGACCAGGCCAAGTAAAGGCAGCAGCAGCCACAAGAGGGACCAAGCACGGGCCGCGGCGCCGAGCTCCATCTTCCTGCTCCTGCCAAAGAACCCAAGCTCCTGGACACCGGAAGTGCCTCTTCTATGGTCGCCCAATCGCAGCTCGCGGTCGTGGAGCATCACCCGGAAGTGATTCCAGTAAGCCAGGGCTGGCAGTCCGTAGCCGCTTCTCCAACGGTGAGGATCCAGGAGCACCACCGGAAGTGTCCTGGTAGGAGGCGGATTCTCTGAACGCTATTGGCGGAAGGGGCGTGCGGCTCCGCCTCCCGAAATGAAAAGGCTCAATCCTAGAGAGACAGCTCTGCTGCCGCGGCCAATCAACAGGGTCGAGCGCCTTTTGGCTCCGCCCATCCCGGGCTCCCGCCCGGAGCCGAAGCCTGCTTCCCGCCGGAGCTTGAGCGAGATCCCGGCTCTTCATCCAGTTGGTCCTGTTGTGGGCCGTCGTGCTCAGCACAGGGTCTGGGGCGGCGGTGGAGCCACCCGGGGGCAGCTTCTCGGTCTTTACTGACCCAGGACAGAGTCGGGACTAGAAACCAGGCCCCACCTCAACGATCTCCAGGGAAGAAGTGGTTGGAAAAAGTTCAGAGACGAGCGGGCACTTTGTCCTGCCCAGGGTCTTGGCACGGACTTGTCCTGCGCAGCCTGGTGGCCCACTCTGGAAGCAGTGTGGATGGGTGGCGGACTGACCTACCAGTCAGAAACTCTAGCTGGGTTCATTTCCAAGGTCCGTCTCCCATTAGCCCTGTTACCTTGGCATTTCACTTGTCTCCAGGCCATTCTCCTAGGCTGGCAATAAAAATAGCTAAGCCCAGCTTTCCTACTTACCTGTGTGCCTTTGGAACAGCCTGGGCTCTTGGGAAGACTAGGGCGGGTTTTGAAGCGCATAGTGCAGAGCCAGGCTGAGCCTCCACTCTACTGCTGGCCCCACCCCTTCTAAACTGACACAGGGGCCACCAGCTCACCTCAGACCTGCCTCAGTCACACCACGGGTCTAAGTAAAAGCTACCCTCCAAGACTTTAACTCTTCTCTGGTCCCAACCACAATCCTGGGGCAAATGGTGGGGGTAACTGGAGAGAGAAGGTGGCCGTTCTCTTCTGACCTTTTATACTTGCCTACCAAGCCAAGAACGTGGGGGCAAAAGTCAGAACCTCCTTCTATGCATCTCCTTAACTGATTCTATCTCCATCCCCACTGGCTGCACATCTCTCACCCCTAACTCCCAACCGGAAGCCCAGCCTCTTGCCCTCCTGCATACAATACCACATCAGTCCACCTCTAGCTCAGACCTAATGCTGCCAACCAGTAGCTTAGCAGTCTGCCACAGCTCAGAGGCACGCAAAGGCTTTTCACTCAGGTCGCCACCTAAATTCATCTTGACAGCCTCATCCTCCTCTTAGTCCCTGCTCAGAGTTTCCATGGAACAGTCTCCTACCTTTAACATACCCTGAGCCTTTGTTCACACAGCTCCCTCCACCAGGAATCCTCCCTCTGCCCACACTCCCATCTTAAGCCCCTAGGATCTTCATCCTTTATGGTAGCCCCATCTGATGCCACTCCCTTCACAGGGGTACTTTGTTCCTCACAAAGACCTGATCTTGTGTCCTCTCACTCAAAAGTATGCACTACAGCCTGCCTCCCTTAGATGATCCCTGAAGTTACCTAAGCACCCTCCACCTCAGCTTCTACAGACCGTGAGTTCCTTGGCCCAGGTACGTGGCTTGTGGCAGGTACCACAGTAATTAATACAAAATTACTGAGGGGGACCAACCTGCTATGCACCAGGCACTTGACACACTATCTCATTTATCCTTCACAATAGCCCTGTGTTGGTGTCATTCCCATTTCACAGATGAGGCTCAGAGTGAAAGGCTCAGGACAGCACCAAAGGCCAAGTCTTTTCCCTCAGATCATGGTTCCCTCCACAGGGCAGGCTTGGGGTACAATGGACAAAGGGATGAGTGTGTCTTAGGCAGCTGGGGAGGCCCGGATTAATTTCTGGCCATGTTAGGACACCCGGTTCCGGGACAGCCCCTGTGGACTGTCAAGACCTGGGTCTTCTCTGGACCTCAGCAAGATGTGGCCTCTCTTTTCCAAAATAAGGACTCTGCTTTCCTGGGTCACAGATCCTTCAAGAATCCAGCGACAGTTCACGTGCTCTCTCCAGAAAAAAATGCACTTGTACTCACAATTGCAGGGAGTTGCAGGAACCCGGGAGCCTGCACGCAGGTAAGAACCCCTGCTCCGGAAAGAGCTTCCACATGAAGGCTCGGCCATGGCAGTGAGGGGCCCCAGTGACGCAGTCAGAGGACCAGAGTACTTCATTAGTAAAAGGCAGTTTATTGGGGCAGCTTAATGTGGAGTGGCCTCCTCTGGGCCGCAGACCAACTGCTCTAGGATTCCTCCTGTGCCTGTCCCACCGCGCTTCCCCACCAAGTGGGGCCAACTGGACGGAGGCACGATTTTCAATCGCCAAGACGTTGAGCTTGATCCATGTGGAAGTTGCTGCCCAAGCTGTCGGGCTGCTGGTGGAGGCCCTGAGGCAGAGCTAAGGTTTCTGAGCCCGGCGGGGCACAAAACAACACTGGTGGGCACATACGGCTCTGTAGCAGGTGAGCAGACGGAGACACTGATGTGGGCGGAGAGCCTGAGCAGGTCTCTCCAAGGATGGTCCAGCCTCCAAGGGGGCTCAAGCACCAGGCAGAGTAGGCTTTCTGGGAAGCAGGGAAGGGAACCCTTGGGGGCACACTGATCACCATAGGGGGCAGGTGGGAGGAGGCCTGGCTGGGGCTGCGAGGGCCTGGCCATCTCACGGAAGCCTGAAGGCAGGGTGGCAGCAGGCAGTGTGTTCACAGAGGCTCGCTGCCAAAGCTGCTTTTGCTTTTCTTACGCTTGGCCTTGGTGAAGGGGATGTCAAGAGACTCGAGGCGGAAGGGCCGAGGCTGGGGCATTTCAGGGGCCTGGGTGGGCGGGATGGCAGAGTGGTTGCTGAGCGGGGAGCTGAGGCCTGGCGGCGAGCTGTGATGTGCTGTGGAGAAGAGGAGCGGAGCGCCGGTGAGCCAGGAGTGCAGGTGATGGAGAGAAGAGACTCCATGAGGGGTGGAGGGGTGGAGAGTCTGGCCCACCCCTCACCCAGCCAGGGGCCCTGGTCCTGCAGCGGGGACCCCACGCTCTGAGAAGCCGCTCTGGTTGAGGCCTCAGACCCAGCGCTCCATCTGTGTCCAAAGGGTCTGGGCTGGGAGCATGGAGTTTGAGAGTCTCAGGCTGAGGCAGTCTGGGATCTCAAACCAGACAAGCCTGGGTTCAAAGTCCAGCTCCGCCACTTCCTGGAAGTGTAACCCTGGGGAGCTGCTCCTCATCTCTGAGCCTCGGTTTCCTCATCTGCAACACTGGGCACAACACCAAGTACTCAGCTGATGTTAGTTTCTTTCCTGCCCAGCTTTTCGCTCCTTATTCCTCAACTCCACCCACTCTGTCTCTCAAATAACATCAATAGAGAACTGAGATTTGCTTTTTATTGATATTTTATTGAAAACTCTGTGGTCTTTGATTTTAGTTTTAAAAGCAGAATAACAAAGTGATTTTTTTTTGCAGGGGTGGTGATTAGGTTTGTTTGTTTGTTTGTTTGTTTATTTAAATGGAGATACTTCAGATTGAACCCAGGACCTGCTAGGCACACATCTACCACTGAGCTATACCCTCCCTCCACCAAAGTGATTTTTTTTGATTCTCGCTTGTAAAAGCATGTTTTGCTTTTGTTGTCCTTTTTGCCCTCCACCCCAGCCCACCCTTGGCTCAGTGGGAGAACGTTATAATACTGGCATCTGAGGAAGCTGGTGAGTACCCCGTGCCGGGGCCTGAGCTGTGTGCTGAGGGCCTACTGTGTGTCAGGGGAGACAGAGGAATCCGACTCAGCACCTCTCCCCCAGGAGACAGAGGGGTAGAGGAAAGGGGAGGCTGTGTACTGAGCACCTGCTCCACAGCGTCCTGTGCGCCAGGCCCTGGGCTGGGCCATTTCTCCAGCTCATCTCACCTGGTCCTGAGACGGAGGTCTATACCCCTCAGTTTACAGCTGAGGAAACTGAGGCTCAGAGAGGAAAAGGGGTTTCTGACCCAGGCCTGTGTGACTCCAAATCCATCCCAGTTGCCAGAGGGCTAGAGGACAGGAGGTGGGCGGGGCACTCACTGAGGCTCTTCATGGGATCCGTGCTGAGGATCTGACTGGCCCGCTTGGACCGGAAGTAGTTACTGGCAATATTTTCACTGTCACTCCGACTGAGCATCAGCTTGTAACGGTCTTCTTCCTGCTGGGATTCCAAATCCTCATGGGTCACACCCCTTGTTTGTGCAGTTTCTGGGCCTTACGCAGGGCTCAGCAGCCTCTGCAGGCCTGAGTGATGGGGCTGCCCTGAGCCTCACTGCCCACATTGGTGTACCTGACTTTAGAGCCCAGACTCCTGGGTGGGATCCAGGCAGTTCAGGGTAGGAGAGTCAGTCTCCAGCCAAGCCTACACACACTCCCCCTGACCCCTACCTCCACCTTCCTTGGGATGGGAAGTGCCTTGTTCCTCCTGAAAAGCTCAAAACAAGGTATCCTGCCAGCTCCATCAGAGGCAGGGACAATACTAAACACCCCAAACCCATCACAGTATATTCATAGGATTAGGTAATAATACAGTACGTGGCTCACGGGCCCATTTATGATCATTAGAACTGGAGTTCCAACCTTTTTATCACCAAGGACTATTATTTTTCACTGCTTTAGTGGACTGTCTTCTTCAACCTGAATCTCTTCTTTCAGGAAACTACCCTTTTCCTGCTTGACATGCTCCTGGTGGGGGTGATCACTCATAGCGCCCTAATACCACCACTCCCACCAGCCCGTCTCCTTGCTACACAGCTGGACATGTGACCCAGACTGGATCAGTCACAAAACTACATCTTTTGGATATAGTCATTGGTCCAAGAGTAGGCCCATGATCCAGGCAGAGCCAATCAGAATCTTTCTACAAGCGTTGGTTTAAGGATGCTCTAAGAGACCAGGTCTCTCTTCCTATTGGATCTCCAATTGCTAGCAGCCATCTTTCCTGCCACATGGCGAAAACCTGCTTGACTCCAAAGCTAGGATTCCAAGGGAAGCAGAACCAAGAAGTGAAAAAACACACAGAACCCTGACTGTTTGACCCCCTAGATCCAGTCATGCATGAAACTGTTGCACTTAACATGAACCAGTGAATTCCCTATTTTGCTTATGGGTAAGTATCCATCATTTAGAGCTAAAAGCATTCTAATATAACCCATTTGTGGTTCCAGGTTAAAAGTGTCTTTTTTTTAGGAACAACTTTCTTTTTTTTTTTTTTTAAATAACGCTATCAAAAGCAGCCAGTCAGCTTAAGACCAGCCTGAGTTGCTCAGGCAGAAATGCTTGGCTGGAATTCATGAACCTGTGAGTGGCCTTATCATGACTGCAAGGTATGTTCTATGTAGGTTTTCCAAAATATCTATAATGGTTTAAGGCAGGGATCAGCAAATTACAGCCTACGGGCCAAATCCAGCCCACAGACTGTTCTTATAAAGTTTTATCGGAACACAGCTGTGCTCATTCATTTACGTATTGTGTCTGGCTGGTCTGTGCTATGATGGCAGAGTTGAGAAGTTGTGTCAGAAACCAGAGGGCCCCCAAACCCTAAAATATTTACCGTTTGGTCCTTTAGAGAAAAGTTTGCTGACCTCTGCTTTAAGGGTATATATTTGTTGTAATACAAAATAAAGGAAATATGAAATAAAGTGACTTTAGAATCCCAATGCCTGTTTATGGAAACTCTGCTTTCCCTCTGGTCCCTATGACCGACTGTAAGTGCCTCTGAATGAGGGGCAGAGTCGGTGGAGGGTCTGGGTGCTAACGGAGTTACACAGAAAGGATCCAGGCTCCGCCCTCGGCTTTAATCCTTGGGTGGATGGAGGTAGAGTCCAGCCCCTACAACAGCGCTGACCCACTGCACTTGGGGGCCAAGCCCACCCCACCATGGCTCCCCACTCTCTGCCCGCTCGCCCAGAAACCTTACCATGCCTGGTTCACCCGTGTTCACTGCAGAGGTTTTGCAGGCTGGTCTGTTCTGTGGCCCTGTTGAAACTGCTATGAGAAAACAGAAGCTAAGGTCACTGCTGCCAGGAACGAGGGCCAGAGGGACAGGGCCGGGGGTGTGGGGGGGTGCTCCCCCCCAGAGCAGGGGGTCAGGCCAGGCTCAGACTCAGAGCCAGGGGAGAACACCTCCCAACCCAAGCAAAGCGATGGCTTTGGGAAACAAACAGCAGAAGCACTCAGACGAAAGAAGCCATTTCCCTGCTTCCCGTCGGCAGAAAGGCTGCTGCCTGCACTTTGCAGGAACTGGAGCGGCTGGAGTTTCAGCAGGGATGGTGCCAGTGCCATCCACAGTCGTCAGAGATGTAGGTGCTCAGGGAGTCTCTGGCCAGGGGGAGGGCTGGTGGGGGCCACTGTGGGATGTGGGCGCCTGCTTCTCCCTGAATGGGCAGAGCCAGCGTGTGGCTGGTGAAGACCCACTGCGAGTCTGACCTATTCTGAGGCTCAGTGCAGGTGGAGGGCCTTCAAGATCATCTTATCCAACCCCTTCTTCATGAGGATCAGGGGACCAAAGCCCAGAGAGGGACAGTGACCATCATAAAGTCATACAGGAGGTCAGTGGCAAAAGCAGAAGGCCTGAAATAACAGCTCATTTCTACCCTGGCCCACAACACACTGCTATGACTGTGACTTTAGATAAGTCACTTACACTCTCTGAGAGTCCTCATATGTAAAATGGGTGCACTAATCTTTTTCCTTCACTGGCTTATTGTAGGATGAAATAATGACAATGGTGATCTTGAAATAAAATGTGCCTGGCACTTAAAATGTGCCAGGCATGGCTCTAAGGGTTTTACATGTAAGCCACCCAGCAATTTTTAAGGAAGGTGCTGTTATTAATCTCCATTTCACAGATGAGGACACTGAGTCGCAAAGAGCTCGCACAGGGAATGGTGCAGCCAGAATTCCAACCCACATCTGTTTGACCCTTAGGTCCCCAACAGTTTGGGTACCCAAGGTCACATGTCTGCTGCACCCACAGCCAGCTGGGAGAGGCCCATGGCTCCATCAGAAAGCAGGAGGGCACACTGTGGAGAAGGGCAGGGACAGCCAAGGGGACACCAAAGCTCCTGACCTACTGGGAGGCTGGTTTTGATGACGATGGGCTCGGGGATCTTCCAGAAGCCATTATCCTCATCCCAGCAGGACTCGCGCCTTATCTTCTCCAGGTTGCTATAGTTACAGTCCCGGCGAATCAGGGGCTGCACCTGCTCCAAGAGCTGCTGCAAGAGCATAAAGTCACGTTCCTGCCGACGGATGGTGGCCAAGTAATCGATCTTCTCTAGCTCAAACTCCGACTGCAGATCTTTGATCTCCACTTCTGCTGCCCGAAGCTGAAAACAAAAGAAGGATATTTTAAATTCGTGGGAATGATAATCATGTGTAACCAACTGAGAAAAGAGGATACTTGGCAGGACACAGGTGGGCAGGTAGCCATCAGGGAGGAGAGGGTACACAGGAGCTTCACCTAAGTTAATTCTGCTCCATGTGTGGAGCTGGAGAGTAGACACAGTCATGGTAACAAGCTATATAGCTCTGTACACTTGTAATCATTCACAATGATCTTTGTAACAGCTTTAGTGGGATATAATTCACGTCATCTAATTCTTCCACTTAAAGTCTACAGTCCAGTGGCTTTTCGCATATTCAGAGTTGTGAATCACCAATCTACTTTCTGTTCTTACAGATTTGCTTACTCTGGACATTTCATATAAATGTAATCATACAATATGTGGTCTTTTGTGTCTGGCTTCTTTCACTTAACATGGAGTTTTCAAGGTCCATTCATGTTGCAGAACGTATCAGCACTTCTTTCCTTTTCTTGCCAAATAATATCCCATTATGTGGATATATCAGTATATCGTTTTTTCATTCATGATTGTTTCCACTTGTGGCTATAATGAATAACGCTACTATGACCATCAGTGTACAGTTTTTGTGTGTGCATGTTTTCATTTCTCTTCAGTGTAACTGCTGAGTCATACTATGTTTAACTGGACTATTTTCCAAAGCTACCACACCATTTTACAGACCCACAAGCAGTATATGAGGGCTCCAATTTCTCCACAGCCTCACCAACATTTGTTATTCTCTGTCTCTCCTATTACAGCTGTCCCGGTGGGTGGGAGATGATACCTCACTGTGGTTTTGATTTGCATTTCCCTAAGGGCTAGTGATGTTGAGCTTCTTTTCATGAGTTTACTGGTGATTTGTATATATCTTCTTTGGAGAAATGGCTGCTCAGATCCTTTACCCATTTTAAAACTGGATTGTCTTTATTCTTGAGTTGTAAGTTTTCTTTATATTTTCTAGATATAAGCACCTTATCATTTTATATGATTTGAAAATATTTTCTCTCATTCTGTGGGCTATCGTTTCATTTTGGTTTTGTTTTTGTTTTTTGGGGGGTGGAGGTAATTAGATTTATATATTTAATTATTTTTTTGATGGAGGCACTATGGATTGAACCCAGGGTCTCATGCATGCTAGGCATGCATTCTATCACTTGAGCTATATCTGCCCCACCTTGTCTTTTAATTTTTTATAGTATTTGAAGCACGAAAGTTTTAATTTTGATTAAATCCAATTTCTTTTATTTCTTTGTTGTTTATGTTTTTGGTGTCATGCCTAAGAAAGCATCGCCTAGTTCAAGGTAATAAATATTTAAACTTGTGTTTTCCTCTAAAAGTTTTATAGTTTTAGCTCTTAATTTAGGATTTTGACCCACTTTGAGTTAATTTTTGTATACAACGTGAGGTTGTAGTGCAACATCATTTTTTGGCATGTGGGTATCTAGAGTTGTCCCAGCACCATTTGTTGAAAAGACTGTCCTAAGAAAAAAAAGAAAAAAAGAAAAAAAGACAAGACTGTCCTGTCTCCATTGAATCATCTTGGCACCTTGTTGAAAATCAACTGACTGTAAATGTGAGGGTTTATTTCTGGATCCCCAGTCCCATCCCGTTGATCTACATGTCTGTCTTTACACCAGAACCACAGTCTTGATTACTGTGACTTTGTAGTAAATTCTGAAATCAGGAACTATGAGTCCTCCAATTATGTTCTTTTCAAGATTATTTTGGCTATTTTGAGTCCCTTGAATTTCCATGTGAACTTTAGGATCAGCTTGTCAAGTTCTTCAAAGACACCAGCTGGGACTTTGATAGTGATTACCTTGAAATCTGTAGATCAATTTGAGGAGTACTGCCATCTTACCAATATTAAGTCTTCCAATCCATGAATATAGGATGTCTTTCCATTTACTTAGGTATTCTTCATTTTGAATATAAGTTTTATATTCCTTTTGTTAAATTTATCCCTAAATATTTTATTCTTTTTGATGTGTTATAAATTGTTTTCTTAATTTTATTTGCAGATTGTTCATTGCAAGTGTATAGAAATACAATTACTGTTTGCTTGTTGATCTCATACCCTGCAACACTGCTGAACTTGTTCATTGATTCCAGTAGGGGTTTTTTTAGTGGATTCCTTAGGACTTTCCATATATAAAGATCATGTCACCTGCAACTAGAGACAGTTTTACCTATTCTTTGCCAATCTAGATGCCTTTTATTTCATTTTTTTGCCTAACCGCTCTTGCTACAACCACCAGTCCAATGTTGACTAGAAGTGGTGAGAGTAAACATCCTTTTATTGTTTCTGATCTTAAGGGAAAAGCATTCAGTCTTTCACTATTAAGTATGACGTTAGCTGTGAGTTTTTCATGCCCTTTATCAGACTGAAGAAGTTCCCTTCCATTTAGTTTGTTGAGTGTTTTTATCATGACAGGTTTTGAACTTCATCGGATGCTTTTTTTGCATCAATTAAGATGATCATGTGGGTTTTGTCCTTTATATTATGTAATACACTAATTGATATTTTGGGATGCTATACCAACCTTGCATTCCTGGGATAAATCCCACTTCAGCATGCTGTATAATCTTTTTTATATATTGTTAGATTTGGTTTGCTGGTATTTTGTAGAGCATTTTGTGTCTATATTCATAATTAATATTGGTCTATAGTTTTCTTACGTCTTTATCTGATTTTGGTATCAGGTGTTACTGCCCCATAGAAAGAGTTGAGAAGTATTCTCTTCTACTTCATAATGATTTTTTTAAAAATTTTTTACCTATTTTTTAAAAAGTATTTTAAAATATTTTTAAATTAATTAAGATATGTCCAAAACCTCTATAAGGAAATTTATAAAATACTCCTCTAAGTGACACAAAAATTAATTTGAGCTAATATAAAGATATACAATGGATGTTCCTGGACCAGATAATTCAACTTCGTAAAGATAATCAGTACTCCCGAGCTAACTTATAAATATAATATAGTTCCCCCCCAAATTCCATCCATTTTTTTCTTTTTCTTTTGAGCTTGTCCAATTGTCTATCAAGTTAATTTGGAAAAAAAACAAACAAGAAAGAATATCTAGGAAAAACCTGAAAAAGAAAATCACAGAGAGAGGATTACCCCTTTGAGATTATAAAACAAGTTATAAATCCTCTGAATTTTAAACAAAGTGGCTGGCACTCGTACTTGAATAGACAGAGTAAGAGAAATGAATAGAAAATCCAGAGTTATATCTAAGTGCATACAGAAATTTAGCATACAATAAAAGCAACACTGAAGTCAGTATAAATGGACTTTTCAAAAAATGGTACAAAAGATAACACTGAATCAGCTCCTCACACATGCACCAGGATAAATTCCAAGTGGATCAGAGATTTAAATGTAGAAACAAACCCACACACATTCTAGAAGAAAACACAAGTGAACATGTCCAACTACGATTCAAGATCTATATGCAATAATAAAGTTGATCAGTTGGACAAAATAATTTTTTTGGATTTTTGTATGGGAAAGATGCCATAAAGCATCATAAAAAAGACAAACTAGAAAAAAAAATTTCCAACTTATATCACAGACCAAGAGTTAATATTTCTAATATAAATTATAATACTTCTCCTATAATGAACTATAAGCAGAGAAGAAAAAGAACTACCACCCTCATCAAAAAGTGGACAAAATATGTGAACACAGTTTAGAGAATAAAACCTGCAAATGTCCCTAAAACATAAGAAAAAATACTCAATCTTGCCCACAATATGAAACACATAAATTGAAACTACACTGAACTATATAATAAATAAGTTCTGGGAATGTAATATACAGCATGGGGACTATAGTTAATAACACTGTGTTGTATATTTGAAAACTGCTAAGAGAGTAGATCTTAAAAGTTCTCATCACAAGGAAAAAACCATTAACTACGCGAGGTGATGCATGTTAACTAGACTCACTGTGGCGATCATTTGGCAATAAGTATAAATACCGAATCATTACATTGTATACTGAAATCAACATCATGCTATACATCAATTATATCTCAATTTAAAAAAAAATTTTTTAAACTACACTGGGATACTACTTCTCATCTATCAGAATAGCAAAAAAACCCAATTTTTCAGTCTACTCTGTTGGTGAGGCTGTGAGAAAACACACATGCATGCTAGCAGAAATGCAGAGATACAGTCCCCATGCAGGGAAGTTGGCAATATCCAGCAAAATCACATATGTATTTACTCTTTGTCCCAGCAATCCCAGTTGGAGGAACTGATTCCAAAGAAACCTACCAAAATAAAAAGTAGTATACAGACTATTCACTAGAGATCTCTATTGTAGCAGAAGATTGGAAACAACCCAAATGTCCATCAGGAGAGGACTGACTGAATAAACAGTGAGGACCATGTAGCAGTAAAAAGGAATTAGAACTATTTTCAGATACTGCTATGGAGTGATTCTCGGGATATATCGTTATGTGAAAAAAAGCTATGTGGAGGAAAGTTTGTATAGTAACTACATTTATCCAAGAAGGGGGAGGATATGTATGTGTAGGTGAGGGGGATGTGTACACACACCCACACATTAACTTATATTTAAAAATACACACAGAGTTCTGGGTACCTGAAGATAATGGTAGCTACCTAAATCTGAATCTCTCCAGAGAGATCCTCAGAAAGTCACATAGAACGACAAGGAGAAAAAATAAAACCATCCTCAGCCCAGCCTACCGGCCAGTAGGAACATAGGAATGTCAGTCCTACAACCACAGAGGATTAAATTCTATCAACAACCTGGTAATGGATTCTCCCCTAGGACCTCCAGAAAGAAATGCAGCCCTGCCAACACCTTCATTTCAGTCTCGTGGAATCCTAAGCAGAGGAACCAGCCTCACTATACCTAGAATTTGACCTACAGAACTGTGTAACTGGTGCTGTTTTAAGCAACTAAATGTGTGGTAATTTGCTATAGCTGTGATAAGAAATGTATGAAGAGCTCTATTTAAAGCTGTATGGTCAGAAGAGTGTGCTATTGAGTAAAAAATCTAGTAAGCCACCCCAAACCTTTACCTCTGTCTGGCTGTTAGCATAACTGACGCCATCTTGGGCCCATTCAGTTCCTCCTGTCCTTCCACTGACCCTACCTAGGGCTGTACTGTGTAGCAAATCTCTACTCTGTCGTCAAGGGCTCTGTAGTTAATGAACACTGTTTAATGATCGTTAGGTCCAGGTGGCCTCTATGCTACATTAGTCTCCAAACAATGACAAAGACCTTTGCTGACGTAGTCCCAGGACCCACAAGACTAGTTACTCTTTCATAAATCTTGACTTAGGAATGTACTTCTTGTTTCCAAGCATGTACTCCGACCCCTAGGTTAACCACAGAACTGTCCCAATGGCCCCTCAGTGCTGCAGAGTGCAGCTGCTAATGCTCAGGGATTCCTGTCTGCCCGATCCTACCCTGTGAGTAGGTTACCCTGTAATAAACTGATCCATTGGTTACATGGAGATGCCTGACCCGTTTTTTAGTCTCAAGCTACCTGAGTTTGGTGGGCACTTTTTGTTCCCTCCATCTTCAATAATCTCTGCATTCAATTGTTACTGAGAGTGCAGAAAAAACAGGAGATTATGAAATAAACAGAAGAAAGCAGATGTATCTGATCAAAGCTACTCTAAGAAACATAAAATGAAAACCAAAGCATTTCAGCAGAAGAAAATTCCCCGTAAAACACAAGCACACAGAACTAGATTTAAAATGTAACCAACACCCCACCATGAATAAAATTTCCTTAAACAAGTATTCACTGATATGAAAATTTCAAATCAGAAATCTAAAAATCTCAAAATGGAAATGGGCAAAAATGAAGACGAGAAATGGAACATTAGCAGAAAATCAGGAAGGAATTTTTTTAACAGGTACGTAGACCAAATTACAAGAAATCCAAAAAAGAATTAATTCAATTAAAAATATAACAAACGGTATTAAGGGAAGGCATGAAAATAGCCCCCAAAAAATTAAAACTAAAGAGGTTTAAAGAGGAAAAAGTATCCGCTTTATGCTTTCACAAGATCCCTTGGTAACCAGTGTTGGGTGGGGATGAGGAGGGGGGAACCCTGCAGGTGGTCAAGGGAGACATTATGAGGCCCAGATCACCTAGAGGACGTTCCGAAGGACATCTAAGTGACTGTCACAGGTGGCAGAACCTCATTCCTCTTGTCCTCACTCTCCATGCTCAGCCACATAGTCGCCTTTCTGTTCCTGGAACTATGAACCGCGTTCCAGGCATTGGCCGGTCTCTCAGCCGAGAACGCTCCTCCCTCAGGTCATCACACGCCTGCTCTTTCTTAACCTTCAGGTCCCGCCTGAGAAGTAACCGCCTCCACGAGAATGGCCCTGTCCCCCTATCTAAGGTGGCCCAGGCACATCTGGGTGCTGGCGGCACAAGGCACTCACTTTGTGAAAATAAATTCAGTTGTGCATTTGTGATCTGTGCATTTGTACTTCAGTAAAAGTGAAAAAATGGAAACAAAGCAGCCTCCATCCCTATTCTCTTCATTGAGCCATCCCTCCGTGACAGTCTCCTGCTTGTTTCACTGCTGTGTTATTACTTAGACATACGCACACTCCCCCTGGACCGTGAGCTCCACGACAGCAGAGAAGCACCTGTCACCGGGACTGCTTCCAGCACAGGTCAGGGCCCACAGTAGGCGCTAAATACACAAGGTGTCTAGATCAGGGATGAATCCCTGCCCAGCGCTGCCTGCGTGCCGGAGCGGGGCCGGCGGGGCGGGGCCGGAGGGGCGGGGCCGGCGGGGCGGGGCCTAAGTCCGGGGCCTCACCTTCCTCTGCATCTTCTCCAGCAGCTTGCTCTTGGCCCTCACTTCCTCCTGGATGGAGTCATAGACGTTGAGCAGCATCCAGTCCCCGCTATCCTCGTCGGAGTTCTGCAGGGCTGCCACCAGCTGCTTCTTGCGCTCGTCCGCATACCGCTTCCGCCGCCTGTGCTTCTCCTTCAGGTCCTTGTTCTTGGCCTGCTCCCCCCCGACCACCTGCTGCTCCAACAGCTGCAAGCTGCGGAAACGGAGGAGAAAGCAAACGTAACAAAGCCTGCCGATCACTGAGCACAGGCTGTCCAGCCTAATGTCACCCACTCCTTCCAACAACCACACTTCACAGAGACGTAAACTGAGGCCCAGACAGGCGAAGCCACCGGCTCCGGGTCAGACCCAGGGTTCCTACCAGATCTACCTGACCCCAGGCCTGTACACCCAGCTGCCCCGGTGGTTCTGCCCCCAGGAAGGGGAGGGCGGGAGTCTCCCTCTGGACCAAGAGCTGAGCCACCTGCGACTCGCCACCCGCCTCCCGGTCCACCGGCTCCTGGTCCACCCGCCTCCCCGTGCTGATGGCTGCGAAGCGGAGCAGGCTCGCAGCTGTGTTCCGGACAGCCTGAGGGATCAGAGTAACCCTGGGTTGTGGAGCATGCTCAGTACAGTCAGTGCATAATGCTCAGTCAGGGACATGCACAGTGTGTTTTTTAAATATTTATGCCTAAAATGCTCCCAAATGTTTAGAGTTGAACCTTCTGAAGGTACACGTTTTAAATAACGACAAAGAAAGGCTCACGTGGAGCTCCCCACTGTCCAATAAAGCACCACAAAAGTGTTTTAGATTCTGCCTCTTCCCAGAGGGATGTAAGGGGCGTATAACCACAGGCGTTACAGGGGCTCGTAACAGGATAGATCACGCTCGAGGGAAAGACGGGGCCATGCAAACCCATCAGTCCAGCCTAGACTTGCTTCAGGCTTGGCTCTGAGCTCGACAGCACCCAGGTAACAGGGGAGCCGTGTCCAAGTCACTCCTCTACTTAAAATCCTTCCTGGGTTATAACTGAATCACTATGCTGTACACCAGAAACTAATACAACTCTGTAAATTAACTAGACTTCAGTACAAAAATACCCTTCTAGGGTCCCCATCAGAATGAAGCCCCAGCCCCAGGGGCACACAGTGCTTCCCTGGAATCTCCCCCTGTACCCCACCACCCCTAACTCATTCCAGCTTTAACTCGGGGCTGCTGCTTCTCCAGACACCCAGACTGTTTCTGCCCTTTGCACCTTTGGGCCACCTTGGCTGTGTGTGCCTTGTACCTCAAATGCCACCCCTGAGGCATCTGTGGTGTAAACCTTATTTAGGTGTCCCCTCTTCTGAGAAGCCTTCCCTGACCACACTCCAGACCACACCCTGAAAACTGTCACATGTGCTGGGTGTTTTCTGTGCGCCAGACGCCGAGCTGCCACCTCTGCAGGCATCGTCTCATTTGACCCTCACAACAAGCTTCTCGAGCTGGAACTCTATCACCCACTGTTTGGCTGGGAAGCTAAGGCACAGAGAGGTTAACCTTGGTCCAGGTGGTGGAGCTGGGAAGTGGGGGAGGCGGACGAGAATCCGGGGAGTCAACTGCACAGCTAGTTCACGTCTAACTGCTCCAGAACCTGCCTCCCCAGGTCTCGCGTACCTGGCTCCCCCTGGACCGAGAGCCCCTTGGAGGCCAAGGCGACATCCATGCATGCTTGCATCCTGGTGTCCAGCATGTAGCATTTGCTCAGTTAATGTCTGAACCATGGACTGTGGGACCAGAAAGGAGCTGAACCCTAGGCCATGGGGCTAACTCTGTCATGGAAGTGGGCCTGACACTAATCTCATCTACAGAGGTGAGAACCAAGGCTCAGAGATGTTAAGTGACTTGCACAAAACTGCACAGCAAGTGAGGAAAGCTCAGCTCCCCAGGCAGCCACAGGCGGTGTTTGGGGTGGCTTAGCCTTAGGGGGAACATGTCATCCATCAGGAGGGCACCCAAGGCTCAGCTGGGACCTAGGGAAAGCCTGCATCACCTGCCCTGGGATCCTGAAACCTGCAGGCCAGGCCCCACAAAGACCAGGTGGGGACAGTCCCTTCCCTTCCTCCTGGAGCAGCTGCTCCCTAGTTGGCACCTCCAGGCGGGGATGGGATCTGGGGGCACCCAGGCAGCTTCGTGAGCAAAACCCTGCCTGCCTGGAGGACTTGAGCACCATCCCCACCTCTGGAGAGGATCAGGGCCACCTCAGCCACATCAGGAGATCTGGGTAGGGCTCAGAAAGAATCTATGGACACCTCCACCCCTGAGCCCAGGGCATAGCTCCCTCCAGCCCCAACACTGGGTCCCAACACCCACTGGCCCCAGGCTCAGGAGCTTACCGGGCAAGCACCTGCTGCTGGTCCACGATGGGCAGGAGGTCATCTGTCAGCACTGCCACCTCCACGCCCACACTGTCCCTTCTTGCACTTGTCATGGCCAGCAGGGACTGAGGCTGAGCCTCCAAGGCCACCTGAGCCTCAGCCTCGGCCCCTGCACCAGGCTCTGCTGCCAACACCACCTCCTCGGTCACTTCCGGGCCCAGGTCAACCTCCTTGAGCACAAAGAGAAACCAAGGTGGAGGCAGGAGGCCAAGTCCTGGACGGGAGCTCACAGCAGCCTCAATCCTAGACGGGGCATCCTGGCCCCTGGCTGTCTGGGACAGCTCACTTCTGGCTCGGGGACACCATTTCCACAAAAATGTGCCCAATCAAGCTCCTGCTGCCACCATTTCCACCAGCAACCCCCCCCAAATGGTCCCTTCCTTCCTGCTTGGGACCCAGCTCCATGCCCCCTGCTAGCCAGGGTGCCCCAGACCTCTCCATCTACCATCTCCTGAGAACCTTCAGTGCCTGCCGGCTCCTACCCAGTAATCAGGTACAGAGGCCGGCAGATCGCTTTCTCTCTCCATGAACGTGGGTAGATTTAAAGGTTTCCTTCCACTCCCCTTGACTGGTTGTACTTTCTGAAACAGAAGAGAAGAAAAAGGCGGGGTCTGAGAGCAGCAGGGCCCAAAATGGGTCCCCCACTGTGGCGAGAGTTCCCTGACAGTGCCTCAGGGGCCCCCAGCCCCTGCCCCACAGCCCTTGTCCACCACA
This sequence comes from Camelus dromedarius, assembly GCF_036321535.1. NCBI lineage: Eukaryota > Metazoa > Chordata > Mammalia > Artiodactyla > Camelidae > Camelus > Camelus dromedarius. Next base: position 57,072,294 of record NC_087449.1, on the reverse strand, counting down.
CACTCCAGGACTCTGCTTTGGACAAGGGTTCCGTGGCAGAGGCAAGCTTGAAAATCACTGTAGAACAGTGGCCTCTCATTAACACATCAATAAAAAGAAGTGTGACAGCTCCTTTGATTTGGACGCTGCTTTGCAGTCTCTGATAAGCCAGGGGGAGAACTGGGGTCATTGTCCTTGTTTTCTGGGGGAGAAAACTGAGGCCATAGAGGGAGGAGGCTAGTGGGAGTGTCACAGGAAGAACCACACCCCTGGAACTATCCCCACCACATGGAGGGCCCAGCGGAGGGTGGGGGAGTGGACTCACAGTCCTGGGCAGAGGGTCGTCAGCTGCCTCAGCTTCAGGCCTGAGGTCATGGGGCTCCAGCAGATCTGTCAGAGAGGGGCGCTGGCAGGAGAACAGGAAGCAGGAAGTGGGGAAGAGGGATGATTGAGCCAGAATCATCATCTGCTGCCCCGCCCCGCCCTCTCCTTCAACTCCCCACACTGCTCACCCACCCCACCTCCTCCCCCTGCCAGTCACTGGGGAGAGAGGGGCTGGAAGAAGGGGAGAGGAGATAAGGGGGGGTTGGACAGAAGAGAGAGGAAATGGGGGAGAGAGGAGAGACCCACACGTTCTGAGCACCTGCTATGTTCCCCAGAGGTGTTACCCGCGTGAGTTCATGTGTAACCCGCATCAGCATCCCCATTTTATAGACAAGGAGACGGAGGCCAATAAAGGTGACTGGCCAAGGTCACACCACCGAGTGAGTGGGACAGCTGGGATCTGAGCCCAGGTCTGTCTGATTCAAAGGCCTGTGATCTTTATACCCACACAACCTCACACACAGGAAAGGAAAGGAACAAAAGGGAGAAAAGAGAAAAAAGAATTTTAAACATAAAAGAAGAGGTGAAAAGAGAGAAGGCATTGGGCAAAGGGCCTGGATGGAGGAAGAGCAGCATCTCAGGACCCCTGGGTGGTCCCCGAGAGGTAGCTGGATTCGCACAGACCCCCCCTTTGAGAGCAGGAGGGTTGACCAAGGCTGCCTCTGGCTCTTTCAGGCCTGGGGTGCAGTGTAACCATGGCAACCAGCAAACTTCCCGAGCAGATGTTCCTCCCTCAGCAAAACAGGTGCCCACCTGGCATCACCTGGGATCTCGATCCTAACCTTCCTACTGATTTACAGAGCATTAGACAGAGCTTCTCTTCCCCAGACCCCTGAATACCTGAGCCACCACCACGCCAGAGCCACCGCAGAGATGGTGCCGGCAACGCCGGAGCAGCAGAGGTTAGGTGTCTGCGCATGCCCAGTGACCTCTGTGCCCCAGCCGAGCTCTGCCCCCTGAATTCCTGCATGGATCCTGCACGACATCAGCTACCTGCGTGCTGACCTTGGGTACGTCCGCGTGGGGCACATCCACCCCAGCCACCGTGGAGGAGAGCCTGGCCAGCTTGGCTTCCACTTCAGCAAACGGGTCGTGCAGGCCTGGTAACAGCTCCAGGGCCAGCAGCTGGGGCTCCTCTTCCTGGAGGAAGGGCTCCTCTTCCAACAGGGGCTCCGTGGCCTCCTGGCTGACATCCTCATCCAGGAAGTATCCGCTCTGGGCCTCCACCTCGGCCACGGAGAACCCCAGGCTGGAGGGCTCCCCGGGCCCAGGGAAGGCCACAGAGATGGAGGTTTCATTGAGCATGGAAGACTCTTCAGACCCAAAAGAAACTTGGGTCTCCACCTTGGGCAGTTCCTCAAACCTGGGAGAAACCTCCACCTTGAAGACATCCTCACTGGGCAGAGTGTCAGGCATGGAGTAGATCTCGGGTTTCACAGCTGTCTCATACTGGAAAGCAGGTGAGTACTCAGAGCTGCTGGCAAACTCAGCCCTGGACATGACCTCGGCCTTGTAGAGGACTTCTGCCTTCAGGACAGCCTCTGTCAATGGAGACCTGCCTTTAGCTTTTCACAGGTTAGAATGGGGGGACCCTTCCCTGCAAGCTGGCCCCAAGCCCACCATCTCCAAGAGACTAGCCTAAGAACAGAGTCTCCCAAGCCCCCCAGTACTGGCTTCCCATCTCTGCCCCTCTGCCCATCAGAACTCAAGCCCTGCCTCCTTCCACCTCTCCCAGGAAGTCTTCCCTGATCAGCTCCATGATTTCTCCATTCTCTGACCTCCCACCCATTAGATGTTGGGCTCTTACCACCCTGCCTTGGGACTGCTCTTAATACATAAACTGACTGCCCTGCAGGACAGCTGGATTCGCACAAGAGAGGCAGGTGCATAAAAATATATTTCTGCGCCCAAGGCAAGAGCTCCCCATCATCAGATTTCACACCTAAGACCCTGAGAGGCCCACGCTGGGGTGACCAGCTCAGGGCTCTTGTCCACAGGATATGCATGAGCCTGGAAGTTAAATGAATGCCGTGGATGAATTTTAGCACGATCAAATAAAACCCCTCAGAGGCCTGCTATTCAAACTGGGCTGCAGGGAACGTTCTGAAGGATAGAAAGTGCTAGAATTTCCCCTTCCCTCTTCCTCTGGGTCTACACCAAGAGGGGCATCTCTCTGCCAGCTGGGATGGGATGATGGCTGTGCAGGCCTCCTGCTCCCAGCTCACGGTCATTCGACCGCCTCCTTTACATCCCACCCCCTTCTTTGTCGCGTGTCCTGGGCTTCCCTGAGAGAGCCCTGCAGTCCCCTTTGCTGAAAGAGGACAACCACTCCCTAGCTCGCGGCCTGAATTTCTCTGCCCTCAGTCTGCACACCTGCAACGTGAGAGTGCAGTGAATCCTGAGTCACTCAGGGAGTTCGGGGGAAGCCCCCAGCCAGTCCCTGGCGAACAGCAATGCCCAATAAACGGTACCAGTGAGGGGACCAACATGGTCCTCATTACACGATGGATTTTATAATATTTGAGTGAGTACTAGGAAGTCTGGGCTGCCTGGCAGCACAGGGGTTTAAAAAATAGTGACGAGGTGGAACATTCTAGAATGTCAAACAGAAGACAAAGATTTTCAGGAAGGTAAAAGTTTTTGCTAATGACTGAATGCTTACTTTGGGGTGTGGTTGCTTTGGTAACAAATGGGCTCAAAAGTGAAAGGAGACGGTAGAAAATGCAGAAACTGGGAGAAGGGACTTACATGAGTGATACATCCTAACTCTAAGGCAGCCTTGGGCGGGGGCCCAGCCAGTGGCCAAGGCCTCAGGTACAGTGCTGTGGGTAAGAATGCTGGCTCTGGGGTCAGACTGCCTGGGTTCAAATCCTGGCTCCACTTTACTAGCTGTGTGACCATTGGCAAGTTACTTACCCTCTCTGTGCTCAGCTTCCTCATCTATAAAATGAGAGTAACTGTAGTGCCTGCCTTGCTGGGCTGCTGTGAGGAGTAAATAGAGCTGAGCCTGGTGCGTGGAATGCACTCTAACAGTTATTCGGGTGAGGAGGAGAGCAGGCTGGCCTCCCTCCTGAGAGCTGCGGGGCGAGGGGGGCGCCCACCTGTCTCCTTTCGCAGGTTCTCCTCCAGCGTGGACAGCCTCACATCATACGAGTTGCGCATGGCAGTGATGTCCTCCTCCAGCCGGGCCCTGGACTCCTGCTCTGCCTCATAGTCGGCCCGCAGCCGGGCCAGGCGCTCTTCGTACTCCTGGGAGTGGTGGGGGGACACGCAAGGGGCAGCATTTTATCACCACTGCAAAACCCAGCTCTCAGTATTCCTTTTTTGTCATTCAAACAATTCAGAAAATACAAATAAGCCAAAAGAACAAAATTCAAACTACCTCCACTACCTGGGGTAATTACTGGCTGGTGAAGACCCCTCTGAACTTATTTCTATGCATTTATCATGGGCTTATAATATGCATATATATACATATTTGTAATCTGCTTTTTTCAGAAAGCAATAGACCACGAACGTCTTTCCACATCAACTAATGCCTTTTAACCAAATGGCCCTCAATCCATCAAAGATGAAATATATTTTTATGCACCTGCCTCTCTCTCCATCTTGGCCATCACCACTAGCTCTGGTCCAGACCTGGTCCCCAACCTCCACTCTCACTCCAAACCCTTCTCCACACAGCAGATGCGTATCCATTGGATCATGTTTCAATGGCGTCCCAGATTCAAGGATAAAATCTAACCTCTTCAACTTGACCTCAAATCCCCAGTGATCTGGCCTGTCCACCCCATGTTTGCCACGCCAGCCGCTTTCCACTCTGAGACACACCCACTCCCTCCCCCAACCTCAGGGCCTTCGCTCTTGCTCCCTCACCAGCTCTTCCCTTCAGGCCTCAGCTTAGTAACCCCACCCTCCCTGATCACCCTCTCAGAAGACGCCCGCTCACCACTCTGTCACATTGCATACTGCTTCTTAGCACGGATTCTAAGTTCCATCATTCTCTACATTTATTTGATTATGGGTTTATCATCCAGCTTCCCTGCCAGAGAGCAAGCACCATCCCGTCTCGCAGCCTCAGTGCAAGGGAATCAGAGGACAGCCACTGAATCAGCAAGAGATGAAACAGAACTGCTAGGCTGAAGGGGAACCCAGACTAGAGGGGCGTCTCCCATGGGGAGGGCCGGGCATTTGTGAACTAATGTTTGTCTCTGACCTGCTGTCTTTTGGAGCCACTCCTGACAGAGGGGCCCGCAGAGGCAGTAAGCCGGAGGGGCGGGACAGGGTTGGGGTGGGAGAAGCCCTGCACACGCCCACCTCTCCAGATCCTCAGGAAGTACAGAGCCAGCACAGAATCCTACAACGGCACGGACGGCATGATCTGGCTGTCTGGCCGGAGCAAAGGAGACAGAGAATCATTAAAATGTAACGGTTTCTGTGACACTTTTGAGATGCATTTCAGCCTCAGGGCAATACATGCAAAGTTACTGAGGCCCGGAGAGGCTCCAGACTTGCCAGGACCACAAGCTCTCCGACGGCCTCATGGAGACCTCCAGTCCACCCTTTCTCCTGCCTCCGCCCCGGCTCCACCTTCCTTACCCAGCTGGGGTCCCAGGGCCAGCACCATACCCATCCCTCACCCCAGCGCCCCCCACTACCCCCTCCCAGCACACCCCTGACCTCAGTGAAACCCAGGCCAAAGCCCAGTGGCACCTACACCCCAGAAAGACCTGCCTGGAGATACACACACGTGTGTAAACACACAGCAGCCCCCATGCACGCAGCACCGGCTTCTGTTCTCACCTGCAAATGTGTGACCCCCAAACCTCAGGAAGACCTCTAAGTGAGGAGCACCCCTTTCCGGTCCTTCCGCCCTCCGTCTCTCCGCAGCCCTCTGCTCCCCCATTCCCTGTCTCGTCCTCCACAGAGAGCACTGAAGAGGTCAGTGATGAACCCCTCCCCACCAGTCCCACAGCTTCCCGTCCACCTGTAGAGAGAGGACGAACCACCAGGAGCCAAACCACCCCACTGGAGGACCCTGCTCTTTCAATCCCCCCACCCTCCTATACCACAGACTTCTCCCCCTATACCAGATCACCCCCCACAGTCTACAAAACGGGCTGTCACTTCTAATATTAAAAACAGTAACACTCTTCCTCGGCTCCACGTGCACCTAGCACGCCCTGCGCCTAGTAGGTGCTCAGAAAACGCTTGTTGATGACTGCACGGGGGGATAGAGTGCAAATCCAGACCCCCGAGCCCCGCCTGGTGCTTGCTACACAGCCCAGCGGGGAGAAGATGCCTTCATTTCACCCTCGTCCAGCAGTAGCAGAGCTGCTCCATGCACACCCTAGAGATAAGGAAACAGGCTTGGAGAGCTTAAACAACCTGCCCGGGCACAGAGCCTGTAAGGACTGGACTCGCAGAATGAAAAAGCTGGGTGGACCCAAGGAATCTTCTAGTCCGAATTCCTCGGGGTACAGGCAGGAGACAGAAGCCCGTGGACTCGCACCTCCAGCCCGTGGCTGAGCCGACTCCTGGCCCGGCGCCCTCTCTACCACACACGGGGCCACTCCCTCATCCTGAGCATCCGTACTGGCTCCGGAGTGGGGAGGAAACCACAGTCCAGGCACACAGTAGGTGCATAATAAATAAGAATCATAAGTGAAAGAACAGGAGGGAGGGAAGAAGGACAGATCTCCCCCCACCTCAGCTCTTCCTCCAAGTGTGGCTCACAGAAGAAAGTCCAGAGCCAGAAAACACACTTGGTGGTGGTGGTCTCGGGGGGCAGCGCCCTGAGGAGGAGGCAGGTGACCCCCATCCCCATAGCCGCCAGCCCAGAGCAGCGTCTCTTCTCCAGGATGACCACTAGGGGGCGGCAGCGCCCTGCTTTCTAAATACCTAGGCTACCTGCCCACCCAATCTCAGGGAGGAAGCTCCCAGCCCAGCCCCAGGCCAACCTTCCTGCTAGTTTTGTGAGCAACATCCGTCCACCTGTCCCTGTGTGATTCCAAAACCCACCCTGAACTCTCAAACCATGATTTCTATTATCCTGTGGGCTTGTGCTCAGCCACCCCTAAAGGCCCCTTCTCCCAATACCCCCTCAGGAGGTGGGCCCTGGGCTCCAGAGACAGGCCTGACACCCCACCTGGCCTCAGGGGCTCCCAGAGCAGCAGGGGAAAGGCAGAGAGAGCGGCTGATCTCCCAGAACTTTCACTGGGGCCTCCCAGGGGGTCCATCTGGGGGCCACAACTGAGCCTCTCCCCAAACCATAAAAGCCTCCACCTGTCATGAGCAGCACTCAGAACTTTTGATCCATTCCTCCCAGCCCTCCAGCCCACAGGACTGAGACTCCCCCAGGCCTTACCCGGCCTGCCTCCCAGAGGCTGGGCCCCAGGCCCTCCCAGCCTGACCAGGGCTTCTGGGGGCCCCAGGGCTGATCCCGCCTGAGGTCATAGTTGAGTGGCAGAGGCCCAGCTGCAGACACGTCCAGGCTCCAGGCCCTGCAGAGCTGTCCCCACTTGGCATTAGGTTTTCCACTAGGAAAAAGCCAGTGCCCTAAAGGGACCATCAAATGTCAAACCCCACCACGTGCTCAGGTCTCAGAATGCAGCTCCCACATGGCAGAAACCCCCAGAAACCAACAGAGCCTGGAGTTGGGACAGAGCCTAAGCCAGGAGTTAGGAGGCTCTGCGTGTCTGGCGGTGTAAGTACTTCTGGAATCAGCTCCACATCAGTAAACTGCGGTGTTACCTGCCCTGCTGGTTCCCAGTGATGCTAGGAGGCACATATGTGGGAGGACCCAGGTCCCCCGAGGTGACAGCTTTTTCTGGGGAGCTAACACCCCACTTATCCACTGGTCAAATGGGTGCCTGGGGACTCCCCACAGCCTACCCAGGCTGCCCTGCTCCCAGCCCCAACCGCTGCACTCTGACCTCCTCACCAAGGTACAGGCCATGCGCCCAGCCAGGGATGCCCTCGCCACTGCCATCAATCCACAGCCACTCATTGCAGCAGTACTGAGGAGAGACCACGCTCCTGCAGACACCCCACACCCCTCTTTGTTCCCCCCACTACACACACAGGCACTGGTGTGGGATGGACTGCACTCTGGAGTCAAAAAACCAAATTTGAATCCCAGGTCAGATTCTCTTTAGCTGTGTGACCTTGGGCAAATCACAGCACCTCTCTGAGCCCCAGCTGGCTGCGCTCCAAAAGGGAGACTGGAGTACCAACCCCAAGGTGATGGCGGAGGGGAAATGACATCGTCCTGGAGGTGGTCACCGCCTGGGCCCTGGCTGCTTGCCTATTCTCCCACATGCTCAGGGTCTCACCTCCCGGATCAGCTGCTTCTCCGCCTCTGTGTCATGCTGGATCACAGGTGGGGACAGAGGCTTCTCCTCAATCTGGACAGGGTTTAGGGGTGCCTGATTGTTCAGCAGGGCTGGGAGAAAAACAGAAACGAGGGGCTGTGACCAAGGTGCATGTGGTTTGCAGGAACTGAGCAGAAATCCATAAAAAGACAACTATGTCCTCATTCAAACAAACTTCAAGGCACTGAACTTACGTCAAGCATGTCTCTGTATAAAATTCTAATACACTCATCCAACGAATACTTCTTGAGCACCTACATGTTCCAGGCCCTGGGGGGTGGGATTTGGCATTGAACAAAACAGCCAAGACTCCACACTCAGAATTGTTTTCAACTGGGGAAGAAAAGCAAGCAAAATGCATAACATGTTACAAGGTGATACTTTCTAAAAAGAGAAAGAAAGCAAGGAGGATGCTCAGAAGTTAAGATTCAGGGAGAAAGGTGGCAATTTAAATGAGTGGACAGGGGAGACCTCTTGGACAAGGTATGAGGAAAGCGGTGATCCAAAGGAAGTGAGGAAGAGGGGCAGGCAGAGATCCTGTGGATGACAGAAGGGAGCAGTGTGTGCAAAGGTCCTGTGGCAGGAAGGGGGCTGTGACTGTTCCAGGAACAGCTGGGAGGCCACGAGGCTGGAGCAGAGTGAGCAAGGGAGAGCAAGAGCAAAGAGGAGGTCAGAGAGGAAAAGTCCCAGGCACCTCACTGATCTTGGAGGTGAGCAGGGTCAGGGGTGGGGAAGGAGGGAAAGAGGGGGGAAGGAGGGAAAGAGGGGGAAGGAGGGAAAGAGGGGGAAAGCAGATTGTCTGAGTGGAATCCCTCATCATGGTGTTCAAGGCTCCCTCCATTCCAGCCCTTGCCAACCCCTATCTGGCCACCTCCCACCACCCGACTCCCCGGGTAGCCGGCAGAACTACTTGTAGGTCCCCTTATAGTTCTGTGCATCTTTGCGCAAACTGACCACTTCCACCCTGTCTAACAGGGAGACTTCTCATACCCCAAGACTCTACTCCCTCACCCCTTTTCCTCTGTGAAGCTTTCCCCGACCAACCACACCCTACCCGCAGATAGACTTGGCCACTCGTTCCCTTTCTCCCTGCAGTGCCCTGTACAGCTCTCTGCCCCAGAGGTACACGATGTTCTGCTGGAGGGTCCTTCTTCCCCAGGAGACTAGGGCACCATAAGGCAGAGCCTGGATCTGATTCATCTCTGCCTCCCCAGGGTCCACACACAGAGAGGGTGCTCAGTGAACTCTGGGTGAATGGATGGGTGGGTGAGCGGAAGGACAGCTAAAGGGATGGATGACAGGATGGAGTGAATGAACAGGTGAGCATGTGGAGGGCAGGATGGATGGGGTGGGTGGGCAGAATGGTTGAATGGGAGAGTGGATTAAATGGATGGATGGGTGAGTAGATGGACAAATAATGGAATGGATGGCAGGGTGGCTGGGTAGATGGAAGGGTAGGTGGATGGATGGATGGATGGATGGATGGATGGATGGATGGATGGATAGACAGGTGGATGGATGGTGGACGGATGGGTGGAGGAGTAGATCAATGGGTGAGCAGAATGGATGGATAGAGAGGGAAGTGGGTGGGGAGGTGGATGAATAGACAGATGGACTCAGGCTCCCTTCCCCAAGGGATTCTCAGATCAAGAAAACCCTGGAACCCCTCAGTTGCAGGACCTGCAGGCCTGTCCCCAGGTACAGGTTTCCACCTGCCAGATGACAGCCAAACGCCTGGGTGTGAGTGCTGCCATCTCATGGTGCCTAACTGGGAGTGGGGACAGGACATGGGGGGTGAGTCACCCAACTGCTCAGCAGCACAGCATCACGACCCTGCCACTGAGACAACAGGCAGACAGGTGGGATGGCGGATGTGCAGCCCGGAGGCAGGGAACCGATGACAGAGCCTCCAGCTGATGGGCCAGGCCAGGCAGACAGGCCTCCTCCTGGGGCATCAGCCAGCACCTGGGCCATCACCCACCAGGGCTTCCCTGACTGTTCAAAAGCTACGCTCATGTGAAGTTGAGAGGAGGTGGGACACTGCTTCCATGCCTCTCAGATGGGAAACCGGAAGCAAGAAAACAAAGGGAGAGAGGCTTTCTCGTCTGTTGGTCCTGGCCCTCTCTGCCGGCGCCCCCCGCAGCTGCCCACCTGACAGGTTGCTGGGGCTCAGCTGCTGGGCCAGAATCGCCTTGAGCCTCTTGATCTCCTCCTGGTACTCGCGCAGGAGGGCATCCTTGGGGTCCTCGTTGATGCGCGGCTTGTTCTTGATGTTCTTGGCTCGGTTGGCGTACCGCAGGGTGCTGAGCGTCTCATCGTAGTTGTTGTTGGCGGGCGACAGGCAGGCCACCATCAGCGTCTTGGTGTTGCCGCCCAGCGAGTCCTGCAGCAGCCGCGTCAGTTTCGAGTCCCGGTAAGGGATGTGTTTGCAGCGTCCATCCACCAGGGCCGAGATGACGTTGCCCAGCGCCGACAGCGACAGGTTGATCTTCGTGGCCTCCTTGAGCCGCTCCCCTGTGGCGCCCGTCTTGGACTGCCGCTCGCTGCCCGCCAGGTCCACCAGGTTCAGCTTGCCCGCCCGGAGGTGGTCCTTGCCCCGCTCATCTGCAGACAGACCAGGCAGAGGGGTGAGGGTGAGGCCCCTGTGGTATGGAGGGCAGTTAGCCACCAGGCTCTGGGTGCTCACCACCCACCGAGGGTCTCATTTCAGCTGCAGAGGAGTTCCATGAATGAGGTGCTGTGATTGTGCCCACGTCAGAGATGAGAAAGCTCAGAGAGGGTACTTAACTTGCCCAAGGTCACACAGCTGCTAAGTGGCGGATCCAAGATCAGAACCCAAGGCTACCTGACTCCAGGGGCCGGCAGGTGCAGACTGTTCTCTGAGCGCAGCAGGATTTCCTATGGCTGCCACCACAGTTTCATGAGACCAAAGGTGAAGGTGGCAGGGGTGAGGGGACGTGATTGGGTCACCAAAGAGCTCTAGCCTTCAATGCAAAACACACTGGCTTTGAAGACCCTTGGGCTTGGTTCCCACCCAAGTCCTACCTCCTACTTGCTGTGTGACCTTGGCAGAACCATGCACCTCTCTGACCCTCAATTCTCACCTCAAAAAGTGAGACCAATGACAGCTTCCCACTAGGGTTAGTTGTTGGAAGGAGTAAACAGACGGACAGCATGTCTTAACAGAGTCCACAGAGGGCCCAGCACACAGCAGGTGTCATCTCCCCCGAGGATGAGCCTAGCTCTGTGGTGACCGAGGCCGTGCTGGCCAGGCACCAGGTGTTGCGGGTGATGGGAGCCCGGCACCGGCAGGGACTTGGGGGCTCAGAGCACAGGTTCTGAAGGTCCAGACCTGGGAGGGGGGGCAATCCTGATTCTATCCCTCAGCAGCTGTGAAACTCAGGGGACTAATTTCCCTTGACTCTGAGCCTTGGTCTCGCAGTAACGTGGGAATCTAAGACCCACCCTGAAGGGCTGTTGTGAGGATATCACGGAGCTCAGGGGTCTGCCTGGCACACAGCAAGTGCGCCTCAAATGATAGCTTGCTGCACTCAGTACTATTAGTAATTCTTACTGTCACTAGACAACACGGTAAACAGTTCCAAATGAGGTGGGGGGCGGGGCGGGGCTTCCTCAGTGGTTGAAACCGGAATCGGCCCTAGTTTTACCCATGAGCACCGCTACCTGAAGTAAAGAAATTAAAAGTCTGGCTGGCACCCAGCAGAGGTTTGGACACGTAAGGGGCTTAATTCTTTGGGCTTTTTTTTTAAAGCAGCAGCAGGCAGAAGGGACTTGGAAAGGCCCTTTTGGAAAGCTCTTTCCAGAATGTACCAGGAGCCTTAAACAGGTTTGTACCCTTGTTCCAGAAGGCCTGCTCCAGGGAATCTAATCTGAAGAGATGACTCTAAAAGCAGAAAAAGACTTGGTGCACAAAGATGTTCATCGTGGCATTATTTACAACACTGAGGAAACCGGAAACAGTGTTAAGACCTTGTAGAGGGCTGGCTGGAGGGGTGCCATGAGTGATACACCGGCCTTCAGTCACCTCCCACAATCAGGAAGACAAGGCAGGAATGATGTGGGGAAATGCTTAGAGGTAGCATGAGAAATGAAACTTGGGGAAGAAACTATATAGAGCATAAGACTTCAGTTGTGTCTAAAATTTTCACAGGGAAATAAAGGACCAAAAGAACATATGCTTAAATGTTAACAGTTAGTTGTGTTTATGAGTAATTTCCCCTACCTTTCTCTAATTCCTAAATGTCTTTGTTGAACTTATTTTATAATAAAAATAATAAACATCTTTAAAATTGTTTAAAAGTCTGTTTCCAGGCAGCCTGCCTCAGCCTTCAAACCCTTCTGCAGAGACCAAGAGGCACTGCACAGGGCCACTCTCTCCTCCTCCCTCCTCATCTGTCCTCACCTGCCCCAGTCCCTGCCCCCGTCCCACAGCGTCATTGTATGAGGAAGTGACCACCCCACATCAGCACCCCTGGGCGAGACCCTGACCCAGCCAGCACCAGGGGGTTGGCCTGGCGCCAGGTCACCACACAGGTGGGTAAGTGTGCTGCTGGAGGTCCCATCAACCCAGGCCTTGACCTTGGGCTGGGATCTCTCCAGAATTATATTCATTGTTGGGCTGAGGCTGCTTCCTGCTCCACTGCTCTTGGTTCTGTTCATGGTGAACCACCAACTTGGAGGCAGCTGCAGTGTTGGCAAAAAACCCCCCAGATGTCAGAGAAACCTGGGTTCAAATCCCAGCTCTAACTGCCAAGCGGTACCCTGAAGCACTTGTTAAGTGCGACCTTGAACAAGCAGGTCACTTGACCTCTCAGAGCCTCCGTTTCCTCATCTGTTAGTAGGAATTATAATGCCTGCATCTAGGACCTTTGTGGGGTTTAAGCGGAATGAAGCACTTAGAAGTCCTTGCACAGCATCTATAAATGATTTCCTTTCTCAGGACTCAGGACTCAGGAGTAGAGTGCTTTACAGAGGAAGAGGAGAATCCAAGGGTTCTGGGTGGCACACACTCTGCAGACAGACCCCTGTGATAGAGGTCCCACCCGGAGACTTTCTAGTTGTGCGCCCTCAATTTCCTCATCTGTGAAATGAGGATGATGTTAGTGTCCATCTCATGGGGTTGTTGGAAGGAGCACGTGGGCTAACGCATATAAACTTCATGGCACATGGTAAGTACTCATGGCAGCCACCAGTGTTATCACTGTTGTTGTTAATGCTGTTAATCCCGGAAACATGGGTCCTGGCGCAGGGAGGATCTTCTTGTGTTTCTTCTCGGCAATCCCAGCATTTCTTCCCAGTTTCAGACGGGGCCCCTGAGGTTCTGAGAGGTAAAGGGTCTAGGCTACCAGGAGTGGGCACCCAGCTTGGTGCAGGTGGTCCGGCCCTCTCTGCCCCCCGCCTGGCCCCACTTACCCACCGCGTAGATCTCGATGCTGATGGTGAAGATGGAGTGGGAGCGGGAGGAGTCCTTGTTCATGAGGGTGTAGCCAACCGAGCGGTTCTTCCAGCCTGTCTCCATGATGTGCTCACACTGGGCCACGCTGTGCACCGTGTGCATGGAGAGCCCCTTCACGTACACCCCCTTCTCCGGGTGCTCCTTCATCTGCGGGCATGAGGGGCGGGTCAGGGATCCCCAAGGAACCTGAGGGAAGGGCCCAATTCTGACCAACTCGGCCCCCCTGCCGGGTGGATTGGCACCTCAAATTCCCTGTGACAGGCCTGGAGTTTGTTCTAGGGAGAACCAGCCTCAAACCCACCCCGGTCTCTTCCTTGCTGTGGGGCCTTGGGCCAGTAACTTAACCTCTCTGAGCCTCAGTTTCCACATCTGTAAAATGGGTATGAGATACCTATCTCCTAGGGAGGTGGCGAGGATGCCGGAGCCCATACAGTGCTCGGCGCGGTGGCTGGTATGTTGTAGGTGCTGCACAAGTACCAGCCCCTGTCCTCAGTGTTGCTGTGCTGTGGCTGTGAAGATGGTTTCCAGTCTGGGCACTTCAGTGCCCCAGGGACTGGCCCTGTAGTCATTCACCTAAGGGCTCTGAGTGCATCTCCCCTGCCCTGTCAATGTGGCTTCTGCTCCCCTCTCTGCTGCGGCTCCAAGGCAACGGGCCCATTCCCAGATCCCTGGATCACAGCGGGTGAAGGGTCATTTGCTGCCCATAACTCCCACTGTCCAGCCCTCAGCGTGATGGCAGCAAGCAAATTAATTTCTCTGACTGCTCCTTGCTTGCTCTCCAGGCAGCCAAGCTGTTTTACTGCTGACACAGAGCTGTGAAATGCAATATTTTTCAAGTGTGAGAGGAAATAAAGCCACTCTGGCAAAAGCAGAATGAATTAGGACAAAAGTCACCTGTCTGCTGGTCAGAGCCACAGAAGGCTCAGATGCTTTGCCCCGGGCAGCTTCAGGGTCCTAGGTGGGGTCGGGGCCCTGCTGCAGAGTAGGGAGGGTTGGGGGGCAGGGGTGGCAAGCTCAGGTTTGCCCTATCTGCCCAAGTCTGGAGAAGGAGCCAGACTCAGACTGAGGTTTGGGTTTCATGGAACAGATAAGCAACTGAGGCACAGAAAGGTTAAGGAACCCACTGAAAGTCACACAGCTATTCGCGGCAGGGCAGCACAGTGGTCACAGGCAGTGGAAGACTCCAGAGGCAGGGCTTGGAGAGAGGCTGCAGCCTCCTGGAGTAGTTGAAGTTTGATACGACAAAGGGCCGACCTTGACCTCAGAGGTGGCTGTGAGGACGGAGCACAAAGGACAGAAGCAGGAGACCCTGCAAACTCAGCAGGGCTTGAAGGCAGCTTGGGGTGCTGTAAGCCTGGAGAGTGGACTGTTTTGGTCACTGCTTCACTCCCAGAACCTAGAAGCCTGCCTGGCACATGAAGGTGAGTGGACGGTTGCTCATGGCTTCAGGGAGAATGCAGCTTCCTTATAGAGGAATATCACTATATGTCAGACAGGACCAGGGTTAGAAACCTGGTTCTGTGACTTCTGAGTTGGGGAAGTCATTTTGCCTCCTTCGGCCTCGGTTTCCTCATTCTAAAATGAAGATAATAGATCCTATTCCCACAAGATCATTGTAAAGATTAAGAGAATGGATCTAAAAGAAGTTCTGTGGGTACTTGGAGGGGAGGAGGTTCAGTGAGCACAGATACCAAGAGGAGAAGGATATATGTTTCCAGCAGGAAAGCAGAGCAGGGAGGCAACCCCTCAGGTAGGGGTCTCCCACCCACCCTATTTTTAAGCCCAGGAGGGCTTGCTCCCCTCACCTCACGATCTGCTAGATTCCTCCGCCCCTCCCTGGCTGTTCCCGCCCCCACCCACACTCAGATTGACAGCAGCCAGCTGTGCCCCGCAGCTTTCCTTCGTAACTGCTCCTCCCGGATGAAAGGCCATGCACAGTCGCCATGGCAACCAGCTGGGATGCAGCTGGCGCATGTGCAGGACATGACCGCGGCTGGCTGGTCCAGAGACAGAAAACGGCCCCATGGAGGAGGGGGCTCTGCATCTTGGCCCCACACAGCTGCTGCAGGAACCAACTGGAGAGGCCCCTGAGGGCCCCACCACCACTGCCCAGTACTGACCTGGGTTCTATGATAGTGGTTCGAGGTGGATGGGGGGAGAAGGTGTAATCTGCTTCCTAAATCCCTTGCTGGCCCTGGCTGACCTAACCACCTCTAATTACCAGCATTACCAGGCCCTGTGTTGTGCTGCGGAGCCTGGCCACCTGGATGCAAATCCCATCTCTGCCCTTTACTGACTGCCCTCGGGCTGGATCTTACCTAGGCACTTTGAGCCTCAGTTTCCTCCAGAATGAAGGATAAGAACCGCAGTGCCTCCTAAGGCTGTTGTGAGGTTTAATGAGAACCCAGTAGCACCTCCTCCAAGACAGCCCCGAGCATCCATGGGGAGTGTCCCCAACCCCAGGCAGCCTGGCTCACCGAGCCTGAGGCTCAGCTGGGACAAGTGCTTGCAGCTGCCAGCCCTTGGCCTCAGGGTCTGGGTAACAGAGCCCATTCTAGAGGAGGAAGTGGAGGAGGGCCCCTGCTGCCCCCGTGCCCGCTGGCAGGGCCCCTGATGCTGCAGGCTGGCCTTTCAGGGCTGACATGTGGGAGCAGCTCCATGTGCCTGCCTCCTCTCCCCACTTCCCTGTCTGGGGGCTGAGCTATGACTCAGCTGCTCCAGCTCCAGGATAGAGAAAACAGTGGAAAGACTCCAGGTGGGCGGCTGGAGGCTCCTGCGCAGAAAGGGCAAAGTCCCGCTGTGTTTGTGAGCAGCTGAGGAGGGGGCTGGGGGCCGGTCCTGGTCCAGATGGGGACTGGGAAGGAGTCCACAACATGTGGGCCTGCAACAACCTGGCACCCCAAGGTCTTCCCAGTAAGTCTCTGTTGAATGGATGAATCAATTCTTGGATGTCCCTCCCTCGAATGGAACCCCATTACTGGCTTCTCACTGCCCCCCAAGTTTCCTGTATTGCCCACCCAGAAAAGTTCTGACCACTCAGATCCCAAACTTTCTGGTACCAACACCATTACTGGTAATTCACTGTGTGACTTTGGCCAAGTCCCTTCCCTTCCCTGAGACTCGGTTTCTGTACCACAAAAGGACTGGACTTAGAAGCCCTCTAAGGGTCTTTCTGGCTCAAAATTTTAAGTACTTTTTTCCACCATATGACCAAACCGAACAAGCTTTTTCAAAACAGCTGCTGCATGGGGTCTGATTTATTCAGTTGGGCCTTACAATGGTTGTTGGTCAGAGAGGAACTCACAGCCCCTCCACATGAAACCAGAACAAGTGAGGGGCCTGGGGGCAAGTGAAGGGCTCTGGAGCTGAGCAGGGAAACAGCACTGCCCTACATGGATCAGGGTGGGGTAAGAACCAGGCGATCCCAACATCCGGTCCAATCCAGAGGTCAGTGAGATTCCAGAGGACTGGGAGGCTTCAACAGCAGTCCCTTTATCTGGTTTTGCCCCACTCCCCATGGCTGTCAAGGCCTGTGCCCTGGGGAGGTTTAGGCAGTTTGGGCCACGGAAAATGTCCAACACTGACTCTGTGGCTTCCTAACCCAGTGGCCTCAGGTAAGTACCTCCTCTTCCCCAGCCTTCTTTCCTCATAGGAGTCTCCATAGCAACCTCTGGGGATGCTCACTGATGATTGATATTCCCCCAGCTCACGCATTCTGACTCTGAAGGAGGTAGGTTGACCTCCACCGCTGGTTGTCGGCCCCTTGGGGGGTCCACTGGTTGCTTGGTCAGATAAGAAGCACCAGAGTTTGGGGGCAGCCACCAGCCTTCTGGCCACAGATCTGGGTGATCCTCCCCTCACTGGGCTCCTCTTTGGACTTGACCTGGTCCACCTAGCATTTAAAGAGTCTCAGATAGGAGATGTAGCCAAACCTTACACTAAGGTAAAGGCCTAAGGGTCCCAGACCTGGTCCAGCCTTGCCACCAGCTGGTAGTCCAGTCCTGGAAGGTCACTTGACCTCACTGGGCTTCCCAAAGGGTCAGCCAAGTTCCGCTTATCTTTTTTTTTTTTAATTCTTTGGGGGGAGGAGGTAATTAGGTTTATTTATTTATTTTTAGAGGAGGTACTGGGGATTGAACTCAGCATCTTGTGCATGCTAAGCATATGCTCTACCAATGAGCTAGACCCTCCCCCACCAAGTTCTGCCTAACTTGATAGAACCCTCAAAGCATCTAATTCTGCTTCTCCCAGCTGGGAAATGATGCTCTTTCATTCTGATTCCAGACTTTCAGGAGACTGAGGACAATTTACGAAACGTGTGCGATGCTCAGTCATCAGCTGGGCCGGCCCTAGTTTTTTCTGTCATGAGCTATCCATCTATTCACTTTGCAACCCCCTGGTCATATTCACCATCCTGTCTCAGAATCCCAATGGCATGAAATAGCGCACCTATGAAACAGCTCCTCGAGCACCTACCGTGCACTGGCACTCTGCTAAGCTGCTCACACGTTACTCTTCTCAGTCCTCACAACAACCTCACGAGGTCACATCATCGGTCTGTGGGCACCCCCACACCAGAGCCCTTTCAGAGGGGGACCAGGTCCCAGAATCTGAGCCCATCTGCAGCAGGAAAATGGGATGTTTGCGATGCAGGACCTTGATGTCGGAAAGACCTGGGTTCAATAGAAGGTTCGGCCAACTTACTGCCGTGTGAAGCCTGGGCAAGTTAATTAACCCATGTGAGCCTCCCTTCCCACATCGGTAAACTGGCGATAATAATACAGGTGTCCTTTACTTTCCGAAAGTTCAAGTTAGAAAGAAATCAAAGTGGATTTTTCACTTTTACAAAAAAAGCCATTACTGTACTAATGTCAGTCTTTCTGAAAGCAAAGCGGAAACAGGATTTCGGAAAGCAGGGGATACCCTTCCCTTTACACCATTTTGCTTACAAAAGGTTCACTCTACCTTCCGAAAGTGAGGGAAACCTGTATCTACCTAAAAGGTGACTGGGAGTATTAAACGGGATAATGCGTCTAAAGCCGTCTGTAAACAGTAAGTGCTCAATAAATGATCATCACTAATACCTTTTCAGCTTTGAAAGACCCTTGGACTTTTTCAAAATGGTGTTTTAGAAGTGGAATGAAAATGAAATCTATCACCAAACTCCAACTGTTTCAACAGATAGAGGTGGCATTACTCCAGGGAAGGCCCACCTCCCTTTGTGCATTGGGGGTAGGCC
Organism: Camelus dromedarius; assembly: GCF_036321535.1. Taxonomy (NCBI): domain Eukaryota; kingdom Metazoa; phylum Chordata; class Mammalia; order Artiodactyla; family Camelidae; genus Camelus; species Camelus dromedarius. Next base: position 57,053,843 of record NC_087449.1, on the reverse strand, counting down.
CATTAACCCCTCCGCAGCATCACGGACTCTGGGAACACCCCAAAATTCAAGTTCAAAACTTCTTGCTCTAGTCCGAACCAGGGCCTGTGCCCTCAGGATACCGTCCCCACATTTCTCAGGGAGCACCACCTGGTGCCAACCTCCCCTCCGCCAGCCCCCACCTGCCCGTGTCAGGTCTGCACCTACCTCCAGCTTCTGCTTGGTGTCAGCCCCCAGCAGGTCCCGGACATCTTCATTGTAAATCTCCAGGTAGGAGGCCCGGACCAGGAACTTGGTATTCTCTGCACACTGCAGGGGTGGACGGGGAAAGCAAAGACACCTGAGCACCTGCTGCCTGGACATCATGGGAGGACATCATAGCAGGAGGTGGGCCGTCACGGGGAGAGAAATCTCTAACCATACCTGGCCCGGCCTGCGTGGCAGGCTCTCCCCTCCTCTCCGGCTCGCTGGGCCCTCAAGCTTCTTAGAGTGGCGTCATTTTCATATTACTATGGACTCACACTCTCTCTACAAGCCTCATGGGACCGGAAATGGGAGAGGCCTCCCCATTGTTCAGATAGAGAAACCGAGGCCTGGACCAAGCACTGACTATGGGTCATCACAGTGAGTCCCAGGCTCAGTACCATGGGCTGCAGCTGACCAGTCCCTGCTTTGCCATTTCCCAGATGCAGCAATTTCTACGTGTTGTCATGAATGGTCACCAGGGCAAGTCTCACCTGCAGCCTAGACACTTGGATAACTGGTCCAGGCCCAGCCCATAAGGACTCCAAGTCTTGGCTTGAAAATGAGGATTATAGCTACCTCCTGGGCCAAGGTGGTAGTGAGGTGATTTTGCAAAGGCCTTTTGCACAAGGTTTGGTCTGTAGCAACTGCCCACTTAAAAGGGAAGCTATGCTTGGTACAATCATTTCTCAGGCCAGCGCTCTGGGTCATCATTTCCATGTGAAATGTTAAATGAAATGTTACAATCCAAAAATGGCAGGAGAAAAACATGGAACCAGAAGGTAGAATTTTCTCAATTTTAAGTTCTTTTCCCATCACATTTTCAGAAACCAGAGCCTGCCTCTGCTCACCTGTCTGGTGACTACATCCCACAATGGATGTCCAGGCCAGAACTGCTCTGGGACCACTCATGGTAACGCTCTGGGAAGTCCACCAGCCCTACGCACCCGCCCTGGCCCTTCCGTCCACAAGGCCCATACCTGGACGCTTTCAAAAATGTGCTCGAAGGCCCTGGGGATGATGCCTCTCTGGCAGGGCGGGTCCGGCAGGCCCTGCATGGTAAAGGACTTTCCACTACCGGTCTGGCCGTAGGCAAAGATGGTGCCATTGTAGCCCTCGGTGACGCCCTGCATGGATGGACCACAACCCCGCTGCTCAGCTGGCCCAGAGAGGCTGGGCTCAGGGCCAGGCCAGGGCTGCCTCCTAACTCACAGACTCAGGGCCCCTCCCTGGGGCTCCGACCGCGATGGCACTGGGCTAGGGTGGGTGTGGGGGCCGTGTCAAGATGAATAAGGCACAGCCCTGTCCTCCAGGAGGTCACTGCCTGGTGGGGTAGGAGACTGTCCTGTGTATGGTTCAGAGCCTGGCCACCGTCCTTTACCGACCGTGTGCCCTTGGCCTGTGTTTACCTGGGCACATCGAGCCTCGGGTTCCTCACCTGAAACAAAGGGCAAGAACAGCACCTCCTCTGAACCTGCTGCGAGGTGTACACGCACCGGCATGTGAAATGCTGGCACACAGAGGTGGGTGCTCCCTAACTGCCTGCCTGGAACATGGGGGAGATGGATGTATACATGGGATTCTCCTACGAGGTGAGGGTGTATGTGAGACAGAAGCTCAGGCAGGCAAGTAGAGAGAGAGAGCAAAGAAGGGGAACAGAAGGTGCGGGAAGAGCCAGGCAAAGCTCCCGGGCAGGTCAGGGGAAGACAGGGGAGCTCAAAGGGTGGCTGGGAGAGGAAGGCATTCCAGGCTGAGGAGACAGACGCAGAGAGGTGAGAGGCTGAGAGCTGGGGCAAGGAGGATGGAGATGAAGCAGGGCAGAAGTCAGAGGCAAACCGGGTGGCATCCCCAAGGCGTTCTCCATTCACTGATGCGATTATTCATTCCACAGGTACTGGCTGCCTTCTCTGTGCCGGGCATTGTGCTCTGGCTGGGGACAGAGCCATGAACCAGGCAGACACCCCAGTCCCTGCCCTCATGCAGCTTCTGAGGTCACAGATTCCAGACCTTAGCATGGGGGAGGGGGGATCCTGTGTCAGAACGTGGGCCCAGAGAGCTGCTCCCAGGCCCCCGAGGGCCCAGCATCTGCACCTGGTTCCACGGCAAAGACCCATCCTGGAAGGACCTACTGTACAGCACAGGGAACTATACTCAATTTCTTGTAATAACATATAAGGGAAAAGAATCTGAAAAGAAAATATGTATGTATGTATAAGGATAACTGAATCACTGTTGTATATCTGAAACTAACATTGTAAATCAGCTACACTTCAAAAAAAAAATTAACCCCCCCCCCAAAAAAAAGGCCCATTCTGGAGATCAACATGGGGCTTGTTATTCCCAGGGACTGCTGGGGAAGGAAGACCCGAAGTCACTCCTTTGAGAGACAGGCCTCACTTTTACGGGCAGAACTGGACAAGCACCCCCTCCCTTGATGAGGAAACACTGACAGCCATGCGGTGCAGCTCCCCCAAGGGCCGGAGCTGCACACAGGGATGAGCCCCTGAGGTGGGGGAGAGGTGGTGGCAGACCAGTCACCAACCAGGAGCCTCAGAGCTGGGGTCACCCGAAGCCCCAGGGACAACACGGGCAGTGCCTGGAGTATCACTGTCACCCCAACATGGAGAAGGGATTCGATATAAAAACAAATATTTTATATGCCCTGTCCAGTAAGGTAGCCACCAGCCACACTACCAGTGTGCTTGGTGCGCCTGAGGAACTGAATTTATTTTAAGTGATTTACATTTAAAACCTGGAGCAGTGTAACATATTTTCTCATTAAACGCAACTTTGTTTTTCGTGTTTCATTTGAACTTTTGACACCTGAATTGAGATGTGCTATAAGCGTAAAACACACCAGATTTCAAAGACTTAGTATGACGAAGGGATGTAAAATATTTCACTAATAGTCATTAAGCCATAATAGTATCTATTATCATGTTTTATTGGAATGATAATATTTTTGATATTATAGGGTTAAATAAAATGTGTTATTAAAATTAATTTCACCTGTCTCCTTTCACTTTTTAAAAAATGGCTACTAGAAAAGTTTCAAGTAGGTATGTGGCTCATGTGACATCCGTATTGGAAAACACTGCTCTTAGGCTGTGACATTCCACGTGGTAGCCACTAGCCACACGGGGTTACTTAAATTTAACTTAAAATTAAATACAACTAAAAGTCAGCTCCTCAATAGCACTAGCCTCTTTTCAGGGGCTCACCTGCCACATGTGGCTAGTGGTACCTAATTGGACAGCCCAGCTACAGAACATTTCCACCACTGTAGAAAGTTCTGCAGAACAGCGCTGCCGTGCAGTGAAGCAGAAGACAACTTTACGTGCATTTTAAGGCAAAACATAAGATTCCAAAAATGCTTCACCCATCAATTGATACCTCCAGACCCAGGGACGTGCACACTTGGAGCTGGTCCTGGACGTCAGACACTGTTCACCCCAGGTTCTGCCACGTCCCCTTTACTATTATTTACTAAATGATTTGCATGAAGTCAAACTGTTCATTGACTCTCTTTTTAACTGGTGTCATTTCACAGCAATAATTCCCCCGAAACTGCATTGCAGGTTAGATGTGCTCGACATCTTTTCTACTTCACATTAAATAAATGCATAGCCATTGAAGCTGAAATAAACTGTATCCATGCTAAATTGCCTAATGTATGTCCCCTTTCTGCCCTCTCCCAAAAGAGCAGCTCTTTGTCCCACCCAGGGTCCTAATTCTATGGCTTGTACCACATCAATGTCTCTGGAAACCAGGCCCACTGTCCTTGGTCTGGTCGTGGTAGAAACCAGGGTATCTGGCTCCTGGGTGGGTGGGTTGGGCGGTGGGTCATCAGAGGTGACTCTAAAGCCACGGGTGTGAAGGGAAAGGATGGAGATGGCAAAGCCACTGTCTGGGAAAGAGCCCATAGACCAGGCAGCGGGCCAGGTGTGGAGGTGAGGAGCTCATGTAAAGTTGGCTGAAACAACACAGGAGAGTTGAAGAGGTCACCCAGTAACAGAGAAGATCAGAAACAGAGCCTGGATTTAAGGGGTGGAGAAGAAGGGAAGGGGAGAGGGGTGGGGGGGGAGGGAGGCAAGCAGGAAGGGGCAGTCTAAGTGCTGGGGGCTTCCTGCACCAGGGCCTGGGCAGGAGGCCTCCTGGACGGGGTCAGAGCCCAGCAGGACAGACACACAGCCACCTGGCCTAAGGGTGCAGCTACTCCTGGCTCCAAGTCACTGAGCTGTGCTTTGAAAATGGTTTGCATGCTGCTCACTTAATGGGAGGTGGTAGGATGGAACATGGGGACCTGGCACTGTGCTAGGAATCAAAGCCGCCCCTAACTTATTCTGTGACACTCCAGGCCTCAGTTTCCTCATCAGGAATGATGGCTCCAGCTCTACATACATCCACGGAGTCTGGTGAAGAGCAAATGCTATAAGCTGGTCTCCATCTGGAAGGCCCTTTCCTCTACCTTCTTGCCTGGCCATCTCCTCTCAGCCTTCTGGCCTCATCCTTCCAGGAAGTCCTCCCTGCCTTCCCATCCCCTCCAAGCCCAGGTTTGCTAGCATTTTCTCTGCTGCCAAAGTCACCCAGCCTTCTCCTCCCACTCATCACCCTGGATTGTAGCTACTAGCTTAGCTGCTCCTCCACCTGACCACGAGCTCACTGAGGGCAGAGGCCACGCCTCTTTGAAAGCAACGCTCTCCATGCCTAGGACAGCATCTGTTATGGAGATACTATTTGTTACCTGAATGAATGAAAATGAATGAATGTCACTGGAGTCTGAGGCTCTGTGGGATGTCCAGAGGCAGGGGTCTGACAGAGGATCCCATAGAGCAGTGAACACGGGACAGAAGTGAGAGCTGAAGGAGAGATCTGATGTGGCCACTGCCTCCTTAGTGTCTCCCCCTCTGGGCTGGGGCTTCCTGGGGACCCTGACAAGGGAGGCCTGCTCAGGGGAATTATTCCCAGGATGAGGAGGTGACCCATGAGCAAATCTCGGCCCTGGAGAAGGCAAGGCCAAGGAGAACTGAATCTTGGAATCCTCAGATCTCTGAGGGACCACCCCTAGATGAAGAAGCAGAGGTATTCAGTGGGTCCCCAGGGACAGAGCCAGGGCAGGCAGTTGAGAGCATCAAGGAGGCTGACTCTCACTGTGCAGAACGGTCATCTAGGAGCTGAGAAGCAAAGGTGGAATGGGCTGCCCTGGAAAGAGTGAGCTCTCATCACTGGGTGGACATTCAAGGATCCCATGGGGGAGGGAGGCTGGACCAGATGACCCATTCTGGTCCCTTCCAGCCTAGAAGTCTAGGATGGTAGGATAGCCTGGCCTTTCCCAGAGCCTGGGACCACCTCCTGGGGAGGGTTGCATCACTTCCAGTCACGCCCTGGCCACTGGGGAGCTTTGGGCCCGAGGACACCTCCACTTTCACAAGGGTTTTGATTAAGTCTTGGGAGAAGACATGAGGTGGCCAAAGGAGGTGTTCTGGGGGGGTGTCAACTGACTTGCCAGCCAACACAAAAAAAGGTTCCCTGGGCAAACACATTTTGGAAACACCAGGTTAAATTAAGTCAAAGTTTCTTTGCTGCAAGATTTCCCAGAGTCTCCTAATGTACAGCTTCACAGGTGAGAGAGGGTACTTCGTGAACTTCTCCTTTTTTCCTGGAACAACCTGTGCTATCTCACTTAACCGGTGACTTGCTGGACAGCTAGGGAGATTTTGGCAGAATGGAAAGAACCCTTGGCCAGGAGATATCAGCCCTGCCTCTGCCAGAAACCTCAGTCTCCCCATCTGTGAAATGTGAGCCTCCCCGTCATGAAAAGTCCAACCAGCCACCTAGTGTGAGAGTGCAGAGAAGAGTGAAAGCCATATAAAGGGCCAGAAACTTTTGGTGCCTCCCTCTTCTTCAACTGCCAGGGAGGAAGATGACCAAAGGTAAAGGGTTTCCATTCCTCCAAGACCAAGGCCAGGTCAGCAGCCTTCTCTCTGCAGAAGCAGGGAACCAGTGAGATTCCCCCCCACCCCTACATAGGCTTGTACCTGCCAGGCCTCTTGGGAAGCTGGAGGGAGGATGAGGGAGAGGATTCTGGATGCTGAGGGGAGAAAGTAGAGGCCATGGCCTGGGAATGTGGGGAGGAGGAGACCTAGGGCTCTCTGGAGAAGAGGGGGAGGCTGGGGGAAGTGGCTAGAGCTTTTAGAGAAGTCCTGAAGCTCTCAGGTGAGGGTGGAGGGCAAGCAGTCTAGGAGGCAGGAGTTCCTGTAGGAAAGGGGCTGTAAGAATGTCGGCCAGTGTAGACCGGGACAGATTGTGGGCTTGTTCCAGCTGTCTCTTGCCTGGACAAGTCTTCAGCCTAACCTATTGCTGTCCACGTGCAGAAGAGCGCTTCCCGCCCGGCTTAGGGGGAGGGCTGTCCCTCTGGACCCCTCCGAGTGGCCCCAAGTTCTGCCCAGCAAGTCCTCGGAGATGGCTTCGCGGGCGCCCTCACCTCTACCAGCGGGTAGGCGATCTCGTTGTAGATCTGCTCAGTAAAGTGGTCCATGTAGTATGCGCCGTCGAAGGTGAATTGCTTGGGGGGCTGGTCGACGGCGGCCGGGTTCTGGATGAAGCACTGGCCGCGCGCGGAGTCCACCGTCACCACCTGCTGGCAGTTGAGCTCCCGCTCCCGCTGGTTCATGGGGCGGCAACGCACCACCACCTTCACCGACTCCGAGGCCATGGCGCCGCGCCGGGGGTCCCCGGCTTGCGGACGGACGTGGACGCCGCAGCCGGGACACACGACCGCGGGGCGGGGGAATCCAGGCCCCCGGGGCCAGGGAGCGGGGCCTCGCGGCGGGGGCAGGGCCGTGGCGCGGGGACAGGACTCTTTGGGGGGCTCCCCGAGAGGAGGAAGGGGGCGACGGGGGAGTCGCAGGACCCGAGCCGGGCTCGCCGCCTCCTCCCGCGCCCGGGCTCGCCCGTCCCCGAGGCCCGGCCCGGGCGGGGGCAGCAGGGGATCCGCGCTGCAGGCGCCGCCGCAGGGCCCGAGCCCCCCGAGCCGCCCCAGCCGCCCGCTAGCTCGCACGCACGCCGCCGCGGCGTTCTCGGTTGCTCGGCGACGCCCGCGGCGTCACAGCTGGCGGTTCCGCGCGTTCTCCCTGCCGGGCTGGGCCCGGGGGAGCGTCCCCCGACTGGAGGCCAGTGCGCCGGGGCAGCCGTCGAGGAGGACCCGCAGTGGCTTTGCCCGAGCGTCTGCCTGCTGCGTGCCAGGCGCTGCACAGCAGTTCTCACCGCCCCAGTTCAGAGAGGTTAAGCAGTTTGCTCGAGGAGGCCTAGCTAGGACAGGGAGGCCAGCCTTGAATCCACCTCGGAGAGAGATATTAGAGGAGGGGCCTGACGCAGGGATTAGAGACCTACTGAGAAAGGCAACAGGAACCTTGCGGCCCTTTTTCCACATCCCTGTATTGCCTCAGGGGAGGTTGCCCCACTCCTGGGACAGAGCAAAGCTTCGTTCTAATGCTGCCCCTCGTTTTCATTAAGTCTCGAGCTTAGGAAACAAAACACTTTGAGAGTCTTTTGGCTGGGGAGGCTGCCTGGCCTATCTCCCTCTGCTCGGCACAAGTCCCTCCAGCCAGAATGGTGGCCCTCACACTCCCTCTACCGTCCCCTTTGCACAGAAACTGTCATCTACGTACCAGGCGTGGTGATAGGCACTGAGAGACAGTCCAATCCCTGCCCTCTTGGTGCCCATAGTCTAGGCGGGGAGGCTGACATTGGAAATAAATTTCCCACAAACAAAAATCTCATAAATAAGAGAATAATTACAAACTAAAGGATCAGTTCTATTCACTATCTAGCCAGGAAAGCTCACCCAGCCTGGGGAGGGGGTGCGGGTGGGGAGCGGTCAGGGCAGGCTTCCTGAGTGAGAGGAGCTGAAATGGCAAGGTTGAGGAGTTAACCAGGTAAAGGGAGGAGAGGAGGACAAGGGGGCCGGTCCAGGCTGTGCAAAGGCCCTGTGGCATATTACAGGAGAAGGAATACCCGAATGGCTAGAACATAAGGGCTTGAGTCTTTTTCCCAAGAAATACCCACTGAAGGTTTTTAGCAGGAGAGCCATTATTTAATTCTTCCTACCCAATTCCTTCATGACATCTTGAGCCCCTGAGGACAGGATCTTTGGTTCATCATTTAGCACCAGCTGGAAGCATGGTTGGCAAACAAAAGCAAAGCAGGCAAACTGGACAAAGACCTCACTCTTCAAAGGAAAAGTCTGTACTAGACAATCCAAAGAAATGCATTTTATTTGTTTCAAGTCCACACAGTAAGGAAAGCTGGGCTACCCAGGTGGCACTGGTTGGAACAAAGAGAAAACTGTGGTCTGCAATTAAGACACTGAGGCGTCTGCACACTTGGGTCAAAAACCTTGCCCTATTTGTACCAAGTGATCAATAAATGCTGTGTGAAGGAATGTTAAAGTACTTTGGGAACACTCCTGATACACTGTCCACACAGATAACTTGTGCAACAAAACCCATCCTTTGTAGGGGTAAGACCAGTTATCAGGTCTTCTTAAATGGGTGCGACTCCGGTGCTGTAATCCTGGGCACCCTATCACCAAACCCCTTTCCTTGCCAGAGAAATGTGAGGCCGTTGCCTCCCACGAGGGACCAGGGCTTTGCTCAGGGAGGAGATGGGTTCTGGTAGGAATGGCTATAAAATAAGTCCCAGGTTCCCACTCACATTCAGTAAAAAATCAGTGCTGTGGTTCCAGTGAAAAGAGCCCTCAAAGGACAGCTTCCTCCTATCCGGTGTGACAGAGTGACAAGGCCCCAGCCAAGACCATCTCCCCAGCTAGACGTTGGAAGCTGGGAACATCAGGCCTCAACTTCTGAGGCTCCTCCTTTTTATTCCATTGGCACTGCCCTCTTCCAGGAGTCATAAGTCTGCTACTTTCAAGGCACAGAGCAGTCGTACCCCATTCCCAGATGGGGTAGAGGGCAGCCCCCAGACTCCTGAGTAGGCCGCTGCCTGAGGAAGAGAAGTTCATCCAAAGTGAACCTGCTCCCTAACTTAATCTGGTAGATTCACATCTGTCTGTCAAGTTTACTTATAAAGGGGGACACCCAGATCTGTCCCTCATCGCAGGGCCATTGCCTTAGACTAGAATCATTTCCCTGGATGGACCCCCACTGCCCGCTGAGGCCAAGTCACCTCTGGCAGGGCCCACATCACTTCCACCTTTAGGTGGTTCCTCTTTGACCCTCATCCCCAGTGGGGCTGGCCTAGTGAAGTGGCCCCTGACAGCCATGGTCAATGCCACGTTAAGGAAAATACCACCACTGGGAGGCTTCCCAGGCAGCCACCAAACCCAGTCTGGCCTGCAAGGTAAGTGGAGCAGGGCCCTGTTCACTCTCTAAGCCTGCGGCTCGCTGTTGGCCCCTCCCAGTCAGATGACCAAAGGAAATGAGCCTGGGGATGTGTGTATGTGTGTCTTGGTGGTCCTGAGGGGGTTGTGGGGGAGGGGAAGAGACTAGGCCATCCCTTCCGAGTAAAGCAGGAATCACAACCCTGCAGTTCTGAGTGGAGACAAGCCAGCCTTCCTAATCTGAAGGTTCTTTGAGAGTCTGCCCTGTTGGCCCGTTCACGTCCCTTTCTGCACACGGGTGTCCACCTGCGTATGGGTCCATCCACCTGTTCTGCACCCTCCTAACCCTCACTCCTCAGAACTCAAGGGAAGACTCCTTTAACCTCAACGGATGTGGAAAACAGGCCGCACACTCTGTCAGCCCGGATGCAGCCCACGAGCTCCGGCGCGTCATCCCTGTTTCTCTCATGGGAAAGGTGGCTTGTCCTCTCGCCTTTGCCCTAAGCGAGAACTCACTCCTGCCTCCCTGAACACCTCTCCCTCATGTGTCTCGCTGTCGCAGTCAGGGCCCCAAGACCGGGCCTGGCCTCCGTAGGAGAGGGCTACACCTTCATCGTGAACAACCCTTCCTGCCCACCTTGGAAAGCTCCCCCTCCTCGGAGTGAGGTTAAGCGCAGGGAAGACAAGCCTGCACAGTCACCCCACAGGTTCATGGATGCCTGGAGCTCCGCCTGCCCCTCCTGCAGTCCCAACAGGGCCCCGTCCTGTGAGAAGCCACGGGCAGTCCCCGCTCTCAGGGCTCCCCCCACAAGCAGGGAAGTGATGGAAGACTGGTCCAAGGGGCAGAGTGACTGGATGGAACTGGTGCCCAGCGGGGTGGAAGAAGGGCAGAGCGGCCTGCTGAGACCCAGAAGCCAGAGCGGGGCAGGGCCTGCTGGCGTGAGGCCTGGCCTCCTAGCCCAGGCCCTGCAGTTCTGCCTCGGACTTGGCGTGGCCTAGGGGCCAGAGCGTCCGGGGAGGCCTGCCCTCAGGCCCGCAGTCCTGCTCCTCGTAGCCAGGGTTCAGGCGGCCCATGTCGAGGGAGCAGAAGAGGCTGCGCTCAGTCCCAGCATGATGCTCCACCAGGGCCTCCAGGCTGGGGAACTCGGCGGGCAGGTGCTGAGGGAGGGAAGGGCTTCAGCTCCAGCTGCCCTTTCCCCATGGCTCCCGCAGGCGTCATCTATCCCCTCACCCAGGATCCTGCCCCACTTTAGAGGAGGCATTTCAAGCCAGAGAGGACACTGTCCTGCTTACAGCAGAACCAGACCCCATTCCCTCTCTTTCTCTCCTCCCAGCTTGGACAGGACTGAGGCACTCAGCATGGAAGTAAGGCTGCACATTTAAAAAGCCTCACTGTCCACCCCAGTCCCTGGAAACCTGTGATCAGATCAAGACTCCAGACCTGGAGACCCTGAGGCCGTGTGAGCTTATGCAAGCCTCTACCCTCTCATATTCAATTTCCTCCTCTGCTTAAAGATGAGTTAGGGTGTGGGAAAGCAAGACTTTTAAAGGCAGTATTCCTATAGAATGTGAGGCATGACTCTGGTCCAAGAGTCTACTAGAGATACCCTCCTCCCACAGAGTAGAGGTGGGGCCAATAAGCTAGTAGGGGTGGGGCCCCAAGGGCCAGTGACTAAGGAGCTGGGTGGAGAATTAAATGAGGGGTGGGGCCAGAGAGAGCCATGGGGAACCAGAATGAGGGTGAGGTGGGCTCAGAACCTCAGTGGTACAAAAGGACGGGGCTTGAGAGCGAGGGATGGGGTCAGGGACATTCTTACCTCCACACAGTAGCGGCCCAGGTGGTTCCGGAAGACTTGGTGGGGCACCACACCGCATTGTGTCCTCACCGACAGGCACCACAGGCCACTGGCTCCAGGCTCAGGCCACAGCAGGAAAGCCCCAAGCACGTCTCTCCGCAGCAGGGCGACGGCACTGGGCCTGGGAGGGCAGAGGGGAGAGGCTGAAGGCAGGCCCCTAATCTGGACCCAGGCTCAGCTCGCCGCACAGCATCGGAAACATAGTGCCTGCTCCAGAGCAGGTGCTCAGCAGACGAAAGCTTTCAGACTATCTAAAAGGTTTCCAAGAGGACCGTACTTGTTGACAACTTCAAACCTAATCAGGAGAGACTTTGAAAAAGCTGGCATTTAGGGAACTGTCCCAGTGACAGGCCGGGCGCTGAAGGCTTTGCAGAATAATGACATCTGATCCTCTCCACAGCCCTGTGATGAAGGTCCTTACATTTCAGCAAACTGAGGCCCAAGGTGATGCCGTCCCTGGCCTGAGGCCCCGTGGTCAGGAGCCCTCTGCCCATGCGCAGGAATGCGCACATAACAGGGACGTGGGGGAGCCACAGCCTACTTCTCCGTCCACCCCCTCCTACCTGGAGATGCCAACGAAGGCCCAGATGTTCTCCGTCAGGCTGCCCTCGCTCTCCACCAGGCAAGAGGGGCCCCCAGGGCCCCGGGGCCAGGCCTCCCACGCATCAGGAACTGTGGAGACCACCCAGGGGTCAGAAGGAGAGAGGCTGTCCCCACCGATGCCCAGTCCACCCCACCCTCACAGGCCCCATCACCCCCACGCCTGTGTCTTCACCAAGCCTCTCTCTCCAGGCCCAACAGGCACACATCCAGCTCCAGGAAAAACACAGCCACACCCGGACACCCCCACACACACTCACACCCACTCACCAGTTAGACCATATCTACAGCATGGAGATCACCGGATCACCTCTGCAAGCACCTGGGCATGCAGCCCGGGAGGCACACCCCCCAGGGGACACGGGGCCTCAAGGCGCACAGGGACAGGCACCTGCAGTCACAGCCTCGCAGAAACTGACGCTCAGGCCCACCCTGGCTGACACACAGACGCGCACTAGTCCCTGCAACTCACAGGCCTCCCGGGCCGACAGCTGCAGCTGCGTCTCGTAGGTGCAGGCGCGGTAGGCCCCCGAGCGGATCACCTTGCTGCGAATGGCCTTCTTGCGCACCAGTGTGGGCGAGCAGTAGGGGTTCCCCAGGCGGGCATGGCGCGCACCCCCACGGCCTTCCGGTTCCGGCAGCTCCTTCTAGGGCACCAAGAGGGGCCCGCAGGGGCAGCCAGACTCAGGCCCGGTTGTGTCTGGTCAGGCAAAGCCCCTCCCATGGAAGTCCAGGATCCCCCCTTGACCCTCAAGCCCCCGCCCAGTTTCCGTGTCCACTGCCCACTCCCCGGCTGGGGTGCTGCATACCCCACTGCCCCCGGGCCCCTCTGCTGGCAGCCGCCGTAGAGAGACCAGCGCATTAACGTTCTGTGACAGCTGATCACGGCCAAAGGGTTCCCGTACTAGGCCAGGGGGGCCCCCAGGGCCGGACAGGGGCTTCAGGGGCACGTCCTCCGCAGGACCCGGGCAGGACTCAGGCTGCGCCTGCTCCTCTGGGTGCTGCAAGAGGTAAGCAAGCTGGAAGGAGCGGCAGAGCAGCAGGTGCAGGATCTGGACCTAGGGAGGGAGAGGGAGGCAGGCTCAGCTGGGGAAGGCTTCCTGGGGGATTCCTTAGGCATCAACCCACTCACCAGTGGGGCATGCAGCCTCTTGGCTGGGGATGCTGTTCCCTAGTCTTCCTGAGAAAACTCCTACTGATCCCTCAAAACCTCACCACCATGAAGCCTTCTATGTTAGCTTCCTTTATTCATTTAACCAACAGCAAGCATTTACTTTGTTCTAGGCATCATGCTTGAAGCTGGCAATACATGGGCTAAATGCACTCCTACCCCTGGACTGACTACCCCCACCCTGTGCATTGTGAGTCCCCTTTTAGAGGAGTGGCTAAAGGCCCAGGCCCTGAAGTCACAGAACCTGGGATCCAATCCTGGCTCTGCCGCTTAGGAGCTGCTGTGTGACCCTGGGCAGAGCATGGCATCTCTGTGCCACAGTCTCCTCATCCCCACTTCCCTGTGCCCCTTAAATGAAATGGACTACAGAAAACCCCCAGGAGAGGCCCTGCACTCTGGGGCCAGCACATTCTACCCATCACACTCATCATCCAGCCCAGCACATTAGAACCATGAGCTTCAGATCAAGGGCCATGTCTCAGCCACCTGTCATTGCAGTAGCTGGCACAGGGCTCAACATACAGGATTGATGACAAAATGCTTGCTGCATGGAACCAAACCCAGCCTCCAGTTGCCAAAAGATTGGCTGCCAAGGATCTGTTGTTCCCCGTGGTCACACTGGCTTTAACTGTCGGGATCTACCTGCCTACCCACTATCCCCGGGCCAAGAACCAGAAGAGTTCAAGACCCAGCCATAGCCTCTGCTCTCAAAGAATTTCAGTGATTGTAGTTAGGGACAGACCGATGGGCAGTTCATGTCACAGGACTGCTGAAGAGAGGGGCAGTCCAGAGGATTCAAGGTGGGCTTCACAGACGCGTGGGCTGAGCCTTGAAGGGCAGGTTGGAATTTGCCAGGATGAGAAGGGGAAGGAGATTCAGCAGAAAGAATAACAGGGGCAAAGGCCTGGCAGTGTGACTCTCTGATCTCTAAGGGCACAGCCTAGTCCTCACCTTCGAATCCAGGGAATACTGAGGCCACTGACTTGCTCTGGGGGAGTCTAGAAGGAGCCAGGGTGGTGAGGGTATAACTGAGCAGGACAGACCCCTGCCCCATATCCTCTGCTGTAGCTCCTCTCTAAAGTACCGAGATAGCAGTACCTGGGGCACATGTCCTGACTTGTTTTACAGATGCTAAAACCACCATCAAACAGAAGAAACTAACCACTTGCTAATCGTGCGCCCGCCCCGCCCCGCCCCGTAGCCCCCAGACCTAATGGAGCCTGAGGATTGATACTATTAACCCCTGTGATGCCACCCTGTTACCTCATCATCAGCCAGAGGGCTGTGCCCGAGTTGATCACATGCCCTGGGACGCCTCTCCCCCACCTTGCTTTTAAAAATGCTTGGCTGAAGCCCTTCGGACAGTTTGGGGTTTTTGAGCACAAGCCGCCCGCTCTTGTACAGCGCCTACAATAAACAGTGCATCTTCCTCCCCACGACCCAGTGTCAGTGGACTGGCTTTACTGTGCATGGGCGAGCGGACCCGAGTTTGGTTCAGTGACAAGGGATCCATGCTCGGAGGGGGCTCAGGCCAGCTTGGCTAAGCCATCTAAGGTCTCTGTCCCTGGAACCCACGCTGATACACAGCACATCCCCTTCTCCCCTGACCCCAGCCTCAGTGCTGAGTTCTCTGCCCTGGGCCCCTGGTACCTCTCCAGGCTGGCTGCCCACAAAGAGGTGGCAGAAGAGCTTGCTGGCCGGGCTCCGGGGGTTTCGGGCCATGAAGGCAAACTGGCAGTCAGCTGGGCACCAAGTGGAGTAGAGGATGCGCCGCAGGGCGTGAGCCATCAGGAGCACCTGGAGAGGCAGCAGCCGCTCTCCATCAGACCCACCACGTGGCCTGCAGCTGCCAGCCAGGCGTGTGCCAGCCCCCCAGGCCTCACACTCCCGCTGGCAGGCCTCCCAGGCCCCAGCCTGCTCTCCCAGCTTAGGCCCCACCCAACTCCTGGGGTGAAGAACTCTGCCCTCTTTCCAGGCTGTCCCAAACCATGCTTCACATCAGAACCCTCATCCTTCACATGGGCCATGAGCTTGGATCCCTTGCTCCCTGATGTCGACCTGCTGCCGACCTGCTGGTTGCGATGGTCGAGCCCAAGTTACAGGACTGAAGGGCAGAGCATCCACGGCCTGCGGGGTCACAGAGAAAGGCAGTGGTGGCTGGCCCTGGGCGTGCACACCTGGTCTCTCGAGTCAGATGACCAAGGGTTCAAATCCTGGCTCTGCCACTCACTCTCTGGGTGACTTGGGCAGGTGAGTACAGCCCTCTGAGTCCTTGTTGTGACAAGTGTTAAGGAAGGATAGTCCCTTCTAATGGGGCTGTTAGTTGGGGTCAGTGAGACCTCAGGCAAGTGGCACAGGCCCTGACCCCAGGGCCCTGGCAAAGCACAGCTCTGGACGCCGTCTGCACCAGTCAGGTGAGTGGTGCCCAGAGTCACGGGGTGCGCAGTCTGGCACGCAGTCAGTGGTCATCAGATGTTGGCTTGCACCAGGAGGAGGACGGGCAAGGGTGCCCAACTGGCCTCCTGCCTACCTGGCCCCGTTCCACAGTCATGAGAGGCTGGACACAGCCCACTGGGACCTGCAAGAACCTCATGGGGCTGGTCCTGATGCTCAGGCCAGGAGGTGGCCCCCAGAGATTTTGGAGGGCTGGGGGTGAGGGCTGAGATGGAGGAAAAACTTTTGCCCAAGGTTGCCTTGGTGGGAGGGCCCTTGGAGAGAGGATGTCCACAGGCCCAGAGCAGGCTGGGAAGCTGGGGAGGCTCAAGGGGCGGCACGGGGCCCGGGAGGGGGCGAGTGCATCCCGTCCAGTCCTCACCTACACCCACACAGGCTCCTACCTCACCCTCCCCGCTGTAGATCTTGAGGCCCTGAAGGCTGAATTTCAGAACGACAGCCCGGCGTCGGGGACAGTCCTGGGTGGGAGAGAGTTGGTGGAGGGTGACATTACCTCCCAGGCCATCCCCTGCCCAGCCCAGCCCAGCCCAGCCTCAGGACCTCTCCGTAACAGCCAACTCCACCCCACCTGCACAGGGACTGAGTCCTGGACAGTGGACCCCCAGGAGCCAGGGAAGTGTGAACCGCTCCTGGCAGACTGGCCCCTGGGCCACGTTATGACCAGCCCCTACATCTCCCAGCTGTGGGGCACAGGTCACGACCGCCCAAGGGAAGGGGGTCCCTGGGCATAAGGGACGTGGCTCCAGGAGCCGGGGTGTGGTCCTGCCTGGGCCCACCTCTCACTGCACCTTTGGTCCTGCCCCTCCCTGGGCCTCACTTACTCCCTCTCTCTGAATGGGGGATGGGGCAAATCAGATGGTCTCTGGGGCCATTTCCAGCCGGCCATTCCAAGGCTATGATCCCTGCCAGGACAGTGCCCTCCCCAGCCCCCAGCCGCCCTACCTTCAGTGCCCACAGCTGTTGCTGCACCAGCCACACGCTCTCCTGGGTGTCCAGGTCGTCCACGGGAAAGGAGCCCACGTACTGCTTGGGGGCAGGGTGGGCAGTGAGAGGGTGTCCAGGGAGTCAGGCCCAGGGCTCCTGATCCCTGTCCTCCAAACTACCCTCCAAACACACACTCTGCCCTGTCGAGGGAGCTGTGCACTGTGACAGAGCACTGTACTCGCAGTCCAGGCTTGGCTATTATCTCCTGTAAAGCCACTCAGCCCTGTCGAGGCCCTATTGCCTTGTCTGTGCACACACCCTCCGCAGCCTGGGTTCAAAACAGATTCTCGACCCACGGCCCCACCCCCAGAGCCTGCCGCCCTGTCCAGGTCCACCAGCGCCCACCAGCGCCCACCCCACAGGGGCGGCCCCACCCACCTGGGCAAACTTGGTGATGCACCTGGGCCGGTGAGGGGCAGGGCCGCAGTCGGAGGCCCTCCGGCCCCCCGCCCCCACCTTCTGCATGGCCCCCAGGGTGCGCGGCTTCACGCTGCTCCACGGGGCAGAAGGCTGCAAAAAGCAGGGGGAGGATCTGTTAGGCCGCTGAGCTCTTGCATCCGACAAACCCTGACAGAGCACTCACTGTATGCCAGGCAGTGTCCCGGGCACGGGGGACAGAGGGGACACACAGCCCTGAACAAAATGACAAACTCCCTGCCTGCCCTCATAGAGCTGACATTCTCATGGGGGAGAAAGACATTAAATTAAACACTAAGTAAGATATGGAATATGCTAGGCGGTGATAAAGCAGAGAAGAGGCTGCGAGGTGCAGGCTGGGGGTTGACTATAGTCGGGAAGGCCTCACTGAGCAGTGAGGTTCGGGAAAGAGCTGGAGGAAGGGGGAATGGACACATAACCATCTTGTGCAAAGTGCCAGGGAGAGGGGACAGCCTGGGAAGGCACCACCCAAAAGGGGTGTGACAGCGGCGGGAAGAGAGTCTGTAAAGGCACAGAGGAGCTGGGGCAACTGGGGTCCTAAGGTGGAACTTACCAGAGCAGCAGCCAGGTTGGAATCAGCTGTGAATGTCACACTGAGGAATGGAGGCTCTGCCCCATGAGCAGTGGGGAGCCACAGCAGGTTCTAGGGCAGGAGCTCTTGAGTCTACTGGGGGCGGGGGCGGCCCATGAACTGTATGACCAAGGCTGCATCACAGGACCCTGGCTCCCTGGGCCCAGCCTGATGCCACCCACTGCCTGAAGCCCCCAACCCCAACTAGACCAAGCACAGATGCTGAGTCGGGAGGTAGGGAGGATAGACAATTGCCCCAGGGAGGAGGGGTGAGGAATCCTGCCCCCAGCCCAAGCTGTGGTCTTTCCTGTGGCCCCTCAGAGAGACCTGGGTCCAAATGCTGTGTGACTTTGGGCAAGCTGTCTCACCTCACTGAGCCTCCACTTCCTCCTCCCCAAACCTGGGATAACATGAGGAGTCAATGAGAACTGAATGGAGGTGCAGAACCCAGCATGATGCCGGCCAGACTTGGAGATGATGCTCAAGTCCTGTCTCACAGGGGATGGGGCCCCAAAACCCACTGTTCAGGAGGGAGCTTGAAAGGACAGCGAGGTCTGACCACTTTCAGCACCTTCCTTGTGCCAGGCCACACCTGAGAGGGGACCACCCAGTCCAGGAGGGCAGGGCAGGAGGGGAGGCCTGCCTGGGAGCCGTGATTCCTGCCGCGAGAAAGCAGGGACCCGACAGGGCGCTGGGCAGGAAATGGGTGAGTCCTGGGTGTGCTCTCGCACCTGTAGGAGTCCTGGAAAAGGAGGGTGCTTTGGAACTGACTCAGCGCCAAGAGCCCAGGAACGGCCGGCCCCTACCTCAGCTTACCCATGACCTTCAGCCCCAGGCTCAGGCCACGCGGGGGCACCGGCAGCTCTACCACTCCCCGTGAGGGCCGGATAAGGGCGGAGCCAGCAAATAAAGATCGCATGGTCCCCCTGAAGCCTTCCTGGCTCCACCCTCCTGCTTTTCTGGGTCCTCCCACCTCTCCACTTTTCGATCCTAATTATTTTTCACATCGTGTCCATTGCCTATTATTCGTTTGATGTTTAAATACAGCAAAGTTAGGTGTGTAACTGGCACAAAAGCTACATGGCCCCAGTTCCAGGTATGGAGATCGAGCTTCCAGGGAACTCACTTTTTGACTTTATAATCACATCATGAGCTGGGATGCCCTGTACCCACAGGCGGTGGGGACAGAGGAGGCAAAAAAACCAAAACAATAAACGAGGCAAATGGGAGAGAGGGAAGGAATAGAGGATGAAAAGGCAGCCAACGGAAGTGGAAACAGAAGAGTGGGAAGAAAGACAGCAGAAGAAGAGATACAGGAGAGGTGGGGGAGGGAGAGGTAGGGAACACATTTCACATCCTGCCTGCGCTGCTGACATAGCCCCACAGATGCTAAGAGTGTAAGATGGAAAGGAGCCACATGGATTATCACACACTCACACAGGCTGGGACAGCTGTGTCTGAGGCTGAGAAAGCCACCTCCTTCCAGATTCAGAGCCCAGCTTTCTTGGGGACACCCCAGGGTCCAGGCTGTGGGGATGCAGGTGGGGAGCCCAGGCTACTGGCCCTCTTATGGGTCCCACCTCACTCTCCATCACCTGATCCTTCCCCTCTCCCCTGGAAACTGGAAGTTTCTCCCTGCAAGCTTGAGGGGCACAGTGTATTTCAGCCCCAGGCCTCAAGTTGGGGGCAACCTAGGGAACCAGGGAGGGGACAGGCTCACCCTATCCCTGGAAACAGACCTGCTTGCTTGTTCCACGCACAAAAACCCACTTACCCCTTTGGTGCAGACCTGTTTTTCTGAGCTTTTGCACAGGACCCTGCCTGGGCCAGAACTTTCCTAAGGGGACACATTTAGAATGAGGCTGGGGCTCTGCTCTTGCTCCTCTGAGGTTTTCTAGGTGGCCCTGCTTAGAGACAGGGAACTGGATGGGTTGACTACCTCAAGGGTCAGGGACAGAAGCCCTCTGCTGCACTGCACCTTCCAGCATCGTGGGAGACCACTCAGCCTGCAGATTCTGGGCGTTAGCAAATGGAGGCTCAGGGGGTGAAGTCACTTGCCCAAGGTCACACACACATAGGGGGGGAGCTGGGAAGCAAACTCGGGTCTCTGGGGCCCTTCTCCCAGGCCATGGCGGTGCCCTCCCCCAAGTAAGCAGAGTGTCCACCTTTGCAGTTTCGTGGGTCCCAGCCTATCCAGAGGCCGGCGAGGCGAGGAAGCAGCGGCAGCAGTCTGGACACCTCAAGTGCCAGGGGCGGATCTGATTGGCAAAACAGCTGCTTTCCCTGACTGCCTCCCAGGCCAGGCGGTCTGGGACTGCCTGAGCCACTCCAGTCACCTGCCTCACCCCCACTGCCTTTGGCTCAGCAGCACAGAGAAGCCCCTCCACCCCACATCACTCCATTACAACCCCTGGTGCCCCCACTACCTGCCCTAGGCTACAGGGTGGGAGAGACTGCACCACACAGCCTGGGGTCAAGATCCCAGATGGTGGGGGTCCCGCAAGGTTGGCTGATGTAACCAACAAGTCACAGCCTACCAGCCTCCATTTCCTCAGCCATAAAGTCAGGCTAAAATAGCAGCTGCCTCCTGGACCTGTTCATCTATCTGTTCCTTCTGAGAATATTTCCAAGCGCCATGTGCCAGGTGAACAAAACCAAGTCCCAGCCCTCACGGAGCACCCAAGCTGGGTTGAGGGGACAGTACTGGAAATTAACATTTCAGGGGGCTTAAGTGACTTGAAGTAAAATACAGCAAGGTGAAGAGGATATGAGATGTGCGTGTGGTAGTGGTGAGGGGGGTGCTATCAAATACAGGGTGGTCTCTCCACACAGACGACATAAGCGGAAAGTGCCGTTTTCAGGGTTAAGTGGGGGCCGAAGTCACGTACTGGGATATCGCCCAGGCGGTCCAGAGAGCTCCACAGCGGGGGTAATAAATCATTCCTGCTATTACTGTGATTTCCTGGGGAGCGCTGCCTGACAGTCCCTAGCCGGCCCCGGGGCAGATAAACTCCCCAGACCGACGGAGGGGCGGTGTAGGTAATGATGGTGGAGGTGACGGATGATGACGGTGATGAGGGGAGGGACAGAGGTGCTTTTCCCCATCCGAGACCCTCCCCCATCTTTGTGCCTAAGGACCGAGCCCCGCTCCCCCAGATCCGCCGGTCCCAGTACCCGCCTGGTTCCCAGGCGCTCACTCACCAAAGCCGCCGCCTCTCGAGTCCCGCCGCTGCGGCTCGGTGCCGCTACCCTTGAGCTGCCCCACGCGCCTCCACCGCCCGCCGCGGTGCCGGCCCCGCCCCCACCGCCCCGCTCCCCTCGTCCCCCTCCCCGTTCGCCCCCCACGTGGCCGCGGGAACCCGCGCCCCCATCACCAGGCGGTGGCGCTCGACCCTCGCCCACCAATCGGCGCCCGCGGAGCGGCTCCCCTCGGCCGCGACGTCCAATCCGCGCCGGCGAAGGGTCCTGGTGCCGCCCCCGCCGGCTCCTCCTTAAAGGGGCTGCTCCTGGTCGCCGAGGACGCCTCTTCCCGGCTTGGGTGAACTGACTGTCTCGGGGCCGGGGCTCGCCGACCGTTCTCTCCTACTGGAGAGTCTTTCCCCTCCTACCCACTGGATACTCCCTCGTAATTCCAGCGGTGGCTACAGCAGCCTTCTCCTCCGAGAAGCCTTCCCTGACCACCAGTGACGCCTGCAGAGCACTCACCACTCCTGTCACCCTCCTCCTCTTATTAGGGTGCAAGCTGCATCGGTCAGGAAGGCCCTCCATCCCCAATGAGCAGGACAGACTGGCCGGTAGAAGCATCCGGTGATTGTTGTCTTGATATGTGAATGAATGCGCTCAGGACCGGGCCTCTGGGGCACCCTGGCCAGTCTCACGGCCAGTGTTACCCTTCCTTCCAGAGGGTAGGGGACTGTGACGCAGCCTCTTCCTTGCCCTCATCCTGCCGACCGTTCTGGGCCTTTGTTGTGAGTTAACTGAGCCTGCCCATCTCAGAGCCCACTCCGAGAAATCTCTGCACAAACGTTATCACAGCACGGCCGTGACCCTGTCCTTCGTTTTACACGGAAATCCACTGAGAAGGGGGGAAACTGGTGAGCAAATCCAGCCCTAAATGGCAGCCACAGCTTTGAACTGGAGAGCACTTTTGTTCCCACTGGGCCCAGAACCCTGTAGGTGCCAAAAAAGAAAACAGCGAGCCCGAGTCAGCCCAGGCTTTGCACCTGACTTCTGCAGAGGGAGCCCCGGCACCTGCCACACGGGGCTGCGGGCCAGCGGGGGAGCGGGGAGCCGAGGCTGCAGCCCAGCAGATGGGCGCCCTGACAGAGGTGGGTGGGCACAGCAGAGAGGAACTCAACTGGCCTGGGTCAGAGGGCCTCAGGCGAGCCCTGAAGGAGGCAGGTGGAGCCATGCTGCCCTGCAGGGCGTCCCTGTCTCCCCAGAGCCCCTGGCTGCCCTTCCAGAGGCAGCAGTGAGGTGTAATGCTTAGGGGCTTGGTCCCAAATTTGGGCACTTCCTCTGACTAGACAGGGGACCTTGGGCAAGCACCTTAATCACTCTGATCCTCCAGTGCCTCTTCCGTAAGCCTTACAAACACCTGACTGACTCATAGGGACGTGAGGGTTCCAATGAGTTAATGTGGATAAAGTTCTTGGCACAGGACCGGATCCACAGTACGTGGAGTGTTCAGTGACTATTAGCTGGTTCTAGACTTTGCTGTTATTCCTGAGTTTCTTTTGTCTATGAGTGAAAGACAAGTATTCATTGAGTTCACATGTCATCTGCTCTGGGAAACCCTTCACCAAGGCCACGTGACAGGCTTGAGGCCAGTGGTGAGAAGAGTCAAACAAGTTGGTCCTGCTTTCCAAACATTCCAATGTATGAAACTCAGGGTACACAAAGGATGACGGGTTAACTCTTGCTAGCTTTAAAAGAGCATGTAAATTTTAAATGGAGGACTTGCCAATTACTAGAGCACAGTCCCCATTTTGAGACTCTCCTGAGAAAACAACACGAGCTACAAAAGTATGAACTCCTGGCTCTAAAGAGTTCCTGATAAGGGGGAGGATATAGCTCAAGCTTAGCACCCAGGAGGTCCTGGGTTCAATCCCCAGGGCCTCCTCCAAAAGTAAGTAAATAAACCTAATTACCCCCCCCCAAAGGAGCTCCTGATGCATGCAATTAATTCTGATGCCTATAATTCAAAAAATAGTGGCACATTTGTTTCAGATCAAAAGGGAAAAAAGACCAAGGAACTAAATTTGAATGATGAAACAGTTAAAACTTGAAGAATTTTTGCTTTCTAAATCGTTGTCAGGAGAAGGGGACGGAGAGTCGGGCATGGGCTAAGTCCCAGGGATAAAGAGATTCACACGAAAACACACAAAACACCACCAACACAAGATCTGGGAAGATAAGCATGTGAACAGTGTATGTGACATTGACTCCTGACCCTGTGACCACCAAGGATCCTCTTTTTATTGGTCTTCGTCCCACTCAGGAATATGTTTCAAAACCAAATGCATTTATACATTTGAAGCTCATTCCTTCATTTTCATTTGTGGATCAAAGTAATGAAACTGCTTATCTGAGCTATTCCCTCTGGTTACCAAATTCAGTGGCCCTACCTCCACTAAAAGCCCAGAAACGCTGAGCTTCTGCCATGCATGTAGCCTTACTACGGTACCTCGATGTACAAGCTCAGAAGTTTGCATCACGGGAAACAAACTTCAGTGGGTGTCAGCCATCTCCTGGGTGAGCCAAAAGCTTGGAGTTGCAGCATAAAACAGCCACCACTGCATCCTTAGCTGCCCCCACGTATCTGATCCTACATTCAGGACGGCCCAGTTCTCGGGAGCCATCAGGTATCGAACTTGAATCATTAGATTAATGACTCACTTTTGCAGGAAAGGAATGACAAAGAAGGTAAGCCAGGGTGGTGGGGTGGTCATGATCTCTGAACATGTTAGGGCGCACAGCCCTGTCGTGGGATTTCCTGATGACTCAGTGACAATGACTCAACCACATAGGTGTGAGCTTGCTATCCCAATCTTCTCTTTTCACTAAAATTCCGGAATCTGGTGCTGGAGCTGCCGGCTGACGAGTGTGAGTGGGCAGACACATCACATCATTTCAGAGCCCGTCTCCAAGCATAAGACTGAAAACTGGAGCCAAGATGGTGAGCTTGGAGCAGGCCTCAGCACCGCACCTCATCCACATGTTTTCACAGCACACGTTTCCACCTGTTTCTTCAGTAACAGCGTCTCATGTTGGTAGCTATGTTCAGCCTTGAGCACCATGAGTTCGTGCTCTCAGGTGTGTCCTGAAGGTTGTCCCTGCAACTTACCCCAACCCCCAACATACTGCACCTCCCCCAAGTTAAGTGACCTAAAACAGAATTTTTAAAACCTGTAATTCTAAGATGTGTTATTGTGTCTCCTCTTCACAAATTGATTTGTAAAAGTTCTAATACCAGTGACTATATTCAGAGATAGGGTCTGTTAAGAGATAATTAAATTAAAATGACGTTATTAGGGTGGGCACTGATTCAATATGCCTGGTGTCCTTATAAGAAGAGGAAATCTGGACACAGGCGCACACAGAGGGAAGATGATGCGGAGACGGGGAGGACAGCATCCACAAGCCATGCATGGAGAGAGGCCTGGAACAGAGCCTTCCCTCTACCCTCGGCAGGAACTAATCCTGTTGACACCTTGATCTTGGACTTCTAGACTCCAGAACCGTGAGAAAATAAATTACTGTCGTCTAAGTGACTCGGTCTGTGGTGTTATGTCATGGCAGCCCAAGCTGACTAATACAGTGATTAAAATAAGATTCCTTTTCATCCGTTCACATAGCGGAGCAGACTGCAAGATTCTATGGCCAGATTCCTCTTCCCAGTGTTTTCTGGGTGGCAGAATCAGAGAAATGTTATCTAATCTAGTTCAGCTCTCTCGTTTCCAGTTGAGAACCAGAGGGTAAGTGACTTGCGGCAGGTTGCATTGTTAGTTCCAAAGGGGCACAGACTGCGGGCACCTCCACTCACCCTCTCAGAGGCATGGTTAGGAGAGTGAACGGGCACTGCCTGGGGATCACCTGGTAGAGCCGAAGTCCCACTGCTGCTTTATTTCCAGGAAATCATGTTTTACCTTAGCAACTGTTGGAGACTTTGCACTCCCCTCCGCTTGTTTTGATACTACCATTAACATAATGCACCCCCCAATACTTTGGAATAAAACGAGCACCCCAGAAATAGGCAGTTATCTTGTTGCTGTCTGTACCCCATTTGAGAAGCTGGGGAACAAGGAATAGTTCCTAGTACTTGCCCAACTGAAAACAGATACAGGTCTGAAAAGGATCCCTGCCCAGAAACACTTGTTAGAGACGTTGTTGCAGAGACAAATAAAATAGGAGTCTAGGGATGTATTTCAGAAAGAAAGGCAGGTAATACTCTCTCAAATAACATCTACGTTGAAAACATAAGCTGGTGATAAAATTTAATGGAGATTTTTTAAAAGAATGGCTGCTGCAGTTTTCTCTGGGGCCCCACTCTTCATCCCCAGCCAGCCAAGGCCCCAGGTTCGGCCCAGGTGGCAGCTGCCTAGGCCTCTGGTGACCTCAGCCTAGAAGGAACTCCCAGCTCTTGTCCACCTGGCTGTTCTCTCCTGCTCCCTGGCATCTGAAACTTATAGCTGTGTTTCTTTCTTCTTGCTCATCTTTTAACAAGTGAACTCCTAGTGATTTTAAAATCTAATTGAAGAAAAAAATCTGTGAACCACCGCCCATTAAGTCTGATGGCATGCCCCTCTTGTAACTCGTCCTATGATGCTACCTGAGCTTTCAGTGTATAAACCCGCTAAGGAAGGTGTGGCGGCCAGGA
Organism: Camelus dromedarius; assembly: GCF_036321535.1. Lineage (NCBI taxonomy): Eukaryota > Metazoa > Chordata > Mammalia > Artiodactyla > Camelidae > Camelus > Camelus dromedarius. The sequence continues at coordinate 57,028,328 of NC_087449.1, read as the reverse complement.
GATTGGCCATGTCCACCAAGTCTCGGTTAATGTCTAACTCTGTCATTTATTCCATGTTTAATTGGGGGAAAATTAGCAAAACTTGCTTCTGAAAGTTGGGGGTAATTTCACATACTTTTGAGAATCTATTTATGAGGATTTGAGATAGTGTGATTAAAGAGCCAAACAGGAAACTACAATGAATGGCAGTTTAAACAACAAAACTGAACTCTTGTGAAACTCTTGGGTGTTCTGTCTCATTAAAAAACAATCTTTCCTACAATTCTAAAATGCCATAGTAACCTCAGTGTAGTGAACAGGGCTCAATCTTTTTTTTGATACTTGATAATCTCACATGGCTTTTGGGTGGTTATTCTAAAACAAACAAAAACCAACAAGAACTGTGGATTTCGAACCCTTTTATTTTACAGATGAGGAAATCAAGGCTGAGGGAGATTGAGTATGTTGGTCGAGGTCAGACACAGCTGGTAAGAGACACATCAGCCCCCAAACACCACTGTGCACGACCACAGCTATAGATGCTAGGATGCTGGGCTGAGTGACTTACTCTGACCAGGAGTCAATCTCAATTTGGAATGAATGAAAGTTTCTTATTCCACCTACTTATACCAGCAAATATAAGTAATATAAGGCATTAGGTGAGAGTTTCATCAGAGCAGAAGTTCTTAAACAGTAAAATGGTGACCAAGGATGTTACGTAACTCTCTGGGTTTTAAGAAAAAGAGTTATCTGTTGGAGTCAGGTGAACAAAGCAGACACAGGCAGACGGAGAGACTGGATGAGTAAGTTTTGTTTCAGAATCCAGAGCAAGGATTTCTGATATTCCAGTTCATGATTACTAAGCCGCTGTCATGCCCCAAAAATTGTTGTCAGACAATCCCCATTCTGGAATTTCTCTTGGTTGGCTTCATGGAACACAACTTTATAAAGAGTGAGAAAGCAGTTTATAAACAGTAAGAACACTGCTCACTTAGCAACATCAAAGTTCTGCTAGAAGCCGTGGCTCCTGGAGGGAAAGCTCTCCCAAGTGTCGGCATCCTGTGAACTGAAGAATTTACCTGGAGTAAGTAACTGTGAGGAAACCAGAAATGCGTCCCACGGCTAGGACCTGAAAGGGACTGAGTACCTGCGTAGCGTCCTAAACAGACAAACAAAATTTAGGGCAGCCTCGCTAACATTTCCCGGTAACTAAAAAGACCCAATTTTAATAGTTCCTACCAAACTTCTTAAAACAAAAGCCACACTGACTCCTATTAGCAAATGTAATAATTTAATCTCATTTCCAAATCCTCTGCACTCTTAAGTCCTTTCTTTTCCATGAATAGAACACAGAGTCACTGGGCTGCCGAATAAGGGGAAAATTCAGAAGCCTGAAAAATTCCCAAGGCGAGACACAGGAGCAAAGCAGACTAGAGATGGTTCTGCATTCAGAGTGCCTGGCTTTGCCACTTACTATCTCCCAGGGTAAGTTTCTAAGCCTCACTCTGTGCCTCAGTTTCCCCTTCTGTAAAATGGGAATAATAATGACCATCTCATAGGGTTGCTAGGATTAAACGAGGTTAATACATATATACAGAGCCTGACATGCAGGAAAAATTCAATTCGTGTTAACTATTATTGCCACTATCATTTATGTTAAGTAACAAGTCAAACTAAGAACTACACTTTGTCAAAATCAAGGCACCACAGAGAGAGGACTCTGCTAATAGGCAAACATTTAATAGCAAATGGTGTTAATTATACACTTACATACAATATCAAGAGAAAGAGTTGCAATGTTTGAGGAAAATGGCTTGGGAAGATACGTTTTGAAACTTTTGACATTCCAACTGCTGATAAAACAAATTAGAAACAGTTAAAACTAATAAATTTAAATAATCAAAGGTAGAAAATTTCTCCAATAACAAAAAGGCATTGAAGTTAAGAATCTTCTGGAAAACAATAGTCAGAAGAAAAGAATATAGTAATGAAGGTGGTAGCGGTCAGTTTCTTAAAAAAGGAAAACAGTGCAGCTGAGAGATGCTGCTCCGCCAAGCGACCTCCCGTGGCTCCTGCGTGCACCTGTGTCAAGGAGTCCCTCTGCCAAGAGCTTCGGCAGCTACAAGGCTTCAGCTATGCACGACCGAGTGACCATCTGTTCTACCTCAAAAATGCAAAAGCAACTCCACATGCCGGGAAGTAATGTCAGTCAGAACCCCTGGGGGAACAGTTTAATAACAGTCTTTATCCAATTAAGTATAAACACAACATTGTAAATCAACTATACTTTCATTTAAAAAATTTAAAAAAATTCTCTTCATAGATAGAATTTTTGTTTAACCCAAAGACAAATAAAGTAACTAAAACAATTTATTAGGGTTTGATAGATGAGAAACCTTAACTGTAATCCTAAATTTTTGGATTCAAGTTACCTTTAGTTGGCAAAATACAGCAGTTCATGCGTAAGGCTGGCTTAACTTTTCTTCTGGCACGTCAGGATGGGAAGGGTATCTTAGCCTGAGCTAGAATAACTTCACAGGTTCTGTAAGAATAAGGTTAGCAAGCCTAGCCAAGAACGACAGAACTTTATAAAAGAGGAATGATGGAGAAAATGTCACAGGTATTAGCATATTACCCAGCTCTCGTTTTCAAGTAATTTTCCTGTTAACAGCTAATAAGACATGATTAAAGCATGCATCTGTTCTAAGATCTATACTGGACCAGGCTCCTTAAGTCCACATGGATGGTTCTACCTGTATTGAATGCTTTTGTCATGATTACTAAAGGAAGGTTTTCCACGTTTCTCTGCGCTGGTATCTCCTTTCTCATTTTGGCTTTAAGGAGCCAACGATCTCTCTCCCTGCACTTTGTGAGATTCGTTTATCCACGGAAGTTTGTAGGTGGTTTAAGGAGACATGAAACACTGTCATGAGCTCACTAGAAGTCACTAGCAGAGTACTGAAGCCACTGATCCATGCCAGGGGCTGCTGGGTTACCTCTTGGGTTCGCTGTTTTCCTTTCTTGGAATGTAAAATCATTTCCTTTCTTGGAATGTAAAACTACTTCCTTTCATGGAAGTAAAAATTACGTGTTCTGCCCCTTGAGAATGCCTGGAAGGGAAAAAAACTCAAACATTCCTTTACCTCAACATAAGGAAGGTGCATGTCTTTGACAGCTGGGGATTTTCCCTGGAAGAATGCAATGCCCTCCTGTCTTTTCCCTTTACAGATGCTAAAGCAAGGACAGCTTTGCCCTGACTTGAACTTTGTGGAGTTAGAAGGGACTAAATGACCTAACTGTCTCATTCTCTATGCTGGAATGCCTGATATACAATATAGCCACCAGGTTCAGGCAACCTTTTTTAAGGTAAAAGCATTACCATAAAACACAGAAACCATCCAGAATCCTCCAACTTCTGACTCCAAGAGTAAGAAGTTTTAGCACAGGTACCTAATACCCACACTATTAAGATTATCTGCTAAACAGCATAATAGAAAATGAGAATTACTTTCTAGAATTAGGTTTCTAGGGTTTATCAATCCTTTTGCAGTGCTGTATTTTTTTTTCCTAGTCCAAGGACATACGTGAGCACTGAACATGAAAAACTGGAATCTATAATCTTGAAAAGAACCCAAGAACCTTAGTAAAATACAAAATGATGGGAAAAAAAAAACTTATTCACTAAATAATCAGGTTCAATATATCTAGAAACATTTACATCCACATAAGAATTCAAAAAGCAAATAAACCAGAGCTTGTATGTAAAAAGGAAAATGGATGGCGGCTAGCGCAAGGCGCAGGAAAGACTCAGAGTGCGTGCAGCGCTTACAGCTACGTCTCAGGACATACTAGAAACTTTTAAATGTGAACTACGGTTCAGCAGCTTTTAAAATTTCATGTTTATTCATATTTTTCAAAATATATGTACATTAAAAAAAGGAAGATTTACAACAGGAAAGATTGCCTTACATGCAACACAAATTCCAATGAACTCATGATGGGATCACACATGATTATGGATCTAATTCAAGCCAATCTTCTCAAGTCCATTTCCCAGCCACACTGCAGGCTGCAGACAGGATCCCAGGAGACAATGCAAATGGAATGAATGAAACAAACATCTTTTGCCTCTGGCAGCACTCAAGGGGCCAGAAGATGTACACCAAAAAGTTTAAGACAATTAAAATGTCAAGTGCCACAGGGAGGATAAATGATAACTGGAAATCAATTATTTCTTAGAAAGCTAGTACTATTTAACACAACTTCACAATACTAAAACAAAGACAAATAAGAAAGGGATAGGTAGTCGGGCTTCATTTGTTCTTTCTTTTCTTTTTTAAAATATCTCAAAAAGGAAGCCACTTGCTCTTTATCAAAAGTGCTCTGGAAGAAAGGAGGGGGAAAAAACCCAGGGATGAATCTGGAATCAAGTTTATTTTAGCAAACTGTACGTTTTTCCACTTAACATTTCTACATTAGCAATGGTGTAGCTCTCCAACACTTCCTTATAAAAAAGGCAAACAAGAAGTGACAATTCATGCTCCAAATATTAAAAAATATATTTGAACATTTGATCAAGAAGGTTTTTGTATGTTTTGATTTTTGGTAACACAGGTGACACCAGAAACCACAAGTTCAATATATTCCTATATTTCTTCTTCAGTCAAAAACCAAGGGGTGCCAGAGGTCTTGTGCTTGCTGTTAAGGGAATGCAAATGCCCTGGGGCCAGTGAAAAACACCTGCAAACTGACCAACGTGCAAAGTGGCCCAAAGGAGTCCGGCATCTTCAGAATCAAATGAGATCATAATGCTTCTGGCTTATTCCCAAAGCTAAGACATCTCTGTGTGTACAGCTGGAGAGAAAGGGTTAGTGGAGTGGTTTTATAAATAAGATTAATTATTAGAGATACAGCTGAAGTCTCCAGGCAGGAGGCTCTGCAATTCAGTCAGGGCTCCGCTGCCTCCTCCCACTTCCAGCACCTGACCAGCGTCCTGTTCTTGATGCTTTCTAACAAATATAAACTGTTTTGCAACCGTTTAGATACAGCTGGAGGGGGAAAAAAAAAAAAGCAAAAGCTGACGTTAAAAAAAAAAGGAGGGTTGGAGTGGAGGGAGAAAAAAGGACAAGTATAGATTATACAGTTCAGGGAAGTCCAGAATTAGTGCAGAAATTAAAATGACCGGGAGAGGGGCAGGCACCAAGAACAGCACCTAAAGCTAACAAATGCCTAAATTGGTTTATTTATATTCCCTCCCCATAATGTTCATAGGGGAGGAAAAAAAATGTAATTTCAAAAGCATCAAAACTAAAACAAATGCACACGGACCTTAGAAAATAAGATTTTGAATTCATCATGATACCCTTTTTTCCTATAAAATTTACTTTTTTGCTTTGAAAGATTTCTTCATGGTGGATTTGCCCTTTCCAGGCAACTTCACTTCCTTTCTCACACTGGCCACAGGCTTCTTTGAAGAGCTACCACTAGGTTTCTTGATGACTGAGGGGGAGGGTCTGGCTTTCTTGGCAGGAGTTTTGGCCTTAGGAGGGGCTTTCTTGGGCAGGGGCCGAGCCTTCCCTCGCTGGGCAGCTGGGACTCTAGGCGCAGGCTTGGACCCTCTCTGCTTCACGGGTGCAGCCTTCCCTGACAACTTGGCTGGGGTTTTCTTCTGCAACCTGTGAGAACCAAAGAGCAAAGGCGATCACTTAGTACTTGAGAGATTCATTTTACCAGGATGACCAGATACTCTGTCAAAAAAGAAATAACACAGGTAGAAGTCACCTATGTTAAGAAGGGGAATGTGGGTGATTATTTACCCTGAGGCTTTACTAAAATTGTATACACGTAATTCCATCATGTTTTTCCTAGAAAAATATGGACTTATTTTTCTTCAAATAACTAAACTATGGATATATAAATATACAGGTTTGACCAAAGAATAATTACATATTCAGTGTGTCACAGGTTCAGAGTCTCTAAACTCTTGAGACGATAAGTTCAAACGTTACACAAAAGGCTTGAGAAGGATCCTGACTTGTCCACTTTTCACAGCCTCTCCTATTACTGCCATTTTCAGCTCTAAAAAGGGTTTTCCACACAGCCCTACCTTCTCTTAGGTGGTGGCTCTTCATCCTCAGAGTCTTCCTCTGATGATTCATCTTCATCTTCATCCTCATCTTTAGAATCATCTGGCTCTTTCTTTGGAAACAGAACTCCTGGACTATTAAGGAAAAAAAAATTAGGTAAAAGAGAAGTCCAGGAGAGGACAAGGAAAAGAATGTGAACCCAGATACGCTCTTCCCTGGACATTATCCACTCCCCTCCGCCCCTACTCCCCAGTTATGTCAGGTTAGGTGCAAATATCAGGTTACAATTTAATCTATGTCGAACACACGTATGAAGTTACGACAAATCTATAAATGCCCCAGACCATTCCTCATTCCCTTCCCCTTCCATTTAATAAAATTAATACTTAATCATTTATTTAGCTTTGGGGTTTTTCTTTTTTTTTAATTTTCTTTTTTGGGAGGAGGTAATTAGGTTATTTTTTTAAACAGAGGTACTGGGATTGAACCCAGGACCCTGTGCATGCTAAGCATGTGCTCTATCCTCATTCTCTTACTCATTTATTTACTAAACAATTATTTACACTCCTGATATGTGTTCAGCACTGTAACAGCCACTGAATATATAGTAGTGAATGGTCTATACGGTGGTGAACAGTCTGCACAGCAGTATGTATTTTTTGTCCTTATGATACTGGCAAAAGACTTCAAAGTATCATAAAGACTGAATCTCTTCAAAGTTTTAGAGAAATTCAGCAAGGATCTTCCAACTTTTCCTTGTTTACCTTACGTAGAAAACTTGATCTCATTGATCAATAGGTCCTTAAATTATCACAGTGTATATGCAGTGCATGACTTTAAGAATTAGATTTAAAGTTTGTTTGAAAAATTCAAATAACATACATTCAACCAAGTAACACTTACTTATATTTAATGCACAAAGAACAATATAAGAAAGCTACACTATGCTTCTGCTAAAATAGGTTTTAGTGGTACATGTCATTGCACTTTATTAGAAATGAAAGTATAAGAAGTCATAGCACAGGTACATAGAAAAATGCTTAGTTCACAGGAGATGCTATATACTTTTCTTGGTTCAATGAATAAAAAAATAAAGCATGTATAAGAGACAAGTTTTTAAATTAATGTCCTTGTCTCTACAGTATGAAGAAGGCAGATTAGGATTCTTGGAAGTAGTCAGTGCTCTCCCTAGTTGGTGCTGGACAATTAAAAAATAATCAGTGCTTAATTTCAGGAACACCGAACACCTGTCTAACAATAAGCTCCAGCAGGATAGCCCAAATCTCCCTATTCTTACATGAAAACCTTCTGCTCTAAAAAATACTATCTTAAGTAGTCTTTATTTTCGAGTATACCCAGTTCAGTATAATAGCAGTAAAGTAAGGAAAGCCAAGCCTGCAACCTAGAGTCAGATTTTAAGTTTGCAATGACCAGTACTTCCCATTATGGGCTAGGTGCTTACCTGGGGTAATAGGGAAAGCAGAGCTGGAAGGTGCCACTGAATCCTTTACCAGAGATCTGTTCCATCCACCCATTCTTTTCGCATCTCTGCAGGGTTTTCTTCAGTAAGTGCACTGAACAAAAAATTCAGAAATGAAGCGAGTATTTATTTGCTCAGATTTGATAATTCCCTCAACCACAGTCAGTTATACATCAATTTAATGTCCTGTCACGTGCTAAGTGAATCCTTTGTGGTCAAAGGATTATTATAAAATTATTATTAAGTGCCCATAAATTTGGCAAGGGTTAAATTATAATGGCAAGGGGTTTCAGAGACCACTGCATCAAACTCCTTACTTCACAGAAAGGGAAATGAGCCCAGAGTGGCTAGTGACTTGCCCTACAGTCAGTTGCACATAAATGGTTAATAGCCAACTTAAATCTACATCTCTCATTATTTCTATTCATTCAAACATTTATTGAGGACCTATAAGTATTGATAAGCATGTAAAGTATCTATAAAGATAAAACCAATTTCTCCTGAATCAGCAAATAGTAACAAAACATCATGGCCTCTAAAAAGGCCTTATCAACTTTCATATAAAAACATATAAAAATATATTTTACAGTGATTCAGTACCCTCAAAATAGCTGCAATATTAGTGACACTGAAAAGGTTAATAACCAAATTCATCTTTTCTTCTAACAGTTGTCAAAAAAAGAAAATCATGAAAAGTCTGTAAGAGTCAATATACATAGTTAAACACAGTATATATCTTATGTAAGGAAAGAAAAAAGTCATACACATAACCACTACTTTACAAAAACTTAAAAAAAAAAGACAAAGTACATAAAACAATGAGAAAGCATTCCTTCATATGTGTTAAAAGTCAATGTTAAGATTTCAAAATTACCTTTTCATTTAAAGCAATATATTCTAGTTGGCATTTTCTGTTACCTAATTTCCATATTCCTCACCCTGTACCGCTGTGCCCAATCCCACAGTTCACTGAGAAAACAATCTCACTAATCCACATGTGATAATGCTGCTAAAATGAGGTTTCTAATCTCAAATCACCACCTGACAAGGTTAATATACTTTACTGAAAAACAGGGCTTACGTCAAAAAGAAGTAACCTAAGCAGTAAGTATTTTAAAACACAAGCTTGGTTTCAAGATGTTCTGATGAAAATTCAGAAGTAGGTTAAAAAGATAACTACACTTGAGAAGAGTTTTGAACCTAGAAATTTATCTAAATTACAATAGAAATAAATATCAGAAACATTTTTACAGCAAAGTAAAATCAAATTCTCATGTTTAGCACACATTGTAAATTAATAAGCCTTGGTTATTTTTGTCTGTCTATCTGTAAATAATAAATTTGTAAAGTTGTTCCCCCTTGGTTTTCAGTTAATAGTTAACGATTTGTCATTAATAGCATGATCTCTAGGGATCTTTCACAAGATAATTCCTCCGATCCTGTCAAACGTGCACAACTCCAAGTCTTACTTTGATAGTTAGAATTGGTCCCTGGGTGGTTCTCCAGGACATACTTCTTCAGAGCAGCGGTGGAGCAGGTCTTCGGCTCATTCATGGCAGCAATGGCGGACAAGATTGCATATTCCATCAGGCTTCCACCAAGTAGGGGTTTCTCCCCTGATTTCTTCAGCTGTTTTCCAAGGAGGAAGAGAAAAGCATCAAGACAACACTCTCCCAAAGCAGGTCAAGACAAGACTCCTCTGCACCAGGTGGGTCGGAGTTCCTGCATTAGCACAGATATGTTTTACAGTAAATTGTCAGGTTAGGGACTTTCTCTTCCCATTCAACAGGTATTCACCCTAGCTGAGGAGTCCCAACCCTCCTATGGATTTTTTCTCCTTTCATCTACCCCTCCAACCAACCTCAAGTAGCAACAGTTGACCTAACCCGAAGAGAGTGACAGTGCTACTCCAATAAGGAGGTTACTTGTTATACCCCCAATAAATTAACGCTTTTGAGAATACTCCTCTTTTCTGAATGTGAAAAATGGACTACTTATAAAATTAGCCAATAGCCTTTTTAATCCTGCAAGGAAAATAGCAAAGGAAAAGTTTGATAGATATTTAGGATATCATACAATAGAAAATTATATAGCATATTTCAAGGACAAGAGGCTGGGGAACAAAGGGTAGCACCAATAAGCAAAAAGGTAAATAAAAGGACAAAGCGAGGTATAGTCTACAACAATGATTCTTAAAGACAGATCCACAAATCCTTGGGGTTCCTGAGACCCCTTCAGAGGATCTGCAAGGTTAAAATTATTTTCATAATAATATACTAAGATGTGATTTGCCTTTTTCACTGTGGTGACATTTTGCACTGATGATGGAAAAGGAATGATGGGTAAAACCACTGCTACCTCACAACAAATCAAGGTGGAGGCAGAAAAATATAGTTACTGCATTCTCTACTGCTATACATTTACGGTTAAAAAAAAGTGTTTCATTTAACAATGTCCTTGATATAAAAATTATTTTATTAAATCTCAACCCTAGTCCATGTCTTTTTGATATTTCATGGGGCAAAATGAGAAGAATGTATAAAGCATGTCAACTACAGAGGGATGGTGGTAATCTCAAGGAAAAGCACCCAGTGATTGAACTGTGAGCTCAACTAGCTGCATTTTTCAGGCAGTAATACCCTTTTAACTTGAAGGAAGAATTAACAGATAAACTGTGGTTATTCAGACTCAGGCATCTAGCAGACAATTTCTTGAAAATAAGTTAAGTGGGCTTGTCAGTTCAAGGAAAACAACTAACAGTAGTTGTTGCCAATGATAAATTCAACTTCTCAAGAGAAAACATAAATTGTGGAAAACTTGATTCTACCACCATGAACACAGTAATTTCCTAGTACTTAAATATTGTTCTGATGAGATCAGTGGGTGATATTAGTGAATATGAGTTTTGTTACTATTTGATGAAATGTGCCAACATTAAAAAAATCTGCACAATTCAGTGAACTACTATTTTCCAAATGACTGTTACACAAAATTATGGTTAAAAGATGCACTCAAAGTTCAAGACAGACCAAAGGATTTCAAAGTAACAGAGTACAAGTTCAGATATGGTTTCAGGTTTCACATGGCAACTATAATGTACTTTATGGAAGTACCCACAAAATCAATGTAATACACATATTAACAGAATAAAGGAAAAAACCATATGATCATCTCGAGAGAGATAGAAAAAGCATTTATAATAAACTCTCAGCAAACTAGTAACAGAGAACTTTCTCAACTTGGTAACAGGCATCTATGAAAAACCTGTAGCTTCAACGGTGAAAGAATGAATGTTTTCCCATTAAGATGAGAAACAAGACAAAGACATCTACACTCATCACTGGAGGTTCTATCCAGGCAAGGGAAAAAAAAATAAAAGACATCCAAATTTGAAAGGAAAAAAAATAAAATGGTCTTTATTTGTAGACGACATTATCCTATATGCAGAAAATCCTAGGGAATCCACCCCAAAATCCTAGGAATCCACCAAAAAATTCCAGAACAAGTAAATGAGTTCAGCAAGGTCACAGGATATAAAATCAATAGACAAATGAACTGTATTTCCACAGGCTAGCAAATAAGCAATCTGAAAATGAAAATAAGAAAATTCCATTCACAACAGCATGGAAATAGAATATAACACAAAGGAATAAATTTAACAAAAGAAATGTAAGACTTGTACCCTGAAAACTACAAAACACTGCTGAGAGAAATTAAAGATCTAAGAAAATAGAGAGAGACTCAATGTTCATGCCAAAGTCAACACTGTAAAGAGAGTGACTCTTCCTAAATTGCTCTACAGGTTCACTGCAAGCTCTACCAAAATCTTAAGATGGATTTTTCTGTGAAAATTGACTAATGAATCCTAAAATTCATATGGAAATACACAAGACCCAGAATAGCCAAAACAATTTTGAAAAAGAAGAGGACTTATGTTTCCCAATTTCAAAACTTACTACAAAGCTACAATCAAGACAGTGTGATCCTGGCATAAAGATTCACATATAGATCAATGGAACAAAATTGAGAGACTAGCAATAAACCATTACATTCAAGGTCAACTGAGTTTTGATAAAGGTGCTAAGGCAATTCAATAAGAAAAGATAGTCTTCTCAATAAATCGTATTGGGACAACTGGATGTCCACATGAAAAACATGAATTTATACCCTTACCTCACACCATAAACAAAACTTAACTCAAAATGGATTATAGACCTAAATGTAAGAGCTAAAACTGTAAAACTCTTAAAACCAAAATAGGCGTAAATCTTCCTGACCTTAAGCGAGGTACTGATATATTAAATATGACACCAACAGTATAAGTAATTTAAAAAAATGATCAACAGGACTTCATCAAAAATAAACACTTCTATGCTTCAAAAGACACCATTAAGAAAGTGAAAGCATGGGCCACAGATCAGGAGAAAATATTTGCAAATCATATATCTGATATATCTAGTTATATAACTCAGTAAGACAAATAGCTCAATTTTAAAAATAGGCAAAGGATTTGAATAGACATTGACATTTTATCAAAGAAGATAAACGAATGTCCATTAAGCACATGAAAAGATGGTCAACATCAGCAGTCTTAGGGAAATGCCAACCAAAACCACAATGAGACACCACTTTGTATCCACTAGTATGGCTATAATTTTAAAAAGACAGTAACAAGTGTTGGCAAAGATAAGGAGAAACTGGAACCCTTATACATACATTGCTGGTGGGAATGCAAAATGATGCAGTCACTTTGGCAGTTTCTTAAAGCAAATATGATACATATTCCAGGAGGTCCATGCTCCTACTTATACACCCAAGGGAAATAAAAACATATACACACAAAGATTTGGACATAAATGCTCATAGGCAATACTAATCAAAAAAGCTAAAAAGTGGAAATAACCCAAATGCTCACCAACTCGTGAATGGATAAGCAAAATGTGCCAGATCCATACAACAGAACACTATTTGGCAATAAAAGAAATAAAAGTACTGATTTGTGCTGCAACATGGATAAAACTAAAAAAAATTATGCTAAGTGAAGTAAGTCAGACACAAAAGACCACACACCGTATGATTCTATCCATATGAAACACGCAGAAAAGGCAAATCCATACATAGAGAAAACAGGTGGGATGGGGATAGAAACAGGAGTGACTGCAAATGGGCACAAGAGTTTTTTTTGGGTGATGGAAAAGCTTTAAAACTGGACTGCGGTGATGATTGTACAACACTGTAAAAATCACTGAATTATAAACTGTAACATAAAAGGATTGTATCTTATGGTATATAAATCATACCTCAATATAGCTATACCTCAAAAACTATCATTTGTTGAGTTTTGGTATACTATCAGAGAATATTATCAACTTCTATCTGAAAATTATCTTAAAATACTCCACCTTTATTTAACTTTCTGTGTGAGCTTGATTTTCCTTCATAGATGTAACCCAAAATACACTGAAACAGATACCAGCTGTTTTCCATGAAGCTAGCCAGTAAAGATTTTTGCAAAAATATAATAAATAGTAAATCTCTTCTCATTACAAAATTTTTTATTCTTAGAAATAGTTTTCATAAAAATTTTATGTTAACATATAATCGGTTTATTTTTTAGATGAATTAATCAATATTTTAACATTTCCCCAGTTTTAATTTCTAATATGGTAAATACTGATAGGTATAACCCACATAAACAAAACCTTTGGAGGTACACAATAAATTTTTAGAGTAAATGAAAGTCCTGAAACCAAAACTTTTGAAAACTTCTCTACAACCAAGCCCTTTTAGCCTCTAACCTGGAATGTCCCAGAAGCACCTTTGCCAGTTATTTGTTCTAACTGGCCTCTCTCTACTGCTCTCTGCAGAGCATTCTTCAACAGCTGAGGCCTGCAGAGAAAACAAAAATAGCAATAAATATATTAATGAGGGAAAAGAAAAGAAAAAAAAGATCCAGGGTTATTCTAAAGAACTAAAGTTCTGTGTAATACTGTTAAAATGGACAATAAAGTAATAAATTGCTGGCACCCTTAATAAGTGGCATTCTTTTTTTTCTTCAGGCAAAGAAGCTAAATCAGTACCTGTACATACAGAACCATGTACCATACAAGCCAATTTCCAACTTGCCAGGGTACTCTAAAAATCCATTATTTATTATCATCAGACCACAATAGCAACCAAACTCTGTAACCAAGCAACGAATGGATATTTTTAAAGTCCCATCTAATTCTGATATTCTCAGAGACAAAATTCCTAGATTTTTAAAAAACATATACACGTTAACAAAAAAAGCAAGTCACTTTTTGCAAACCAGTATCCAAACGTGGCCTAACAAAATACAATTCTTTGAGAAAGCAAATAGATTGTTCTTAACATAGTAGCCCTGCTTCAAGAGGATTGTAGTTTAAAAAACAAAAATCAAAAAACTAGCTCATCAAAACCAAACGGTAGGCAAGAAGAAACTGAGTGTCATTAAAAACGTAAGAACAAAGTGTTAAAGCAGAAGCCGCTCTGTCAAGGAGCAATGGTCCAAACGCTGGGTGGAGAATCTCAGGTGCAGGGAGGAAATCAATCAAGTTCAGCTAGGGCTTAAAGGCTCCGTGATATGGAACAAGACAGAGTCAAATGGAAAGCTACACTTCCAGGCCAACAACAGGACATCTAAAGAAAGGGTTAATCATAACCCAAAAGTTCAGTAATATGCTTTGCCACACCTCCCAAGAATTACTAGAATAACACTCAATGAACAGAAAATCATGAGATTTATTTGAAACTGGTTACTTGATAAACTGAAAATAACAACCTGGCAGCCCACTGAGGAATTGATGAAGGCCAAACTATTACCCTTTGAGGTGCTTTATCAAGCTCTGACACTTTTCTTTGAATTTTGAATCTTTTACCTAACCACTAAGCATTACAGATTAAGCTTACACCAGTTATTAATTACATTATACATATGCTTGGGGAAATCTTATTTCCTGATACTCCAAATGAAGATACTCCCTCCCCCTCAAATCCCAATAAAAGGATTTCTAAGCCAGTGCTATTTCATTCAAGACAAATATGATTTATGCCATAAACCAAAACACACATGGTCACACACAAAATTGTTCATCCCACAAATATTTACTGAGTATTTATTATTGCTATGCAGGAATAAACACACAGATCTGATCACTAAACTCAAGGAATTTAAGAGATGAATGTAACTTTGTAATGTTTTATTCTATGTAAAGCTGTATTTTTAAATATATGTTGCAGTTAAAAAAGAAGAGATGATGAATACATAATATTTATGGTAGAGAATGATAAGGGTCAAGGTTGAAGTATGGGCATACAGCTTTGGGAACACAATTAAAAGAATGATTTAGCTGTCATACAATTTTTCTATTAGTTGCTCTATACATTAGAGTGCTTAAAAGCTGATTTCCAATAGAGGATCACATAGCTTAAGTAAAACACTGAAACCCTAGACTCTTTGATCAAATTAAATAACTAATCTGAGGAGAACCTTAACTAAGGTTCAAATGCTCTAGGAATGAGCTATCAGTTAAATCAATTCCCTTCTTAACATTTTCATGTTCTCAGCAATACCAATCATTACACTAGCATATACCCTGTCCTGGGATTTTAGAAATCTCAGAGCTCTATCACTCACTCCTACCTTCAGGTAAAACCACACTTACCAACTGCTTCAAAGCCCAGATTGGCCCTTCCTCTCTCATCACTGCTACAACCTTAGTACAAGCCGCCAAGCTCTCCCTTCCAGGTGCTGTTCTTTCTGCTTTCATAGCGCACACCATCATTAGGTCAACACCCTATAGAGGAGCCCTCTATTGTTACTCAGTTGATCAGGTGACAGGTCTTAATGCTCCAACCCAGCTTCAAAGCCTTGTTAGTCTAGATGTACTCAAACACAGGTTTCTCTCAGTTTCCAAAGAATGCCAACTCTTGCTTCTGAAATTTTTTCATAAAGCTCCTTTAAGAATGCCTTTCCCATTCTATCATCCTATCTAAATGCTACACATTCTAGACCCATCTCAATGGGATGGAACCCAACTGGAGCCCCATCTTAATTGGATGGGACCCAATCAAGCCCAATCTCTTTAACTCACTGCTAACTCCCAGACACAATTCTTTTTCTGAAAAATTCTAGTCTGTATCACACCATCTTGTACTTAGTATGGTGCCATGTGCTGTTCTAAATGTTTTACATGTGTGGAATAAACAAGATAATACAACAACTCCAAGAAATAGGTACTAATATTGCCCACACTTTACCTAAGGGGAAAAGTTAAGTGACAGAAAAGTTAGGTGACAGTAAATTTAAGTCATTTCTCCAAGGTCACAAAGCTAGGTAGTGGACGAGCCAGGTTACAAACCTGAGCAGTCTGATTCCAGATTCTGCATTCTTAGTCACTATGTTATGCCTGCACTTTTCCAATATAAAACAGTCCTGAACTTGGAAAAAGCAAGAGGTTTTACCTGAAAAACGAAATAAAGTTCTGGCTTCACCAGTGAATAGCCAGGTAATCCTAGGTAAGATTTTTCATCAGCAAAACTCAACTAGAAATATATATTTTTAAGTCTATTTTGAGAATAACAAAGCCATGTAATTAAACAAAAGTGTTTTTAAAAGACCTATACAAATTTAAGGGGCTGTTTTTTTTTTATTCTTTTTTTATGGCTGAGTAATAGTCTAGTGTGTGTGTGTGTGTGTGTGTGTGTGTGTGTGTGTGTGTATGTATACACACATATACACACCTTCTTTATCCATTCATCTGTCCATGGACATTTAGGCTGCTTCCATGTCTTGGCTATTGTATATTGTGCTGTTATAAACACTGGCATACATGTATCTTTTTGAATTAGTTTTCATCTTCTCTGGATATATGGGCTGTTCATTATTGTAACAAATTTTTTTTTTAAGTAAGATCATTAGACCAGCTTAATGAGAAAACAGGGAATAAGTGATTGTTGGTGGCTATGTTTTTCAATTGTGGAGAACGTTCAGTCTGCACTGAGAGGAAAGAATGAAAGCAATGCACAGCAAAAATCAAAGCCAAGGGATGGAAAGCAAAATGCAACTGGCATAGCAAGGGTTCCGAGTGGCAGGAATCTAAATAAGAGAGTGACATCAATCTGTTAGAGATACACAGACAGAACTAAGAAACTAAAGAGACTTAAAATTACTTAGACTTTAAACTGTTAAGGAATTAAGGGGCCTATAAAGAAATTAATACGTTTAGAGAAAAGCATAGGGCAGAAAATTGAATCTTGGGCTATGCTCCTATTTTGGTATGCTTAGAAAGAGAAAAATCAAAGAGTGTGATGAAGTGACACCATACACAAGGATTAGATACTAAAATCTGGTTTCTAATGCCATATGACAGAATTTCCTTTGAAAGTTTCTAAAGGTACCTTCTTAGAGGCCAAGCCAAAGCCTATGTAAAGCCAACATACCATTTTCTCTAGGGTTGAAAAAAATCATGGTTATCAAATAAAGGAGATGACTTGCGTGTTATATAAAGAGTCTTTAGGAGGAGGGTATAGCTCAAGTGGTAGGGCACATGCTTAGCATGCACAAGGTCCTGGGTTCAATCCCAAAGACTGCCTCTAAAACTAAATAAATAAACCTAATTAACACCCCCCCAAGAAAAAACTAAAAACTAAATAAATAAATAAAGTCACCTAGAAAATGTTAAAAAACAAAAAGTCTTTAAACATCAGAATCATATTTAGTATGGTGTGATACTCAAACCATGACAATTACATTGGAATTGAGACTAGCCAATAATACTAACACTTGTTGAGTGCTTACTACATGCTAGGCACAGTTCTAAGTGCTTAACACGTACTAAGGTTCCTAACAACCCTATGAGGTGTATATATTGTTCATCAATGAGGAAACAAAGAGACACAAAGAGATAACTTATTCAGGGATATAAAGGTGGAAAATGACAGAATCAGGATTTAAACCCAAGGGGTCTGGTTCCGAAGTCTGCGCTGTTTGCGGTGCTCTGCAGCCTGATATACGGCGGCAGAAGTTCATGTCTCATCTCATGCGCCAGGCATATGTTCCTTGAAGCAGAATGGCCAGGTGAAGGGCCCATATAAATTCACTCATTCAGCTAATATTTACTGAGCTTCTACTGCGTGCTAGGCTTGGGGAAAATAGAAGTGAACAATATAAAAATCCCAGCCTTCAGGAATCTGACATTTTAATGGTGAAAACAGGTAATTTTTTAAAAAAAGCAAATAAAACATGTAGTATGTTAGAATGTAGTGAGTGCTATGGAGAAAAACAAGGCAGAGAAGTAGAATTCTCCATGCTGCGAGAGGAGGGGGAGGTTGCAAATGTAAGTTAGGTGGTCCTATCAACAAAATGCCAATGCGTGGGCCATGGTGGGATGTTGACTTGAAAAAAAACAACTGTAAAAAGTCACTTTGGAGACAACTGGAGACATCTGAACATGGCCTGGGTATTAGATAACGGTAAGGAATTATTAATTTAGTTAGGAATAATGTTCATATAATGAACGTTCTCTCAACATTTATGTGTATGTTTGAAAATTCTCAAAATAAAACGTTAAAAAATAGTAAGGCAGTCAAGGCAGGCATGTGGTGATAGTAGAGTGAAAACGTGAAGGAAGTGAAGGAGTGAGTAAAATGGATTACGGGGAAAAACCACCCAGGCAACAGGAACAGCAAGTGTGAAGTCTCCGAGGCTGGTAAGGGAGAGAAGAGCAGTAGGAGACGCAATCACAGTGTAGTGTCTCGCAGGCCATTTTAAAGATTCTGGCTTTAAACTTTTTAATTGTGAGGGAACCATGAAGCCACTGGAAGGTTCGAGGAGCAGGGAGATATAATCTAGCTTACATTTTTAAGAAGTCTTACTCTCACTGCTATGTCAAGAATAGACTGAAAGGGAAGGAGGATGGGAGAAGCAGTTCAGAGATTATTGCTCTAGCACAGGTGAGGTATGATGGTGGTCTGGAAAAGAGTGGTAATAGTGGAGGTAATGAAGAGAGGTCTGTTTAGGGATATACTTTAAAGACAGAGCCAAAGTAGTTGTTTACAGATTACATTTAGGTGTGGGATAAAGAGAAGGCACCAGAGCTCAAATCCAAGGTTTTTGGCTTTAGCAACTGGGAAGATGATACTGCCACTAACTGAGATGAAGGAGGTATGGGGGGGTACGCAGCCTCTTTGGTGGGGTGGGAGATAGAGGAATCAAGAGTTTAGTTTGGGCACGTCAAGTAAGACATACAAGTGGTGGTGTCAAACAGGCATCTGTATTATGAATGTGGAGCCAGGAGGGAGGTATGGGCCAGATTTATGTATCTGTATACTAATATATATATATGGTATTTAAAACTTTGAGAATGTAAAGAATTACCAAGTGAATGTGGACAGAAAAGACAAGAGGCCTAAAGTCTAACCCTGGGGCAGTCTTACATTAAGGAATCAAGAGATGGGTAATCAGGAATCCTTCGGATATTGAGAAAGAATGGGTAGTGAAGTTGGAAGAAAACCAGAAAGGTGTGGTACTCTGGAAGGCAAGTGAAGACAGTATTTTAAGCAGGAGGGAGTCGTTATGAACTGACCACTGAAATTTGCAATGTGGAGGTCATCGGTGACAATGACAGGAAGAAGTACTTCAGGTAAAATGGTGTGTGAGGGGGAGTGCAACAAAAGTGGGTTGAAGAGGCAGTAGGAGGAGAGAAATTACAGACAGCAAGGACAGACAACTCATGCTTTAAAACTGTGCTTTTCTTGCTATTTTCTTTGGGCAAGTTTAAGTATGGCTAAATTTTCATATTAAATGTATGTCTGACAAGACTCCACTACACTCACAGGTACAGAAAATCACAGTAAAGGAAAAAAAGAGATTCAAAGCAGCAGCTACCATTTAATAAGACAGTAAGAGAAGGTTTTCAGGTTCATCACATCTCTGGGTTGACAATCCATCTATTATCAGGCAAATTCTGTTTCAACATAAAATGACAACAGGAGATGTTCCCAAAGGCAAGAAACAAAGTTACGCTGCTACCAATAGCCTGTCTTATATGAGCAGAGCCATGTGGAGAGAAAAGAGCTGGGGGAGAATGTGGTCTCCAGTCATCAAAAACAGTAAAAAGAGATAAAAGTGAAATGGGTTTCCATCTCTCAATGTGTATACAATGCATTTTGGACCCAAAGTTGTATTGGTGGCTCATAATCAGGGCATAAGAAGCATGAAAAAAAATCAAGATATTAATTTCAAATTTTGTTTCAATGATTCCCTTTTCTTTAGCCTTTTTGCTAACTCTTTAACTGGCCACTCTGAAGACCACTAAGTGCTCTTCTGAAAATGTGGCTTCTAGGCTGAAACCTCAAACTATATGCGCCTCAGTAATTCAAGAAAACACTGGTACTAATCTATATCAGGACAATGTACATCTCATATAGAGACTGCTTGTAGAAAGGACTCTGGATTAAACACAATTTTCCAAAAGTCAGTATAACAACACAGTATCACACACAAACACATTCAAAACACAAACTCTATGAATTCGAAATTTAAACAAATTAATGTGGCTGCATGAATCCACAAATAAGCATGTACGACAATCTAATCAGTCCAGGTGATTTTAAGTGGCAATTTTTAATAGATGAATTATCAAAATTCGGAATTTTACATTATATGTTTAAATGATGAAAATATTAATGCTATTTCTATGTAGGAGTAAGTGCTACAGCAGCCTGAATTCTCCTGTGTTCTCAGTTATAATGCTAAATAAAAAATAAGTTACCAACCACCTCATTCCCACTAGGATGGCTACTATTAGAAACAAAAACAAAAACCCCAGAAAATAAGAACTGGCGAGGATCTGGAGAAATTAGAACCCCTGTGCACTGTTGGTGGGAATGTAAACAGTATAGCCACTGTGGAAAACAGTATGGTGGAACCTCACAAAGTTAAAAATAGAATTATCTATCATCCAGAAGTCCACTCTAGGTATGTGAAAACAGGGCCTCAAAGAGATACTGGTACACCAAAGTTCATGGCAACATTATTTCACAATTGCTCAAACGTGAAAGCAATCCAAGCATCCAATGACAGATGAATGCATAAACAAAATGTAGTATATATATATAATGGAGTATTATTCAGCCTTATAGAGAAAGGAAATTCTGACACATGCAACAACACGAATGGACCTTGAGGACGTTATGCTAAGTGAAATAAAATCAGTTACAAAAAAGACTGTATAATTCTACTTTTATGAGGTATGTATCTCGAGTGGTCAAAAACCGTAGAGATGGAAAGTAGCAAGGTAGTTGCCAGAGGTTGGGGGTAAGAGATAAACGGGGAGTTCTTGTTTAAAGTGTACAGAGTTACAGTTTTACAAGATAAAAAGACTTCTGGAGATGGATGGTGGCAATGGTAGCTGAAAATATTTAGTACCATTGAACAGGGTACCCTTTACGGTTAAGGAGGCAAGTTTTATAATTATGTATACTTCATCACAATAAAAAACTAGAAAAAACAAAATTAAAAAAATAGGTAGCTGAAAGAACAGTTGAACGCTGAATATTCTAGTAGCTGACATCATGAAAAAGAGTTACCCGATCAGTCTTACAAAAGTCAGTATGTGGTTTGAGTTTCAAAAAGAATCTACATATTGAGACCTGAAAAGGAAAACATAATGGGACAAACAAACAAACAAACAAACAAAAAAAACCCCCCACACAAAAAAGGGTCTTATTCCTAGTTCAGCTAAAAGTAATTCTTATTGAATATTTACTCTTTCTCCTTTCTCACAAAAAAAAAAAAAAAAAATAGGGCTAAGGAAGTAACAGACATCTGTGCTTTTAAGTCCAGGCCTGTGGTTCATACCTGATGTCCACTCTCAGCTTAGGGTAATACTGAGACACATATTTCCTGATGAGACTGTAGGAAGCTTCTTTAGGTTCACAAAGACGAGTGAAGGCCAGTGGGAGGATATCCTCCAATTTTACTTGTGGTTCTGGATCCACTGCAGAGCTCCTGTTCTGAAATGTAATATCAAAAATTATCATCATCACAGGATATAGAGCTTTCTGTTCAAAAGCTTCTATATTCAACTCAAGGGCTTTCCTCAGTTGACTGCCGGATCAACTAACTAATAGAAAACTATCCCTTTTTTGTACGTTCAAACAAGTCATGCCACAGTGGTACAGTGTCACTTGTGTGGCAACTTCTTTGAAATAAAAATTTCAAACTGGGAGAGTTAAAAATATATATAAAAATTAAAAGGTATTAAAGATCTTAGTTCATTCTTAGCCTTCAATAACAAAGAATGAAAAGGATCATGCAGCACCAGACAGCAATGCACCAAAGTTCATTTTGAAAGTCTCCGAAAGCTTTATAAAGAAGGTACAAAAATCTTCAGAGCTGTAAAAATAAAGATGATTTCAATTACTGAGATGATGATTTCATCATCTAGTAGTAGATGATTTCAATTACTGAGAGAAAATACTACATACTTCACTTTATTACTGTATAAACACTTTTCATAAATAAAATTATGTGTCTTGGTGGGGGTGAGTATTACCATTTACAAAAAAGAAAAATTTGCTCTAAGTATAGTTTTAGGGTCTAATATTGGCTAAAAATGTACTTGGATGCCTCCTCTAGTTTAAACAATATTTCACAAAAAGCAGTGTAATTCATACAGCTGACCCATAACTCAATACAGGGCAGCTAAGTGCACGGGCTCTGGGGCCGAAATGCTTGGAGTCACTCACTGTCCAGTCTACTCACTAGCTGAGCAATAACGAGCGAGTTAACTATGATCTCTCCAGGCCTCCACAGACAGGCTGCTCTATGCATAGCACACAGTGAAGACTCAGTGAAGCTACTTTTAGTAGCAGTAGTATTACAGTGCTCAAACTGTGGTACAGACTTCCTACCTTTTTGTTTCTGGATTTCTGCGGTGTTTTCCTTGATTTTTGGACCACAACAAAACTTCCGGAAGCACCTTTTCCTTTCACCTAAAACAAATTAACTTTAGTTGTATTAACCATTATTTTAAATTATTCTGGTATTCATATTGATAACTTTATACTAGACTACGTGAATTACAGGGCATGGTGATACAAGAACTAATGCAAAGTGCTGCTGAACTCTTCAGACAAAAAAGAACAACAAATGAGTCAAAAGACAGGATCCAATCCTATTTATGGTACCATCTAGCTATTCAATACTGGACAACCTTGAAAACCCTCTGAGCTTTTGTTTCCTTATCTACAAAACTGGGGAAGAATGCTACTGTGATACTAGGTTAGAGAGAGTTTACTACAAGCTTTCAAAAAAAAAAAAAAAGGAATGAAGAAAGAAAAGAAGTCATGGAAGGAAGGAAGGGACACTATCTTTTGGGGAAAGTGAGGAAGACAGCTCCTTGGCAAAAGTTCAGAGCCTAGTTAATCTCAGACCACAATGCTTCCTGCAGACTGCCCATTACAGATTATTACTGCCTGTGGGGAAGATTATCTAATAATTTTAGACACTGTACATGATGATACGTGTAAGTCTTAACATACATTTCCACAGTTTACAAAGAACTTCACATTAACCTGAGTCCTCCATACCTTAGCTTTACTTACACTGCTATGAATATAGCAAGCAAACTGAAATGCTTTCAGCCTATAAAACTGTTTGAAGCATCAAACTGAGGGTCAGCCTATGAGGCAAAATAGGTCACAAACTGTATTTTCATAAAGAAAAATGCAAATCCAGCTCATGAACTGTGCTGACGTATACTGATATAGGACAGGTCTTTGGTTCTAATTATATTGGTTAGATAATACCTTTTCAGCAATGGTATTTTAAAGGCCATTAAACTATCAGTTTTATAACATTTTGAGAAAGCTAGAGCATAAGTTCCATAGCAGGAATCTGTTTTACTTACTGATGGACCCCCAAACACCTGGCACACAGGTGACACTCAATAATGTATCTGTGGAATTAAGTACTTGCTGAAGTTCCTAAGAGGAGTTTAAATGCCCAAGTGGCATGGAATTCTCTGTTAATCAAACTAAGCAGAAAGGTATAGAAGAAAGGCAACAGGATTCTGGGATTGTGAACCAGATTCTTAGAACCGTCTTTGCCACTACCATGGGACCTTGTTAGTTACTTCATCCCTCTAGACCACTGAAGAGTACTGAGATAAGAAAGTTTATGCCAGATTTAGATTTTAAGCAATTTTTAAAAATTGAGGTATAGTTAATTTATAATATTGTATTAGTTGCCGATATACGGTATACTGATTCAAAATTTTTATAGATTCCATTTCATTTAAAGTTATTATAAAATACTGGCTATGTGTTGTACAATATATCCTCGTAGCTCAAGTAAAGTTTTGATGTACTATGCAAAGTAACACAGATTTATGCCCAAAATCATTTTGGTTTTATTATTATTCTCAATTTACTCAGGTTTATCTGATGCTCCCACAAGTTTTAATAGTTTTAGATACTAATAAGTTAAGCTGAATCTATTTATAAAGCTAATTTATAATGATAACCAGTCTAGCCACATAAGTTAGTTAACAAACCTTAGACAAGAATAATAATCTTTTTTGCTTTCGCAATAACAGGATTCCTCAACCCCACCTCTCATCTTCAACACTACATAATCTCAAGCACAAGCAGCCTCCAAAGAAAATCCACTTAAAAGTACAAGCAGCTAGGAAAAAAAAAAAAAAAACCACACCATCATATAGCTTCTGTTCTGTGGAACAGTTATCTTATTAAAGGTAACTGGCACCATGATTTTGAAACCTAATCTCAGATAATAAAAA
The DNA here is from genome assembly GCF_036321535.1 of Camelus dromedarius. Lineage (NCBI taxonomy): Eukaryota > Metazoa > Chordata > Mammalia > Artiodactyla > Camelidae > Camelus > Camelus dromedarius. The sequence goes on along the minus strand of NC_087449.1, from coordinate 57,003,957 downwards.
AGGTTAAGCTTAAGCATTTCATCATCATGTTAACTTATTTTAGCAAAGAAAATCACAAAGCATCAAAAGCCTAAATGTTACTAAATAAGGATTTATAGCTAGTATATGTTGAAATGTTCTAATTACAAACAACTGTTGAATACCTGTTTGATGACACCTCTATTTAACTCTCTTTTCAGTGCTTGTTTAAGGAGGTAGCCCCTTCTCTCCAGCTCCAGAGAAGGGTACTTATGGATGATGTATTTTCGAATAGCAACTACAGATGCACCACTCTTCTGGAAGCATGCCTAGGAGACACATTTATCAAACCATACACATTAATTTAAACTAGCTGTTTTTCATGTATTTTCTGACACGTTTTCAAAATAAGTTATTTTGGAAGTGAACCTGATAATGGATGATAAGAATGGCAGAGAAGAATGAACAGTATTTCGGGTAACTTCAGTCCATCATGGCTGCAGAGAAATACAGAATTACAATATTTCTGCAACAATTTTAAACTGTTCAAAATAGCCAAAGAGAAGATATAACATGTGAACAACATTCTGTGTGTTAACGAAGACCCTCTTTCTATTTTAATTATTTTCTATGCCTTGAAGACAGATCTTAAGCATTAGAGGGAGGAAAGCAGGACATTTCTATTGCTTGCAGATCTGGTCCATTTTATGGAATACACTTTGGCACACCAGAACCAATACTTCTATGCAGGTTTTGTGTGAATGTCAACAGATAACATTAGCAGAGATAATCTCAATAAATGGCATAAAACTGGGTTTACAGATGGCAAATCTGAAGGGGAGTTCTGGATAACAACGAGAGCACTCAATTGCAATTTAAAGTACCCTCTTCCACATCCCTCCTATTTACCTATATTCCATTTTCTAATGCCCACTGCAGACTCAAGTAAGTCATTATGTCACAAAGACAGCAATTTTTTTTTCAAATGCTTTACATTTTGAAACACACAAGCAGCACTTGTTTTTTACCTAATGGGCTAGTCTACCAATTTTCTGTAGTCACTGTCTATAAACTGATCATAGATTTTACTCATTGTCATTGGATAAAGACTTGAACATTATTTTATATACCCGCAATAAAGAAAAGTAAGTCACAGACAGATGGACCAGCAAAGACTGTACAACACAATGATTTAATGTGGAAGATATCAACTCAAGTTAACAGGAGCTGTGTTAGTATGGATCACTTCAAGTAAATGTCTCTGATCTATTACAACCGACTGATGTTTACTCCTGATTTTATAAGAAAACACAAAGCAAAGAAAATCAAGCAGAAAAAAACATGCTAATGCTACAACAATCCCTTTTCCCACCAAATTGATGACATGAAAGTAGACATCAGGACTTCTGTTTGATTCAGCAAATGATATCAGTGGTCTGAAATCATGATTTGTCACACTGTGTGGAATACACATGAGATACATATATACTATTTCATTTGTACAAATATGCATAATCATATATAAACTTTTCTTTAGGCCAAATTGCACTGTTTAAATTTTTTGTTTTATTATTTTAAAATTTTAGTCCCTTCTCCACCCACACTGTAACCCTGCTCCTCCAAACCCAGGCTGAGAGGTCACAAAGTGAAATCTGAAGAAAGGCCACACAAAGAGATCTCACTATAGTTCAACTATCTAGACCAAGAAACTTTTCTTAATGAGTTAAGAGTGCTCTTGAAGGAGGGCGGGAGAGGCTGGAAAGCAAACCCTTTCCCCGTTTATTTGTCAGTGTTGTCTTCTCAAATTCTAATAATGGCCACCAGGCTCCTCCTTCCTAGGCACACCACCCTTGGTTAAATTCATCTGCAGCCTTCTCTTCCCAGTTCTCCCTTAGATCCTAGCAACAGGGTCCCTGAAATTAGAGAATCTATGGCTCCTGTTTTATTTTTTTAATGGCTTCTATTTTAACTCCTCTTGTCATCTGATCATGTGAGATAAACAAGGCAAAATTAACCAGAAAAATTTATACACAAAAAAGGCAACGTCAGGTTAGAAGATAACCTTAAAACAAAAAAACAGTATCTGATGATCACACAAACTAATGAGAGTCATTGAATTACAGCAAAGTTATAAAGCTATGGAAGAAGAATAGCTTTTGTAAGTATTTTGGAATGACTAGGTGATGAAGCAAAGCAGTAAGGTGTCTAAAAGGGTTTCTTACAGCTCAGGTGTGAAAGATAACCAACTATTACTATTAGACACTAAGCTCTGAAAAAGGACCTAAAGATAGTATACTTTTTTAAAATAAAAATTCTCAATGCTGTTTACAGTTTCCTTGAGTCACAGCTAGATTTCATAAGGGCAAGGATCCTGTCTGTCTTACTCTATGCTACAGCACTAGTAGGACTGCCTGATACAGAGAAGCGAGTCCTTAATTGTTGAATGAATAAACATTTTCAACCTTCAAATAAAAACTATATTTAAAATAAACTGAGTAAAAAAAATTAATAAATCTAAAGATAAGTTAAAAATATTTGCTACAGTAAATTTGAGGTTTTAAAAAAATTAAGTGCTCACCAAATGTAATAATATTATAAAAACATGAACCTAGCCAACGGCTGTCTTCTATTTAATCTCTTTAGGAAGCAGAGCACAGGAGTATGCCATGTTCAAATAAGCAAAAGACAAACAGAATAAATCTAAGATGAACTGCTTGAAATAAAAACTTGCCTTAATGGCCTCAGTTAGGATTGCATCCATCTTGGGACGTGGGGAGGAAGCCATCGGTGTTTGTTTCTGGGCCCTGGCTAGCTGGCTGGCAGAAAGGGTAGCCCAGGAAGGTATTGTTTTTTTCACTTTCTTCTCCTTTTCTTTAGACTGATCTTTCTCACTTTAAAACAAAGAATTGTTATTATGCAAGATAAACTCTTCAGAAAGAGATATAAAGTCAGAAAGAAGAAAAGACCAGAGAGGGATAAAAAAAATCAATGTTTTAATTCATTTCCACACTAAGATGATACGGTAAAATAAGCAAAATTCTACAAAATAAAACATTTTTTAAAAAATTGGGTACTATAAATGAACCAAAAAGGTGTTCTCTCTCAGGTGCAAGAGAGAGGAGTCATACAAATTAGCACTGGCATCAAAGGCCAGTACACAAAAGAAACCAGAATTTTAAAACGTATTCTAGTAACAACTACAATAGATGCAATTTAGTATAGCACAAAGAACTCAAGCTCTGAAGTCAAAATACCTGGGTTTGAATTCTAACTCTGTATTTACTAGCTATGTGATCTCAAGCAAGTGACCCAAGTCTCAACCTCCTCAGCAGTAAAGCAGTCATATAAAACACCAAATACTTTACAAGGTACTGCAAGAAATTATGAGAGCATACTAAAAAAATAATTTTGTGAGCCATAAAGCATTATACAAATTTTATTCTAAGTAATAACATTCCATGCATCTGAAATACAGGGTAGATGCTAAAAATTCCAGACCTTACATATCCCTATGAAACTGAGATGAAGGATTCCCTGAGGATTGTACCCAGAAGCTATAGTTATTTCTAAATTATTCTTTTATTTAAAAAGTAATTCCTAACTGTTCTCACCAATTATGAAAAGAATAGAATGAATGCTACCAGCTGTCCTGCAAAATAACTTTTAAATTAAAAAAGAATCATCATCACATTGTACAGATTATCAATACCAAATTTTGCTTTCAGATTCTCAAAGTCACCCTCCAATTGAATAATTCATCAAATATATACAGAGTTTTATGTCACTCTAGCAATGTCTTGATATAGATTAACACTTTCTAACATAAGCAGGTAAAAATGACCCACTCCCAGCACAGAGACAGGAATAAAATAGGGAAGTATCTCCCAGGTCAGATTTTTATAGTCCTGTTCCATTTCTCACCGAAATTACATCAATGCTTACAATTAGCAGACACTCCCACAATGAATTCTAACCACACAAAAGAGCATTCCAAAGCCAAAAGGAATGAATTTTGGATTATGCAAACCACTGTTCTGATAACTACTATAAATTCTAATAGGCCATACAACTACACTGCAAGCCTATTTCAAAAGATAATTCTAAAAAAAGTAAATTCAAACAGCACATATCTAGCAAAAACCAATGTTATACCACTAAAAAATCTGACCTACAGTCCTTTCACATAGTCTTCAAGTACAAACAGCAAGAAGGTTTAACTCCTTACTCCTTTTTGGTTTCCTCAGAAGACTTGTTTTCTTCCTTCTCTTCACTCTCAGGTTCTCCCTTTGGCTGCTCTGTCTCACTAGATGTAGCAGGTGGAGTTTCATTCTCTTGTTCTTCTACAGTGGAGATAGATTCCTCTGAACTTACATCTGGTTCTATAAAAAATAAATAAATAAACCAGGTGAGAAATAAATACATTAGAGCCTGAGTCAATAAAAAGGATAAATATTTTTAAACAGATAAACCAAATGTTCCAATTAACAGCTGGATTCTAAAATGAACAATGACTATGAGTGCAGTTTTCTTTCCTTCGTTATGTCACTCAAATTTCCTATACAGGGGTCACTTATTGAGACCATTATGTGAGAAAAGGAGAAGCACCAGGAACTTACACAGCAAGGGGAACTCATTTTACCCCAAATCAAACCTCTTTATAATATTAATGATGAGATTCACAGGAAGAAATTAGCCATTTCATAATTTGACAAATCTTATTAAGAAAATAAGTAATAAAAAGTTAATAAAAATAAGTAATAAAAAGTTAGTATGTATTTCCAAGTGAAATGATTGAGGCAAGAGTAGAAATATGAGAGGAGGAACACTGAGGTCTGCAGCTGCTTGTGTCTTTTCTCAGCATGACTCTTTAATCAGCTACTATAAAACACAGAATCCCAGGAAATAGTTAGGCTGGGACTTCAAAGGACTTCAGTGGCCAAAATTAAGCAAAAAATTAAAAGTAAATGCTTGAAGAGTTTAGTCATTTAAATTATGTGAACTCATTACTGGCATAATGAAGACTTCTTTGGGGCCTTCACATAAACAAAAGAGAAGTCTTAAAAATGCCACTTCCTTCTTATAGCCTAACTACACAAATACAATGCTGAAGGAATTCTAGTTTCTCAACAAATTAAAATTCTACACCATAAATTTCAGGATAGTAAACTATCATCTGTAAATCACCCTGGATTATGCTCTTCAACCAGATTTGCATGAAGTCAAAAATCCCCCCATATATGTTCAGTCAAAGTCAAGGCTTCATTCAGAGTCAGATACATCTGGATTCAGGTTCAGACTTCGTAACTTCCTAGCTTGGTATCTTAGGGCAAGTTCTTTGACCTCTTCAAGCCTCAGAAATCTTACCTTCTAGAGTTAATATTAGCATTATAGGAAGTGTTTTAGGGGAAACCTGTAGGCCAGCATTTGTACTATGTGGATGATTCCCATCCTCTTTTGGCCTCTTCTACTGCTTCCAGAAACGTTTCACAAGTATTAAGACTCGAACTTCATTATATCAATGGTATTTGGTGATACAGACAACTACAAGATATACTTTTTAATCATGATGCATTTTTTACTGCCCCACCCCAACAATGTGACTTAAATGGCTAACCTAACTGGTTGTGTAAGAAGTTATTTTCAGTCAGTCATGTTTACTTATTTATACATTGCCTTATCCTGGATGAATGGATGAAAAGCTAAGAACCATTTATTGAGTTTTACTCTAACAAGAGGTATAAATTTAATTCCACTTTATTTTCTCTTAATAGTTGATGGTTTAATAAAGGTTCAATCACTCAATAGACATTATGCATTATGTATATGATGTTTTCTAACTCATAAACTATTGTCTGCCTTTGTATTAAATGCATTATTTATAAAATTTAAAACATGAGTAGAGTCCAATTATTTTCATGTATAAAATACTATAATGGGACAGAGATAATATAAACACAACTTGTGAAGTGTCTTATTGGTCCTTTACAAATTCTGGGTTGACTTTTCTAATACCATAACACCTTAACACTCTGGTATATTTTGAAAACTCATGTTATTACTGATTTAGTGGCTTCAGGGGGCTGTTAAACAAACGTGGACCAAGATGGGCCATCAAGTGTGGCTCATCTCAGTGTTGGACAAAATAACCTATCATCGACCCACGAGCACCTATTTTTTTTTTAATATGCTGATTCCCATGTCTCCTTACTGCCTTAGGCCAGGGTACCCAAATTACTTATAGTATTCATCTGAGGATTCTGAGACAAAATCCAGGCTCAGCTGGAAAAGAGTATATCCCTGGGGCACCAAGGATAAAGGCCGCAAGGGTGCACGTATTATTTTATGTGTAATACATGCTGGTCAGCAAATATTTGGTTCTAACGACCATGACAGGAGCAGCACCATGTGCTCATCCATGGCAAACCTGACATAAAAGGCAAGGGAGAAAGGAGAAAAGGGTAAGAAAAAAAAGAAAAAGGTTGTGAGAACAAGGAAAGCAGTTCCACCTGAAAAAGTGGCCAGCGATGCCACAGAGAAGCACAAATACTCCAAGTTGGGGGTTCTACCTTTCTCTTGATTTATTATGTTCCCATATCTATCTGGTCAATCTCCTCTCCACCAACATCTCTGTCATAAACCAATGTTTTGATCACCCACTCACTTCCTGAAGGCCTCCTGATGATTTCTGGCTGAGCCTTCCACTGTCCATCTTGAAGGCCCAAGCCCTCCACTCTTCATCCCCATGACACTGTATGCCCAGAAGCTACTCTTCAACTGTTCCTGTTCTCTCCAACCATCTTTCTGTTCTTAATTTCAAGAACATGAAATTTTCACCTTCTAAAAATCTTGAGAGACAAAATGAAATTCTTTCTTTGCCCACATGGTTTGGAAATACCAACAGGTACCACTTCTCTCTCTAAATGTTCCCCCCAAACATTGAGGCATGACAAAAGAACAATTAAGTTCAAGGGAATTTATAGGACACTCCAAACTGGAGCAGAAACTTCCGCCTTTTTAGTTGCCCACTGCTTTACTTTACCTGGCTTTTCTTCCTCCCCTTCAGTGACCTTGCTCTTGGGAGGAGTTTCCCGGGTCGAATTCACAGCTCGGCGAATCGGCATGGTGTTATCTTCTACCTTCTAAGAAAAGAGATGGCCATAATCACACGAGCACAAAAAATTCTCTTCTTTCTCAAGGGGCAGGTGTCAGATGTAGGAGAATTCTTCAAGTCGACTCCAGGATCTGATGCAAATTACTCTTAACAAGTTTTAAAAAAAATAAAATATGATTTTAAAGAAGTGATTTTCAAAACACTGTATTTTAGCTAGAATTTCAAATAATTATACTTGATTTGGGATAAATTAGAAGGTTGGAGATTTTTCTCAGGAATTTGAGGGGAAAGGAAAGATGAAAAGAACTTTGTATCTACTTGATTTGTTCAGTTTCACAACCCAGACTCCCCAAAGTAGAGGAAGGAACAGGAACCAAGAAGGACCCAGAAGGGCCTGAAGTCAGGGACTGATCCAAGAGTGAGCTTCAAGAATGTGTCAGCCCCTACCTCACCTAACTTGTCCGCGTGGATCAGCTGAGCTCCTACTATAAGTGGGAGTGCCTTAGGATGGACGAGTTCACCTTGAGACGTATCAGTCGCCATTTAAAATAATTTCTAGGCCCGAGTACAGGTTACACTCTGAAGCCTCTGCTGTTAACCACAAGGATTTTTCCTAATGGTTTCAGTGTGGTGAAGAATCAACCTAAAGCACAGAAAAGACCTGGTGTGAAGATTAACAGAAACAAAACTAAACTAGAACATCTAAATTTAATACACACCCAAAGGGAAACAAAAATTAACTATAAAATTTATAGTTAAGCGACAGATGTCCTGGTCAGTTATTCTGAAAGATAAAAATCACTATCAAAATACAGACTATGTAAAGCAGCAACCAAGACAAATGCACAAGCCACAGCAGCTGTTGCACCCTCCACACGAACAAAGGCAACAAGGACAAGAAAGCTCGTAAGGAACCTAAGCCCATCCCCTCCTGCGACTGTAAGTAACTTAGAAAGAACAGAATGAGACCAATGAACAGTTTAGTCAATGTTTATTCAAAGATCAGTTCAGTAAAGAGAGAAGCTATTGTTACTGTTTTCAAAGGGGTCAGGAAACTTAACTGTAACCTTAACTCCATCTCCATCAGAGGGCAAAAATAATGCTGAAAAACATTACTAAGAGCCTCCAGACTCAGTAAAGCAAATTCAGACGATCACCTAGGAGAACAAGTATACTTCTAAGACCTTGTCATATTTTTAATGTTAAACAAAACTAGCATGGAAGAAGAAAATTAAATAGTCAAAAATAAAACCCATGTAAGCTACTCAAATTCATCTGATCATTCACACTCTCTGCCCACCTCCACCACCCCAATCTCATCTGGGACTCAGTGACATTTTATAATAAAAATTCTTCTAAAATATAAGAAAATGATCAGTTAAGTGTTTAGATCTCTGTGCTAATGTGCTGATGAGCATTAATGAAGAGGTGGGGAAGAGCAGACCAGTCATCAACTTCTTTAAACTCTAACCCTCTCTAGAAGTTTAAGAGCTTTCAATTTGTCAGGTAATAGTTTCAAGCTCTAAACATAGAATGCTTTTCACATTTATAGCGAAAATCTTTTTACGGGAACACCAAAAACAATGTCAGATTTGTGAACTATCCACTCAACTGCAATGAAAGGCAGCTGAAAGAATTCAAGATAGTATAATACACTAAAAACTTATTATCAAGAGTAAAGTAGGAATATCATGACTATTTAAAAATTATTGTTACAAAAACTACTTAAAATGCTCACACAGCCAATCCAACTCAAGAAGTAGAAAATAATAAAAATAAAAACAGATGTTTTCTGGTTGTGAAAAGTTGGGTTTAAGGTCATTATTTAGGTTTGTGAAAGCTAAAAGTCTATCTTGGAATAATTTCAATATATAAACCTCCTCATTCATCCAACTAGCACTTACATAGTAACATATTTCCCTTGATGAGAAAAAAAAAGCAAATCTGATACTTTTACACGTAAATACCATACAGAAGTAAAACTTCATGATCAGGTTATTCTTGGTAAAGTGATACTGCTGATGAATTCAACCCATGTTAACACTAGCTAAGTTGAAAACGGTACCGTGAAGTCAACAAAACCTTCAGGAGTCTCTGCTCAGAGTACCTTTAAAAAATATTTTCCCTGTAAATAAAATACTGAAAAAGGTGTCAAAACCTTTTCAATCAACTCTGTATTCACTAATTGCTCAAAATTAAGTTTTAAAAAAGGGAGTGGGGGTGCACAGGAAGCTATTCAATGCCAAAAGATAAAATTGACTAAAATCAGGGCAACAAGTACATGGTCCATAAAGACATCAGAGACCATTAACCTAAGGGCAAGAATGATAGTTTAAATTAGGCCACCTAAGAAGTATGCCCAGGTTAGAACTGAGAAATAAGTTGGTTTGCCAATCTTCCTGGCTGCATCCACCAAAAGAGATCCTGACATTCTCCTCCTTAAAACCTATCACCACCCCCTTTTTCAGTAATCTCACCTCCTACCACTCTATCCATCACTCTACTCTCTTGACTCCAAAAACACAGGTCTTCCTTTGGTCCTTAGGCTGTGCTTTGCTCATCCCTGCACATGCTGTTCCCTCACTGGAACATTCTTTTCCTCAACACTTCAATCAGGTTTCTGCTCAATGTCACCCCTCAGAAAGCCTTCCACCCTTCTTATTCTTCTTCAGGTTTCTTTATAGCATTTAACATCATCTGAAATTCAATATGTCTGTTCACTTGTTTATTATGAGTCTCTCCCAACAGAACGTAAGCATGCCTAGGGCCAGGACTAATTCATCACTGTATTCACAGAACCTAAAATGATGCTCAACACATACTGGGTGCTGGATAAATACTGGGGGAAAATAGTTGAATGAATACTGACACCTGACAGTACTTATTACTATACTCCAAATGTGTGAAGAACACTTAAGAAAATAAAACTAAATATTTAAAACTTACTATAAATATTAAGAAATGTTTGCCTCTGAATTTCCCTAGTAAAGGTCATGAAACTTAAAGCTTGTCTATAGCACTTTCTCTAAAATAGGTTGGTTAATGAGTTATTTCCTAAATTCACTGTTCATTACAGAGCTAACAAAACTATATGGATAGTTAATTCACACTGCCTTAACATCACATGTACCTATTAATTTAACTTTTGTTGTTGCACTTCTGAATTATCACACTTGTAGGCTTCTACACTTGTTCCCTGACAGAGATCTTATCTGGCTGGTTCACTGCTGCAAACTTGGTGCCTAAGAAACATGCAAGGCACAGATTAGGTGCTCGACAAATATTTGTTAAATGCAAGAATGAACAGATAAAGCTCAATAAGTTTTTCATCTGGGTTCTTAACATGTGCCAAAACCAATCTGAGTTTACCTGTGGTTTATGTGGTCTTCGGTGGTCATCAATCTCGCTTTTTATGTTTTAAATTTAATGTTAGATTAACAATACAAAGATTTGCTTTTGCAGGGGAAAGGCTAAGTTGTTTAAATGCAGGCAATAAAGACAAGTCTGTAAAAGAACGAAGTTCTTAACTTCAGAGTTTTAATTTACTTTCTCTCCACAGAGAAAACATTAAAATAATAAGTAGTTTAACAATATATGTCAGTTTATTGATATCCTTGAAAAATATGTATTTTAGGAAAAGTACTATTTCATATTTTACCATAAAATGCATGCAATTTATTATACATTGTTATTAGCTATGCACTAAATACATCAAACTGTTCTCAATCTCAAGTCTTTCATTATATTCAGACTTCACTATGTCAAGAAAAGCATGCCTATAATTTGCTGGCAACTTTTTTCATTTTTGCATTTCAATAAATCTACTTAATTACTAAATTAGTGTCTATCTTGGGCACAGACGCAATGGACACTTACAGGGGCCCTCCTCACAAGTCAAGCACGATCTAACTGGCTAAAGAGTTAGGATTTTTCATCTATACACGAAGAGTTCAGGATATTTCCTCCAACTTCTCGCCTTCAATCTTCCAATTAAGCTTAAAAACAAAGCCAAAAATACCCTCTAAATGTTACTTCTACTTTGAAACACTAAACTTCTGAAAGAAGCAACAAAAAAATGTAAAAGCTCGTAAAAATTTTATGCCTATGCCAGATTAAACAAAATTACCTTCCAGAAGAAAACCAGTCACGTCTAACATCACTCTAAGACAAGCCAGCTTGCCCATGAAGTCCCAGGTGAATTAATTTCTAGGTCTATTTCTACCCAGATTCTCACTTTTTAAAATAACAAAGTCAGGAAGCATTACAAACACCAGAGAGAAAATGTATATGCAGGAAGGGCGGTAAAGTTCACCTTGTCCAGTCCTCTGTGGAGAGAACACTCCCTCATAAAGCTTAAGTGACTCGTCCTCGGTTACAGATAGTGGTCAATTCGGTATCAAAACTGAGATATGGGGCTGTCACTTCACCACTCCTGCCTCCACCTCTTTATAAAAGCTCATATGCACAAAATTGTCTTTATCAACTAAAACCACATTGTCTAAGGAGCGGTGAGTAACAAGCTCTAGGAAAGCCATACGGGAAAACGAAAGCTTAGGCCCGCGTCGCAGCATAAGCAGCAGCAGCAGCAGCACTACTACTAAGGCTTTTCGGGGCGCCAACAGCTCTGACCGGGCGCCCAGACCGCCGAGAGGAACCGGGCAAAAAGACCCGCAGCACAAAGAGGCAGGGAGCGGCCGGTGTGGAGCGCGAGCACACCGCAGGGGGAGAGCGGAGCCAAGACGAAGGCAGCAAGGCAGAGAATGGCGGGCTTAGCGGAGGCGGACACCGAGGCGCGGCTGACAGCTCGGGCTCACGCTCGGGGATGCACGGCGGGAGGCCGACGCCAAGACACCGGCAGCGGCCGCCCGTGCGACGCAAGAAGCGGCGGCGGACCGCCAGCACCAGCGCTCCGCGCACTCACCACTGGGAGCTCCGTAATGGCGGCGGCGGCGGCGGGGGCGGAGAAGCCGGGGGGCGGCGCCGCCGCAGCCAGTCACCGCCGCCGGCATCTTTCGAACCGGCTCCGAAAACCGCTGAGGGGGTGGGGTGAGGGGCTGGGCGGGGGCGAACAGCGGGGCCCGCCGCGGACCTCGGGAGCATGCGCAAGCCCTCAGCCAATCGGAGTGCGGCGGGAGGGCGCAGGCGCGCTGGGACGCAAGGCCCTACATCAGGAAAGAGCTCCCCCACCTCCCCCCGTCCAAACAAAACAAGGGCGGGAGCGCGCGCGCCAGAGGGCCCCGGAGGAGGCTTCAACTAGAAGGGCAGGGGGGAAAGGTCGCGAGGCGGGGAGGGGGAGGGGGCGGAGCGGCCGGGTAAGGCAGACAAAAGGCACCACCTCCTGGGACGCGAGCGCCCCGCCCCCTCCTCTCCGGGAGCCGTGTCGGCGCTCCGGGCGAGCGGCCTCCGCCACGCGCCTTCGAGGTCCAGCGAGCCTGCGCCCATTCCCCGCCCGCGTGTTCCGTCCTGCGTTACCTCTGTGCTCCCCCCTTCCTGGCGCCCGCGTCCCGCGCGGCTTCTCCGCGCCGGTCCCGCTGCCGCTCGTCGCCGCCGCCGCCGCCGCTGTCTTCCAGGCCCTGCCGCCGAGCTCTGCCGCCCCGCCCCCCTGCCCGCGGCCCCGCGCGCGCGCCCCCTGCGCCCGCCCCGCCCCCGCGCGCGCCGGCGGCCGCGCCCCCAGCCCGCGGGAGCGGGGGGAGAGCGCGAGTCTTGCCTCCCCGGTCGGGCGCGCGGGGGCGCGAGAGGGCGCTCCGGGACGCGAGGACGCCCGGGCGGGGCTGTGCATCCGCGCACCTTTCACCCCGCGCTGCCCGGGCGGCGCCCGTTAGCTTGGGTGGTGCAGTTTCGGTTTCCCTGCAAGGGCATTCTTTCCACTTACTCTTTCTCTACTTTTTAGTTCAGTCCCTGGTCTTAACTGGTTTCGGCTTTGGCGATCCGTCTGCCTTTAGAAGGGTTGGCATTTCCCGCTTCTCACTTTAGCCACGGCACAAGAACTAACCCTTCTTTGAAGACCGTGGAATAATTAGAAACCCAGCTAGCGGAAAACTCAGTACTTCACATTCGTTCCCAATTAAGTATCCATACAGTACAGGGCAGATAAATGACTCAAGAAGAGAACTGTAAAAGTTGATTGATTTTCTAATCAGTGAAACGATCTTCCGTGGCTCCCTAATCCGCAATCTCAGGGACGGTTCATTCAACAAGGAAATTTTGGGGATTAGAAAACAGGAAAATCCCTTTGAATTGTCACACTACGTTGGTATCAGCGTGCTTAGGCTATGTATGTACTGCTGAAAAATGTAGCTTTTCAAAGTCGGTGTAGGAAAATTCGATGTATTTAAAGTAGCAGGTCTTTGTCCCTAGTAGAGGGAGTTCGGGTAATGAATATAGGGAAATAAACACTGCAGTTGCCTTAAGACTCACAGCAGTGTGACCAACACTCAGATCCATGTGCCTGTCACTCTAAAGATTTATTTTGAAACCCTTTAAGCACTTGCTAGCCCAGTCCTCGGGCTCTTGCCATTGCCATGACCACTGTCTCACCAGTTTTCCCAGGCATGGCCATCCACTCTGTCAGTTCCGAAGTCAGCTGTATGAAAACTTCATCACCATCACCAAAAATTCCTTATGAGGTTGGGGGTTATTAATGTCCCAATGGGATTAGCAATGCCCTGGCACTCCGGTGTCTTATTAAACGTGTTCAGAAGGGGTTTTGGTCATTTTCTGCCATTTCTTCAATCTGCTCACTTCCTTTCTTATCAACATTTCTGTCTCCCTTTTAAAATACTCTTCCATTTTTATGTATTCATATGCTTAAAACATCTTACCTTTCTTCTCTTCCCATAAAATGTCTTCAGCCTCATCTCATGCAAGAAGCTGCACATGTAAGAGCAAACTAGATTTCTCCTCTCCACAGAATTTTGCTACACACACACACACACACACACACACACACACCCCTTACTCTGTCGTTTACAACATGTACACCCAAGGAGGGGAAACCCTGAAACAAAATTCTTTTTTGAGAGAGAGCACATGGAGGCAGGTGCACGCCCCGCCAAACATGCACCAAAGCTACTACTGAAGTCTGAAGCTTTCACTCACAAAAGGATTTGAAATTTTTATTGTACATGTATATTGCTTAAGGCATTTTTACCTCTGCTAAATGTAACATCTAGTCAGTTTTGATTTTTGTAATTAGCTGCATCTGAGTTAAGACTCCATAGGGGTATGGTTTTTATAGTTTATCTCATTTGGCTTTCGTTGAGCTATACTAGTAAAAACATCATTCAGTTGTTTGTTAAAAACAGAGTTACACGACAATTTTTGTACACTTTGCTTAAGCTGTTAGGCTGTTTGACATTCTCCACTGGAGGGAGCGTGCACCTTGTCAAGTTTAGGAGCAGGTCAGTTCTTATGAAGCGTATGGAGGTTACGGTCAGAGAACCAGTAAGACCCTCACACTGCTATCAAAGTCCTTGAAGTTCCACCTTTCATTCCTTTTAAGCTCCACTCTCTTCTACAGTACTTTTTAAATGCTAACACCAAAGCGAGCTACCATACAAACCTCAAATTGATGATTGAGAATTTGTTGTTTTAACCTCTGCATTTTGAGAATCTAAAGCTTATATATTTGACTTCATGTAAATTACTTGCTTTTCTGAGTCTCCATTTCCTTATCTGTACCTCTGCATTCATGGATTGTTGTGATAAGAATAAAACACTAATAAATACTAAAAAAAAAAAAAAAAAAGTCAGAAGAGTAAGAACTCTGGGTGTCTGACTAGAGGAGAAAAGAAGAGAGAAAAGAAGTAAGCGTGCTGTGGTCTGTGGTGACTTCAGAGTTGTGCCAGGGCCATCCAGGTTAGAGGAGTGACTCAGAAGTCCAGAAACACGAGGGAACGTAGGGTTGTGTGAACTAGAAAAGCAAGTGTTAAGAAGTCCCCAAAATGCAATTGCATCATCTCTACTTTTCAGTAAAAACACTATTTTTTTCAGGGGTCAAGTCCCTGTTGAAACTTCAGCATACAGCAAACTTGGTAGACTTCACAGCCTATTGTCAATGCAATAATTTTTTTGCCATTCCTCAAATTTAAAGCTGAGTGATACTCAAGTCTGTTAGGCTAAAAGGTCTTGTTTTGTATAGAAAACCGAAATATGTGACTTTGGAGATTTAGGTATAAGGACAGAAGTTGAAGCAACTGCAGATTCCAAGAATATTCCAGACCAGAGCAATGACATTGCATCACGAGGCTGAGCATTGGAAGATACATCTATTTTACTCACATTCTACCTCGTGTTAACAAACAGATGTTTGAAGAATAGTTCTTGATTGCCTGGTGGGGAAAGAAGTTTATATTCCTACACAACTGATCCTTTATTTTTCCCACAAATCAAGGCTGAGGGATTGCAACTTCATACGGAAGTAATCAAAAGCCAGGCCAGAGCCTGGATCCCTTAAGAAGGTATGGTCTTGACAGGGTTGGGTGTCATTTGACTTTTTTGGTTTCCAGCCAGAAAGACTGGAAATGGCTTTACATTTGGCTGCAGCTTGGAAAGGGATGGCAAGAGAATTAACAATTTATATTATTAGGCAACAAATGGAGGCTGACAAAGAGATTTAATCCTACTTCGCCACCCCCCACCCCTTAATGATTTTCCTCTTATTGTTTGTTGTTACTTGAGGCAAAGACCCTGCTTTAGAGATAAGCAACACCCCTGGATCCCCCTTTGCCAACATTGCACTTTTCTCTACTCACGGGTGGCGATAATGTTAACTCCGTTCAGTCCAGCTGTCATAGAACTGCAAAACTTTT
The DNA here is from genome assembly GCF_036321535.1 of Camelus dromedarius. Lineage (NCBI taxonomy): Eukaryota > Metazoa > Chordata > Mammalia > Artiodactyla > Camelidae > Camelus > Camelus dromedarius. Next base: position 56,988,078 of record NC_087449.1, on the reverse strand, counting down.
TCTAAACTCTGAAAAATTCTGAACCTGAAATATGTCTGATCCCAGTGGTTTTGGTTGAAGGACTGCAGTTCAGAATATAAAAGCCAAATAAATTTTACAAAATAACATTTACTCTCATATGTTGTATATTTTAATGCTGGCTTAAATCCATTAATTTTGCCATTCACAGTTGAGAACCTTTGTCCTAGATGTCATTAGCCCTTTGGTGTTCAACTAGAGTTCTGACGTTTCTAGTTACTTGAGGGGTCTGAAAAATGTTAGTGCCAAGAGTTTAGTATTATTTTGTGGATAAGGGTTTTAAAAGACAACTGTCCTTTAGTTTAAAGCATCTGACATATTGGATGGAGTTACAATTCAGCCTTTAAAGAACAAAAACATTTGGGAATGTTATTACAAGTGCCTTTCAGAGGAGAATAGAAGCTAGAATCAAGGTCCCTAGGATACTTAGTCCTGCCATCTCCAGGGAAAGCAACAGGATTTGCTTTCAGGCTTGGTTCATGTCAGATTCTGGGAATTGTACCTGTTGAACTGTCCTCTCTCTTTTAAACACCAGAGGCAAGACAACTGCATTTTAGACATGATACACTTATTTGCCAGATTTACTGAAAAATCAAAATAGATCTAGTTTTGTTTTGACAGTGTAATATGAAGCAAATTTGCCAACAGTACTATTCTTGTCCCTCTACTCCTACTTTGTGGCTTTAAGGGCAAATCTTACATGCAGGAAGACACCTACAGGGGAACCAGGCCTGTGGTGGTGGCCAGAGATAAGTGAGAGTCACATCAGTGATACTCAGGGTGGCCCACTGTCCTAGTTTACCTAATGTTGGGAGGTTAAGAGTTAGTGGGAGGCAGAACTTTCAGTTTTTAAACCAGGAAAGTCCCAGCAAAATGAGTTGGTTACTGTAATACATCTTTTCTTCATGGTTATTGGGAAGCTTGAGAAAGTTTAAGTTTAAAGAGGAAGATTCTTTTTTCAATAAAACCCAGTAATTTGAAGGAAAACATCAGTCAAAAATCTAGGATTGGAAACAAGATAATTTTAAAAGTCAGAGTTATGAAATTGGATCCATTTGTTTAAAAACAAAACAAAAACATAAAGCTGAAGTTCCAAAAAAAAAAAATGGTGATGGAAACAATCTTTTCCTGTTATAAAATAAAGTGAAACTGAATGCTGATGAGAAAATGGAATCTTTTCAAAAAGGGAAAATCAGAAAATACTAGCTTTAAATATTCCTAAAATACTTGCAGCAAGGCTGTCAAAGTTTCAACCCAAAGTTTGGAAAGAATAGCATACATATCAAGACTTAAGACTGTTAGTTCAACTTTCAAAATACAAATTTTATTAGTGATATCCCTGTTCTTCCCAACAGAAAAAACCGTTTTGACCAAAAAGGTCCTACATGATGATGGTCAAATTTAACATAATTTTTGTGTCTCTGCTTTACATTCTACTTGGTTGAGTCTATGATACTTAAAACAAACAAACAAACAAAAAACCCTGAAATTTAGTCTAACCAACTGGCAAGCTTGCTTGGTACAGCTGTCTCCTTATTCAAAGTAGTTAGCATCTCCTACAATAGGATGTGACAGAATATGCGTTTTTAAGTACTTGGTATTTTTAGGAGTTCATTATGGTTTTGTAGCAAAAACGAGTCAAAATTTTCTTTTGTAGGTCAGGCAATGTGTAACTAACAAAAAACACTAAACATTAATCTTTGTGCAAAAACCAAAACCAAAACCAAAACCAACCAAAACAAAACACCACAAGATTTTGTAGTGCATTTTAAAAAACGGAATCCTGGGAAAAGTGGGAGCTAAAAGCTACTGCTCCTAGGCCTGTTAGCAGTCAAAGGATAAGCCTGAGACTTCATAGTGTATGCTAGGGAAAGCAAACAATAATTCTGAACTGTACAAAGAATAATAGTAAAGAAACATGGATAGGCAAACCATGATCTTCTATAGTTATGAAGATAGTGTAGTTTAATCTTGTATGTGGCCATGACTAAGGCTGTAGAGTGTGGCAGAAAAAGAATACTGGACACGGAGGACGTGCTGCACGTATTCCAGGCAGAATACTAGGTGCTTTGTCTGATCTCCTTTAATTAGTTCTCACAACAACCTCATGAGGCGGATGGTGTTTTATAGATGAGGAAACTGAGGTTTAAACAACTCAGGGAGGGTTGTATTAAAGCCCTTTTGTCCAATTCCAACGCTCCGGTATGGAATGAACACTTCTGGTGGTGAAAGAGAAAATATTTTGGAAATCACTGCCTCCCAGAAAACCAAGTTACAAGTCTCACCTCTGACACTTGCTAGGTACAAGACTTCTGTGGCATGTAGGTCCCTACCTGTTGAAAGGAAGCGGTACCACCTTATATATGTATCATAGGGCTGATGTAAAGACTGAATTAGATGACACCATGCAGTTCATAGCAAATTACAGCTTACAGTGTTTTAACACATATTATCTCATTGTTACTATGCTATGATGTAGGAAGGGATTATTGGTTTTGTAATATAGACGAGAAAACAAAGCCTAAATATTTGAAAAACAGTACTTATCTTTGGTTAGCTTTTGGTGAAGAGCTTTATAAACTGTGGCAGGGATATGAAGTACTCCTTAAGCAGAAATTCTCAAACTTCAGTGTGCCTAAGAGGTTGTTAAAAGTTTCTTAGTCCAGTGAGGAGAATAAGGAGTAATAGGGACAAGATACATCAGCCCTTCTCTCTTCCTGTCTTTCCTCTCTTGTGTCCACAAACCAAACCCAACCACCCAAGCCCACAGGTAAGGGGGACCTGATGATGTAGTTCAGACAAAGATGGTAGCAACATACTCCTCCCTGAGCTCGGCACCAAGGACGCCCCCACTAAGGGCTCCATACTGCCTGTTCCTTCTGCCTGGAATGCTCTGCCCTGATGGCCACATGGTTCATCCCTTATGCCCTTCACGTCCCTGCTCAAATGGTGCCAAAGAGGTCTTCCACATCTGCCCTCCAAGGGAGAAACCCCATCCCTTGTCCTCCTTTACTCTCTCACTCTTTATCGTGTCTTATTTTTCTTTTTAGCACATATCCCCTTCTGACCTGGCATGTACTTAATTATTGTGATTTATTGCTTCTCTCCCCCTCCTAGAATGTAAGCTCCCTGAGACAGGATTTTGTTTTGTTCACTGTTGAAGAGTATGTGCACAGTAGGCAATCAAAAAAAAAAAAAAGTTTCTTAGTCGTCTTCCATTCCTTCAGAGTTAGCAGGCTGGGGTCTGTGAACCTGCATTTCTGATGCGCTCACAGGTGATACTGATGCTGCTTGTCTAAGGCTCATACTTTGAATGACCTTGATCTTATATATAAATGTAACTGCTCATTCCAGAGTCAGAAGTTATTTCAATCCACTAACTGTGCTGCTAAATTTTGGGATTGGAAATGATTAAAAGACCTGCCGTTCATTCCTTTTGCTGAGTGAGAACTTATTAAAAAAACAACCAGTCAACCAAGGTTGGTCTCTGGTAAATTCTACTAAACTGAGTATAAGACAAGTTTCAAAAAGTTATTTTCACCCGTTTGTCAAGAAAAGGTTTGTCTGGATTGTTTAAATTCTACGTTTGCATGTTGAGAATGAACTCACCATACTCTGCCACTGTTTCTTCATTTTTCAAATATACCATGCATACCCCCTACCACAGAGCCTTTGCACTCATGAGCCCTTCTATCTGAACCCAACACCTTAACTATTTAATTCTCTAGATTTCTTAGTTCGAAATTCTATTCCTGAGGGAAGGATCCCAAAATCCCCCCGTTTACCCAGGGTCCCCATTATATGCTTTCACAGCACTACACTTTCAAGACACGTGCCATTTGTAATGCCGTATTTGTGTGTACAACACCTTGCAGTTAAAAAATATTTTTAAAAATCTGAAAATATGAATTGATCTCTAAACTGTTAATCAGGTTATTTTCACCATTTCACAGTGGTTTCAACCCTGCCTCATATTAGAATCACCTAGGGAACTTAAAAAAAAAAAAGAGAGAGATGCTCAGGTCTCATTCCGAGATTCTAAAATAAGCGGTCAGGGTGGAGTCCCAGGATTTGTATTTTTTAAAACTCCCAAGTGATTCTAACTGCAGCAATGCTGAGCACCATTATTCTACACATTCTAGGAAGCAGTTGAGATAGGACAGCTATTTAACTTTTGGCAAAGATAGTTTCCTAGGACTTCAAGTCAGAAGACATGTTATTTATCAACAGGAGGTAAATATTTCAGAGATGTCATTAAGAATGTATCAGTGGAACAAATTCAACTGTTGGGTGGTCATTTGCTTTGGAAATTTCAGAAAATCATGATATTCACATCTTTGAAAAATTTAATATCCTATTTCACCAAGACTTATTTCATTGTTAAGCTTGGTAAGTAGTATTTAAAGTGATTCTGGATGTGCTCATATAGTTGGTATGAGTGAATCTTTTTTAGAGAGAACAATGCGGGCTCATACAAGTGACAGTGGCCAATTACCAGCGAACAGTAGCTTTAGTATTAGAACATAAAACTCCCAACTTCAGTCAAGACCTCTTTTCCACTACAGCATACAACTTCTTCCCATGTGAACTCTTGCTATCCACCTAGGTAACATGTTTTCCCCCAGCTGGTTCCTCTGATGGCCTAATTTATTTAACTCTTTCATGTTTTCTGAATAAATCTGACTTTAATTTACTTCATAGTACAACTTTAGCTGCATCTCTCACAAGTTTTGATATGCAGTATTTCCACTGTCAGTTAACTTCTGGTTATTTAACAATTTCTATTATTATTTAACTGAGTTCGTCACCCAGGTAACATTTTAACACCGACCTATACGGTGCTTTAATAGACTGTGAATATTGTTAGCTAAGGGACAGTAAAACAAATCATCGTACTGGGGAAAGAGGGAATAGTTCCAATCCCTTTTTTCTTATTATACAGTTTGAGCAGAAGTATGATTATATTTACAGGGTGGAGTCTTTTGGGTATCAGTTATTATATAAACAATGAAGCAGTATTTTCAAAAAGTTATACTGTTCCTGTGAAAAAGGCTTACTTACCTGGTGAGATCTTACTTCAGTAAAAAAAGAGAGTTTAAAACGCTGGTAGACCTAGAAGGAGAGACACCCCAGTAGTAATGACTTTACCCAGTGCCCAGATTTTGGTTTCTAAATACTATTCTCCTAAAAGAAACCAGGGCTCCTTCAAGAAATGGCTGATTCTATGGCTAGGGCAGGGAAAATACAAGATATACCAGTGGCATCTTGTATTGTCAACAAAGTAAGTGCTCTAAAAAACAATGTAGGAATGTCAAGGAGACACATGAATCAACTTGAAAGCTCCCAAAACCAAAGCTGGAACAATCTGAGCAACAAAATAATGTGGTATTTAATTACAACTCAAAGTATAAAATAAATACACATCAGTCTGTACTGATATATATTTATATAATATAGTAATTGTATATGTGTGTGTATTGACACACAACTTAATAAAGAAACAAAAGAAAAATAACTTTAGAGTGAATAACTGGCAAATACCACCTTAACCATGTAGTCAACGTTAGACATCACCAGTGATGTCATGGGGGGTTTCACATAACCCCTCGTATGAGAAGGGCACATCACTTAAATGGTATTTTTACCCCAAACTCATAAACCTAGTCTAATCATGAGAAAAACACCAGACAAATCCAAACTGAGGAACATTCTACAAAACACCTGACCAGTACTTCTTAAAACTGTCAAGGTCGTGACAAACAAGGAGAGATTAAAAAACTGTCAAAGGCCAGAGGACACTAAGAAAACATGATGACTAAACGCAATGTGGCGTATGGATAGAATCCAGGACTATAAAAAAGATAAAAGGGACATTAGTGAAACCCTAATAAAGTCTAGAGTTTAGTTAACAGCAATGTACCAATGCTGGTTTCTTAGTTTTGACAAATGTTCTATGATAATATAAGACATTAGTAATAATAGGAGGAACTGGGTGAAAGGTATTTAGAATTCTCTCCAATAAATTTGGAACTTTTCTGTAAGTCTAAAATTATTTCAAAATAAATCATTGACTTTAAAATAGTCTGGCACGTGATTCTCTGTAGCTTCTTTGATATGTAAGTCATTTCATGATTTGGTAATACAAAATGATGTCTTGTTTTTTGGTGGGGGGTGGGGGGTAGGGTAAAGCTAGTCCCAACACTAACAAATGATTATTGTTCCCTCTGAGGGATACCTGAAGATATCAAGTGGTATCTGAAGATAGTGCGCACATAGTGTCTCTCTCCCTAAACTAGTTACTGGAGGATGTGGAGACTTAATAGCTCAAGCTTACTGAATAGGAAAGGTGATCTTTTATTAAGACTAGTGGATTGGGACTAATGAGTGGTAGAGATTCTGTCTCAGTCATTTTTATTCCTTAATGAGTAATTTTACTCTCATGACAAGTAAACAGCCTCAAGCTGTTCAACAAATAATCACTATGTCCAAATGTGCCTCAATGAAGAGGACCTCAGACTCCAAGTCAAGCTACATCTATTTCTAGGGCAACTTTTCTAGGGTACACTGTAGTAGCTTCTAATTCATGCAGGATTTCAATCCCAAAGAAAAATCACTCATGTAGCAATAAATGAGAGGTCGAATGACCAGACCCTAGTTGCCAGTGCTAGGATGTTGGGCATCCCCAGTCACATACATCAAGTCCTCAAGTGACAAAAGGAAATTCTCAGGAATCTGTTCAGAGTTAGCTAATGGTTATAAGCATATTGCCAAGTTATATTAAAAGAAGTGACACAAAGAGAACAAAAAATTAAATCAAAAACAGGGAAAAATCAGGATCTAAACCTTGCTGTCAGATCCCTGATGTTGCAAATACCTGTGAAATCTGATCACTTGCTAAATGTTGGCTTGTAGGTCAAAACAAAAAGCAATGCAACATATGACTTCATCTATATGAATCTACAGAAACAAAAAGTAGCTTAAGTGGTGCCTAGGGGCAGAGGGGAGTGGAGAATGAGGAGAGGTTACTAAAGGGTGTAGGGTTTCTTTTTGGCATGATGAAAATGTTCTGAAATTAGATAGTGGTGATGGTTGCACAACTACGAATACTGTAAAATCACTGACCTGTACATTCTAAAATGGTGAATTTTATGGTATGTGAATTATCTCTCAATGAGAAAAAATAAACACAAAAATAAATCAAAATGTTCCTCTCTGCAAAATAGGGGATATAGGAGTGCACAAGGTCCAATGGCATGGTCAAAACTGAAAAACTGGATCCCTACACTTTTTTTTTTTTAAGAATAAAACTTAAGTAATGAAAACACAGAATTAGATCTAATAGCCTAAGACTGACTATTTTTTCTAGCTTAGAATCCTTTTGACTTGAATGGAACCATTTGAAACAAAAAAATATCAAAACCACCAGAATGATAAGCTGTTTGAAGAGTGGTTCTAGAACAGATAAAACTGTATTTAGGTTCAATTGTTGCAAATAATCTAGAATGTATCTGGAAATATAAAAAAAGACAAAAACCAAATCAAAGATCTGCTGGGGTAACGAGGGGCAGACACTTCTTAGTGGGGCAGAATGCTGCTGCGGCATGTAAACCTCCAGTTTTCTTTTTTATGAAGAATGGGAGTTCCATGAAAGTGAAGTCTGTTTTATTTACTGTTTTATTCCTTGCACTTAGAACACAGTAGATGCTCAGTAAATATCTGTTGAATGAACTAAGTTCATGATGTAGCTATGAACTGGCTTGTTGGTCTACGAAAGAATCTAAAATGAGTTTATTTTGGAAACTGGCTTCATGTTCTTTTGCTAGAAAGGAGAAAAGCTCTCACTTAAACTTACTGAATAGCTATGTTAGCTGGTTTGAATACTTATGGCATAAAGCACCTTAATTAATGAATTAAATAAACCTTAACTAATGAACCTACTCCCAAAGTTCAAATGGGTGAAACCGCTCTTATGATAGGTTGAAGGCGTTGCAGGCATGTCAGGGCTGGCTATGTCACATATCACTTTAAACCCAAAACAGCCAAACCCTGCTTTCCAACAATAAAACTGTGAAGAGGATAAGAATCATGACAATGTTTTGCAATTCAGCTAATATTAGTAGGAATCAATTATCTCACTTTGTTCATATTTTACCATTAGGTAACCCCACTAATTCCAGCTAACATTTTGTGTGTCAAGCAACAAGATACGCAAAAGTTGCTTCGGAGTTTTCTCATACTTCATGTGAGATTTCAAACACTATTTCTGTTATTGTACTACAGGTGTTTACAGCTGAAGATTTTTCAACCCCTGAATTTTTTCTCTCCAAATATCATTTTCTTTTTTCCAATTCTTACACTTGTCCATTTCCAAAATACTGATGAACAGGCAATCACTCCTACCTGAAACTCCTTCCTGGCTAGACCCCTGCAAACGACAGCCACTGATTCCTAAGAGGCAGTCACCACCTTGCTTTCCCCAATCCCTCTGCCCTTCACCCTCTGTGAGTGCTGCCAACACTTAAAAACTACATCAGTCAGGAGATTCCTGGATCAGAATCCTCTGTACTTTGATTCTGGCAGCTGTTAAAACTCAGTATATCATAAAATCAAGTTGCTTCTTCCAACTGAGGGATCCCAGGCAGAGCCTGCAGTCAGACCCCAGGAACAGCTTTTCATGTCCCATCTCTTATGACAGATGCTGTCATATGCCTGTCATAAGACTTCCAGGACTTCGTTCTTCAAGAACAGCCTTTCACCACTGCGGAGTGGGCTCTGTGGGCTCATGTAGTGGGATCCTGTATTGTGTTCAACTACATCCTGAAGAAAAACTGTGGAAAATGTTGTTCTTGTGTGTCACAAGTCTTGCCAGGTCTGTTAGTGTGGATACTTCTTCAGAGATGGAAGCCAGAAGAACACTTTGGTTATCCAGATACAAAGTTCAAGACTGTTTATTTGGGAGCAGCCTGGCTTTCTTCATAAATATATTTTGTAGTGTGATGGCCTACAAACAACTGAAATGGAAAGCCATCTGTAGAGACTACAACTTCATCAAAGAAGAAAAAACAAAACAAAACAAAGCACAGCACTTCAATATCTTAGGAGAAAGAGGCCCAAACCACAGTTTGTTTTATACTCACCAGAATGGCTTGAGCTAAGTTGAAGTTGGGGAACAATGTGATTTTCATACATGGTGTTGGTCTGGTTTTAAATCCCACACCCACTTTTTCAAAAGCATAATTTAGCTTTGGTTTCTTTTATTCTTTAGAGGATACCTTTGGGTTTCTCAAGCATCAGAGGCAATGATGATTTTAAAATCAGTGGTAGTGGTAGTATCAAACTGAGTAAGTGTCCCTAATCCTAACACATGCAGTGGAACACTGAGTTATTTAAAACATTGCCCTTAGGTTTGCTCCTGCCCTGAATGAATTTCTATCTAGTCGGTGACAGAAAAAAGCTTCCCCTGGACTTCCAGAGAAGCTCTCCCACCCAAGCACAAGTGCCCTCCTTTACCCACAAAGCAGCTTGCCTTTTCCAACTGTAGACACACAGAGAAAGACAGACAGACAGACAGACACACACACACACACACACACACACTCTCTCTCTCTCCCGTCTTCAGGAGTGATTCAGATTAGACAACGAATAGGCAGATAGCACCTCCCAGAGATGGGCGCACATGCAGCAGCTGTCAAAGGAGAAGTCACTTTACTTTCTTTAAACTTGCAATGTTTGTCTTTATTTTGTTCTTTATATTTTGAAAGTGAAAAGAAATAGTATTGAGTCAATTTCTTTTTGTTTTTTTAAATATTTGTTCTATGTATTTACAAGCCTTAAAGTTGCTCTAAAGATTTCAAAAGTATTAAGAGTACTTTTCCCAGGGTAGCACTTTTTTTTTTTTAAACAGTTCTTGGAGTTCTCTGGTCCACAGCATTTCCTTCTGTTTCAAGGTTATGTATGTTTTGATTACTATTGTGATTTTTTTATTTTCTGAAGCAAGCTGAGAGGCAGGCAGAAAGATCTGATGCCCCCCCCAAAATCTTTCTTACCTTGTTCACCCCAAACCTTCTTAAATCTGGACTAACTACTATGCTTTAAAACAAACGTGAGGTGCATCTGAAGGGGAGGGAAATTTATTTCTCTGCTTTTCTATTATACAAGTTGTTTACAGAAACTGCAAATTAAAAAATTACACTGGCATTTGCAGTCCTTAAAATAAATTAAAAGTTCTCAACTTTTTTTCGCTAAACAGATGTGTTTTTTTAAAGTATGAGTCCTCGTTTAAAAAGAAAAGATTAAAACAGAAAATATTTTCTATAAATAATACATGTATTTTGGTTTTAGTGCTCCCGCCCTCAGGTTTGAAGTTTACTTTTTCCAGTACCTTTTTCACTCCATGATCACCTTTTTTTTCTCTTTCCCCTCTCCCACTCGTGCACACGTGGGGGTTTCTGCGAGAATTGGCCTTGCTGCACTGTGATTGGCGAAGACGTGAAACTTTTTAAAAAAATACTTAAATTTTTTCTTTTGTTTCGTTTTGTGTATTTGAAGTTTTAGTTATCCTCAGACTCCTCTTCTGCTTCCCGCAGCCATGTGAAGAATGCTGTGACAGATTTCAGGGCCACACCCTTCCCATTCTGCTCTGCAGGGTCCTTGCTGCTTTCCCATTTGTAGAAGGCATCCTCAGAGATCACCTCCTCATCATATAGGCAATCAAAAAACATCCGTAGCAAATCTGCAAGGAGGTGAAAATCAACCATCAGTTTTGGGGGCATTGTAGTTGTGAGAAAAGATTGTATTTCCAAGCAATGAATGAATGCATATGAATTCTCTGGATAAGACAATTCATCATACTCCCTTGTGATAGTACAACAGCAAAACAATTTGTCTAAAGAATGGGAAAATATTAAGCAGTCTAAATTATTTCTTACTCCTATTACTGTGTTCAATTTAAACTTTTCTGATATTGCTGAGTTGTTTGTATGTAGTTCTCAACCTAAACACTTGTAAATTAAAAAAGAATTATTTTTTAACTTTCTTTTTACACTGTTTAAAATTATACAATAAAACTATATTGTTTTCAGATATTTTAGGAGGAAAGGTAGGAAGCACTTTTCTCCCTCTACTATTGTTTTCAAAATGAAAAGAATACTAATCTATATGAAAAACATGGCTGAAAACTATTTCATTCAGATTTTATCCAGTGAAATGATAGTCACTGTTTGTTGTTTTCAATGCCCAGACGATCTGGGCAATTTTAATGTTTTGCTCTCACAATGGAAACTTACCTTATATTATTGTTCAAAAAAAACAGAGATATTACAGACAGAGGGTTTTATATATTCTTTAAAAAAAATTCCTTCATTATGGGTTCTTAAAATTCATTTAAAGTCAACTCACTGATCATTCACATTAATGGAGGGAGGTAGTGGAATAAAGAATAATTGCTAATAAATATTCAGTCTAGAATGAGTCATATTAAACTTTTCTTTAGATTTACCTTTGTGATTTTTATTAGTCAAGCTAATATTTAAATCACTAACTACATGCGGCTATTTACATGTAAACTGAATAAAATTTAAAATTCAGTTCCTTAGTCACAGTAGCCAAATTAAAGTGCTTGATTGACACATGTGGCTCATAGTTACCATAATGCATGGCAGAGAAACATTTCCATCATTGCAGAGAGTCTTATTAGACAGACCCGCCCTAGAATTAGGATTAAATCTTTAATATGAACTAGTTTCTTTCTTTTTTCTTCTTCACTTATTCTATTTTTTTTAAACTTTTTTTTTATTGAGTTATAGTCGCTTTACAGTGTTGTGTCAAATTCCAGTGTAGAGCACAATTTTTCAGTTATACATGAACATACATACATTCACTGTCACATTCTCTTTCACTGTGAGCCACTAGTTTTCTTGTTATCATTTTCTCATGAAAGTCAAGTACTTAAAAAATTCAAATTTATTAAAGTTATTGGTTATCTTGAGTTTTGTTACTAGTGATTCTTCTGTTATCCACTGTTCAATCTATGAAACCATCTCTCAAGTCTTGGCCTGGATAAATCTCACCCACTGGGGTTGAGGTAACTGTAGGAAGAGGTAAAACTTACTGGCAGGTTGATCGAGTTTTACTATTGATGCTTGTAGTGCATAAAGTGCTTGCAGTTCCTTCTCTGTATCTGAGTCTAGGTACTTGAGTAAGATCGGCACTCTCTGCTTGATAACAGCAGTGTCCACTCGGAAGGTAGAACAGTCGGCTAGAGGTGACAGGAGAACTAAGCGTTACACTTAAGGCATTAACACACAGAGCCATTTTCAATTTTCAGAGTTGATAAAACACATATGACTCTGCAAGGAAAGAGGAAGCAAGGGGGTCCAAGGCAAAGATTTTGAAATCCAAAATGTTCTGGAATTTTTAATGGGATATGCTCTCTGAAATAACAAACAAAATATGGGATAGGTAGGGAAATGTATTTAAGAGTGCTGGGTTCCCTCCAGAGTAGCACACCCAATTCTTTCTCTTTAATCATAATGAAACAAGGACAGTGGTTTCATGACATTTCAAACTACAAAAGGAACATTTAAAAGGAAATTAAAGTGATAGTTCATATAAATCTTTTGAAAAGGTATAATTAGAACCATTTTATTACTAATAAGAGGATGAGGACTAACTGTGACAGTGGCAAATAACATATCTAACACATCCCGCCTTTTGCGGGAAAGGTACAATAAAAAGAGGCTGAGGAAAGCATGCCCAGTGTTTAGAAGGACACAGTTTAATTTCCTCTGTAAGTCAGCACTGGGACACAATCTTGTTTTAAAAAGCAGCTTCTATATTTTCCAACTCTGATTTTAAAACACCAAAGCCTTCTGGTTCTGTACATACTGGAAATTATTTAAAAATTTTAAATGAAGACTTTCTACTTAGCTTGTTATTTCACTCATTAAAAAACTAACATTAAAAAAAATTCATCTGACAAAAAAATCTTAAAATTCTGTAGCTATTGCTATAATGATAAAGACAGACCTGAAATTCTGAACACCTTCTGAGCTGATGAATTCTTTTTTTTCTATTTCAGTGACGTTTCAGAAATGTGGGTTTCAATCTGAGGCTAAGTGAATGGGCGATCTCATTAAATATTCTTAAAAACTATCTGTGGCTTGGAACACTTAGGGTTTCTACCAATCCCAATCCTACCCATCTATGTAATTCATAAACACTCAATAATATTGTCTTATCATTTAAAGTCAACATAAAGCAGGATAAATAACTGGTATTTTCTTTCCTCATGTATGTATTCAAATAAAATGGCTTTTCTGTTGAGATTAGCCCTTCATTGATATTACATAAGAACATTCAAACTGCTCATTATAATTCTTGAATGGAAGAAGGAGGAGGCTTTGAATGTTGGAGATGAAAAGTAAAGGAAAAGTCACATGCAGCAGAGTATAAAACAACCCAAGGAGCACGCACCAACTTCCACTGAACTGAAGAGCACAGGGCACGGAGCAGCTGCTCAGATTTGGGCTTGATGCAGGCAGAGCAGCTGTTCGTCCCCCTGCCTGAGAAAGCCAGACACTGTAGACAGAAACTGCCCTCATTTGCCCAGAAATTGAGCTTTATAGGGCAACTTTTGAAGGCAATATAAACTCTGACCCTTATCATCAATAGTTGACATACTGGAAATTTCAGATGTTAAGAGGTACCTTCAGAAATATTACTTACTTATAATAGCTGCTTTACAAACGGCTGTCATTAAAGCTCTAAGGAATGTAGGTGAACTCATCTGGCTTTCATCTAGATTAGCCTGAAATCAAAAGTAAATGAATAGTTTAAGGTACCCTTGCACATCAAAGAAATTATTTTCCCCTAAACCAGGCTTTGTCTGGGACTAAGGGCAAATGGGAACATGTTCAACTTTCTTATAAAAATTAATCTTCTGATTCACTGGAGAATATTGGGGCTACTGTCAGTTCTGTCTGAAAATGTTCTAAGTAGCAGTACTCTGTTTTCAGGGAGCTTTACTACTCGCTATCCTTTGCTCATTCAGTTATACAGTGCTGTGTACCGTATACATTCAAAGTGCAGCCATTTAAAAACATTTTAAATAAATAAGCCATGTTGAGATGATCTATTCAAATCTAAAAAGTTGAAAGAACAACTACAGCACAACTACAGAATATTTTAAAGACTACTTTTCTCTGTAGCCTGCAACTATGTTTAGATGTGCTAACGCTGCCTTTTCATCTCAGTTTTAATGTGAATTAGAGGTTAATTTCAAGCATTGCCTCAAACTTCAGGTAGTGACATAACTGCTACTCTTTTCTAAAAATGGCAAAAAAATGAATTAGAGATAAGTTAAATAGAATAAATGGACCCCAAATTTATTTTTTAGTTTATTTCTCTTAAGATCTTGTTGTTTTATCTTTTAGCTATAAAATGCTATACCAGATGACTAGAAAAAGGAAAAGAAACAGAACTGGCCATTTTCTAGATGGATATTTCAAATATTGTTCAGAGTGTATGTTCCCTATGCCAGTGAACAGAATTAGTATTTATCTCAGTTTCTTTTAATAGATTAGCATGGTATTTTCTACTGAAAGAGTCAGCCTTAAAAAATTAGGAAAAAATTAAGGATGTCATTTTAAACTAATGTGTTGGGGGGATGGCATAGCTCAGTGGTAGAGTGTGGGCCTAGCATGCACAAGGTCCTGGGTTCAATCCCTGGTACCTCTATTTAAATAAATAAATTATAATAAATAAATAAATAAATAAACCTAATTACCACCCCCCCAAAAAACAGCATTGAGAGAAACACCCTTAGGGAGACAGATATGTCAACAGAGATAAGCTATGGATCTGGAATAGGTGAACTAATGTGTTACTGGGAGGATGGGTATAGCTAAGTGATAGAGCATGTGCTCAGCATGCACAAGGTCCTGGGTTCAATACCTGGTACCTCCACCATAAAAAAAAAAAAAAAAAAAAAAGTGTAAGCTAAACTAATGTGTTATAAAGCTAAGAATATTTAGAGATTAGTTTAATGTTTATGAATTTTTTGAACTGACACAGATTAACTAGCAGCTCTATTTGTTGAATACCTAACCTCACACATCACTGGGGAGGAAATGGCAATTTCTTGAGAGCAGAGTTAAGAGTGGTTAACAAGTCAGAAGGCCAGCTCTGCAGGATACTGGCAGAGCTGAACACAGAGGGCTGTTACAGTGAGACTGCTCATTACCAATCTTTCCCACAGAACAGAAACAAGTGGTGCCACTGCTGACAGATAACGATGGGGATGGGGTGGGGCAAAAGCCATGCATAAAAGACTTCATGATGACTTATGTGTTATAGTCAGCTGCTGATATACCTCTTTTAAAAATATATAGGCTGAAGCTAAGTTTAGTCTAGCCCAAGAAATTACTTCTGCAAAATCCGAACAATTACTTTCAAAGAATAAAGGAGAGAATAAAAACACACCATTACGTTTTTGGCTCAAGAATACCTTACAAACAGATTGTAGAACTATTTCAACTGAATATCATTTGAAATCCCCAAAGGATTAGATCTCAAATGGAGTCTGAGAAAAAAAATAAACAAATTAGCTAAATGTAATTAGATTATAAATACCATTTCCAAACCATCTGACTATTTCTTCCGTTTTAAAGAAACAAACTGCGTATTTCTTCTACCAAATAAAGCCAAATACTGTTATTCTAATATTCAAGAGTAGAAAAGACCTTATTAAAAGTGTCAAGAATCCTAAAGCACAAATTAAGCAAAGATGAAAACAGGCCAAGAACAAGAAGGAAAATGGGTCTGCTAATTGGAGTAAATAAGCAAAATCAGATTTACATAGTACTGGTATCAGACACGGAGCAACAAACACCTATACGCACTGTGAACTCAGTGACAATTATGTTTTTGTCTTCTTGCTCTTTTTTTTAAAGGTCATCTTTATTAGGTATAATTTATATTCAGTAAAACTTACCCTCTGTCTTCTCTTTAAAGAGAATAATTATTGGCCTGCAGTAGGCAGAGTAGATGTTAATACTTTAAAAATGAAGCCCAACATGGGTGAAGAGGTAAAAACAGCATAATTTTGCAATACATGAGAAAATAGAAGACCAAAATTGCCAAAATGATGGTGATTTATGAAAAACCATGAGGAAGGAGAATGATGTTAAATATGTAAGCACTGACCTGACTTCTAAAACATAAAAGAAGGTACCTAATGTCAATAATATATCAGAAAGCTTGATGCTGATTCTATGCTAAATTCTACAACAAACTATCATATGAATGGCTTAAAAGTCTTAGAGAGGAAAGAGATGGTTATGCTAAGACGAATAAATAAGTACATGAAAAATAAATCATGCTAAACTAACTTTTTTCCTTTTCTCATATGATTAGTATAAGGCAGCTCAGATGGATATAGCCTTAATTTCTCTGAACTTTAGCAAGGCATTTGACAAATTATCTAATCACAGATATCCCCTTGTGGGCAAGATGAAAAGGTGAACTAGACAGCAGAATGATGTGAAATAATAAACAAGTTAACAGCTGAAGTGTCCATGAGGGTGGGGTTGAGATTTGATCCTTGAAAGTATGCTGCTTTGTCTTGGCCCTCTCCTATCCATAAATTTTACCCATAATTTGGATAAGGACAAAGCTGACATGTTAATGAAATACAAAGAAGATACAAAGTGAAAAAGATGGCAAGCAAATTTTAAGACCAAATCAGAATCTAAAATTTCTCACAGACTGGAAAAAAAAAGTGTCTAATTTAAGAAGATAAACATAAACAGAAATAAATTTTTAAGTACCAGTTTGGTTCAAAAACCAAATGCACTAAGTTCAGGGTGGGAGAGACGGCTAGCCTACAGAACACAAAAGAAATAGGTACTGCAAGACTGAAAGAGCAATTTGAGCTCTGTGTGGTGAGCCTGCCAGAAGCACAAAGTTCAAAACAAAAAATGCAAAAGCACCACCTAACTCTACTGTTGGACCACATCTGGTGATCATGCTCAGTCTACACATGTCACTTTGAGAGGGATGTTGAAAATCCAGGTTATGTTTGCATGAGAGTGACCAGACAAGGTCTGGACATCAAGATTTCAAGAAAGAATAAAAGAACCTAGAGACAGAGATATGGATATAATGACAGACTATTAAAGTTAATCAAAAGATTTCCAATTAGGTGAGAAGACAGACTTTTTATCCTACAGACATGGGGAAAAACAGATTAAAAACCAACTTATCAGAAGCTTCGTTATTTCTCAATGCCTAGAAATGGTTAAAGAAACAACACACCATTAGAAGGACTACAAATCAGGACTTACACAAGAGGGAGAGAACTAGATTAGCCCTCCATGGCTTTCTTTCAACTTGGGTAACTATATGATCCCATGAAAATGTGCACAAATAAAACACATCTACATAAATAAAAGTTACTGTGTAAAGGAATACAGTAGCAGATTAAAAACAGGCATGATCAATAGACTCCACAACACAGAAAAACAAGGTATCAAATTTTCAGAAGGGAGCATTATTATGAAAATGTAAGCCAACACATTTCTTAATAACTACATATTGCTTATTAATTTTATCCAAGATAGTATTTAAAATGTGAGATCATTTAGAAAGAAATGCAAGTTTTTGAATGGTAAAATGTTAAGGAATATCCTAAACTAATGAGAGATCCCGAAAAATAGATTATGTTTGAAATATTTTTACTTGACTTTTTAGAAGACTACAAATCTTATAAAAATGGGGAAAAAAGCATTGAGTTTCAAGTATACATACATGTAAGACTAACAGCTAACTTCACTAAAGTTAAAAACTCCCTTTAAATGAAAGGGTAAATATGTGAATTAAGTGGATCCCACAAGAATCTTTCTTGCAGAGATATCAGGGAAGGTGACATAGTCTTTATACCTCTACCCAGTCAAAGATCTGTTCATCATTTGCTTTGTCCTCAATAATAAGTTTCTCGAGTCGCTTATATAGCTCTTCAGCAGAGAGTTCTTTTTTTGAAAGTGCTTCAGAGGAACAGGAACCATCAGACTCTATAAAGTCCAACTTCTGAAACATATAATGTTAAACATATTAATAATGATCCAATATTATTATCACCCTGAGAGGAAAACAAAGTCATGGGCTATCTCTTCTATTTCACATGGGGTCAAAATGATCAGCAGAAGCTATTTTATATTCATAGTTCTGAAAGATTTTCACTCCATTACCCTTCTAAATATTTCCCCCATTTTTTTTTAATGTGTACCTCTGACTCTCCTCAAAAACAAACAAGCTTACCTTCCTTCCAATTCATTCTGAGCTTCAGTCTTTTCTTTTAGAGTACATGTGACATACAATATTATATTAGTTTCATGCATACAACATAGTGATTCAAGTGTATACACTTGTATACACTGTGAAATGATCACCACAATCAATCTAGTCACTATCTGTCACCATACAAAATTAATACAATATTATTGACTGTATTCTCCATGCTGTGCATTACATCCCCATGACTTCTTTATAACTGGAAGACTGTACCTCTTGATCCCCTTCACCTCTTTAAGTCCTGCCCAATCTCCTTCCCCTTGGGCAACCACCTGTTCTCTAAATCTATGGGTTTTGATTTGTCTTTCTGGATTCCACTTGTAAGTGAAATCATGCAGTATTTGTCTTTCTCTGACTTAGTTTACTTAACATAATACCCTTGGGTGCTTTCGTCTTACTCTTAGCTGTGACATAGCTCTAAGGCAGGGCAGGAGTACTAGCAAGAGTACAATACAACTCTCTCTCTGAAGCCTATGGTTTAATATCACCAAGAGTAGCTGTCAAAAACTCTATAGTTTTTGGTTTTGTTTAGTCTTTCAAGTACTTCCTGACCATTCGGAATCTAAGTGTGAGAAATGATGGCGTAACTGTTTGAAAAGATCAATAATCAAAATGTTTTTTAATTTTCAAGGATGTAAGGCAATGAGGTACGTAAGTATGCTTTGCTTTATGAAGTTTCTCTAAGCAAAAACCGTAAAAATAAAATATTAAAGATTATTAATATAAATCTTTCTCTAATAACTTCAAAGACCCTGATATATTCCTATACCCTCCTTGGATCCACAAAGAAAAAATTATCTTGAATTTTGTGGAAAAAAATTCACTCTATTGTTTTAATTGTCTTTACTACTTATATAGCATTTCTAAACAATACATTCCTATAAAGTTTCAGAAACATGATTCAATATCATAATTTTTTCTGATTCAATGTTGAGAAATACCTCAACCACCACACTTCAATGTCCATACAAAGGCACAAGATGATGGCAGTACGTTCTTTTAAGAATAGGCAATCAATTTTTCATAACCTTGAAACATCCTCCAAATTTATTCTAACACTCCAAGGTGTTATAACACCTACACAGGGAATACCTCTTTAACCCTATGCCAAACTTACATAAATAAACTGAAGGTCTGAGAGCAATGAACAAACAAGAATGAAGTCAAACATGAAGTACATTGCTCATTAATAAAATATGACATAAAACTGTGAAAATGAAAGCCTTTACCACTGCCTAAGGGGATCAGTGGTGAGCTGTAAAGTTTATGCTGGTCACTAGAGAGAAACATTTCTCAGAAACCCTGTATTTCTGTATATGTTATCTGATCTTCCTAGAACTAGAAGGCGGGTTCAAATTTATGGATCAGTTCATCACTACCTCTTGCAGAACATACTAGAGTTTTAAGAAAAAAGGCATTAAACCAACTCTTTTAGAAGAAAGCTAAAGTCTGGATATGGAAGGCCAAATTTTCTGGAACCTCATTTTCCTAATTGCTTTTTAAACATTTTATTAATAACATCATCATCCATAATTGACTGAGTACCTCTCTGTGCTCATTGCTTCTTAAAACATTTCATTTAATACCTACAAGGTAGGTATTATCAACATTCCATATGTGAGGAATCTGAGGCTTAGGGAAATAAAGTAATTTGTTTAAAGTCACATTAAGTGGTAGAAAACTGGAATCTGAATCCAGGTGTATGTGACTTCAAACCAGGATGCCGTATGTTTTCATTTCTCTCGGATATACATCTAGAAGTGCAATTGCCAGGTCTTTTGGGAATTGTATGAGAAACCATCCTTATGTTGTTATTTTCATAAATTACATCTTTATACAATGTGTGCCCATTAACATATGTTTATAATTATTATTTTATGGATTTATCTTGTAAATCACATAGTAAATAAAAGGAACAGCCACAAACCAAAGACACAGTCACACTTGCTTTTACATTTACCTATGTGGTTATCGTTACCAGTACTCTTTCTTTGTATGGCTTTGAGTTACAGTCTAGTGTCCTTTTGCTTTAGCCTGAAGACTCCCTGTAGCATTTCTTGTAGGGCAGGTCTACTGGTGACTAACTCATCTAGCTTTTACCTGGGAATGTCAGTAATTTCTTCATTTTTGAAAGAAATTTTGCCAGGTATAAAAAGGTTTTATTTTTATTCATTTATTCATTTATTTTTTATTGAGGTATAGTTAATTTACAATGTTGTGTTAGTTTCTGGTGTACAGCAAAGTGATTCCATTTTATACACACACACATACTTTTTCATATTCTTTTTCATTATGGCTTATTACAGGATATTGAATACAGTTCCCTGCACTACACAGTAGGACCTTGCTGTTTATTACATATATAGTAATTTGTATTTGCATGTACCTTTTTGAATTAAGTTTTCTCCAGATATATGCCCAGGAGTGGGATTGCTGGATCATATAGTAACTCTTATTTTTAGTTGTTTTAAAGGAACTTCCATAATGTTCTCAACAGTGGCTTCACAAATTTACATTCCCACCAATGGTGTAAGAGGATTCCCTTTTCTACAACCTCTACAGCATTTATTATCTGTAGACTTTTTAATGATGGCCATTCTGACCGGTGTGAAGTGATACCTCACTGTAGTTCTGATTTGCATTTCTCTAATAATTAGCGAAGTTGAACATCTTTTCAGGTGCCTAATGGCCATCTGTTTGTCTTCTTTAGAGAAATATCTATTTAGATCTTCTGTCCATTTTTTGATTGGTTTTTTTTTTTTTTTTTTTTTTTTGGTTATTGAGTTGTATGAGCTGTTTGTATATTTTGGAAATTGAGTCCTCCTTGCTGGCTGAAACTTTTGCAAATATTTTTTCCCAGTCCGTAGGTTGTCTTTTTGTTTTGTTTATGGTTTCCTTTGCTGTGCAAAGGCTCTTAAGTTCCATTAGGGCCTGTTTGTCAGATATAAACAGTTTTTAAATGTCCGTACTTCAATGATATCACTCCAGTGTGTTTTCAACCATCATTTCTTCAAATCATTTTTTCCTGCCCCTTTCTCTCTTCCACTTATGGGACTCCATTATGTATATACTCATATGCTCAATGGTATTCCCTAGGTCCTTGCGCTCTGTTCATTTTTCTTGATTCTTTTTTCTTTCTGCTCCTCAAACTGAGCAGTTTCTTCTTTCAAAGCCTCTTTATATGTTAACTGGATTAATTTTTCAGTATCTATTATTATAATTTAAAGTTTCCTTTAAAAATAACTAACTATAGGGAATTTTTATTAAAAATTCAGTTGTACTCAGTTTCACATAATACTGGAAATTTCATTAACAAAACAATAAAAGAGCGTAACTGTATTGAAGATGGAGTTTCACTGCAGCAAATTAATGCTGAATCAGTGATTCCTGACTAAGGAATTTCAACTGCGCTTTTTTCAAATTTGCTGATTGATTCTTCTGCCTGCTCAAATCTGTTAACTCTAGTTATTTTTTCACTTCAGCCATTGTAACTTCTCAGTTTCAGAATCTCTATTTGCTCCTTTTTATAATTTCTGCCTGTTTACTGAGATTCTCAACTTGTTCATTAGTCATTCTGACTTTCTGAAGTTCTTCATCCATGGTTTTCTTTAGCAATTTGAGCATATTTAAGAGAGTTAAATTCTTTGTCTAGTATGTCCAATGTTTGGGCTTCCTCAGGGATGCTTTCTGTCAGCTTCTTTTTTTCCTGTGAGTGAGCTGTATTTTCCTGTTATATTTATGCTTTATAACTTTTAATTGAAAACTGCACAGTGTAATGTGGTAAGTCTGGGCATCAGATTCTCTCCCTTCCCCAGGAACTGCTGATGTTGCAGTCATCAGTTTGTTTACTGACTTTAGACAAGGACTACATTCTTCCTGTGTATCATCACTGAAGTCTCTGATCCACTATGTCTGCAGTCAGTCAGTGACCTTTTAGAGATTTCAGTGAAAGCCTGGATTCAAGAAAAAAAGAGAGGGGCATGGGAAAGACACAAATGTGCTCTGTTTAAGTCCTTTGACAGGCCCCATCCAAGAAGCTGCTTCAGAGTGAGGAGACAAAACTACAGCAAAGTCCTGCACTGAACCCTCAGTAAACTACCAGGCAGATGAAAAGACACAACATCAATCTTTGGAGAACACGGTCTTTATTGCTCAACCTGGTGCCAGAAAAAAGTTGCTGCTGTCTCATCAGCTGTCTGCCACAGGGCTGGCAGCTTTCTATGCAAAATGCCAAAATCCCTGACATTTACCATGCTCTTTTTTCATCAAGCAATCTCCTGGTGTTGGTAGTGCATGTGCTTGACTAGACTGCATAATTCCAAAATAGTTGATTCCCAACAGATCTCCCCAGCTCAATAGCTGTTTCAGTAGAGGGATTAATTCTGGAGTTTCTCACTCCACCCTCTTTCCCACAACATCCACATGTTGATTTTTTTTAAACATTTTTTGTTGTTGAGTTATACTCATTTTACAATGTTGTGTCAAATTCCAGTGTAGAGCACAATTTTTCAGTTATACATGAACATATATATATTCATTGTCACATTTTTTTTCACTGTGAGCTACCACAAGATCTTGTATATATTTCCCTGTGTTATACAGTATTATCTTGTTTATCTATTACACATTTTGAAATCCTAGTCTGTCCCTTCCCACCCCCCGCCCGCCTGGCAACCACAAATTTGTATTTTATGTCTGTGAGTCTGTTTCTGTTTTGTATTATTTAGTTAATTAATTAATTTTTTAGATTCCACATATGAGTGATCTCATATGGTATTTTTCTTTCTCTTTCTGGCTTACTTCACTTAGAATGACATTCTCCAGAAACATCCATGTTGCTGCAAATGGCGTGATGTTGTCGGTTTTTATCACTGAATAGTATTCCATTGTATAAATATACCACATCTTCTTTATCCAGTCATCTGTCGATGGACATTTAGGCTGTTTCCATGTCTTGACTATTGTAAATAGTGCTGCTATGAACATTGGGGTGCAGGTGCTATTTTGAAGTAAGGTTCCTTCTCCCTAAAGTGAGTCTCTTGTATGAGCATATTGAAGGTTCTTGCTTTATTATCCAGTCTGCCACTCTACATCTTTTGACTGGAGCATTTAGTCCATTAACATTTACAGTAATTAGTGATAGATATGTGTTTATTGCCATTTTGAACTTATTTTTGCAGTTGATTTGGTATTTCCTCTTTGTTCTTTTCTTCTTCCTTTGGTGGTTTAGTAATTTTCCTTTGTATTATCTTGGTGTTTATTTAGTTTTTGTGACTCATTTGTAAGATTTTGGCTTGTGGCTACCCTTTTTTGTAAGTCTATTAACCCATTACTATAACTGTTTGTATTAAACAGATAGTAATATAATCTCAAACCCATCCTATGGAGAACAAAAAATTTAAAAAAGAAAAAAAAAATACTCTGTATTTCCTTGCTTCCCTCTCCCATTCTTAATGATTTAGATGTCTTCTTTCACAATTTTGTGTTTATTCTACTTGGAATTCATGATATTTATCATCTTTCCAGTTATGAGTTTCTCATTTTTGTAGCATCCTGCTTCTTTTCTATTTAGAGTAGACTTGATTTTTTAAAAATGTAAATTAACCTTACATTCCTGTGATAAAACCCACTTGGTTATGTATTATTCTTTTAATATATTTTGAATTTGGTCTGCAAAAACTTTGTTGAGAAAAATTTCTGTTAATTAGGAATACTGTAGTCTATAGTTTTCTTTTCTTGAAATGTCTATCTGGTTTTGTTACCAAACTAATGCTAGTCTCACAGAATGAGTTGGAAAACAATCCCTCCTGTTCAGTGTTTAAAAGAACTGATGTAGAATTCTTTGCAGATTGGCATTATTTCTTCTTTAAATGTTTGGTAGAATTTACGAGCGAACTCATTGGAGCCTGGAGTTTTCTTTGTGGGGATGTTTTTATCCACTTCAACTTCTTTAAAAGATACTTAGGTTATTTATTCTTCTTGAGTCAGCTCCAGTAGTTTGTGTCTTTCATGAAATTTGTTCATTTCAACTAAGTTGATGTGTTTGTTGGTATAAAGATTATTCATAAAATTATCTTACCTGTTGTTATGTGTAGAATCTGTACAATGTCATCTTTCTCATTCTTTTTATTAGAAATTTATAACTTCTTTTTTTCATTTTTCCTGATTAGTCTGGCTAGAGGTTTATCAATTTTATCTTCTCAAAGAACCAACTTTCGACTTCAATGACTTTTCTCTATTTTGTTCTGTTTCACTGTTATTTCCTTTTTTTCATTTACGTGGAATTTTATTTGCTCTTCTTTTTCTAATCTTGTAAGCTTGAAGGTGAAGTCACTGATGTGTGACCCTACTTCTTTTCTACATAGAACTGTTCAGTGCTAAAAATTTACTTGAAGTACTGCTTTAGTTGCATCCCATAAATTTTGATGTGTTTTCATTGTCATTCAGTTGAAAACAGTTTTTTTAAACTATCTTTTCAATTTGTTTGACTCATTAATTATTTAGAAGTAAGTTTCTAAATACATGTTGCTCTTATTCTTAAAGGTTAGTTTATCTGGAAGTCATTTCTAGATTAACTGCTATTTTCTCAGCACTTTAAGATTATTCTACCATCTTTCATTGCTATCTTTGTATACTTTGGTAACAATTGGCTTTCATCGTTGCTACTGCGAAGTCTGTTTCTCCTGTAGGTAATGTGCTGCTTTCCGTCTACTTTAAAATCTTTTTTTTTTTTGGTCTTTGATAGTATGCAGTTTCACTAAAATATAATTATCCTATGTGGTATACATGTACTTTAAATATAGATTCATATATATATTTTTTAATTCTGGAAAAGTCTCAGCCACAGTTTCTTCAAATACTGTCTCTTTTCCATTCACTCTATTTTTCCCCTTGGGAGACTAATTAGACATGCTAGACTCCCATTCTATCCTCTAAATTTCATAATATCTCTTAGTATTCCACCTAGTTTCTCTTTCCTCTCTTTTCAATCTCTGCTCAGTCATTTTGACTAGTCTCTTCATGTTTGTTCATTTAAAAAAGTGTTATTTTATATTCTGGGTGATAATTCCATTATCTCAAGCCTGTGGAGTCTAAATCTTGCATTTATTGTCTGCTTAGTCTCTCATGATGAATATGTTACATGAATTCTAAGTGTTAACTCCTGTATTTAGATAATGTTAATTTGTAGAAAATAAGAGGTAAATTGAGGATGTTTTCTCCAAAGAGCATTTTGGTTTGCTGCGTCTTGGAGCCAGGGTAATACTGAACTAGGACCATTTCAACTTCTTCCAAGATCTCTGGCAGCACTTACAATGGTACTGGACAATATCCCCTACATGTGTGCCTACTGCTCAGAGTTCAGATTTCATCTTTTTTCTCTCATTATTCTTTTTGTTACTTGGAAATTTCTTCCACTTTCTATGAGCCCAGCCATGCAGTATAAATTATGCCTTATGTAGGTTCTCATTATTGTGACAAGAATGCTCTCCAGTGTATCTAGACTACAACCAAAAGGAAGCTATAGTTCATAGTTAACCTAATGTTTTATCCAGCTTAAAATATACTTACTTTACAGATCGCTTTATTTTCTTTTTACTTAAGAGTGATTTTCTTCTTATTGCTGATTTTGTTGGCTGTCTTAGCTTTAATTTTCCTCAGGATTTTGATATGCAGGGTCATTTTGAGAGGGTGTTGTTTGTTTTCTCTGTCACTTTAGCTAAGGTTCTGACTGTAAGACTGTATCTACTTCTTTGTACTTACTTATCTATTGTGCTCCCAGTCAGTGTCATGCAGTAAGCCCGTCTCCAACCTCCTTCCTTATAAGGGGCATTCTAGTCCCCACTACCGCAGAGAAATAACTTCTGGCTATCTCTGTTTTCAGATCCAGAGCTCAGAAGACTTGCAGCTTTAGCTCTATTACCCCTGCTTTATTTATCAATTTCATTTCTGGTTCATGGAGATATGTAGCTTGTTCTTAAGTGGGGTTAAGTCCTTAAAATTAAAAAAAAAATTTTTTTTCTATCATCTAGTGAATGCATAGTTCAAGTGGCCTTACAGTATGGATTTGAAATGACATCTTAAGCATGATTCCTATTTTGGTCTAATTTTAACAACTGGAATACTAAAAAATTACCTTTACTTCCTCTAAGTAACAAACCAACTGCTATCAAAGGAAGCATAAGCCTTGCTCTTACTCACCTGCTCCGAGAGAAAATTATGTACATCTTCCCCTTCTGGTAAAAAGTCCTTCCAGCTGAGGTCAGCCTCCCTCCATAAGGCTCCTACTTTCTTATGGCTCTAAAACAGAGATAAGTCCAATCCATTTACTTTTACATTGGAAGGAGAAAAAAAAAAGCCTTGCTTGAAGTCAATAGTGCAGAACTGTGAAGACTGAAAAACCAAAACTATTCTTTGTTGATATGAAGTTAATTTCTTAAGACCCCCTTAGCTTTCAAACTGAGATGTCTGGATATACATACATGTAGTAGTAAAACGTTCAATAGCTTAAGGTTCAATAATTTATTTTACCAGATGACTAATCTGAGGATCTGAAAACTGGTTGTTTGGGGTTTTTGAGTATAATCATGTAATGAGTCCAATGCAGAGCTTATAAATTCAACACCGTCTCTTATCCTGGACAGTGCTATATGTACCTGCTATTAAAGCCATTCAGTAAGCCTCCCGAGAATCCCTCTTCATGTCAGATCATGATTATGCTATCTAACATGAGAATGACTAAGGAGGAAGTTTTTGCCCCTAAACCAGGAATGACAATTATTTCAAGAGCAAGAAGCTCAAGGTTGAGCCCAAGAAGAGCTGTTGTCAGCTTTCCAGATGACGAGGTGCAAGTCCACTGCCTGAACAAAGTCACAGTGATAAAGAAAATTTTTTAAAACAAAATTCTCATAGAACATAAACTCTGGAATGAGCCTGAGTTTAAATCTTGGCTCTGCCGAGCTATCAGCTACACCTTAGCCAAGTAGTCTATGAAATAACTAGTACATATTCCTTAAATGACACTTGCAGCCTCAAAGCCTAAAATTTTCTACAAATACAAGTTAACAAGAAATTGAATTTGAAGGACTAGAATCAAGTAAGTAGGAGAGGAGAGGAAAACTTTGGATTTACAAATTAGGGTTCAATAAAATCTTTAGTGCCATCAAGCAAGGAGTATTAATAACAAATAGACAATCAACTAGAACTAGAGACAAGGCTATTTAGTATACCTATCTATAACTATCCCACAAATGTGACACAGCAGGACTTCTAGATAGTTATGTGCTATAGCTATTAGAACAAAAGAGAAAGCAATTTACTATGAACCGATGACATTTATGGATATATATATATATATACCCTTTTTCAGATTATTTCCCACTTTAGGTTATTACAAGATCTTATATATAGTTCCCTGTGCTATCCAGTAGGTCCTTGTTGTGTATCTTATATATAGTAGTGTATATCTGTTAATCACAGACTCTTAGTTTATCCTCCCCCCTAACCTTTCCCTTTTGTTAACCATAAATTTGTTTTCTATGTCTGTGAGTCTGTTTCTGTTTTGTAAAGAAGTTCATTTGTATCATTTTTCTTAGATGCTGCATATAAGTGATACATGGTATCTGTCTTTCTCTGTCTGATTTACTTCACTTAGTATAATATCTAGGTCCATCCATGTTGCTGCAAATGGTATTACTTCATTCTTTTTTAAGGCTGAGTAGTACTCCATTGTGTATATATACCACCTCTTCTTTATCCATTTATCTGTTGATGGATATTTGAGTTGCCTTCACGTCTTGGCTACTGTAAATAGTACTGCTATGATCACTGGGGTGCAACTATCTTTTTAAATTCGAGTTTTCATCTTTTCCCTTTGCTTTCCCTTTTGTTTTAATTGCTATAGAACATAATTATCCAAAAAAATTTTTAAGTGTTATATGTACATTAATTCATGTCACCTTCAGTGCCTTTCATTTGTTAGAGTTAATCTATCATCTCTCTAGCAGTGTCTACTAGGCCCCCAAATCTGTGTTAGTTTTCTATTTCTGTGTAACAGGTTACCATAAACCTAGTGACTTAAAATGACACCCATTTTTGGAACTAAAAAGAGGTGATGGTTGCATAATATTGTAAATTTTAAAAAAGTACTTCTGCAGACTCAGAGGGAGAAACAATATGCTGAATTTTTTTCTAGTGGGGAGGTAATGGGTTTATTTATTATTACATATTTTTTTAAAAGAGGCACTGGGGATTTAACCTAGAACCTTTGTGCACACTAAGCATGCGCTCTACCACTTGAGCTATATCCTCCCCCTATTAATCAATGCCTACAAAACAATGAAATCGGTTGTCCCAATATCTTTGCCTCTGGTTTGAATAAGTCAGAAATCACTCCAGAATTTTCACATGTGAGTTGTTCTGTTTTGATGTTTCTCACCCTAGGAGTTACATCTCCTCTGTGATGCTACACCACTTTCCCAAACCTCCTAGACGTCTAATACAGCACTGACATACTCTTTTGAAACCCCTGGTCGTCTATACATATCTGTCTCCCTCTTCAGTCTATAAATTCTTTGAAGGCTTAGTTATCTTTGTAGACTCAGATCCTAGCATAGGGCTTTGCAGAGAATTATGCAGTATTTATTAAACTAAAATAATGTAACTTTAAGATAGAAATTCACAATCCTGCAGAATCACCACCTGTTTCAAAACAGATTACCTAGCCTGTGATCCAAAAATAATAAAATTAATCATTTTATGAATCCTATCTTTCTCTGAGAGCAGTTTTAATTAAAATCTATTAAAAAGTATAAATAATAAAGCCATTTTGTTTCAAGAGAAGATAAAATCCCTAGCCAGAAATAAAACACATCTTGAGATTCTTTAGAATTATACCAGATCTAGTTGAGATTAGATAATTCTTTCCAAAATTACTAGGAAACGGAAGGACAAATATACCTCTGGAAAAAACCAGACTGAACAAGAGACTTCACTCTTTTTACCCAAATACTAAAAGTTAACAAAATTACTTGCACAGTGATACCTAAGCTTTTCACAGATAACCCAAGATCAAAATCACTACACTTCCTAATATGTTGCTAAGTCTGAAACTCAGTTTAACACTCACCATTTGTTTGCATAGAAGGTGCAATATTTCAGAAAGCAAGACTCCAGCTCTTCCAACAGGAAGCAGAGGTTTGCTAAATTCTCTGTAAAAGACAGGAGTAGTGAGTAAGTACCTCTGAAATAATTCTCTGTTGTAGAACAGGAGGCAACGAATATGTGCCAGGATAATATTGTGCAACCTCAATAATACTGCGGAGCCAGAGCTATCCAGAATATGCTCTCAGTAATAATTTTCAGCAGAAATAGTTCAGACACTTAAGAATTCCTGGATTTTTCCTTTTTCTTTAACAGCTTCAGTGACGGGAGCAATGCAAAGACCAGTCTCACTCAATAATCTGGTAATTTATATAAGCTCCACTTTAAGCTGAGAGGAGAGAAGCACCTTAGGTAACGGGAAGCTGTGAAACTTAGTTATGAATTGTTCTTAAGAGAGGAAGATTTTCTTAAGAATATGGATGAAAGAGTAAGAAATCAATTTTTTCATAGTCCAAATCACTATTACCCAAACTGTGTTCCACAGGATATCAATAATTATTCCTCAAAAAAGGATTCTACGGTCAATTTAAGTGAAGCAATGCTGAATTAAACAAAGCTAAACTGTTTTTATTTGTTGTTTTGTTTTACCATAGGATTCTCATATTCTTTAATTTGCTATGACACATTTTATTAATCTCAAAGAAAAGGGACATAATAGTATGCAGACTTAAACTATGTGAACAGTTTTGGGGGAAACAATAATGTTTTGAAGGAGACTTTGGGAAATACTAGTCTATACAATGTAACAACAATTTCCTACTCAAATCCAATCCTAGGAATGCCTAAGATCTCAGTTTCCTTTCATAACAACCAGAGCACATACTACACAGGTGCCACAGTCTGACAAGTTACTATATGGAAATACAACTTCTTACCACATTGGAACAATGACAGACAGACACAGAAGTCAGATTAACATTATGCTTCCAGGAGCAATCACCTTCTAGTTACATGATTCTGGAGCCACATCTATAGTCACTGCTAACCTTAATGGACCACAGGACTATTATATCGCCATCATCTCTCCAATATAGTAAAATATAACATTTTTGTACTGAAATCAAAAGTCTTAAAGAGCCACAGGCTGTGTCCCAGAGTCTCCAAAGGCACTAAAGAAAGAGCACTACACTAAAAAGCCAGCTGGTAAGTTTTGTGTCAGTTTAACTACATACACATCAAGAGAAACCAGAACAACTTACGTGATAAGTTCTCTCATGGAGATTCCGCCTTCTTTTAACATGGGGGTCACCAGTTCAGCAAGGTACAACCAAATATGAGGAATATCAATGGCCATGTCATCTGCCAATTCCAATGTTTCTGAAAAACTAAAAAAGAACAGGAAAATAATTCACATGCAAATATAATTCAAAACAAACAAAGAGACCAAAAATCAGTCAGTCAACAAATACCTATTAAACAGCTGCTATGTTAGGTACTGTTCTAGGCATAAAGTAAACAAGTTCTTGCTCTCAAAGAGATTATGTTAGTGCAGGGCGAAAAAGAAAACAAACAAAAGCATATTTGCAGATGGGGCTCATACTCTGAAGAACATGACCTATGGTGCTAGGATATCCCTAGACGGTAATCAGAAAATACCTCTGTATGAAGTGACATTTGAAAGACTTCAGTGATGAAAATGAGGCAATTATGGGAAGTTCTAGGGTAACAAGCTATTCAATTCTACCCCACACTATAAAGAGGTCACCACTCACATCCTCTGAATCAGTCAGAAGCACTGACTAAAAACTTAGCGTAATGCAGACCAGATACAAACAGAAGAAAAGACAAAAAAATCCTTGTCACTGAGGAGCTTACAAGGGGGAAAAACTCGATGAATACAAAAGAGCCTGTCAACATTACTATATAACATCATTATCATGACATGTTACAAACTATTCAACCTCTAAAGAAAAGCTAATGGTTTCAGGCTTACATGCTATGAAATATTTCTCAATGTGAAGTAAAATAAATGGGATTTTAGTGGGGAGGGTGTAGCTCAAGTGGTAGAGTACATGCATAGTATGCACAAGGTCCTGGGTTCAACCCTCAGTACCTCTTCCAAATATAAATAAATAAATAAATAAATAAACCTAATTACCTCTCTTTCATAAAACAAATAAACAAACAAAAAATGGGATTTTAAATATAAAATTCAGCAAAGTCAAATACAAAATTATCACCATAGTCTTGTTTACGCTGAAATACATAGCTATTCATTTACAAGTATAAGAACATAACTCAACACTGTGTTACTTATTCCCATATAAAGCATATTAAAAGGTACAAAAAGAAAAGTGAATTTAACTACAGGAGACATATACATAATTACAAGGATATACAAGTCATCAGAAGGAAAGGGTGAATGAATGAAGTGGTCAAGGACAGGTGGTATTAGTCTACATTTCCTTTTGGATCTCTGCATACATAAAATGTGTGCTTTTTCACTGCAGTTCCAGTTTCCTGCCAGAGTGTGCTACTCTTTTTACCTACGTCAGAGGCCTACACATCACTAAAATTTTTGATTTAAGAAGAGGTACCACTACAAGGTAGGGTCACTTTTTTGAAAGTGCCATTTCAAAACAGTTTGCAGCTTAGCCACATTATCTAACTCTGGGCTTCATGAATCCTTAATGCCAACTTTGTCACCTCACAGCTTGCAATTACTTGACATCTATTTGCTATACAACAGATTCTTGACAGTTCTCTCATGTGCACTTTCAGCTCAGTTAATGTGCCAATGATGGAACATAATCTGGCTGAACTCCAGGATTTCTGGGTTAATTACCTATAATGCTTATTCACATTCCAGGGGTTAGTAGCATAGATTATTAAACTGTTTAAGGAGCCCATGAGACTACCCTAGCCATCCTGGTCTTGCAGCAGTATACTGTTATTTTCATCTCATATTACAACTAAAAGATACCCATGTTCTTGCCCCAGCTTTCAACTTCCTGACAGGTCAGTTTATCATGGTCAGAGCATGCAGAACACAATCACTGATCAAATCCATAGTGCTGATTTAAAACACACTGTTTGGTTGAACATAGGATATCTGCAGAACAACCCTGTAAGAGAGTGATTTCTTTCAGGTTTATAGTTCCTAAATCCTTCGTATGATTAAAAAAAATCCTAGATGTGCAGGCACTGCTAGATACGTCTTTGGACTACTACTTAGCCTACAACAATGCCTTGTATAGTATACATTTCTGCTGGCTGAATAAATGAAATAGAGCTACATCATACATTGCTTCTTGGTGTGGAGGGACCACTACACTCACAAACTGCAGTTTGGTGAAGTCCACAAGTGGGACTTTAAGCATTCTTCCTCTTCATTTCAACTGCAGGAACTCTACTTTCATTTATTATATATATTGAGTTCCTGTCTAACATGTAATTAAAGGAAGTAATAAACTGTTAAAAGTTAGAAATTTTTTAAAAATTCAGTGAAGTTCTCATCAGAAATCTGCTAAAAAGACAAAATAATCTACCACAATCGGAAATTATATTATCAGCAGCGTCTTCTACAATTTGCACTATTATAAGTTAATAAAAATATAAATCTTACTGTAGATAAAGAAAGAAAAGATAGTGAAGACATCTCAAAATCAGACTGGTCATGTATTATTATGACTGATCATGTATTATTATGACTGATCATAAGAGAATCTGACAACAGGTAAAAGGAACGAATAAATAAAAAGAAGATGAAAAGCCTTCTTATTCTCCAGTATCATCTTCAAAGGAATACTACAAAAAAGACTATTTAAGCTAAATCTTATCTATGCGAGCAAAAGGGGTCTTCACTTGTTAACTAGCATTTCTACAATTTTACATAAAAAACTTAGTCTGCTTGTCCGCATCAGCTCTGAAAAGTATCTTTTTATCAATGTGGAATTGCCTTAAGTGGCAATAAAAGTTCCAAAAAAGTGGTCAAGGAAGAGGTAAGAATTTCCTGTCCAACAAGCACCTTCCAAAGTGAAATACTAATATATCAAGATTCCTAAAGGGCACATATTTTATGTCTATTGTCAGCCCTCATTTTTACAAGTGAAAGTCATCCTGTTTTATATTTATTACACTTTCAAAGAGATTTCAATTCTGTGGTGAATAGTGAACTCAACTACCTTTACTAGACAATTTTTAAAAAGAAGCCTTCTGAAGCCATGCTATAAAATGACTGTACCACACTATTTGAAATGTATCTACCCGGACAATAATGCATCCACCTGTCTATTTAATTTGCATCATAAATATTTAAATTCAAGTTCTAAAAATTCCAAGAAGATGGCTTGATGTTGTGGATGTATGTCTTACATTCAGCTCAGAGGTGATATGCTGATGTAACATCTTCTAAGGAAAATTCCAAAAGATCTAAGCTTTATTTATAAACAACCTGACACAATGAGTTTATTTGAAACTTCTGTCTAGTCTACCCCACTATTTAAGTAGTAGTGTATGGTTTGAAAGGAACTGTAGGAGAAATAGCAAATTCATAGTTGGCTGACCAGGGCCCAGTAACTTGGAAGTCTTGTACTTTGTTTTCCAGAATCATCACTGGCTTGGGGAGCTAGGCAGAAACAGCTGTAATGACTGCTCAGAAGTTGGCATCTAAACAGTATCAGCATCCAAGGAAGCTGACCTTAGATGCTCCCCCACAATGCTACATAAGGACAGAGATCTTCAGATGCTTGAACTAGGGAGACAAAAGACAGGACATTTCCATGGCTCCAATGAAATGGCCTCTCTGGACAATACGAACTATTTATAAGTTAGGCTTCAGAAATAATTGGGAAACTATGATCTACCTGCAAGAAGGTTCTTGGTGGATAGTAACACGGGGCTATCACTTTATTTCCATCTTAAGAAAAAAGTTGCCAGGCCTCTCCATTTAGGAAGAAATAGGGGTTTTGATAGGGCTCTTGGTCTAAGAATGGCCTGGTTAGGTCTAACTAAATATCAAAAGCTAGGCCTGGAGTCACTGTATTAGAGCTGCAGAAGGAAATAGGGATAGAGAAAGATGAAGTAGTTACTGGGACACAGAAGTGTTATCTCATTTTTGGTCTAAAAGGTTGTGGTTGTGGTAGTATTGCCAGCAGCAGCACCACTACCAATGAAAGTGTGACGCCATGTCTAGATATGACATATTTTCCTCAGGGAATCCCATGAAGGGAAATGAAAACGTCTGTGAGATAGCTTAGAAACCAAGCTAGCACCTCATGAGTCCAATTAATGTCAATGGATCTAGAACACACTTCTAGGGGGCTTTCCAGATATGAATCAACTTCTGAGTATAGTATGAAGATAGACAGAATCTCATAAATAGTAATCCAGCATTCTCATTTCCAAAATTTTCTGGTGAATATATCATATCAGGGTAAAAAGCAAATATTTATAAATTAATAGTTACTACTGAAACTATAGCTTCAATTTGGCTACGGGCAGACCTCAATTTGTGGGGATGTAGATACCCTCATTTGCTATTATTATTTACACTGGCTTGTTACTGGAGTGAATCACAGATTTCTCTTTTAAAACTGAGAAAACATCTTGGCCTTGAAGACCAACAACCACAGCAACTTTTGCCAAAGTTTCTTACTAAGTTAACTGCGTCAGATGGCCTTAATCTAGTCAAGTCACTGAATTCGAGAGAAATCTAGCTTATTGCTGAAAGATGACTTTTAATGATCCTAGGAATAAGTGGTATATATTTTTTGGAACCTTGAGGACAATGTCATCATTCCTCACAAAATCAAGTGAGTAATTATTCCTAAGTACATTCAACCTTAGTATTTAATGGTTACACTATTCTAACGGGTTGGCCATATCTGAAAGATATATAGTGGCATTTCATCACGTGTGTACTTATAAGAACACAATATGAGCTTGGCAAAAAAAATTTACAATGAGAAAAATAAATAGTGCAGAATTCTAACTGCCATCCCACTCAATGAGCGCATACCTTGAGTGAGTATGAGATGGGAGATGCAAATCTGACATTTATCTGTCAGGGGGTCTTAGGTCCTGTCCTCTTAGAGAGTGGGTACCTGCCAGTGCTGGGTGTGGTTCTATGTTTACATTGGCACAACAGGCTCCTAAAGCAAAATTTTTTATCATATGCAGTTTTTGCCTGAAATATTGATTTTAGAACCTAAGCCTGGAGAAGATTCTGTGATTGTATCACAAAGAACCTGATCTATGCACTTGTGATCACAAAGATAATCAGAATGTGATCAAATAAGGATAAAACACCAGCGACAGCCAGACTTCATCAAACACACCATCAATAGAAATCATAATGAAACCAACTTGGAACAGACTAAATCATTAACCACTGGGAGTTATCTATCCTTCTGCGGGGTAGGGTGGACAGATGAGCATTTCCTGGCCAAAATGAACCATGGTTTATTGAAAGGATAAAGCTTTTAAGTTTAAGTTAATTTTCCAGAATTTTTTTCACAAAGAAAAGCTTTTTCTTCAGAGAACATGCAGGGGTTTACATGTAAATGGGCTGAAGAGGGCCTCAGAACTTCGCCATGATCAAGGGGTCTCTGCTACCTTACTTACATCATAATATATGTCTAACAATAAGATATAGAAGACCAGAAAATAATTATGATGCCCCAGCACAATCTATAAAATGCCATCATATCAACCAACATATTATCAACATATTATGGTGGACACAATTTTAATATATGGAAACAGTTAAATACTTACAAAGATATGTACTTCAAAAATTAACTACTACTCAAGAGCCTAGTGACTGAATACTACTCTTGAGGAGGATACCGACCCTTTGAAAAAGTCCTGTTTGCTGAGTTTTTCTGACTGTACCAGCTGATACAGTAATTGTCCCATGTGATCCCTGGTGATCTGGCTCCTTTCGAGGGTGGATTCCACTCCCATTCTCACAAACACATGTAGCAGGCCCTGGGCATTCAGCTCTTCCACACACTGCATGGCTTCCTATTCAAATAGCAAATAAAAGCTTACTCCAAAATAGAGTATTAAAATAAGCATAACATCTTTTACTTATGACAAGGTCAGCAGAAAGTTCTATGAACAAGACAGTTTTCATATATATATATTTTTCTATTAAATAAAGCAATATAATATTGATATACAACTGTAATTAAGATGCAAAGAGGAAAGTGAGTTATAAAAATTATACTGCAGTAAATAATAAATAAAACACCTTCTAAAATATTTAAGAGACCTCTTTTGCTCAAACTTGGATAATGTACATCCTTCTCATTAAGATGCTACTTCCTCAATGGTTTGTGATGAAATGTGCAATTTCCTGTCCCCTCAACAATGCTGGTTTCTCTTCTGGGTGCAAGCAGATTTATCTAGCTCCTCAGTGGACAAAATTGTCATCTTAAGAAACATTGGTAAGTGTAAGATTGAAAAATAAACTAAGATTTTAAGTAGATAACATACTTTTGAATAACTGTCAGTAATATTTGTGACATTTTATTTAGCTTAGGGTGTATCAACGTGGTAATGAAAATCATTATAAGACAGAGAGAAATACTGGGGATGACATGTGGTTTCTACTTTGAGCAGTGGTAAGAGATGTCAAAATTTACATTTAGAAATACTTAGGTAAACTATCGAAATACAAAAGAAGGATGTTTATGCTCCATTTCCTCTTTAGGAAAGTGTATTAGCAAACTGAATCAAGTCACTAGGAAGAAATCTACCAACTCCTGGCTAAAAAGCTATCTGGCACCACTTCCTCTTCAATACAAGGGTCTAGTGATATTTTTCATACCATCAGAAATAATGTAAAATTTGAAAATATTTCCAGTACTATTAAGTATTTATTAATAATTCTTAACAGGTGACTATCACAGTGTCTGACATATAGCAAGAGTCTTAGTAAGTAGCTATCAACTGAGTTTTCATATATAAATTTTTAAACATTACTACAGCTAAGTAAAATGTAGGTTAATATGGACAATATTATTAGTCATATTGAAAAACAAAAGAACAGTGTATCTTTATAAGGCCAATGTGTTTAGGTTAACAATTCTATTAAAGATCACACAAAAGACCAGAGTCAACAAAGTATTTTTCTATACAATATTTACCTATCTTATGATCACTGGAAAACCAGAAAAGGTATATATTATGAAACAGAAATTCAATGTCATGATTCAAAGGCCTTAGTGGCAACTGAAGAATAGTTTGGGTATGTAAATATTTGCAAAATCTTCACTAAAAAATAGTAAAGTTAACATGGTTAGCTTAAGTACTAAAAACCTTCTAGGAAGATCTTGGGGTGTGGGGCTTATAAACTGGAACCAGGGATGATCTGTCTAGGTCTGTATCTTTGATCTGGAGGATAAAAGCCTCGCAGCCAGGGTCACTGAATCACCAATACAGCAGTGTGCCTCCCTGCCCTCAGCTATCTCAACTTTATCTGAGTCCAAAATCCTCTGGTTCAACTTCCGAAAAGAGTAACTCTTCTAAGGGGGAAGATGCATGTGAGAAGGGGAGCCTCCTGAATGAAGAAGGGAGTAAGGCATGTCTAGGTGTTTCACCACTGCTTTATTTTAACATCTTCCCCCACATCAATTTTTTATCTAAAAAAGTTTCAAACTACAGAGAAATTAAAGAGTAACATAAAGTACACCTATATACCTTTATTTCAAATTAATCAATTATTAGTTTTCTTTCACTATATATATCTGAGAAGTTTAACGTTCATATAATAATGTCAATAAAAATATTATCTGAAATACCATACATATTCGAATTTCTACAACTGTCCCCAAGTGTCCAATATAGCTTTGCTGTTGTTCTAGGATCCAACTGAAAACCCAACATCACAAGTCATCATGCCTCTTTAGACTCTAATCTAGATCAGTCCTTTCTCTTTTCTTTTCATGACATCTGCATTTTTGAAATAGTTGTCATGCAAAACTGTTTCTTATATACACTTTAACCAATCAATCCTGCTGCCAGCCCCATCTGCACCTCATGTACATCATCGTCTGCTAAGCAAATTACCACTCGTCCGTCTAATTTCCAACTTCCAGAATGTGCTGCTGTCTATTCCTTAAATGCTCTTTATCCTTGTGGGTTTTTACCTCATTTTGTCTGTCATCATCATTATAATGCCTTTTCAGGAGAGAGTTCAGTCTTCAGTATTTGAGTCTCCCAATGAGAATTTATTCACTGAACCTGCATAAGCACCAACCCACTCTATTGTGGTACTTCCAGTGTCACAGCAGTTCAGCATCTTGCCCTTCTCCTTGATCTTCTAATGGTTTGATTCTTCCTTTGAGCTCTCAGCTGAAATGACACCTCATCTAGTCTCTGTGACTTGCCCAGTAACTGGCTATGATACCACCTAATTTTACTTCTCTGCACTGAAACATTGTTTTCTTTTTGTAGTTGTAGTTTACTTATTACCTACTTTCAGGGCAGTTTTGTCCCACCAGAACATAAGATCCATAAAAGCAGACTATGTTCTTCACTGAATATACTACAATATTTCAGGCAGTAGTCCTTAAAATGTGTCTGGTACATCTCAGGTACTCAATAAATACATATCACAGAGCCTAAAAACACAGACTGTGGAGTCAGACAAATGTAGGTTTGAATCCTGGCTCTGCCACTTACTTACTATTGTGTGAGTTTAGGGGTGTAACTTAATCTCTCAGCCTTGACTTCCTATCATAGACTTACTGTGAGGATTGCACATAATATGTGTACACAAGCACTTGATATGCTGCCGAACACAAAACAAAGGCTCAATATGTATTAATTTGCATTACTGTCAATAATAATGCCACCTATTAAAATGTTAGAATAAAAAACTTCTTTAGGATAAGCTCTGTAAGCCTTTAGCAAGGCACACTAATACCCCAAAGGTAGTAAGAAAAAGTATAGAAAGTTTACATTCTGAAACTAGAAGTGGACTTTGAATCTTAAGTCTGCCACTCATCAGCAGTATGACCTAGAGCAAGTTACTCTGTATTTTTGCACCTCGGTTTCCTTATTGTAAAAATGGCCACTATAATAACATTAACATCTAGAGAGTGTTATGAGAATTAAATAAACTAATATATACAAAATACATAGAACAGCAGCACCTAGCACAGAGTAAGCCTTCACTATGCCCAACATTATTACCTGGTTCTTACTGCCACTCTGAAGCTGCCTTGTACACTGCATGATGAAATTCATGAGTCATAACTGACTCTGTCCCTTCATACTGCAGGCCTGGCCTAGGGCTAAAGAATCTTCAAAGGATCCTCCCGTTGCACTTAAGTGTTACTAAGGTGTAATATTACAGGGTTCATTACAGGGTCATACTTCTCCTCTTTCAAAGTATTTGTTGCTCACTGACTTTGTATATCCTTCAAATTATTTCTAAAGCTAATCTCTACTGCTTTCTTCTTATTGTTTCTGCTTTTCATCTTTCTTAGTCCTTCCACTTTCTTGTAAGTCTTTCACATTTCCCTACTTCCATGCAAGGAAAAATCTGTGCTGCCAATTTACAAGAATACTCCTCATTTTCCAGGAATCTAACTAAAACAAAACAAAACAAAACAAAAAAAACCCCACAGTATATGAAGTCTATTCTTCAGCTCTTTGCAGTTAATGTTCACTTATATTTGCTGCATTTTCAAGGGCTTCTGCAAAGTACTTCTCTCCAACTTGCTCATCATCAAAATTTCTTCCTACTTCTAAATTTTGGGTAATTTCAGCAAGCTTTTGTCAACGCAAAAGTAGTTAATATATGTGACAAATAGTTTAACAGATAAGCCTTTGCTGACTCCAAATCCCTAAACTAGGCCCTATTATATGATCTCTCCTAAGACCCCTTAGGTCTACTGGCACTTATTATAACTACAATTTGAATAATTCTTTGTGGAGTCTATCTGTTCATGGTTTGTCTCTCCCTTTAGACTACAGGGCTCATGAAGTCAGGTAGTATGTGTACCTTACTCACTACCATCTTAAAATGAGGATCTTAAAATCTACCAACTTACAATGAAATGACTGACTCCTTTGTGCCTCAGTTTTCCACTTATGAAATAAAGAAAAAGTAATGTCAGTTGTACTTGAAAGTTAATTTGAGAATGATGATAAAATGACTGTAAAGATCATGACAGGTAATATATAGGGAGCCAAAAATACCTCATAACAATAATGTGTTGTTTGTCTTCATTAATACCAAAGTCAATTTCGTTATTCCATAGTGGGAACGGATTAATACCCACTTTCCCTTCCTGCCATTTGAGCTTATGAACTACAGTATCAATTTAAAACAGAGTACTTGGCAGAAATGCATCAGAGTTGTGCAAACTGAACTGCACAGAACTTGGATTACTCCCTCTAAATCTCATCAGTTCACAATACCAACTGATTCAGACCAGAACCAAGTCACTGTATCTCTTGTCATAGGGCTTTCTGTGTTGTTGTTACTTTTTTAAAAAAATTTTTTATTTACCTTAAAATCATTAATGTGTAGAAATTCATCAATGATAGATCTGGACTTCCTCTCCATCTCTTCCTCTGATAATGTAGGCTTATCGGGGACTGATGTTGCTGGAATCTCTGGTTTCACTACTAGTGAGGTTAAAAAGAATAAGAAAGTAAAAATGACAAAAGTTACCATTAAAACGGTAGGATTATGGTGGATAATATTTATGTATTGTTACTTTATTTTTTTTTTAGTAAAAGCATTAAAGTAGATACAGATTTGACAGAGCAAGCCACCTAAAAGCAGAATACAGAAACATTTATTTTAGAATAGATATACACTAAGTAATTTCATAATCTACAGCAACTGAAAGATACAGGGATATGATACATTTTTATAATTAGAGCTTTTTTGTTCTTTTTTTTAACTGACGTACAGTTGATTTATAATATTAGTTTCAGGTGCACAACATAATGATTCAAAATTTCTATAGATTATACTCCATTTCCTTTCTGTATTTTGATTCCTCTCCATGGCTTCAATGAAAAAGAGCACACGAGACCTGCACAATAGGGTACAGTTGCTTGAACACGCCATGGTTCTACCTGCTGATACTCTAACACTTTGCTCACAGTGCTCCTCCTATATGGAATGCTTTTTCTCTCTGCTCCACACCTGTTCCTTCCTTCAAATCTGTTTTTGACTCCTGTTGGTCATTTAGACCAGAGGGAAGCCTTCCCTAACACCCTTCTCTGTCAATTCTAGTCAGTTCCTTTGTTAAGTACGCTCTTAGAATTATATTTCCTTCTTTCATAGCATGCTTCTAGTTTGTACTTTCATTTAATCTCTTGTGGAGTTATCTGATAAAGTTCTTTCTGATCCAGCAGACTGAAGGCCCAGAGCAGGGGTCGAGTGCCCAGAAATCACCAGGTGTTCAGGTGCATGTGGTGAATGAACAAATGACCCAGACAGTAAACATACAGAGGGCAGCTGTGCTACATTATTTATTACACACAAGATATTTTCATATCCTATCTTGTTATGTTCCCCAAATACCTAGCACAGATAAGAGCCACATGTCCTTAAAGCTAAAAGATTTGAAGTCTTTATCAGTTGGAAGACACAATTTAAATAGTGAAACAAAACTGAAAGCTATGAAAATGTTACAGAACCAGTATGACTTTAGGATTAAGATTTAAAACCATTTTTCATTACTATCGTTATCATCATCATCATCTAACACCTTTTGCAAATTTTGTATTTATCAGGTAATGTTCTAAGTATTTACAGGTATTAATTTCACTTTTAATCTTCACAATAACTCTACAAGGTTGGTTCATTTATTATCCCTGGATAACAGATGAGAAAACTGAAACATAGACAAGTTAAATACATGAGGCAATTTTTAGAGCATTATCTGAGTTGGTCCTCTAAGCACACATATGTTAAATACCACAGAGGCTTCAAGATGAAGGTAACAAAAGACAATCTGATACTTTCTCTTTGGTTTGCCTTTTAGTGGCTCAATAATGTTAGAATTTTCATGTACTTCAGGGGTTCTACAAAGGATATATGCTCTAATGCACAGTGGGGTATAATTTAGGGAACTTGTAAAAAATTAATATTGCTTAATATACAGCAAGAGAACCTCATAATCATCACGTTTAATAGTGAAAGGGAAAAATTTACAAATTGCTGAACACGGGATACTTGAGGAGTGAGAACTGTAAGACTATGAAGATATCTTTAACTTTTAAGGCAATGGTGTGTATATTGTTGACATGTATTGATTCCGAAATCTACTCAAGCACAAAGTCTCCTTTTTTAAGGCCCAAATCTTCATCTGCATCTGTTCATATCAAGTCTCTCACCTGACTCCCTGGTCCTGTTTCGGTCAGCCTCAGTGCTGCTCCTCTCCAAGTCCATGCCTCCTGTAAGCTGCTTCACGGTCTCGAGCATCTCTCTCCGTTGCTCTTCTTGAGACTGATTGTCTAACAGGTCTTTACTGCTGCTGCCCCTCATGAAAGTGTTTGCACGAGCTGTTGCAGATGGAAGGGGCTTATCATTCTTCTCCCTGCCTGTGCTTCCACGACTTAAAAGACAAAATAACACTTTTCAAAATAAACACTACCTCATCCTCCATGTATTCAAACCATAAAATAACACTAAGAAGTTCTAGAAATATGCAGAAGAATTTTTCACAGATAACTTTAGATGTGAGGCACCAATTATATTCCAAAATGTAGTTATTTATATAAACAAGTAAAATCAGTGCTTTAAAGAGGATATTAAGATGTGCTTTAACTTCTTAAGTGTTAAAGGGATACCATTTGAAAACTGTAAATGCCAATAGAGATTCCTTAATATTTAATTTTTAAAAAGTCATTTAAGAAAAAAGAAGACAGTAATGAACGTATGAGCTAAATGAGTGAAAGGAAAGCAGGATGCCAAAAGAACATGGTATGACCATCTTAGAAACTTTACAATAATACTTTATTCAGAAACTTCAAATACATGGAAAATATTTGAGAACCAAATAGTAGAAGCAGTTTTTGAATAGCCAGTCACACACTTCATTCATTTTAAGAGAGAATCTTCCTATCTCCCTAGTCATCTTTCAGACAATTCTAACCAGCTAGACAAACAATTCCTTGGCCCAGGGCAGATCAGCAAATTGAAAAGGAGAAAAGAGGAAAGACTTAGAGGCATCACAACGGTATATAACTACTGTGAAAAAACACTCAGTACTCAAAAAGCAGAGCCATCAGGGGAAATTTATAGCCGAGCAAAGAGCCACAAAGACCTCAAATAGCACAACTGATGCTCAATGCTAGTCTACATCACTGTTACAAAGTTGACCTGTGCTAAGCCTATTTTGCTTCAAAAGCCAAGGGAGCAGTAACACAGTTTAAAAAATCTACCTAGCCATACTGATTATAATAATAATAAAAAACAAAGTTTGAGAGTTTAAAGAAACTCAGCTCTAAAAGTGTTTATATCAAAAATTCTGTTCTCTGTCACTATACCACATGTTCTCATTCACTCTCCATAAACCAGTCAACAGAACACTTGTATGAATCCTACAAAAATGGAAGTAGAAAGATATTAGAATACAGAGAGTAGTGAAAAATAAAAAACACTGAGGGGATGGGGGTATAGCTCAGTGGCAG
Source organism: Camelus dromedarius (assembly GCF_036321535.1). Taxonomy (NCBI): domain Eukaryota; kingdom Metazoa; phylum Chordata; class Mammalia; order Artiodactyla; family Camelidae; genus Camelus; species Camelus dromedarius. The sequence goes on along the minus strand of NC_087449.1, from coordinate 56,943,942 downwards.
AGCACATGCTTAGCACGCACAAGGTCCTAGATTCAATCCCCAGTACCTCCATTAAAAATAAAAAATATTTAAAACAAACAAAAAACAGAATAAAGAATATTTTAAAAAAAAGACAACCTCAACTATAACAGGAAGAACAGTGTGACAAATATATAGGTGGGCTGTCATAGCCTGTAAGTCACAGCAGGAGAGGCTAGATTCATCTAGAGCACCCTGAGCCATTAGCTGGGAGAGCCCTCTACAAGCACCCTGAGCCATTAGCTGGGAGAGCCCTCTACAAGCCTCCAGGTGTCTTCAGGTGGCCCTGGCTTTCTTAGCGGAGCCAACTATTAGATATTTGTCAGGTAACTTGCTTCCCTTCCACCTCATCCCAAATTTATAGTTTCCTCACCTTAGAGGAGATCAACTTCAGAGTTGAAAGGAATACATCCATAGGAATTATCACCATAATCTGTAGGTGTGTGTGTGTGTGTGTGTGTGTGTGTGTGTGTGTGTGTGTCTGTGTGTGTGTCTGTGTGTGTGTCTCTCTCAAGAGACAGACGGACAGACAGACCCACTAGACAAGCAGGTCAGTCTTGACTTAACATGGAGATGGCGCTTCTTACCTGGTTAACGTCCGTCGGGAATCAAACTCTAAAGGTGTGGATGACGTCGATCCTGAGGGTGCTGGAGGTTGCAAAGCAGAGAATCTGTTTAAACTGGAAGCACTTGACCGTAAGGCATCTATAGGTATTGAGGATTGAAAAAAGAACAAATCACATGAATAAAATGCAGCTTCTAACTGATCTGCCTCCTTGGGGTGGGGCCTGAGACTAGGCATTTCTAATAAGCCTAATACAAGGCAATGTCAATCTCCTGGTCCATAGACCATATTCTTAGAAGCACATTGTTAGAAGGAATCTGTATGTAAAAAAAGAATTTAGGAATCTTTGCTCATTACAACCATTTGCTCTTTTAACAATATAATTAATTTATCCTAGGTAGGGAATTGGAGGGAGAGTAGTAAATAAGGGAAGGAAGGAGGCAAGCAAAAACAAAACAAAGTATTTCACTTAAAAAAAGTTAACTAACATAAATGCTATGATGTCATTTATGTAAAATTACAGATGTGAGTTTAAGTGAACAATTTTTTTTTAATTTAAAAAAGGTCAAAATTACATAGAAGAGAAGAAATATGGCAAGAAGGTTAACAATGAAGTTTAAATTTTTTCCACTGGGTGGGCTTCTTTAGTTTTTAAGATGTGTTTGTATGGTCCAAACATTTCAGTCTTAAAGTCAAATCTCTCAAAATCTACTTCGGATAAAGATTTTGAAAAATATTTCAATCTAATTCTTTTTTCTTTTACAACTCCCTGAAATTAAATGCTTCTGAGTATTAACATTATTTTTCACAGCAAAATGAGTTTTTCGCAGCAAAATGAGTTTTTCCCTTTTAATTTGGGTTCCCAGTAATTTCTCTAATTATGTTGAATTTTTGAACAATAACAAAGGAACCTAAGAGATTAAAGTTTTAAATAGCCTAACTGAACTCAAAAAAATGTTTTTAAGTTATTATTTTTTATTGAAATAGTCAGCTATAACGTGTCAATTTCTGGTGTACAGCACAATGTCCCAGTCATGCATATACATACGTATGTTTGTTATCATATTCTTTTTCATTAAAGGTTATTACAAGATATTGAATATAGTTCCCTGTGCTATACAGAAGAAATTTTTTAAAATCTCTTTTTATGTACAGTGGCTAACATTTGCAAATCTCAAACTCCCAAATTTATCCCTTTCCACCTCTTTTCCCCCAATAACCATGATTTAAAAAAATGTTTTTAATACTCAAAATACCTAAGAATTCTTCCTGAGGAAGAAACCCTCAAATTATGTTAGACTAGAACACCAGTAAATTTGAGCATGATTAGTCTATAGATCTTTTCCTAAAATTATTTACGAAATGACTGTGAAATGCACTGTAAGGTGAGTGCAACAGACCACATCCAGGTTCCCAAGAAGGGACACTCTGTGCTTACCAGTCTCGCTTGCCTTTGCTCCACCACTGCTGCCTTTCCCCCAGCTGCCCAGCTGTGCTTTAGGTACCAGCTGAATTTTCTCATCAATTGTGGGCTGTAATACAAGGGACCACAAGTCAACTATAGGAAATATTCTGGAAGAATTATTTATCTTTTTTTTTTCAGTGCAATAAAACCAATTTCAGCAACAAAATTATTCTTGGAATGCTAATTTAAGAAACATAAATTGGAGCTGTTCACATTAAAATGAGATTCCTATGGCCTGTGAAGGACTCCTTGGAATCCGGCTTCCACAAAACACAGTTAGAAACCAGTGGTCTGGAGAAAGCATTCAGGTCCTCTAAGATGGTATGCTAGTTTGCTAAACGTAAGCAGTTTCTAATGATTTCTCTCTTACAATAATGCCCAGTAATTTAAAAAAAAAAAAATACACAAGTACCACAAAATTAACTCATTAATCTCTTCAAGTGACTGTGTGAAAACAGATCAAAAGACAGATTTTACGTTTTTGCAAAGTCTAAAATAGTTTGGGGCCAGGGATGGAAAGGTAGAAAAGGAATACTCAATAATGGGGAATAAGAAAAAAGAGAACAGAATGTCAGACAGGGAGCTAAGGTACCTGATATCTCTCAGATTTAATCCTTTGAGCACAACTTCAGTACAAATGAACAGAATTACAATGTAAGACAAGTTATTATAAAACACAAAACACAAAAACCATAAAGCAGCTCTTCATAGCAAAGGTAGTCTTGCTACATGGTATGCCTTCACACAAATCTCTTCCAGTTAACAATGAATCTGCTTAATGGTTTTGAACTTTTATTAAGATATTTATATAGAGTACCTACAGTATAACTACCTGAATATATACTAATTTTTAAAAATTTACATAGTTTTCAAACTATTAAGGAAGTCATGTAGGCTTAATACCAGCAATCCCTTTTTATAATGCCCATGCACAGAATCAATATTTTAAAACACAGACAAATGATTTTGGTTAAAACTGTCTTGCTGGAAATGGAAGTGGATTGGAATCAAGCTGTATTCAGCAATGGAATTCCTTCTCTGAGACATAAACAACTGGAAGAATGTACCAGAATCTTAGACAACAGAATCCTAGCTGATTGACATCAAGAGAGAATGTTTATCCTGAAGCAGTGCTCTGATAAACCATACAGATGCAAACAACATAACCCATGCTCTTCCATTTGGTATTTTCACATTAGCTTTAGATTGTCTTTAGTATTCTACTGGCAGGTTGCCAATTTTCAGAACTATAGAAAATATATTATAAGGAAGGATCAAACTAGACTTGCAAATGATCTGCAAAACCTAGAGGGCTGTAGACGTTTTCACTTTTACAAAATGTAAGTCTGCTTTCTCTATGTTCTCCAAGGTTCTTCACTCAGCTTATAGTGATCAACTTCTGCTGATGAAAACATTTGCTAGGAGCAAATTCCTTCCTCTTATTGTGTCCATGGATGCTCAAGAGAGGAAAGTAGAGTATATTAAATCTTTAGCACAGAATAATTTCTGGTAGATCTTCTGGTAGATTTTTTTATGCCTTGGATATAGCAAACCCTTCATTCCTTTCATGGTTAGACCTTAACAGGTAGCTGCTTCTTCCCCAGAACTAAGAACATACTTGCAATTGACTACTGCTTCTTAAGTTTTGTTATCATCTTTCTTATATTAAGCATCTCATACCTTTAAGAATTAACCTAGTCACTCAGTAAACCTTAGCAGACCTCCTAATTAACCTTGTCCTCCTTAGTAAGCCCTCACAGAAATAAAATGAACTCTAGGACAAGTATGTAAGAACACACTTACTGATGCTGACTTGCAGAAATACATCTGCGTTAGAAAACAACCACCCCATAAAATCTGAAATATGGCTATTTGATATGAGAAGTAATTTTGAGAGTCATGTTTTGAGGCTGTTTTAAGTTGTGTTTAAAATGACACACTTACCTTAGTGATTTTCAGAAATTTTGAGGGGTCCAGTACCCGACTATTCTTGGCCCCTTGTACAGTGTTCCACCCACCTTCGTCCACTCTCTGGACACCTGCAGGGAAAACAGAGCCAGTTTCTCATCTGTTTCAGATCAGATTGACAATGAAAGACTGAGCAGTATGTTTTCAATTAAGCAGCTCTAATCAAAACTAAGGAAAAAGACAAAAGAAATTGTTAAAGCATTGCTGACAGTCTTTTTAATACCCACAACATGAAAATATCAAGTAGAAGCACTCTGCTTTTATCGATTTCTCATGAAACATTACTCACTTAGAAGAAATTAACTGATACAAATGAACAGAGATTTAGTGCTAGACAAGTGTAGGTCAAATCTAGTGTTTACAGAGCTAATGATTAGACCACTTTGGAAAAATCAGATGGAAATAATTTATCCCAAAGTTTATTTCACTAAATGGTGTCGTATGACACAGTATGCATCAATCATTCCTCAAAACCTGCTTCTCCAAACTTTCAAGCTGCTTAGGCAGAAATTCATGACTCTTCTTTCTCTTAAACTTCGCAGCAATTTGTCAGTAAATCTTGTCAGTTCAACCCTTACAATATACTCAGCACCTAGCCCCTTCTCACTACTACCAACACCGCAAATTTGGTTTAAGCCAGCAACACTCCTCGACTGGTAGAGGAGTTGGCTTCCCTGCTTTCACTCTTATCTGTTTTCACCACGGCAAGTCAGTGTGACTCTAGTAACGTGTGACAAGTCAGGTCCTGTCACTTCTCTGCTCAAAACACTCCTGTTACCTATCTCATTCTGAGAAAAAGACAGATTCCTTATAAATGGCCTGCAGGCTCTAAATAATCTAACCCGCTGCCTCTTAGGCCCCATCTTCAAAGGCCCCTTTGCGCCAGCCACACTGGCCTACTTGCTGACCCTTAAAAAGGCTGCTTCAGGGCCTCATACTCACTATTTCCTTTGCCCCAAATATCCACATGACTTAACTCCTTCATTTGCTTCACTCAAGTCTTTGCTCAAACAACACCAACTTTAACAGGCTTTCCAACCTCCCCATTTAAAACTGCAAACCTTTACCCAGCAAACCTTGCAACCCTCACTCCCTCTCTGTTTTATTTTTTCTATAGAATATATCTATCAGATAAAATTATATATTTTACTTAAGTATGTGTCTCCCCCTAACGCCCCATAAGATGTGAGCTGCATAAGGAAAAGGACTTTGTCTCTCCTATTAAGTAACTTACACTCAATAAATATTTATTGAATGAATGAATGAAAAACCACTAAACTGTCTATCCAAAAGCTTTTCCCATCCTCACGTACTTCTTGATTTTCGGTTTGCTAAATGATACTAATGATCATGAACAGACTTGCTTATTCCTTGTTTATATGACACTTATATCCAATACGCCTTCCTCTCAATTTGTTCTTTATCTGTCACTTTTCCCAGAGTTCTTTCTTTAGTCATCTGTAGACATCCTCCATGGATTAGGCTTTCATATCTCTTTCCCTCTCAATCTACTGCAATAATATATAAAAGTCATTACCTGAAAGGCACTGTGCTAGGTATTAGGGTGAGGGAGGTAAGTGTGGTACTCTATGAAACTGAAAAGTACACTTTCTTCCCTGTAGGATTCATCTCTCAGAACTTCACTATGAGCTCTATGGTGTCTGTGATAAATAGCTAATGGTTACTAAGTATATACTATGTGCCAACTGCTATGCTGAACACTTTACCTATATTACTTCATTTCATCCTCTCACAAATCCTAGGTACTATCATTAGATTCATTTTATAGATTAAGTGACTTGTGCAAGGTCATACAGCTAGGATGTGGGAGGGCTGAAATTCAAACCTAGACAGTTTGGCTCCAGGTCTATGCTCTCAAGCACTATGCTAATATGACCCAGTCACCACTCTGGTCACTTAATTGCAAAGTGGACAAAATGAGCACTCTCATTTGAATGTCATCTCAGATAAGCTTAAAAGAAAACGACCGTCTCCTTTTTGAAAAAGGTTTCCTCTTCTAACTGTTTCAAAATTTAGTCAACAGACTTTCTATTTTCTCAGGTATAAAAATGCCTTCTATTTCATCCTTCATATATTTTTCTACTTCTTTTTATTCTTATCACTATCAAGTCTTACCTCTTTCCACTTAGCATTTCAGGTAACAGTAACATTTCTGAGTTCAGTGTACCCCTTGATTCAACATGTGAAGAACAATAGACATGTACATACCTCTAGTATATTACTCCTTTGCTCAAAAACATACAATGGCTCTTTAATGTCAAATCAAGCCAAAAGTTTAATCTGGCTCCATTTTTCCAGACAAACATTTTCCCATTCTTTCTGAACACTTAAATTTTACTCTAACGAGGCTTATTTCTTCCTCTTTATAGCATATGTCCATTTTAATTTCATGACCAAAATTTTCCCTTTCCTTCCAAATATCTTCCATCCCAGTTCAAGTGTCCCTTCCTCAAGTTAAGAATTTCTTCCAGATTTCTATCTCTTTTCCTCTAAATGTTAACAGTTTTAGTGAAGAATACATTTCATAATTGATAGTATCTTCCATTTGCTTGACAAATGTTTCATTAGTTTTGACTTCCCAGATGAAGTAGGCTTTTAGAGGGAAGGAACTGTATCTTCCACTTCTTTTTATATCTGTCACCAACACTGAGTATACAGAAGATGCTCAGTCTTCTTGATTACTGACTCAAGTCTTGTTGAATACTGACTTAGAAGTAGTTGAAGAGATCATGTTCAGTTCTTGTAGTCTCTGCTTTTACTCAATAACCAGTCTCCAGGTAAGGTGCTTTACTTACCAATTACCACTCTACAAGTTAGTCTTCTGATCTCACTTCACATCTAAACACAGAATTCTGAATAACTGTCCCTCAAACTCCCAAGTTCTCTAATGCCTGGTGGACTCCACCCCTCACCTGGTCTTCTCTTCTCTTTGGTCATGAGCTGCTGGACCTTCCTCTGCTCTTCTTGTTCTTCTATTTTAGCTTCTTTGTGAATCTGTTCAATAGTTTTAGGCCCCTGATCTGCTCTTCGAGATACCCAATTACACTACAAAAGGAGAAAATAAGGTTATCAGCCAGATAACTAAAAATAAAAAGGAAATTTGTGAAAATCTGTTTTATACATTTTGCTGTAAAACTATAAGATACATATAAAAATCTGGTACTACGGCAGTTTTTCATCTTCCAGATGGCACTATGTACAGTTTCAGTGTTAAAGCTAAAGAATTACATTCTTCTCAGTCAATTCTGAGCTACTGTATACTGAGTGTTCCAACAGCTGATGGATAAAAAGAGTGAAAGACTGGCCCAAGTGTATTTTTTTTTAATCATTTTGTACTTTTGAAAGGAGGAGAGAGAACAGCAATCAAGAAATATTAAGATTCTTTAGCCTTGACTTAAGTCTGGTATATTGTTACTCAGTTCATAGCACACCCCACTGGGGCTCTAAATCGGGGATGACTAGCATTTTTCTTCCTCTCATATCAAGGTTCTGGTATTTACACAAAATGCCATAACACTCTACTTTTTCGTTATCCTCTCTACTAAGCACAAAACAGGTTGTCTCCTTGTAATTATATTTCTCCATTTCCTCCCCTTCCCAGCTATAGTCTCAACATCTGACCCAAGTACCAGTGGTTGAAAGAATGGATGAATAGGTTTTGTTTTTGTTTCTGTTTTTCTGTTAATGGAGGTACTGGGGATTGAACCCAGTGCCTCATGAATGCTAAGCATATGCTCTACCACTGAGCTATACTCCCTATCTCCCTGGAGAGGTTTTAAAACATTGATTTATATTAGCTTGAGGCAAGGATAGCAAATAGGTTTAAATTAGTATCTAAATTCTGATCAACTGGTAGTGGCTTTGATAACAAAAAGGATCCTGAGGTCACATCTGGGCTTAGATAAACAAGACAGAGAACCATCATCAATGCTATTTGGTCTGGGTGCAGGGCAGGGAAGAGGCAGGGCCTATATTCACTTTCTCTAGTTTACGGTCAGCTGCAAGTATAGTCCCTGTAGGAGTTAAAGAGAGGAAAAGGGAAAGGATATGGTATTGGTAAAAAACTGTACCTGGTATGAGAAATGAGAAAAAAAAAAAAAAAAAGCAGCAGAACAAGAAAGTATATAGGAGAAACAACAGAGAAGAACACATCAACATCTCCTTTGAGCCAGGCACTTTACATAATCACCACACTGAATCTTCACAACATATCCACAAGGTAGGCAGCATCCTCACTTAGAGACTAAAATGTAAGGCTCAGGGAAGTTAAATACATTCATTTTGAAAATGAGGCTTCCTGATTATTTAGCATCTAAGACTAAATTTAATTGACCACAGTTTGAATTCAGAATGGCTGATTTCAAAACTGCAATATGGTTTGATAACCAGAATAAAGGGAAGAAACACGTAACAGACAGGGAGGTATATACGCCCTTTGTCCTTTCACACAGCTCTCTCATAAAGTTTGTCAGTTCAAGTCTGACAGTCATATAGCAAAAGCATTAAGTTTTTACACATGTGAGTACCAGGACATCCTCCACAAGCCAACTCCTAAAAAGACAATGGAGCAGTAGGCTTATTGTTCTGCTTACCAGCCTCAGGTCTATCACATCCTGAAGCATGAATCGAATCCTAGATGAGGTTTTTCTTTCTTTCACAATTTTCTCCATTTGATTAAAATACTGGTCCATACGTGGCTGCAAGAGACAAAAATCATTAGCGTTCCTGGGTAAGGAATTCAAAAGTAGTTTTACCGCGTAGAATTTTAAAGTGGTCTAGGAATACAACTTACAGCCAAAAGGCAATGTGGTAGAATTTTTCATTGAACATGACATCCAAAATAAAGGCTACATATTCCAGGCAGCTGGCCATGGTCTTGTGACTAATTATAGGCCAACAGAATATAAATGGAAATGTCATGCTGCAGCTCCCTGGAATCGTTCTTAAAAGAGAGGTGACTGTGTTCCTTGCCCCTTTCCAACCTTCTCTGTTGTGAGGTCAATAAGGACAAGGGCTACACCTTACGGATGACAAACTGTTAAGCCAGAGAAACTGAAATTTTTTGTGATCTCTTACCCATCAAACCAATGTCAGATTCCTTACCTCTGAACTTCATTTACATGAGTGAGAAATAAACCTCAATCTTGTAGAAAACACTGACACTTGGGGTTTTCTGTCACAGTTAAATGTAAACTTGGCTGATTCTGATATTATGAAACATTTCTGACATTATTTCTTTGAAGCATTTCTAGTTTCCTTACCCTTATTTAGAGAGTACCATGTTATGTTTGAATTACAATATTTTTAATGACTTCTTATACTATGGTTGGATACTCTGTCATTAATTAAAGTATAAATTTCAGAAAGCTACTGAGTCTTCATTTCTGTCTCACCTTCTGTCCTGGCCTGTAGTAGCTTTTCTGCCCTTATTTCTGCCCACAATTTGCTATACATACAAATGACCTGTGAAACAGTCATGCAGAAAAAGGACAAGGGACAAATAATCTGAACAATTCATAAACTGGCTTTTATACAATTAGGGACCCTCTTCACTTCTGACTTTAATGAAAATGTGCTAAGGAGCATGTTAGCCAAGCACTGACAATGAGAAGGACAAAAGAAGAAAAATACACAGCCTGGACTCCTGGGGCAAGATGGACACCTATCTTGACAGTCTGAGTTCTTCTGCAACCGACAAGAGTTCCAGATGGAGGTTTCGGAGATTCTGGACTTTTACCTTGGCTTTCTCAAAGTCCAGGTCTTTGCCAATTGTGGTGAGTAGGCGACACAGGCACTCGAGGGATTCTTCATCGTGGTTCTTCAGCAGCTTCACCACACAGTCATGCATGATGGCTTCAGTCAGCATTTTGAGTTTAAAGAGTTCTCCAATAAACTTGATGTTACCAATGGATCTCCGCCGGGCTTTATCCTTAGCTTCTTCCAGTTCATCATGAAGCCTTGTCTTCTCCTCTGGCTGTTGTGGAAGGAAGAGTAACAGAATCTTGATGATGAAAACGGTACTGCACAAGAGATGTTATAAACATACACTTAGATTCATGGTCCTTACCCTTTCTAGGGGTCAAGGGATAGCCTTTGAGATTTTGACACCAACTACAGACCTACTCAGAAAACTAAAAGTTCGCATGCATTTCAAGGGATCTTTGGAATTCAGTGAATTCTCTGAAGTCTAGGTTCTGAATTCCTATCTTAGAAGGTTTAGTTGCTCTAACATGTGGCACTAAAAAGAATAAAGCATTCCTCTAAACATCAATACAGTATATCTCCACAGGAAGAAAAGGCCACAGGCACTACTGAAGTAGCAGGAAGATGTAGCCGGCTCATGAAATTCATGAAAAATCTATTTGATAGCACTCAAAGTGCAAAAGCACTGTCTTTCTTGAAAATACTTACAGCACTAGCAGCCTCGAGTTCTTTCTGCTTCTTCTCAAAGACATCATCATCGGCTTTATCTTTTTCAAACTCCTTCTGGCAACGGTTCAGTAGCAGCTTCCGGAAATTCACTGTGTTACCAGGCTTGTCTGCCATGGGTACTTTCAGCTGCATCCAGATGGGAAAATGCAAAAGCAGCAAGATTACTTACAGAAATTCAATGATTTTCTCAGAATAGCTGTTTTCTTTATTGTACAAAATAATGCTGACTGAACCACAGGTAAGCATTCTGTAAGAGGTACACCATTTAGCTTCAGGCATTTCATGTTTCAATGCTAAGATGTTTTCAGTTTTATACAGGAAAGATACACATTCCTCTGTATCCTTTATGGCTGGTTGTACCTCTAGCTGACTTTGAAATCCATGTAACATTATTACAACTATGACTTTGACCTCGTCTAGATCTTTTTAACTCTGAAGGGTTATTACTTTTGCTTTTCTTACTACCACTGTAGGTACTTTGGTTTAAAGGAACAAATAAAAATGACAAACCAGGGGAGAATTTCATGGTCATAGGAAAACTGTCGGTGAGATACTTATTCTAGAAGAAAATCAGAAGGGGGTATACATTTGAAGATTTTTGAGATATCTTTTCCTCAGGGGGATATCATAACACTGTAATGCTAGTATTTCCCTTGACTATCAATATACTATGTTTATTGATTATTTCTTCTCTGCCAGAAGAAAATACTAGTACTCTAAAAGTTCAGTCTAATAAATGCCCACCTTAGAAACATTCTTTTGATACATATAAAGACCCAGAGAGGAAGGGAGGGGCCACTTGGAGGCAAGATGCTTACAAGATTTCCATTCAAATCCAATAATAATTGCTTTCTGGTAATTGCAACAGTGCATATATTCAAAGTTACTTGTAACCAAACACAGAGATATTTTTATTTAGAATATAAAAAAAATGGACTGGTGCAGTGGTTGACCAAAATATTCCATTTCACACATAAAATCCAAAGTACCATTCTGAACAGCTATTGCATAATATAGCAAAATGGTTTTTCTAGAATCACAAAGTGGCTCCCCAAGTTCTAAGATGCATGGACTTTGCCCTAGATTTAGTAGGAGAAATTGGTAAAAGATGGGATGCATTGTAGTTATACTCACAAAAGAGTTAATGTTATCAACCAAATGGACTTGTACAGCTGCTGATCAAGGCTGAAGGGCTAGAGAAACTTCTTCAGAACTGAGGCGTATGATACTGTATTTCTGCTAAAATAGATGACATACTGTCCAGTATATTCCAATGAGACATGGAAGACCATTTAAACAAGTCCAGTTCTTGTTAATCAAGGGCCTAGTGTTTCATAACACTGTCTTTTCTGCAGGAAACATTAACTTAGAAGGGAAGATCATCAAGCACTTTTGAGACAACCATAGAAAAGCTAACATGCCCTCATTTCCAAATTCAGGCCATAAAATGCAAGCCACCACGGATCATTTCATAGTCAGGCCTATCCTATAATCACACAAGACAGTAGGTGTTTAATCAAGCCTTAAAGAAAAGAAACGCTACACGAAAGGGAAGGTTTTCCAAAGCAAAAGCCCAAAGTAGACTCTGTCTTTTACTACATAGGATCCAGAATATACAATGATGCACCGTAAGAAGCTTATCTGTGAGCAAGATGGTACACAACAGAGCACCAACATGGCATTAGTTTCCATAACAAACTAAAGGTTCTAAAAATCAGCAGTTATATCCAATTTGCTACTGTATAGGAACACAAGTAAACTAGTAAAAAGGTCCTATCCAGTTTCTTGGCATATTTACCACTATCATCTATATTAAGGACAAAACAGACTAATAAGATAAAAATCACTTGGAACACAATTTGTCCACCTTAAAGGGATATTATGGATTTACTGTGTAGAAAATGGGGACAATGTGGACAATACGAAAATCCAAGCCACTGTCTTATGGCGAGAGGGACTAGAATTAAAAATGAGTCGGAAAGATTAAATATATACAACTTGTGATATTTTGGTTTATAGAAACAAGTAGAAATGACATAAGGTAAGGGAGAATTTCCCTATATAAAATGTATAGAAAGCTTTGTCCTTTACACATTTCACGTAGGGAAGGCTATGTTGAAAAGGTTAGGTTAAAGATCAAAAGATTTGCTTACTTGATTTTAAACAAAGGCAATTCTTTTAACCCAAGTTTCAGTTTCATCATCCAAAAAAAGGGAGGCACAATCCCTGCATCTAATCTGGAGTGCAGCTTTAAGCATCCAATGAAATTGTTTTGACGGGAGCACTTTGTAAGTCACAGAGAATAATGGGGCATTCGGAACAGTGAAGCTGAAAAAGTACTGGAATTGTGGGTTATAAAATCAGGGTTTGAATCTCTACTCTGTAACTAATCAGTACATAAACTTGAGCAAGTTACCTCATTAAGCCTTTCAGCCTTCATCTGCAAAAGAAGACATCCCAACAACTGCCGATTGAGGGACATTATAAAGTAGCTGTTAAAATAGGAGCTTTGGAGATAGTTATAATCCCAGCTGTCATATGACCTTGGCCAAGTTACTTAGCTTCACCAAACCTCTGTTTCCTTCTAAAATAGGGTTGATAACATCTGTCTCTTAGGATTGTTTGAAGGATTAAATGAGATAGTCTAAGCAAAAAAATAATAGAGGCCAGCACATAGTTAAGAGTCCAATAAACTAATATATTTAAATACAGAGTTGTATTTGGCATATTTATTATTAAAAATTAAGAGAAACCTATATTGTAATAACATAGATATCAAAGTATATAAGTAAAGTTAGTTCACAAAGCAATTAGGGAGAGAATCACAAAAGGCAAGAGAATTGATTATCAGCTATCCCCAAATGATAGTCATGGGACATTTCACATGTACAGGACCTAAAGAACACGTGATTGTGCATGAGCTTTTTAGAGATATTCACATGGAAGGATTAAAACCAAATAATTAGCAGAATGGCCACAGATCTGTAAGCACATTTGTCTCTAGATGAATGAATGCCTAAGTACAATACTCCCTAAAGACTTGTTTTGGAACATGATCTTAATATCCTCTGGGGATGGTTAACAGGACTGTGGAAATATGGAAATAGGACAGGGAGACAATAAACTCTGAGGACTGTGATGCATGGTGATTTTTTCCTTCTTAGAAGATGATATATTCAACAGGATTATGACATTATTAAGGCAGTATGTGTTGTCTGCTGGACAATGGTCAGGAGACTTAATAAAACTGGTAAGAATATGAAGAGTTGGTGTCTTAGTCTGTTAGGGCTGCTGTAACAAAATACCAAAGACTAGTCGCTTAAACAACAGACATTTATTTCTCAGTTCTGGAAGCTGGAAGTCTAAAATCAAGGTGCCAGGAGATTTGGTTCTTCATACAGACTCTCTTCCTGCTTTGCAGACAGTTGCCTTCTCCTCTGTCCTCATGTGATGGAAAGGAAGTTCTAGTACCTCTTTCTCTTCTTATAAAGGCACTAATCCCATCATGGGGCTCCACCCTTATGACTGCATCGAAAGCTAATTGTCTCCAAATACTATCACACTGAGGCTTAGAGCTTTAACATATGAATTTAGGGGGAGACACAAACATTCAGTTCAAAGCAGCAGACAAAGTACATGTTTGCAGATGTGATCATGGATTAACAAGAAAAATGAGAGGAAATGTACAACAGTGAGAAAAAGATCTCTCTAAATAACTATAATTTTCATCTAATAGTAGTCTTGTGATCAAAACAAAATTTATAAGTGTTTCAAATGGGTTGTTTGGGAGATGATTTCTCAGGGAGTGAGGCAGTCAAGGGGAAATATTTTATAGTAAGACTGGCAAGCTATATTCGTTGGAGAGCACCTACCTTTTCGTTTATTACATAGTAGTAAACTAACAGTGCAACATTATATTACACTGTCAAGTAACAGTGTCCATCTCATATTGTGATAAGACCTGTCCACATACTGGGCAGCCACAATCTTGGATGTGAATATTGTCACCATCAAGTAGTCATTTTCTTCAAGCAAGAGCACTTGTACCGCTAATATATTTGTTAAGTGTTGAGTGTAGATACTTCTTATCCCTAAAAGGATCAAACTCCCTGAGAATCATCAAGGGCTGTCAGCTGTGCATTAATTATGGTAGTCAAATAAGAAAGCAGAAAATAGAAGGACAAACCCCAGCCTTGCTCAGCATACTCAAGATTTTCAACGCTCTCCCAGAACATAAAGATGCTAATGGTAACTTATGGCCCAGTGGTCATTTTCCTTGAAGCATGTACTGCTCTAAGGTAAAGTATTTGGAACAACTAGTAAAATATAAACAAGTGGTACCCCCAGACTAACTCTAAAATGTAGTGAACAGCAATAAATCAATTGTGTGACTGTAACTCATGGGTCCATGGTGACATACTATCATTAATCAGTGGTTATGTCCCAACTTTAGTAAATCACCACCTATAACTGAACATAACAGTCTGTATGTATTATGAACACATCTATCAGTATGCAGCTATACTAGATACATCCAAAGAGGTATATAGTCCTGAGGGATGCCCACAAGATTGAAAAGGGGGCAGTCAAGTTATGAAAGGGTAATCATTTCTCATCAATCTTTCCTTTAAAACATTTTTCATCTTTCATCAGGCAAGTTGCACATCCCTACTCCTCCAGTTGACTCGAGCCACTTGCTGCTGCCTAAGGACAATTTTTCATGTCTGTAATTCCAGGCTTTATTTCTGATGAAATTTAACTGTTTCCCTTGTTCTCTTAGTGTCTCTTCCTGTGAACAGTCTTATCATTCTTTTCACATCTTGTTTTAAAGCACTTAAAAAGTGGCAACATTGAAAGTTCCGGATCTGGCATAACAGGACATAGAGTGCTCAAAAATCTACCTTTAGTGCCATTCTTTATAGCTGAGGTATGCATGCCTGCCACAGCAGAGATAAGAAGTAACAAAAGTACAGTTAAGGCATAAAATGAACTCAAGCTGTTGGTTATTCTTTTATTCATGCATTTACCTACTCACTCAAAACACATGTCTGAGGGTATATTATGGGCCAGGAACCACTTTAGGCACTAGGAATTTCGCAGTGGGAAAAAAACCAGAAAAAGTTTCTGCCCTTAGGAGTTTACATTCTAATGGGGTTTTGAAATGGGGAGTTTCTTTATATTTTGATTAAAACAAAAGCACTGTAATTTAAAGTTACCAATAATCCAACTTAAAGCTTTATTTAAGCACAGATTTTGATACAGGATAGCAATTTCTTTTGTCTACCTTTCTTTGTCTGTCTCTCAGTTCAGATGTCCTCCTCCTCCTAAAAGAAGTACTGAGTTCTAGTTAAATGCCCTGCAGTTTGTGAAGGGGGTCTTGCAGGTCTTTTCGGTCATTCGTTGACCGAAGAGCTGACTTAGTAGAAGCAGCAGCATCCTCCAAAGGCACAGTTCACTTACTATCTCTTCTGATGACCTTAAGTTTTACGTACCAGAGGTTGCACTTAGCTGAGCTTGGTAGAAGCAGGCAGCTGGATATATGTATAAATAAGTGGGTCTGTGTGAATAATAAATATGGCACGGAGCAACTTAGTAAAGCCAAAACTATTGTATCAATTTTCTCTGTAAATTTAAAAAATTCCTTTCTTAAAAACCTACCCTTTAAGATATTGTGGGAAAATGTCACACAACATAATTGTATTCTCAAGCCCTCCTCTAGAAAATGGATGCAAAGCTGTATATATCCAACTGTCCCAGCACCATTTGTTGAAAAGACTACTGAATTTCCCACTGAATTATCTTGGCCCCTTTGTTGAAAGTCATTAAAAATGTCAGAATTCTAACAAACAAACAAAAAAGAAAATGCATGCAAAATAACAAGAGATTTTAAAATGGAGGTTGTCTGATCCAGGTGAATGACACAGAGGCAGGAAAAAGATTTAAAAACTGCTCTGAACAATGAAAAAAAAAACTCTCCTAAATCATAGATTTATATTTCAACAATCTTTACTACATTTCTCAGCCTCGGCAGTACTAGCATTCTGGGCTGGGTAGTTCCTTGTTGTAGGGGAATGATCCTGTGCACTGTAGAATGGTTAGCAGCATCCTGGGCCTTTACCCACTAATATACCAGTAGCCATAACCAAAAATGTCTCCTGACTTTGCCCAAGGTCCCCTGGAGAACAAAACCACCCCTGGTTGAGAACCACTGATCTCGGCCATTGTTTGAGATAAAGTTCTATCATTTAACATTCAAAACCTCTACATGTATAAAATCCCTATTTAGGCAATTTTCTAACTTTCAGAGAAAGTTGTGAAGTAGGGATAACAGAATGGTTGTGAGGATTAGATGAATTAGATGTAACCACTTCAGCACATAACTCAAAAAACTATTGCTATGATTCCCACTACTCCTTATTCTTACTACTACTACTACGGACCATAATATGACTGTGTGGGCAAGTATAACCAGATTCTATTATTTCAAAAGACCAACACTGATGATCCATGATAGATACATTTCTCATGACTATGAATCAGGCCAAAGACCTTGCAATTTGACCTGTGGATGTGTTTCAGTAAAACATATTGATAAGTAACAATGAAGTTAATAACTTAATGACTACAATTTATAGAAAAGGAGCACCTACCCTGGGAAACAGCTTAATTTTTTATTCAGTGTCTTCAATTTCTCTCATTCAACTGGGAGGTAGATAATTATTTCTCAAAATAATGATGTTAAAAAAAGAAAAGGAACAAACCCAAACAGTGTCAAGAAGAAAAATGTTGCAGAGTAGATACGTCTTGTTTGATTTCATCAGAAACATCAGCATAGTAAATAGAAGTTTAAAGGAAAGTCTGCTTAAGCTGGCATTAGTGGAACATATACTAACATTTCTATTTTGGGCAATACTGGCCCATGGACATGCCACCTTAAAAAAAAAAAAAATCAGCATTTGCATTCTTAAGTATATACCCAACCAATAAACATAACATTTCTTAGGTGCGAAAAAACAGACATAAAAATGTTTGTATCATTATTCATAATATGTAAAAACTTGAAACTGCCCATCAACAATAAAATGGATAAACTGTTGCATATTCATACTAGGACAGTCAACCTCAACTACAACTAGGCACAATTTCTGGTTCACCCTTATTTCAACCATGCAGTCCTATCAGATTCCAACCAAAATACAGGAGGATTTACTAGAATCTCTTCCACTATTCCTTTCGGTGGGCCCTAGTCTCAACCTTTGTCCCCCTTGCCCAACTAATCTATGAAAAACAAGCTATTCAAGACTCTTAGTTGCCTCTTCAATGCTGAAGTTTTATCAACTATTTCAGTTTTCTTCTGATTTACACTTTTTCTAGGAACTTAGTCTTAGCAATTCTTTACTATCTCTTAGCTCTCTGATGACTTCTATATTTTTATAAAATATTGTGACCAGCTTTTCTAATTGTTATTCATGGAAGGGTGGTCCAAATTACCTAACCTGACAATACCAGAAGCCATAATATTTTTCCTTAATCCCACTTTCTTCTTTCTCTTACCTTGAATTTGATGTTTTAGTATGTCCAATTTCTATGATTTTATATATATATTTAATGAATAATAATTTTATTTTGCACATTAAAAATTTTATTAAATGGTATCATACTGTTAATTCAGTACTGTTTTTGAGGTTAATCTATGCTGATACATTTAATACTATGTTACTCATTTCAACACAGCATATATATATATATAAAATTATATATTATATATATATATATTATATATATATAAAATTAGTATTCAAATCCACTGATCAAATAAATTGTGGTATATTTGTATTGTCTTTATTTAGGCTTATTACAGTTGTTTCATATTATTTACTATTAAAAACAATACCTAAATAAACATTCTAATATATGATTCCTTGTGCATAACTGGGAACTTCTCTGGTGTATCTATCAAGATGTGAAATTACTGGGGAATAGTATGTGAACATCCTCACCACTGTTGTCCAAATACTCTCCAGTGATTATATTCATCTCTGTCAACAATTTAAAATGGTTTCTTTTTTTTTCCCTTCACTCTAATGGGTGTGACTTGTATAGAATGGGTGTGACTTGTATAGAACTGTATTTTTATTTTGTCATTTCCCTAATAATGAATATCACTGAGTATCACTTCTTAAGTTCATGAGTCAATTAATTTTCATTTCTAAGAACTGCCCATTTTTTAATTGGGCTTTTTTTTTCCTTACCAATTTGCTTTTATCCTCAATTCTGGGTTCTAATATTTAGGCAGCTATATGTATTCCAAATAGATTCTCCTAGGCTAATGCTTTATCTTTTTATTTTATTTATGGCATCATTTGCTGCACCAAGGATTATACATTTTAGCAATCAGATTTGGTATGTTTCTCTCTTATAGATTACTCATTTTGAATCTTGAAGTTTTTCCCCACTCAAAGTTTATGAAGATAGTCTCTTCATTTTTCTCCTAATAAATTAGCTTTTCATATTTACATTTTCATTATTCTTACAGTTGTTTGATTTTTGTATTTCATGTGTATTAGAAATCTACGATTCTATCAACACTCATTTATGATAACAAATCTTACCAAAGTGAATATAGAGGGAACATATCTCAATATAAGAAAAGCTATTCATGACAAAACCACATCCAACAAAATACTCAGCAGTGAAAAGCTGAAAGCCTTCCTGTTAAAATCTGGAACAAGACAAGGATGTCTCACCACTTCTATTCAACACAGTACTGGAAGTCATAGCCATAGCAGTCAGACAAGAAAAAGAAACAAAAGGGATCCAAACTGGAAGAGAAGAAGTAAAATTGTCACTAGATGTGAATGACATGATACTATATGTAGAAAACTCTAAAGGCTCCACACAAAAACTATTAGAGCTGATAAAAAAAAAAATTGGCAAGGTAGCAGGATGTAAGAGTAACATACAGAAAACAGCTGCATTTCTTTACATTAACAATTAAGTATCAGAAAAGGAAAGTAAAGAAACAATCCCTTTTAAAAATCGCATCAAAAAAATAAAATACTTAGGAATAAACCTGACCAAGGAGGTGAAAGACTTAATATGCAGAGAACTACAAACATTGATTAAGGAAATTAAAGATGATTTAAAGAACTGGAAAGATATCCCATGCTCTTGGATTGAAAGAATTAATATTGTTTATTGTTAAAATGGCCATATTCACCAAAGGAATCTACAGATTTAATGAAATCCCTATCAAATTACTCAGGATATTTTTCACATAACTAGAAAAAATAATCCTAAAATTTATATGGAATCACAAAAGACCAAGAATTGCCAAAGCAATACTGAAGAAAAAGAATGAAACTGGAGTCATAACCCTCCCAGACTTCAGACAATACTACAGAGCTACAGTAATCAAAATAGCAAGGTATTGGCACAGTGACAAACATACGGATCAATGGAACAGAGCAAAGCCCAGAAATAAACCCACACACTTAGTTAATTAATCTTTGACAAAGGAGGCAAGAACATAAAATGGAGTAATGACAGTCTCTTCAGCAAGTGGTGTTGGGAAAATTGGACAGCTGCATGTAAATCAATGAAATTAGAACACTCCCTCACATCACATACAAAAATAAACTCAAAACGGCTTAAAGACAAACATGAGACACTATAAAACTCTTAGAAGAATACAAAGGCAAAACATTTTCTGACATAAATCTTAGCAATGTTTTCCTAGGGCAGTCTACCCAGGCAATAGAAATAAAAGCAAAAATAAACAAATGAAATCCTAATTAAACTTAAAAGCTTTTGCACTGCAAAGGAAACCATAAACAAAACAAAAAAGACAACCTATGGAGTGGGAGAAAATATTTGCAAATGATGCGACTGACAAAGGCTTAATTTCCAGAATATATAAATAGCTCATACAATATAATAACAAAAAACTCTCAAACAACCCAATCCAAAAATGGGCAGAAGACCTAAACAAGCAACTCTCCAATGAAGACATACAAATGGCCAATAGGCACATGAAAAAATGCTCATTATCACTAAATTATCAGAGAAATTCAAATCAAAACTACAATGAGGTATCACCTTGTACCAGTTAGAATGACCGTCATTAAAAAATCCACAAACAAATGCTGGAGAGGGGTGAAGAAAAGGGAACCTTCCTACATTGTTGGTAGGAATGCAGTTTGGTGCAGCCATTATGGAAAAAAGTATGCAGATTCCTCAAAAAACTAAAAATAGACTTACCATATGATCCATCAATCCCACTCCTGGGCATATATCTGGAGGGAACTCTAATTCAAAAAGATACATGCACTCCACTTTTCATAGCAGCACTATAAACAATGGCCAAGACATAGAAACAACCTAAATGTCCATCAACAGATGATTGGATAAAGAAGTTGTCGTATATTTACACAATGGAAGACTATTCAGCCATAAAAAAAGAATAAAATAATCCCATTTGCAACAACATGGATGGACCTGGAGATTGTCATTCTAAGTGAAGTAAGCCAGAAAGGAAAGAAAAATACCATATGATATCATTTGTATGTGGAATCTAAAAAGAAAGACACAAATGAACTTATTTACAAAACAGAAACAGACTCACAGACATAGAAAACAAACTTATGGTTACCAGTGGGGAATGGGAACAGGAAGTGGTAAACTGGGAGTTCAAGATTTTCAGATACTAACTACTATATATAAAATAGATAAACAACAAGTTTATACTGTATAGCACAAGGAACTATATTCAGTATCTTGTAGTAACTATAATGAAAAAGAATATAAAAAGGAATATATATATGTATATGTATGATTGAAACATTATGCTGTACATCAGAAAATGATACAACACTATAAACTGACTGTAATTCAATTTTTAAAAATTGGTTAAAAAAAAAAGAAATCCATGACTCTATTCCCATTGCCACCCTTTTATTTCAGTATCTCACAAGTAAGTTAGGTATGGTGTTAGAAATCAGGATAGTGGTTAGCTTGTATAAGGAAGAGGGAAAGGTATAATTCTATTTACTGACCAAGGTGGTAGATGTATTCACTTTGCTGATGTACAATGAGCTCTATGTACACTAATGATATATACACATTTCTGTATACTTGTCATAGTAGTGTGCTAAAGTTGGTTCATCCTGGTTCAAGAGAGCCAACTGTCAAAAAGGAATTTGTGAGTCAAATGTCAAACTGTTGGTAGCTTAAAATCAGCCACGAAGAGAGTATTTATATCATTAATTTGACAAAAACTACAAACAAGCAACTTTTCTTTTTCCAAACTGCATATATTAAAAACTGTTTAAAAACATACATCTTTTGGTATATGAAGTAACTTTGAGGGAACTTATGCTAAAGAAGTAAAAGCTCCAGCATGTAAGAATAAATACACTTAGATGTTTATTGCAGCACTGCCTGTGGGTGCCAAAAAAAATCCTTCAAACAAAAAAACTAGAAAAAAACATGGTGGTGGTAGTTGGGGGGAAGCAGGGAAAATTACTGGAAAAACTGTGTGTGTGTGTGTGTGTGTGTGTGTGTGTGTGTGTGTAAAATGGAATATTATGCAACCACTAAAAATGTATGAGTAAAATCTATCTGAAATGACCTAAGGTGATATCCAAAACACAGTAATTGGGGGGGGAAAAAAAAGCAAAATGCAAAATAATGAAATAATTCAAACAAAAATTTTAAATATCCTCTTTATACATATGTATTGTGTATGTTTTTATATGATCATGAATATAAAGAAAACTGTGGAAGGATTCTCTTGGAAGGAAAAAAAGCTTAACTGGCTGGGGCTACAAGTGAAGAGCATTAACCTTTTCTGTTTATATCCCTATATTGTTTGACTTACTCCAATAGGTTGTTATTTTGTAATTTAAATAATTGAGTAAAGCTTAAAAAATCTTATTATAAAGGCCAGATCACAACAAAAGTCACATAAAAGGCTGGCTTATCCATGAATTCTTCCTATTCCAATGCAACCTGAATTATTGCCAGGCCTTTTCAAAGATCATTTTCATCAAGAATAACTCTTCTATTAAAAAAATTAACAATCCTTCATTGCCTGTGGCTTTAAATCCCAAACTGGCAAAGAATACAAAAGTATGAGCCAGAAGACCTGGGCTTTAGTCCCAGTTCTAATTTTTGACTACAGGATGTCATGGCTGTCACAATGAAAATGAGAGGCATGAGCTGGAGAATCAGTTTGCTCTCAAACACCTATGGTATGTTAATTAGAAGGTACTATGGCAAGTGACTGAGTTAAGTAATCCTAGATTTGAATTCTAACATTGCCACTTACTAGTTATGTGACCCTGAGCAAGTTATCCTTTCTTAAAGCCTCAGTTACTCATTCAGTAAAGTGGAGTTAATGAACAATATTGAACTTTCAGGGCTATAATAACCATTAAAAATAATATATGTAAAGCACCTATCCACACTGCAACCTAGTAGGTGCTAAATAGACGGTTTCTGTTATTATAATCATCCTCAGTCTATAGCCAACATTTTAAGACCTTTGCAATTTTTTCACCATCAATTTAGTTTTGAATTATTGAGGGCTTACTACAAGCCAAATATTGAGCTAGGAATTGTACATGTACAATCTCATTTATTTTACTTAATTTTATCATTATAATAACTTTAAGTTATATGAATTAATCTTATCTTATTGATTAAAAAATGAGGCTTAAAGAAGTTATATAACTATTCTGAGGCTATAACTATGTCAGCAAATAGCAGAGCTGGAATTTAAATTTTAAAGTTAAAATGTTAAACCTAGAACTAAGAGATTCTCCAAAGCTAGTGTTTGTAACTATTATGCCATGCTTGCTGCCTCAGGATTGAACCTACCTGGAATATGTTCTTTCTTCTCTATACTTGTACCCCCAACCCACTTCCACCCAGGCTGAACTCAAACTCTACTCGCTTCATAAAAGTTTGTCATTCTCCCACGAATACAGTGATTTCTTTTTTTCTCCAACTTGATTTTTCAGGCTAAACCATCCATGCAGACATCAACACACTGTAATATCACAGAACACCTTATGAATGATTCTTTTCTTAATTCTGTTTTTTTTCCAATATGGATTTTTAGTTCCTTAAAGACAGAAGATGTACCTTTTCCAAGTCTCAACAGACTTACCTATCTTTGACACAGGTACTCAAAAACACTGCTAGAATGACAGAATTTTGCATTTCATTGCAAGGGACAGTGACAGTAAGTTGTGATAATTAAGAAAAAACTCAAATGTTAAAGGACACACATTTCTGATAAAAGTACCTTGGTAACAGTAACAGGCAGAGAAAACACAGATGGTACATGGCAGTTCTATGACTGCAGAATAGAAGACAATGAACACTAACCAGAAGTTCTTTGGTCTCCCATTCTTTCTTGCCCTAGATGTGACAGGCTGTGGAGATTAAATGGCTGTGGACAATGTAAAGAGAAAAAAGTCTAATAGTTTCTAAGAGAGTATCATCAGTTTTGAACCCTTTATGACCACAACTACCCTGTCACTTCCACCAAGGCTAGAATTAGAATCAACATGTTTTTCAATTTTGAATTTAATTAGATGTGAATGTAAGCATTTGCATTATTTCTGTGAGATGACACCCCAGGAAAAATTGGACAGAAATTTCACATTACTCATTCAAACCTTATTTAATCTCCCTCACACTGGAAGGACCATATCATGCCTATTTCAGTCTAATCTCCATATTCCTTCCAGAGGTGATTATATATTAAAAAAAAGCAAAATTCTTTTTATATAATGACTATTATATTAATAAGCACTAAAAATATATTCTCCCCTTTACTTTGCCCCATTAACACATCTGGGAAGAATGTGTAGTGAGGGGAGAATATACCTCTTTGAGATTTCTGGTTTTACTCCTTCCTCTCTTCTTACCGTTACTAGACATCGACACATGTTTGCGTAAGCCACAGAGAAACTGGGTTCATCAATAGCCTTCTCAAAGACCAGGTCAATGACTCCTTTCAGCCGCTCCTCTGTGTCAACAGTAAGTCCTGACACTTGCTTCATCAGTTGGTTGAACATCTGTGGTGTCAACTTATTTAAGATACTTCGAACTTTTCTAAAAAGTTCCTAGAAGGGTCACACAAAAAAAGAAAAGAACGTTGTAGTAACTGTGACAACATGATGCTTTCTGTAAGGATTAATATTTTGTTTACGATTTGTAAGTGCGATTTCCTAAATTATTAACAAGGATTTTAAACTAGTCAGAGAAATAATCAAATTCATCTATTTTAACAGTAAAACAAATTATACCACATCTTTTTCACTACTGGTGAGAATTTGAGGAACTAGCTATATTCATACTTCGCTGGTGGGACTATCATTTGGTACATTTCTAAGGGCAATTTGGCAATGTGTACTAAAATTCATAAAACTGTAAAGTGCTCTTTGAACCAGCAATTACTTTTAGAAATTTATTCATACCTAGGATTAGGTAAAAAAGACTTCAGCCATCATAACTTCCATCAGTAACCCTTTATAGCAAATAACTTAAATGTCCTAAAATAGGAATTTGTCTACATTATGGTTTAATAGAAATTGTATAAAATACTATGCAGGAGTCTTTTAAAACGATGCTGTAGAAATCCTATCAAATTAGGAACAGAAGTGAACTTCCTCAATTAAGAAAAGGGCATTGATAACCCTACTTACTGATGAAAGAATGAATTCTTTCCCCTAAAACTGGGAACAAGGCAAAAATGTCTGTTTTCACCATTCCTATTCAAAATCTTACTGGAGGTCCTCAGTCAGTGCAATAATGCAAAGAAAAACCACAGTCCATACAGATCTCAAAGGAAGAAATAAAACTCCCTATTCACAGATGATACGATTATCTCCATAGAAAATCATAAAGAATTTACAAAAAGAGACACTAGAATTAATAAGTGAATCTAGCAGGGTTGTAGAACACAAGTCAATATCCAAATATCCAAATATTTTATTTTTACATATTAGCAACAGATAGAAATTACATTAAAAAGAGTAAAATTTACAAAAGCAACAAAACCATGAAGTACTTATTTAAGAAACCAACAAAATATCCGTAAGAGTTGTATGATGAAAACTATATATCAAAACTATAAATGAAAGAAATCGAGGACCAAAATAAATGAAGATCCATAGCTTGCTCATGTATTAGAAGATTCATTATTGCTAAGAAGCCAGTTTTCTCCGAAGTGATCTACAAATTTAACACAATCAAAATAAAAATCCTAATATGTAGGGGGTTTTATTTTGGGGGGGGAGTGGTACAAATCAAGAAGTTGATTCTACAATTTATACGGAAAAACAGAAAACTAGAATAGCCTAAACAATTTTGGAAAATAACAAATTTGGAAGACTCATATAACCTAATTTCAGCACTTCTATATGAAGCTACCACGCAAAGACAGTGTGGTATTGGCCAGAGGACAGACACACAGATCATTGGAACAGAATGAAAAGTCTAGAAATAGATTCATACATATATGATGAATTGATTTTCAACAAAGGTACAAAAGAAATTTAACAGAGAAAGGATAGTCTTTTCAACAAATGGTGCTGGAACAATTGGATATCCATTAGCAAAAAAAAAAAAAAAATCTTGATCTATACCTTACCCATAACACAAAAATTAAGTAAAACTGGATCACAGGATAAAATGTAAAACCTTAAAGTACAAACTTATAGAACACAACACAGGACAAAAATCTTTGTATTCTTGTATGCAGAGATTCTTTTTTAGGTAAGACAGCAAAAAGCATATTCTGTGAATGAAAAAATTGATAAATTGAGCACCATCAAAGTTAAAAACTTCTGCTTGGAAAAG
Source organism: Camelus dromedarius (assembly GCF_036321535.1). Lineage (NCBI taxonomy): Eukaryota > Metazoa > Chordata > Mammalia > Artiodactyla > Camelidae > Camelus > Camelus dromedarius. The sequence continues at coordinate 56,917,600 of NC_087449.1, read as the reverse complement.
ACATTATTAAGAGAATGAAAAGACAAACTGCAGACTGAGAGAAAATTTTTGCAAAATACACATTTGTATCCAGAATATATAATGAACTCTCAAAACTCAATAAGAAAGCACACCAACTAGTGAAACAGGCCAAATTATATAAACAAAAAATTTACCAAAGAAGATACTCAAATGGCAAATAAGCACATGAAAAGGGGCTCATCTAACATACTAGTCATCTAGGAAATGCAAATTAAAACTACAATGAGATATTAGCACACATCCATTAGAATGGTTAAAAATTGTAAGGCAGAAAATAACAAGTGCTGGTGAAAATGTGGAATTATTGAAACTGTCATGCCTTGCCAGTAGAAATACAAAATGATATGATAATCATCCTGGAAAACAGCTCGGAATTATCTAATAATGTTAAACTTACATTTACCATACAACTCACCAATTTCATAGCTAGGAATTTACCCCAAAGAAACAAAAATGTATGTCTACACAATTCCTATACGTGGGTGTTCATAGCAATGTTACTCATAATTGTTAAAACCTGGAATCTGTTCATCTTGTGACTGGAAAAACAATCTATAGTATATCCAAACAACAGAATACTTCTGCTTAATAAAGAATAATCTAGTAATACATGTAGTATTATGGATGAATATCAAATGCATATGCTGATTAAAAAAAGTTATATTCATAATGACTCCATTTAAATGATATCCTGAAAAGAGCAACATAGGGGCAAACAGATCACTGATTGCCAGAAGTGGGCATGGGGAGGAAGAGGATAAATAAAAAGTAGTACAAGAAAATTTCGGGAGGCTGATGGAAATGTTCTATATCTTGATTGTGGTAGTAGTTACATGACTGTGAGTGTTTGTCAACAACTATATACATAAAAAAGCAAATTTTGTTAAATGTAAATTAGGCCTCAGTAAAAATATGACATTGTAAAAATCCACGAAACTATGATATAATAACTGAGGATCATAAAATGTTTTGTTTGACCCCTATGAAATTTGTATCCAATTATAAGAATTTTTAGAATATGTACCAATATGTTAACAGGTTTCTCTAGGCACAAGATAGTAAATAAATCTATTTAAAAATTATACTGTCAACTTTTCCAGCAATGAGTCAGTGTCACTTTTATAAAGAAAAAAACTTTAAGTTTATTAGGGATGGGGGAGTCACTGCACTTCTCTACACTACCTGTATCAACTGAAACAGTATCATTTAGGTCTAAAACTTCAATCTGTGCTTTACATAAAAACAAAATAAAACAAAAACAAAACCCAGCCTTCAGATCCTCAAATGTTTCAGAAGATAATTAAAGCTTAGAAAAACAATGATAATTAAAAGGTCATTTACTGAAGTAATGTACAGCAAGTGACTATAGTTAACACTGCATTGCATATTTGAGAAGTTATCACGAGGAAAAAAATTTGTAACCCTGCATGATGAAGGATGTTAATTAGACTAATTGGGGTGATCATCTTGTAATATATACAAATATCGAATCATTATACTGTACATCTGAAACTAATATAATGGTATTTGACAATTCATAGCTCACTTAAAAAAAGAAATCTCCAGCATCAGAAAAACAAAAAGTTTATTGAAAATCATTTATTCGTTATAACTGACTATCTATGTGATTCCCTCCAAATTCTGTATTAAGTACAAATGAAACAAGAGGCACAGGAACTGACTTCCAAATCATCAAAATTTAGCTGCAAAGACAAGAAAGTTATAAGAAAAGTGAGAGAGCAAAAAAACATGAGGTTGATTAAGAACCAGAGAAGAGAGTTGTTTAAATACAAGGAGAGGTCAGTGGCAATGGGTTAGTCAGGAAATACCTTTAGAAGGAAATGAGAATTGGGTCATATTATGAAGGGCCAAAAAACAAAACAAAAAGAGAAAATAAAGCAAAACCCTCCAAAAAAACAAAATAAAAAACACATAAAAACCCCCGACTAAATGGAAAGAAAAAGGAAACGACACTTTAGAAAGGGGAAAACAAAAAGGAATTGTTACTGATGATTTTCTATTTTAGGAATAGAAAACAACAAGGAAAGATCAAAAGGATAGTGTGCACTACTTGGGAGAGAAAATGAGGTCTTAAATGTTAGGTCAAAAGCTAGAGTGGAGAGATAAAAATCAGTCCCTCAGGTAGATGAGTCGGGCAGCAGCAATGGGGATGCTGTATCAAGCGAAGAGAGATGAAGCACGGGTCCCAGCTGTGGAACCACTGCAGCAGTACATGTAGGTGGTAGGAGTCTAGACAGGTCATGAGGCAATGATTTTCTAGAAATGCTTCAAGAAGGAGATGAAATCTTACAATGTAGGAAAAATAAGGTCACTGTGGTCATTCATGTTATAAATACAGTGGTAGAAACAAAAGTCAGGGTGAAGAGTTTTCTGGAAGTGAAGGCAACAATAAAACTTGTTTTGACAAAAGGAAAGAACTAGAATAATAATTAGTAGGAGCAACAGGTCAACTGGGGTATGAAGCAAAGATGCTCTGTATTTAGAAGAAAAAGTGTCAAGAAAAAGGCTATATTCTGCACTGGATTTCCTTTATTCACTAAAGAAAACAGCTAATTAACGATACCTCAAGAAGTCAATATAATTATTATAATATAATAATAATAATATTGGGGAGAACTCTGTTACAGAGTAAAGAAAGGCAGATTATAAATCACAATAAATGGACTATTCAGTAGCAGTAACACTGTGAGTAACAATCTCTCAAAGCATCAGTTTGCTCAAATGGCAAAAAGACAATTCCTATTTCCTCTTTCATAGGTGTTGTAAGAATTTAATGAGATAAGGCACTAAAACAAGTGTCTTAAATACTTAAACAAGACACCTTCATCTTTACTGATAAAAATCCAGCAGGAATTTTAAATACCTTTGTAAGTCATTTAGGCCCCTATTCATTAAGCACTTCTCAGAGGGACTGGAGGGAGAGATGTGGAAGGTGTTTTATTTGTTTGTTTTAAAAAGGTTGAGATACACTGAGAAGAAATGGAGAGAAGACTAGGTACTTGATTTTAGTGAATCTGGAGAAGGATGTACTTAGGGACAAATGTCTGGAGCAACTACTAGAAAGATGAACAAAGGCAAGCAGCCAATTAAGGTTTGACAACATGGCTTTGTGATGGATCAGTTCCTCTTGGTTCTGACTTTGAATGAAGAACTTTATTGGTTAGTTTAACGTTTAACAAGTATTTATTGGGAGTCTACTATGTATGGGATTCTGTGTTGGTGCTGAATCAAAATCATGATTTGTAAGTTACATCTCTTTCCAGGAACATTAGCATACTGAGTATGTCACTGGGCTCCAGAAATCATGTCAAGTGCTTTCTATTGCTTCATTAAATCCTCACAATGGCCTCATGAGGTAGGTAATATTAGTACTTGCATTTTACGGTTGAGATTAAGAACTTGCCTCTGTCCCCAGAGCTGGAGCTTTTGACTGCTATACTAAACTGTTCTTGGTGAGAGGAAAAATTGTAAGGAATCACTGAAAAGTTGGTATGTGACTTCTGATGCCTGTCTCTGGTATAAGTGCCAAGTTCAAGAAGAAACTGGTGCTTAGAAGCGAAAACATCCTAAGGATACAGCAGAGATAACCCAGGGACAGGAACTGGCATTGTGTGTACAAAAAATGAATAAAGACTTTATACCATTTGACACACAAAAATAGTAACTTTGTCTGGACTAAAGGAATTCATTCAATTTACCCTAAGGACTTCTGAGGGCAGGATATGTGCAGAAAGATGCAACAAATTCAATTTTATTACAGAAGACTGTAAACAAGGTGGGTTTCTAAATTCTAACTTATTAGAAATGAACCATAAAGCAATATGCTAACTAGAGTAGCAAAGGGTGATGACTGAGAATCTAAAAACACATTTTTAAGGAAAGTAAATATTGATCTAAGGCTGAATGATAGACTTCTATGATGTATGAGCCCTCTAAATATGGTGTCTGTTTTGAAAAGCACACAGAAAGCAATTTCAAGAGAAAACAGTAAGTTGCTGGCACCTAGAATAACTTTTAGAATGCTTATAATAAAATTAGAAAAAATCTTAAACTAAAATCTCTACATATAACAGAGAAAATGACAAATTAAAACAACATCATTATAATTCTAAAACCACGTTAGAATGCGCTTCTGTTCTTACCTGGGTTTTAATGTTCTCAGGATCCTCAGCTTGGCTGTCTCGTTTCTGGCTGGGCTTCCAGGCGTTCTCTGCCTTTTTCAGGTGCACATCTTCTTTTACAGAGACTGTGATAATCTTCCTGGGTTCTCTTCTCTGGCCAGGTTGAGATCTCCGTGGTCCAACATTCAACAACTAGGACAAGAATATTCTTTATTATATCCATACAGAGTGCTTACAATTTACTGTCTCTGCTCTGTTGTTCAAGTCAAGACTAATGGTCACACCAAACATTTCTAGATGCAAAGATGGGTATTAAGCACTCAATTCAGATAAGATCTTTTTTTGGGGGGTGGGTGTCTTAGAATACCATCACCATAATGTTCTCCACCACCACAATTTTTGATCCTGAAGTCCTAAATGAGATAACTAAAGTGATGGAAAATTATGTTTAATAAAGCTGTTGTTCTTAACAAAAAAGACTACCCTTAACTGAAGCTCCACCTTTTTTTTTTTAACTAGTTATGTGACTTTGGACTGGTCATTTGAACAATTAAAAAAATTCACAGGCAGAAATCATCACAGTTACAAAACTGCTTCAAAACTGGGTCTGTAAACTTTCAGTGTGAAATGAAAATACATACACCCTTACCATGACAATTTTCTGTAACACAGATACCCAGGCTGGCTGTAGATCTTAATGGATCCCTCCAAATTTGCTGGGCCAGAAATACCAAAATAAGTCTTCCTTATATCATCAATGAAATGCAACTAAAATGCTCCCTGAAAAAAATGCCTTCGTCTCTTTTTCTGCTCTTTGTTCCTGCTAGAGTCCCATTAAATGCATTCTGCTAAAACCAATATATGTTAGCATGTTAGACTAGTCATCAAATTAAAAACTGTTACTGCAAGAGTAATGGGGCAAGTTAAAAGTTGTACTCTGTATATTAAAATATTCGTAATAGTTGCTACTCAAAATGCTTAGACGTAATTTTTCAAGATTAACTATATGGGTTGATAGTAAGTTCTGCTCCTCCCAGATATATACCATATTGACAGCCTTTACTTTTTTCTGACATGTCATTCTCTAAATGGTGAGTAGACATTGCAATTAGATTTCAAAAGGGAAGAAAAAACACTTCACAAGACATATAGATCAGAATAATATCTCACTTAATGCCCCAACACGGTCCTTTTGAATTCCTATCAATCTTCAGAGAAGGAAGTAGAAACTTTAAGGTCAATTTTTATATAAAAAGAGACATTCTAAGAGAGACATAGTCTGAGGCCTTTGATAAGCTTCAAAGCCTTTATATATCATTCATCTCAGAACTAATTATTCTCTTACCTTTCACCATCTGCCCTAATTAGAAGTGGCAGTATCAAAAATGTATCAGGATCAAGACAGAATTTCTGGGCAATACACACCAATCTTGTCAAATACATCTGGCTAAGGACTCAGTACTGATATAATTTTAAGACTGGTAAACATGAAAAAACTGAGGTCAAATAAACCCAGAGGTACCAAGCATGACATGATATAACTGAAAGAGAACCAAAGAGGATAATCAGACTGGAAAAGTAACAATAGGGAACTGTTGCTAAACTAGTCAATACTACTGTAAGAATATTATTTATAACTGAAACCTTGAAATGGTAGCCCAGGTAAAACAATTCTATTAAGAAAATCAAGTATTGTCTGGTTTTTATAATTCAGGTTATATTCTAGAGTTAATTCATGTGGGTTACTATCTCTTTCAATGTTTGGATAAAATTCAAATAAACAGCGGGGAGGGGATAGCTCAAGTGGTAGAGCACATGCTCAACATGCATGAGGTCCTGGGTTCAATCCCCAGTACCTCCTCTAAAAATTAAAGAAATAAACCTAATTACCTACCCCCTACAAAAAAATAAACAAAAAAAATTTTTTTAATTCAAATAAAGTTATAGTGTAAGACATTTAACTTAATCCATTCATTTATACATAAAAATTTGTCAAGAACAAAGGCTGGTGGGTGTAATAAAAGGTGATTATGTCAAAATCACAGAAGAGTTATAGTATGCATAATTTGGGGATGTAATTTTATTATGTTTGAATAAAGTCTGAAAATGTCTATTTCCAGAAAAATACTACAAACACCAATGAATATGCCTTGAGATTTCTAAAAAGTAAATACGATTTATGCTACAACTCTTTACCTGCCCCATGATAAATATGTGTGAATTTCAAATGAGCAGTATAGAGATGTGCAGATATTACTAGATAACATCAGTATTTCAAAGGAAAAAAAGTTTGAAATTCAGATAATATAAACTGTTAGTCCAGAATTTAAAGTTGAAATTGTAACCCATGTGCAATCTCCCAAGACAAATTTAAATTTACCTGTATCTCTGGATAAAACTGTTCACAAGTATTTATCTAAGTGTATTGAGCCCTCAACAGATTACTATACTTACAAATGCTTAACATGCTTAATTAATTAATCTCTAACATTCTTATGCTAATACTGAGAATGATCTACTGTTGGAACATCAATGCCTGGAAGGACTGAGGTGAAGTGGACAAGAGAAGCAGATCAGAAAACAAAAGAATTATGGACTCTTGAATCCAGTTCTGCTATTTATGAGCAAAGTTACCATAAGCAAGTCTCAACTTTGTTGAACTTCAACTTTCTCACATATCAAATGCTTAACTTACCTACAAAAGTTATTATGAGAATCATGGCATATAATAAGACTGTATAAAAGGACTGTGAAAACTAGGTATGGAATCAGGTATCATCATCAATACCAAAGAAGAGAAGAAAACTTTAAAAAAAAGTGGTATGTAGGCTGATATAATGAAACACTTTGTGTCCCCTTTTTTGTGTGTGAAAAACTTAATATAAATTGTCAGATTTACAGTATCTTTCAAAAGTTGCACCATATATGAATGAATAACTTATTTACTAAACATAAACAAAATCTAGGATCTTGTGCTAAGAGTTATGAAATACATAAAAAGAAATAAAGCTTGGTCTCTTTGCTTGAAGGATAGAGAAGTCTGACTAACGGCGAAATGAGGAACTTTCGGGTACAAGGTGCACAGGGTCCACAAATATCAGAACTAAGATAAAATAGCAAAATTTGAGGCTGATTAACTAGTGAGCCACAATTATTCCAGGTGAGCTGAAAATATAAATTTTTTATCCACTCTTTTTCTTTAATGTATTAAATAAGAAACTGTACCATCTCCGTTTTAGAATTTAACATGCATTGCTTCTATCTCACTCAGAGACTATAACCTCAAACTCCGCTGCTTACCTGGATAACCAAAGGAAACAGGACCAGTATTCATTTTAGCATTTTTTAAAGAGAGATAACCAAGGATTCCTTTAAGAGAGAGGGAAGGATGATATAAACTCAGGAAACGTCTTTGCACCTAGGATTTTTGTAACAGCTCAGCTAATCTCAAAGTTAGTTTCAATGAACATAAATGGCAAGTTACTACTCTAGGTCTACAGCCTATCTCTCAATACATTTCTTTTGGGGTACTTCCTATGATGTCTGCCAAGAGATTACTATTAAAATTAATATCACAATAGCCAAGTAATTTGACTTTTAAAAATCAGAGAGATGATAATACCTGGGTGCTTATACCCTTTACTGTCCATCAAAAGACCTACTTTAATGTTTGAAAATTGTAACTGCCTATGGCATTAAAACAATTGCTATGCATTTAAAATATTTTGTCACAATCTGTTGCAGGGAAGTTCATACCAGGAGTCTTGGCAACTTAAGCTATACTATGAAGCACACCTAGAAGATCTTAGTATCTTTCGGTGGTAATTATTTATAAGCCAATTTGGAAGCTGTGTGGAACCAAGACTATGAAGAGGAGGGCTGCTGCTTTTTTCCAAATGGCATATTGACTGTTCCTTTACATGCTATTATAAATATAAAGGGTATGTATAATATATATCTTTTAAAATTCCCATCTTTATCTTCACCAGTATACCAAGGTAAGCTGGACAAATTAAGTGCAGAATGTTTGTTAGCAAAGAGAGATGCTGGAAGAATAATTACTTGCATTAAGACTTAATACATCAAAAAAAAAAAAAAAAGCTTAATATATCATTATTACCCTGATAGATCACAATAATTCCACTTAAAAATTAGCTTGTGGCACATGACAGAGCTATGCAAAGAAAGTAAGTTAAATAAAACTTTTTTTTTTTTTTTGGAGACACTACAAATTCTTGATAATGGCTCATTTCCTGTCATATTACTTTGCACCAAGTAACCAATGTATCTGAAAAATGCAGGCACATAAATTAGTGGACAAACATACATTGTGACAGTTACTTTTAAAACTCATTTTCTAACTTCACTATTTTAAGGGAGATATAGCTATTCTTAATTCATAATATTTCCTTTTTGCTATACTTGATTATTAGACAACAGCAAGCTTGTAATGAAAAGTGACAGGATATGCTGGAAGAGGAGACACAGGTATGAATTCATACCTTCTGCGAGTGACACATGAACAAATTGAGCAATATGATAACCACAGATGCTGTTAACCAGAGAATAATCAAAACGGCATCAACATTATTTCAAATGTTTGGCAAAACAAAAATACAAACTGAAAAAAAAGTGACGATGAATATATATATGTTCATGTATAACTGAAAAATTGTGCTCTACACTGGAATTTGACACAACATTGCAAAATGATTATAACTCAATAAAAAATGTTAAAAATAAAATAAAATAAAATATGAAAAAAATCATAGAAAAAAATGAAACTAAAACTAAAACAAAGGTTAACAAACTTAACAAAACAAAAAACAAACTTAAACTACCAACAAGGGAAATTGATGCTGAAAAATAAGGTATAAAATGGTTTCTAGAAAGCTGCTTTCTAAGACTTTCTGGTGAGGAAATTAAAACTTTGGAAAAAATTTTTATTTGGTATTTGGAGAAATTAGACAAAGGTTAAATTTCAAACTTGTGTGAAAATTTAAAGACACACAGAGGTCTTTAAGATGGTGATGGCCAATAAACAATATGCTGCAAATTAAGATTTTCTGTAGGTTTTACAAAAGCTTCAACACAGTGTAGATATTCACGTATTTTCAATCAGCATTTGGCTACAGGCAAATAATTAAAATATCTACAAAGTGACATTTGTTTTCAGATGGTGTCCTCTTACTTCAAAGCAGGTTTCAAAAGTTGCCATCCAGAAATAAAAACATGATGAGGAAATAAAAAGTGTCACCTTATATAAATTTTTTTACAAACATATAATAGTGTTAACAGGGTGACCTGCAAATGTACATCAAAACCTAAGCTCCTCCAGAACTTTAGATTAAGTGTGTTCTACACCATTCCAACTTTGGAAAAAAGAGGTATTCACATCATTGGCAACTTTACCCCATGCTTTCTACAAGTTTACAAAGGATGGAGTAGGCAGAGGCTGCCGAAATCTGCACAGTGCAGTGCCCCAGCATAACTCCATTGGTGATGCCACTTCCACCGCTGAAGAGCCTGCCACTGGGGGTATAAAGGCAATCTGCAGTTTACCAATACCACACTCTTCTGTACATATCATTTTTTCATATTTTGACTTCACAACCTACAGTAAGTGAGAAGAGCAAAACAGAAATTATAATACTATAGAGCATTGTTTAAAACAAAAAAGGATTCAGCGCACCCCTAGAGGCAGGCTCTTCAGGGGTGGGTGCGACATCGCCAGTGGAGTACAAGCTGGGGCTTTGCTCTGTTCCAGAATTGACAATCCATGCCTGCTCTGCACTTTGCAAATCTGTAGAAACAAAGACAAACAGATGACCATTAGCTGAATGTCATCAGAGAGCTCTAGTATAGCAGGACACCTCAAAACAAAGCAGGAATCCTACTCAAGGTTGGCTCTATTTTTTAACCCATTTGCAGGTCATATCAGCCAAAAAACAAAAAAAATCAAGACCAAATTAATGCAGACCAGCTTCTTTTAAGTAAAAATGACTCAAGTGTATTCTTTATTTATTTTAATATTAGGATGGAAAGGATAGTCTTCGCCTCTTCTATTTCTTCTTCTTGGTTAGAAGAATCAGTGAATAAAAGCCGCTCTCTTGCCGTTAGACAAGATGTCATGAAGTCTATGACAGTTTCTAACTAATTGGGTTGTAGGAAACTTGCACTTACAGGTACACCTCTTCCACCAGGGGTTTGCCTTCCAAAATCTGCAAAGGCTGGAGTAAAGTCTGGTCCTCGAGGCAAAATCCGAGGATCCAGAGTTCGCATTGGCAATTTGGGTTGGTTGATCTGCATGAAGAAGCAAAGGAAAGCTTGACATGAGTTCCAGAGCATTCAGTGCCACAAAGATAAAAACTGAGACTGAAGTTAGGTCAGCTGAAATGGTAAGCTCTGGCTTTTTGAACCAGTGGAAGTCTGATATGAATCATGATAGATTCTCCTGGGCTAGCCATAGAGTCCTTAGGTCAACAATGATTTTTTTAGTTCCCTGAGAATGATGAGGCCTACAATTCCCAAGGGGAGACTACATACAATCAGTGGAATGACTCACTAGACACTCAGGACCAGTAGAATGGCACAAGACAAGCTATTTTGAGATCTTATGAACTAGGGCCAAATTTTGGAATCTTTTTCCAAGATCAGAGGACTTCCTTATAAGAATCCTGTTATTGCTCATTTTAATTTTGATGTATTGACTTACGGTTAGTAAAACATATATTTTGAGTGGACAACAAATCTCCAAAGGAGGTTTATGTAGTTATGTAGTTTACATACAAGGTTTATGTAGTTTCATGTGTGATAATTTATTTAAAATCTTACTTTGTCTGCCTTGTTAACTGGAGATATCTGACTCTGCACAGACATACAACTTAACTACAGACTCAGAAAAGCTAAGGAGCTCAGTGGAGAAATCTACTAATGATTGGTCAAAGTAAGGCAGGAAGACAGGAAGGAATAAACAGATGAAATAAACACAGACTATACTAATTTACTGTATCCCCCATTAAGATCAGATATAAAGAGAAAGGGTGCCTATTTATTTACACAGGATTAAAGACTAACTGTCCTACAAGTACCTTTTATGAAAATTTTGAGTTATACATAATTCGAATTATGTTAATTTCCACTTAAGTTTGATCTGCCAAATACCTTCCTGGGTTTCTGATCTATCCCTCAATGCCATCCTAATCCCGTACCAAAATTGCAGAACAGTGGAAAAAGAACCCCGTATCACTTTAGGCATATTAGGCAACAAACATACGATTCCCACCACATTACTAGGAAATAGCCATAATACGCCAATAACAAATTTTAAAACTTTACCACTCAAATATAAGCCAAACTCCACGATTACTATAATCAATAATACCCCCCAAACTCAACAGTGTTTAGGAAAACTCTAATTCCTAAACATTATTAGTTAAACATTTAATTAAAATGCCATTTGGTTTAACAATTCCTAAAAACTGCTCATATTTCACATATTTGCACTGATAATTAAAACCACTTCCCACCAAAAAGACACAGCTTTCTCTGATGGTGAAGCTTACCTTGTCAAGAACCACATCACTAATGGGAGGCAGGCCCTCTGGTTTCTGAATACAGGCTGGCATGAACTGGAAATCCAACAAAAACTCCCTGTCATACTGCTTCTTGCCTTCAGTGTCAGCAGGCTTCCAGGATTCTAGAAAGAGGGATGTCAGGCAGACAACTGTCTATAAGGTCATTATATGTATACATCCAGTAATATACAAGCCTATTGCAATATTTACCTTATCTCATCATACACAAACAAAAACACAAAGAAAACACTGAGCTGCAGTCAGAAAACAGCATGTAAAGATTTAAACTGTTAATAGTTTTATCCATTCTGGATACCTTTGGATAGTCATCTGAAGTAGGTGCTATAGGAACCATTTCATTTATACATTAAGCAGACTTTGGCCGGGCGATATAATAATCTTCATTAAATAAACTACCAAGTCTTAATATAATACTCTAGGCTTCATGGAAAAAAAGGATACTTTGCATGTTCACTTGGAAATGTTACTTTCAAAGAAGAAATATGGTAAAAGAATGTAAAACACAAAACTAAATAACTTATTTAAAATTCCTATACGCCTTAAAGCAGATAGATACAGAATTTTCCCAACTACTATTTAATCTGAAGAAAATAATGTACTTCCTTGCTGAGCCAACTAAAATGGGAAGGCATATACCTTTCTCCAAAAATCCTGTCACTAAATATATTCTTAGCTAATATTTTTAATATAAATGTTAAATTAACATCAAAAACCAGGCCCCAGATCATTTCACAACAGCACACTGGATCCTTCCTTTTATTAGTAGTTCTTAATGTACAGGTAATAGACTCACTGATGGTCTGGGAGAATTTTGTAGATACTTTATTACCATATTATATTTATTAAAACCTAGACAGTTTATCGGGATCTAAATCTTAAATCGCCCCTTTTCCCAATTACTGCCAGTGTATAAGGGTAAAAAGCAGTTAGTTGGTCAACATACTTAACATAGTTGGGGCCTATAGTTGTGTACTTTTTCCTTGTCAAAATAAAGGATAAAAATATAATTTACACAGCCCTAAAAATGACAATAGTGTCTCAATTCCTGAACAAGGACTGGTGGTAACTCAAGTGCTTGGTGATATGAAAGAAGCCTAGAACTTCAGAAGAAATTTCAGTATATTGATTCCTAAGGTTAAAAACAAAATTTACAATTTCATAAAGCCCATTAGCAGCAGTTTACTGGTAGTGTTTTCACTGAATATTAATGATCAATATATGGTATCAACCAGTGGCTTTCAAACATTTTTTACTACAACTCACAGGAAGAAATATAATGACTTCGTGGCTCAGAAAAAACACACACACATATATAAATGAAATAAAAGTTTCTTAAAACAATAATTTCCCCTACTGCATGTAATGCACTGACAATTTTTACTCTATCCTCCCTTTAAAAAATTTTTGGTTTTAATTTCACAGCCTATTAAATGGGTTAAAACCAAAAGTTTAAAAAATGCTGGTCTAGATTATTTTTGAGACCTGATATTTTACATTCAAACCCTATGTCATGCAGAGGTCACTCTAGATTTGGCAGACTAAGAAAAACTTCTCATCTAACCCAAACTTTCCACCAAAGCAACTACCTTACCCCAAATATCAATATCAAATCTCTCCAATAAATCTCAAAGTTAACCATAATTTACATAGTATTGGGACAGAGGTTTAATGCGTTTGATGGTGTCTAAAGGTGAAAGATCCCCTAGGGTTTATCATATATTTCACAGGGCACTTCCCATACCATAGGTGCTTAATAACTCAGTCATACTGTTTCTGACTGCCTATTGGAGTTCAGTTCTACAGTGATTTCTGTCAAGACAAAAACAAAAACAACCACTACATTCAAGGTTTGTGAAATGACAGGTATACTATCTCAAGGAACATGGTCATATCTGATTCCTTTCAATTAAAATTAATAAATTAAATTTCTCTTGTCAAATTCCACCAGCCTAGCACTGACTGATTCCCTTTGCCAGCTGCTCTTCCAACGCCAGTAAAAGCAGAACACCAGCATCAATCATCACTTTCGCCAACACAGGACTCTGTGGATTTGCTAGTCACTAACTTATGCCTGCTGATCTACTCCGTAAATGTTACATTGTGATTAGCCTATTTCTTCTGTCCAATATTTCTCTATGAGGAGGCAACATCTCTCCATGTTGCAGAAGAGTGAAGGGGAGAAAGAAAGACATACACAGGAAGGCAGGGATAAACTTACCTGATTTAAATGGAAATGTGACCCCTTCACCAGAACTATCAGTGGAGCCTGAATTAGCATCTATTCCTTCACCCTCAGAAACACTCTCAGCACCATTACGTACAGGCTCAGCTTCTTCTCCATTTTCTTCCACAGCTTTCACTTTTTTTAGGTCAGAGGGGTCTCTTTCAGGATGAAACCCTTGGCTCATTTTATCCTGTTCAGATTCAAGTAGTTTGTCACCTGAAAGCTCCTCTTCAGCTTTAGGCTAAAGCATAAGTAAACACAGAGGTTATTTTTTTTTCACAGTGTGTAAATATACATGAAGACCTACACCTATCGCCTCAAAAAGCATAGGAAAACATGTCACTCAAGATAAGGATGTCTGTGTTCAGCATACAGGACTAGAATGGTAAGTTTATTTAAAACACTTTTCTCATTTCATCTCCTGGAATAAAGCAGACAATTCAAATGGCTACTGAAATGCTTTAACATGACTAATGAAATCTAAATATACCAAAGGTTAGAATGGAAAGAACTGTTAATCCTTGGAACCTGACAGATATGAGAGTCCTAGTCAGAATCTAAATCAAGCACTCCTACCCTTGCCACTAAACTCAGCAAATACAAAAAGAAACACTAGAGGGTATTTTTGTGCTGATCTCTGGCTGCAAAATGGAGAGTTCGATGAAAAGTTTAAAGAATCTGAGCCCCATAAAGCTGATCATCTCTCATTTTATAAGGAGGCCATTTGTTAGTTAAAATCTACTTTTGTTTACTGGTTCCTAGAATTCTCTGAGAATCATATTCAAATCATACATGGAAAAATGCTTGAAATATATTCCCCCAGGGAGAAATCTGGGTTCTGGTGCAGCTTGTCTATATTTGAAAGGTAAAACACAATTAAAGTTATTCACCAGATTATATTTGACCATCTCAGTTTCAGAAAACAAACAAAGAAAATATTTCTTAAGGGTCATATGAACTATCAAAACCTGAGGCAAAGTTCTCAATGAATTTTAAGTCTTTCTTTTTCATGAAGGAAAACACTGAAAACAATCCTCTGGAAAAAGCACTCAGAGGAAATAGAAGTTTACCAAATTCCAGTTGATAAATTCACACTAGGAGAGCCAAAACAGAGACTCCGTTGAACTGGGTTGACAGAGGATTGTATAAAAGAATGTCATATACACCAGGAAGTATCTACCCCAACTAATTAATGAAAAATAATATTTATTGGCTCTTAGAATTCTCTGAGAGTTAAAAATTCTACTTTGTTACATGAGTGAAGTATTGTAAGAGGTATAGTACCAGTAAATTTTCTTTTACCATAAAATCAGATCATGGGGGAAAGAAACTAAATTTTAAAATGTTATGAACAGAAAGAGATGGTTTTTAGGGCTTGTTTGTATAATAGCAATAAAAAGTTCATCCAAAGACACATACCCATACTTCCTCGCTCCCCTAATAGGAAGATAGAGCATGGAAACCACCAAAAGGAAGATAAGATATAAAAATTCCAAGAAAATAAAGGCTAAAAAGAATTTTTTTTTTATAAAACATGGCAGAAAGTAGGCATCTTTTAGACTTTGAGAAAAAAAATGATCTGCCAAGTTTGAATCATGAATCAGCAGCCTCACTGCTAATTCTTATTTTTGCTTTTCTTGTTCGATAATCTACAGCAGTCTAACTCAAAATAACTTTGTAATAACACCTTATAATTAAGTATAGGTCATCAAGAAGATCTTTAATAATTTGGTATGTTAGTCTGTAAATGGTACTTAAACTTATTAAAGAGAAGTATTACTACATTAGACAATCATATAGAATTCTTATTTCAGACACTGTAAAATGTGAAAAAACAGTATTTTAGAGAAAAAAATTTACTGAGTCCTCTTCTCTGTACCTAAAATCAACACACAATTGATTGGGTATAAACAGACTATGTATTACTTGCAGAGTAAATCTCTAATTGGAAAAAAATGTATAAAGAACCTGGTTCCATCAATGACAATCTGTAATTAAGAGCACAAAGAATCACTGAGGTGTCTGAGGCATATTGTTACAGGGATATATTTCACGGGAATCCATAAAATAGCTGCATTAAATATTTAAGATGATTATTCTTCTCACAGCAGGATGCAGCTCTATTCAATTAGTCTTTAAGTGTCTAATAGTTCCTAAATTGTTTACTCAGAAAACCAGATTGAAAAAGGAAAGCACCTCATTGGCTGGACTGTTAAAGCAGAAACTTTTACAGAAACTTGTTAAAAGAAGAATTTAGTTGATAAAACTGCCTGCTTAATGCATGAGCTGTTAAAGTGCTAGAAAATCAGGTTGACAACTATGTATGTAATGATCAATGAAATATCCTAAAATTTTAAAACAAATTTTAAGATGCCTTGACCAGTAATTTTAAGATGAATCATCCTTCATGCTATCTTTCTTGGCTTTAAAGAATCTGATTAAATATTTGCAATGATGAAACAACTCAATATGTAACTTTAAAATATGCTGGTACCTGAAACATTCTTTTAAAGGCTGAGAAAAATCTAAAAGGAGAGTCTGATGACCAGTGAAAAAAGAAGACAATGGCAACCAATATTTACCAAAATACTCTAATAAATGCTCAATTTTAGGAAAGACAACAGACCAGGATTTCTGGAAAAAGTCTGTGTATAAATGACCAAATATCTTTTTATTACACTTTTGAACTATATGTTTAAGAAAAAAGCAATTGGTTTAAAATGAATCCAAACAGTTCTCGTGTATGAATAATAACAATCTAAAGCAAGTTTTAGCAAATACGGCTCATAGACCAAATCTGGTTCATCATCTGTTTTTGTACAGTGTGCAAGTTGAGGATGGCTTTTACACTTGTAATGGCTGAACAATATTCCAAAGAATATTTTATGACATATGAATATTATATGAAATTCAAATTTCAATGAACATAAAATTTTCATTTTTCAATAAATTTTTACTAAAATATAGCCACTCATTCATTTACACATTGTCTATGGTTGCTTTTTGACTACAGCAGCAGAGTTGAGAAATTGTGACAGTGATCACACAGTCCACAAAGCCTGAACATCTACTATTTGGACTGTTACAGGAAGTTTGTCAACCCCTGACCCAAAGATGAGGATGAATACTTGGAAGCAAAGGAATGGTGACCTACCCATTTAGCATTCAATAATGCTTAGAAAAATAGTCACAGGGCAAAGGAACACGAAGTAAAATAGAAGAAAACAAATAAATAACAGTTGAACCTAAAGAGAAACCAGTTTGTGAAGTTCTTACAGCCATACCAGGAATGTATGAGACTCCCCTGGCTCTGGAAGGTATTTTATTCTCTGTAGGAGCAACATTTTTTTTGTTCAGTTGCAAAACAAGTGCAGCAACTATTTGCACCTCTATGACTTATTGCCAATTCTTACCCCCTGAAAACCACAATGAAATCATACCCATGAAACATTTTAGTTGTTGCTATGGGACTAACTGTGACATCAACAGAGCATCATGTAAGAGCAATGACAGGACAGGGAGAAGTAATAAAGGGGTACTGAAGCTGCCTGAAGAGGGTAAGAATTATAAATAGATAGAAAATCTTTATGAAATAAATGCACTTAAAGTCATTTAAAAATAATTTCTACATTTTAATGTTTCATCTTAAACATTCAATAAAAATTACTTTAATAAAGTAGATTTAGAAGAAGAGCTCAAAAAGAAAAAAGCAACATAGAGATGAGATTGTTTATACTACTCTTCAAAGCTTCAGTACTTAACACGAAGGATACTGAGATTACAAACTATGAAATTGTTAGTGTACTCTTTAGGACTAAATCTGCCCTTGACTCCTCACGTTACGTCCGGGACCTGGTGTGCTGTAATCTACAGCAAAATCTGGTGTGGCTTAGTTTAAATAGACAAATCATATGTGGAAAGTTATGTTACTGGGTGTAGTTAAAAGACAACAGATTCAAAATAAATTTCCCTAAAATGTACCAGATGATTTCTACCAACATTGCTAACAGGTTCTCGAAAAATAAACAAAAACCCGCCAACATTTTTAAAAACCAGATTAGTGTTCCCATCTGCTTAATAAAAGGAAAAAACTGATAAATAAATTATTTTTGCCATTTGAGGAGAGCTATTTTGAAAAAGAGACAAGAATTCAATGAAACTGAAATACTATTAATCTTTTAAAAATACTGTAAATGAACTTAAAAAAAAAAAAGACTCTGAGCTTAATATATAAAGTCTCGCTTAGAAAAGAGTATCTCAAGAAAAAGTTATAAATCCACACTTTTCTTAGGAAATGGCACTACTGTTCTTAAGAGGAGCTAAAGAGATTTACTGCTGCCCCCTACCTCCAGTTCTGCCTCCAATACCTCTTCAGTGGTTCGGGTCCGATCTTTTGGTTTCTTCCACATCTTTGGTGCAGTTATAGCTGTCTGAGCTGAAATATAAGAGCAGGCTGCCATTACTTCCCTGCAAAGTTTGGAAATTTTCAGTCTAAATACTCAAATTTAGCAGAAAAAAAAGAGGGCTTCATTTATACGCAGGAGATAGATGGAGGATAAAATGAACGATCGTGTAGTTGTGGCCCAGAGATTACAATGTCAAACGTTTTAGGCACAAATTGTTCACATCAGCTCACAGAGCCTTCAACCAGTAGCCCCAATTGCTACTACTTCATGGTTAGGACATACCTAGGCAAATAATTCCATATGTGATGGGCATCCGTGTAAGAAACCTGCCTACCAGCCGATTCTGGATTCGGGTCTGCTTCTATTGGTTAATCAACTATGTGATCTTAAGCAAGTCACACTCTTAGACACCAGCATAATCAATTATAAAGTGTAAGATTAGATGATACCTAAGGTTCCATTAAGCCACAAAAAATATTAAATTCCAGATTCTGTTTTTTTTAAGCTTTCTAGACAACAAAAGGACACTTTAAGATTTCATTCAGTTCTCATTTCACATCAGTGCTGTTGGCCTGGCCTTTCATACTGCTGGGATGAAAACTAAGGAAGAAACAGGTAAGTTATATCGTACCAGAAGTTCTAGATGGAAAATTAAGCTTACAAAGAATTTTTAAAATTTTACTCATTTGGCTTACAAATTCCACAAAATCATTCAACACTTGGGTATGCACTTTAAAGACAATTTAAACATCAGATAGCAAATAGAATGTATTAATACGTTGATTGCCTACTGTGGATTAGGTGCCCCTGAAGAAACACAACTGTCACCCAGATTTGTGTGCTGTGGCAGTCAATGTGTTAAAAGAATGCCACAGAAGGCAACACATGAGTCAACAGAAAGAAGTGAAGTATTAAGACAGATGGGTAGGTAGGGGAAAGAGTCAAAGAAAGGCCACTTAATAAATACAAACACTATTAAAAATGAATAAACATGAATCTGAAGGGACCCATCTAATCTAATTTCCTATAGAAATACAAGATCCATTAGATCTCACTAAACCAACCAATCTATCTGGGGCAGGCTGAAATCTTTTTTGGAAGAACAGTATAATATGAACACTCACTGGTTTTGGGAATAAGGGAAAAAAAAAGAGACATTTAACACTCTTCTCAAAATTATTGCACCCTCATAAAAATATTCTGTAACTCTCCTTTGTTACACACACTCTCAAGCCAATTTTTCTTTATCTTTTCCTTCACAGACCATAAGGAACAAGAAAACACTGTAAGACCAGCTGTTATTCTTTCTTTGTGGCCTACCCAAGGTAAACCATACATTTTCTCGAAGTATGGAACTCAGATTATGGTAACTATGCGTGGGTTTAAATTTGTTATTGCCTTACAGTCTTACGATGAACATGTATATTCATGTATGTAGTATGTAGTAGCCTCTCTTCATTTTTTACAAATCTTCTGATTTTATGTAACCAGTATGTTTTATGTGCATCTCTCCAAAATGCTTGTGATTAATTCTCCTTTCAAAGCAGAATCCTTTTTAAGAGTTATACAGTCTGGTGAACTTGTACATCTAAAATTGTATTTCATATATGCATGGATTCAGTTCTAATTTGCATTCATGGAAAAGGGAAGACCACTTTCTGGAGGATTCTTTAAGATCGAATATAAACTTAGGAGCAGTTTCTTCTAAACAACAAAACCAAAGATGTAGATAAACTTCCTTTCAAAACTATATCAAATGTACCCAATCCCAAAACATTAAACATTTCTTCCATGGGTAACATAACACATTTAACATTCTTTATTCAAATCAGTTACTTACACACAGGAATTGTTCCTCACTATGTCCAAGTGGCTGTTTAAAGTTTTGATTTAAAGCAGTAATCACAAGAAGAGGTGAGAGAAAGCACACACTGCTTTAGGAGATTCTCAGCCATTTTAAAAATTGAACACAGATACACACACACCTAGTGTCTAGTGAGATTGTGATTTACATCCCTTCTCCTACTATTACTGATGGTGGAAAGGTGCTGTAAACTTTGGGTATTCCAGTGGGGAGAAGAGGTAGGTGACAAGGGAGGGAGGAAGTGAGGGAGGGAGAGAGACAGAGAGAGACAGAAACACTAACTCCCTGATTTAATGGACAATTAAGATCAAATTAGCTAGAATAAGGGAATCAAATTTAAGATGTTGCCTCAGATTTGTTCCTTCCTTTCTGGTCCATTCCCAATGCCTACACCTTAGATTAGACCCTTATTACTGCACTGATTTAACTATGAGGTAGTCTCTTAACCCATTGCCTCCAATTCTTACTTATTTAACACATCATATTCAATACTGCCTGAATTATGCACAGTTTCTTACACAGGGTGGACACATATTTGTTGACTGAACAAGTAACAGCAGCTCTCTGATAAAGAGGTATTACTGACATTCCCAAACAAAGACAAAGATTCCTTCCTCCTTGTCTTGCATTAAAGCATCACAGGACAAGTGACAATCTCTGCATGGGACTCCTAATTATTGGAACTGAGATGCTTAAAGGAATTCTCCATAAGAATCCCATTCTCCAAAAGGACTCAACTGTTATAAGCACATTTAATTTCTACCACTTTAAAATAAAAAATGCAAAATAAAGCAATACTATGATTTCAAGATATCTGAAAAATTTTCCATTATTTGCAGAAAAGTCATGTGTTCCCTTAGAGTTCCTTTTACGAAATGACTAACAAATAAATTCTGAAAAATACTGGGGACACAGACAAGGTTAATAATTGGGTTTTAATAAACAAATGAGACCTCATCAAACTAAAAAGCTTTTGTAAAGCAAAGGAATCATCATCAAAATGAAAAGGCAACCTGCTAAGTGGGACAAGATATTTGCAAATCACATAGCCAATAAGGGGTTAATACACAAAATATATAAAGAACTCATACAACTCAACAACAACAAAAAAAAACCCAGAGTGATGGAAATGTTAGCTATCTTGATCGCAGTGATGGTTTCACTGGTGTATACACCTATCAAAATTCTTCAAAACTGTACATCTGAAACACGTGTAGTTTACTGCACAGGAATCCTACCACAATAAAGGTGTTTAAACAAACAAACAATCCAAAACAAATTGATTTTAAAAATGGGCAGAGGATTTGAATAGACAGTTTTCCAAAGAAGACACACAGAAAGCCAAAAGGCACATGATAAGATGTTCAATATCACTTATCAGGGAAATGCAAATCAAGACAAGATATCAACAACATCTGTTAAAACGGCTACTATCAAGACAAAAAATAACAAATCTTGGAGAGGATGTGGAGAGAAGGGAACCTCTGCATACTGTTGTTGAGGCTGTAAGTTGTTGCAGCCACTATAGAAAACACTAAGGAAATTCCTCAAAATATTAAGAATTTAACTACCATACAACCAAGCTATTCCACTTCTGTATGTTTATCTTAAGAATGTGAAAACATTAATTTAAAAAGATATATGAACCTCTGTGTTCACTGCAGCCATTATCTACTATAGACAAGATATGGCAACAAAATACATCGATGGATGAATGGGTTAGATGTGGGTGTGTGTGTGTGTGTGTGTGTGTGTGTGTGTGTGTGTGTGTGTGTGTGTGTGTGTGTGTGTGTGTGTGTGTGTGTGTGTGTGTGTGTGTGTGTGTGTGTGTGTGTGTGTGTGTGTGTGTAAACAATGAATATTACTCAGCCATAAAAAAAAGAATGAAATCTTACCATTTGTGACAACACGGACAGACCCTGAAGGTATTATACTAAGTGAAGTAAGTCAGAAAGAAAAATACAAATACTATACGATTCCACTCACATGTGGAATGTAAAACAAAAAAACATTTGGTTCAAAACACTGTAATTTCCCTCCTGATTTCTTCTTTGACCCTTAGGTTATTTACAAGTATATTATTTACTTTCCAAATATTCTAGGGATTTTCCAGAGATATTTTTCTTACTGATTTTCAATTTAATTGCACTGTAGTCAGAGAACACACCTGCTTTGACTTAAATCCTTTGAAATTTATTAAGACTTGTTTTATGACCCACAATATGGTCTGTCTGGGCAAATCTGACATTTGCACTTCTGGATCTGCTGTTTGAGTGTTTAGTAAGTGTCAATTAGGTCGAGTTAGTTGATTGTGTTGTTCAAGTCTTGTATAGCCTCACTAATTTTCTAATGAATCTATCAATTGTTCTTCTAATTATGTCAATTCCATGTCACTACTTTTTGATGTGAAATGCAGTTAAAATTGTTCTTAATAATTATTTAATGATTTTTGCCTGCTAATTTTAGTAACTTAAGTCAGTTATAAAACAGTTTTGATTGATTTATTTTTGTGCTCATTATGGGTCATGTATTTTCATGGCTTCAGTGGTTAATTCTAGCAAACATATGAGGAATAAACAACATCAATTCTACAAACTTTTCCATAACATTGAAGAAGAGGGACTACTCATCAATTCATTCTATGAGGTCACCATTACCCACATACCCAAATGTGAAAAATACCAGAAAATGACATGCTAATATCCCTCATGAACTTAGATGTAAAAAAACTTAAATAAGATTTTATCAAATCAAATTCAACAATTCATGAAAAGAAAAATACCTCATGATCAATTTTTATCCCAAGAAAGCAAAGTTGGTTTAACATTCAAATACCAAGTAATTAATGAACAAAAATAGAAAACCATGACTGTCTCAAGAAATGAAAGAAAAGCATTTGATAAAATCCAATATGTATTCTTGATTGAAGTAACAAATCTGTCAGCGAATTACAAATAAAAAACTTCTTCAACCAGACAATTCAAAAACCTATAGCTAATATCATACTTCATGGTAAAAAGACTGAAAGCTTTTTCCCTAAGACCATTACAAAACAAGAATGTTTACTTCCACCATTTCCATTCAACCCTGTACTGGAGGTTCCAGTTAGAGTAGTAAGTCAAGAAAAAGAAATAGGGGAGGAATAAACTGGGAGGGGGAGGGATGAACTGAGAGGTCAGGATTTGCAGCTAACTATCATATACAAACTAGATAAACAACAAAGTACTACTGTATAGCACAGGGAACAATATTCAATACCTTGTAATGGCCTATAATGAAAAAGAATATGAAAAGGATTAAATATATTACACACACACACATATGAGTCACTATGCTATTCACCAGAAATTAACATTGTAAATCGACAATACTTCAATAAAAATAGTAACCAAAAGAAGAAATAAAAGGTGCATCAAGTTAGAAATGAGGTAAAACTGTCTTTCTTCAGAAATGATGAGTATTTACATAGAAAATCAAAAGGAATCTCCACAAAAAATGCTAATAAAACCAGTAAGTGAATTTTAGCAAGGTTGTAGGATATGAGACAGAAAAAGTCTATTATATATCCATATATGCTATAAAAAATCAAGTTGAAATAAAAACACCATTGACAATAATATCAAAAGATATGAATTTGACAAAATTACAAAAGCTCTATATATTAAAAACTTCAAAATATTCCTGAGAGAGTTAAAGAAGACAGACTTAAATGTCAAAGTACATTATGTTCATGGGTCAAGAAGACACTATCACAAGACATCAATTTTATCTATAAATTCAATACAAACTCAATCAAATTCCAATTGGTTTTGTAGAAAAAAGAATTCTAAAATTAAAATAGAAAATCAAAGGACCATGAATGGCCAAAACAATTTTGAAAAAGAATAAAGTTGAAGGACTTAACGCTACCTGATTCCAAGAGTTATTACAAGCCTCAGTAATCCTGACAGTGTGGCATCAAGAAAAACAACTAGATCAATGGAAAAAACAGAATTCAGAAACAGATCCATACATGACATATTTTTGGAAAAGGTGTAAAGGAAATTCACCAGAAATACTCACATATTACTGGTGAAAATACAGAATGCACAAGTACTTGGAAAATGTTTTGCAGTTTCTTAAAAAATTAAACACACACTTACATATAACCCAGTCAATTCCACTCTTAGTTATTTACTCAACAGAAATGACACAATATGTCCATACAAAGACTTTTACACAGAAGTTCATAGCAACTTTATTTGTAAAAGCTCAACACAGGAAACAACCCAAATGCCCACTAATAGGTGAACAGACAAATTGTGGTACATCCATAGTGTGTCAGCAATTTTTTAAAATGAACCACTAACGTGCAACAATATGGATAAACCTAATGAGTGAAAGAAACCAGACAAAACAGTTCATGCTTTCTGATTTCATTTACGTAACACTCTGAAGAATTCAAACTAATCTACAGTGACAGAAAGCAGATTAGTGCTTGCTTGGGGACTGGGGCGAGGGTAGATCAGGACGTAAGGATTTATAAACCAACAGGAGGAAACTTTTTGAGCTAATAAATATGTTCATTATCTTGATGACTGTAATGGTTTCATGAGTATATATAGATGTCAAAACTATTAAATACTTTAAATATGCACAGGTTAATTTTATGTCAGTTATACTTCAATAAAGGTGTTAAAATGGTCTAGGTGGTTTCTAAAGTAAATAATCAATAAGCATATGCATACATCTGTTATGAACCTGCTAAAAAGAAGTGCTTTTTAAAGATTTTAAAATAGCATATAAATAGTATTCTTCTATTTATGAAAAGAAATATAAATCTATTCAAGTAATGGTATCCCAAAGGCTTTTTTTCTTACTCTTAACTTTTGCTTTTTATCTTGTAATTTTCTTCTTTTTAAAAATGACAAAAATATCAGTTGAAACACACAAATATAAAGGTAATATTCCTCTCCGCCAGCTAGCCAATTCTAGTTGCCTGAGGTAAACAAGAGTTAATTAACAATCTTTGGTACACAGTCTGCCATACCTTTATGGTTCATACAAATAATCACTATCAAACATAGGTTTGTTTTTTTTAAAAATGGGGTCATACTATGTAAGTTATTTTGCAAAATGCTTTAATTTTCCTTAGTTTATTATGGAAACCTCTTCAGGTTGTCAGATCTAGCTCATTGATACATCAGCTACACAATATTCCACAGTATACATGTACCATTCCTAATGAAAAGCCTTATATTTTTTGCTGTTTTTCTTGCCACAGAACTACTTTTAAATCCTTATCTACCTTTACTTCTAAAAAAAAAGAAAGCATGTGCACATATACACATTCATTTTAACAGATACTGCCAGATTTCATTCCAAAAAGATAAAAGCAATTCACAGTTCTATCATAAATACATCAGTATTGAATTTCTTCCATTCTCATGGGTATTAGTATATTTGTCAAACTAATAGCTAAAAAAGGGTATTTCCACAACTAATAAGGGTGAGTTATCTTTTCCTATTTTTTATTGACTGTTCTTTCTGTGAATTTCATATTTTATCCTTTACTCAATATTCTGTTAGATTGTTTTTTTAACCTGCAGATACTCTATAAACAGATTAACCTTTTATTACTGTGTCTTTAATTTACTTTTTGCCAAGACAAAAGTTCAAAATTTTATTTATTATAATTTTATAATGAATGTTCTCTAATGAATACATGTTATGTTTATAGACAACAAAAAAGCCTTGAAAGAAAACATGAATTTTAATTAATCTGAACTAAAGGCAAGAAAAAGTCTTCCTTTTTGATAATGTCTCAAATACTTATCAGTGTGTCACTTTAAAATCCAAAGATTTTAAAATGGATTCACTTGCATGAGAATGAAACCACTAGTAGCCTCATAATCTTAATTTAAACCATGTATTTCTCTAGTTTCTGAGGCATATTAAACCTAGAAATTCTACCTTCTGGTCAACAATAGGACCATTTCCTGCCCGACCAGTGCTAAAAATTCTACCACCAACCAACTTAACATACCATTGCTACTCTATACAATCAAAGACCTGGATACAAATTAAGAATGCATTATTAGAATTTCAGTCATTTGGAGATAAGAACTGTATCTTACTGGTGTTCTTTGTATATCCAGGATTTAATAAATATGTTCACTAAAACTCAATCAACAAATACCCTGCAATCAAAATTAAACCCAGTCTCTCTATAATAAAAAACACTGCTTCAGTCTTTCTGTATTAAGTAGGTATTACTATTTCCATTTCAGAGATGAAGAAGCTGAAATACAAGAAGGTTAACTGAATCATCCCAATTCCAGAGAGAATAAAGGTTGTAGCTAGAATTAAAACACAGATGTTAACTCCAAAGCTCCTGTCTTCCCAGCACAATACTTTGCCTCTCAACTCTACCTTGTTCCTGTAATTTCTCATCTTAATCCAACTTTCAGACAAGCTGAGATCTGCAACCCTTTGCTGTGGTGCTTGCACCTGGACAAACATTTCCTTAAGCAACAGAAAACAAAGAAACTATAATGGACTAAAAATAACTGCATGCATGTGCAGCTGGGGCAAATTATGAACAATAAGATACAAAAAGGCCAAAGGCCAAAGCCCAATCGCCACTTCTGAGGTGCCAGGAGCAAAAGCAGGGTACTGCGCATGATCCCTGCACACAGCACCATCAAGGGGGTGGGCAGACTACCTAAGCCACCCCTCCCACCCACCCACCAATCTGCCCCTACCCTCACCCCCATTTAAGGAACCAGCTTGCTTCTCACTGGGAAGCAAATAAGGCACCTGTTACTCGTTTTTTCACTCCCTCCTGCTGCAGCAAGAGTCCCAATAAAGTCTTTCTTGAATTCCTCACCTGGCTTCTTATCACTTTCTATTGATTATCTTTAATCAGTAACTTCATTTTCATTTTAGTGAAGCAGTCTTTTGTTTGTGTAGCAAGAAAAGATGTGGAGTTAAACAAGGGAGGGTAGTGTGAAGAATGCTGTTTATCTGTTACCCTTACATTCTGTCAAGTAATTAGGAAAATAAAATGACAATGTGACTCAAAGTAGGTTTCTTCCAAGCTCAGCAGAGGACAAGTTCATTATGTAATTCTGAGAACAAAGATGACTCCAATGAGACCATTATTAGATTTTCTAGGGCTCTGTATTGTATTTTATTGCTCTTTTACAGTGTCACAGGCACTTCCGCATTTTAATAAATGTTTCTGCACCACTTCTACCGTGATCAAAATAGATTCCAATTTAAGGTAAATTTAGTACAGATAAAGAAATGTCAATCAAACACTATAGTACAAATATGTAATTTAATTAGAGAAGAGACTACAATCCAAGTAATTACCTTTCTGTCTACTAAAAGCTTTCCATTGCTAAATGTAATACTTCAGCTCACTGCCTTGAATACTGAAACCCAGATGAAAAAAACCCCCTCCTATCTGATCATTAGTGAAGTCCACACTGCCAGTGCTCTGCAAAATGCAGAGCAGTCTACAAAAACCTTCATCTGGAGGAACCTCTAAAAGTAATAAAACACACCTTAACAGATGTGATCCCTTATCCCTTACCTCTTCACCTTCTTTACCTTACCCGACCCTATGTTAACGTATCTCTCTGTAAGAGTCATGGAATTCCCAGTGGAAAGTCAGCTCTGAGTCCCTGAGGTCAGAAGAGGAGGGCTTGCTAAGTAGGTACAAATTAACATTGCCTGAACTACTGAAATCAAGCTATTATTCAATTTAATTCTGAATTTCTACCCCAAATAGTTAAATATGAATACATCAAAACCTCTCTTGGCACATTATGAAAGACCCATCATCAGTCCACACATCCATAATTCTTCATTTTCTATGACAGTTCCCAATCTGAAGATTCTTCCCTGTATCCCAAAATATGGATCAGAATATATTATCAAAAGTTACTTAAAGTTACAATTCATCTAAAAATAAATTCAAATTTTAGAGAAGATCTAGAGTTTATCTTGGAAATCTGAAACAGAAAATGTCAACATCTATATATTCCACCTAGAGTTGCTTAAATGTTTTTTGAGTTGGATAGCACTGTCTTAAATTCAAATATGTGGAATTATTAAGCACTCTTTCTGAAAAACTGACCTGATATAAAAGGTATTTTAAAACTACATACAAAAAAAATTCCTGAATACTTCCATTCTTCTAATTGGTATTATTGAACAATGATTGGAGTATACTCCATTTGTAACATGTACAGGAAAGCCATGCTTTTAGGGGTTGTAACACGATTTAATAATGTGATTTGTGCAATTTATGAAATATATATATACAGTATCACATTTCAAAGGGAGTTTCTCCCTATATGATTAGATACACAAATTTAAACATTACAAATATTACTCAAATCTCATTTGAATTCTATGCTAAAAAATAATAACTAGTAATTAAAATTATGACAGCTCTGGGACTCATTAAGTAATTGTTGAATAAATGACAACTATTAATGAGGGTGTTATGTTATAAAAACACTAACAGTTTTTGGATGTTATCAAGTATTTCATTGACACTGAATGCTATCACATATAATGACTTCCTTTTTCATTTTTTAAATGGTGCATTAGGTACTAAGGTATAGTCTAGATGACATGAATGGATTCTGTTATCAGTAAAAACTTGGGCAGTTATTAACTAATGGGCTGCGGATGACACCATCTGTGCTTCTGCTGTCCTATTTAAGGTGAGTACATTCAAACCCCTGTCATCATCTACCTGTTTACTCAACTGTTAATTTTTATGAATATTATAGTCATCTCCAATATAAAATAAATTGCTATGTTACAAATTACTTTAAATGATTTTAAATTATGAGAAGCAATACAGTATAGAGAACTAGTGGTTACCAGTGGGGAGGGGGAAGGGGATGGGGATAAAGAGGCACAAATTACTAGGTATAAAACAAATAAGCTACAAGGAAATATTATAAATCACAAGGAATATAGCCAATATTTTATAATAACTTTAAATGTTATATAATCTAGAAAAATACTGATTCACTATGTTGCACACCTGAAACTATTATTGTACATCAACTATACATGAATAAAAAATTTAAATAAAAAAATTTCTGAAATGAGAGACAATACAGAGAAGTGGTTATGAGCATTGGATATGGAGCTGAGTTTGAATGCTGGCTCTGCCATTTACTAACTGTACAGCCTTCAGCAAGTATTATTTTCTCTCTGTCTCCATCTCCTTTTCTGTGAAACAAGGTAACAGGGTTGTTGTGAGGACTAAAGACATTAATACAACAGTGCCTGACAAACAGTATGCACTTGGCCAATGACAACTATTAGTGAAAATTAACAATTTTTCCATCTAGGGTGGTATGGATTATTTTAAATATACTTGAGTTTTAGATGCTCTAAATACCCCCCCACCCAAGAACAAACTGACACCAACAAAAACCTTTGCTTAAATGAGTAAACAAATAACAAATATTTAATAAAAGCTCTGTGGGGGTATAAAACAAATCAGTTTTACTAATCTTGAAGAAGGTGTAAGAGAGCTAGAGAGATAAAATGTATACATATCAATATTCATAAAGCCCTGTAAGTATTCTAAATCAATAAAACTTATATTTAGGTGTTAAAAGTCAAGGAAATCAGAATGGAAAAATATGTGAAGATAGCCATATTGAACAAACTAAATTTTGAGCAAGCTTTTTAATATGGCCTTGGTTGAGAAGACAGCATCAAGGCAACAATGTGGGCATTAGCACCTAGGTGTGGAGGATTGGCTAAAAAAATTAAATGGTAAAGTTGGGGACAGAGAGTGACTGAGAGGGGGACCTGAAGGCTAACCTGGCAGCCAGGATCTCTTACCTTTGACAACAATGACTCTCTAACTCTAGGACAGATACATCCAAAAACAATATTTCCTCTGGATGACTTTTCAGTGAAATGGGTGCTGAAAATAACTTTTACTGGTAAGTATCAAAGCAGAGAGAATTGCAGCAGCTGAGGTAGTAATTTGAGAGTCTATAAAATGAACTAGAAAGGACAGGAGGTTGAACACATGGATGGATAAAAGAATGGGATGACTAGCTAGAAGGATAAGAAAGGCCTGGAAGGTGACTCAATTGAAGCCAAAACAGATTAAGAACTAATTTACAACAAAGGAAATTCAGAACCATTACTTATAAAACACAGATCCCTTATGTTTCAACCAAAAATAACGACTCTGCTTTCCCAGGCCAGTTGGTGTTCCATAGTTGTGACATCAAAAAATGTCCCAAGAATGGTTACTATGTAGTACATTTACTACCTAGCTGAGAACACCCTCTCAAACTCAGGTAAGACATAACTACTAATAAAATAATAAGATAGAATAAATACATAGTTCAGGCATAAAATACATCAAAAGACAATGCGGTTTCAGGTTGTACCCCAACATTCCTTTATATCTGGTACTATACATTATGGTGTTTTTGTTGGAAGCTACTTCCCAAATTTCTAAGCTATAACTTCCCTCACCTGATTAACTTCTATCTTCAGGGTTTTCAGCTCTTGGCTGATGCCTCTGATAGATCCTTATATAGATGCTGCTAGCACAACCACTCACAGTCCTATTCATTTTTTCAAAAATAAAAGCTAAAGCTTTTTTAAAAAAATAAATTGAGGTATAATTCACATACTATTAAATTCACCTTTTAAAAGTATACAATTCAGTGATTTGTAGCTGTAATGGAAAAAACTTCAGTCTTTCCACCTTCCTATGTAGGGAAAAACCTAGTTCTTCCCTACTGTGTATTTCCTTTTCTGTTCATACAGAACAGTTCATTTCTGACACTTCTGGTCACCAAATATGTAGGGGTTTTCCCTCACAATAAGCAATTCTGTGACATAAGCCGTGTTTCCACAATTTAATACAATCTAACACTATCTATCCAGAGACAGTGTCAGATATGACAAGTCAGGGCTCAGTTCCACAAGACTACCCTCCCATCCCCACTTCAGATGCCAGTCACAAATCCTGGATATTACCTATGTTTCTTACCAACCAGCTATAGAGTGGGGGTTCCAACGACCCCCTCCCTCAGGTTTGCTAGAACAGCTCACAGAATTCAAGGAAACAATCATGTTAACCAGTTTACTAAAGGATATGATAAAGGATACAAACAGCCAGATGAAGAGATATATGGGAGGAGGCCTGGGAGAGTCCAAAGTGCAGGAGCTCCCTGTCGTCATGCAGTTAGGGTGCGTCACCCTCCTGGTGAGGATGTATTTGCAGCCTAGAAGCTCTCCAAACTCCCTACTATTGGGATTTTAGTTTCCTCATGTAGGCATAACCAAATATTAATTCCAGTTGTAATCCTTCCCCTCTCTCCAGAGAATGAAAGGCGGTGGGGCTGAAAAGCCCAAGCTTTTAAATCATGACTTTTTTTTTTTTTACAGTTACCAGCACCCATCCAGGAGTCATCCAGAAACCCATATAGAGTCACCTCAATAGAACAAAAAATGCTCCTACTCTCATCACATAAGAATTTACAAGGTTTTGAGAAGCCCTATGTCAGGGACAGAGGTCAAAAGCCAATATTACAACAAGAGACACTCTAAGTATTCTTATTACTTGGTAAATTACAAGAGTATTAGGAGTTTTGTACCAGGAACCCGAGGTAGAGATCAATATATATTTTCTATTACAGGCATACCTATGAGATACTGCAGATTTGGTTCCAGAACACCACAATAAAGTGAATATGGCAATAGAGCAAGTCACACAAATGTTCTGATTTCCCAGTACATCAGGTTTATAATGTACTGCAGTCTGTTAAATGTGCAATAGCATTACGTCTAAAACAAAAGTACATACCTTAATTTAAAAATACTCTTATTGCTAAAAAATGTTAAGCATCATGTAAGCCTTCAATGAGTCACAATCTTTTTGCTGGTATACGTAGATGCTAATGGCTGCTGACTGATCAGAGTGGTGGTTGCTGAAGGCTGGGATGGCTCTGGAACTTCTTAAAACTGAGACAATGTTGAAGTTTGCCTCATTGGTTGACTTTTCCTTTCATGAACAACTTCTCTGTAGCATGCAATGCTGTTTGATAGCATTTTACCCACCGTAGCACTTCTTTCAAAATCAGAATCAATCCTCTCAAACTCTGCCACTGCTTTATTCTAATCCTTTATTGTCATTTCAACAATCTTCACCAGGAATAGATTCCATCTCAAGAAGCCACTCTGTTTGCTCATCCATAAGAAACAACTCATCCGTTGGGAGTTTTATCACGAGATTGCAGCAATTCAGTCATATCTTCAGGCTCCACTTATAATTCTAGTTCTCTTGTTTCTACCACATCTGCAGTGACTCCTCGCTAAAGTTCTGAACCCCTCAAAGTCATGCACGAGGGCTGGAATCAACTTCTTCCAAACTCCTGTTAATGTTACTATGGTGGTCTCATCCCATGAATCACAAATGTTCTTCATGGCATCTAGAGTGGTGAATCCTTTCCAGAAGGTTGTCCATTTACTTTGCCCGGATCCATCAGAGGAGTCACAATCTATGGCAGCTAATAGTCTTACGAAACATATTTGTTAAATAATAAGACTTAAAAGTCGACATGACTCGATCCATGGGCTGCAGAATGGATGCTGTGTTAGCAGGCATGCAAACATCATTAATCTCGTTGTACATCTCCATCAGGGATCTTGGGTGAGCAATGATCAGGTTCACTGTCAGCGAGCAGTAATGTTTTAAAAGGAATCTTTTTTTCTGAACAGTAGGTCTCAACAGTGAGCTTAAAATATTCAATAAACCATGTTGTCAACAGATGTGCTGTCATCCAGGCTTTGGTGTTTCATTCATAGGACACAGGCAGAGTAGATTTAGCGGAATTCTTAAGGGTCCTTGGAGTTTCGGAATGGTAAGCAAGTACAGACTTCAACTTAAAGTCACCAGATGCATTAGCCCCTAACAAGAGAGTCAGCTTGTCCTTTCAAGCTTTGAAGCCAGGCACTGACTTCTCCTTCTAGCTATGAAAGTCCTAGATGGCATCTTCTTCCAATAGAATATTGAAGAAGTCTGTAGTTTGGTGTAGCCACCTTTATTCATTACCTTAGCTAGATGTCCTGGATTCTTCCGCATCAGTACTTGCAGCTTCACCTTGCACTTGTATGTTACGGTGATGGCTTCTTTCTAAAGCCTCATGAACCAGCCTCTGCTAGCTTCAAACTTTTCTTCTTCAGCTTCCTCACCTCTCTCAGTCTTCATAGATTCGAAGAGTTAGGGCCTTGTTCTGGGTTAGATTTTGACTTAAAGGAATGTTGTGGCTCATTTGATCTTCTAGCCAGACCATTAAAGCTTCCTCCTTATCAGTAATAAGGCTGCTTTGTTTTCTGATCATTTGTATGTCCACTGATGTAGCACTTTTCTTTTCCCAAGAACTGACTTTTCCTTTGTATTCACAACTTGGCTAACTGTTTGGCACAAGAGGCCTAGGTTTTGGCCTGTCTTGGCTTTCGACGTGCCTTCCTCACTAAGCTTACTCATTTCTAGTTTTTGATTTAAAGTGAGAGAGATGAGACTCTTCCTTTCACTTGAAAACTTGGAAGCCACTGCAGGGTTATTAATTGGCCTAATTTCAATATTACTGCATCTCAGGGAACAGGGAGTCCATGGGAGAGGGAGAGAGATGGGTCAGCAGAACAGTTGGAACACAAACAACATTCATGGATTAAGTTCACCTGCTTATAATGGGTGTAGTTAGTGGCGCCTCAAAACAATTACAATAGTAACATGAAAGATCACTGACCACAGATCACCGTAGCAAATGTAATAATCATGAAAAAGTTTGAAATATTGTGAGAATTGCCAAAATGTGACACATAGACATGAAGTGAGCAAATGCTGTTGAGAAAATAGCACAACAGACTTGCCTGACACAGGGTTGCCACAAACCTTCCATTTGTAAAAACCAGTATCCGCAAAGTGCAATAAAGTGAAGTGTATTATAAAGAGATACGCCTATAGCTCACAAGAGCGTATTCATAGAACTGTGCGACCATCACCACTGTCAAACTTCAGAACATTTCACCACCTCCAAAAGGAACCTCATATCCATTAGCACTCCCTCATCATTCTCCTGAACCCTTGACAACTGCTAATCTACCTTCTATCTCTAGGAATTTGCCTATTCTGGACAGTTAATAGAAATGGAATCATACAATATGTGATCTCCTGTGGCTTTTCCACTTAGTGTAGTATTTTCAAGGTTCATCCATGTTGTAGCATTTATCAATATTTCATTCCTTTTCATGACTGAATAATATTCCATATTTTATATAGATATACGCATAGCATGTTTGTTTATTCATTCATTAGTTGATGAACATTTGGGTTATTTCTGCTTTGGGGCTGTCCTGTTTATTTTTCCCCAATCTTTTTGTTTTCTCTTGCCTTTCTTCCTAATCTTCTATTCCTGACCTAAGGAGGAAAATAATAATGTTATTACTACCCTCTAATGGATGCTTCTTAAGGCTTTCAATGGTACAGACTCTCCTTAAAACTCATGTTCTAAGCAGAACTTCTCCCTTCCAAATGACAGCAGTGGTCACTGAGATGTGTCTGACCATTGTGAAAATTAAGTGACATAATAGTACAAATCCTTTAGTCAAAATTATACATGCATATAGGGACTATTTTAAGGGATTTTCTACCATCTACTGCCTAGTAGTTAATTAAAATTTTTCAGATGAAATCCTCTTCCTAAGCTTCTCTCCTTTAGAACATAAATTCCTAAGGGCAGAGATCATGACACCCATTTGCTCTCTGTAATATTAGTATACTTCAAAGGGAATATTTCGGCCCTTAATACTAGCTGAAAACAGAATAATTAATATTTAACATTTATAGAGTGCTTATTATGTGTCAAACACTATGCTAAGTGCTTTACATATATTACATTTCACCATCACTACAAATTGAAGTAGATACTATTATCTTCCTTTTCTGGATGAGAAAACAGATTTAGAGGTTAAGAAACTCAAGATTACAGAGACAGACAAAGGGAAAGGCTAAGACTCAGGAGTGTCTGACTGTTGCCTTGATCTTGACCACTATATTTTACTGCTGCTGTTCAGACTAACCAAATACATGAAAAGTTATATTCAGATCCTATGCATATATATTCGGAAGATTGCTACTATAACTAAATGTAACAAGAAAGTATTATAGTAAAAAGTGAGAAGCTTTGATTTCCTCTTGAGAGTGAATGCCCCCCACTGCCATCCATCACTCTGAAGGGTTTGAGCAGAGACATGAAAGAGGAGTGAAAAGTCCAGATCTCTATTTTAAAGAGATGACTGCATGGGAAAGAATGAACTTGAAGGGGGCCAAAGCTGGAGACAGTGAAATGAGAGGTATCCATCCAAAAGTGCAGATCTAAGGCAGCGGTAGAAGAAACGAAGGGGAGGTGACAAATTCAACACTGTATCATGTAAAAATTAGAGTCTTGTTAAATGACTGTACATGAAAGGAGTGACTCAAGGAAGAAGCCCATCAACAGTGACTTCAGGATTTTAGCTTAATTAAAGCCAGTGCCACTAACTGATATAAAAGAACAGGTTTAGGGGAAGAGGTGGTTAGTTTGGTATTAGGTATGTTGAATCTGAGATTACTCTGGGATTTCCAAGTGGAGATATTCAGCAGGCAACTGGAAATATAAGACTGAAACTCAGAAGAGAAGCTGGGATGGAGACAAAAAATAGAATTCATTAGCATATACATTGGAGCCATCTACCATTAGAGTAGACGAAATTATCTGTGAAGAATGTGTTGAATAAAAACAGAATTAAAACATGATCTAAATATGAGGGAATTTTTTGGGTGGTGAAACTGTTCTATATTTTGATTGTGGTGGTGGTTACATGACTTTACACGCCTGTGAAAGTTGACAGAATGAATGTTAAAATTAGTGAATTTCACAACACATAAATTATACTCAGCAAATCTAACTAAAAAAGAAGAAAAGAGAGGGTAATCAACAGTATTAATAGTGGTAAAATGACCAATAATATAGCACGTTGGGAGCATAAACCAAGACTATATTAAGGGGGGAGAGTATAACTCAAGTGGTAGAGTGTGTGCTTTGCATGTAGGAGGTCCTGGGTTCATTCCCCAGTACCTCCTCTAAAAATAAACAAATAGCTAAATAAAACAAATTACCCCCTCCCCCCGATAAAAGACTGTATTAGTAACAGTGAACACAGTAGAAGCAGAAATGGTACACTACTCTTGAGAGGTTTAGATAAGAGAAAGAATGAGTGTAAATGGTAGCTAAATGGACATATAACACTGAAGGAGTGTGTGTGGTATGAGAGAGACTTCAGCATATTTATAATGAGAAGTCTGTGGAAAGGTGGTGAATAAAACTGCAAGGGGAAAGCTAAGAAACTCTGATGAAAGTTTGGATAGTGACAGGTTTGTAGCTCTGGCAGAAGGTTGAAAAAGGCATACTCAGTGCACTTAGTTTTCTAAAAGACAGAAACAAGGTCATCTGCTGAGGGTGAGGAGGGTTGGACTGAGTACAGGATTTTACAATAGGAAATTCATAAAAGGAACGGCTGTTGGTGGAAAACGCATGTTTGTAGAGTCACATTCACAGTGGTGTGATCTTGTGCTATGCCTACTGAAATTTAAGAATAGAGGAGATAGGGTATAGCATTGTTTGTCTAAAGGAAAAAGGAATAGGAAAAATTACAGAATTTGGGTAAGAGTGTAGCTCAGATAATCATCCTTCTCCATCTTTGCTCAAATCTCATCTTTTATAGAGCCCTAAATTCTAATCATGTTATTTAAATACTACAACCTACTGCCCCTCCAGCATGCCTTTCCCTGCTGGATTATTTTTATAGCACTTAAAACTTTCTAATATACAACTACGGCAGGGATCACTGGATTCTTCACTGATGAATCTCAAGGGCCCAGAACAATGTAGAACATGGTAGACCCTCATTAACTATTTGTGACTGAAACAAGTGGGCTTTCACAATTCCCTTTGAACATGCATTAAGTATATTCTCTAAATCCTGAAAATGTTGTAAGAGCTTTATGTCAATGTTAAAAGCATGGTAGAAAGAATAATATAAATGTGAAGTAAAGGAAGGCTTGGGTTGTAACTCTTCCTGTGACCCTGAGAAACCCAATTTACCTCCATGGCTTATCTCTGTTATCAGCAAAATAGGAATAATCATATCCCAGAAAGTAAAAAATAATCTTTAAATCATAAGATTAATGCTTGAGATGCCCGAGAAAAGGCCTTGTAAACATAAAAAAGATTTTATTATGATTGCAACTAAATTACCAAGTACTATTAATATAACAGTAGAAAATAGAGAAAAGACGTATTGAATGGAAAACATTTTGGATATTTTTCTACATTAGCAGTGAAAATTACCTTATCAAAGATATTGGAAACTGTTCTCAAGAGGACTGTATACAAGGTGAAGATGGATATTGAAGAGAAAGCTTTTAGCAAGACTACGCTTGCCTGAAGGAGAGCAGCATTTCCCTACACTGTCTGGATTACCCCATCTAGAAGAAGTAAGTACAATGAATGGTTTCTTCTGGAGGCATATTAATTACTAAGTTTGGGGGGAAGGGGGCTAAATTCTGAACAAAGAATCTACTCTATTCATGTAGATATCGGTAACTAAGTTAACTAATATCCAATGAATGAAACTTCAAGGCTCATGTTGCAAAGAAATAAACTACTTAAATAGTGGGGAAGTATATACCACTTAAAACTCTGTAAGGTGCTTGCCAGAGGCTTGACACATGAGCCTGTTGGTAAGTTCCACCATCAGGTGTCTGGACTCATTCCATAACAGACAAATATTGACAGAATTTGACCTACCACCAGTATTCTTTAGAGAACGCTTCAGATTTCACTTCCAAAAGCTAAAAGACAATAGGAATGACATAGCAGAAATGTAATTTTTAGACAGCTTTGTCGAAAACATTTTTGTAAACAAGGTGGGGAAATTCAGACAATTTAATTTACTTATCTCTAAGGATTATTCAGACTCAAGCCTCATTCTTTTAAGTATTGCTCTGCTAGTGTTGACAGATAACATGGAACCAGGAACACGTAAGAAGTTCTACTCACAAGGTTCCAGATGTAGTCCTCCAGAGGAGTATGAGAAGCTGAACTACAGCGGTGCACATTAAGGGAATGACTGGGCTTGTGGGATACTCAAGCCACTGGTGACCCATTTTCAGTCCCAGCAACTATATCTTCCAGGGATATTTCAAATAATTCTCAGAAGATATAAGTCCAGCAAAGGCAAGAATAAATTTCAAACTCCATATTCCTGATGCTGACCTTTCGATTACGGTTTTAGAAATGAGTCTTTTCCAGGTTAGTCTACACAAACTGAAAGACTTTATTTTATCTCCTTGGTTTTCTGCTTACTTATGTTTTATTTCTTTTACAGTACTTTCAAAATTCACAGATGAGAATAAATTGAATTATTATTAAAATATTTTTTCCTGAATTAAACTATGCTTGTTTTATACTGAAGTAAATCAAAAGCAAAAACAGCAATTCAATTAGCTGAGTGAATCAGAATTCTACTAACATCTCCCAAAGCATACAATCATATCTCCATTAGAGAAATGAATCTCTCATCTTGCAACCTACAGAAACTGGAAACCAGCCCTCAACTTTAGCTGAGCCTACAAGAATATAAGACACTCTTGGAAGCCACATAAACAAGGTCAGTTGCTGCTTCCACTGTAGCCACTACACTACTGGGGATATAGGACGCTGTGCCAGTCTCTATAACCCAGGAGTTTACATTTTAACACCTATATGGCAGATATGAAATCCTGGATCCCTACAGAGTAAGGACTTGAAACCAGGATTCTCACAAAAAAGCCCTGAGACTCCTAACAGAATGACAGCTTCAGTGAAAAGGAAGCTAAAGCAAGACACAGAACAAAATAAACCAGTGGACAAACACAGAATGATAACAAAGAAGGATGTTTGGTTTCGACTAGGTGGAGAGAGACTGCTACCATCCTGAAAATCTGCATATACAGGGAATGGCTTTACACTTTGCTTGAGGTATGAAAATATAGGTTTAGGACATTAGGTTCAGATTAAGTTCCAGCTAATGCTTTTCCCAAGACATGTGGTAATAAATAAACAAAAACTTACTTTGGGAGGACTTGCCCTCAATCTACATCCAGAAAAGTCTAGCTGAAGATAAGTTCATAAAGAAACAATGCACTGTGAGCAAAGTCACAGTCACAAGACAAAGATTAGAAACCTCTCTCTGCCAAAAGAATTTCAAATAACAGTTTTATAACAAATAGAAATAATAAAAAAAAACCACTATTATTTTATAAGGTGGAAAATTTCATGTTACACAATATGCATGTTACATAGTATATACATTGATGAAATAGTACAAAATGAATTTCTGAATGAGTGAAAAGCATTTTTTCCACAAGTTTTGAAATTCTCTCTTCTTCCCCACCAACTATAAACTATAACAAAAATTCCTAAGACTGCAAGAAATAATTCAATTAATACAGATTTTTGCACATTTAATTACTGAAATGATCATACGAATCAAGTAATCAAAAGTATGGCCCATCTCTGAGGCTTTTCAGAGTACACTGAAGATAAATACACAATTCTTGTTTTATTAGGCTTGCTCTTCAATTCCTAAGCATCCAGAATTGCTACATTTTGCTCCAGTCAGAAATATGATCTAGAATAGTTGCAAGAAAATGTTTTCCAGCAGCAGTAAGAGAAGGGACTATATCCCTTATGTCTAACTTAATTACTGCTTTAAACAAGTATCTCCACTACTCCGTATTTCTATGCATCACACCTGTCGAAAGCAAATGGTTTCTGAAGTCAGCTTTAAAGTATTTCATCCTCAGGGAAAAAACAGTAAGAACTATTCTCAAAAGTCAACAACAAAAGAGTGATATCAAACCCAAACTTATGATTTAATAACCTCTCAAAGTAAATAAGGTACAGTAAACAAGTAAGTGCAAATAAGACCTGAACATGACAATTTCAGGTGATGATGAATTAATTTTCATTGTTAACTTTTGTAGCAATAACATTAAAACTATACAGAAATAAGAGGGTCAAGAATGTTTCTGGTAGCTTTACAATTTAAAAAATGCTAGTAGTACAAGGGTTCTTGAGGTTAATTTACTTCAGATTTTGAAGAGCATAAGATATAAAGGGAAATTAAAGAACTTCTAGTTTCTATAAAATACAATTATAGGTTAAAAAAAATCATGAAACTAGAAAAATGCCAGGACATTTTACTTCCTGACATCGCCAACCTCTACCTTATTCCCAGTCATGCAAAAGACAGTCGTTTCTTTTAGCTATCCTCTGGTCTACCGCTGAAAAAATCTATATTCTTTTACTAAGGTGCTGGTGACTCGTATTACTAATTCCAAGAGTATTAGCAATTCAAAAAAAAAGTACCATCGCATAAAGATTACTTAACTCCAAAATCCGTTTGTCCATTTCTCCCTGGGCATTGTCTGGCAACAGCAGGCCAACAAAGTGACAAACTGCTAAAAAGAATGAATGAGTATTTTTCTGGTCAAGATGGCACAGTAGTAGGAACACGAGCGCGTCTCTCCTTGAGACTACAACGAAACCACAACTGACTGCTAAACAACCACTGAAAAAAAGACTAGAACCTAGCAAAAAAGATCTTCAACTGGAAACATAAAGAGGAAACCACAGCAGGATGGTAAGAGGGGCGTGCTCGCAATATAATTGGGCCCCATACCCCTGTTTGGGGGGTGGAGGGGCGACCCACAGCTGAAGAATAATTAAGTAGCAGA
This sequence comes from Camelus dromedarius, assembly GCF_036321535.1. NCBI lineage: Eukaryota > Metazoa > Chordata > Mammalia > Artiodactyla > Camelidae > Camelus > Camelus dromedarius. The sequence goes on along the minus strand of NC_087449.1, from coordinate 56,876,473 downwards.
AGCCCTCCCACAGGAGTGAGAGTTCTAAGTCTCACATCAGGCTCCCCAAGCCTGGGGTTATGGCTTTGGGAGGAGACCACCCTAGGACACATGGTTTTGAAGGCCAGTGGGGCTTAGCTCCAGAAGCCCCACAGGACTTGGGGAAACAGAGACTTCATTCTCTTATGAAGCATACACAGAATCTTGAGTGTGCCAGGTCCAAGGGCAGAGGCACTGATGTCAAAGGAACCTGGGCCAGACCTGCCTGCTGGTTTTAGGTCTCCTGGGGATGTAGGGGGCGGCTGCAGCTCACCCAGGAGACAGAAAAGCTGGTGGACATTCCCGGAGTGTTCATCTACATGAGCCTTCCTGGAGGCTGACATCTTGATTGGATCATTAGCACCAAGACCTAGCCCCACCCAACAGCCTTTAAGGGAAGCCTCAGGTCAAACAACATACTGGGTGGGAACACAGCCCTAGCCATCAGCAGACTTCCTAAGCCTCTAAACAGGGCCCTACCCACCAGAGGTCCAGGATCAAGCTTCACCAGCAGTGGGCAGGCACCAGCTCCTCCTACCAGGAAACCTGCATAAGCCTCTAGTTCAGCCTCATCCACCAGGGGGCAGATACCACAAATAAGAAAACAATTCCAAAGCCTCTGGAAGGAACCCACAAACATAGGCCAGACTGTACACTGGGACTGGCTGGACCCTGGCCCTTGGGTGCCAAGAGAGGAGTGTACTGCTGGGACGCACAGCACATCTTCCACAGGGAGCCACCCCTACAAGGTTAAGAAACGTAACTAACCCACCTAAAAATATAAATAGAAAGATAGACAATACGAGATGGCAGAGGAGTATCTATCTCCCAGGGCAAGGCAGAAGATAAAATCCCAGAAGAAGAAGTAAATGATGAGGAAATAGGCAATTTATCTGAGAGTTTAGAATGATGATGGCAAAGATGTTCAGAGAACTCAAGAGGAGTACAGATCCACAGAGTGAAGTTTTTAGCAAAGAGTTTGGAAAACATAAATACCCAGAGTTGAATAAAATCACTGAAATGAATAACACACTAGAAGGAACCAAGAATACACTAAACAAGGCAGAAGAACAGATCAATGAGCTAGAAGACAGATTAGAAGTCACTACTGCAAGAACAGAAAAAAGAAAAAAGAATGAAAAGAAAGGATAGTTTAAGAGAATTCTGGGACAACATGAAGCACACTAATATTCGCATTACAGGGGTCCTAGAAAGAGAAGGGAGAAAGGACCTGAGAAAATCTTTGGAGATGATGACCGAAAACTTCCCCAACTTGGGAAAGGAAACAGTCACCCAAATCTGGGAAGTGCAGAGTTCCACACAGGATCAACCCAAAGAGGAACACACCAAGGCACATAGTAATCAAATTGACAAAAATTAAGGATAAGGAGAAAATATTAAAATTAGCATAAGAAAAGCAACAGATAATATACAAGGGGACTCCCATAAGATTATCAGCTGATTTTTCAGCAGAAACTCTACAGGCCAGAAGGGAGTGGCATGTTATATTTAAAGTGATGAAAGGGAAAAACTTACAACCAAGAATACTCTATCCAGCAAGGCTCTTGTTCAGAGTTGATGGAGAAATCAAAAGCTTCAGATAAACAAAAGCTGAAAGAATTCAGCACCACCAAACCAGCTTTACAACAAACCGTTAAAGGAACTTCTCTAGTCATCAGACCATAAGAAAAGAGAACAACAACAACAAAAAACAAATAGAAAAACAATGAAAAAAAGACCTACAAAAGATTGCTTTGGTAGTTCAGGGTCTTCTATGGTCCCATATAAATTTTGGAATTGTTTGTTCTAGTTCTGTGAAAAATGTCGTGAGTACTTTGATGGGCTGCACTGGATCTACAGATTGCTTTGGGTAGTACAGCCATTTTGATAATGTTGATTCTTCCAATCCAAGAGCACAAGTTATCTTTCCATTTCTTTATATCATCTTCAATTTCCTTCATCAAAGTTTTAGTTTTCAGAGTATAGGAAACCTCTTTGGTTAAGTTTATTTCTAGATATTTTGTTGGAAATGTTTATGCCAGTTATAAAATTCTGGTTTTTGAAGTGAAAAAAAAGTGAATGAAGGGCTGCAAATGGCAAAATATCCTTCTTTCTTATGGGTGAGTTGTATTCCATATACATATATATATGTAGGTGATGCTACATTAAAAAGAAATTATGTTGAATTTGGAAGAATACAGTACTTTGAGAGAGATACACATATACATGTGTGTATATATACAGTGCATCTTCTTTATCCATTCATCTATCAATGTGCAAGGATGCTTCCATATCTTGGCAATTATAGAGAATGTTGCTGTTAATAGTGAGGTGTATGTATTTTTTGAATTAATTCTTATCTTGTGGTTGGCTTTATTCCTTTAATAACTATGTAAGTTTAAAAAGCTAAAACTCTTAACTGCTCTTAGAAACAATGAATAGTACCTATACGTAAATTTTTTTAAAGTGTGCAGTATACTGTATACATGTATTTACATGCAATATACCGTGTATATGCAGTCAAACTGTAACAATTTTACCTAATAAAATTGAAAAATGAAAAAAAGAATGAATGAATGTTAGGGATGAGTGGAAACAGAACTTTGGTGCAGGATTTTGCTTTACACTTACTTCAGTTCTGAGGTATGGTCTGTATCTTTGACGAGTATTCCCAACGCCTGTTTGGGTTTTTTCCTGCTTTTTTTTTGTTTTTTAAACATCTGTCTTCAATAGCTTCTTCTATTTTTAGAACTACCACATCACTAGTTGTTGAATGACAACTGACAGGTGGGTAAATTAAGGGGAAAAATGAAAGGTAGAACAAATTACTGTTCTCCAGCAAATGTTCTCTGGGTGGGTGGAGGAGATTCACCTGCAGCCACACCAAAACTAAGATTGTTTTTTCACACAGTTACAAAAAAGTCCCAGGTCATTGCCCCACCAAGGAAGAAGATTCCTAAAACAGTGATGACACTGATGAAGACTGATATTTATGGAGGCCAGTCTGTTGAGAAAATAGGTGATTTACAAACATTTATGATAAATTTTTCCCAGTTCCAACTTGCATTGCTTGCTTTTCTGTTCTGGTTCACTGTGGAACTAGATGTTCTACAGTTCTAAGGAATCAAACACCTGCCACAGACCTTCATGAGGAAATTACCTCAAGAACTGAGCTGGGTGGGAAAGCCACATCTTAAAAGTAGGGATCAGGTTTTTGATTTGTCAAGTTTCCCTGTCTATTAGATAGGTCAGAATAGGCAATAAATACTGAGGATACTGGCGACTAAACCATCCCCAATGTATATCTAGATCAATTGCTGGGGGAGCACTCATTTATCAAATTGCACAATTTAACGTGACAGGTATACAGAGAGTAAAGTATATAGCGTATGGCAATATTTTAGAAGACGAGCTATGTTAACTTTAAAGCCATATTCTTATGGACTACGGACTCAAGAAAAGTTGACAAACCTTAGATAACTTTTGATTAAAATTATTAAAACCTAATGGTTAGATTCAAGATTCTAGGTGATGCTACATTAAAAAGAAATTATTTTGAATTTGGAAGAACATAGTACTTTGATAATACTAATGATAAAGTAGTAATAGTAAAACGAATATTAGGAAGGATGAAACTTTAAAATGAAAAAGTGGAAAAGTATTAAACTTATCTGTGAGTTGATTAGAGAGGGCACTTTCATTTTTCAGAACTGATTATAAACCTCTGACATTCTGATTGCTATTTTCCTTAATCCAAGATTAAAGAATAGGCCTTGAATAGAGGAATTCTTTTAAGTTTAGGATACCAGGCTTTAAAATTCTGAGAAGACAGGATTAGGGACTATAGACCATGATGGTTTTGATTGGTTTCCAGCCCCAAAGCAATAAAATTAACCACCATGGAACAGATTCAAATGAACGAGGCAAAAAATAAAATTAAAAACAAAAAACACATGTACAGTGACATATACCTTGGACGCATTTTGTATATTTGAAATTTCATTTGCATTTTTAGACAATGGAGTAATTCTTTGCAGGATGCACTAAAACATAAACACACCACTGAAGAAATCAGACTAGGAATTTCAGCATTCATTTGATGTTTCTGGAAGTCAAGGAAAGTAGCTGATTAAAAAATAACTCAAACACTGCTTCTTTTTCATGTTCAGCAAACATAAGATAATAGTAAAACAGCTTACCTGGGACAGGGCTCTTTCTTGAACTTAAATTCTGAGAATCCACGATCTCTTCTGTTTGCCCATCTGCTTCTACCTCTATTTTGTTCTGAATCTCTTTTGGATCTTCACTAAGGCAAGTTCTTATGCTCTCGTCCTCTTCTAGCACTCTATGGACTGTGGTGGGAGCATTAGCAGTACTAGCATTAGTGGTGGCAGCAGGAACAATGACTGGTATGGAAGGAGGAGAAGCTGGAGGAGTTGGAGGAGACGGAGAAAAGGAGGGAACTGTGGAAGGGGTGATGGGAGTTGGAACACACTCCACTTTCATTTCTTCTGGGGTATTTTCCAGAATCTCCAATTCAAGAGTCAATGGCAACACCTCCTGCTTTACTACTTCCACAATGCTCTCTGTGACTGGTAATTTTTCACTAACTCCATTCATTTCATTAATTAGGTTAGTACTAGAAATCAGTGGAATATCATTAGGTGCTACACTACAAGATTTCTTGCATATATCATCATCAATTTCATCTGTTGGTGAAGGATCTGATGCTTCTGTGCAAGATGTGGGGCTGGATATAGGAACTGTGTCTTCTTTTGAGGAAGAGAGTTCACATCTGTCCTCCATAGCAGTGGTGAATATTGGTTGGCTACTAAGAGCAGCAGAGGTGGGCGAAGCAATTGTACTTCGAGCAATTGGAGAAACAGTGGTAGGTGATGGAGGCAGGGGAAGCTCTGGTATGGATTCTACTGCAGTAGTCTCAGACCTCTGGCCTGCTTGTTCTTTCTTCTCTCCACTAAGGACTAGCCTAAGGACTGGGGAAGGAGACTTTAACACTGGATCTGGTTTTGGCTTCTCTTCTGGGGAAGAAAAAATTGAAAGAGTTTTAATAATTCTTGGATCAGAGATTATACTGTATTACTTTGGGCCAATTCTTTTAATCTCTTATACTAAAATACGGGCAGCAGAGGACAGATCAAAATATCACTTATTTTGCCAGTCCAAAAATACTGTCATATTTTCTTTTCTAGTTATACCCACTATTAGCTGACTTCCAATACATATACAGTTTACTTTGGAGTCTTACTCCAAGGAATTAATTCACCAAATGATTATGTCAATGCTATGGAAAAGCTCATCAAAACTGAAACTAAATCTAAACCACTTTGGGGGTGCGAATGGGGCTTTTCTTTAAGGTAGAGACCTTCATCTGTAGAAAATTTTTCTACCAAGGATGCACGACAGTGACAGGACTGGCCAGTACAAGGGCAAATAACTGGAGATTAAATTATTATAGACTGATATTTTTTACTCTAAGTATTTCTGTATTTGGGGGATTTTTTTAAAATAAAGAACATGCATAAAAAACTGTTTCAAGAAAAACTATCATGGTGTCATTTATTCTAGATGAAATTTATTATCAGTGAAATCAAGTTCCTGAACATAAAATTTTATTCATTCCTTAAGAGGCTTATAACAACAATAATGCTAAGGAATAAAAATGGAAATTTACCTTGTCTCTTCAATTATAAAAAAAATTCTTTAATGAGAAACCAAAGCTAACATTCAGATAATCAAGTCCATTTTAAAAACACTTAACATATACGCTTGAAATATTTCAGAATAATACATAAAATGTGTGTGTTTATACACAAGAATCAGAGCAAGAGTGAGAAACATAAATCGATAATCATAATAAAGGTAACAGAAAAATGAAAGGGATGCAAACTCATAAAAATTTCTGTATTTTAAAATTCCAGATTAACTGATACGTGATTCATGTCTGGGAAGATGAAACCAAAGGAAATTTAGGCTGGTTTCTAGCCTTGTGCTTCTGTAGCACAAAAATCAGGCTCCAGTGGAAAAGCAGATATTCATGAGTATGTTCATTAAATGCAAACAAAAATTTTAAGCACTGCTAAAAAACAATCTAAACTGAAAAGGAGTTTACTTTCTCTGTCAGAAGTCTTTATGCACCACTGAAAATGAGTCTTTACAGTAAATTTTAGTTAAGTAAGTGTGTCAAAGAAAAATATCCATTAACAAGATAAACAGATGGTAAATATTACCATTAAACTGTTAAAGGCTAACTCATTCACGGCAACTACTTTTACTAGTTTTAAAATTCACTTTAATTTATAGCCTTTGAGGCCAGTGCTTCTTAAATTGAACTCTGCCTATTTACTGTAATGGAGAAATAAGATCAATAGGCTCTCAATGCCAAATCCCTCAGACTAAGTTGCCAGGGCAAGAGACAAAACATTTCAGAGAAATACATCTATGATATGTATTACATATATGTGACACATATAAAATAAATATGCACTCATTAAAATATCCCTGATGAAAATAATTTCCAACTCACTGGAGTAACTGCTACATGGGTTACCTACATTACAAGGTATCACTGTGAGAGCACATCAGAATATTACCCATTGTGACCACTGAATGAAACCTAGACATATTAAAATAAACAATAGAAAATAGTAATTCTCACATTAACAATCTAGTAAGAGCATGCTGATTCAATTATTAATTTTGGAAAATAATATTCCTGATACTAAAAAATAAAAAAAAGCAGATCTAGGACTGAAACTTCTATGCACTCTTAAGAAATATCTAACATTAACAGAAAATTAGAAACAAAAAATGTAATTATTTTGAGAGCACCTTATTCTGAAACAAGTCCTTTAATTAATTCACTGAAGTTTTAATACAGAAAGCTCAAATGTGTAATAGAGTACATCTAAATAAAGAACAGTGATTTTATTTCTCTAAGCACTTTTTCTATTAAGAGTATGCTTTGCAGAGCCATAATAGTTTTAAATCTAATCTACTGCATTAAAAATGCTTATACCTTTTGTTATCTTCAGGACTTGTGGGAATTTCATTTTTAAGAATTTTTTTAAGGAAATAATCATTCAACAATAAGCAAAGATTAAAAAAATAAGAAAAGATAGAGGTCTGGAATATTTAAGGCCAACAATATTTGTAACAGCCAAGAAAAAGAAAAAAAAGAAAAAAAAGAAAAAAACAATGTCTAATAATGAGGGATTTACTGTAGAAATGATGGCCTGGGCACATAAAGGTATACAATCATTTAAAATAGGCTTTTAGAAGGGTATTTAATGATATGGGAAGTTGTTTATTATAAAAGACATGTTTCTTTCAAAAGCAGGGCACAAAACTGATGTGGAGCATAAAACCTATAGGTAACAACAAAAACAAAACATAATACTAACATATATGCACGTGGGAAAGTCTGGAATTACATGCAGTTTTTTTTTAACAATGGTTCTGAATAATGAGATAAGAGAAAAATTTTCTTTCCACTTATCTGTAGTTTCTATAATGGATGTCATATTTATAAGAAGGAAAAAACTGCTCCCTTTTATTCTCATATAGTGATGGAACCAACCTTCTAGACAGGTGCCTTTCGGTTGTCAGGAGCCTCACATGACAGAGAGAGTATTACTATCATTTAATGGGGAAAGACCAGGAATGCTAAGCATCCTGCAATTTGAGGGACAGTCTCACTTGATAGGGTACTGTCCTAAATTCTAAAGAAGCCCCAACTGAGCTACCCTGGTAAAAACAGAACAGAACATCATTCCCTGAATACTTATTCTACATCAAGTGTTTTCAAAAGGTAGTAAAGATAAAAGACTAAGGCACAAATAACTTTTATTTGTATTTAATTACCCAACCATACTCTCAATATACTGGGCTAATACACTTTTTCAAATACCAGACAACAATCATTTAAGCTATGTCTATACACCATCAACACCAACTGAAGATTTTAATTCAGTCAACAGTCTTTCTATAGACCAAGCTGAGGTCTTCCCTGTATCTTTAGAAAGTACTAAAACAAATATGGCATATCTGTCTGGAAACTTTGTCTTCGTGTAACCATTCCAGTTATTCACATCAAAAATTGAGAAAATCAGAAGCTTAATTATGGCAGCTAACATTTACTAAGTCCTTAATATGTGCCAGGAAAATGGGTCAAATACCATATATAGTGTCCTTAGAATCACCAATGGTATAAAATCTATTATGTTCCTGCCTTATAAGACCTGACTCTGAAAGATTTTTAGTTCATCCTCTAAATCTGCACTTTTCCAAGTGTGGTCTGGGGACCCTGGGGGTCCTGAGACTCTTTCAGGGAGTGAAAAAGTAAAATAAAATAAAGCAAACTATTATGTTCCTATTTTACAGATGGGGAAACTGAAGGTTTTAGAGATTAAGTCATAGGTTCAAGGTCATATAACTAGCAAGTGCTAGAACCTGGAAATGATTTCAAATCCTAAATTCTTACAATGTGGTGGGGGGCTTATGGAAAATGAAGTATTTAGGTGAATCAAGGTAGTAGAGGACTTTGGGGCTAACATGGATCTGTGACCCAGTGCAAACCCTCAGTAATGACAACTCCACTGAGAGAGAAAAACCAGTCTGCAGAATGCAGAACTTATTGTTTCTGGTGATAACATAGCAATCTTTGAAAACAGCACATTTTTGTATCCTACTTTAATTTCAAAAGGAATATATAGTTAAAAGGAAGTTTTTCAAAAATATCTTAACTGTAAAAAAAATTCCCTGAAAACTGGTGAACCCTTTCTAATATTATTTGAATTACATATATTTAGTTTAAAAAAGAAAACTACTCTGAAAACTATCCGATACATGGAGAAGCTATACGCAGAACTAAAAATAGAAATTAGAATTACTGAGTTTTCTGGATAATAGTTGCTATTAAGAGGAAGACAGCAGTAGTCCCCAAAAGTTACTTATAAGCTCTAGGAAATATACTTAAAATGGAAGGTTTTTTTTTCATCAAGGTAATGCAAAACATTTCCCAATTCACCTATATCTTATCAAGTATCAGTATGAAATGTTGATTTTATTATTCAAATTTCCACTGAGGAATAAAAAACTGAGAGGAAATGAAGAATTCTGCATTCCTCCTTTTGTAAATCAAGGCCTAAATATGAGAAGATGTAGGTGTCTCCTAACTTCAGCAGATCAGAGTTATCATCATCACGACATATTATGAATTCTTTGTACTGTGACCCAGCTATGAGGAAGGTCAGCATAAAGAACTCTCTGCATAGTAAGTATTCAATATGTTTAGGATAATTCTAACTAGCAAAAAGGATGCAACTGTGCGAAAGTAATAAAGTAAAGTTTTGAAGGGGATACCCTGAAAATACTCCACTCAGACAGAAAACATTCTGAATTTTGACTCAAAACTGCTTGATCACGGGGTAGGAAGTGGTCTTCCATAATATTTATGAACTGCACTCCTGCAGGGTGAATGGCTTTAATATTAAAAAATTTAGCTTTAAGCATGTATGATTCTCTAACTCTGAACACTGCTGAAAAAAGTATTCGACAGTGTAACTGTTAGAAGCATGCCAGATCAGAATTCATTACCTATCTTGTGGTTTAAAACTACTTCGTAAAACAAAATTTGGGACTTGTCTCTCCTCAAGTTTACTAAATTCCTGAATATGCAAGGGAAAAAACACCTTATTTTCTTTGTATGCCATAAAAAAATTGAAACCATACGTTAGGTGTTTATAAGCATGATTAACTTGCAGCCCAGTTTAAAAAAAACAAACAGTAATACTAAATACCTTCACTTTGATTATGTGTCAATTTCTAAGTGCTTTTTAAAGAATAATTTTTAGAAAGTATAGAAAGCAAACATCAGCTAAAGAATATTAAGGTGTTTGCAGGAATAAATAATTCAAGAAAACAAAAAACACATGATTTCTACTCATTCTTAGAATGAAGTCAGAAACATTATAAAAGCATTGTCAAAGTCACTTGCTTCTCCACGTGCCTAGTGAGCACTGTCTCCCAATTTTAGCTAAGGTCAACCTAAATCCAATTAGGGAAGAAAAGGAGGCTGTAACATTCCACCTTCTGGCATGAAATATCCCTTAAAGTTTTCTATTTATAATCCAAAAGGCAATATGTGCACTTATTTTACCAAACATTGGCACTTCACGTTCAAGGTCAACAGCAGAGACTTTAGTATGATTCCTGCATCAATAACAATGGCTAAAATTTACTAAGTGTTTTTTTGAATGCTAGGCATGTCCCCACAACAACCCTGTGAGGTAGGTATTCTTCATTCCATTCTGCAGGTGAGGAAATTAAAATGTACAGCATAATGACTCATCAAGACCAAACAGTGCATGATGGAGCCAGGATTTAAACTCAGTACTATCACCAACTGAGCCTTCAGAAGCCAAAGTTTTAAGAAGAAACATTTTATGTTTTTAAAAACAAGATATACATGAATATGTTGAATATATAAATAAAACTGTTGTTCTTTTAAAGCAATTATATACATCGACTTATTCCCCCCAATTTGTTCCAAAAGAAATAGTTTAAGGCAGCTAAGCTTTTACCTATAAATATATATTGACAGTGGGGCATTAATAATATGTAAAAAAACATTTCTAATCATCCATACTTTACTTTCTTAGAAGAACACTTTGGTTTTTCACCTCAAAGCTTTGCTTAACAGTGGGTACCTAAATAATCCTCAGATGTTTTATTCTTACTCTTAAATGCTGAGGGCAATGTAATTAATTTAAAAAAGGGAAGGGGAACTAAAGGTAAGAGGGAGGAAAACAGTCATACACAAACCTTGCTTCTGGTCGCTAGCTGCAGTGACAGGGGTGCTGGCAGCAAGATGAGTGCTCTCCACAGTCCCATAAACCACAGGGCTGTGCTCGGGGACCTGGCTGGGCAGCTGCTGGGATTTGAAGTACAAAAAAGGGTGATAATGAGCGTGCGAACATAAAAACTAGCAACATGGAACCCAAGCAAGTGGGGAAGACAAAGTAGGGCAGGAGATCACAAAATTGAAAATAAATAAATAAATAAATAAATAAATAAATAAATAAATAAATAAATAAATAAATAAATAAATAAATAAATAAAGGAAAGCAAGGAAAAAATATATAGGACAGTTTAATAAATTCAAAAAGTACATGGGAAGACAAGGAAGAAAACGAAAAGAGGCAGCAGGAAAGGGGAAGGAAAAGAGATGATTATTATTAACCACAGCAAGAGAAGACAGCACAGCAATCGTTAGTACAATGCTTTCTCCAGTGTTCCTTCTAAGGACAGACTTTCAACCTACCAATAGGTGTCATGTCTGAGAGGGAATTTAGTATCTTCCCAGTCAAAGACCAAAGGGACTTGGTCAACTTCATTTATAAACTACCTAGCAAAGTAGTTCATCTAGCAGTTGTCAAAAGCAGGACAAACAAAACATGATAGGTTTTAAAACCAGTTACTGATCAAGAAAACAACACTGAGGGGTGATTCTTGTCACTTGTCCATGTAACCACATAGGTGTAATGCAATTTGGAAAGACTTTAAGGGCACTTTCACCTTAAGATGTCTTTAGATTCTGGGTCAAGGATGGTATCTTTTCAGAGTCAGAAATCTAAGTAAAATACCTCGATTTTCAGAGCTAAGAGGAAATTCTCATTTTCATTCAACCAGTATATGGAATCAAAAATGCCCATCAGAATTGTAGCCGAGTAGGTTGAAAAAATTGCAGCCATTGTTCAACTTAGAGGGAACAAGAATTACACAAAATTACACAAGAAAGGACAAGAACATTCATTCTACATCACATTCCAGGTGGGTGTTTGTTCTGGATTTGAGGGTTACACAAAAGCCACACAACAAAGCAGTGTCTCTCCTCGGAGATCTAAGATCATTTTTTTTGATAGCTATGATTGCCTACGTTGAATTCTATCAGTGCTGTCAGAGCAGAGCTCCCTGCACAATTCTGATTTTTTTTTTCTTGGAAAGGAGGGAGAAATTAATGTGTGCATAATTTGTATACAGGGCCACTTTAAAGTGGGAGTTAATGAAAAATATTTTCAAGTCAGTAAGGCTCACAAAGAGTAGGAATATAAAATGAAATATATCAGTTTAAACACCTATCACTTATGTCATTTAAATAATGCTTTTCACATTGTACAACATGCAGTTTACATAAGATTATATATGATGTACAGAGTAATAGATAGGAGTGGGGAAAACACTATTATTTCACATATTATTAGACCATGAAAAGTATTCATATTCCACAATTACTTCCAAATGAAGACTACTAAAATTATATTTCCATATATAAAAAAATGAAGAGTTACTGTTTTGAATCATGGCCAAATGGATAGAAGTACCGTGATTACTCTGAATCCTTAGTTCTAACAGGAAAAAAATTCTATTGTTAAAATTCAAAATTTAGGAAAGGTTCATAGCTGTAAGTGAAAATAACAGTCAGCCCTCTGTACCCACAGAAGTGCAACTCGTAGGTACACAGAGCCAATTGTACTAGCTACTTTATTTAAGGGACTTGAACATCCACGGATTTTGATATCTGCAGAGCTCCTGGAACCAATCCCCTGTGGATACCGAGGAACGACTATAGGGACCCAGTTCAATTCTATGGCTGAAAACAGCTCTAGAACAAAGGAAAGATTCTATATTACTTAGCATTTATTAAATAGTTATCCACATATCCCAGGAAAGAAAGATCTGCAAATTGTGTCATTTACCTGAAAGAAAGAAAATATTAACTATTTCAATTGTGTAGGAAATTAATAACCAAAAAAAAGGCGGGGCGGTAACTGCTGAAAGTAGATCACCGAAACAAACGGCATCCATGGTTAAGGTGAGATTTTTAAGACAGTAAAAGGCTACTGATACCTTTAAATCCGTACAGATTCGAGAGTTTCTCGATCTAAGATGAAAATACCTTTGATCATATTAGATAACTGCACAGACATTTTTCTATTAAGAAAACCCTAGAAAGATTGTATATATAAAGATTTATAAGAAAGGAGTGAGATAACATGTTGGTTAACTCACAATTCCAAATCCAAGTATCCAGTACATAGTTACATAGCCACAGAATGCTAGCAAAGTTCAGTTTCCTCAGCTGTAAAATGAAAAGGGATTGAAGATCCTACAGTGCATTTCAGCTTTAACATTCTCAAAGCCTCTGAAAGGACTAAGAAAATAACATATTAATATGTTGACAATATGAATTATTACTGTTTTAGATTTATTTAGGATAATCTCAAATTTTAGCTAACCTCTAATTTCATCTGCTCTCTCCTACTGAAATAACTGTAAACAATCTGTTATGAAGAAGGCCCTTACCTTTCCAAAGCACAATCATGGCTTATTTTACCTAACTGATGTCAGAAAAACCAAGAAACACACTTAATATTGTGAATCAAAACATCACATACAATGCTGTACACATTTTGATCCCTGTAAGGAAATGAAACCTATGGGTAGCTAGAGAACTTGGGTAACACGATCCATACTGTTGAGAATATATTTAGGGGATTTCAAAATCACTGCACTTCAGTCACTTTCACTACTGGTAGGAGCGAAAATTTATAAAAATCATTCTTGAAGGACAGTTGGTATCAAAATATAAAATAATAAAGATGCTCAGGAAGTCAGAGCTAAAAGGTTAGGCTTGACTTGGTGACATCACATTGTTGCAATCATAGTTATGTCAATGCTAAATTCTCTCCTCCACATCAAACTTCAAAATCAAAGCTCTGACTGGCAGAAGAAAAAACATTTCTCACTTTTCAAATACAATGATAAGGAAGCTTATTTAAAGTATGGCAAGATATTAGATACTTGATAGTATCTGAGAAGTGAATTTCCTTTATAAATTCTACTTGAGCATCTACTCTGTTGAAGATTTACATATTAAATCTGAAGTACTGGCTTCAAAGGATAATGGTAGATTTAGGCCCAAACACTGGAAGATCTTTTAAAAAAAATAATAATAAAGTGTTAAACCAACAAGCAAAACAAGCAGCAAAATCTGGAATTGTCTTTAAATACTTCTTAGTACAATTTAAAATTCGTTTCTCTTTTTATAACCCACATTGTTTCTTACTCATCTCCTTGCTTCTGTCTTGCCTCTCTGTCTATTCTTTTTATTTATTTTTTTACTGAGATAGAATTGACATCTAAGGGGCCACCTTCCTTTACTATCTATTTTAAAGTTGTACATAATAGGATGCTTAAGTACAGAGGTAATTTTAGACAGGAGGCCACCAACAAGCAACTATGGTCCAGGGGTTACAGGCCTGTTTTTGAGCTACCCATAAGAAATGTTTTTACATTGTTAAATAGTTGGGGGAATTTTTGAAAAACAGCATTTCTTGATACATGAAAATTACAGGAAACTTATAAAGTTTTATTGAAACAGCCACAGCTAGTCATTTACATATCGTCTATGGCTCCTTTCATGCTACAATGGCAGAGTTTCAGTAGTGGTGAAAAGAGACTGTTGGCTGCAATGCCAAAATATTTACTACCTGGCCCTTTATAGAAAATGTTTGCTGACCCCTATTACAATTCACGGAGAGCAAGCCAGAGAATCCAAAGAATTATACAAATGTAAGCAAGCTGCTGATGTAATTTACTATTATCATAAGAGGCTATTTGAATGCTTCACGTATTTCATCATTTATGTATAACTGATTTTTCAAAGTCCCGTTCAATGACTTGAAAATAATCACTGTAATAAATATCTCATGTGTTTAACATATATAAATCCTGGGGACAAACAAGTATCCCCCTCCAACTGAGAAACATTATAAAGATTAGGAAGTAAAATAGTAATAAATGACACCAGGAAAAAGGACTAAAAAATGCTTTCTTAAGTGGGAGAGAATTCTCCCACACTCATTCTTTAGAAAGTTGTGTACGTGTCTGTGTGTGTGTGTTACCCTCTGGTGTCTACTATGTATAAAACACTGAGAACCCACTAGTGACTAACAGAAAAATTCTTAGCTTCTGGAGCTTATACTCTTTCAAGGAAAACATTAAAGAATAACCCCCTGCCTCCCAACACACACACAGAGCAGAATATTATTCAACCATAAAAAAGAATGAAATCATGCCATTTGCAACAACATGAATGGACCTTGAGGGCATTATGCTAAGTGAAATAAATCAGATGGAGAAAGATAAATACCTTACAATCTCACTTATATAAATAATTTAAAAAAAAAACCCAAACTTAGAAATAAAAAGAACAGATTGGTGGTTGCCATAGGCAGGGGGTAGGGCTGGGAAAATTGGGTGAATGAGGTCAAAAGGTACAAACCTCCAACTATAAAATAAGTATCTCAAGGGAATGTGATAAACAGAATGGTGACTATAGTTAATAATAGTGCACTGCATATTTGAAAGTTTTGAGAAGACAGCAGATCTTAAAAGTTGTCATAAAAATTTTTTGTAACTCTGTATGGTGATAGCTGTTAATTAGATATTGTGTAACAACTTTACAATATATATAAATATCAAATCATTATGTTGTACACCTAAGACCAATGTAATGGGATATGTCAATTCTATCTCAATAAAAAAATAAATAAAAAGAATAGACAGAGAGGCAAGACAGAAGCAAGGAGATGAGTAAGAAATTTACTGTTGTTCAGAGGTGAGATCCAGGTGGTTTAGAGAGTAAGAGTAGCAGCAGAGGTGGTGAGAATGAGCCAGACAGGACTTGCTGATATCATGGTTGTGGAATATGAAATAAACATTTAAAGATGACTTGAAGATGGTTTATTATCTGAGCAAGTGAAGTATATTGTGGTATAATTTACTGAAAACAAACAAAGTACCAGGGGAGCACACCAAACACCTCAAGAAATAGTAACAGGGTTCACAAACTCAAATGCCTTTATAAACAAATAGGTGGCCTAAATATGTGATTCAAAAGGTATAAAATAATAATAGAACAATGTAACAAACTAAAGAATGAACACCCAGGTTAAAGGCATTCAGATTGATGAAAATGTATTTTTTTCTTTAAACATGAACCTGATAAAACATACATCTGCAATAGAAAGCCTCTTCCTTGAATGCAAAGAAAGATTGCTAATGTGTCCGGAATGATGAGGGAAACCCAGACACTCAAAGTAAAAGCTGTCAGGCTAAACTAGAGGACTTAAAATGACTTTAAAGTTCCAGTGGGCGGGGAGCAGGGGGAGAAGGGATGATAAACATTAATAACACACTTTAAAAGATGAGAATAATGTGGATGGAATTTACTCTAAAATAGTAAAAGATATTATAAAGCTATAGTATTTAAGATAGTATAGTAACACTACTAAAACAGATCAATAAAATATAAAGGTCCAGAAACAGACCCAGGTACATATGATAGTTCAGCAAATAATCAAAACAACATCTAAAAACAAGGAGGCAATGAAGAACTATTCAATAAATAATACTGAAACAGAGACAAGCCATTCAGTTTAAGAAAAAAAAAAAAGAAGAAAAATAGAAAAGCAGGATCAAAAACTTATGTCTACATCAAAATTAATTCCACATCAAAGATAAAAGAAAAATAATCAAACCTAAATACTAGAAGAAAATATACATTAGTTTTATTATCTTGGATGGGAAAATCTTTCAAAGTATGAACCCCAAATCGTAAGCTACTTAGGGAAAAACAAATCTGTGAATACTAAATTGGGAGTTTGGGGTTTGCTGATACTACTAGATATAAAACAGTTAAACAGCAAGGTCCTACTGTATAGCACAGGGAACTATATTCAATACTGTGTGATAGCCTATAATGAAAAAGAATATGGAAAGGAATACATGTAGATATATATGTATAACTGAATCACTATGCTGTACACCAGAAATTAACACAACATGGTAAATCAACTATACTTCAATAAAAAAAATTTTTTAACTTCTACGTCATAGAAGGCACCATTAACAAATTTAAAACACAATCACCAAACTAGAAAAAAAAAAAAATTACATATAGTAAAGGGAGACCTTTAGCATTTAAAGAATGCTTATACATCACAGAAAAATCATCACCCCAAAAGAAATATGTACTAAAGACATAAATAGGTAATTCATACACATACACACACACAAGTAACTAGTGAACATCAAAATTCTTAACTCCACAAATCAATAAATAAAAATTACATGAGATGGTTTTTAAATCTATCAAATAAGCAATAATACAAGGAAAGGGGTATTCCCTTATATACCGTTATTGGGAGATGAACTGGTACATTTCTAGAGGGTAAGTAACAACACCATAACCCAAAATAAGTACACAAAGTTGTTCATCATAGCATTGTTACTATTAGTGACAAACAAGAAAGAACAGAAATACACATCAGTTAAATAAACTAGGGTACATCCAAACAAAGAAATACCACACAGCCATCAAAAATTACAATACCTATAGTCAAACATGAGTATTTCTGCAAGATCACTGAAAAAAATAGTACTTATAAAATGGCATGAACCCAACTATATTAAATTATAGGCATGGAGATAGATACACACAAACACACACACACACGCACTAAAAGATGTATGGAAGGATATTCACCAAAAAGTTAACACAGTTAACTCTCAGTAATAAGATTTAGGGTTAAAATTTTTCCCTTATGACTCTTCCAATGAAGATTTTTAATTTTTATACATGCAAAACTAAAGTCATTCTAATTTTGAAAATATACTTTTAATAACAGACATAAGACTGAACCTGACAGTTTCTTAAAATCTCTTCCAACACTTCTTGTGATCCCCTACAACTATAAACATCACAGTTGCTAGATGAGTATGAGATGCAACACCATTGTTCAATGTCTGACTGGCAGTAGGTGGTAAGGGATAGGAATTTTACTACACACGCAAAAATTCAAGGCATACTTTATAAGTAGAATTCAGATTTAATGTATCTAAGGTAAAGTCATACCACTAATAATAACTAAGGCTTTCACAAAATTTGGTGAAGACTCATAAAAAAAAAACACAGCTCAAGTAAAAATAAAGAATCATTTAAAAAAAAATACTGAAAATACACTTGCTCCACTGGCTTCCAAGATAAGGTATCTCAAAAGTGGCTTTAAGTCAAATTTTGTTTCTTGCTTTAGGAAATTCCAACAGGCACTGAAGCTGGAGACTCTTGGTTTTATTAAAAAACTCAGGACATTTTTACAAAATCCTGTTGGTGACAGACCTGATAAAATCAACAACCCTGCTCTTCACCTCTAAGTAGGGCCCTCTCTATAACCGTCCATGTAGAAACTCATTTTAAACAATGCAACTGCTGTCAGCAAGAGTTCATCATGACGTTTCATTAAAAACCCCTGAGAGAGTCCACCTCAGCTTAGTTATCTGTTCAAAGTTTACAGGCTTTCTAGGATACTGAAAAGCACCATTTTTAAGTCAAAGGAGGTTACTAATGAAAAATGATTTAATTAAAGATGAAGAATGATGTGATTTAATTCAATAACCACTGTCTTTATTGTAGACATCACTTTAAAAAATCAATTCCTATATGCTTCAAGGTAGAGAATATTAATTCATCAGTGCCTATGACTAAGATGATAAAATGACATTTTAAAAATTAAGACTAGATTTATATACATTACATAGGTGTATCCAAATTCTTTATGCAGAAACTTACCTACTTATTGTACATATTACTTACAAAATGAGTATTATCATCTAAACTTTAGAACCTAACTGTAATTAACTATTACTGCTAACACTATAAAATGAACTAGGTAACAAATGGCGATGATTTCCAGGTACCAAGTATATAAGAAGCTCTTCAAAAGACTGAATAATCTGCTGACTTTGGTCATTTGACCAAAAGACAGGAGAGGCTGTATCTTCCCTAAGATGTGTCATCAGTCAATAACCTTTTATCTGTCCCTACACTCTATGGCACGGGACTCTCTCCCAAGTTATAACTCTGCTTTATTATAAGTAATTCTTAAAACAGAAAAAAGAAAACAAAAGGGAGTAGGGAGAGAAAGGAAGGTATACAGTTCAGGAAAAAAAATTAAGTGATATAATATATAACCCCTTTGGAAGCAGGCAATTTTGGAAGCCTTGCCTCACTATCCACAGGGGATTGATTCCTGGACAGCCCACAGATACCAAAATCTTCAGACACTCAAGTTCCTTATACAAAAGGATGAAGTATTTACATATAACCTCCCACATACTTTAAATCATCTCTGTATTACTTACAATACTTAATACGATACAAATGCTATATAAACAGTTTCCAGTGCATGGCAAATTCAAGTTTTGATTTTTGGAACTTTCTGGAATGTTTTTTTCTGAATATTTTTGCATTCTGTGAATGCAGAACCCACAGATAGGGAGGACTGTACAACACCATGCATTTATTTTTACCTTACAGGATCCCATAATGACTTTCAGGCAGCTAGCATATTTCTTTTTTCTTTTTTTTTTAACATTTTTTTTTATTGAGTTATAGTCATTTCACAATGTTGTGTCAACATATCTCTTAATATGAAAATTTTCCTTGTGCCTCATTGCTCTCAACAACAGATATATAGCTGAGAGATTCTGATGCTGAAGGAAAGTAACAAAAATATTTCCTTCTTTCCAACTTCAATATATAAGAACTAAAAGAGGTCTCTGAGATTACTTACTATAACCCCTCATTTTACAGATGAGAAAAATAGAAGTTTAAAGGGCTTAATGTTCTAACTCAAGGTCTAAGTGACAGAGTGGAGAGCAGCACCAGGCATCCCAGTACACTGTGACGTCCAGCCTTGCATCTCTGCCTGTGTACTGAGATCACCTGAATGGGCACATATGTGCACATTGTGTGTGTGTGTGTGTGTGTGTGTGTGTGTGTGTGTGTGTGTGTGTGTGTGTGTGTGTGTGTGTGTGTGTGTGTGTGTGTGTGTGTGTGTGTGTGTGTGTGTGTGTGTGTGTGTGTGTGTGTGTGTATAATATATCTGAGATACAAAATCTCAAGAAGTTACTCCAGAGAACATTTTAAAACTGAGGAGGCAGGACAATTTTAACTTCAGTCTACTCTTCAGGACAAAAACAGCAATAGCAAAACTTGTTTCTCTTCTCCATTCTCTTTCTTCAATGCAGTTTCTCTCAAGTAACTCTTCCTAGTATGATTGCTTGCCAAAATCAGACTCATTATCCCCCTTTTCAAACATCTCCACATATATTGCATGTTATGTTTTACTATAAATCCTGCTATCCAGGCTTGAAGAAGAGTCACCTCTGACTCTTCCCTCTCTCTTACATCTAGGGGAACCATGCAATGCGTTTACCTGGACAGTATCAGTTTATGCCTGTTGTCCCAGCAAAATGACTAATAGCATCCCCATTCATTTATAAAACTGCCCCAATTTAGATAAATTATATGGTAACCCTTTTTATAATTCTTACTTAGTAACCAACTGCTGAGTATTTCTGTAACTGGCTTCTTCTCCTTCAACTGACTTCCCAATTTACTGACTAAAATGGCAATAATCTCCCTTCACCCAATTTCCATTCTCCATATGCCTTTTTGCACATGCTGCCTCTCTGTATGGAATATGCTTCTCTTTCTTTCCATTTTGTGAATACTAATCTGGGAACTCAGAACAAGCGGTATCTCTGCTGTGAAGCCTTCCCAGACTCTTCCAGTCATTCTCTGTGGCTCCTGAAATAACAATAATTGTAATACTAATAACAGATAACATTTACTGAATGCTTTTCATGTCCTGAGCTTAAGCAATTTTAAGTATTTATTTCATTTAATCCTTATAATAATTCTATATGATACATTACATTTTCCTCATATTTTAAAATGTGGAAGCTAAGGTTCTGGAAGACAAGTAATTTGGCTAAAGTTACAAAATTAAGTTGTGGAACTGGGACTTGAAACCGAGTAAACCTGATTCTAAGCCAAAGCTTTAAACCTCTCCCCTGTACCATCTCACCTGTACCACCATTAATATGTTTCTGGGATCCAACACATTTGAGTCTACTGTAACTATGACCCACCTGGTCACCTCTGTGTTTTCATAGTTCTCTCTATACACTTCACAGGAGGATCAGTCATATATCTCTAAGTGTCCTCTGTCTCCCTTAAAGAGACTGTGATGAATTACTGACATGGAAGGGGCTTTGCTATTCACAGCACATGCAACTGTGACCCAAAGCAGGTGCTCTGTAAAGCCAAAAGCAATACAGTATTTATTCTTCAGTTATAAATTGTGAACAGGGTTGACAACATCTGCAGTCTTACTAACTAGAATGTGGTTCAGGATCTATTTAGAATCAGGCCAAAGCTGCAAACTAATAGTCTTTAGGCTAACCTAATGGATTTATTTGGCTGGCATAGTGTTATTTATTAGTAGAATTAGTTGCCATTTAAAAGTTGCAGATTTTTAACATAAATAGAGATTTCTAGCTTCTTTTGAAACACTGGGTAAACATTTTTACACGATATAACAATTGGGCATTAATGACCTCTCCTATTCTATGTGCACCACATTCTTTATGAATTTCTGGAAAATGAAGCCAAGTATTAGTTGCCATCATCAGGCTTATGCTGTTGTTTTCCTTAAGGGGAAAATGGAGTATTTCTAGTGCATATTTCTGTTAAAAAGCTATTTGTTCATTCTGTGAATTTCATGTATTTGGAAAGACAACAGATTGCTAAGTATAGATTTAAATGCAAACTACCTAATAAAATAAAACTGATGCTTCATTACAATATTATACCTCAAAAGAACTATCAGCATTATAATTAGTGCCTGATGAACTTTATCAATTAAAAGTGTACATTTAATTTGCTTTATGATTACACAAACACATATATTTGTATTCAGGCCCGGGATCCCTAGGGAAAGACAAAGAGCAAAAGGATTCCTGTGACTAAAGACCGAGAGATAACTGGAAGAAGGTGGGATCAAGTAAGATCAAGAAAAACAAACTCCAAACGGAATTAAAATGCAAAAAGATACACTAAAACATATTTAAATTGAGGATTTAAACACAAATCAACAAAAGGCTGTCAACTATATGGTTTGACAATAACAGTATTTTAATTAATGTGGGAAAATACAGGCCAAAACTGAACTGCCCTGATCAACCAATCCTAAATTTTTGCTATAGGATACTGCTACCTAACAGAGCACATAAGTAAGTAATTTAAATGTGTAAATGTTGCTTTGCCCCACATTCACTTCCAGGGACAAGATTAAGTATAAGGCCTCTTTAATCATTCCAGATTTGGAATATCCCTGGGGAAATGATGAAGAATGGTGAAAGGTTCTAGTAACAATCATTAGTATAATCTTACAATTTATATATCTAAGATGATTACATATTATACTTAACTAGATGATGGAAGGTTGAGATAAATGTCAGCCAGAGAGTATTATCATTTCCAAGTGAAACACAACATTACACAAAATTCCAAGTTTTAGGCTTACTCAAAATTCACAGATTTTCAAGGGGCTCTAAACTCAGAAATCTATTTGTGATTTCAATTTTTAAAGAACTTCTTTTTAACCCATACTATGAAAATCAAGTCAATAGTCTATCATTCTGAAACACTTTATATTTGATCATCCATATCACCTGTTTGTAAACTAGGCTCTGAGGAATACCTCACCATCCAGCCACAAGAGGAGGGAAGTAAGCAGCCCCTAGTCCTTCATAACTTTGGTGTTATCTGTTTTATATGTTGGGCATTCCTTTCAGATATTTGGAAGATTTGAAAATCACTCATCCTCTCTCAATGGTTTAGCAAAATTTCAAGTAACCAAGTGATGAAATCAGAATCCTGTCAAATTTGGGGGGTCCATTCTCTATGGTAGTTTACTAAACTTCAGCTCCTCCTGGAATGTCTTGATTTCCAAAAGCGAGAAAGTAAACTCTTGAAAGACCATAATAACCACATTCTGCAATAGGCACAAAAAGATGTTTGACAGAACTTAATAATAACCTTCGTAAATAATTAAAGAAGTATAAATAAAGAAATAATTTCCTCTACTCAGAAAGTTCATTTATATAGTCCTAAACAGTAAGAGGTGTATCTATAATACATCTAAATATGCTCTGAATAACACAGGCCATCATCTTAAATGATACTGTTCAATAAAAATGTTTACATTCTCAACCTTAATGATTGCATTAACATAGCATGCACCATTTAATTCCTAAGACTCCATACCGAAAACATAAAATACTCATTAAATGATAAGGTTTCCAAAGGAACACAGCTCCTTTTGGTACCATGCAACAATAATTTATTAGGAAGAGTGGCAGCAGCTATGCTCTGAACGTGAAGATAATACATAAAATACTATCAATAAAAATTTGGAAGTTATAACAATTTATAAAGAGAAATGACATGCCTGTTTAAATATCATTTAGATATTCGAGGTTATGAGACAACTGATGGAAATAAAAAGTATGGTCAAGTGACTACAGAAAAAGAGTTCAGCAGAGGTTAGTGAACAAACACACACCATCACCCATTGTGGCACCCTTGTCTCACCTGAGGAGGAGTAGGCGTGGACGTGGGTCTTCCTATGGGTGGAGTAGGATTTCTGCTGCCACCTCCAGACATAATTTCCTCTGTTATGTCTTTACCTCCCTGGTTTGGATCCCGAATTCTTATCTATAAGGTTACAGACAAGATGGCATATTTACAGATGGGTGTCTATGTAGTAGATTTATAGGTATATGATGTATTAAAGGTGCAAACTGGGAAACCTGTCAAATATCAAAGTTGATAATCACCACATCTAATTGTATTTCAATCACAGAACCATATGGGGTCGCTCAAAGAAATTTAGGTCATTAGTTCTGACCTGAACTAATTAGAACAACAAGCTAAAATGAAACCTAGTTTGCTGAATTTCTAGGTCAAAAAGCCAAAGTATTAACACTGTCTTATAAGCACTGCCAAAATGACTGACATAATTTATAATGCTTAACATAAGACAAGATTCATAAAACAGTCTTAGAATATGGAAGTTACTCTAAAGTTTTACAGGCTTTAAGTGGTTCTCTAACAAAATAAAAAATATACATATCCTAGGACTTAGAAGAGGAATTTATGCTATGGATAGCCGTATACATGCATGTAAAGATGCTCACTGAAGTACTGTTTTTTCCAGCAAAGACACAGAAAGATCCTAAAGGCTGATTAAGAACACAGTAATCAAAACACTAAGCTACGTCCTTACAATTAAATACGAAACAGCCAGTAGGAAAAATGAGATGGATCTACATGTACTGATATGGAATGACTGTCAAGATGTATTGGTAAGTGAAAAGATGCAAGACACAGAACAGCGTGTATGGTCTTTTAACTTTTTTTCTAAGGCTACTTATGCTTGTAGAAATCAATCAGCGGAGATGGTGTTATAATGGAGATAAAGTACCTGGGTCTAGGCCTTTCATCCTGGGACAGTGCAGAGACATCAAAGCCCCCTCTGCTTGTCATTACATCTACATTACATCAAGGTAGCCCTGGCTTCTTGAAAATTTCAAAGAATTCACTAATAAAACCATCCAGATTCAGAAGCTTCTGGGAAAGTAGTTCCTTAATAAGATTTCTAATATCAGCTATTTTTTCAGCTATGAAATCTTGTTTTTACTATAGTTTTAAGTATTCTTTTACAATTCATTTGTTCTTTCTTCTTCAGTAATAACTATTAATACTATCTTTCATTTTCATTATCTTCTTTATTAGTTTTTCTGCATTCTTTATTAGTTTTTCTGCATTCTACCATGCTGTTTCAACATTTCCAAAGCATAGCTTCTCAACTACAGTGTCACAATACACTGGCATGTCATGTTAATTATAATCTGTGCACAAATAATTTGTCTCTATTAAAAAAGAACCAAAGGTTTAAACCTAATTAATTTTTATTCAGTGAGAGTAGTCTCAAGAATGTTGCTATGATGTTGTTCCCACCTATTTTATTTGTGTGACCACGGGAGTCTCTATTAAACATCACCCATTTTGTGTGTTCTGATGGATAACAGATTGTAAGCCACTCTTCTACAAAATATTCTACAATGCGAATTTCATATTACCACACTCTAATTCTCTTGGGCCTGCCTTACTAGACAGAAACAAAGTCTCTGTAATTTATTAAAAACAATTAAATTTTCTAAATTCTGCTTTCTGTTTCTTCAAATAAATCTATTCCATAGGAAGGATTTTTCTCATTTAATATTCTATACATTTTCTCTTGTGGTATTTTTTTCCCTGTCAGTTCATATTTGAATATAGAGCTAATTAGGACCAGAATTAAAAGACAATAAGGATGTAAGAACTGAGCTTAAATTCTTCCCACTTAGTGAGACCCTAGCACAATGAACCTTCCCAGTTCTAAAGCTGGAGGGCATACTGTCACTCAGCATATCTAGCTCAGCACATGTTGAAAACTGACGTCAAGCAAAGGGTACTTGCAACATCTAGTTATATGCCCATACAAATTCTCTAGGTATAGTGGTGAGGATATAAAGGAGGAATAAAAATTGGCAGTCATTTGTGAACTGACATGAATAATGATTACAGCTGTGGGTAAACTTATTTGATAAGTAAGTGGACATTCTATTTTAAAATGAAAAAATTAATAAAAATTTCTTACTGTTTTTTTCTCTCTCTTGGCTGGAGGGGGTTGCTGTTGCGTAGGCACTATGATAGGTGCTGACTGATACACTGGCTGACTTGGGTAAAAAGGCGTTCCTAAAGAATTAGAAAAGAATGAAAAGAAGCACTCAGTTATTTGTCAACCACTATAAAACTACTAATGGCAAGGTGAATCTGGACAATTTTAAGAAGTCAAATAAAAACAAGCATTCTTCTTAACTCATTTCACTTCACTAGCTCCCCTTACTGAAGTGGTAAAGGAATAATTCCTAAACAGTCATAAACACCTATCTTTTCTTCAGCATCCAATATAAAAAACAACTAAATAACCAACTCCTGCAGATTGCCACCAGTTACCACTTTAAAAAAATCTATCCTGGGGACCCACTGCCTCCAACAGTGATCCTCAAACAAGGATTTGTGTGAATATGTTTTGCGCGTAGGCTTGGTCAAAGGCAGGAGAATGTATCTGATCATCCTGGGGGTTGGGGATGTTCTAATTCTGCATCCTACTTAACGGAGAACCATTCTCATAGGGAACTACCATTTAAGCCTGGCGAATGTCCTGTTGTTGGGGCTGAAAAAAAACGAGACAAGCAGCCTAAGGATAAAGTCCAGATTCTAGGAATCCAGGCTCCAGGTTTCTAACTACATTTTCCACCATTCTTGAACTCCATACCTTTGCTCTACCTATAACCTATTCCCATCCCTTCAGTACACCAGTCTCTTCAACACTGTTCATGTCTTTGACTATACTGCCCCTCTGCCTGAAATTCTCTTCCTCCACCCACCCTACACACTTCAATGAATCCTTAACTTTCAAAATTTTGACTATTATTATAATTACTACTAAACCAGAGTGCTTATAGCAGAGGTGATAAAACGGGGTCAGATACTGGATACTTCTGTAGGCTGAACCTACAGACTCGCTAATAGATTGCATGTGGGTGTAAGAGAAAGAAATTTCAAGGAAAATTTGTACAGTCTTTCGTCTGAGCAAATGGATGAATGGAGATACTACTTAAAAGTTACTGTGCTATTTATTTATTTACTGAGATGAGGAAAACTGGAAGAAGAATAGAATCTAAGGCAGAAAAATCAAGAGCTCAATTTTGCACATGTGATGTTTGAGATTCTTAATAGATCTTCAAAAGGGGATATCATGTAGGCAGAAAGAGACACAAGTCCAGAGTCAGAGATTTGGTATCCATTTCAGAATTGGAGTATATGGACAACATTTAAACCATGAGACTGGATAACTAAGGAAATGAGTACAAATAGAAAAGAAGCTCAAGGACTAAATTCGGGGGTACCTTATGTTGTTTAGAGGCCACAGATACGAAGAAAATCCAACAAAGAAGATGAAAAGGAAAATTAAGGCAGCAGTTAAAGTGAAGGAAATGGTTCAAGAATGGGGAGAGTGCTCTATTATGTCAAATGGTGCTGACAGGTCAACTAAGATTTCACCTTTTGAAGTAGAATTCACGGGTGATCTTGATAAAAGTTTTGTGAGTGGGGGTGGCGGTGTTCATCCTCATTAGGGTAGGTTCAATAGTAAATGAGATAAAGAAAATGAAGACTGTGAATATAGACAGTTCTTTTTCTTAAAAGTTTTGCCATAAAAGGAAGCACAAAAATGGACTATTGCTGGACAAAAATATTGAGTCAAAAAACCTTTCTTTTAAATGATAGGAATAAAACAATATACCTATATCCGAATGGAACTAATCTGGCAGAAAGAAAAAAAAATTAAAATGCAGGAAAGAGAAGAGAACTGCTAGAGTAACAGCCTTAATGGCTACATGAAGGGATCTAGTGTACGAGTGAAGACTGGCCTTTGGTGGGAGAACACGGATAGCAGTCAGAGTAACAAGAAGGAAAAAAATGAGTATGAAGGTAATCAAATCCTCGGTACTTTAGTAAGAAGTCAAATACTGTAGGCTCTTATTATCACTGTCATCATCAACATCATCACCATCCCCACCATCATCATATTAATCTTGACGTGGAAGTTTCTTGGAAGCAGTATGATTTGCAATATCAGAATTTTGCAGGTATCAATTAGGTTTCAAGAATCAGATTTGGAAAAGATCTAAACAGTATTTAATCTAAAAACATGATTAGGATTTCAGTAAGTTCAACATAAAAAGAAAAAAAATCCTTAGCTATCCTCTAGTAGTTAGTAAACTATCATCAAAGTAGAGCTCAAATAAGCAACTCTATGCTACTATATTATGTCACTAGCTCCAAGACTCAGAAAACAAACCCCTAAAATTGGTTTCAAATGCTGCTAGACAAGCAATACAATCTGCTCAGCTTGTCACATTTTAAAGCTATAAAATCCAAAAGGTGAAACATTCCTTTAAAAAAAATTAGATTCTTCTAATGAAATATTTTTGAGTCAACATGACTGGGGCACAGGCTGATGTACAATACATGTACAATAAATACCTGCTGAATACACCTGGCAGAATAGGATAATCTCAATATAGTGGGGGAAGAGGGTTTAAACACTAAACTAGTAAAACATCTGGTCAACTGTGGACCCCAGCAGAGGAGGCCTTCCACCCTACCAAACAATAGTTTTCTTTTATAATCTAATCCACTTCTTTTATAGGCAGGGACATTTAAAAACACTTATTTTATCTATTAAAAATGTGAATCACTTTTGCATTACTATTTATCAATTAGGCAAGTTACTTAAATGTCTCTGAACCTCTTATGCATGGAATGTTGCAGGTTTGTCTAGATCAGGAGCCTGTCAACTAAGGACTAATACCATTTATTACAAACAAAGTATTATGGGAAGACACCTACAAACAGAGTTCATCTATGATCTATTGCTGGTTTCCCATTATAACGACAGAGTTGAATGGTTGCAAGAGGGACCATATGGCTGCAAAGCCTAAGATATTTACTATCTGGCTCTCTATATGAAAAGTTTTCTGACCCCTATTCTAGATCAGTGGTTCCCCTAACTTCAGTGTATAAGAAAGGTGTCAATGATATACGGCAAAATTTACGCAATAATAGCCATGAAATATACACACAAACACACAACTATAGGCTTGCCAACTTGACATTTTTAGAAAGGATCGTTCACTTTTTTGGAAATTATTTCAGTCCTACTCCTTTGTTGTTAAAACAGCCTTCCTATATGAACTATGATACTGACAATAAATAGTAGTTTTCTTCAAAGTCTTACTGGCAAAATTTAAAATGTTATAGTCATGTGTGTTTATTCCTTAATTTTACTTTATTTTATATTTATTTCACTTGCCTAGAATATTGAAAGATCTGGGAACAACTGGTCTAGTCAATATTTAGACTTCTTCTCACTGGTAAAACCCCAAGCATAAATATCACACAAGTAAATTCCTGAAAGGCAAGGAGACTATTTCAATAATCTGTATTCCACAAAATACCTAGCACAATGTCTTACATATTGCAGATCCTCAAAAGCCTTTCAAAACCTTCAGTTTTCCATAGAAACAAAGATAAACATAGTGGTTAAATATGCAGGTTAGCACAAAGAAATCAAGCTATGCCATAATATACCCAGAACAATAATAATGTGGCATATAACCATATCACCAGATACAGTATTATTGCTCCACAAAAACACAAACTGATTTCAGATGCCAAAAACATTTCCCACCTTCACACGCCATGGAGAACGATGACTCCGTCAGCTCTTATTAGCTGAACGAGGTGCCCAAGCCCCAGTGAGACTCAAGAAAAGAGTAGAAAGAAGATGACAAGAGGAAAGGGAAATGACATGGCAGTGAGAAAAAAGGAGAGTATACTGGTTTGAAGCAAGAGAGAACAGAATGGGACCATCTACCATCATTGAGAATTGTAAATTCTCAGATTTTTTTTCTCTTTCTCAACATCACTGCTACCATTAACCATACCCCTTTTCTCTCAAAACTGTATTTTTCATCTTAGGCAATCACCCTCTAGGGTTGGCTTAGAAATAATTTCAGTCTCCATGAGGTAGTTTTCTGATATGACAGGCATCAAAATATTTAAGAAACATTAATAAGAGAAAAACTGAAAAGTGACATTGAGCAAATACTATTCATTACTTACATTTCTCCTCAACACTGTAGAAACACTGCAAGCACTATACTTTATAAATAGAATTCTATGACCTTAGTTCCTGAACTTCAATGTAGTTAAGAATATTCTTTGAGAACCACTGTTCAAGATTTAAACCAAGTAGTGAAGTAAACTGTTAGTATGCTGGAGTGAACTGCAAAGTTAAGGATGAAGAACTAAGAACTCTGGGGAAAATGCCATTCAACTCACAAACTCCAACAATAGGGCAAGAAGTAACAAATCTCAGATTTGTTCTTTGCCAGTTCAGATATAGAAAGGTTCTCTGTCCTAGAAGAGAGGACTCCAGCTTCAGAACACAAAATTAGGATCCTATCCCCATACCCACTTTTAACCTGAACCCAAGACTAGGACAGGAAAGGTGGAAGAGGAAAGGGGATGCATCAGGAGCAGAGGGGAAATTAAGAAATGAGTGGAAAGGTAAGAGAAAGGGAGAGTTCAAGAAGAGGAAATAGGGAATGTTGAAGGCTTCTAGACCATACATAAGACCAGGACAGCTGCCCCAAGGAGTTACAGCTGAAGGACCTACAATTGGTAAGAGCTATTTGATTACAACTTTTGATTCTGATAAAAGTATGTTAACTAGCAATAGGCTTTAAAACTAAAACATCTGCCCAAATAATGAAAATAATCTAAACTTCTATCAGTAGAGGACTCGATTAATTATGATTCATTCTTTAAATGAAATACCATGTAACTTAAAATTCTATAGGTAGTGAAGTGGAAAGATGTCCATGAATATACTGTGAAATGGGAAAAAACAGGATGTTTTAGAACATTATAAATAGTTTGTACCCATTTGCATTAAAAATTGTTTAAATATGAATGGTAAAATATGTATCAATCTGCTAAATCATTATTTCTTTAGGGAGTAGGGAGGGAGAAAAATTGGTTATTCTAATGTTTTATGTCCTACATTATTGGTGTTTTTCATCCTTAACTTGGTTACTTTCATAATGAAAAATAATTTTAAGATGTTTTTCTAAGCTTAAGGAAACTATGGAAGTACTGTTTTAACCCAGGTGATCAACTACCTACTTGATTATCTACTGGATCTGCCTAAAAATTTCCTGGGAAAGAAAGAATATCTATCAAAAGGAACAGACATCAACAATATTTGAAATACAACTGCATCTCAACATACTGCTTTTTTGCAAAAATGTACAAATATGGTTTTATATAATAGAAATAAATGTTATAATACCATGTTTATATATACACACACACAAGCAAAATATTTCCCTACTAGCAAACTCATCTGTATTGTTTCTATATATATTGCAGCAGCAGTATTAAGAGCAAGAAAGAGGGCTAGCAAAGACCTATAATAATGATGACATTCCCTAAGCCAAAAAATCATTTATATAATTTTGTAAATAAATAGACTAAAATTCAGTGAGACACCTTTCAAAATGATTTCATAAATTCGAAACTACAATTTGCATTCCCTTTGCAACATGAGATTAAAAAAGAAAGTTAATTTTAGCACGTTTACTCTGACTGATAATCTCATCGTAAAGTTTTTCTATTCAAAAATTTCTAGATAATATCTACAGCCAATTTTACATTTAAAAATAATTTTAATTGGATTTAAGTTTTCAGAATAAGTACCAATACAAAAGCACTAGACTTGTGCAAAAACTGTGCCTTAAAGCTAAATCAAGGGGTGCACAGGTACTTCAACAGTACTGGCAATTTTCTGTGTCAAAGCTGGGTAATATGCATATACTATTTTCCTTTAAAACTCATATATATGTAACATGCATTATTCTGAAAATACCAAGTATTTCTTAGTAAAAATACTACTTAATAAAGCTGTGTTAAATAAACATACAAGCAACAGAAAGGTTTTCCTTTTCTAAAAAAGGAAAAGCTAGGTAACACTTGGTTGCTTTGCCTATTTCATCTCAAAACTAAGAGAAACCTTCTTGAGCTATTCTAACACCAATCAATTCTTCTGTAAAGGTTATTAACTAAGACACTAAATCCCAATGCCAGGAAATTAGTCAGCAGATACGTGTTTATCTGTAGCAGAGCACCATCTTAAAATAACAAATTAAAGTTTTAATAAGTCCTTGCTGTAGTGGAAAAGATCAATGCTGACTGAATCTTAAAGCTTAATTTTTCTACTTTTGCTGATTTTATCCCTTAGAAATCACTTTCTATGGAATAAAAATAAAAGTGTAGTATGTGATACAAATTTATTAAATAAAAATAAGTAATGTTCATTACTCCTTAGTTTAGTATTGGTTCACACACCAAGTATAAGCACAGTGCTTGTTTCACTACATTAAAAACAAATACAATTTTTCAAGGCATTAAAAAATTTTTTTTATCAAGGCATTTTCATTTAATTAGTCCTCAAAACCTCCTCATGACACAGACCTTACCACAATTCTGCAGAAAAGGAATAACAGGTATACTGAGTTACATTTAACCATCCCATATATATTCTCTATGTGCCCACCAGTCTCTAGGTGCTAGGAACATAGCAGCAAACAAAACAAGTAACATTCCCTGCCTTCATGGGTATTACATTCTAGTGGGAAAACATTAACAAATGTTTTGGTAAATGGTAGTAAATACTTAGAGCAAAAGAAATCATGGACAGAAGATATGGTAAATTTATGTTATCAGCAAAAATCCACTAAAAATCTAGGTAATGATGAGTTGGTAGCAGACATCAGAACCTTGAGACATGGGCTATTTGCAACAAAATTACCAGCTCCTTCAGAAGATGTAATTAATGATATATATTTCATTTTGGTTTTTTTTGGGGGGGGGGGATTAGTTTTATTTATTTTTAATGGAGGTACTGGGGATTGAACCCAGGACCTTATGCATGCTAGGCACACACTCTACCTCTGAGCTATACTCTCCCCCAACTACATATATTTCTATAATATTCTTTCCTTGTAAGGCCACTCTCTAAAAAGTAGCTTTTGGGTCATAACTGTTTGCAACATTTTATTTAAAAATCCTTCACATCACTAAACCTCACTGCCTAAACTAAACTGCAAACAACACAATGGAACAAACACAGCAAATTAACAGAAATTGCTCAATTTTTCACACTTACCATAAGCATTGGGGAAGTCCCCAGGTCCTGGTCCAGGATAAAAAGGACCTGGCCCTGGTGGTTGAACTGGATACTGTTGTGGGGGCCCAACATAAGGAGGGCCACTGTGACGGTACTAGAAGAGAAAAATTACATACATTTATAATTAATATGATGGTAGGTTACTATGGAAAAATAAAGCATGTGTGTGTGTGTAAAAGAATCATTTAAATGAGGTGAAGCCACTTTGTTAAACATACTCAAAATGCTTGCTTGCCATTAAGATGCAATGAGGATGAAGGAAAAAAAAATGTGCCTTAGGTAAAGCCATACAGCAAATCAGTGCACAGGCAGACATCAGATCATTGTAAAATTATTTCAGGCTGACAGCTTTCAATGACACTGAATGATATTACTGGAACAGTTAATTACTGAGTCTCTTTTAGAGCTATTTAGGTTGTGGGTAAGAGACTGGGGGAAAGCTAGGAGATTAAAAACAATTTCTCTATCATCTTAGAAAAATTTAAGTAAAGATATAGAAATATCTCTTTACAATATTATAGAAACTAACAAAATGGCTAGACTCATATCCAACAAAAAAAGTTCATACATCACTAAAAACCAATGCCATCACCCACTCTCCCTGTTCCCTCCGATCCACTCTACTGATGGACCACATGGATCTGAGAGATA
This sequence comes from Camelus dromedarius, assembly GCF_036321535.1. Taxonomy (NCBI): domain Eukaryota; kingdom Metazoa; phylum Chordata; class Mammalia; order Artiodactyla; family Camelidae; genus Camelus; species Camelus dromedarius. The sequence continues at coordinate 56,842,889 of NC_087449.1, read as the reverse complement.
CTTTACCTGTGGTATACAGTACTGAGGACCCTGGGGCACTGGGTACGGCATGGGCAGATGGTTAACCATCATGATGTGCTGATTGGCCTGATACACTGCAGTGGGTGTCTGTGCACCGGGACGAATGGAAGGACTGCTGTTCGGGATGGTAGCTCTAGGAGGCTGTATTTGAGGCCTCTGGAAAAACTAAGGAGGGAGAAAAAAATATTTATTATTTTTTTTTTTTACAAATGGGAGTATGTGAATTTTATTATTATCTTGTGCGTTCTTCTTTTTTCCACTTATAAAAATCTTATCAGTGTGAATTAAAAAATACAATATACATAAAAACAGACTTAAGTGCCTACATTTGGGTTCACAAAAACATTCCACATGAGGCTCAGGCACACCAGGTCAAGTTTTGATAAATGTCATTCATTTGAAAACAGCAGGGCAGCCTCACTTTTAAAATGAAATCTCAGCTAATTTCAACAAAAAATTCCACACCATAATTATGAATTTCAAAATGTGTGGTAAAATATGACATAAGGGGTAGTTGGTATCTCTCTAAAAGTTCTTCTGTTGTATAAAAGCATTGATTCTTTCATAAAGAGTAGGTGGTTCATTATCAACTTATAAAAAGTTAAAGTAGTCCCCTAAAAAACTACCATTCAAGTAATTTAGAAAATATTTAGAAGAACAAGAAATCTCTCTGGACATAAAAATTTTCATCTCAGTCTATCAAGGTCAAGTTAAATTAAAACTATCTGTAGAGTTGTCATATGCTAATTGTCACATGATGGGAAAAGCATTTTCAAAACAGTGGCAACTTCATACTAAACTGAACTCAATTTTGCTTTCTCAAATAGTTTGCAATAAAGGTGGAGAATCTAGACAGGATTGAGAATGGTCTGGAAGATGCAGAGCTCAAATGTCTCAAACGGCAACCAGTATCTGCGGTTATTTCTGGTTCTCACTGCAGGCTTAAAAGCCTTGAAACAATATACCAATAGCAAATTCCCACCATGAATGCATGTATTCATCAGCAAACAATCAGTCTTACTCTAATAATAATACTAAGGGGATAGAGTAATAAAGAGGCCATGCAGAACCAGTAGTGTGTTACCTGGATGGGTCTGAATCCTCCCTTCAAATATGAAGCAAGAAAGCAGCAGGAAACAGAAAGAAAGCCAATGGAAAAGCTTACAGATCAGTAGGAAGGGGTAGGACATAGCATGCAGCTCAACAAAAATACCTTTCTATTTAGTAAAAATAGGAGAAGAAAGATTAGAAAATCAGAATGACAATTCTCCACTTGAGAATTCAAAGACACATGGAATTGAAGAATCAAATGGCATTTAATCCAAAGTAAGTCCAGCAACAAAAATATTCTAATAGTAGCCACAAGTCTTAACAGCTTGAAAGGAAATGTATGCTTAGTGGTACAAGTACAAATGGAACCGCTGATTCCCATTCTTGACTCTCAGGGACTTCCCATTATGTGATATGGCATTAGTTATCTAGCATTTCTGTGATCTACTCTCCATCTTCAATGGAGATGAGAGTTAATAATAGAAGTGCCATTTGTTATTTTAAAGTTTGCAAAAGTCCTAAGATATAACTAAACTTTTCAACATACACCAGACTCTTCATGATAGAAACATGCTGTTTTCAACAAACCAGGTATATAAGAGGTCACTTATAGCTTTAAAATGGGTAAATATAGTAATAGTCTGAAAACGTGGTCTAGCTTCAAAATCTCCTGATTTGTCTCACAAGTCCAGACATGAGTGTTGTTACTGATCCAAATAAAGGCATGGGTCCATTCAGGTCTTATCATGTCCTACTCTTAAGCATCAAGCTACCCACAGGTGGTAGAGGAAGTAACTTTTCACCTTGTGCTGAATTGGAAGAATTGGGATCCAGTGCCCAAGGCTCATTCCCATTCAGCCCTAATACTCCTGGGCAAAGAAAGCCCTAAAGAGGATAAGTCACAGAAAAGCAATAGACAGTAAGGAATAGCAGGAGAATGGAGTGAATGGGGGAACCAGATGGCAGAAGCCACAGAAAGTAGTTGGTGAAGATGAAAAGAAAATACAAGAGGCAAGGTTGGTAACACAGGCACCTGAGCTGGGCCACAATGACAGTAATAGTCTTCAAATTATCTTCACTGACACAGTTTTGGTGACAGACAAAAGAACTTATGTCAGCTGCCACCAGGAACACTGGACTAATAAACTTTCCATTCCAGACTTCATGTCTCTTAATTACATAGCAAATAGAATCTATTATTCATCAATGTGTATGAGCTGTAAACACACTTCAGGAGTGAATTTTAGCATTTTTATAACTCGGTTAATATATTGGGAGCCACAAAACTGTTACAGGACTCAGGGAGAGGAGGGGCATTCATTTGGATCAACTCATTGAGGAGGGTCATTCATCTGGCTCAACTCATTGAGCACTACTAGATGTTAGACATAGTGGATAAAAAGATTAATTTTATAAGATCTTTTTCCATAAACTCTAGAGGGCAGCCAAGACGAGGAGAGTATCAAATGGATGATCCATTGTGGTTAGATACATGGTGTTGTGGGGGAGAGAGAAAGGAAACTAATCTAGTAACTTATACAGAGCAAAAAACATAGAAATGGGTAAAGTTTTCCCATAAATTTTAATTATATTATATGTGAATACTTTTCTTGCCACTATTTTCCAACTGCTCTGCTGGAATTTTTAACCAGCCTGCCTAGAATAACTGAGACTACATCTTATTCAAGGAGATTTCTGAATAGTATAAGACTCTTTTCTTCAGTTGTTTTGAAAGAAAATTAAGTGTTTCTAATGATACTCCTAATATCAACATACAGCTGAGCCAGTAAAACACAAAATTTGTGGTTATGGGGACATACAACAATTTTTTTTTATAAACTAAGATTTCAGCTTTGAAGCTAAGTAGAAAAATGTATTACACAGGCACACTAAATAGCAATAGTAAAGATTCATATAGCACTTTTAGCTACCAAGTACCTCTCTAAATACTTCACATTATGTTAAGTTATCCTCACAACAAACTTCTAAAGCAGGTACTATTATTAACACCGCCCTTAGATATATGAGGAAATCGAGGGACAGGGAGATGAACTTGCTAAAGGTCTCCCATGTGTAATTTAAAAACATTTAGGTTCTGGGTCTGCACTTTTAACTGTTACACACTCTACCTCTCATGAAATGGAACATCCTTCATAATTTCAAACAAGCGATGTCAGTCAGAAGAAATCTTTTTTTTTTTTCCTCCAAAAAATAAAGGGATGTGGAAGGATGTTTGTCAAACTACACTAATGGGTACCCATCCCTCAACCGAAACCGATTCTTGGCATGAAAAACATTCCATCAGTTATCTCACGAAATTCATGTTTATCATTCGGAAAAACAAATTTCCTCTACCTACAAGACTCTAATTTTCTATCTCCCTTAGAGTAATAGAAATTTGTTCATATGCTTTTCTATTCCTGGTACATTTAGCAGGACTATTTCTACTCAACTTCAATGCAATAAGATTTTTACAATGACAGGCCATTTGGAGCTTGTTTTTCCCTTTAAAAAGTACACCACTACTCTCTCTCTCTGTTTTTCTCTCTCTCTCTCTCCCTACCCCGCCCCCCAAAGTTCTAGTATCTACAGGACTAGAAAAGGTATAATAAGGTGTAATGGCTGGATATGCAAAAGAAATAAAAAGATATGGATTTTCTTTTTTGTACTCCCTCCTAACCATTCAATTGTAAATATAGCATAAGATTTAATAGTGGTGAAGGAAATTAAGATTCCATGGGTAGGCATGGCAGCAAAACACAGATTATTAAAAAGAATGTGTGAATGTGAATGGGCTTTCTCAAACTGCTTGCAATTGCTTCTGAATCCCTTTTCCCCACTGCTGAGTGATGAAGAATCATTAAAAGAATCAAACTGTCCTGTTTTGGAAGTAGAGTATAGGCCACTAAGTCTAACCATATACTGGAAATTTGACTCTCTTGTATGACAATGCCTTCGGGGTTATGAGACTTTAGCAACTCAAGACACAGTTCCATTTCATCGTTAAATTGAGTTCCGACACTGCAAAAGTCTTTCTTCCATTGGCTCCAAAATTTTCCCTCTGTATCATCTACCCTCTAGTCTGACGTCTATCTCAAAAAATCACATTGAACTCAAATCCCTCTTGTCCATAAGTGACAAACCTCTGAGCAATCTGAAGACTGCCATCACTGCTAACTTCTACATCACTATCTATTTTTTGTTCCAAGCCAACCACCATCCTCCAGCCCTTGTCCTTCCAACCAACATTTTTTAATACCCTGACCAGCTTACTCTTTTTTTTTTTTTAAATGCTTTATCCCCTCATTTGCTTCCATTGCTCAAAGTCTCACTAAATAGAGAACCAAACATAAATATCCAGGTCTCCCCAGAAGGTACCTGGCCCCCACTCAATAAACACCTGTTGCTGAATGAAGGAAAAATATATCCCTTTTATTCTGGCTACCTATGATTCCATCAATGAATAAGAATCGCAAGAGCTCTTTCGTCAACCGCACTTTACTATCAATTAGTACTGAGTTATAATCATTTAAAACTCTTAAATCTTCTTTATACATAAATCACTTTTAGATATACTCTTACTGTTATGTTTTGAAGCTCATATAGGGATTAGTATTTTATTTCTTTAAAAATTTATCTGGCTAATTTCAACCCATCATTTCAGATTGTACAGACTTTTTCGGATTCTTAATATATTAAGCAATGTCAAAACTACATGACCATCAGCAAATCTGACAGGTATGGTATTAATCCAAGTCACTGATTAAAATGCTGAAATGGGCTAGGCAGAGAAGAACCTTGCACAACATAAGTATTATCTCCAAACTTGATCTCATTCTGTTTAAAGTTTTTTAAATCTTTCAACGGTCCACTAGTATGCCAGGAGAATGGCAGAGGAAGGTGAGAGCCTTCATTTGAGGTGGTACTTTGGGCAGCTCCAAAGGGCTAGGATACATTTAAATAAAACAGAGGCTGAACTTAGGGTACTCATAATTGCTGATGTTCACAGAAATACACTAGAAGTAGGAAGGAAAACGTTTCTTGGAAAATCCTTGTAAAAATGAGGTAATTATACCATTACCAAAGTTTCCTAGCAATAACACTGGCAATAAACGCTTTTTAAAGATGTTGTTAAATATACCATTTCTCATGACTTTGCTCTCTAAAATCATCAAAAGACAAAGATATCTCTAAAACACTATATAATAATCAGAAATTCTTTTAAAAACACCTATTTATTTTTAGCAACTAGAAAAATCTTATTTAATCACATTAGTTCTTCCTATGTCACAAAACTACTTATTAGTACTCATCAATTTGCAATGCAATAAAACCCATATCTAAAATATGATTCTGAAATCCCTAGCTTTCTGGTATGCATACAGTTCAACCTACTGGAGGGATAAACAGTAAGATTCTCAATTAAGAAATTTTTTGGTTAATATCTTTAAAAAGTTTTAAGTACTCCTGGGAAAAATGATAGTACTATGATTTTCTGACAAGTTACAAAGGGACAAGTAGTAAAGGGTCTACATAATGGGGTATTATTCATGTATCAACCAGATATTCTGCTGACTTACAACAATTTATTTCATTATAAATTATTCATTTAAAGTCTTTATATTTTAAATTCTTTGCGTTCCTGCGTATAAATTATTTATTTTAAATTCTTTGCGTTTTCCTGCACATAGCCTATATTATCGTGTAATTTAGGTTTCTTTCACTAAAAATTAGAAGATGTAAGCCCTAGAACTGAGCCATCCAATATGGTAGCCACTAGTCATATTTACTTACTTAAATTAAAATTTAATTAAAAATTCAGTTCTTCATCTACAATGCACATTTCAAACACTCAACGTGGCTACATGCGGCCAGTAGTTACCATAGTGAAGAGCACAGATACAAAAGATTTTCATCATCACAGAAAGTTCTGTTAGAAAGTGCTACCTTAGAGGATTATGTCAGATGGAAGAAAGAAAACTCTAAGGATTCTGTCAGGAATAAGAAGGTGTTCTGTCAGATTATAATGTAGAGTCTTGGAAATGAGCATCCTTATAGAACACTTCAATCATAGGTAAAAATAGCTTGGGAAAAGGGGAAAGGTAGGCTGTCTCACTACTAAAGGAAACTGACACTTATCAAGGGCTTATTATGTGTCAGGCACTGTGACAGGCAGGTACTTTTAATCCTCACAATACCCTTAGGAGATAGATACAGTTATTTTAACACCTCAGTAGTACATTTGTGAGCATGTTTTATCCATTTTGCAGATAAGAAAGCTGAAGTCCAAGGTTAGTTCGTAGTAAAAGTAACACAATTTCAGTTATGCCAACTCCCAACCTGTATTTTCTTCACTGTCTCTGCTACAACTCTAAACTCCTTGTGAGTAAGGCACCAGAAAAAACGGCCCATCACTGACACACATCAATCTCTGAAAATCTAAGAGTTCTGGTGATAAGACTGCATAAATGCTTGATTTGACTTCCTAGTAATATTCATTAAACTCTTAATATGCCAGGCGTGGCCCCAAAGCCTTCATTTATTTCACTTTTCAAATCAAACAAAATGCCTAGGACCAATACAAATATTTCTCTACCAAGGACTAGGACTTCAAATGGAACAGCACAACTGTGGGTTCAGAAATCTTTAAAGGTCATAATGGTACGGACCAGGGGTGGGTGGGGGGGGGGTGGATCAGCATAAGCCAGCTGTTTCCTTTTTTAAAATCTTTTTGCAAAAAGAACCAAACTACAAGAGTAAAACATGCATAGTTTCGATGCCTGCCACTAGGTAACATACTCCTTGATGCCAAACACTGTTAAGTTTTATGAAGCTTATTATTTGTTTATACTAAATCCAACTGCGTTTAACACTATGTGAACTAAAAGCATGTATCAACATACTGCAGAATGTTTTTGTTCCACGAACACTTTTAAATACAAATTCCCTGGTCTTTCTCATAATGCAAAGGCTACTCAGGCACAGTACATAACCAACACTTGTGATTTCTTGTGAAATTCAAAGTAAAATAAAGACAGGAACATAAGTAACTTTAAACCACAACTACACAAATTTGGATGGCCAAAGACATGAAATTAATAACACAAGCCAGATCTACATTATACACCAGGTGACTTGTTTTAATTCTGGGTGTACATTCTGTTCTTTCAGTTTCTAATTACTTTGGGATTTTCAAACATCAGAGTAAAAATAGCTCACATATTCTAAAGCCAAGAGTATCTGCATGTAGAGTAACTTAGGACTACTTCTTTTACCTCTGAAGAAAACTGTGTACTAAGCTAAAGCTCTCTTCAGGTTATAAAATGCAAAAAGAATAGAACATTCTTACTAAACTAAAGAATCCCTGCAAAAGCCAAAAATTATTGGTACCAGGAAGATGATGTGGTGACATAATCCTAATTAGAACACGGTATCCCTGACTAGAGGGACTCAAAAAAGAGCCTTGGCTGGCCATACATTAAGATATTATAAATAAAAGTTGTTCTAAGAAATAAACACACCCTATAGCAGTTTCTCGGTTCTATTAAATGAAAAATGTTTACTATCTAAAGTCTTGTTATTTGTTTAATTCAGATAACTTCATTTGACAAAGAAGAAAAAATACATAGGTTCTAGATTACTAAACTGAATAACAGTGCTTTCTTCTCACAAGCAATTACCTTCAAATAGCTTGCCTAAAATAGCAGTTAATTTTTTTCCTTGAGATGTTGACAGAACCAATTGTTACTCAGCATTCACAAAAAGGTACATTAAATATATAAAGATATATAAATATACTATTGGACTTTACCAACAACAATCACAGGAAACATCACCCAGCATCAGATTATTTTGTAAGAAAAAATAAGAGCAAATAATGAAAGGATATATGATTGGAAAGGTAGCCACTGGTGAACAATGTAATAAAGGAGAAATGAGAAATCTATTCACTAATTCTAACTATTCAAGACTAATTCTAACCCTTGAGTTAATTCTTTCTGGCCAAAGCAAACAGCCATAGATGAAAAAACCTTTTGTACATTCAATTCAACTTTGAGTCCTAAGCACAAGAAACCAAAATATCCCAGGACATAGATGTTTCCCTTTAAAAAATGTATTGTCTGTGTACCACTCAATGTCTGTTTTCAATTGTATTACTTCCATAATGCGAGTCTCTATGTCCTGTTTTGTATTATAAGCATCTCCTTTTCCTTGAATCTCTCAGGGTTTAGGTCTCTACCTGGCTTTAGATTTGAGGACATTTATTAAATACAGACTTCAGCCAGTGATTCTCAAATGGGAAACAGTATCATCTCCATAGAGGGAAATGCATTAAGATGTTTTTATTTTGTTTTGTTTTTTTTAATTGTCCCTGGGGGAATTCTACTAGCCCAAAGGTTGCTGAAGAAACTGCAATATACAAGGCAGTTTTTCGTAACTGGCTATTCCATCCAAATGCCAATACCTATTCCGCAGTGAAACAAGCCAAACTGACCCCTACATCCATGGATACAAAACTGCAAACTTTTCCTAACAATTTACTCGTTGTCACACCATAACACTGGTTCAGTTACTTGCTCAGCAGAGCCACTTCAACCACACTCCTTCCCTCCTCTGTTTCTCCAAGGTAGCTACTGCTGAAACCTGAGCCAATGTTATGTATTTCCTTACTCACTTAATTCTGTGAGGTATAGTGGGAAAAAAAAATGTAATAGTATTTAGAAAGGAAGAATAACAGAATAAAAGCAGCCAGCTACCTAAAGCTTTTATATCCCAAAGCAATGCTCTGGATTTATGTGGCACCCCAAGAACCCATCTTTAAGAACTAGTGTGGGAAAGTGTTTTTCTTGCTAATGAATAAATAATAAATATATACACATACATAGTTCTACTTTTTTAATGCTTGAAACATGTCATAATTTTGCAAGCATTCTACAAATCAATGAAGGACTCATCTGCCAATACTTTGAGTTGTATTACATGTGAAAAATGATTTCAGGACAGAAATTAACTTTCTCTCACAAAGATTCCTCAAAGTTTTCCTTGGTTGTTGGGATTAAATAAAGATAAAATGTATTACAAGCCTTCAGGCTCAGAAGAAAGTTTTAGAAAATAAATTTTCCCAAAGCTGATAATTATTAAGGCTTAAATAGAATATCCTTGTTGGAGGACCACAGCTACTGAACCTAAATAATGGAAACACTTTGCCTTATTATATCAAGGAGCTCAGAAACCTTTTTTTTTAATCAATAGTTTCTTTTTACTCTGCTTCTTAAACAGAGATCATCCAGATTTCTCTGTCAGGAGTATCTGGCTTGATCCCTGACTAAAATGTAAACCTGGCCTCGATGGCCCTAGACATGTTAAAAGCATTTATAATCAATCTTTTTACTTAAGGGATTTATCTATTTTTAAATTATTAGTAATCTTACCCCCTAGATTCTTAGTATATGACAAAACACTCTACTAATCACTTTATTTGTATTATCTCGTTTATTCTTCACATCAGTCCTGAGATGGTATTAATATCGTCCCTATTTTACAGATGAGGAAACTGAGGCTGAGAGCAGTAAATAATTTACCCAAGAATATTCAGTTCATAAGGAAGAGTTAAACCTAGATCCAGCAGACACCAAAGTCCAAGCTCTTAAAGTACTTTAACAATCCTATCTCTAGATACTAAAAAAGTACTCCTGAGTTTTATTTCTTTATCAAATCCAAAGAACTGCCATCTACTTCACACAATCACCTCTGAGTTCTCCTGAAAAGTGTCTTTAACATCTTAGAATTTGCTTGGCTTTTATATCACCTAAACTGGAAAGACTGTCTTTTGAGAAATAGTCTCATATTAAATCACTGCTAGAAAATGAAAGTCTTCAATTAAACAATATCCATTTACTCAGTAATAAGAATTCTAAATATGACACCACAGGTAAAAATATTGGTAACATTTCTCTCACTTTATCAAACTATACTATGTAGCACAACTATATTAAAAATAGCTACCACGTATTGGTTACTTATTTTATGTCAGATGATGTAAGCATATTATCTCTAATGTAAAGGGTATTTATCCCAACTTTACATATGACGAACCTGAGGCTCAGAAAAAGAACTACTTGATTCAGTCGGTTACAGAGTAGAGCTGGTAATATGAACCCAGATCTGTCAGATTCTAAAGCCTAGGCTCTTTCTACTATAGAATGAGAAAATGTTTCAGAACAATGCATTAAAAAGCTATGCGGGGGGGGGGGGGGGGGACGGAGGGACGGGGACCCTGTAAGTCTTTTTTCTTTCTCCCAAACTATGCCCTCTGTATATTCCTATTAAATAAACTAGTATTCGCATATACATTTTTGAAATTTTACTTCATATAATGCTTCATTTAAAAGAACCAATAGGCTAAAAATACTAAAATTAAGTAAGGTATCTATTTTCTATGTATCCTAAGAATAAAGATAATTCTATGCAGCAAATGAATGTATATTATTGTGAATCAATTTGTTATTAGGTCTAAGTTAGTAACTGAGATTAAATGGTTTTAGAAATACTAACACAATTTTATACACATCAATACAAGTTACATCAGAATGTTAACAGAAAACCCTTAGAATGTTGCCTGTTCCATTTAGTTAAATTTAAATTTAATATAGATATCCACAAAATCTATGACAGCTAAATATATCCAAAGTTTTTTAAGGTTCTCTAAATTCAGAGCAATTATTTTTCAGAAAGTAAAAAAACTAAATTATTTTTAAATTGTGTCATAAACAGAAGCAAAACTGGTTTGTTAATAACAAAATGCTACGAAATTAGTGAAAGACAAGAAGAACTACATTACAACAGACTGAAGCTACTCTTGGAGAGAGTAGAGTGGTTCCATGGAATGGCAGCATTCTAAGAGCCAGCAGCTACTAAAGCCCCCACCTATTAGTTAAGGGTAATAGCGAAGGGGCAAGGGTACAGTACCTGATGATGGGCAGGTCGAGGCCCCGCTGCAAACTGAGAAAAGGAGGGAAAACAAACACAAAAGGAAAGGCACAAAGAGTCAGAAACACCACAACAAAAACCAAAATGTCACACAATATGCCAAAAGGAAAAAAACAAACAAACAAAAAAAACCCACAAGAAAAAAAAAAAAAAAAAAAACACAAACAGTCAAAGCTTTGCTGCAGGACAGTGACAGACAGGTACTAAGATTCAACAGGTTAACACCTCTACCCAAAATAGTTTGCCATCTATCAGCTGGGAGAGAAACAGCTAAGCTGTTAGGCACATAAGGGTGCTTCTCTGATAGGAATTTTTTTAACCCTAAAATAAAGCAAAAGAAAGTTTGAAACACTAAGTGGTTATATTAAGACAAACATGAAAAGTCAAGTATGCTTATGCAACTGATATAGCTGAAGGGAATGAGAAATACTTTTACATTACAAGAAACAGCTTGGAGGTAATTAAAATGTTCAATAGTAAAATAAAGAATGTAAATGGACTGATTTCAAATTTACTTAAGTTTAAAGGGTAAACACATGAAATGGAAGTTTCAGTATCTTCCTTTATTCCTTAGAGTTAAAGACTAAAATTTAATTTACATATTATAAACATATAAATAGATGTTTATAATGTATAAATATATATTTAAGTATAGAAATAATTATGTATATATGTTTAAATGCAATTAACTAGAAAAGCTTAATATCAGGCATATCAAAGCAAATAGTAATAAAGAATATCACTCTCTAATATGATTAATCAAAGTGGTACTATTACAGACTTAAGAAGAAAAAAAGAGTAGAAGTCAAAACCTCAATACTATTTAAACACAACAGCACAACACTGTACACATGTACCTAGTGCTATCTAATATCAAGAATAACAGCAAAGGAAAACATAACTCCTTAGCTAAATCATAAAGCACTTGAAATCAGATAGTACATATTCCAACTCTGAATTTCCCTAACTTAGAATGGAAGAAAAAGCTTTTTCACCCATAAAATTTTAAATACAAAACCTCTAACATCAAATAATTCTTCATCAGGGCAAAATTGGGCTTCCAAAAGTGACTTTCTAAAAAAAACAGAGAAAACTATTTGGGCATGTAATGTCATATACTGGCTACCTACACATTAACTACTGAAATGTTAACCGCCCTCTTTAACAGTGAAAAGAAAATATTTAGTAAGTAGTTTTGAATGCAAACCATACATGGCTTTTATTTAAAATATTTAAGGAGCTAAAATATAAATCTTCCTTCAGTTGTTTTATTTCCCACAGAGCATTCCTTCTGTTAGCTCATTACTATGGGAGAAGTAGACTGAAGATTACTAAGAAACAATCCCTTATACTCAGAATTTAAGTTATGTGCAATAGTATATGTAAGAATTTGGAATTACTTCCTCAATTGCCATTATTCAATATAAAACATTTTCCAAAAATTGTAGTGATGTACAGGTCACAACGTAGGATACGACTGAAGACAGCTCTATCAAAAATTTACCTTAGAAGCTAAAATATCACCTCTTGTTCAAGGAATGAAAAGTGCCTTAACACATTTGTTGAAGTTATTCAGCATAAATTAACGAGCTCTTGATGACGTATATGATTAGGGTACGTTAGTCAGCCATTATATTTGCTAATAACCACTGTAAAATAGCTTTCCAGAATGATGATAATGGCAGCTATAGTTCTTGCAGAACATTTTCTCTTCAAAGAAACTGAAGTCTTATATTTTCAGTTTTCCAATTATGAAAGGAAGATATATCATACCTCTACTACTGACACCAAGTTTCAAGAATAGGCAATATCACCCAGGTGGTATTAAAGTAGGGGGTGGAAGTGAGATGTTTCTTCATGCACTTTTGAAGGAAATGGGAGAGAAGGGCCAGGTTAAAAAATTCACCTGAGTACAGCAGTACCTGTCTTATCACTGTTCCACAGAAAGGCCCCATTTCTAAGGCTCTGAAATAAAAGCTGAAACTTTATAGATTTGGAATGTTGCAATCAAAAGAGAACTTTCTGTGAGCAAGAGGAATACCTTATAAAATTATACACATATTTTTTTTAAAAAACACAAGTTAGTGGGAAAGTACCCTAGTCTATTTTGCACTAGTCACCATTGGCTATTGAGTTTTTCATTTGGAACAATAGTCTTAATCCTATGGGTAACTGTAAGCAACAGAACAAACTGTAGTCGCTGCTGGCTCCTATTAAAAACAGAAACTTTTCTTTTTTCATTTTTTTTTTTCAGGAGGGGTCTTTAAGATGGTGAGGACTGTAGATATTAAGGAAAGCAGCCTTCTGTGAACTCAAATCTGATGTTTAATGCCACCCACCCACCCACTCACTCACTCTTCCATGCACAGTTGGTAACTGAGCATGGCCAACGTACATTGATGTAACTTTGGCACCTGGCACCACAAAATATAAAAATAACCCATGGTTACAGGTTACTGCAAATGCCAAACTGTCCCCCTCTCACAATTAAGCATTCAATAGCTTCACCATTTTGGAGGCCATTAAAAAATAAACTATGGTTTAAAGATTTCCAATACAACCAGAAAAATGGAACAGGCAGTAGTTTATCAACATTTTCTTACTTTTAAACAAGACTTCCAACAATATAAATTTAACTAAGACCTAAGTATCATGTAGAAATACAGGCACAAAGGTCACCTGAAGCAGGGAGGGGGGGCCATTTGAAGTCAGTTGGATTGCAAAGGCAGCTGTCCAGGGAAGAACAGAAAAGCCTAAACTGTGCAATTGCCAATGGCCCATTAATGCAGAAATAGAATGGAGTAAGCTTTAGCTGCTCTACAAAGCCATGGGAAGGTCCTTTCCTTAGTGCAACAGCTTACCTCTCCTCACCAGTTGGGACAGCTGAGCTGTGGGATGGATGAGACTAGACTATGGCAACTTGGGATGTAAAAAGAAAATGCAATCCTGCTGAATTCTATATCCCAGCTTCACCCTCCCAGCACCAACACAAATGAAATAAAGAAAATTGGACCCAAAACAACAAGCAAGAGTAGTATGGGGTCTGCTAGTCTTGCACTTGTTTTGGGGTATGTAATGGAATGTTATGTGTGTGGTTTTTAGCAATGGGGGTGGTAATGGTCACTAGCAGAGCAGATGGCAAAAACTGCATAGAGGACAGTATCTGAAGAGTTTATGACCACAGAAAAATGGCTGACAATCATAGGCAGTTTCCCCCTTGATATTCAATTATAAAATGGAAAGAGGGAAAAAGAAACCTTGAAATTTGTTTTAAAAATCAAATTTATCTGAAAGGGATATTCCTCTTCAAGTTTAAAATAAAGAAAAATCTAAACCAAAAATTACTCCTGTCTAATTCCCAGTAATAGAGAAGACCCACCCAATTTGTTATTCTTTTCCCCACTATGCCTGGCAGAAACTGCCATGCTAGGTTAGACTTTCAGAGAGGAAGCAATCAATGCATTTCTGTTCATCAGCCAATAAATGGATGTGGTCAAAAATAATGAGTGCCAGAGGCACCACTGCCTGCAAGAAGTACAGTTTGTTATATTGCTTACAATGCAGTATTTTATCCAGCCTCTTCCAGCCAAGGACCTGTAAACGGGAGTCTGTTCCAAAACCTTCCTCCTCTTCCAGTTGTCTGTGCAATGTATTGGCACTGTTCTGCTGGGCTGTCAAAAAAACTGGTTTAGAGATGCAGCTCTTCAGTCAGGTTTCGAGCCAGTTCTAACCATGTAAATTTCTTTTTTTCTTCCAATAATTATAAAAGAGGGAGAAGTAAAGAGGGCCATGGAATTCTTTGCAATAAGAGTTTACCATAATGTTCCATGTTTTACCAGGGCCTGGCTAAATTAATTTGGCGAAATCTCAGGCCCACTCCAAGTAGTCAAGGGTCCGCATTCCCGAGCACTCTCAGAACAAAACTTACATCAGACATCTTGTTGACCATTTCAACAACAACAATAACAATGACAAAAACAGACAAGCAAACAGGCAACTAGGACCAAAGTCCCACCTCTTTAGAATGGTTCCTCCACCCCCTAGGGAGAACCAGGATCTAAGAACAGGTATTGGAGAAGAGGGCAATAGGGAAAAGGAAGATAGAAGAGGATAACAGTGAACTCTATGATCTCCTAGTTCTTTGAGAAATTGTCATACATATCAAAATTTCTGAATTCATGCATAAAACCAAATGAATAGGAGCTAGTGCAATGAAATATTCCTGTACTACAGGCCAAAAGCAGAGGTAGAGAACCAAAAGATCCCTGTATTCTGAGGAAAACACAGAGCTGAGATACATGGAGGAGCGTGACATACAATGTGAGATATTACAGAAGCACCTTCTAGCAAAAACTAATCATGCAGGGCAGGAAACAACCTTCGAAGGAATGAACAGCTGAAGCTACTGCACACTTTTGTGAAACAGAAGGAAGAACTCTGAGTAAATTCTCAGTCTTTGCAATGCTTATTGCAATCCACTTAAAGGATGAGCAAAGAGGATGATAGCATTTACACTTGTACGACAATGTATTTACCATCTGAAGAAATAAATACACCACTGGTACATGTCATGCATATGCCCACACTGTCAAATGTTTAGAACTGATCTAACAGCACCAATTCAGAAGTCTTACCTCCCAAACCAATAGAATTTCAAAATCCAATTAATGAAATTTAATTTACTTTCAAGATCATGCTTTACACTCCTGAATTTTGAACGGTACAATTAAGAAATTAAGATCTGAAATGAACTTGAATGCAACCAGAACTTAAATGCCACAGAAAAGTAAAAGATAAAAAGTTCCATTTCTTCTTTTTATTAATTTAAATTATTCCTACAGGAAAGGCCTGAAAATGCAATGCTATCCAATAATAATAATAACAGTAATTTTTTAAAAATTGTCTTTGTAAAGAATTTCCAAAATCAAGTAAAAATATTAGCCAAAAGAACCTAAGCTACTACAAACACAAACTTAGATGGAGAATATTATCTAGACCAAGCTTCTGCTTACTTACCGGAGAACGGGTTTGAGGTTGAGAATTCATTGTCTGAGGAGCTTGAGGGTATACCAACGTGGTTGGACCTGCATTCTGTCCAGAGGGATAAGGGGTCTGTCAAAGAATGGCATAATAATATCATAATTTGAATAAATCTAGCATGGTAACTCAAATTCAAAGTGTTAAAAAATGTAGGAAAGTGTTTATTAGTGTGGTTTTACAGCTTTACTTTTAAAAACTTATCTTCATCATAATATCCAGCAATTCAGAATCAGTGCATTTATTAGAGGTTATCTTAAATCTCTTAATGAGAAGAAATTTCATCATGCTACTCAGAATAGCAAGCAATTTAAAATTTATGAATAGTTTATTTCTGGCATTTTCCATTTATCATTTTTGGAATGTGGTTGACCATAGTTAATTGAAACCTTGAAAAGTGAACCTAAAGATAAGACTACTGTACTTTATTCTCAACATTCAGTTGGTGGTGTGTTGAAGCATAAGCTTCTGGCTATCTAGATAAATACAGCACTGAGATACCACTTGTGAAAACACAGAGAAATGTTATCTCTTTCAACACTTCAAAAAGTTAGGTGAAAACTTTGTCCTTTCATAGCTAGTGTATGACAGAAAGGAAGAGCAATTAATTTTTTTCACTGAATATACTGAAAATGTGCATGATAGCTATATTTAATCTTATTCAAAATTTTCACTAAAGTCTTCAACACTGGAGACTGTAAGTCTACACACTTATAATTGATTGCAAAAGAAGTATGTGAAATAACATTTGGGCACAAGTTCTATCACTCAGTAATGCCACCCTTACTGTCCACACATATAGCTGGTCCTGTCAGTACTGAGACTCTCACTGCTCTCAAAATTATTATGAATAAAACAAAGAATTTACTTTCCTTTAGCCTGGAATTACTCCTTTAAACACAAAAATTAATCAAGTATTCCTTCTTATATTTAAATTGTATTTGTGCCAAGAGCTGATTCTACTCCGTACACAAGCCATTTCACTTGAATGCAAATCATAGTATCTGATGACTGCCATACATGGAAGTGAGTTGTCTTTCACAATGTATGTGATTGTGCCATTAGGAATATATTAATAGGTGCATTGATAAAAGAATTTTGCCAATAGCTCACTCAGCTTTATCTCAGAAAGTTTTTCCATTCTTTGTGGCTGGTTTTTAAAATTTCATAGAAATGATATGGCATATCTGCTGTGACTGCAGGGAGTAAAACTGAAAGATGTCTCTATGCTTTTCATCTCTTCTCTGAATTTAATGACATGATAATTACAAGTTTATTAATTAAGTTATTCTGGAAAAACTTTAATATACTATTATGCTTTATTGAAAACTACTGCAAAAGTTTGGGAACATTCTATGAACATGTTTCACAACACCAAATGCATAGAGAACTAGGGTTAAAGCAATCAAGTATCACGTTGACAGTCGTCATAGATTTTGTACTTTCCGTTTTCAAATATCTTCTAAATTATCACAAAGATTTACTTCTTCAAGGATATATACATGAATACTTTATATTTACACAGCAATCTAGTTCACTGTACAAGTTTAGAAGAAGTATAGACTTATATTCTCATTTTTATCATTATTTTCATGTTTCAACAAACACTCTTAAGTCACTGACCCTTTCTTATCACCTGGAGGTAACAACAAGGATTAGCAAATGGTACTATAACTGACAATCTGTTAACAGAATGTCAGTGAAAACAAGGCAATCAAATTACACTTTGTGCTGCATACATAACCTTTAAGTCCATTATAACTATGTGTAAAACTGATTTGGACAATTAAAGAGAAAAATCTAAGGGTGAATTCCATTACAACCAACAACACACTAACAGCATCTTAGGTCCAGATATGGATGGTTTTCAAAATAAACATGTGAAAAAATTGATAAAGATTTTCAATTTTCAAAATACAATACAATGGACTTAAGCCATCAAAAATAATTATAGCATTTATATAGCTCTTACTATGTTTCAGACACCATTCTAAACACTTCACATATAACACAGAGATGAAAGATTATTTCTCCTGTTCCAAAACAATCTGTTCTCCTTAAGTAAATAAAGTCATAAAGGCTAAATTCAATATTGTGGAAGTGTGAACATGCATACACAAACCTGCCTGAAAAATTAAGTTGCCAGAGCCTTTCAAAGAGCTATTAGGTAATACTTAGCAAATTCTAAATAAATTTATTCTTTTACTCCAAAATTCCATTTCAAGAAATTTACCCTAAAGATAAATTCACAATGGCAAAAAAAAAAAAAGGACTTGCTATTTTCATTTATAAGAGAGAGATTAAAGTATGAAATATACAAACAGAGAATGTAGTATAATCTTAAAAAATGAGATAAATCTACATAGACGGCCATGGAAAATACCTATAATATTAAGTGACAAAAGCAAAGCAGAATTAGTTAAGTATAAAAGAACCCTATTTGTGTGGGGTTTTTGGATATACGCACGAGTATACTCAGAAAGTAAAGATGTCTGGGGAAGACATAGCAAACTTAACATTGCTACTTCAAAGACATGGGAACTGAAAGGGGGGGTATAGGATACAACTTGGAGGTCTTATTTTATACACTTCTGTATTACAGGCACACTCCATGTTATTGCCCCTCATTTTACTGCACTTCACAGGTATTGAGATTTTTACAAATTGAAGGTTTGTGGGAACCCTGCATCAAACGTGTCTATCAATCCCATTTTCCCAACAGAATTTGATCATTTCATGTCTGTGTGTCATATTTTGGTAATTCTCACAATATTTTAAACTCTTTGTTATTATTATTATATTTGCTATAGTGACCCATGATCAGTGATCTTTGGTGTTACTACTGTAATTGTTTTGAGGTGTCACTAACTGCGCCCTTATAAGTTGGCAACTTAATCCATAAATGTTGTTTGTGTTCTCACTATTCCATTGACCTGCTGTTTCCTGTCTCTCTCCCTCTCCTCAGGCCTCCCTATTCCGAGACACAACAATACTGAAATTAGGCCCAATAACCCTGCAGTGTGGACAAAACTATTACTCAAAAAGATACATCAGCCCCAATGTTCATAGCAGCACTATTTACAACATTCAAGACATAAAAGCAACCTAAATGTCCATCGACAGGTGAATGGACAAAGAAGATGTAGTGTGTACATACATGTATACATATATACAATAGAATATTACTTTACCATAAAAAAGAATAAAGTAATTGCCCCCAGCAACATGGATAGACTTAGAGATCATCATATTAAATGAAGTAAGTCAAACACAAATATCATGTGATATCTCTCACATGTGGTATCATTAAAAAAATGACAAAAATGAACTTATTTACAAACCAGAAATAGACTCACAGACATAGAAAACAAACTATGGTTACCAAACAGGAAAGGGGTAGGGAGAAGGGATAAATTAGGAGTTTGGGATTAACATATACACACTACTACATATAAAACAGATGAACAAGGACCAATGTATAGCAAAAGGAAACTATATTAAGTATCTTGCAATAATCTATAATGGAAAAGAATCTGAAAGAGAATATACACATGTATATGTACAACTGAATCACTTTTCTGTACACCCAAAACTAACACAGCATTATAAATCAACAATACTTCAATTAAAAAATAAATTTAATTTAATTAAAAAAACCCCTGCAGTGGCCCCCAAGTGTTCAAGTGAACAGAAGAGTCTCATGTCTCTCACTTTAAATCAAAAACTAAAAATGATTAAGCTCAGTGAGGAAGGCACGTCGAAAGCCAAGACAGGCCAAAACCTAGGCCTCTTGTGCCAAACAGTTAGCCAAGTTGTGAATACAAAGGAAAAGTCAGTTCTTGGGAAATGAATATGGAAGTGAATCAGTGGACACACAAATGATAAGAAAACAAAGCAGCCTTATTACTGATAAGGAGAAAGCTTCAGCGGTCTGGCTAGAAGATCAAACGAGCCACAACATTCCTTTAAGTCAAAATCTAACCCAGAACAAGGCCCTAACTCTCTTCAATTCTATGAGGACTGAGAGAGGTGAGGAAGCTGAAGAAGAAAAGTTTGAAGCTAGCAGAGGCTGGTTCATGAGGCTTTAGAAAGAAGCCATCACCATAACATACAAGTGCAAGGTGAAGCTGCAAGTACTGATGCGGAAGAATCCAGGACATCTAGCTAAGGTAATGAATAAAGGTGGCCATACCAAACTACAGACTTTTTCAATATTCTATTGGAAGAAGATGCCATCTAGGACTTTCATAGCTAGAGAGAAGTCAGTCCCTGGTTTCAAAGGACAAGTTGACTCTCTGTTAGGGGCTAATGCATCTGGTGACTTTAAGTTGAAGTCTGTACTTGCTTACCATTCCGAAACTCCAAGGACCCTTAAGAATTCTCCTAAATCTACTCTGCCTGTGTCCTATAAATGAAACAGCAAAGCCTGGATGACAGCACATCTGTTGACAACATGGTTTATTGAATATTTTAAGCTCACTGTTGAGACCTACTGTTCAGAAAAAAAGATTCCTTTTAAAACATTACTGCTCGCTGACAGTGAACCTGATCATTGCTCACCCAAGATCCCTGATGGAGATGTACAACGAGATTAATGATGTTTGCATGCCTGCTAACACAGCATCCATTCTGCAGCCCATGGATCGAGTCATGTCGACTTTTAAGTCTTATTATTTAACAAATATGTTTCGTAAGACTATTAGCTGCCATAGATTGTGACTCCTCTGATGGATCCGGGCAAAGTAAATGGACAACCTTCTGGAAAGGATTCACCACTCTAGATGCCATGAAGAACATTTGTGATTCATGGGATGAGACCACCACAGTAACATTAACAGGAGTTTGGAAGAAGTTGATTCCAGCCCTTGTGCATGATTTTGAGGGGTTCAGAACTTTAGCGAGGAGTCAACTGCAGATGTGGTAGAAACAAGAGAACTAGAATTATAAGTGGAGCCTGAAGGTATGACTGAATTGCTGCAATCTCGTGATAAAACTCCAACAGATGAGGAGTTGCTTCTTATGGATGAGCAAACAAAGTGGCTTCTTGAGATGGAATCTATTCCTGGTGAAGATCTGTGAAGACTGTGAAATGACAATAAAAGATTAGAATATTACATAAACTTAGTTGATAAAGCAGCGGCAGAGTTTGAGAGGATCGATTCTGATTTGGAAAGAAATTCTACTGTGGGTAAAACGCTATCAAATAGCGTTCCATGCTACAGAGAAGTTGTTCATGAAAGGAAAAGTCAATTGATGAGACAAACTTCAACGCTGTCTTATTTTAAAAGACTGCCAGAGCCATCCCAGCCTTCAGCAACCACCACCCTGATCAGCCAGCAAACATCAACAACGAGGCAAGATACTCCACCAACTAAAAAAGTACAACTCGCTGAAGGCTCAGATGATGGTTAGCATTTTTAGCAATATAGTACAGTCGACCCTTGAACAACAGGGTTTTGAACTGTGTGAATCCAATTATACATGGAATACTACAGCACTTCATGATGTATGTCAGTTAAATCATTATGCTATACACTTTACTGATACAGTGCTGTCAATTACATCTCAATAAAACTGAGGGGAAATAAATAAATACTACATTACTACATAATCTGTGGTTGGCTGAATCCGTAGATGTGAAACCAAGGATAAAACCGCCAACTATGGGACTTGAACATCCATGGATTTCAGTATCTGTGGTGTGTCCTGGAACCAATAACCTGTATTGTTCAAGGGTCAATTGTATTTTTTGATTAAGGTATGTACATTTATTTTTTAGACATAATGTAACTGCAAACTTAATAGACTACAGTATGATGTAAACATAACTTTTATATGCACTAGAAAACCAAAGAATTTGTGTGACCTCCATCACTGCAATATTTGCTTTATTGTAGTGGTCTGAACCTAAACCCTCAATATCTCTGAGTATATATGCCTATGTCTGTTTTTTCTTTTTCATGTATCAAAAGAATTGATTACTTTTATAATAAAAACATACTGAAGATAACCTCTGTCCTACAGCTAGCTTCCCCTTCATGTGACAGAAAAAAGCAAAGCAAACCACAAAATCCAGTAGGTCTGTATTTTGCAAAGTTCTAAATATTTTTGGGAAACAACTGAAATGTCTTCTGATAAATCACAATGAAAACTAAATCAACAATACTTATGGAAGTATAACACAAAGAAGACACTATGCTGTGGGCTAATTACATAAATGAGGCCAAGGATAAATAGTTACCGGTTTTTTAACCTTCAAGAAAATTTTAATTTAATCAATAAAGAGATAGATACAGATTATACTCAGCCATAGAGTATAATCCTTCATAGTCTTTGAAAAAGATACAGAAGAGCATTTAATCATATGGAAAAGAAAGGTATTGAGAGAGAATGTTGAAATAAGCACATGTATATACAGAACATACTGGTAGCATTTCAAATCATTAAGGAAATACCAAAATCACTTAATAAATTGTGGGAATGATTAAATAATCAACCAAGAGGAAAGGTGGAGATATATATATCATCAACTCACAGTACCAAACAAATTGATTCAAATTGATTAAAAATATTGTAAAAGGTGGAGATATATATATATATATATATATATATATATATATATCATCAACTCACAGTACCAAACAAATTGATTCAAATTGATTAAAAATATTGTAATGTAAAACATGAAACTGTAAAGGTATTAGAGGCAAATCTATTTCTATCATCTTAGAGCTGGAAATGCTTTTTAAAATCTGAATAAAAAGATGAACTAAAGATACACCAATTATTTTTTAAATAAACCATAAGTTTATAAAAGTTGTCAATTTCATTTCAGAATTTTTCTTTATAACTATACTCTCTCTATATATGTATGTATATATCTGTGTTCATTCTTATTAACTAGCTACTACAGGATATAAATAGTGAGAAACTCTTCTATCAAATAAATGTTTGACAAGTAAATCTGGCCAGAGAAGTAAAGACAATACATTAAAGTCTAGACCAGCACTTTGACCATGCTGGCATCCACAATGCTTCCAAGCACTTTCAACCCCTTAAGAACTGTCTTCCTGAGTGTTCTACAATCAGTGTAAATACACATTTCTGTGATGATATAAATATAAATATAGTATATATTTAGTACCTATTAACCACATGGAGCTATTGAATGATTGAAATGTAACTAGCCCAACTGAAAAAATCAACGTTTAATTTTATTTAAATAAATTTATTAAGTAAAAAAAATTTATTGTGGTAGAAAACACATAACATAAAATTTACCATCTTAACGATTTTCAAAGGTACAGTAATGTTAACTATATGCATAGTGTGCAAAAGATATCTAGAACATTTTCATCTTGTAAAACAAACTCTACAACCAGATTCAATTTAAATTGTACTTATATGCATTTTAATCACTTAGAATTTAAGTTTAAATAGCAAGATATGGCTAGATGCTACTATATTATATAGCACAGATGTAGAAAACTGTTAATTCCAAAGTTTTACTCTTCTCATCTTATATCATTACAAATGTAACTCTAACTTTACAGAAGTACATTAACATCTAACAAACAAGACTACAAGATAAAACACTGGAGAGAGAGAGACATATCACTGAACTGTACATGTAGTCTTAAGCACATTAGAGCTGTCCCCTGCTATCCACAGGAGATTGCTTCCTAGATGCCCGCAGATACCAAAATCCACAGATGCCCAAGTCTCTCATATAAAATTGTTTAGTATAGTGGACTCTCCATATCTGCAGGTTCAGTATTTGCCAACGCAGAGGGCCAACTGTACTTGTGTTCTTCAGCTAAATAATGACTAAAGCTTTATTGAGACTGATTCTGAAAATGTGGACCAGAGCCCCAAGCACCCCTGATACTTTATCAGGTCTAGGAGATAAAATATTCTCACAATATTGATGCTAAGATAATGTCATTAGGTTGAAGTTTGCACTAGTGATAGAAAAACAAGATGGGTAAAACTACTGGTGCCTTAGAAAAAAAAAAAAATCAAAGCAATGGTAGGCCTTGTATTCCTCACTCCCACACTCATCTAAAGAAAGAAAAAAAAAAGCCAGTACCGAAGAATGTCATTTATGTGACAGTAAAAATTATTAAATTTTATTGAGATAATTATAGATTCACATGGAGTTTAAAAAATAATACAAAGAATCTCCATATGCTCTTAATCTAGTTTCCCCAAATGGTACTATCTTATATAACTAGAGTTCAATATTAAACCTAGAAAATTGACATTGATATGATCCATCAACCTTCTTCAGCTTTACCAGTTTTACATACACACATTTTTGTGTATGTTTAGTTTAGTAAGGTAGCAGGATACAAGATTAACTTACAGAAATCTGTTGCATTTCTTTACACTAACAATCAAATATCAGAAAAAGAAAGTAAAAAAAAAAAAAATTCCTGTTAAAATTGCATCAAAAAATAAATAAATAAAATACTTAGGAATAAACCTGACCAAGGAGGTGAAAAGATTTATATGCTGAGAACTATAAAACACTGACAAAGGAAACTGAAGATCATTTAAAGAAATAAAAAGTTATCCCATGCTCTTAGATTTGAAGTACTAATATTGTTAAAATGGCCATACCACTCAAAGAAATATTCAGATTTAATGCAATCCTTATCAAAGTACACATGACATTTTTCACAGAACAACATATAACCCTAAAATTTATATGGAATCACGAAAGACCCAGAATTGCCAAATCAATACTGAGGAAAAAGAACAAAGCTGGAGGTATAACCCTCCCATACTCCATACAATTCTAGAAAGCTACAGTAATCAAAATAGCATGGTACTGGCACAGTGACAGATATTTGGATCAATGGAACAGAATAGAGAGCCCAGAAATAAACCCACACACCTATGGTCAATTAACCTTCAACAAAGGAAGAAAGGCTATAAAATGGAGAAAAGATAGTCTCTTCAGCAAGTGGTACTGGGATAGCTGGACAGCCACATGTAAATCAACAAAGTTGTAACACTCCCTCACACCATACACAAAAATAAACTCAAAATGGCTTAAAGACCTAAACATAAAACAGGACACCATAAATTTCCTAGAAAAGAACATAGGCAAAACATTCTCTGTCATAAACTGTAGCAATTTTTTCCCCGAATAAGCTGCACAGCAAAGGAAACCATAAACAAAATGAAAAGACAACTTACAGAATGTGAAAAATTATTTGCAAACAATGCAACTGATGATAAGGGCTTAATTTCCAGAATACACAAAGAGATCATACAACTCAATAATAATAATAAAAAAAATCCAGTCAAAAAATGGGCAGAAGACCTAAATAGACATTTCTCCAAAAAAGACATACAGATGGCCAATAGGCACATGAAAAGATGCTCAGTATCACTAATTATCAGAGAAATGCAAATCAAAACTACAGTGAGGTATCACTTCATACTGGTCAGAATGACCACCATTAAAAAGTCCACAAATGATAAATGCTGGAGAGAGTTGTGGAGAAAAGGGAACTCTCCCTACACTGTTGGTGGGAATGTAATCTGGCGCACTATGGAAAACAGAATGGAGAGTCCTTAAAAAACTAAAAATAAAGTCACCATATGATCCGGCAATCCCACTGCTGGGCATTTATTTAGAGAAAACTCCAATTCTAAAAGATACATGAACCCAAATGTTCATAACAGTACTATTTACAAAAGCCAAGACATGGAGGCAATCTAAATCTCCACAGACAGATGAATGGATAAAGAAGAGGTGGTGTATATATATATATACACAATGCAACACTACTCAGCCATAAAAAGAATGAAGTAATGCCATTTGCAGCAACATGGATGAACCTAGAGGTTATCATACTAAGTGAAGTAAGTCAAATAAAGACAAATATCATATGATACTACCTATATGTAAAATCAAACAAATGATACAAACGAACTTATTTACAAACCAGAAATAGACTCACAAACATAAAAAACAAATTATGGTTACCAAAGGGGGAGAAGGGTAGGAGGGATAAATTACGAGTTTGGGATTAGCAGATACAAACTACTATGTATAAACAACAAGATAACTATATTCAATATCTTATAATAACAAATAATGAAAAAGAATATGAAACATATATATGTATAACTGAATCACTATGCTATACACTAGAAACTAACACAACATTATAAATCAACTATACTTCAATTAAAATAAAATCAATAATACCCCACACTAACAAAATAAAGAAAAAAAACACACACATGATCATTTGAACTGATGCAAAACAAACAAACAAACAAAACTTATGGTAAACTTCAGCACCCTTTCATGATAAAAAAATTCAACAACAAAGTAGGAATAGATGGAAACTACTCCAGTATAATAAAGGCTATATATGAAAAGCTCACATCTAAAATCATCCTCATTGGTGAAAGACTGAAAGCTTTTCCTCTAAAATCAGGAATAAGATAAAGATTCCTGCCTTCACAACTATTTAACACAGTAATGAAAATCCTACTGAAGCAATTAGACAAGGAAAAAAAAATAAAAGGAACCTAAATTAGAAAAAGAAAAATGAAATTATCTCTTCACAAATAATATAATCTATGTAGAACATCCTAAAGATTCCATTTTAAAAACTGTTAGAAGTAATAAAGGAATTCACCAAAGTTACAAGATAAGTAATAAACACATAAAAACCAGTTGTTTCTATACACTGACAATAAATATGAAAGGGAAATAAAAAAAAATTCCATTTATAATAGCATTAAAAAGAATAAACGCTTAGAAATAAAATTAACCAAGGAGATGAAAGGCTTGTACACTGAAAACTACAAAATGTGGTTGAATGAAATTAGAGAAGACACAATAAGTGGAAAGAGATTCCATGTTCATGAATTAGAAGACTTATTATTAAGATGTCAATACTTCTAGAAGCAATTTACAGATTCAATGCAATCCCTATCAAAATCCCAATGACATGTTTTGTAGTTATAGAAAAATTCATCCTAGAACTCGTACAGAATCTCAAGTGACAGTGAAAAACCAAAATAACCTTGGAAAAGAACAAAAATGGAGATCTCACTTCCTAATTTCAAAACTTATTACAAGTCTACAGAAATCAAAACAATGTGGTACTTACATAAAGACAAACATGCAGACAAATGGAAGTGAATAAAGACTCTAGAAATAAACCCTCATATGTATAACCAAATGATTTTTCACAAGGGTGTCAAAACTACCCAGTAAAGGACAATCTCTACAATCAATGGTGTTGGAAAAACTGGATACCCACATGCAAAATAAGGAAGTTGGACCCTTATCTTTCACCATATACAAAAATTAACTCAAAATGTATAAAAGACCAAGTTCTAAGAGCTAAGAGTATAAAAACCTTAGAAGAAAATATACGGAAAAAGTTTTCTGATATGGGATTTAGCAATGATTTTTTTTTTTGGATGTGACACCCAAAATACAAGAAATAAAAGAACAGATAAACTGGATAACATCAAAACTAAGAACTTCTAGGCACCAAAACACACAAAAACAGAGTGAAAAGGAAACACAAAATTGGAGAAAATAACTGTAAATCGTATTATCTGATATGGAGTTAATATACAGAAATCCTAAAATTCAACAAAACAATCACTCTACTGAAAAATGGGTAAAGGACTTGAAAAAGACATTTCTCCACAGAAAGTACACAAACAGCCAATAAGTACATGAAGATCCTCCACATCGCTAATTACTGGGAAAAATGCAAATCAAAATCACAGTGACATACCGTCTCACACCCATTAGGATGGTTACTTAAAAAAAACATAAAACAACAAGTATCTGGTGCGGATGTGGAGAAATCCCTGTGCACTGCAGGCAGAAACGTAAAATGATGCAGCTGTTATGAAAAACAGGGTAACGGTTCCTCAAAAAATTGAGCACAGAATTGTCATATAGCCCAGCAATTCTGAATATATACCCAAAAGATTTAAAAGCACACTCTTGAAGAGATGTTTATACACCTATGTTCACAGTAGTATTCACAATAGTCAAAAGGTGGTAACAACTCAAGTGTCCAATGACAGGAGACTAAACAAAATGTGGCATATATACATGTAACGGAGTATTATTCAGTCATAAAGAGTGAGGAAATTCTGACACGTGTGACAACATGAATGAACCTTGAAGGGATTATGCTACATGAAATAACCCATTCACAAAAAAACAAAACAGTGTATGACTCCACTTACGAGGTACTTAAACTAGTCACATTTAGAGACAGTAAATGGAACAGTTGTTGCCAGATTGTAGAAGAAGCGAGGAATTGGGGTTATCACTTAATGGGTACAGTTTCATTTGTACAAGATGAAAAGAATTCCAGAGATAGATGGTAGTGATGGTTGAACAAATATGTGGATACAGTTAATACCACTGAATTGTACATTTAAAAATGGTTAATATAGTAAAATTTATGTTATGTGTATTCACCATAATTTAAAAACATTTTAAGTGTCAACAAACATTATCACAAAGTCTGATCACAAACAAGTT
Source organism: Camelus dromedarius (assembly GCF_036321535.1). Classification (NCBI taxonomy): domain Eukaryota; kingdom Metazoa; phylum Chordata; class Mammalia; order Artiodactyla; family Camelidae; genus Camelus; species Camelus dromedarius. The sequence continues at coordinate 56,814,244 of NC_087449.1, read as the reverse complement.
TGTTTCAAGTGCATTTATTCAACTTCATCAATTTGTTGACAGATTAATGCATATTTGTACATGTGTACTAATATATATTTGCTTATTTATATATTGTTGAATTTTAAGTAGTCCTTGATAAAGTAGACCTCTCTAAACACTGATAACTTGATATGGCAAGGCAATCCACTTGAAACTGGTAGCTACCTATTAAAAAAAAAAAAACCTAATGCAGATTTTAAAATCATCATTTTACAGTCTGCACAATACACAATGCATATATACATATTTTTTTCTATATTTCAGTGAAAGGAAAAATCAAGTTTTTATCTTTTATTTCCAAGAAAGGACGGTAACAAGAAGAATCAGACCGAGGCAGAATACATATTTAACTACTTCGTAAAGAGGTATTAATTGAATATAAAAAGAATTCCCCCATCAGATATCATCAAAAACACATTACAAATGACTACAGGAAACAGAAATCATTCCTCCATTACAGGGGAAAACATTGTCTCTGCATGTCATTTGGGATTCAGTAGGATATCTGTTGCCATTTTCTCTTCCTAATCTTTCCTATGTTGCAACTACCAATCTGACAAGAACTAAAGAACCACTTTCTCTTTTCCCAAATCTGAATTTATCTCCCCTGGAATAGTTGAGTTCACCTGAAGTCATTTTCTTATTTCTTCTTTGGAGTATGCCCAAGCACCACGGCTGAACCTTAGGTTTTCAGGCCCAGATAATTTTAACACTGAGAAATGACCAATTTTTTATTTATCTATGGAGGTAAGGGCAGGTATGGGACCACAAACGGCCAGTGCAATTTTCAGAATTACTTTCACAATGGTGTTCAAGTCAGGTCCCATTTACATGCAGTGAACTGGAAGGCATGTACCTTAATATACCATTCTAGGTATATTAAATTCCTCATGACTGTATTAACTAGAAAGATGCTAAAATACGAAATTCTAGTAAACATTTGAAATAAAAACTTAAATCCTCTCATGTTTGCTTAATATTTTTTGAAACACAGAATGAAACAAATTTAAACAGTGCAATAATGTTTAAAGCAAAAGCAATTCTTTAATCTACCATAAAAGATATGTATTTCTCACTTTATATATAGACAGTATCAAGCACTGTAAGTAATGTAATTCTATTGACTATTAAACTAATTAAATATCCACTTAGTTAAACATTATTGTAAATACAATGCTGGCACTTATTTCTTCTTAATGAATCCATTTTCCCTCTCCCTTTTGAAATAAGCTCAGATTCAAGTTCATATGCTGCGTATGCAGCACCATGAAGAGCAACACTCAAATGTCAAAAAGAATAAATCAGAGAGACTCACTGCTTCCCAGACAAATGAGCAGATTATGATTTTTTGATACACTCAGGCTTCCAAGTGCTTTCTCTTTCAGAGCCAAGCATATAAATAGGTACACCAGGTAATAATAATCACATTTTGACACACTGACAGACTCAATTACAGTACAGTGGTGAAAACCCTGAGTACAAGGTTAAGTAAAATCAAGAAAATCAGAGTAAAACTATTATTATCATAATTTGATATTAACAAAAAAAATCCAGCAAATATACAGCACTAACGTCTCTATTTCAAAAAAGCATTTGCTTTAACTTCACAAAAAGGAAAAACGTTCCTATGTAAAAATTTAACACATAAATAATTCAATGATGTCCCTGAAGCAACCAAAATGAGTATCTGTCCAGAATACAAGCTAAATTATAATTGTGTAGAATTATTTTCTGGATAATTAGAAAGTCATTTTCTCTTCCTAATCTTTTATATTTAAATACCAAAGCTTTTATCTTTGCATTGAAAGAAGTCAAATAGTATTGGTCAACTATATATTCAAAGTTATCTGTAAAGGAAAGCCCTCATCAATGAGTCTCCATCATGCTTTTTCTATCTTAGGATGCTAAATGTAGTAAGAAAATAAAAATCCTCTCAAGCTATTTTTAGATTATCACTGAGCTAGTTAAATAAACATTATGCCTGTTGTGTAATGTGACTCTCAGAGTACTTATTCTGCTGATAATAAACAGACATCATGCACTCTCTACCACATGAGACCAGTTTAGAAAAAAACAGCTGAGTCACCCACCAATAGTCTTCCTGCTCTCAGTAACTCAGTGGAAATTTCTGTCTCACCCCAACACTTGGCTTCTTCACCCAATCCCTGAAAACTTCCCCTCAGTAACACCAACCAGTTTACGATAAAGCTCATTTTAGGAATCACATAGTTCTACCTCCACCCCAACTAACACAATGAGTGTTCCTGACAATACAAAAACAAAGATAAGCAAAAACAGTAGGCTAATTAGGCTGGCAAACTTCATCTCAATTAGGCCAATCTACTCTGGAGAAGAATATGTCTCTCCAGTTGACACAGAGGTGACGGTACTTAACTACTGCACTGTCCATACAGCTTACGCTCTTTGTGGACATGACCAACACATCCCCTAGATTTTCTTTCCAGAGTATCCCTGAATGACATGATTCTGGGTTCTTGACTTCAACTACAAATAACAAGGTCTGCTTTAGATTCTCTTTCCTTCGAGGACGCTAACTAATAGTATCATCAATAGAAAACATCAAGCACAAAAAAACTTTTTTTGGAATGAAATAAACTTCACAACATATATTATATAAAATGCAGCAACACAATTTTTTTCCCCAGCATCAACAGAAGTTCTGGAAATAAAATAAAGTTCCTGTGCTCAAGGAATTTACAATTCACCTAACTCAACTTTAACAGAATATAGGAAGTGCTTAAAGGAGGGTGAATAACATGTCAAAAAGCAAAGCAGAAACTGATTAATTCTTCCCAGGAAAAGATTTCTAGAGAGCTGCCACAGGCAATACTTAAATGATCAATGGACAGGTAAGTGGGCAGTTGGCCACATGAGAAGAGGAGCACCATGTATAGGAAAAAAAAAGAGGGTAAGAAGTACAAAGACCTGGAGAGTGGAAAAGCAGGAAAAGTCTGCTGAACTCTGAAAAGGTCAATGATGGCAGAGCACAGGGCTGGGTGAGCCAGAGTGTGGCCACAGAATTGAAATTAAAGCTGAACTAAAAAGATGTGTCAAGGTAAGAGGATTTTTCCTTAAAAGGAACCACAGGATATGTTGGACAGGTCAGCAATATCAGTGGATTTGTTAAATGAAATGGACTATTACAATAATATGGAGTCCTGGAAAAAGGGTATGTGTCAGGGATACCACTTAGGGGGCTTCATAATAGTCTAGGTACATGATGATAAGGATTTGTCTAAAGTAATAAAACTAGACAAAGGAGGCATATTTCAGAGATAATTAGTATACTGAAATACCAGGACTTTCCAAGTAACTAGATATAAGGGGTAAGGAAATTGATGCACCAAGGTCTGAGGATTGGGTAGCTCAGGATGCATAAAGGGCCAAAAATGATTGGACCCCAGGCTACCCCTGGGACCTCACCTCATACCCCATTACTCTCCTGCCACACTGGCCTTATTAGGCTTTATTTATTTACTTATTTAATGGAGGTACTGGGGATTGAACTCAGGACCTCGTGCATGCTAAGGCATGCGCTCTACCCCTGAGCTATACCCTCCCCTACACTGGCCTTATTTATTTCCCTCAAATATACCAAGTTTATTTTCTCTTAATGTCTTTGCATTAGCTATTTTCTTTGCTTTGGATGAAAAAGTGATAAATTCAACTGTATTATGCTGACTTTTAGCTGTCAAAGAAAACCCTAGATATAAAAGTGTACAGAGTAATTAGACCAGAGTTACGATCTAGCAATCAACAATGTAAAACCAACTTTTTGCCACCACAGTAGATGAGATCACCTAGTGTTCAAGACCAAATAACGAAAAATTATTTGAAACAGACATTCTTGATGTAGTCTCTGAAGGATGGGACATAAACTCCCTTTACTGAGAGTCTTAAACTCCCTTTTTAAAGTCTGTTTACCAGGCACATACCTACTTTAACTGTACAAAACCTCCCTGAAGTAAATCATTTTTAAAATAAGAAAACAGGTTCAGAGGAAATAAAGTAACTTGCCCTGGTTAATTCAGAATGTGAATTTCAATCTGCTGATACCAGTGAAAGTATAGGGAAACAAAAACAAGTAGTGAAACAAAACATCAATTAACATAATACTCCGGATAATGGTTACCTATAGAGAGAAAGGAGGGGGGAGTGGCTTAAAGGAAGAGCACATTTGAGGGTTTCAAAGTTATTGATAACTTATTTTTTAAGGTGAGTGGTAGTTATTTTATTTATTATTCTTTCAAACTGAACATGTAACATACTCAATTTTTATACAATTATATATTCATAATAATTATTAAAACTATAGGTGCTTTAAAAAAAAAGTAAGTGGAAGAATTAAAAATGGAGAAGCTAGACTAACACAATGCATAACTTCAGAAGCTATACAATGTATAGAGCCTGATAGGCTGTTAGTGGTCAACCTGGTGCAAATCAAAGTACAGTGCAGGACATAACTGAGTTCACAAGTCAGTTCATGATGATTAATAGGATTACCAAACAGCCAAGTTACAGCTTAGTAAAGCTTTGTCTAACTATACTAAGAAATCATAAATTCTTAATAAAGTACATCAGCAAAGGCATTTTAATCTCTACAGTAGAACCCTTCATCCTTCTAGCTGGAAAAGAGGAAAACACTTGCTTGGTTAGACTGATTCAGGGATGGGAATTGGCAAACTACAGAACTGAGGGAAAAAAGGGAACTAAGGGTTAATGATGACTAATGATAAGATCAAGGAGGCTAAACAAGAGAAATGTGAAGGCAAGAGGCTTCTCACATCTAGAATGGAAAGGGATGAAAGAATTAAAGGGTCACAGGATGCAAAACAGGTACAACAGGACTAAACATGGGAAAGGTGGATGGATGTAGGAAGCTGTGATCAGAGAAACTGCAGACTTCAAGTTCAAACGCAGAGCAGTTCTTGGGAGAAACTAGATGTAGACTAGCACTCTTCAACAGAAATAAAATACAAGCCACAAAAGTAACTTAAAAATTTCTGGTATCCACATTAGAAAAAGTAAAAATTAAGAGGTAAAATTAATTTTAGTAATATATATTATTTAACCCAATATACCAAAAATTTCAACTTGGAGTCAATAATAAAACCTGAGACATCTGGTATACAGTCAGCCCTCAGTATCTACTGATTCCACATCCACAGATTCAACTAAGCATGGATCGAAAATACTCAGAAAAAAACTCCAGAAAGTTCCAAAAAGCAAAACTTGAATTTGCTGCAGGCTAGCAACTATTTATATGGCATTTAAATTGTATTTACAACTATCTACATAGCATTTACATTGTATTAGGTATTATTAAGTAATCTAGAAATGATTTAAAGTACAGGCATATCTCATTTTACTGTGCTTCACTTTACTGCATTTCAAAGATACTGCTATTTTTCCCAATTTAAGGTCTGTGGTATGGAACTAAAGAAATTTCAGCTAAAACTGGAGTCAGGACAGGCCATTTGGGGGAGCTCTCATGTCCTGCCAAGCATCATCAACTGCTCCAAACACGAAGAGACACAAGCCTCCACTCCAACAAACAGGTGCCTCTACTTTACTATCCAGCAGAAAGAAAATACCTCTCTCCCCACAACAGTCCAGCCAATCAGAGTAGAGTAGCCCAACTGATGAGAAGCCTCCATACTTTGGACTCCCAGATTCCTCCAGTGGACTCCTTGGTTATCACAGCCCTTCCCAACTCCCCCTTTTCCCCTATAAAAAGTAAATCCCCCTTCCTTGTTCTTTGAATTTGCCGATTGGTACACCATTAACGCACATTTTCCAAACTGCAATGCCACTGGCCATTGGCTATTCCCGAATAAACCTGCTTTTGCTGGTAAAATAACTGGCTATTATATTATTAAAACTGACAGTGGCAATCCTGCACCATCAGATGATGGTTAACATTTTTAGCAATAGAGTATTTCTCAATTAAGGTAAGTACTTTTTTTAGACACAATGCTTTTGCATACATTTACTAAAGTGTAAATACAACTTTTATATGCACTGAGAAATCAAATTGATGCAACTTGCTTTATTGAGATATTCAACTTTACTGTGGTGCTCTGGAACTGAACCTACAGTATCTCCACAGTATGCCTGTAAATGGGAGGATGTGCATAGGTTACATTCAAATATTATGCCATTTTATATAAGAGAATTAAGCATAACTAGATTTTGGTAGCTGAGATGGGGGTGGTCGTGGAACCAATCCCATGCGGATACCAAGGGACAACTGTATTTTATATTTTATACTACATGTCAATTTGCACTAGCTATTTCCAGTGCTCAAAGCCACAGGTGGCTCTAGTGGCTACTGTATTAAACAGTGCAAGTCAAGACTGTATCCATATGGGTTGCTCAATATATGTTCATATATGGTTGCTCTGGGAAAATAAAAAAAGAGAAGAAAGGAGGGTTAATCCAGGAGCCCACAGCAACAGTTTGATGTGGCAAAAATGAATGCTAGACATTCTCATGGTAGATCCAGAAAGTAAAATGGAAAAGTAAATTGTGCACCAAATGCTAAAATCCTTAAAGAATGTGGAAATTTACTCTGGAAAATCAGTGATGATAGCAATAAGGAAAGCTGTATATGCATTTGCTACATGAGTCATAGGTCAAGGACTGAGAGAGAGAAATGAAGACCAGAACAATGCTGAGCCTGCCTCCCAAGATATAAAGAAAGTTAAAAAAACTAATAATATCCACTTCAAAGGACTTTTAGGAAAGCCATGTTACCTAAATTTCCAGAGAGTAAGGAGACAGAAAGGGTGAGAGAGTTCAAGGATAGGATGCAAAAGTAACCTGATTCAGAGGTTGCAGACCTAGAAACAGACCGTTCAAGAAGGTCCATTAACATCCAGAGATCCTACAAGCACTATAACTACCATGGAATCAAAATATACAGGTAAGCAAATAAACAGTAGAAGGCAAGTTCCCTGATTCTAGGACTAAGCCTCTTTAGGAGCTCAGAATACATATCACATAAACTTTGGAATATTTAATCTTCTCAGAGAAATAAATGGATTAAGCACAAAGTTGGCAGTTGTTAAGGATAATGACCATCTTCCTTAAACTTTGTGAGGTAGCCTTTTTCAAATAAACCCTTTGTACCTAAGCACACAGGATGCACTCTACAAATATCAGGCATCCAAGTACTGTGGGAATGATGGCCTTCTAAGAAAATCTGGCTATTAATTCAAACAGATCATCTTAACAGTAAAACTGATACATAGGAAAAAAGTATATTCAATAACATGCCTTTACAAACAGGCTTGAGGAGTATTCAAACTATATAAATCCTATTTACCACAATAAATCTATATAGACTCCTAGCTCCTCTTTGTTATTAGGTCCACCTTTTGCTGTCAGCCATAACACTGGGAACATAGCACAGGCATTTTTCTGCAGATCATTTAATTTCTTATAATTTTTCATTCTCATAAATATCTAGCAAGATGATAAACATCAAAGATGAAAAACAATAATTTCTCCCCAGACAGATTCTCATTAGGGTTGTCTTACTACTACTCAATCATTGGCAGAATTGTTTACTCCTAATGACATGGCTCATCTAATAAACTAAAAATATGTACATTATAAATCAAAGTCTCTCTAATCCAAAGAATGGCTCTAATAGATGACTTGGGATAAATCTGAATCAAGCTTTGGCTAAAACAAAATACAATTAATCTACCCAATACTAATAGATAGTGCATCATCTCTCCTCCAATCCCTTCTCCTACTCCTGTCTTCAAGCAGAACAATTCTTGTTTTATTTGATACAGTTAGCAAAAAATATTTCGCCTATCAAAATAAATGTTTTATGATACTGATCTACAGTAAGACAGGGCAAAAATAAATAACCTTTGCAGAAATACCAGGTCATCATTTCAGGTATGATTTTCAAATGCTTTCATTTTGAATTCCACTAAAACAGTTACCAACAAAAAGTAACAATAATGGATTAATATCACCTATAATTTCTTTTTCTGAGGATTATACATAGCAACGAATAAGTGGCAAAAAGAAGAGTTAGAAGGTGGTAGAGAAGAACCAGTGGGAGGCCATAATATACCTCACAAAATAAAAAGATGGTATACATAAACCAGAAACTAATGATCTGTTTTAACACTTGGAATTTTTTTCCAAATAAATCATAACAAAATGGGGACTACTTCTCAAAAAACTAAATAACAGATGTGCCCACTACACAGGCTATTTCCATTTTCTGTACTATAATGTTTACTTGACGGTTAACATTAATGAACGATTTCTGGAAAAGTTCACAGATGAACCTGTGTTTTTAGATAGCATCAAGGTTATTACCATGGCTTTCTGAGTAATTACCTTGGGATTTCTGAACCACTGTATGTATCAGCTTTGCCTGAGATGTGAGGTTTTTTATTTCATATAATTTTTCCAGGATAATAAATACAGCGACAGTCAAACCAATAAAAATTTTAACAGTATTAAGTGATAAAATGAAAACATCTATGTAGCAAGGTCTGGTTTCCAGTAATGATGAATATAGTTATAAACTGGTATTAAAGAGTTTACAAAAAGTCCGAGAAACATGATATTGAAATGCAATGCAAGGGTAGATAAAAATTCATTCCCTAAAATTAATTTTCAACTTTAAAAAAAGTGTTAAATATTACAAAGACATATGCAATGAACATAGACAATGCAATGAACATTTATTGAGCATCAGCATTTGTCAAGGCCTTTGCATCTACTATTTGATTTAATCCTCACATCGTCCTATGATGTAAGTATTGTTGTTTCCACTTAATAGATGGCAAAATTCTACTTGGAAAGAGGTTTAACTTATCCAAGATCTCATAATTAATAAATGGTAGAACTGGGAGTCACAGCCAGGTCTCTCTTTCTAAAAAGAAACTTCACTGCCTATAATGCAGCCTTTATACTGTGGCAAACTAAGAATTCTTTCCCACGGTTTATATTTTGGATATGGGGGTGGAGCTCTTTACCTTAAAAAAAAATAATGTGAAGACTATATGACTGGGGGGAGCACCAAGATGACAGAGTAAAAGGACTCACAGCTCACCCCTTCCCATGAATACACCAAGAATCACATCTACAGACCATCAATTTGCACAGAACATCTACAGAACTTTGGCAGAATACCTCTTACTTCAAAATACAAGAAGATGCCTCACAAAAACCAGTAGCGGAAAAAAAGGAATCAGTGCAGGACCTGTTCTGCAGAGAGGGAATAGCAAAGGAGGAGAAGCGTTCACACCCTCTCCAGCCGGGAGGTCAGTGGGAACAGAGGGGGAGCTCCCAAGGCTCAGAGGAGAAAACAGCAGCCGTTTGGCAGGCAGAATTGAGAGAAGCCAACATAAAAGGTCCCTATGATCCCCAGCCCTAGCCACAAGTTGATGGGGGTGGGCTGGGGCAAGCTGTTATGATGAGCCCAGGGAGGGGGCTGAGGCTGACTGATTAGAGACAGCTTCAGGGGGCTGGAGTGTGGTATGGGCTGTGGCTGGGAATGTGTACAGAACATAACAGCTGGGAGCCCCATAGAAAAGCAACACTGCTGGTGTGCATGGAGGGGAGGGGCACAACACAGCAGGGCCATAGCCACTGTCTCCGCTAGCCTAGAGGGCTTCCTAGGCACCACTGTTGGCACGTTCTCCTGAGAAGAGAGGCAGGGCTCAGTCACAGTCATCACAATTGCTGGTGGACAACTCCTGGGTGGAGGCAGGGCTAAAACCTGAATCCACACCCAGGGGCCCTGCAACTTCACAGGCAGGTCTGAGATTTGATTACAACTCCAGGCAGAGAGGGGCAGATTTGCTCCACTGGTGCCTTTCTGGACTCATGCCTCTAAGATGAACAAACAACGAGTGGAGTTCTGAGGCATGGTGGGGGCGGGTTCAGCATTTACAGGAGGCCTGTGTACCATACACAAATGCGGGGCTTGGGTCTGCACTGACCCTGTGGCGCACCACAGATCCAGGTGTGTGACTGCACACTCACTACAGCAGGTCCTAGTGCCTGAAGTTGGCAGATCTACACTGGTGGCTCTGCAGGCATAGAACCTGAGGGACACCAGACTGGGCTGCTGACATTCCTATGGCTAAGGCAGACACAAGGACAGCATTAACAAGGAGTACTTTGTAAGCCCACATAACAAATGACACACAACACCACAGAGGGCACTTCCCCGTGAACATCTCCTGTGGAGGTATACTCAGCAGCTCTTTTTCCCAACTGAAGTGCTCCAACCCTGCCCACCACACACTACAGCTCAGAAACAGGTCTGGAAGCCTATTCAAACAACTGGGGAGCAGCTGTGGCCCCTGTCTGGGCTGTGACAACCACAGAACAAAAAACAAGTCCCCGCTCAACAACAACAACCAGGGCAGGCTCTGATCACCAAAACACCAACTACACCCTCAACCAAAGGAATAACAGCCAACACACATGGAAGAAAGACATGGCAATCACTCACAACAAAATTATTAGACATGCACAGTCTACACAGGAACGTTCCCACTTCAACAACAACAACAACAACAACAACAACAACAGCAGCAGCAGCAGCAGCAACAAAACCAGCCCTTGAAGACCACAGTAGATAACGGTTACTCCTACATTCATAAATTTAAGTAAAATGAAGAAGCAGAGGAAACAATTCCAAATAAAAGAACAAGAGAAGCCCCCTGAAAGAACAATCAATGAAATAGACCTTGACAGTCTACTAACATGACTTCAAAAAGGGGGTGATAAAAGCACTGAAGGAAGTAAGAGAGACTATGAATAGAAATGCAGAATGCTATATATATAAAAAAAAAAAGAAATAGGAACTATAAAGAAGAGCCAATTAAAATCAGAAAACTCGATGGCTGAGATAAGAGCCGAGATAAAGGCAGTAAAAAGCAGACTGGCTAATACAAAAGAACGAATAAATTGCTTAGAAGACAGGATAACAGAAGTCACCCAATCAGAACAGCAGACAGAAAAGCAAGTAAAAACCAATGAAAGCAATACAAGGGACCTATATTATAATATAAATCTACATATAATAGGAGTCCCAGAAAGAGAAGAGAAAAGGGGATTGAAAAGGTATTTGAAGAAATCATGCCTGAAAAGTTCTCAAACCTAAAGAAGAAAACATATCTACATACAGGAAGCACCGAGGGTCCCAAACAAGAAGACCTCAAACAGAACCACACCAAGACATATAATTAAGATGGCCAAAGTTAAAGATAAATGATTCTAAAGTTAGCAAGAGAAAAACAAAGAGTTACTTACAAGAGAACCCCCATAAGGCTTTCAGTTGACTTCTCTACACAACCACTGCTGGACAGAAGGGAGCAGCAAAATATATTTGAAGTCCTGAATGAGAAAAAGCTGCAACCTAGGATACTCTATCCAGCAAGTCTATCCTTTTAAAGAGAAGGAGAGATAATGATTTCACAGACAACAAAAAACTAAAAGAACCCAGCAATACTAAATCTATCCTAAAAAATACTGAAAGGTCTACTCTAAATAGAAAAGAAGTAGGAAGTTATAGAAATGAGAAAAACATAATTGGAAATGTGATACTACAATGAGCTGCAAGAGAATAAACATGAAGATGTAAGAGGACATCAAAATCATAAAAGGTGGAAGAGGGGAACAAGAAAATGTAGGGGTTTTTTTTCTTTTTAGGATGTGTTTGAGACTATATGACTATCAGTCTATAGTAGATAGATACAGTAATGAGTTAACACACTTGAAAAACAGGGTAACCACAAATCAAAAGTATACAATGGAGCCAAAAAACCCCCAAAGAAATCAAGCTAATACAAAAGAAAATGATCAAACCACAAAAAGAAAAACAAAAACAAAAGGAACAAAGAAGGAATACCGAATCAACTAGAAAACAAAGTTCAAAATGGCAACAACACACATCTATCAATAATTACCGTAGATGTCAATGGACTAAAAGGTCCAATCAAAAGACACAGAGTGGCAGGATATATAATAAAACAAGAGGCTACCATATGCTTCCTACAAGAGACCAACTTTAGGGTTAAAGACACACATTGACTGAAAGTGACAGGTTGGAAAAAGATTTTTCATGCAAATGGAAATGACAAGAAAGCAGGAGTAGCAATACTCATATCAGACAAAACTTCAAAACAAAAGCCATAAAGAAAGATAAACAAAAACACAATATAGTGATCAAAAATGCAATACAAGATGAGGATATTACACTCATTAACATGTATGCACCCAATATAGGAGCGCCTAAATATGTAAAAACAAATACTAACAAACATAAAAGGGGAAATTAATGGGAACACAGTAATACTAGACTTTAACACCCCACTAACACCAACGGACAGATCTTCCAGACAGAAAATAAATAAGGCAACAGAGATAACTAAATAACACAATAAACCACGTGGACTTGGTTGCTATTTTTAGAACATTATATCCCTCCAAAAAAGAATATACATTCTTTTCAAGTACTCATGGAACATTCTCTAGATAGACCACATATTTGGGCACAAAAAAAGCCTCAACAAATTTAAGAGGACAGAATTTACTTCAAATATCTTTCCTGACCACAATGGCATGAAACTAGAAATCAACCACAGAAAAACAAATGAGAAAAAAACAACTGCATGGAGACTCAATAACATGCTACTAAAAAACCAATAGGTCAATGTTGAAATCAAAGAAGAAATTTAAAAAATACTTTGAGACAAAAAAACAATGAAAACACAACCACACAACAATATCTATGGGATGCAGCAAAAGCAGTCCTAAGAGGGAAGTTCAAAGAGATATAGGCCTTCCTCAAAAAATAAGAATGTTCTCAAATAAACAACCTAACCTACCACCTAAAAGAATTAGATAAAGAAGAATGAACAAAACCTAAAGTCAGCAGGAGAGAAATAATAAAGATCAGGGATTATATAAATAAAATAGAGATTTAAAAAACAACAGAAAAAATCAATCAAACCAAGAGCTGGTTTTTTGAAAGAGTAAACAAAATCAATAAACCTCTGGCCAGGCTCACCAAGAAGAAAAGAGACAGGACACAAATAAACAAAATAAGAAAAGAAAATGGAGAAATTACAACCAACAACACAGAAATACAAAAAACCTACGGACAACTATACGGCAACAAATGCAACAACCTAGGAGAAATGAACAAGTTTCTAAAAAGATACAGTCCACCAAGACTGAATCAAAAAGAAATAGATCATTTGGGAAAAAAAGAAGAAAGAAGAAAGAAATAGATCATTTGAACACACCAATCACTAGAAGTGAAAGAGAATCAGCAATTAAAAAACAACATCCCTGCAAACAAAAGTACAGGACCAGAAAGCTTCACTGGGGAATTCAAACAAACATACAAAGAAGAACTCCTATTGATCCTTCTCAAACTCTTTCAAAATACTGAAGAGGAGGGAATACTCCCAAACTCATTCTATGAAGCCACCATCACCCTGATACCAAAACCAAAGACACTCCAAAAAGAAAACTGAAGGCCAGTATCACTGATGAACACAGATGCAAAAATCCTCAACAAAATATTAGCAAACAGAATCCAACCACACATAAACAGTATCATATATTGTTCAAGCTGGATTCATCCCAGGGACACAAGGATGGTTCAACATATGCAAATCAATCAAATCAATCAATATGATATACCACATCAACAAAAGAAAGATAAAAATCATGTGATCTTAATAAATGCAGAAAAAGAATTTTGTAAAATTCAACACCCACTTATGACAAAGACGCTTACCAAAATGGGTATACAGGGAACATATTTCAACATAATAAAAGCTATTTATGACAAATCCACAGCCAGCATAATACTCAACAGTGAAAAGCTGAAAATCTTCCCCCTAAAATCTGGAATACGACAATGATGCCCACTCTCACCATTTCTATTCAACATACTATTTGAAGTCCTAGCCCTAGCAATCAGGCAAGAAAAAGAAATAAAATGGATCTAAACTGGAAGAGAAGTAAAATTGTCACTGTATGTGGATGACACGTATATAGAAAACCCTAAAAGCTCCATATAAAAACTCCTAGAGCTGATAAAAGAATTCAGCAAGGTAGCAGGATACAAGATTAACATACAGGAGTCAGTAGCATTTCTTTACATTACCAATAAAATATCAGAAAAATAAAGTAAAGAAACAATCCCTTTTAAAGTCGCATGCAAAAAGTATAGTACCTAGAAATAAATGAGGTGAAAGATGTATACGAGGAGAACTACAAAACACTGATTAAGGAAATTAAAGTTGACTTAAAGAAATGAAAAGATATCCCATGCTCTTGGATTGCAAGTATTAATATTGATAAAATGGCCACACTACCCAAAGCAATCTACAAATTTAATGTGATCCCTATCAAATTACCCAGGACATTTTTCACATAACTAGAATAATTCTAAAATTTATATAGAACCACAAAAGACCCAGAATTGCCAAAGCAATACTGAAGAAAAAGAATGAAGATGGAGGGATAACCCTCCCAGATTTCAGACAATACTACAGAACTACAGTAATCAAAGCAGCATGGTATTGGTACAAAAAAAGACATATGGATCAATGGAACAGAACAGAGTGCCTAGAAATAAACCCACACACTTACGGTCAATTAATCTTTGACAACCGAGCAAAGAACATAAAATGGAGTAAAGACAGTCTCTTCAGTTAATGGTGTCGGGATAACTGGACAGCTGTATGTAAATCAATGAAGTTAGAATACTCCTTCACATCATACACAAAAATAAACTCAAAATGGCTTAACGACTTAAACATAAGACACTATAAACTTCTTAGAAGAAAATACAGGCAAAACATTATGACATAAATCTTAGCCATGTTCTCCTAAGGCAGTCTACCCAGGCACTAGAAACAAGAGAAAAAATAAACAAATGGGACCTAATTAAAGTTATAAGCTTTTTTTTTTTAACTTTTTTTTTATTGAGTTATAGTCATTTTATAATGTTGTGTCAAATTCCAGTGTAGAGCACAATTTTTCAGTTATACATGAACATACATACATTCATTGTTACATTCTCTTTCACTGTGAGCCACCACAAGATCCTGTATATATTTCCCTGTGCTACACAGTACAATCTTGTTTATCTATTCTGCATTTTGAAATCCCAGTCTGTCCCTTCCCACCTCCCCGTCCCCCTGGTAACCACAAGTTTGTATTCTATGTCTATGAGTCTGTTTCTGTTTTGTATTTATGGGGTTTTTTTTGTTTGTTTGTTTGTTTGTTTTAGATTCCACATATAAGTGATCTCATATGGTATTTTTCTTTCTCTTTCTGGCTTACTTCACTTAGAATGACATTCTCCAGGAACATCCGTGTTGCTGCAAATGGCGTTGTCAGTTTTTATGGCTGAATAGTATTCCACCATATAAATATACCACATCTTCTTTATCCAGACATCTGTTGATGGACATTTAGGCTGTTTCCATGTCTTGGCTGTTGTAAATATTGCTGCTATGAACACTGGGGTGCAGGTGTCATTTTGAAGCAGGGTTCCTTCTGGATATACGCCCAGGAGCAGGATTCCTGGGTCATATGGTAAGTCTATTCCTAGTTTTTTGAGGAATCTCCATACTGTTTTCCACAGTGGCTGCACCAATAAGCTTTTGCACAGCCAAGGAAACCATAAGCAAAACAAAAAGACAACCTACGGAATGGGAGAAAATATTTGCAAAAGATGAGACTGACAAAGGCTTAATTTCCAAAATATATAAACAGCTCATACAACTTAATAACAAAACAAACAACCCAATCCAAAAATGGGCAGAAGACCTAAACAAGCAATTCTGCAATGAAGACATACAAATGGCCAACAGGCACATTAAAAAATGCTCAATTACCGCTAATTATCAGAGAAATGCAAATTGAAACTACCATAAGGTATCACCTCACACCAGTCAGAACAGCCATCATTAAAAAGTCCACAAATGTTAAATTCTGGAGAGGATGTGGAGCAAAGAGAACCCTCTTAACTGCTAATGGGAATGGAGTTTGGTGCAGCTATTACGGAAGATAGTATTAAGATTCCTTAAAAAACTAAAAACAGATTTACCATATGATCTAGCAATCCCATTCCTGGGCATATATTTGGAGGGAACTCAAATTAGAAAAGATACATGCACTCCAATGTTTACAGAGCACAACATACAATAGCCAAGACATGGAAACAACCTAAATATCCATGGACAGATGACTGGATAAAGAAGCTGTGGTATGTTTATGCAATGGAATACTACTCAGTCATAAAAAAAGAATAAAATAATGCATTTGCAGCAACATGTATGGATCTGAAGATTGCCATTCTAAGTGAAGTAAGCCAGAAAGAGAAAGAAAAATACCATATGATATTATTCATGTGGAATCTAAGAACAAAAGAAAAAAGAAGATGCTAATGAACTTATCTACAAAATAGCAAAAGACTTACAGACATAGTAAACAAACTTACAGTTACCAGGGGAAAAGGGGGTGGGAAGGGATAAATTGGGAGTTTGAGATTTACAAATTACTAACTACCATATACAAAATACATAAAAAACAAATTTCTTCTGTATAGCACAGTGAACTATGTTCAGTATCTTGTAGTAACCTATAAAGAATATGAAAACGAATATATGTATGCATATGTATGACTGAAACATGGTGTACACCAAAAACTGACACATTGTAAACTGAGTATATTTCAATTAAAAAAAAAAAGACAATATGATCAATCTCTTTTTAAAATTAGATCAACAGAAAATCTTTCTGGCACTTTATCACAGTTCAACTGTTGGGCTGTACTCAAGGCCCCTTCAAGACTACTCCAGGAGAGAGGTTATTCATTTCTGAATGGAGTCTCTCTTCAACACCAGAAATGTGGCTGCTAGAAAGTTAAAAAGGCTGTATTTTAATGTTATCTAACACAAATACTGCTCTTACTTAATTGTGGCTTTTGGACTTTTTAAATGAATGTTTTAGGCAATTCAACCATTCATTAAGTCTTAACATGTGCTTTATTCTGCATTAGGACCATTCAATTACTCTTTTTTCCTCAGAATCAGATATTTAATGAGCATTAACCCTATACAAACTGAAGTGCACTTTAATGTCATTCATCACCCATCTCAACAGCTGTACTTGTCATGCCACTCCTTCAATCCAACTCTAGAAATATTTACCTACTGTAGAAACAATACCAAAATCTTAGGAGACAATTTTGACAAGTAAACTGATTTCACATTACACTCTGTAAAATGAAATACTTAGTACAAAGAATGGTAAAACTTAACCTCTCACACACATTTCTTTAAATATCTTAACACATAAAATCAGTTATTCAGCAACAGTATTTCTTTGTACCTAATGACCACCCTGACTCTATATAAAATTTATCTGTGGATTATATTTTGGTAATATTCAGACCAGAAAGTGAAATCACTTGCTCAGAAAAGATAATAAATTCTATATTCAATATAGTAATGAACTGGTTTTTAAAAATCTAAATCCCTGCCATATCTTAACAAAAGATTTTTCTGATTTAGAAATTCAGTCTTAATTATTTAATTCGTGACAACAGTACCATTAGAATATTGAGAAAAGATTCACAGACGCTTTCTCAAAATAAGCCTTCCTCAGAATAAGCTCTCTAAGAATGTAATAACAGAATATTTGGCTCTTTTTTACTTAAGCTTGTACTTGTAAAATAAAATTCTACTTAATTATACAAAACAATTAATACTACCTGTCAGAAAAAAAAACTTATCTGTTTATCCAAATAAAGCACTACAAACAGCTAAAAAGTTATACTTTCAGAAATTTCATTTAAAGTCATTTTCATCCCAAAGATTTAAGGAGTTACTTATGGTTCAAGATTTAAGGAGTTACTTATGGTTCAAGCACTGTACCAGTTACATGGAGGAAAAAAACTTGATGTTTCAAAAAATCTGAAAACCACTCTATTGTAGCTTTATATCCAGAAAGATTTGATCTACTGATGCCAAAAGCACCTGCAACCAACATACTCTTACTCTGCTTGTGTTAGAAGGGTCAATTATACAACACCTGTCAGGAGAAAATTTGATTCTATCATCAAAATAAATTGGCATACATTATCAACACCGTAAAAACTATGTGAGTACAGAGTGTAATGCAAAGTATATTACCTGTAAAAAGTTAACAATCCCTTGTAGATACTAGATAGAAATGACTTCTCAATCACCAAAGCCACTTTCCTCAAGTTAAGAAATTCATTATGCTTGTATGTGGTCTAAGAATGGGGGTGATTTCTGCTCCTTTCACTGAAAACCTCTCCCAGCAGAGAAGACCTAGAAGTCTCATTTAGGTAGTAGGTATTCCCTGTTCCATAGTTTTGTCTTAACATTAGAATTACCTGGGCCTCTCCCAAGCTAAAGAATCTCTGAAGAATGGGACTCAGGCATCAAAAGATTCCAGTAGCAGACAAAATTGAGAACCACTGATCTCTTTTTCACTTTTGAGCAGTGACATTATATACGGCAGAGAAATAATGTACTGAATCTACCACCATTTCTGTATTCTTTATACTTAGTTCAACATTTAAATGCTCTGGTTTATTGCCTTTCATATAATAAGATGGCTTTCACAATATAGCTAGATTTGACAGGCTACCAGTGTTCCTACAATAGTAACTATACTATTCAGAGCTTAGCTTTTCCCTACACAGCATAATAACCCAATTCCCCCCACAACCCCAGTATCAGTTCCTGCAAGTTGCTGGGCTAACAGCACTGATCTACCTAGAAGGAGAATTCAGAGCCTGGTTCACCAACTTCCCAAGCATCAAAGGTATTCTGTCATCTGTGCATTGCCGGTTCTCCGCTTCCAAAGTCAGTATCTGCCTTTCATCACATCTCCTGTATCTTCTACTGCTAACTACCACTATCATCTCTCCTACTTTCTCACCCCATTACCTTCACTTTTATTTAGTCTCTGATTTCTTGACAGCTTCTTCTTCAACTTCTCATCTTCAACATCCTCACCTAGAGTTCCCATTCCTCTTACTTGTCACACCAGACAAAGTTTTCACTCTAGATTCTGCTGCTTCCCTGTTATGACCACTCCCTCCTCTACTAGTTTATTGAATTCCAGATTTAGACATGTGACTCTACATTTAAGAAACAGAAATTTGAATATTGCGTGGCTGGATTTTTATGAAGCCCAATTTTGCAAATTTATGTTTCCCAAAGTTGTTTCATATTGATTGTTTAAGAATTGCAACATATTGCTTTTAAAAACATTGTTATAAGTAGTGGCTATACTCCCAAAATTATTTATGAAAGCCTACTTTGTCTAAAATGAACCTAAAATAAAGCATTATGGTGAATTATGGGAAAACTAGGAAGAACTTCAAGAGTTGGGGCCTGGAGGTATGGAGGCAATCTTTTTACCAATGGTCCTGAAACAACTCGTTTCATCACTTTTCAGACTTGACCCTCCCAATCTACAAAACAGAGATAATCGTATCTGTTACAGGGTTATTGTAATGATAAAATAAACAGTGAAGTAATTGAGAAATGCTCTGAAAACTCTAATCTGTAAGGTAATCTACCATCAAGATATTACCCTAAAATACAGAACCTGATAATAGTACATAATAAAATACTGGTTCATAACTCAAGTTATATTAGGAAGGACAGCTTTTAATTGAAATCATTTCTCAATGTTTTCAGTCAAGATCCTCCTACCACTCACTGTCCCTTATTTGCTTAAGAGTGGGTATTTTTTAGGAGAATCTGTCCGTCTGATTCCTACAGCATTAGATCTACTTTTAGAGCTTATTACAGGAATAGCTTCTAGCGTGAGACTGTCTTTTTCAAAGACCCTCAAGTGGTGGTCATTCTTCTAGAAATCTATATACTTCAAGGTTTTTTCAAACTAAGGAGAACACAGAGATTTGGGGAACTATGCCTTTTATATGCATCCAGCTTTTTGATAGCTTTGATCTTTTCTGTAAGTTGTACAAAGTTTTGTAAACCCCTTTTCTTTTTTTATTTGTTTTTTTAAAATTTGTTTGGGGGAGGTAATTAGGTTTGTTTGTTTATTTTTTAATGGAGATACTGAGGATTGAACCCAGGACCTTGTGCATGCTAAGCATGCACTTTACCACTTGAGCTATCCCCTACCCCCAATCCCTTTTCTAATATGTACTTCAACAGTGATTTTTCCTCCTTTGGTTTTATATTTTCTAACTTCATTGCTGCTAAGGTTAAAAGACGATCACTCTAAATGAAAGAGGAGATAGTAGAATAATGCCTTCCAGGTCCTTGATACTTACTTTCTTTGCCTGTTGGCCAGTCTCTCGTCCTTTCCTACTCCGGTCTTAAATGTTACCAAATGGTTATATAAATAAGCCAGGTGGCTTCTGAGTCATCACTTCTGTATCCCACTTACCTAACTCTCAATGTGAATCTTGATATACTCTTTGAACCCTTAATTGCCCTTGGAATTTTTCATTGTCTTTCTGAACATGGCAGCTGGGGTTTCAGTGACTTCTCTCACTCCAGTGGGGTTGTTATTAGCAGCTATTGGTCACATACTAGTTAAGTATTTCTATCGTTCCTTTCAAATAGGCCTATCCTCTTGGTAACAAGACATTTTTCTCTAAACCTGCTACTATTTACAGAAAATCAGTATGTGTACACAATTTTAAAAGCTAAGAAGAAATACAATAGTTAGTCTATACTGCATTTAGCATACAAAAGTAACTGCTGATTTGGCAATGGTTTCTTGGGTATGTCATCAAAGGCACAGACAACAAGAGAAAAACACAGATAAATTAGACTTCATCAAAATTAAAAGCTTCTGTGCACTGAATACTATCAACAGAGTGAAAAGGCAACTTACGAAATGAGAGAAAATATTTGCAAATCATCTATCTGACAAGGAATCCAGAATGCATAAAGAATCATTACTACTCAACAACAACAACAACAACAACAACAACAACAAACCAATCCAATTAAAAAATGGGCAAAGGACTTAACACATTTTCTCCAAAGAATATATACAAATGGCCAATAAGAACAAGAAAAGATGCTCACTAATCACTAATGAAATGTAAATGTTTCACACACACACACACACACACGAATTTTCTCTGACACCATCAAGTTTCCTGTTATCAAAAGAAGCATATCTGAACAACAGCAGAGACAAGGTGGCAAATTCAAAACTATAAATATTATTGAGGAGAATTTGTTACTATATAAAAGCTCTTGATTCCTGGTGTTAAAGCAGATAAAGCACTGAGGAAATTTATAGCTACTCTTTGCAGTCAACACCATCAGAACAAGAATTACAGTCTGTATGCATATGAAAATAAAACCTATAATCCTTAAATTACAACATAATAGTCTTCCATTTAGACCACTGATTTATTTACTTTCAATTTTTCTTATCTTCTAATGTATCTCTGTAAGGCTACACATTTTCCTCTAAGTAACAGTTTATACACATCCCACAAATTCTGATACAAAGTGCTATTTGTCATTCATTTCTAAAGATAACATTTTCTGTTCAGTCAAGAGTTTCTAAAATTTCCTAATAAATTGATTTTATTATTTTTTTACCCTACATTATGTTTAAGACTATAAAAAATCTAAAATTATGTTCAACTAAAATAAATTATTCTGGTAAGTTTTTTAAAAAAACAGCAATTATGTTCTGCAGAATTTCAGCTTAAACATTATTTAGATTTTGTTATTCTTCTGTTATTAGGCTTTAACTTCTATAAAAAGATATTCAGAAATAATATAAATGTGATTGCAACTTATCATTTTTCTGTTGCCTAACATATGATTAAACTTTATAAATGCTCCTTGAGTAGTTAGGAAAAAAGTTTTAATTGAAATTGAAAAACTTCTTAATTTATAAAAACAAATTTATTGTTTCATTCAAATTATTCATAGGCTTTTTAATATTTTATCTAACCTGTATCAGTAAAACATTCTCTCTATATTTTTTAACTTTGATACTTACGATGTGAAAATCATTGATATCCTCGATTATTTTTATCTTGGTTCGTTGTGTAGAAAATTTCTTTCATACATATATATGAGATATATACACACACATTCTTGTGCTAAAATATATATTATATAAAAACAAATTTACTATCTGTGTCATTTATCTACATCAGGTATTGGCAAACTGGCACTTAACATGTAGCTTTTGTAAGGCCAGCCAAGAATGGGTTTTACAAATTTAAAGGGTTAAAAAAGAAGAAGAAGAAAATGCAAAAGACCATCTTGTCCACAAAATCCAAAATATTCACTGTCTGGTCTTTTCAGTTTCCTAATCTATGTCAGGGGGTGGCAAATTTATTCTGTAAAGGTCCAGATAGAAAATATTTTAGACTTTGCAGAGTCTCTTGCAACTACTCAACTCTACAACTGTAGCAAAAAAGCAGAATTCATAAATAAATTAGTATGCATGTACTTCAGTAAAACTTTACTTACCAAAAACAGGACAGGGTCAGATTTGGCCCTTGGGCCACAGTTTGTCAATCCCTGATCTCTATGATTACTAACTGTTCATTTCTCTGAGACGTCAATCTCTCACACTGATTATGAATTTGTCATTTTCAATTTTTTTACATTTGCTGTATATATATTCTAAACCAATTATTAAATAAATAAGAGTTTATAATGTTACATCTTCTAGAAATTAAATTTTTATATTGTTCAAAATTCTCTCTCCCATGTAGTTTTTTGCCTTGAAGTCTATGTGGACTTCTAAAAGCTGCTTATACCTGCTTTCTTTTTATTAGCATTTTTCTTTTAATGTTTCTGTGCTTTTGCTTTCACTCTTTCTCTGTGACATTTAAATGCATATACCTAGATTTCAGTTTTTGACCAATCTGAATCACTATTTAACAGGGGAATTTAACGTTATTATTAATATTATAGTTACCAATATGTTTTTATCACATTTACTTTGTAATATCTACTTTCCTGCCTTTCGTTAAATTCATGGAATTTATGACCCCACTTTATTCTTTATTGTTAAAGAAATTATATATCCTTTTACCATTATTTGTGCCAGTACTTATCTACTGTCTTTCAGCTCTAATCCACTCTGTAAGTCAGAGGGTGCTCTCACCTTCTATCAGTGCGGCTCCAGACACTAGCTCCATTCAGATCTCTAGTCTCTGAGAGCCCTTTAGAGATGCTAGCAGCAGACAGGCATGCACACTTGATATTCAAAGTAACAGTCTCACCTCACTCTCTCATGAGTTTCTAACGACCAACCTGCACATATAGCTCCCTTCTCAAAAGTCTAAGCAACAGTCCCATAAAGGGCCCTTCCTCTAAGCTCCTAGGTTCTGACAAGACTACCATTTTCATTCCTCTGGGATGTTGCTACTTCCTTCAGTTAATAATCTCTGGATTACCTCAGTGTCCCCTTGACAATCAATCAGATAGTATAACAAATTCATATACTAAATCCCCTCAATTTGAAATACTTAGTATGTTTTATTTTTCATTGTCCTGAAAATACTTTAACAGTTGCTCTGCTAAACTAATTAAGCTGTCACACTGTCAGTTATACTAAACAAGCAGGTCAAAATTTTGAAACTGAACTACGAAAGAAGATGGGTTATTTTAATGATGACCAGAGTAATAAGATTTGAAGTAATAAAAAACAGAGTCTTGAGTAATACAGTGTAGGACCTGAAAATGGAGTGACAGGGAACTGAAAAGGAGATTTATTTTGCTTGTGAAATATAATGAAATATTGGCAACATAATTTCTTTCTCCTTTATATCACCTACTTAGGTACCTATGGAACAAAATACTAGGCAGACAGAAAGGATACCATACAAGATGGAGAGCATTCAGGTAGTTTGAGAGTTTATCATTCCTCACAAAGAAAAAAAAAATGATGGTCCATCAACCAATGAAAAATTTTTATGCAGATCTAGCTCTCCCTGTTACCTAGTTATCAGCATCATCAGACATTTGAGAAATGAGAAAGGAATTGAAAAGGAACAGTAAATAAATATATGGATTGAGTGGAAATTTTTGTTAGTTTGGTAAGTAAATATAACATTTTATTATTCTAACCATAATAAAATTCATTGTTTACAGTTAATTGATTCTACTTGCTTTAAATATAACTTAACCTTTCCTTCACTCTTCTTTGACAAAATCAAAATTACCACACAGCTACATGATGTGTGGTGTTGTCTGTTTTTTGTTGGGTATTGAGTCACTGAAATTCATGATTCTTAGTACTATAAAGATGCTAGCTTTTCTAAACTTCACTTTGTAGTTAGCAAAATACCTCAAGTAAACTTTCTCATTTGATCACTGATAAAACAAATTATCCTATATTAAGCTAACCCTTTCCCTTCTTCCACATTCCTGAAAATTGAACCCCCCACCCTGATTAATCTGGGTAAGAACACACACCCATATGCCTGATTAAACTTGGGACAGTATTCTACATGTCTATGGTACTTATCCTCTCTCCTCACCTTTCTCCCTTAGTCCTATTTGCCCACCTCCCCGACAGCTCTCTAAATCACATAAATGGTGCTATGGATGGGGTTATGTCCCTCCTGCCCCCTATAAAAAATTCATACATTCAAGCCTTAATCCCCCTCCACATAATGTGATATTTGGAAACAGAGCCTTAGATATAGATGAGGTCATGGGTTGGGGCCCTCATGATGGGATTAGTGGCTTTTTAGAAACGCCAGAAAGCTTACTTGTCTGTCTGTCTGTCTCTCCCTCCACCCCCTGCCTCACTCCCTCCCTCTCTCTCTCCATCATGTGAGGACACAGCAAGGAGGCAAGACGGCCTTCTGCAATCCAAGGAGGCTCTCATCAGGAACTAAATCAGCTAGCACCTTGCTCTTGGACTTCCGAGAATACAGAAATGTGAGAAATGTCTGTTGTTTAAGCCACTCAGGCTATGCTATTTTGTTTTACAAGCTTGAGCTGACAGACACAAGTGGAATATAAATTTCTGCAGGAAAAGTTACGAGCACTTTGAATTGAATAGTGATACCACTCCAGTTTCTGATTCTCTTTAAAACTTACCTGCTCTATTTCCTATCCCCAAATTTACTGGCAAATGCAAGTTTCTGTAGCTGAATTGAAGGTGCAATTTTCAAATCCATAAAGATCTTTTAAAAAAAAATGAATGTCACAGCTAGGTTAAAAACAAAGATTGGCAACACTAAAGTGAGTTTCTCTTCTAAAACTATGGGAAGTAAGTGAGGTAAAGAAGTAAACCTACATGGGAAACTCTGGGAGAGGTTTTACACAACTTGTTAGAACAGATGAGTGGTAGCCAGAGACAAGAACCACCTCTCATTTGTGCACATATGTTTACATCCTATTCTGAAGAAAAAGAAGCAGGTAAATAGGTTGCCGCTGATGATGTAAGGAAGAGACTGGGAGCAATTTTCTACATTTTCCCTCTTTTATGTTTCAAAGCTACGAAATTCACCTTTCTTCAGCTTAGCTGCTTTCACTTAGACCATAATTGACTGATTTAGTGTCTAATATTGAGTCACAGACACAGGTAGCTATTTGAGACAAAAAGATCTGATTCACAGAAGAAGGGGAGACTGTCACTTCAGAAAGGGCATGTGGCTAAAGAAGTTTAATATTTTCTGCAGCTGATTTAATTTAAATGTAATAGTCCTGTGTATAAGAATAAACCACACTATTGCCAGCAGAAAATGACCAAAACTGGCCTCTACTTTTACCTTTGCTTAAGGGATAAGCAAAGATCTGGAAGGCATCTCAAACTGCAGGAGAGAGCTTCTGAATTTCACACTAATACCAGACTCAGGTAGCCAAATTAGATGACTTAGACAAACACACACGTACACACATGCACACACGCACACATCCTGAAGAGAACCAAGATGAACAGGCATGAAAATAACAAATATCACTTACTGAAAGCATTAGCACGTCCTGTTTTGAGACAGGATTTTATATAATCTTCATAACAACCCTCTTAAAGAATGGTAGAATTCTAATTCTCCCCTTAGCAGATGAAGAAACCAACTTCTAGTGATATTAAATAATTTACACAATATGATGTAACAAAGTGACAGACCAAGTCCCAGAACCTGGAGTCTGTTTGACTCTAAGGCTTTACTTTTTTCCTCTATTTTGGAGGCTCAGTTTTCCATAATGATCTACAAACATCTCAATTATTAAACCTAAGGAGACTGAGTTTCCCACAGAACTCCTCATTCCTCCAGATATGACAATTTAGAAAAAATTCCTCACTCTATCAACAGAAGTTGAGACACTGTTAGGAGACAAATGAATCCATACAAGGCTGCCTCTGTCAGGGGATAAAAAGGCGTGCAGTGAACTAGGTGTAATTTACTGGGTTCATCCATCAGATTAGGCAAAATGGGAACAAAACAGACCACAAAGTAAAGCAAGATAATATTTGGTGACCCTTCTCCCTGGGATTCATGTAGTCTTATTTCTAAAGGCAACTAATAAAATGGCATACAGAAAGGCATTTGTGGGCTCCACAACTGAGACCACAGCTAGAGCATCCTTTCTCAAATGCAAACTATGCATCTGCAAGCAGCCCTGTCTTTTAGAACACTTAAGAGCTTTGTGTCAACTGCTGGGGTCAAATCACAACTTTAAACAGTAAGAATTTGCAATGGAAAGCTAAGCTATTCCTGTTATGTGCCAGCTATCAACTGCTGGCCTTTCAGCTCAGAATTCACCTTGTTTGGCAGTACAGTGAAAATGCATCTGGCACAATGTTAAGCTTTGTCAGCAGAGGGCACTGTAAAGATATTGCAGGAGGAAAGGGTTTTGCTTCCCAGTTCCTATGGGCATGCACAGCAGGCTCCTGTGGTACGAAGGCTTCTCCAGAACCTGGTTTCTCCAGAACCTGACTTCTACAGTGCCACTGCCCTAGGGCGCACAGCTTCCTCAGTGCCAGGTTTCTGCTGCAGTGTGCAGCAGCCAGCAGTACCCATGGCTACGTACCACTAACAGTACCTTCAAGAGCCATTTTGTGCAGAGTGCCTCCTCTAAGAAACCTCCCTATGAAGAGGTTTCCTTCAGCACCTTAGAGGGCAGAATTCTGGCAAGTTCCAGAGGGTGAATTTCTAGTAAGTTCCACTGATGTGGCACCACAGCAACTTCTGTACCATTCTGAGAACCGCATCACATCCTATCTGACAAGGTCTGGATCTCAGCCCAAGGTAGAGGAAGCAGTCTCTTGTCTAACACTAGCATGAAAAAAAGAGGCACAAGGTTTGGTAGGCCTTTTTTAGATTTTGGAGACAACATACACTACAGTTGAGTAGTTGCTACACCTTGACCTACCTACAAAGTCACCTGGGAGGTTTCTAGTTTTGAAGGAGGAACAGAATAAAAGAAGGCTCTGCAGCAATTTTAGGCGCATACAAGCTGCTTGACCGCATGGGACCTGTGATCCTGTAGATTCAAGATTATCTAAAGTGTCTGTGGCAAACAGAGACGCTATAAGGAGCCTGAAGCCATTATGCACTGCAGCAACTCTTTGCTAAAGGAACTGGTGCTATAGAAGCCAGCTTTCCTCAATACTTCGTAAGGCATAATGTGAATTTCCAGCAAGTTTCACAGGTTTCTAGCATGTGGCACTGGTATGATACTACAATGACTTCTCTACTATTAGGTGTGCTACGTCATGCACTCTCTGAGAACAGCGTGGAGAAGGCTCTTCCATAGGGACTCTGTCTCAGTGCCAGGAGAAGCAGCTAATGCTTATATTTGTTATTTTTATATCATTCAGCATTCTCTTTCTTATTAGCCAATCTCCTTATTACTCCAATCCCCTATTATACTTAATACTCCTTCATATTAAACTTTCCCTATTTAAATCACTAGTTTTTCTTTCCTCTTGAGACTCAGACCAATATACCTTATGAATAGCCTGGGTGGTTCTGTTCAGTGCCATAAAAACCAACACAAGAAGCTCACCTTGAACAACTAAGAGTTTATTTTGACATGTTTTACTTTAAAAACTCAAAATTAAATGGGAATAATCCTGACTGAGTTTAAGCATAGTACCAAGCCCAAATTAATTTATATATTCTTTAATAGAGCTTTTCAATCATGGTTTGGCAAGTTGTACACTCCTCCAAACATTCTATAGTTTAAACTATCATTAATCAACCCCTAATTTATAATCACCAGCTTTAGGCATTATTTTTAGTAAGCACTTCTTTATCTCTCTTATTATTCAAGCTCTAAAAGATCTAAAATATAAAAGCCCAAATTGAAAATAATGTTATAAAATTAATTTTCCTTATTAAAAGAAATGGTTCTTAACGGTAAATACTGACAATCTCACACAGCATGGACCGAGGTCACTGGCTTGACTCTCTACATTCCAGTAAGACTTCATAACTCTAGCCCACTCTTAACCACAAGGAAGCCCAAACAAGCACATAATGGTGAGCTGGTGTAAGGTGAACCGCTGGAAATGGCTTAAAATGCAGGGGACACACAGTGACATCTTCTTAAACAGCATTTCGATGTCTGCCGTGCCTATTAATTGGAAATAAACTAAGGAGTTCACTATTCTTTAAAAGTTCAACAAAATTTTAAACCGAATAAATTCCAATAATCTATTTACAAAACCAAACCAACAAATAAAAAAATTACTAAGAGGGAAAGACACCCATACCTTTTATGGAAGTAGAAGATAACCACCAATATTCCACCAAAAAGCAAGAAGGGAGACTAGCAGATTACACAGTGAAAAGCAAACAAGTGCTTTGTAGGATTTTTAATGAACTTTAGAATCATACTCTAATTTCTAAAACAACAAAAAGGAAAAAACTAAGTATCACTCATTCGTTTGAATGACTCCATAGATGAAATGTGTAAAACTGTTAGTAGCCACCATTATGAGAGGTGTGTCAAAAAAAATGTAAAAGACAAAAAAGAAACAGGCAAAACAGAAGTTACTCTTCAAGTAATGTTGCATGTTATTGTTTAAAAGTTTGCTTTAGAAAAACAGAAATGCTGCTTTTACACAGAAATTACTTTTAGGAAAAAAAGTTTTTCTTACTTGAGAGAGTCCAGGGGACGATGCATGTCCCGGGGGCGTTGCCGCAAGAGTTGGATGCCCCTTGTTTATTTCATGTGCTGAGTAAGGGGAAGGGGTCGGGGGTCCCGGCTGTCTTGCTACTTGTGTTACCTGTGAGGAAATCAATATTTAGTAAGAGTATTGTATCAGTAACTCAATCTTAATAAATATTGCTAAAATAAATAACTTTTATAAATGGAATTCTCTAACTCATAATTTATACTAAAATAAGTGCCAGACTGACTAAAGGCTTAAAATTTCAAAACCCAAACAATGAAATTCCTAGAAAAAAATGGACATGAATATTTTCATCAGTTTGATAAAAGATTCTTGAAGCATAATCTAAAACCAAAAACCTTAAAGGAAAGAATATGCTAAATGAAAGAAGCCAGACTAGAAACTATATAACGTACGATGCCACTTATATATTTTGTAAAAGGAACAAAAAAGAAAGAAATGATTGCAAGGGGAGAGGATGGCTATAAAATGGGCACAAGGGGATTCTGAGGGGTGACATAACTTCTATATCATGATGTAGTGAGAATTACATGTTTCTGTGCTTGTCAAAACTAACAGAACTATATACTAAAAAGGGCGAACTTTAGGTAAATTATACCAATAAACCTGAACAAAAAGAAGTTACTTATAGAGCATAATCTCATTTTTGTTTTTAAAAAAGTGCATCTAAATATACATGTACATGCCCATGTACATATACTTCTATATGTATATCTATGTCTACGTATGTGTGCATATATATAATATATACATACATATACACATACTCACAAGGATATATGTCACATTAAAAAGATCTGTAAGAAGATACACAAAGATCTTAACAGAAAGCATACAGGTGTTTTTTCCTCTCATTTTTATTTTCTAATATAGTTCAACAGTCATAAACTTGTACAACAGAAAAATAACTAGCATATGTTTTTACGTAAATAAAAATTATATTTTCCCCGCTTTTTGCTAGCAATAAACTGCCCATCAGCCTGTGACGGATATGAAGCCACCTCATTCAGGCCCCTTTCTAGAGTCCAACACTCAGCCCTAGCCAGCTCTCTCACAGTCTAACTCACATTAGCACTAACAGTGTGGCAAACCTCCATGAATTGGGGGGGAGGGGGTCAATTCTGCTGTCATTTATATGAAAGAATTCATTCTCCTACTGTGAGGTTCTTAGATTTGGAGGTGGGGCATGAACCATTTTGCAATCTGGTAGAAACTACAAGCCTCTTCCTAGAATCATTTTAAATGAATAAAATACATAGAATTATGGCAAAAACCAATTATGTTGAACTCCAGGTATTAAAATACTAAGACAAAATTGTGATAAAGTAGTATATGTGTTCTTTATGAATGTATTATAAGTAAGAACTAATGGCAACTGTTGCCTACATACATAATTCAAAGAAATGATAGCATTCAATTAGATATTTTATCCAAGTTATTAAATCCCCTAAATTCTACCACAGAGTTAAAACCTCCACCCAGGGAGAAATGAAAGTGGTCCCCAAATGACATTAGATTTCCCTGGAATTCATTCAGTCAGAAGCTCTACTTCTTGGTAACGTAACCCTAGAATCCCTCATGTCTAATGCAAACACCTGAAGGCTCAGCTACATGTCCCCAAAGTTGAAACAAAATGGAATTGTGGGGAACTAACTACAGTCAAAAGTTCACAGGCTAAAAGAGACATGAATGATGCTAAAATGTGACTGAAGTTTAAAGCTTATGTTGTCTTTAACTTCTTCCCTGCATTTTAAATAGTTTTATGATTTTCTTGAAGAACTTTGTTTCCAATTTGGAGTAAAAATTATGTTTATAAGGGAATGAGGTTTACCATGAAATGTTACAGCATTTATAAATCTGATCAGGGAAATTTTTCAAAGATAAAAAATCAGATTGCTATTTAAACATCTACTTTAGAAAATTAATAACCAGAAATAAAGTTACTTACAAGCAAATATCTCACCAACAAGGCTTTATAAATTTATATTCTTGTTTCACATGCTTAAGATTATCTTGATATTCTACTAAAGCAAAGCATCACATGGATAGATATTTTTAAGATTAGGGAAAAAAATCTGCACAATGAAATAATATGAGAGCTATGTAAAAGCCATGTTAGATCAATTCTACAATTCATCCTGATAAAACGATCAAAGATTAAACCTACCAAGGACAATAAATCATAGTATGGAAAAACGTTTTTTAAACTGCTATTAAGAATAAATGAATATTAATATATACTATCGCATGCATGTCACTGATAAACAAGAGTAAATTTTTAAAAACTTCACTCCAGTATTGGCAGGGATCTAGGGAAACTGGACATAGGATACTGTGAATCAGTTTAGCACATTCCCAGAACTACAGAGCAATGTGTCACAACTGCCTTAAAACCACACTCCAAAAATAGGATACATATCCCGAAGAAATAATCTTACCTCAAAAATTAGGAACTTGAAGTTATATATAGCACTACTACATATGATAGCAAATAATGGGAATTTGGGAAAATAAAGTAACAAAATAGAAATGAATTTGTAAAACAATCAGGATTAAAAAAGAAAAGACACACTCTTCACAACTGTAAAGAGATTCTTCTATATACTACTGACAAAGACCAAAAGAACTACACATCAATGATTTCAGATAAAGATTAGTGTCCATCTGGTTCATTTTTCCCTAAAAACTGTTTGAATGTACTTTCTAAGAGTATTCTATCACCCCATGAACTACAAATTTTTGACATAAAGAGAAAAGGCATTTTGCCAAAGCCAAAAATACATGCTATAGCTACCATTAAAAATTTCCTTAAAGCCTGCAATAAAAAAACACCTTTACAAGCAAATATCCCTGAGGTGTGCAGTCTTTGCTGTTCCTAACGGGTTAGCCAATGCAGGAATCCTTTGGTACTATATATTCTAGTAGGGTGCTCCTCCCAAATTTGGGAGCTTCCACTAATAAAAGCAAGCCAAAGAAAACAAATCTGTATCAAAATAAGGTATATCTAAATAATAGGAGAACTAGGAGAATTGTGTCATTCTTAAAAATTCTTAAAAAAGCTACTACAGGCAATAGGCCTCTGAACTTCACTGTGCTCTATTTTATTTAAAAAGACTCCTATTACAAGTATCACACTGCATTACACACTACATGTTTGCTTTTAGTGCACTATAGAGCTTACTATCTTTGAGGGCCAGATTCCAGGTCCTGCCTGTTCAGCACTTCTCAATCAGTATTCCCCATCTGGAGAGTTTCCTCGCTTCCTCTACTTTTTGAAGGAAGATGTCATCTGTTCCTAGTGCCCTTACTTCATCCCCAATTTCTTTCCAATAATTGGAAAGGTGGACTAGGGTATTGATCTTCCTAAGTATACATCTGTGAGAAACAGGAAAATGTGCACCACAGTACATGTACAAAAATGTTCATAGTTGCATTGTTCTTAGTAGCAAAAATAGGGAATAACACGACTGTTCATTAACAGGAAAATGGATTAATAATGAAATATTCTCCTACAAGGAAATTAATTTTAAAACTAGAGCAACATGTCACAACTTGAATGATTCTCATAAATGACACTGAGTGAAAGAGAACGCAAAAGAATACAAAAAGTGTGATGTCTGTCAAGAGTTCCAAAACAAACAAAACTTGACTATGTTACTTTAGAAATGCATAAATGGATGGCGATAGTGTAAATAAATGCAGGGAATTTTTCTTAAGGCAGATATATTACTTTGGGAAGAGAAGGAGTTGTGATCCGTAAAGGCCACATAATTTTTTTTTTTTTTTACACCTGGGAGGTGAGACACAATTACTGCTTTAAAATTATTTGGTAAACTCTACATTTATTTTCTACGCACTTGTAGGCATGTAATCCTCTTTCATGTCATAAGCAAGATTAGAGACAAAAACAAGCAAACTACTTAAGACCTGAGGTAAAATATTAGTTACACTCTTATTAGTTATATTGTTGCTCTACAGAGTAAAAAGAATGAGAAAAGAAAATAAATTTTGATGAAAGAGAGAAATCCTCTAAATTTCTGACTTAGTGAAAACTTCAGCTAGCTGGTAAATTTTCGCTCAAGATTTCCACCTAAAAGCATCTCCTATAAAATCAACGATATTTGGTGGTTGCTGACTAGTATAACCTGAAGAATCTTTTGAAAATGTAATGGTAAACCATAAAGACCATGGAAACTAAGATTAGCCATTAAATAAAAAGTTGATTTATTCAGCACTTAATTACCTGATTTGATAAAATACCTGGCCAATTAAGAGCTATCATACAAAAACAATTTTCAAATAATAATTTAAAAATTAAAGTTTCCTGAACATCATCATTCTGTCATGACCCCAGAGCAATGAAAATGCCATGCAGGAAACAGACAGGGTTGGGGGGTAGGGCTAGGTGTAAGCAATAGGGAGTAGGGACTATGGAGAACTGGAGAGAATGCCCAACCGTCGCAGAGGGCACTAAATACTCAAGATACTCAGCTGTAGCCAAGTGCTGCCATTGAGAAATTCTAGATAGGTTGTGCAGTATTTTCCAAGTTCGCAAGAAAAACTAAAACTAAGGATTTTTATAAGAAATTTTCCTGACTTTCAAAACATTGTACAAGTCAAATAAAGTACATCTACAGATTAAGTACACAGGCTGCCAGTGTGTGAATCTGGTATCTAGGGGCACCTCATAATGATCACCAAATATAAACTTTCAATTTTAATGAAGTACTTATGTATAGACTGTGGGTGGATTCTAGACTGACTGACTACAGATATATTGTTAAATATTATACATAAAACATATATGGAGCATTGTATTTTTATTCATTGCACATATAACATGCATATACTGCATAATATAATGTGTGATAAATATATGGTACTTAAAAATACACTTTAGGGGGAGGGGAAGGTAATTAGGTTTATTTATTTACTTACTTTTGGAGGAGGTACTGGGGATTGAACCCAGGACTTCATGCATGCTAAGCATTTGCTCTACCTCTTGAGTGGTACCTCCCCCCTAATTAAATCTTTACTAAAAGGATTACAAAGGACTGCTATCAAGTAACAGTAACGTTTTCAGCAAAAAAAAAGATTCATACAAAGGTAAAAAGGGCACATAGTTTATTCTAAGATGCCATCACTTACTTTTTTATCCCAAGATAAAGTTTATTTAGTGAAGTCATCTAAAAACATTCCAACAGCTGCAACTCCCCCATAGAAATGACCAAGTTCAATTTGGGGTAGACTGGAAAGATTCCAAAGCTTTTCTTCCTTGGCTAACTTCAATACTCTATGATCCTCTAGCAGCTGAATGGGTAAGTAGTTTCCCCTTTTCATTAGTCTTCCATATCATGCTAGTTCTTCCTTCAGATCATTTATTTCCAATGTCTAGAGATATTTTTTATTACAGATATTGGGAAATAAATAAAAACTGGCCTAGTCAACTAAAAAGGCGCACTACAGTGGATACGAGAAAATTTTTTACTATGTATCATGACATTTTTCAAATTCTCTGATATTACCACTGACAATCCCCACCAACCACCAAGAAAAAAAGAAAGAAAGTAAATGACTTCTCTTTTTCTCTACTCATAGCCACACTTCTATTAGGTTGAACCATATGAAACTTCAGATATTTAAGTTGCTGGCCATATTTTAGAAAAAGGCAATTTTGTACGATTCAAGTAATACTTAAGTACTCAAGCAAACAGATGTTATCATGGACGGTGCTATCACGGACCCTGTTAGCACTGGGCTCAATTTTGAGGATTGTTTCTCTTCATATTTAGTAAATGGCAACAGAAACAAGAGAAAGACAAAGAAATTAGCTGTTTTTTCAACGTTAACTGTAAGTGCCTACCATGGATCAGTAACAATGAAGTAAAAATAAGAAAAAAACATCTGCCCTCCAAACATGTCTAGGTATAATAGGTAACTAAGAGTGTACCACATACGAATCCTGGGGGCTAGAGGGCAAACTGTTGTAAACAGAATTCTAAAATGGCTCTCAATATTCCTGTCTGGTGCACACAACCTGTATAATTCCTCCCCTTTAAGACAGGCAGTACCAGTGAATATGATGGACCACCACTCCTGTGACCACGTAACTAAACAACTGACTTCAGGTTAATCAAGAATGAGATTATTCTGGGTGGATGTGAACTTACTAGGCAAGCCCTTTAAAACACAGTGAATTATCAGAGAGATATTTCCCGGCTATTCTTAAAGACTAAGCAGACTTCCAGGTTGTGAGAGGGGCACACAGCAAGGACCTGAAGGTAGTCTCTAGAAGCTAAGAGCAATTCCCAACCAAAAGCCACTAGGAAAACAAGGACCTCAGTCCTACAACTACAAAGAAATAAATTCTTCCAGCAATCCCAATGAGCATGGGAGTGAATCCCAAGCCTTACATGAGAATACAGTCCTTGCTTACACTTTAATTTCAGCATGGTCCTGAGCAGAGGACCCTGCTACCCAAGACCCAAAGAATCTGTGAGATAACAAATTGTTGCTATTTTAAGAAGTTAATTTTGTGATTTGTTATGTAGTGAAGAAAAACTGGGGTAAGAACTCACATGGCAGAGAAAACAACAGGTCTAAGACCCTGAGATCTTGACAAGCAACAGGTCAAGGAGGAGTGACTAAATTGTTACCTGCAGGGTGGGGGGTGGGGGTTGTCCCCTGAACATGAGGCTAAAAAGAGATGGAAGTAGAGGCAAAATTACTTAAAGGCTTACAGGCATTGTAAGGACCTGGATATTGTTTTAAGTGGAATAGAAAACTTTTGGAAATTCTAAGCGTGACCAGATCTGATGTTTTCCAAAGATCATTTTGGTTGCTTTGTGAAAAAAAAAAAAAAAAAGAATTGAAGAGTACAAGAATGGAAACAGATTAGTTTAAAAGCTATCACATTAAACTAGGCCAAAACGGATGGTGCCTTAGAACAGTAAAGATAAAGATAAAAAAAAGTAGACCAATTTGGATTGTATCTTAGAGGCAGAGCCAACAGAAATTGCTACTAATCTAATTTTACCTCTGTCCCTACTGAAGGAAAGGGACAGAAGGGAATGATGACTGATTCACTCATTTAATATGCATTTATTGAGAACAAATTTAATGCCATGCACTGGTGCACAGGATACAAAACTAGGTGAATAGAAACTACAATTTCTGCCTTCACGGAGTTTACATTCTAGCTGAAGGAAATAAGGTAACAATAACATAAAATAATTATATATTTAAATGTGATAACTGTTACGGAAATTAGAGTTGGCCTTTAGGTTTATGGTGTGAAGTATTAGGTGGGTGTAGGTTATTACTGTGAGATAGGGAGAACAGACTTATGGAAAGCGGTAATCATAAGTTTTTTTTTTTATATGGAGGTACTAGGGGTTGAACCCAGGGCCTTGTGTACGCTAAGCATGTGCTCTACCACTAGGCTATACCCTCCCCCAAAAGTAAAGTTTTATATACCAATTAGATATCCAAATGAAAGTGGTAAGTAGCCAGTTGAATATATGAATCTAAGTTCAGAAGAGGAGTCAGGGCGAGAGAGGATAAATTTGGAAGTAGGTTCATTATCAAAGTTTCAGGTAGTCTCTAAGCTAGTTATGAAAACTAGCAGATGAAAATATGAAAAGTCTGAAATTTATAAACTGGGGGCAAAAACCAAAGCTAAATTTCTTTCTGGATCTATTTGGTCAGTGTTAATTCTTGCATACTCAAGACAGTGCTCCACTCTCTCAGCAGAATCTATCTGATTAATTTCTCTGCTTATAATTCTAAAAGAAAAAACAACATTGTCATCGAGTAAATCAGTAATGTCCTGAATTAAAATTAAATCAAGTTCAGAATCTCATAATTTTGAAAACAAAAGGTAACTGAAGAGCAATCAATCTAACTTTAGCAATCCTATGATCAATATGGACCTAGCACCACAGAGAAGACCCAACAACTATTTTTTTAGGTTGGTTAGTTATTTTTTTAAATTGAAGTGTAATTGACATATAACAAAAGTTATTGTTTTTATTAAATAATGGGTCTGCAGATGTTAGGACAGAATATAAAGGACAGGAGAGAGGGCATGCAGTAACTGTAATACAAACCAATTTGATACAATTTCTAATTTTACCTCCTCTGTCATGCAGTCAACACTGACTAAGCATCAGTGCTCGTAAGGCACTGTATTACGCTATAAAAATAGCCCTTGTGCTCAAGGAGCTCCAATAGAAAGAAGATCACAGTAAATAAATCATCTGATAAATGCTATAAGGATGTATAAAGTATTGCTAAAAAACAAAGTAACTGGGTCTGAAATTGTGCAAGGGTTTGGTGAAATTTGAGTAGCACCTTGAGAAGTAAAAAGCTTCAGTACAGACCAAGAATTTGAGATCTCATTTTGAAAAGAAAATTATTGAGTACAGAGATAAGAAGGAAAACATGTTCTGCAAATAGCTAAGGGATTCTCCTTAGAAAGGGTTGGGAAAGAGAGAGTTAAATGAAATGAAGCTGTTACAACTGTAGCCTGATTACAGCCTGACTGTAGAAAGACTACATATTCCTTCCTAAGATTTTTTTATTTTTTGCTCTCAGTAAGGAGGAGCCACTGAAAATTTTAAATGAGGATACAATCTTACCTTATTTATATTAAGGATAAGAGAGAGGCATTTGTCCACCAAAACGAAATTTGTATATGGATGTTCATTATTACTAACATCCAAGAAATAGAAATAACTTAAATAAGTATCAACTGAAGAACAGATAAATGAAGTATCAAATATTCACATAAAAGATAAAATTCAGCAATAAAAACATGATGCTAAGAGAACTAAGTCATCACAAAGAACCAGATACGTATGATTCCATTTATACGAGACGTTCAGAATAGGCAAATCTATCATAAACAGAAAATAGATTAGTGGCTGCCTAGGGCTGGTGGGTTGGGGAGTGATGACCTAATAAGGGACACCAGATTTCTTTCTGGGGTAATGAAAATGTCCCAAAATTGGGTAGTTATGGGAAGGAAGATGATTTTCACAAGGGAATTAATTTAAAGAGACCAATTCAAGAAATAACTTTAGCCAAGAGCTTCACAGTTAACCTATGGCTCCTACCTGCAATACATCACAATACCTAAAGGCAACAACAGGAAAGTTATGAAGATTCACATCTGACTGCAGGAAAAGACATGGCAGATCTAGAAGTTATTCCATCCTACTCACCTAACCTAACTTCAGATCACTGGCTTTGGTGACACAATAACAAACTATATGCTCAACATTTCTATCTCAGTTACTATTCTTTTTGGTTTAATCTATTCTTCTGTATGTTAGAAACTGAGGTACTGAAAATACCATAGGAGAAAACACGACCTTACAGAACTTCAGCTCTGTCATTAATAGCTGTGTTACTATGAGCAAATAACTTGAGGAGTTTTACTTTCTTACTTTACAAAATAAAGAAATCTTAAGAGGGATGTAATGAAAGATTAGAAATACACTTCCAAGAGTACCTAACATAGTGCTTGATACACAGAAGTTGGAAGCTAGTAATATTCCTACCGACAAATTAAATATTAGATTCTTAAAGACCGCTATATGAACATACAAACTATTTTTAAAAAAACACAGTTCAACAAGATATCTAGTGCATTTTTAAGCATGGATATCATGGGTTTGTACTATATATGTTACAAGATCAATGACTATTTTTAGAATATAAAAATATTAAATTAAGAAGAAATAATTGAGTTTTGGGTCAGTTTACATTACTTATAACACCTAAGGGATTTTATCAGTTGAGGCATATGCATGAGATAACAAAGCTCTTTAATTCACTTGTATCTGCTTTGTTGATAGGCCCACAAAAACAAATTAGCAAAAAGTACATCAGAACTAAGAGCAGATCATGAAACCTCTAACAAATTAAAATGCAACACTGAATCATTGACTAGTCAAAGAATGAATAATTCACTGATTCTGTAATGACATAAACCCCTATATCCTCTAATAAAGACTCTTCAACGAAATCATCACTGGTTCCAAAAAGGATGCCCATCCCCTTTAGAACCAGATTTTTAGTATTATGAATATAATTCAAGTTTAGACAGTAAAAAGGAGAAAACTGACACCATACCTAAAACTCTACAGTATTCAGATTAGATACAGAGATGGTTTCCCCAAGGCTTAGTCTGTTTTATTTAGATGCCATACGGGAGCTCCTGAGAATCTCACAAGAAAGATTCATGGAGATTATCATTCTCCTTTAATATAAGAGTTGACAGTATAAATTCTCTTACAGGTAAAACAAAGGGAAAAAATCAGACAAAAGAGTAAAGATCAAAAAGCAAGAGTTAGGAAGAATGAAGAATTTATAAACAAAACAGCACTGTTTCATTTTAGAGTATAACTATCTCTTCATCAAGTGTCCAAATTGTATGTTCTAAAGTTTGCTTAGTTGTTAGGGGACCGAGCCGTTACCTATGTTGGGAGGAAACAGAAAAGAAAGAACTATATAAGAAAACTGAAACATCATCTATCAAAGCGAAGAGTAAATGGATAATGACGAATCAAACAACAGTAGAAAAATTACATTATTTAGGGATACAGAGTTAATGCCCAAGGAACTAAAAGCAAAAATAGTTAAAAGTGGCTGCCTCTGAAGGGTAAGACTGGAGAAGGAAGAGCAGACAAGGTTTTTTTTTTTTTTCTTTTCCTTATAAACCCTTCCATGTTATTTGCTTTTTAAAAATCATGTTTTCCAAGGGTGGATATAGCTCAGTGGTAGAGCACATGCTTAGCATGCACAAGGTCCCGGGTTCAATCCCCAAGACCTCCATTAAATAAATAAATAAAACCTAATTACTTCCCCTACCTTCTCACCAAAAAAACCCATATATATTCCACACTTCTGTCTTCATTCAAAAGATGGATAAATGTTAATCAGCTATTTAAGAATCATCATAAAGATTTAACAAAATAACAAAGATTAATAAAGCAAGGATGTTCATCACAGTCTTTATTATAAAAGCAATAGAGAAATAACCCAAATGTCCATCAAAAGATGACCAGTTATATAAATCATAATACAAAAGGAACACCATTATTTATAAACATTTCCACGCCTGAAACTGTTTTTCATTTTTCATCTTTATTAGGTAGAACTGTTACAATTTGACTGCATATATACAATATATTGCATATAAATACATATATACAATATACTACACATTTTTTTAATTTACGTATATGTATTGTTCATTGTTCCTAAGAAAATTTAGAGCTTTAGCATTTTTAACTTAGTTATCAAAGGAATAAAGCCAACCACAAAATAACAATCAACAGAATGCAGTAATCCCATCATAAAGGACAGTCACATGTGCTTATCCATATTCAAGAGATCAATAATCTAAGTTATAATTAGTTCATTTGTATCTTTTTTTTCAGATTCCACATATAAGTGATATCATATGGCATTTCTCTTTCTCTTTCCAGTCCACTTCACTTAGAATATCCAGGTTCATCCATGTTGCTTCAAATGGCATTATCGTATCATTTTTTATGGCTGAGTAGTATTCCATTATATACACGTACCACATAGTCTTTATCCAGTCATCTGTTGAAGGACATTTGGGTTGCTTCTATGTCTTGGCTATTTTAAATAGTGCTGCTGTGAACATTGGGGAGTATGTGTCTCTCTGAATTATATTTTTCTTTGGGTATATGCCCAGGAGTGGGGTTGCTGGATCACATGGTAAGTCTATTTTTAGTTTTTTAAGGAACCTCCATACTGTCCTCCATAGTGGCTGTACTAATCTACACTAACACCAACAGTGTAGGAGGGTTCCTTTTTCACCACACCCTCTCCAGCACTTATCATTTGTAGACTTTTTAATGATGGCCATTCTGGCTGGTGAGGTTATATCTCACTGTAGTTTTCATTTGCATTTCTCTGACAATTAGTGATTCTGAGCATTTTTTCATGTGCCTATTGGCCATTTGTATGTCTTCACTGGAGAACTGCTTCTTTAGGTCTTCTACCCATTTTTGGATTGGGTTGTTGGTTTTTTGATATTAAGGCATATAAGCTGTTGGTATATTTTGGAAATTAGTCCCTTGTAAGTTTCATCATTTGTAAATACTTTCTCCCATTCTGTAGATCGTCTTTATGTTTTGGTGATGGTATCCTTCGCTGTGCAAAAGCATTTAAGCTTAATTAGATTCCATTTGTTTACTTTTATTTCCATTACTCTAAGAGCTGGTTCAAAAAATACATTGCTTGGATTTATGTCCAAGAGTGTTCTGCCTATGTTTTCTTCTATGAGTTTTATAGTAAATTCTGTCTTATATTTAACTCTTTAATCCATTTTTTAACTTTTTTTAAACAATATTGTCTCTTCTAGTCCAAGAATATGGTATAATATATCTTTCACTTGTTTATGTCATCTTCAGTTTCCTTCATCAGTGTCCTATAGTTTTCAGAGTACAAGTCTTTTGCCTCCTTGGATAGGTTTGGTGTGATAGTAAATGGTATTGTTTCCTTAATTTCCTTTTAGCTATTCTGTTGTTAGTGTATAAAAATGCAATTGATTTCTCAATATTAATTTTGTATCCTGCAAATTTACCAAATTCACTGATGAGTTCTAGTAGTTTTCTGGTTGCTTCATTGGGGTTTTGTATGTATTATATCATGTCATTTGCAAACAGTACAATTTTACTTCATTTCCAATTTAGATTCCCTTTCTTTCTCTTCTCTGATTGCCATGGCTAGGACTTCCAAAACTATGTTAAATAA
Source organism: Camelus dromedarius (assembly GCF_036321535.1). NCBI lineage: Eukaryota > Metazoa > Chordata > Mammalia > Artiodactyla > Camelidae > Camelus > Camelus dromedarius. The sequence goes on along the minus strand of NC_087449.1, from coordinate 56,772,226 downwards.
AAGAGGCGACAGTAGGCATCCTTGTCTTGTTGCTTATCTCAGAGGAAATGAAGTCAGCTTTTCCACATTAAGTATGACGTTAGCTGTGGGTTTATCATATATAGCCTTTATATACTGAGGTATGTCACGTCTATGCCCACTTTCTGGAGAGCTTTTATAATAAATAGATGTTGAATTTTATCAAAAGCTTTTTCTGCATCTATTGAGATGATCATGCGGTTTTTATTCTTCAAGTTATAACAGTGGTGTATTACACTGATTGATTTGCAGATAGTTAAAAATCCCAGCATCCCTAGGATAAATCCCACTTGATCATTCCCCCTTTTATTGCACTGTTGGAGTCAATTTGCTAGTATTTTGTTGAGGATTTTTGCATCTATATTCACAAGTGATATTGGCCTGTAATTTTCTTTGTTTAGGATATCTTTGTCTGGTTTTAGTTAACAGGGTGATGATGGCCTCATAGAATGATTTTGGAAGTGTTCCTTCCTCTGCAGTTTTTTGGAATAGTGTCTCTCCTCTAAATGTTTGGTAGGATTCACCTGTGAAGCCATCTGGTCCTGGACTTTGGTTGGTTGGGAGTTTTTTAATTACTGATTGAATTTCAGTACTGGTAATTGGTTTATTCATATTGTCTATTTCTTCCAGGTTCAGACTTGGCAAATTGTACCTTTCTAAGAAAGTGTCCATTTCTTCTACATTGTCTTTTGGTTGATGTATAGCTGCTCATGATTCCTTGTATTTCTACAGTGTTGATTTCTTTTTTCATTTCTAATTTCATTAGTTTGGACCTACTCCCTTTTTTGCTTGATAAGTCGGACTAAAAGTTTATCAATTTTGTTTCTTTTCAAAGAACCAGCTTTTAGTTTCATTGATTTGTTCTACTGTTTTTTTTTTTTTTAGTCTCTATTTCATTTATTTCTGCTCTATAATCTTTATGATTTCTTTTCTTCTACTAAGTTTAAGGTTTGTTCTTTTTTCTCTAGCTGCTTTAGGTGTAAGGTTAGGTTGTTTATTGAGATTTTTCTTGTCTACTGAGGTAGGCTTGTATTGCTATAAACTTCTCACTGAGAACTGCTTTTGCTGCATCTCAGAGGTTTTTGGACTGTTGTGTTTTCATTTTCATTTGTCTCAAAGTATTTTTGGATTTCCTCTTTGATTTCTTCAGCCATCTATTGGTTGTTTAATAGCGTATTGATTAGCCTACCCATGTCTGCAGCTTTTGCACTTTTTTTTCCTTGTAGTTGATTTCTAACCTTGCTATAAGTATAGCACTGTTTTCATTGTTTTCACAAAAGATGCTTGGTACAATTTCAATTTTCTTAAATTTCCTGAAGCTAGCTTTGTGGGCCAGCATGGGGTCAATTCTGGAGAATGTTCCATGTGCATTTTGTTGCTTTCAGGTGGAATGCTCTATAGATATCAATTGAGTTCATCTGGTCTAATGTGTTATTTAGGGGCTGTATTTCTTTAGTGATTTTTCTGTCTAAATGATCTCTCCATTGATGTAAGTAGGGTATTAAGGTCCCCCATTATTATTGTTATTGTCGATTTCTCCTTTTATTTCTGTTAACAATCACTTTATATACTGAGGTGTTCCTATGTTGGGTACATATATATTTACAATTGTTATATCCTCTTCTTGGATTGATCCCTTAGACATTACGTAGTGTCTTTGTCTCTTGTAACAGTCTTTAAAATCTATTTTGTTTGATATAAGTATTGCTACTCCAGCTTCCTTTTGGTTTCCATTTGCATGGAGTATCTTTTTTCCATTCCTTTATTTACAGCCTGCATGTGTCTCTATCTCTGAAGTGGGTTATCTTGTAGACTGCATATATATGGGTCTTGTTTTTGTATCCATTCAGCCAGTCTATGTCTTTGGTTGAAGCATTTAAACCACTTACATTTAAGGTAACTATCACTATATATGTTATTCCCATTCTGTTAACTGTCCTGTGTTTGTTTTTGCAGGTCTTTCTTTTCTCTCCCTCTCTCTTCTTTTTGTTCTCTTTTCTTGTGTTTTGACGACTAGAGAAGGTCCTTTAACATTTGTTGTACAGCTGGTTTGGAGGTGGTGAGTTCTTTTAGCTTTTGTTTATCTGTGAAGCTTTTGATTTCTCCATCAAATCTGAGAGCTTTGAGGGACTGATGATTCTTGGTTGTAAGTTTTTTCCTTTCATCACTTTAAATATATTGTGCTACTCCCTTCTGGCCTGAAGAGTTTCTGCTGAAAAACAAGCTGATAACCTCATGGGAGTTTCCGTGTATGTTATTTGTTGCTTTTCTTTTGCTAATTTTAACATCTTCTCCTTATCCTTAATTTTTGTCAATTTGATCACTATGTGCCTTGGTGTGTTCCTCTTTGGGTTGGTCCTGTGTGGAACTCTCTACACATCCTGTACTTGGGTGATTGTTTCCTTTCCCAAGTTGATGAACTTTTCAGTTATTATCTCTCCAAAATTTTTCTCAGGTCCTGTCTGTCTCTCTTTGCTTTCTGAGACTCCTATAATGCGAGTATTAGTGTGCTCCATGTTGTCCCAGAGTTCTCTTAAACTATCCTCATTTCTTTTCATTCTTTTTTTCCGTTCTGCAGTAGTGATTTCCACTAATCTGTCTTCTACCTCATTAATACATTTTTCTGCCTCATTTAGTCTATTCTTGGTTTCTTCTAGAGTGTTATTCATTTCAGTAATTTTATTCTTCAACTCTGTTTGGGTACTCTTTATATTTTCCAATTCTTTGCTAAAAACTTCACTCTATGTATCTGTACTACTCTTGAGTTCTCTGAACATCTTTGCCATCATCATTCTAAACTCTTTCTCAGATAAACTGTCTATCTCCTCATCACTTATTTCTTCTTCTGGGATTTTATCTTCTGCCTTATCCTGGTGGACATACCTCTGCTGCCTCATCTTGTCTGTCTTCCTTTTTGTATTTTCAGGGAGGTTAATTACATTTCTTGACCTTGGAGAGGTAGCCCTCTGTGGGAGATGTGCTATGTGTCCCAGCAGTACACTCATCTCTTGTCACTCAAGGGCCAGGGTCCAGCTGGCCCCAGTGTAGAGTCTGGCCTCTGTTTGTGGATTCCTTCTACATGCTTTGGGACCGTTGTTTTCTTATTTCTGCCCCCTGGTGAATGAGGCTGGACTAGAGGCTTCTGCACGTTTCCTGGTAGGAGGAGCCACTTCCTGCCCACTGCTGGGTGAACCTTACTTAGCCCTGGACCTCTGGTGGATAGGGCTCTGTATAGAGGCGTTTGTGACTCAGGAAGTCTGCTGATGGGTGGGGCTGTGTTCCCACCCAGTATGTTGTTTGACCTCTGGCTTCCCTTACAGTCTGTTGGGTGGGGCTAGGTCTTGGTGATAATGATCCAATCAAGATGTCAGCCTCAAGGAAAATTCATGTAGATGGACACTCCTGGAAATGTCCACCACCAGCTTTTATGTCCCCTGGGTAAGCCTCAACCAACCCTTACCTCCCTAGGAGAACTTCCAAAACCAACAGATAGGTCTGGCCCAGGTTCCTATGAAATCAGTCTCTGCCTTTGGACCTGGCATGTGCAAGATTCTGTGTACGCTTCCCAAAAGAATGAAGTCTCTGTTTCCCCCAGTTCTGTGGGCTTCTGAAGTTAAGCCCCCACTGGCCTTCAAAACCAGATGTCCTGGGATCTCTTCCTCCCAAAGCCAGATCTCTGGGCTGGGGAGCCTGACGTGGGGCTCAGAACTCTCACTCCTGTGGGAGAGCTTCTGCAACTTAATTGTTCTTCAGCTTGTGGGTCACCCACCTGGGGGGTATGGGGCTTGATTATATTGCAAGTACATCCCTCCTACCATCCTGCTGTGGTTCTCTATGTTTCCAGTTGAAGAAGATCTGTTTTGCTAGGCTCCAGTCTTTTTTCTCAATGGCTGTTCAGCAGTCAGTTGTGGTTCTGTTGTAGTCACCAGGAGAGGTGAGCTCATGGTCCTATTATTCCGCCATCTTGATAAGAAATCTAAAAGTGCTTTCTTCACAGCACCAATATAGCCAAAAATCTTACTATGATGTAGTTCTGTATTTAATGACACAAATCAGGGCCCACCAAAAGACGTATAATCCTATCTTGACATGAAACAATATATATGATATACGCTAAGGTAAAATGTAACTTACAAACAGTACACATAATTATCAACAAAGGTCTTTGTAAAGTTATATATGTATAACTTTTACGGTTATATGTGTATATTTTACATATGTCTATTAAAGTATTAAGCATAGGAAGAATTCTCTCTACATATAGAGCTTCCTCTGGGAAATAAGGTAATGGCTGATTTTCATTCTCTTCACAATTTTTTTTTTCTTAATTGGTATTATTTAGTTAAAAAAAATTAGAGCTGTGAGTCAGCTGCTTAAACACTGTATTTATAACAGTAAAAAATATATATAACCCCTTGGGGAATGGATAATTGCATCCTTAAAATACATATTTAGAAAGGCTGTTTTTAATGAGAAGTTGCTTATAATTTTAAGAAAGAGGGATATTAAATTGTGACAAACTGATTTCAAAAGTACTTTTTTCTTAAGCGCACAGCAAAACAACTGGAAGAAACATGTCAAAATGAGTAGCATGACCTTTTTGGTAGCAACATTATGGGTCATTTTTTCCTGTTACACATTTCTCTGCGTTTCATTTTTTATCTAGCGGGCACACATTAATTCTATAGTGAACAAACCTGCTTTTGGAATTTGGTAGTTAGGTTTCCAGACTGGCGTATAAAAAATCCTACGTAAGCCAATGATATTGCTGAGAAAGACAAGGTTCATGTTACCCTCTCTCTCCCCACAGACAGAATCATCATCACTGTGATTCTCATTATCTGGACAAGGACAGGACATAAGGAGTTCTTATGACACTGCTTACAGATAAAAGGCCAGACACTGAAGTATAACTATTACACTACATTATTAATTCTACCAAATTTCACTATTTATAATATAACTATTTGGCAGTAGAACTGATTTAGAATATCAAATCATAAACACCGGGAATACCTCAGGAGCCTTAAAGTAGTATAATGGAAGCAGGGTAAGACAGTAAGCAGACTTTTATTTCTTTCATTGCTGATAGTAACCCAGAGAACTGTCTTTAGATTCTAAGGTCCTTTCCTGATTCAGCAGTAAAACCTTCACCAATTAGGGATGACAGTCTTGATAAAAGGAACAGAGTGATAAGGAGTTCTATTCTACTAACCCAATCATTTATTAAGATGATCTTTATATATAAAAACCAATAGCACTCTACACATAAGCATAAGAAATTAATTCCTTACTTTTTCAAGACATACATACTTTGTAGGCCATTGCTCTCAGAATAGGAACCACTAAAAACTGACCTGAGGGGTGATGGCTTTTACATGTTCAAAAGTCCCGCTATCAAAGCTCTTAGCTTTCTACCACAGACAAGGCTAAATGTGAGTTGGGAGATTACTGGTATAGATTTAACAAACTGTAATAGTATTAGTCATTTCCCATTTTACAACTTAATTTCATTTAAACTTACGGTCTACTTTCTTTCTGCTGATCTTCATCCAGTTGCTACTTAACTGTTTACCTAACTGATAAAGGTAAGTGAATTCTGCTCTCAATTCCAAGGTATCAGAACTATGAACTTGGTATTCAACTACAAATAAACATAAATTCAATTACATTATCAAAGTCACAATATTAAGTTGCTCTGGCACAGGTCCAAGTCACATGAGACATGATACACGCTCTTATAACAGAAGATGAGTCAAAGATCATCAGGTTCCAGATAAAAAGCTCGAAACCAGGAAAATAAGCAGAGGGTAAACTAATTCAAGTTATCTTACAAGCAGGCATAACAGCCGTAACAAAAGAGCATGGGTCTTTCAGTCCAAGACTTGGGTTTAAATTCTGGTTCCGTCACACAAAAACTATATAAGCAAATTATCTAAATTCAGTTTCTTCATCTGTAAAAGGGAAAAATAAGGACTATCCTGCAGATTCACTGAACACACTAAATGAGATAAAATACATCATAATGTCTGGTATACAAAGTGCTTTTAAAAGGTAGTTTTTGTAGTATTTCATTATTTACAAATATTTAAACTGTTACTTAAACTGATATCCTAGTATTAAGCATATAAGCATAAGCCAGTTTGGGGTTCAAATAACTGCTACTTTGCTTTTCATTGTACAAATGGGGAGAGGCACAGGTAGGATATGCACTATACCTAACCAAGCAGTTCTCAATCTGTGGTCTCTGGACCAGTGGCATCAGCATCACTGGGAACTTGCTGAAAATTCACATTAGTCGCCCTCATCCCAGATCTACTGATTCGGTAACTCCAGGCTGGGCCCCACGAGGGAATGCTGATGCAGCTGAAGTTTTAAGAACCACTAACCTAAATACAACACTGACAAGTTTTCACTAACATTCATAGCACCTACAGATTGCATCTGCTTTATTTAGTCCACCAAGTTACAACATAAATTAGAAGAAGGCAGATTATTGGACATATATGCATCTATGCTATATTATTGCTGAGTATGATGATACAAAAGAACACTATCATTTATAAATAACTTTATCCCTAAAATGTGCCTTCTTCCCAAAACAAGTAAAAAGCATTTTCTCGACTTAATCAACCCACTCTGTTCTTCCTTTACCCTGCATTCCTATCACACTTAATGAACACTGTATACTATGTTATGATACAACTTTAGCTTCTTGCAGTCTTTGGAGAATAAGTCATTCATTCTGCAATGCCAGATTTTCCAGATAGCTAGGAATGAATCTCTTGAAATAAGCAAAATGTGTTTTACTCTATAATTACTTTGGATGGAAATCTTTAATACCGTACATTAAATGTAATCTAAATTTTTTTCTTGGTTACACAAATTCATCATTACGAATGTCAAGCTTTATAAAAGTATAAAGATTAATGGAATGTCAGTAAGCCCTCAAACAGTGTACACTCTCTTCTGCATCTGCGTTTGCTGTCAAGTAATTAGCTATGACTTCTAGCTAATACAGCACTATAGTCTAAAGCTGCAATTTTACTATCTTATAATTAACTCTATTAATCTAAGATGGGCTTCAAAATTCAATAAACAATATTCTGATACTTTTTTTTGGTAGTTCTCCAGTATCTCTCCAATCATACAAACATGTATACCTTTTCTCACCTGTGTATCTTCTCCTTATCCTTAGAAACTGAACGAAACCTAACCACTCCTAAGATAATTCCTCAACATGCTGTCTCCTGCCTGTGTTTCACGCTGCTGTTCCACACTTGCAAAAACAGCAAGACTTTCTCTGTCTACATCTATCACCATTTATCATACTTGCAGTTAAATTACCGATCACTTTCAACTTGCCCACTAGGCATCTTCAACGCAAGGAGTACTGTATCCCTTGTGCTGTGCACAATGCTCTACAAGCAAATGCTGAAAAAAATGTTTGATGAATGAACAAGATACGATTTGAAAAACTCCTTAAAGGGAAAGCACATGAGCTTTGGTGTGCTTATACAGTTTCTGCATTGTCAAGTCTAAGGAGTTTGCTTTTGTTTAGAGTTACTGTTTTGACTTTCTTCATTTCCACCGAAATGTTAAATTCCTTTCCTCTATTTCTTTTAACTGCTGAATTTCTGTGAGTACATTTTTCTTTCCAGCCAAAGTATAAGCACACAAAGTAAGTTAACCCTCTCTCCTACTACATTTTCTTCCATATAACCTAGTCCAACACATAATAAACATGAAGAAAGAAATCCACCCTTAAACCTGGTCTGTGTTAAAATTTTTGTGTGTGATGTAATTTATTAGCTTCTTCTGAAAAATAATTAGCACTCCTGATAAAATGCTTGACCAACATTCAGAAAGACTTTAATGAGATTAAGACCACTTCCAGAAAGATTCCCACCCATCCTAGCTGACTGGATGACTCAGTCAGTCTAATAATCTTTAGTAATATATTTCACTATTAGACCTTTTCCCTTTACTTTTCTATAAATGTCTTAACCAAGAGAAAACTCTCTGAATTGGCCTTTAAAAGTCTGAAATAAATACATGACACATGCTCCTAATTAAGTTTTCTAAATTTTTTTAAAGTTACTAAACAAATTCTTACTGAACAAGAAAAGAATAAAAATACACTGCTGATTTAACAAATCTAACAATTAATAACATAAAGGTTCTTTGGGATTTTCAACAGTTAAATAAACACCCTTCTATTGAACATTCTGCATTCCAAACAGCAATTAAGAAACCACAGAATGGCACAACAAAGATGCTAATTCTTCCTAATCTCTTGCCTATAATATTCCCCTGACAGCCAGAATGTGCTTTTAAAACATAAAAAGGAAATTCCATGAAATGAAGTTAAATGTTTCCATGTCTATCAAAGCATACAGTCAAAAATGACCTCTCTACTTATGCCAACTTATGGCAATAATAAATTCGTATCTTGAAATAATGTTCTTTGCTTCTTTTTCCTTAAAATAATTACAACTCCATTTACCGAACAATTACTTATGACAAACTAATTTCCTATGATTCATTTTATTTTAAATTGGTCCCTATCAGTAGTTTCTTCTTTTTATAGCAGTACCTATAATACTTTGTAAAACAGCCCTACAGGGAATATCCTAGAGTTTAAAGAACACATTTTCCAAGTTCTCTAACATTAAAGGATTTAATTATTGTTTCTACCATTTGCTTATCTGAGAAATTCAAAAGCCACTTATAACTTACATTTAACAACAGAACACCCTTTCCATCTTTAAAGTTAATCCTTCTTTTGAAGGATAAAAACCAAGTGAATATATATTAAATAATATTTTAATTAGGTATGTGATTTAACATTTAACGAGCAAATCCACATTAAATAAACAACAAGGAATCCTAACTTTCATAAATGTCATTACTTAGCAGACACCAAGATAGGCAGAAAAACAGATACAGAATTTTTAATAACCAGGATATAAATGAGCTCCACATATACCAATGTTTAAAAAAAAACGTTACCTCAAGATGGAAAAGCAAAATCTTAATAAGGTATCTATCAGTTTAACATACAATGTATAAAGTAAAATATACACATATATGTATATACATACACATATACTCAGAATCATAAAGCATACAACATAGTGCCTCTGCAAGGCTGAACGTGGTCTAGACTAGAGCAAGGAATCTTATCAATGAGGGTTCTTTGCCTAGGTTCAAAGGATCCCTGAACTCTCCTAAAACTGCAGTACTGTACTCAAATTACATAACTTCTCTGAGTCTCATTTCCCTATTTGTAAATGAAGGTTGTCATAAGGATTAAATAATGCACTGCATGGAGAGCTTAGTACAGTGCCTGGGACACAGTATCACTCAATAAATGTTAGACATCCATCTGAGTTCAAATCCAGCCTCTACACTTACTAGTTGGATGACCTTAGGCAAGATACTTCACACCTCTGTGTCTGTTACCCTAACTAATAAAGGAGATATAATTATACTTACTCCATGCCTTTGTTACAAGAATTAAATGCATTAATATCAATGAAGAGCTTAGAATTGCACCTGGTGCATAGTAGTAAGTGCTCAGTGTTAGTGATGATAATGAAGGAGATGTTCTATGAAGTATCCTGTCAGTTTCCTCACGATGAACTCCTCTGACCACATATGCTGAATTTTTTACATCCCTAGGTCATACATGCATTTTTGACTGCATGGAGAGTGGGTGTCATAACTCATTACACTATGGAGCAATATTGTGATCATCCACCTCCAAGGATTTTAACTGGAATATGTTCACCTACCCCCACTTCAACTAACATACAGTCCCAACATTCTCCCCATCTGCATTATATGGCTTCTTAGAGTTTATTAAGTTATCTTCTTTCTCCATTGAACAGTTACAACCATGCTCCACTCATCCAAGTACTTCTACCTAATGAGAATCCTTGATAACCATACCAATAAATCTTATTTATTTACATATACTTGTTCCAATTTATATAGTAATTAATGTGTTCTCATTTTCTAATATGTACTTTAAAATATGTGTTACCATCTAACTTGATAAAATGAAAACTCTTAAAGATAGGATATTATCTACCACTGTTATCCCATACTATCTGACACAAAAATCTGCACACAGATATCATTCAATAAACACTTAATGAATTAAATTTGTCTCAATATCCTTAATAACTCTGCTGTATCTCCACTGTTTAAGCCCTGATAGCAAGCTCCAAGAGGCCAGAGGCTTTTTCAGTTGTATTTACGATGCCACAGAAATCTAACTTCTGTGTTAAATGTCTTGTATTTTTACAACAGATAAACTTTTATTTAGAAAGAAAAGTAATATAGTAAATAGACTAGGTCTACTTAACAGACATTTTTAACAAAGACAAATAATACACTTGTAGCAGCACCTAGATTTCATAAATATTTGATAATGTTGATCATGAGACTTGTCTAAAGAAAGGAAGATACTGTCATGATGGGTAAGAATGAATTTTTTATAAAAGTAAAACCTGAAAATGTTAGTAAAAGGTGAGCCCAGGAAGAACAGGAAATGATGAAATGTACTCAATCTTTGGTATCTTACATATTTTTGTAGAATCAGCCAACTATATAATCCAGCAATCCCATTTCTGGGTATAAATCCAAAGGAAATAAAACAAGATATCAAAAAGATATCTGCATTCCCATCTTTATAGCATTATTCACAATAGCCAAGATATGAAAACAACCTAAAAGTCCATCAACAGATGAATGGATAAAGAAGATGTTTTATATATGTGTATAAACATATACCCTGGAATATTGTTCAGTCACTAAAAAAAAAGAAAATCCTGCTATTTTCAACAATATGGATGAACCCTGAGGGCATTATGAGAAATAAATCTAACAGAAAAAGACAAATACTATATAATATTACTTATATGTGGAATCTAAAAAATCTGAACAGTACAAATGAAAATGAAATGGTGGTTACCAGGGGCTAAAGGATTAGGGAATTGGGGAGATATTGGTAAAAGGATACAAACTTGCAGTAAAAAGATAATAAATTCTGGAAATCTAACGCACAGCAGTGTTATCAGAGTGAACAATACTGTATTATATACTTGAAACTCGCTAACAGAGTAGATCTTAAATGTTCCCTCTACAAAAAAGAAATGTAATCATGTGACATGATGGAGGTTAGCTAATATGACGGGATGATCATATTGCAACACAAAAGTACCAAATCAGCATGTACATCTTAAATTTACACAATAGTAATCTCACATGCATGACTCTCACCTGTGCCAGGTTGAAGGGCAGAGACACTGATTTAATAGGAAACTGGGCCAGACTTGCCTGCTGGTTTTGAAAGTTCTCCTGGCGAGGTAGGGAATAGCTGCAGCTCATTCAGGAGACATAAAAGCTGGTGGTGGACATTCCAGGAGTGTCCATCTACATGAGCTTTCCTGGAGACTAACATCTTGATTGGATCATTATCACCAAGACCTAGCCCCACCCAACAGCCTGTAGGGAAGCCAGAGGTCAAACAACATACTGGATGGGCACACAGCCCCACCCATCAGCAGACTTCCTGAGTCACAAACACCTATATACAGGGCCCTATCCACCAGAGGTCCAGGACCAAGCTACACCCAGCAGTGGGCAGGCAGTGGCTCCTCCTACCAGGAAACGTGCAGAAGCCTCTAGTCCAGCCTCATTCACCAGGGGGCAGAAACCAGAAATAAGAAAACAATAGTCCTAAGACCTGTGGAAGGAATCCACAAAGAGGCCAGACTCTACACTGGGGCCAGTTGGATCCTGGCCCTTGGGTGACAAGAGAGGAGTATACTGCTGGGACACATAGCACATCTCCTACAGAGGGTCACCTCTCCAAGGCTGAGAAACGTACCTAACCTACCTAAACATATAAATAGAAAAAGAGACAATATGAGGCAGCAGAGGATTATCTCCCAGGCCAAAACAGAAGATAAAATCTCAGAAGAAATAAGTGATGAGGAGATAGGCAGTTTATCTGAGAAAGAGTTTAGAATGATGATGGCAAAGATGTTCGGAGAAATCAAGAGTATAGATGCACAGAGCAAAGTTTTTAGCAAAGAATTGGAAAATATAAAGAATACCCAGAGTTGAAGAATAAAATCACTGAAATGAATAACACACTAGAAGGAACCAAGAATAGACTAAATGAGGCAGAAGAACAGATCAATGAGGTAGAAGACAGATTAGTGGAAATCACTACTGCAGAACAGAAAAAAGAAAAAAGAATGAAAAGAAATGAGGATAGTTTAAGAGAACTCTGGGACAACATGAAGCACACTATTATTTGCATTATAGGGATCCAGAAAGAGGAGAAAGAGAGAAAGAACCTGAGAAAAGTTTTGGAGAGATAATAACCAAAAGTTCCCCAACTTGGGAAAGGAAACAGTCACCCAAGTACAGGAAATGCAGAGAGTTCCACACAGGATAAACCCAAAGAGGAACACACCAAGGCACATAGTAATCAAATTGACAAAATTAAGGATAAGAAGAAAATGTTAAAATTAGTAAAAGAAAAGCAATAGATAACATACAAGGGAATTCTCAAAAGATTATCAGCTGATTGTTCAGAAGAAATTCTACAGGCCACAAAGGAGTGGCATGATATATTTAAAGTGATGAAAGGGAAAAACTTGCAACCAAGAATATTCTATCAAGCAAGGCTCTCGTTAAGATTTGATGGAGAAATCAAAAGCTTCACAGATAAACAAAAGCTAAAAGAATTCACTACCACCAAACTAGCTTTACAGTAAATATTAAAAGAACTTCTCTAGTCATCAAACCATAAGAAAAGAGAACAAAAAGAAGAAAGAGAGGGGGAAAAATACCTACAAAAGATTGCTTTGGCAGTTCGAGGTCTTTTATGGTTCCATATAAATGTTGGAACTGTTTGTTCTAGTTCTGTGAAAAATGTCGTATTTTGACAAGGGTTGCACTGGATCTGTAGACTGCTTTGGGTAACATGGCCATTTTGATCACGTTGATTCTTCCAATCCAAGAACACAAGATATGTATCCTTCCATTTCTTTGTTATCATCTTCAATTTCCTTCATCAATGTTTCACAGTTTTCAGAGTATAGGTAACCTCTTTGGTTAAGTTTATTTCTAGGTATTTTGTTGTTTTTGATGCAATGGAAATGTTTATGCCAGTTATAAAATTCTGGTTTTTGAAGTGAAAAGGAAAACAGTGAATGAAAGGCTGAAAATGGCAAATCCTTCTTTCTTATGGGTGTGTTGTATTCCATTACATATATATGCTGCAGCTTCTTTATTCATTCATTATTGATCATTCTTTATTGATGTGTATTTAGGATGCTTCCATATCTTTGCAATTATAATGCTGCTGCTAATAGCAGGTGTATGTATCTTTTTGAATTAACTCTTACCTTGTGGTTGGCTTTATTCCTTTGATAACTACATAAGTTTAAAAAGCTAAAGTTCTAAACATCCTTAGAAACAAAACACATATGTAAATCTTAAAATACATGCAGTAAAAAAACCCAAAAAACAAAGTAATACAAGGCTTAAGACTCAGCTGACTCTCTTATATTAAAAATTTGGTAAAAAATAGAAAGACCACAATAGAAAACTATAAGCCACATTTTATTACTGCTGATCCAGTATTATCTTTAGATTTTTCAGGGAAAATTTTAAGATCATTGTAAAAAAAATTTACATCCATTGACCGAATTAGGGTAAAATTACTACCAATCCACATGGCAGATCACTACCATAAAGATTGTGAGAAAAAAGACTTAAAAGCTTACTTTCTGTCTTTAACTGCTAAAATAATATGTAAATGTTTCCTGTTTAAAAAGAATGAAAAGTAGTAGTGCCCAATGGCACTCCCAAATGCCCCTGTGTTCCCTAGTGGTAAAACTGTTAGCAGTTTGATATGAATTCTTCCAAATCTTTCTGCACATTTACAAATACAAAAAATTCATAAATAAATGCAACCATACAATAATAATTATTATTTGACATGTTTTCCCCCTCACTTATCAACACATCAGAGATCTTTCTAAATCAATACACACATCTACTTCATTCTTCTAAACACTTATACTCCATGGTACAGGTATAGCTATATCCCTTTTAACTATTATTTTTAAAAAGTCAACTTATTAATGAAGAAAACCTACTATTATCTTGAAAGCCAAACCAAACATGCATGCACAAACATAAAATGAAAAACATCTATCATTTCCTAACCTTCAGAAATGTCAACATAAATTAGAACAGCTCAAAAACTGGGTAAAGGGCAGTTTTAGGATATTAAAAGTAAATTCACATTCAATAAAGATGTCTGACAGCATAATGATAATTCACAAATAACCAGAGACGAATTATAGATCGAACCTTTACTATAAGTGTCAGAAGAAATTCCCAAAGAACCTGAAAATGAGTGAGCTGGTATTTATCATTTGTGGAATAAATTTAATTTATTCTATTTCATTATACTTGATAGTTGGCATACTCTGGTGACCACTATCACCAATTGTACCTGAGTATAACCGGTTCTTAAATACAACTGTTTGATTTTCAATACTAGCTAAAATGAAATTCATATTAAGTTTAAAATTCAATTTAGTTAGATTTAGTGTACAAAATAAATGACTGAACTAATGTAGGAAACGTACTAATCCACATAATTCCATATAGTCCTGACATCCCCCTGATGTTTTCAAAGGTAATAACTATATCCCCTACAACTGTCTATAAAACCTGGCATTTGAAAAGCAGTTTTGAGGTAGTTCTCAAATTCTACTTTCCCCTATAAGTCAAAGACAATGAGAAGGACTTGTAGTAGCTCATAGTGAAAAAGAATAAGAAAATGAATATATGTATATTCATTTATCACTGAAAAATTGTGCTGTACACCAGAAATTGACACAACATTGTAAACTGACTATACCTCAATTTAAAAGAAAGAAAGAAAGAAAGAAAGAAAGAAAGAAAGAAAGAAAGAAAGAGAAAGAAAAGGAAAAGAAAAGAAAAGAAAAGAAAAGAAAAGAAAAGAAAAGAAAAGAAAAGAAAAGAAAAGAAAGGAAAAGAAAAGAAAAGAAAAAGAAGGTAAACCTTGTTCTTGGGTTGTGAATGCCAATTAGCAAAATGGTAAATAAAGTATGTTTATATTTGTCCATGTATACGCAATCCTGGACCTGTCTGCCTGTAAATAATGAAAGAAAAATTCATAGCGAAAAAAAAAAAAGAGAGAAGGAAATAACTTATAAAAACAGCTGAAAATAATTTACAATTACAGTATCTGAGCAGCACTATTAAAATGACTATAAATTACATTATTTTGACCATAAAAATTAGCATAGAATTATTAAAAATAAACAGCATGTCTAAAAATAGGCAGTGGCTGACTAAAAGAGGAAATATTTTTAAAAGTTAACAGTATTTTACACATGGGTAATGATACAATTCTTTTATTCCCCTAATTTTCTCAGTTTTCTATGATGTACACTTAATTTATTAAAGGAAAGAGTTTACTTGTTTATTTTAATAAAGTTAGACATTCCAAAAGTTAACCTTATGTGATATTTATGATAAATACTAAAGTTTTAAAAGCCACATTATTAAAGTGAAACACATAAGCATTTTATCTAACACCACATCAAGCCTCTCCAGTTGTAGTTTCAAAGGACTGGTAAGAGTCGTCAGTCCTTTCTTCATACTCCAAGAGTGGAAAAGTAGAGTGGTGATGGTGGTAGCAGCCACCGCTACATTATCTGAATGGTGACTACATACCAGGCTCTGTTAGTTTTAAATGGATTTGTCTCATATTACCTTCATAATGACCTTCTGAGATGAGTACAATAATTATTTCCATTTTATTAATGAGGAAGGAAACTGAGGTACAAAGAAGTTAAGTAATTTGTTGGATGACACAGCTGCTATGAGGAAGCACCACGATCTGAAACCCTTTGGTCAGATTCTAGATCCACATAGCTGCTTTTAACCACTATACATTCCATCCTCATGTAAACTATAAATTCCCATTCATCCACTAATACAGTATCAAAATATTTTTATAATTTAAATCTTATCATGTGACACTGATATTTGAAACCCTTCTGTGACTCATTCTGCATGTCAAAATCCAAATACCTTAAAATACTGCCATGATCTGGACCCTGTCACCTTCTAGAGCTACACTTCTCAATGTGGTGGCCATAAGCAACTACTTAAAATCAAGTTAATGAAAATTAAATAAAATTTAAAATGCAGCTCATCAGTCACACTAGCCACATTTCAAGTCCTCAACAGGCATGCTTCTACCATGGTGCTCAGCAGGCACCAGTTTCAAGCATCCCATCCTGTGCTATCTCCAGAGCACTAAACTCATCTACTTGGAAAGTGCTTCCTCCCCATACATGAAGGGCTGAACCCTCACTCTTCATGGTTCAGATATCACCTAAAATGCCATGTTTTCAGACTTTCCTCTCATACCAGATAAGAATGATTCTGTTATCAACTTTATATCCTATTTATTTCCTTCAAAGCACTTACTACAATTTTTATTACTTTTTACTTTTATATCAATGTTTTTCTCCCAGAATCTACTGTGATACATAGTGAGTATTCAACAAATAATGGCTGAACAAATGAATTTTTTAAATTATAAGTAATCTTGATAATTCTGCCTAACATTTAAGAAAAATCTAGGTAAGGGTTTCTGAACAGTGGCATCACTGACATTTTGGGTTGGATAATTGTTGTAAAAATGTCTTGTGCACTTTAGAATGTTTAGCTGCATCCTTGGCCTCTAGCCACTAAATGTCACTAACATTCCACTTCCCATCCCTCACTGTGACAATCAAAAACATCTCCAAATAGTGCTAGATGTCCCCTGGAGGGCAAAATCATCTCCAGTTGAGAATCATTGATCTAGATAGTCCAAATGACTGGAGAATTCTGAGTTAAACATTAAATCAATGGTCAAACTAAGAAAATATCTAAACACCAACAAACTGGATAATCTGGATAAAACGGACACATTCCTAGAAACACAGTATCTACTTAGCCTAAATCACAGAGAAATAAAATCTGATAGACCTATAATAGTAAGGAGATTGAATCAGTAATCAAAAAACTCCCAACAAAGAAAAGCCCTGGACTTGATATCTTCACTGGTAAATTCTACTAAACATGTAAAAAAAAGAACTAATACCAAACAATTATTCTCAAACTTTTTCCAAAAACTGAAAAGGAGGGAATACTTCCTAATTCATTCTATTTCATTTCCAAAGCCAGACAAAGACACTGTAAGAAAACCACAGATCATTCATAAGAGATATTATGAAAAATGATGCAAAAATCTTGAACACAATGCTAGCAAACAATTCAGCAGCATACTAAAAGGATTATACATTGTGACCAACTGGGGCTTGTTCCGGAAATGCAAAGGTAGTTCAAATATGAAAATCAGTCAATGTAATACATCACATATCAACAGAATGACAGAAAAAATTCTGCATCATTTCAACCAATGCAGAAAAACCATGTGACAAACTTCAGTATCTTTTCATGATAAAAACACTCAGCAAACTAGGAATACAAAGGAAGGAAAATTAGCTCAACATACTAAAAGCAATATATAAAAAAAATCCACAGCAAATATTATACTCAACTGTGAAAGACTGAAAGCTTTTCCTCAAAGATCAGGAACAAGGCAAGGATGTCTGCTTTTACCACTTCTATTCAACACTGTAATAGAAGTTTTGGCCGGAGCAATTAGGCAAAAAGAAAAAAAGTGTGGGGAAGTAAGAAAGGAAGGAAAAATAAAAGACCTCCAAATTGATGAAGTAAAATTACTATCTGCAGGTGATATAATCTCATATGTAGAAAATCCTAAAGATTCCACTCAGAAAACCTCTTAGAAACAAGAAATGAATTCAGCAAAACAGCAGGATACAAAGTCAACACAGAAAAATCAGTTGACTTTCTATACATAAACAATGAACAATCTTAAAATAAAATGAAAAAAAAAAAAACCAATTCCATATACAATAGCATCAAAAAGAATAAAATACTTAGGAATTAACTTTAAGAAATGAAAGACTTCTACAATTAAAACTACAAAACATTGCTGAAAGGAATTAAAGACATAAGTAAACAGAAACACATCTCACGTTTATGGGTAGGAAGACTTCATATTGCTAAGATGTCAGGACCATCCAAAGTGATCTATTTCTGTTTTGTAGATGAGTTAATTAGTGTCCTCTTTTTTTCTTTTTTTACATTCCACATATAAGTGATATCATATGGTATTCCTCTTTCTCTTTCTGGTTTACTTCACTTAGAACGATGATCTCTAGGTCCATCCATGTTGCTGCAAATGTCATTATTTTATTCTTTTTTATGGTTGAGTAATATTCCATTATATAAATATATAACTTCTTTAGCTAGTCATCTGTCAACGGACATTTAGGTTGCTTCCATGTCTTAGCTACTGTTTATAGTACTGCTGTGAACACTGGAGTGCATGTATCTTTCCAAATTAGAATTCCCTTTGGATATATGCCCAGGAGAGGGATTGCTGGATCCCATGGTAAGTCTATTTTTAGTTTTTTAGGAATTTCCATACTGTTTTCCATAATGGCTGCACCAAACTATATTCCTAATAGCAGTGTAGAAGGGTTCCCTTCTCTCCACACCTTCTCCAATATTTATCATTTTTGGACTTCTGAATGATGGCCATTCTGACTGGTGTGAGGTGATACCCCATTGTAGTTCTGATTTGTATTTCTCTGATAATTAGTGATACTGAGCATTTTTTTCATGTGCCTATACTAGGCATTTGTATGTCTTCACTGGAGAACTGCTTATAGACATAGTAAACAATCTAATGGTGACTGGGGGAAAGGGGATGGGAAGAGATAAATCTGGGAATTTGAGATTCACAAATGTTAGCCACTATATATAAAAATTAGATTAAAAAAAAAACAAACTCTTCAGTATAGCACAGGGAATTATATTTAGTATCTTGTAATAATTTTTAATGAAAAAGAATACATACAAATATTCATTCAGTTATATGCATGACTGGGACATTGTGCTTTACACCATAAATAGATACACTGTAACTGATTATACTTGAATTAGTAAAACTAAAATAAAATATCAAAATTTTTAAAATGCAAAAAAAAGTGATCTACAGATTCAGTGCAATTCCTATCAAAATCCCAATGATGTTTTTTAGCAGAAATATAAAAATCCATTCTAAATTTTTTTATGGATTTGTAGAATAGGATAAATTTAAAACACTTATTTGTTAATATAACATAATAACATTTTTATATACTCAAAATAGAAATAAAATTATTCTTCTGAATATGCTCCCAAGCAATATTAAAATTAAGTTATATGGATATCACATGGCTATAATATTTAAGATTAGAGTTTTACCTACCAATTATAATTCCTTATAGTTATATTTAAGAGCACTGTTCATTTTTCTATTATTTTGAATTATTGGTTATGATGTGTTTTCTACACTAGTTACAGCACTAAAATGGAGAAGACTCATGTTAATGTCATTAACATTGGTATTGGTATATTTCTGACCTTGCCTATTTCCCACCTTTACATGTTTTCCTTTGATTAAACATCTTTGCAAATTATTTAAAAGAAAAAATTTATACGGAATTTCAAGGGACCCCAGACAGCCAAAACAATCTTGAACAAGAACAAAACTGAAGGATTCACACCTTCTGATTTCAAAACATACTACAAAGCTTCAGTAATCAAAAGAGTGTGCTACTGGCATAAAGACAGATAATAGTAGAGAACAGAGACCTGAGAAATAAATATTCACATATATGATCAAACAATTTTCAACAAAGGTGCCAAAACCATTCCATGGGGAAAGAACAGTCTTTTCAACAAATGATGCTGGAAAAACTGGATGTCCACATGCAAAAGAATGAAGTTGGACCTTACTTAATATAATACAGAAAAATTAACTCAAAACGGACCAAGGACCTAAATATGAGATGTAAAACAATAAACCCTCAGAAGAAAATATAGGACAAAATCTTCATGACATTGGATTAGGCAAGGCAACGATTTATTTCATATGACACCAATGGCACCACTAACAAAGGAGAAAACAGACAATTTGTACCTCCTGGAAATGAAAAAAATTTTGTGCATCAAAAGACATTATCAACAGAATAAAAAAGCAACCCACAGAATGGGAAAAATACCTGCAACTCATATATATGATACAGGATTCATATCGGAATATACAGAAAACAACTAAAACTCAACAACAAAAAAACAAAAAGTATATACCCAGAAGAACTGAAAGCTGGGTTTCAAAGAGGCAGTTGTACACCCATGTTCATGGCAGCATTCTTCACAGTAACTATAATGAAGAAGCAACCCAAGTGTCTATTGATAGAGGAATGATCAGCAAAATGTGCTATATACATGTAATGGAGTATTATTCAGCCTTAGAAAAGAAAATTCTGACACGTGACAAACTGGATGAACACTGAGGATTTCATTCTAAGTGAAATAACCCAATCACAAAAAAAGACAGATACTGTATAATTCCACTTATACAAGGTACTTAAGGTAGGCAAAATAGAAAAAACTAGAGTGGTGGTTGCCAAGGTCTGAGGAGAGGGGAGACTGAGAAGTTGTCATTTAACAGGTACAGTTTTTTAAGATGAAGAGTTCTGGGGATAAATGGTAACAGTGTTTGCACAACAATGTGAATGTATTTAAAATGACTTAACTGTATGCTCAGAAATTATTAATATGGTAAATTTTATGTTATGTGTATTTTATACAGTTTTAATATATATGAATGATCAATGGGCACATGAAAAAATGTTCAATATCACTAATTATCAGAGAAATGCAAATCAAAACTACAATGAGGTATCACCTCACACCAGTCAGAATGGCCATCATTCAGAAGTCTACAAATGATAAATGCTGGAGAGGCTGTGGAGAAAAGGGAACCCTCCTACACTGCTGGTGGGAATGCAGTTTGGTGCAGCCATTGTAGAATACAGTATGGAGATTCCTAAAAGACCAGGAATAGACTTACCATATGACCCAGGAATCCCAATCCTGGGCTTATATCCAGAAGGAACCCTACTTTAAAAAGACACCTGCACCCTGATGTCCAAAGCAGCATTATTTACAATAGCCAAGACATGGAAAAAGCCTAAATGTCCATCACCAGATGACTGGATAAAGAAGTTGTGGTATATTTACACAAAGGAACACTACTGAGCCGTAAAAAACAACAACATAATGCCATTTGCAGTGACACGGATGTCCCTGGAGAATGTCATTCTAAGTGAAGTAAGCCAGAAAGAGAAAGAAAAATACCATATATCACTCATATGTGGAATCTAAAAAAAAAAAAGAAAAGGATGACAAATGAACTTAAATATAAAACAGAAAATGACTCATAGACATAGAATACAAACTTGTGGTTGCCAGGGGGGAGGAGGGGAGGGGACAGACCAGGAGTTCGAAATTTGTAGATACTGACAGGTATAAACAGAATAGATAGACAAGATTATACTGTATAGCACAGGGAAATATATACAAGATCTTGTGGTAGCTGACGGTGAAAAAGAATGTGACAATGAATATATGTATGACTGAAAAATTGTACTCTACACTGGAAATTGACACAAAATTGTCAACTGACTATAACTCAATAAAATAAAAATAAAAAAATATATATACACATATACATATGAATGTGATTTTCATCTTTTATTTAAATTCCAAATATAAAAATACGGATTTCTAACTGTAGTCAAATATAATTAAGCAATGCTATTGGAGAAAAGTGACAGTAATAATTTTTAAAATGCAATCTTTCTTAAAACCTTCTTCCCACAACAGGAAAATTTCATTCCTTTTCTGCACCAAATAATTCAAAAATTTTATGGGAAAAAAGTTTAAAAAGCTAAGAAAAAAGTCCTAAAAAATTCCTAAACATTATGTTCTTACAAGTGAGAAATGGGTATATAATTAAATTTTTGCTAATTTTATCAACAAAAGATGATGTCATTATTTTATCAATATAAATAAACCTTCTCCCACACTTAACCTATTTTCCTCTTCTGTGAATTGTCAAGCAGTATTTTTGCCCTATCAAATTAGAAAAATGGCAAGACCTGAAACTATCAAGATAAAATGAAATGGACAGACTCCCATACTGCTTATAGCAATGTAAAGAGCCACAACTTTATAATATGTGAAGAATATGAAGTATCTGTAAAGTACATGTATTTTAACCAAGGAATGCTTTTTTGGGGAATGTGGGCCAAAGGAAACAATCCTATTTAAATAGGGAAAAATATATACATATATATCTATATACCACAAAGTCATATCACAAAGTTATTAGAAAATTAAGAAGAGGGAATCTTTAAAGCAAACACTAGTTTGTAAATTTATTATGTGAACTATGATTCACCTCATTGACACACTACTTAAGCTGTTAACATACTGTTTAGAAATGCCATGTAACAGCACAGGAATCATTTACAATACAATGTTATATTAATAAAAAACCCTATAAAATTGTATAATCATTACGATTCACATTATGTTTAACAAAAACCAAACTCTATTGCTAGGAGAAAAAATTATTTATGGACTATCTGATTATGATAACCCTAAATATTAAGTCTAAAGTTTAATTT
The DNA here is from genome assembly GCF_036321535.1 of Camelus dromedarius. Lineage (NCBI taxonomy): Eukaryota > Metazoa > Chordata > Mammalia > Artiodactyla > Camelidae > Camelus > Camelus dromedarius. The sequence goes on along the minus strand of NC_087449.1, from coordinate 56,749,472 downwards.
TTCCCCCAGGAATAAACTACTGATAAACACAGAAACACAGATAATCACAAATTAATTAAACTGAGTGAAAAAACAAAACAAAACAAAACAAAAACAAAAAACAAAATCTAGAAAATACAAATGAATCCATGACAGAAAGCAGACCAATAATGAGGGAAGGTAGTAGAAAGGAAAGCTGACATGACAAAGAGGCATGAGGAAACTTTTGGGAGTGATGCGTATGTACATTTTCTCGATGGTGGTAGAGATTTTTATTGGTATAGACACGTTAAAACTTAACAAATTATACACTTTAAATAGTACCCCTTTACATATATTTAAATCATAAGCACTACATATACTGTATATCAAGCATACCTCCATAAAGCTATTTTTTTAAGTATAAATAAACAAATTGTCAATTCAACTGGTGTTTTACCACTGAGGGAAAAAAAACGGATTGTTATTCTGTACTGGATTATAGGTCAATTAAGTGGATTTATATCTGGCAGGACACCAATGCTAAAGGAGTGTTCATCAACCCATGTTAATTCTGTCTCTGTGCAGGGGTCTCCACTGACATGTTGGCCTACTCAACACTTACAGTGACTTGGGAAAAAAACATAAAAGCATGATTTTCTAATTACATGACACAGCTACAGGAAGACAAAACTAAAACTTTGTAAGTTACAAACTGGCTGAAAAGGACTGTGAAATGAAATGAAACTAAGGAGTAACTTATTCAAATTAAATAATTTACAGAAACTTTTCATAAGCAGCTATTAATAAGGCAACCTTTCCAGTACCCCAGAATACAGACTGCTGCTTCTTATATAGTACAGTTACTATTTCAGAAAAAAATTTAATAAATTTATCTCTGTATTAATATGGAAAATATTGACTTAACAGTCATAAAATCTAATTTCTCTAGATAAGATATACAGCTATCCCTATGTATCTGAGAGGGATTGGTTCATAGATGCCCCACGGATACCAAAATATGAGGATGCTCAAATCCCTTATATCCAATGGCTTAGCATTTGCATATAATATATAGACGTCCTCCTCTAATATTTTAAATCATCTCTGGATTATTCTAATACTTAACACAATGTAAATGATACATAAATAATTGTAAATACAATGTAAATGATATGTAGACAGTTGCCAGAGCAAGGCAAATTCAAGTTTTGCTCTTTGGAACTTTCTGGAATTTTTTTTCCCAAATATTTCCAATACATGGTTGATTAAATCTGAGGATGCAGAACCTTCAGATATGGAGGGCACACTACATAAATAAAAATATACAACACGGTATAATTTCATAATTTGTTGTTAAGAAGCATGCCTGTAAGACAGTTACTAATGAATATACTTCAAATTAGCTCGTGCCTCTTTAGTTTGTCATCTCCTCTCTACCATGTAATATATACTGCTCTTACTAGAGTTTAAAAAATATTGGCTTTATTTCTTTCTCATATGATCACTCTAACGTAATTATGGCTAATGAGGAATAATAACAAAAGCATCCCTCTCATCTCTGATAAATGTTCTAAGTGAAAACTTAAATAAACCAGACTATAATAAATAATAAGCAGGCTAAAACATAATATGAAGGCATTATGAAAATTGAGAGCTACTTTTGATACTTCTTTATCAGCAGAGAACTTATCTAAAATGGCTGACATGAGGGCATACAGTCACCATTTAGACATTAAAAAGTGAAACCTTTGTATAACTTTTTAAGACTGTCCAGGTGTCCTTCTGCCTTTCAAGGAATTTAACCAACTCACAGTGACATATGGGCACCATATGCTGAGCCAAGAGGTGGTGAACTGAAGATTAGCCTTTACTTTATGACACAGAAATGATGCTAATGGACCCAGACACTAGAGGAATAATGACCAATACAGAACCCTGGGACTGAGAAAAGTGGGGACTAAGCACTCGGTCAACTACCCTCCTACTCATTCACGTAATGTACACAACAATATTGTAAAAATGAGGCAGAGACTTAAATTACTAAGAATGGAAAAAACTGATCAAAAAGCACAGACTTACATTTTAAGGTAACTTATTGTCTAAAACTCCCTTGTAGTGCCTTCCACAATAGGCACTACATGTAACTGACACACCCACTTTTTAATTAACTGAAGAATGACACATATGGCAGTAGCTTTTAACAGTAAAAGTCAAATTTGACCCAACTCAAAAAATAAATTCAAAACCTTAAAATGCAAAACATTTCATATAAACTGTGCAGCAGGCACTGTATCACAGGATTTTGATGATCTCTCCAAAGTACTAAATTTACAAAGTCACATCATGTCCCTATTTATGAGGAGTATTAATAAGCCTACATTTTAGCTCAGTAATTACATTTCTAAAGTTATTCTACAAAGATAATCCAAAATACAGAAAAGGTTTTAAATTCAAATAAGTTATTCATAACAGGAAAAACTAGAAACAACCTAATGCTTTTAACTCTTCACAAAAATGTTCACATATTATTTTTTCTCAACAAAGACCCTGTTCCTTACCCAGTGTTCATTTCTATAAATAGTCCCATGTTCATCCACTCAGTTGCTCAAGCCACAATCCATATCTTCCTTTTCCCCTTCTTTCCCCCACATCCAAGCTATAATCATATCCTACTGACTCTCCTTGCAAAACATATACCAAACCCCACTACTCATGTCTTTCACTGCTACAAACTTAGAGCAAGCCACCATTATCTTCTGCCTGTATTACTACAGTAGCCTCTTACCTGATCTTGCTTCCACTTCACAACCGCAACCAATTGCCCTCATCAGTCTACCCTCTATAGAGTAGCTATAGTAACCTTTTTATTCTCCTTTAAATTCAGATCTACTGCTCCTAAGTTTCCAATGGCTTTCCATCACATCTAGATTAAAATCCAAACTCTTTTCCATGATCTACAGTGCCCTACATAATCTGACGCTCCAGATGCTATCTCTGTGTCTTTGTACTGCTGTTTCTTCTACCAGAAATGCTTTTTCCCTAAAATCTGCAGAGCTCACTCTCTTACTTCTTAAGTGTCTATTTAAATGCCACTTTTTCAGACAGAACTTCCCTGGGAGCTCTAGCTAAAGTAGGATGTCCAGTCATTCCCTATCCCTTTACCTTACACCTCACTTTCATCAAGGCATTTATTACTACCCAACAGTATACTGCAAAAAAAAAAAAAACAAAACACACACACACACACATACATACACACACACACACACACACACACACACATATATATTTTTTACTATCTTCTATCTTGCAAAAAAAGCAAGCTCCATTAGAACTACAGGTTTAGTTTGCTCACAATATTCTCAAGACCTAGAACAGTATCTGACACACACTAAAAGCTTAAGAAATGATCTGTCAAATGTTGAGTGAATGTTAAAATTCTTGTAACAAAACAACATACAACCATTTATTATTTAAGAAATGTTTCAAATAGCGTACGAAAAGCTAACATCATAATATAAAATAACAAATAAGAATAAACCAGCATTTTCTTCTTTTTCCTATCCTAATTTTGAATATAATAATTTAATGTTGAAGGTATACTTTCATAATTAGGAAAAATTGTATCTTAAGAGTTATGCCTGACAAAATTTTGCTGCCTGTAAACTCAGTGCTTTAAACAAACAACTCTGTCGTAGAAAAAGTTTGTGCCAGAAAAAAATCAAAGCTTATTTTTTAATGTAAATTGAAGGTTCCCAATTAGTTGGGTGCCAGACAGTTTATCATCCAAACTGGACCCATTTTAAGAGTTAAAGGGGGCTCAAAAAGTAATTAACAGGTGTTTAGTTGATCTACAATACATGTAAACTGAGACTTGCTTTGAGCAAACCAGGAAAAATAATCACCTTACCCATTACCTGCATGATTAAGTTCTCTCTCTTTAGGTCAACCTTAAAACCTCCAAACTCACCTATCTCATCTCTACTTCTGCTACAAAATTTAATACACATGCCATATTTGACTGATTACTGACCATTCCATTAACTATGCCCCTAGCTCTTCACTTCCTAGGCAGCCTTTTCTTCCCTTTGCTGCCTAGAAAAGTCCTATACCTTCCAGCTTAGTGTCACTTCTTCAACAAAGTGACTTCTTCCTTTCCCATATAATAGCATGTTCATATTATTAATCAAAGACTCTTAATAAGGGCCTTATGAATGGCCTGATGGACATCTGTGAAGTTCCGAAATTATATGTAAACACTGGGTTAGGATGTTTTGCTCTTTTTTGAGGTTATGCTCTTTTCTGAGAAGAAAGCATTGTGACTATTTTCAGATTCTACAATTAATAACCCAAAAGGATAAGAATTATTGCTTTATCATATCATTGTAGATTACAATTTTTTACTCATCTCCCTCACTACACTGTTGCTTTAAAGCACCCTGTCTATATTCCTAGGAATAAATGGCATGATGAAACGAAACATTAAAACGATATGTCTAACTCCCCAATTCTCCCCTAATTCCCTTAAGCTCATTCTAAGATCCCTGAAAATTACTTCTGATTTTATTATTTTCATCCTCTAACTTTTAAATTTCCCTTCATTTATGAATTTGAATCATTTAACATAAAAATTTAAATTTCTTCCCATTAAAACCGCTGTTCTCTTTTCCAAATTTTCTGCATCTTTCATATATAATCAGAAATGGAAAAAAGCAAAATAAAAAAAACTGAAGTTAAAAAAAGCAATACTTGTTAAAATTTAAGAAAAAATACCCCCCCCCCAAATTTAAAACTCAGTGTCCTAAAAGAATCACAGTATTTATGGAAGGAGGAAAAGGGAGGGAAAAGACCACAGGTGTATGAGTCAATCTATCTTAACAGAATGTTTGTTTCATCTCTACTTCTTAAATTAAGATGATGGGGGGAAAGATCTATTCACTTTATTATATCATATACATCTAATTCTATTTGAGATTTTACTGAACTTTTTGCCAAAAACCTATCATGTGGCAGTCTAACAAACATTGCTATAGTATCAACAGCTCATGCGCAAAGAACACACACACACAATCTGACAAACAACCTTGAGGTACTCACCGTGCTGTACACTGCCGAGACAGTAGGAGTGAAGATTCGATCCTCCAGAGGCTGCTGCACAGGTCCTCTAGGAATTCTAGCACAGCGAGTTAAGGATAAGAGAACGCAAAAATGGACTGCATTAGCAGTAAGAGAAAATTACGACCATTATATTTATTGTCAATAACCCAAGGTCTGTCACCCTATTAGTGGGATTACACAGCTACTACTCCACAGAAACTGGAAAACAAAGTATTTCAAATTTCCTAATGTGATTAGATCAATCTCTCCAAAAGTGATTCCCATGATAAAGACTCCATGGAAACTGAAAACAAATAAAATTATACAACAAGCCTCCTAACTTTAGGCCCATGATGAGAATCTACCACCTTTACTTTCTAGAGCAAAAGACTAAGGAAGCATAAGCAGGATATTCAGGAAGATAAGACTAATTCATCAATGTGGAAATCGCTGACAAAGGCCCAGTCTGTTCTACTAACTACACAGGAATGGTGAATACAATTATTTCCTTGTTTTTCTATTTCAGCTGCTACTTTTCCCCATATCCACCCCCCAACTCCCCATTTTTAAAAAGAGGCTCTCCACCATAATTTAGTTTAAAATACTTCAACATGTCAGAACACTCTTTAAAAGACAAAAGACTATCATTTTATTCAGCTTCAACACTGAAAAATGTAAATTCTTCTACCCAATAAGGTAATATTTTACCTCTTAAGAATGACAACCGAAAGTCTGGCACCAAAAGATTAATAGCAATTATCTCTGAATGACAGGATTACATAACTGTATCATGTGACTTTTCTGCAACAAATACAAATTATTTGTATAATCTAGATGTATTTTAAAAGAGAGACTATAAATGTAATAAACCCAAAATGAGACACAATCCTTCCTTCAACCTAACAAATATTTAATACTTCTCACACCATGTTCCCTTCTAATTCAATGAAATGGTTTGGCAGATAAAGTGACAGCTGCAAATAATTTTATATGAATGACTGACCACAAGTTGCAGAGGTCTGAAAAGAATCATTAGAAGTAAGATTCTTTATATCCAAGTAGCAACAGTATACTCAGGTGGGAGGAGGGAAATAAAACAAAACAAAAAGCCCTTTGCTTTAGTCATTAAAAATTACTAACACTGTACAGTCTCTAGACAGTTCTTTAAACTAGCGCTCTCAGACAACAGTTCAAGGTATTGCCATTGTCCCCTGCACACAAAGAATTGATTTAAAATGCTGCACTGAGAAATAACAAAGCTAAAACATCTCATAAAGGAACTGCTTCATCCAAAGAAACTAGACATATATGTTTACAATGTAGAAAACATAAGCCTAGCAGGTTTTAGGACCAAGTCCTTTAAATTAGTTCTTTCAGAATGAAGATCATCCCTAGCTAAAATAAAACTTTCTTTGAATTACAGTTCTGCATTGTGGTCACATGAATGGCAGAAAATGTGAGACCATTCTTTCTCCTGCAAAGGCAACTGCTAGTATTTTTTTGATCTAGAGCTAACTGTCACTGTGTGGGAATAAGTTCTCAAATGAGTTACCGGTACTAGGCCTCAAAAGCTGAGCCATACCACTTAACCTTACAAGGGATGGATTTCTATTAGTTACTTTATTGGCTAACATTATTACTATAATTACAAGATTTCTAAACAGACAACCACATACTTGGCCAATAATCCAGTAACAAACATTCCTTCTCCATGGCCACAGAAAAAGAATATTGACTTCATTTATTTCACTCTCTGTAAACTATCTGCAGAATGCTGTGGATTAATAAATTAACTGTTTCTTAAAAGACCATTTGGATAGGGGGTGGGTATAGCTCAGTGGCAGAGCGCATGCTCAGCTTGCAATGAGGACCTGGGTTCAATCCCCAGTACTGCCACTAAAATTAAGTAAGTAAGAGAAAAAACAAGACCATTTGGATAAAAAATATTTTAAAACAAAAATATAGTTCTATAAAAAAGAAAGCTGAAAACAAAAGTAGAGGAGATCTGAATCTAGAGCATGCTGTAAGCCTAATTGCTGTCTTCAATGAATCATTTTATAGTATCTCCTGTAAACTGAGGCTCAGCAAGATGAAGTAATTTGCCCAAGTTAACAAGGCTAACTGAGTTAAGTGGTCAGGCCAGGTTTCTCTGTACTCCAAAGACAGTGCTCTTCCTATGATATCAATGTGCCCATGGGCAGAATACTTCATAGCATAGTAAAAAGCAGTATCACAATCTGGTCAAAATATGGTTGCCCTTATCTGCAAGACAGAACTCAATTAGTATTTCATCTCATAAAAGAGTCAATGGAGTGTCACTCTAAAACTCCTAAAAGTCCCAAATTCTTGGCCTAAGCTGAATCATCTGCCCAATGGCAAATGAACACTTACTACTATAGACTGGGCACGTAAGGCAGGATACCAAGGGAACTTATTTTAATGAAGCAATTTTCTCCTTTAATTCTTAGTGTTGATGGTTACACATCTCCATAAATATGGTAAAGAAAAAAAATGTACATTTGAAAAGTGTGAATTTTATGATATGTGAATTATACCTCAATTTTTTTAATGTATTAATTTGCAACTAGGCTGTTTAGCCCACTTCACTAAAAGTCTAGATAAATCAGTATGAGATAAGCATTGCTAGGCATTTTCTCCGGAAACAGGCAAATTCAAAGAAATGACATGCATGTAAAGCTCTTACACTACATACTTTCTCCTAATTCTGCCTGCCATTAAGGTTACCAAGCTCTGTATCTCCAACATAAATCACCGGATGCTTACCTCCCTTTCAGCTCAATGTAAGAAGCAAACAGCCTCTCACAGTACCACTTAAAATTCTAATTCAATCAGTGAGAGATGTAGTATGCATGTGCAGTGCTCCAAAACACACTGTGTTTTTTAAATCTCATGATTAAAATATAGTACTTGACACTTTTGTAGTTCAAACTGCTGATTTATACATCATTAGGAAATATAAACATAATCATTACAAGAGTGGACAGCTAGTATATAATACCTGAATTAATAAGACTAAGTAGAAATATAAATTAAAAAAAATTCTAATTCCCCACTTTCTTTCTAATAAAAAATTAACAAAAGACAAATTTCAGAAACAAATAAAATTTGAGAGTTAAATAGTATTAAAATACAACAGACTCTAAATTGATTACTATAGTTCTTACTACAGGCTCTCCACATTAAACATCAAGTAGGCAGATAAAAAATTTTCAGAGACCAAATTTCAACAGAGAAATCTAAGGATCTATGAGGAGATTACACAATGATTTGAATGTTTCCTACTTAAACTATTAAAAAAAGGACGAGACTAGTAATTTTTTTAAGCTCGGATGTTTACTGAAATTTCAAGGATGATGTGCTCTCATCAGGATGAAGCTTCTTGATCTATGATGATCATATTTGACCCTGGGTTTGATTAGAAGTCAGCAACTCCTCAAAAGGTAGATTTTGACAAATTAGAAAACAAGTAGTGAAAGTCAATAGAAATCTTCCTCCAGTTTGCTGAATACTCATGTTCCATTTTCAAGTTCCGAGTGAATGTTTCTAAACTCCACCCCACTCCACTCTAAGAGAAGCTGCTATCTGGATGCTCAGTACAAGCAATATTCTTAAAGTAATGGCCTCAAGTTATCATTGCCTCTGAAAGAGAAAGCAACGGTACACAAATACTGCTTTAGAGAAGACAGAGGTAATTAATTTCAGGAGATGCAAACAAATGAAAAAGATCCTTCTCTGCATTATTTCTTATTTAAGCTTTAAAGCAAAATGGTTATGTCAGTCAATTTATGCCTTCTCTACTTTCTTTCTACATAGTTTTGATAATGAAAAAGATAACCTACATAACATAAAAGAATAAGGGCAGATTTTCTAAACTACACCCCATTTCACAAGATACCACACATGATTTCTCAAAAGAAACACTGTTTCAAATATAGTTGCTTTAGAAATAGGTATATTCCCTTTATCACTAGTTCTGACCCATAAGGGATATGCCTTTCAAAAAATTAAAGAAATTCAATTTCAGTAAACCAGCATATTTTGAAAACAATCCTTACAAAAGAAAATTTAACCTACCTTTAAAAAGAAAACGCACTAGTCAAAGTGAATAAATAGTCTATACAATTTTTAATTGTTAAAAAAAATCGTCATGTTTAACTCGGGATGTTTAAAAAATAATTTAAGAAAGTCCAAAATTATATTCTTTGGAATTTTTCAGATCTGCTGCATAAAGAAACTGATTAACTAACCACCCTCTCCTGCAGGGACAACTGGACAGACACATGCAAAACAATGATTGGATGCTTATCTCAGAGCATATACAAAAATCAACTCAAAATGGATCAAAGACCTAAGTATAGAGGCTAAAAGTATCAATTTTTCAGACGTAAACATATTGATAAATCTACACAGCCTCATATGTGGCAACGAACTGTTTAGATATGACAGACACCAAAAGAACAAGCAACAAAAGAAAAAAATAGATAAACTGTACTTCAACAAAATTAAGAACTCTTGTGCCTCAAGAGACACCATCAAGATAGTGAAAAGACAACCCACAGAATGGGGAAAATACTTCCAAATCATATGTGTGATAAGGACTTGTATCCAGAATATATAAAGAACTCTTACAACTCAATAATAAAAACACAAAAAATTTTTTTGTTTGGTTTTTAAATATTTTATTTTTTTACATTTTTTAATGGAAGTACTGGGCATTGAACCCAGGATCTCCTGAATGCTGAGCATGTGCTCTACCACTGAGCTACAGCCACCTCCCATATACAATTTTTTAAATAGGCAAAAGATTTGAATTGACATTTATCCAAAGATACACAAACAGTCAAAAAGCACATGAGAAGATACTCAATTTCACCATGGAAATGCAAACCAAAACCTCAGAGACACACCACTTTACACCCACTAGAATGGCTTTAATATAAAAGCCAGAATCAGTAAAGATGTGAAGATACTGGAACCCTGATACACTGCTAGTAGGAATGCAAAATAGTACAACCATCATGAAAAACAGTCTGACAGCTCCTCAAAAGCTTAAATATTAAGTTACAATATGACCTAACAATTTCACTCATAGGTATATACCCAATATAATATGTCCTGGAAAAAACTTGTATATAAGTATTTATATATATGCAGCATTGTTCATAATAGCCAAAGGGTGGAAACAACTAAACTGCCCATCAACTGATAAATGGAAGTATACACAAAATGTGGTATATACAGTGGAATTTTATTTGGCAATAAAAAGAAATGAAGTGTAATTAACTCCTGAACAATACAGGATTATAGACGCCAACCTACAAACATAGCTGAAAATCTGCTTATAATTTTAGTCAGCCCTCCATATCTGAGATTCTGCATCCTCAGATTTAACCATGAACTGTCCAAGTACTGTAGTATTTACTGAAAAAAGTCCACACAATGGACCTGTGCAGTTCAAATCCATGTTGTTCAAGGTTAACTGTATTAGTACATGCTACAATATGAATGAACTTTAAAACATGCTAGTGAAAGAAGTCAGTCACAAAAGACCACGTATTATATGATCTTTATGAAATGTTCAGAATAGGCTATAAAGACAGAAAGACTAGTGGTTGCTTGAGACTAGGCGGAATAGAGAGATACGGAGCTGACAGCCAAGAGGTATGGGGTTTCTTTCTGAGGTAATGAATTGTTCTAAAATTGACTGTGGTAATAGCTGAATGTATCTGTGAATGCACTGAAAACCACTGCACTGTACACTTTAAATGAGTGAATTTTATATATGCATATTTTATTACAATGTTTTTTAAAAATTAAACTTTTCCTACACTGGGTAAAAGCTTCATAAAAGACAAAGGCTAGAGCTGTACTACCGGAGACTGTAAATCAGTAAGAGAAGCAAACTTCAGAATGGAGCCTTCAGCTGGTAACAGTAAAGCACCCTAAGCGAATTTCTACTTACCTAAATGGCACCAAAGACAGAGACCATCTCAAACCCAAGCATGAAACTATGCTGATTAGATTGATGCACGTTATTATGAAAGATGAAACACATAGGACTAAATTAGAGGTTGAAGTTGTCAAGTGTAGACATCAAGCATGTAAAATGCCCCCAAAAGCAGAACATACTGAATGTCCCTACCTAGCAACTACAGAAATCGCAAGGGTCAAAACTTTAGTAATTCTGTATGAACAAAAGCAAAACAGAAACTAAGTTTTCAAACCTAAACGCAATGACCTATCTCCTCCTATTTCAACTTTGGAATCCATACAAGAATGTGTTTAAAAAATTTTTTTAAAGAAATACAACATTTTCTTCATTGCCGCTTATCTTTTTACCATTGAAACAGCATAGAAATGAAACTAGCCAATTTTAATCCTTTTTTCCAACTCAATTTAATCTTGGGCTGTTAATTCAGGGGCAAAACCCCTTATTGGAATTCAGAACTTTTCCACTGTTAGAAAGTTAATACAGTAGCTATTCTGTCTACCATATAACATCTCCAGCAGTGTCTAAGGCAGCACCCTGTATCAAATACATTAATATTTCTACTGCAAAATAAAGGAATGTTCAGCTACTGACTTTCTGTCCAGAGCTTTTTAGCCAATTTACCAAAAAAGAAAATTAGTTTCCCTAAGCTCTTTTGATTTTGGAATTGCAAGCCTATACCTTCTTTCCCACTGTAGTTTACCTGTAAAAGTCTCTGGAAATCACCATTTGAATGTTAACAACTAGGAACCATTATAACGCATGTTTTTTTTAACAAATTCATAGACATCAGTCTCAAAGTGCTTGGCCGGAAATGCCCCTGTTCCGGCTCTGGCACAACTCACTACGTACTGCAAATTGATTTCCTGACAGTCACATTTAAGTTTACCCAGAAACATCCTCTGCATAGAAGGTTTAAAAAAAAAAAAAAAAAAGACCAATATTGACAAAGAAAATGACTGCTGACCATGCTGTCAACATTTCTACCCAAGACAAAAATACAGTGTTTGTGAGACAAAATGGTACACAATGGAAAAAGAATGATATTCTCACAAATTTCAAAGCTAGTTTTTAGCCTCAAGTTTCAAATTCTAAGACAGACTAGTATTTAAGTGTTAAAACACTCAATTCTGATTAAAATACATTCAGTCCAATCCACATGACAAAGCAAAGGCAGAAGGCAACAAAGTACCCCTGTTCTTCAAAAATGCCCACCTTGAAGAAATTTCAAAAACAACAATGAAGTTAGCAATTCCATCTGTATCATCTGAACCACTCAAATGGCCTTGGATAATAACCAAATAATAAAACATGCTCATATGCCAGATTATTCTGGTTATAGACACAGGTAATAACAGGTGGGGAACATACATTAGACAGATTTTTCAAAACTATCCTCAAAAAAGAACTAAATAAGCTAGTCATTCACATAGGACAAAAGTCAATCTTTACTGGACATTCTACAGCTGGCTGCCAAGTTTTTTTCTGGATATAAATCTGAGCTCTGTAAAACTTTCCAGGCTTTCACATTTCCCTGAACTAGTAGAGCATTTTAAAAATGTAACAGGCACATGAAATTGTTAAGTGTAGTGTTCTAAAATTCCAGTAGAACTTAGGCTAAAAAAAAAAAAAACCATGACAAGTTAGGGAAGGTGAAAAAGTCCTGGAGAGATGGATGACGATGATACCTGTACAACAACGTGACTTAATGACACCTAATTCTACTTAAAAATGATTAAAATGGCAAATTTTAGAATATGTGTATGTTACCACAATAAAACAGGCTTTAAAAATAAATTTTAAAATAAATTAAATTTTTAAATTTTTTAACAAATAAAAAATTTTTAAGTAAATAAAGAATTCTGACTATGGAAGAGCCAGAGAAGATTTTCCTGGTTCTTCTGGTTTGACATTACCATTCTGTACGAATTGCATGGAAATTTTATCAATGACTCTAGCTCTTTCTGATTTTTATTTCCTTTCTGGGGTAGAAGGAGTGAGAAACTTTATTTTCATAGATACAGTGCAGTGCTAGGATGATGCAGACAATGGTAATCATCTAGACCTGCATGCAGTGCAACTATTTTCAGTATGTATCCCTAGGAGAGGGGGCACAGCATTTCCTACACTACCCCCACATGGTAAATCCTCTACCTCTGTGGTTAAACCATGGCTTACAAAACCAGATGGGAAGGAAGGAATAACTCATGCATTTGAAATACTGCTTGCTCTAAGTCATCCATACATAAAAGAAAATTGAGGTTTGTGGGGGTTTTTTAATGATAGGAAAAATGAAGTTTCTAGCTTTGAAAAAAAAAAACGAAAGCAAGCATAGAAGAAACATCTGAATCTTAAAACATCTGAAAATCAAGTGCAGTGCAGCAGGATAGACAAATAGATCAATGAACAGACCAGAATATCCAGAAATAGAGCCATACAAAACTAGTAAATTTTTTTTCCACAAAGGTGCAAAGGCAATTAAATAGAGAAACAATACTGTTTTCAACAGAAGATGTTAGAACAACTGGAAAATCATATGCAAAACAATGAACCTCTCAACCTATATCTTATCCTGACAGGAAAATTCACAATAAATCATGGATCTAATGCAAATTTTTAAACTATAAAACTTTTTTAAAATTGAAGTGTAGGCAGTTTACAATGTTGTGTCATTTCTGGTGTACAGCATAATGTTTCAGTCATACATATACATATATATATATTCATTTTCATGTTCTTTTTCATTATAGATTACTGAATATAGTTCACTGTGCTATACAGAAGAAACTTGTTTATCTAGTTTATATATAGTAGTTAGTATCCGCATATCTCAAACTCCCAGTTTATCCCTTCCCACCCTCTTTCCCCTCTAGTAATCATAAGTTTGTTTTCTACGTCTGTGAGTATGTTTCTGTTTTGTAAATTAAGTTCATCTGTGTCTCTTTTTTTTTTTTTTGAAGAAACTACAGGAGGAAATATTTGTGGCTATGGATTAGGCTGAGAATTCTTAGATATGATACCAAAAGCATGATCTATAAAACAAAAAGAAATTGATAAATTGGAGTTATCAAAATTGAAAACTTCTGCTCTGTGAAAGACACTGTTATTAAGAAAACAAAGACATAAAATATGAAAAATATCTGCAATATCTTGTATCTGATTAAGGACTTTATCTAGAACATATAAAGAACTCTCAAAACTCAACAGAAAACAACCTAGTATTTTTTTTAAATGGGCAGAAGTTTTTAACAAATGACACTTCGCCAAAATAGATATACAGATGGCAAATAAACATGTGAAAAGATGCTTAACATCATTAGTCATTAAGGAATGCAAATTAAAACCACAACGAGCTATCACCATGCCTATTAGTCTGGCTTTACAAAAATGACAATAACAAGTGCTGAGGATGAGGAACAACTGGAAATCTCATATGCTGGTCAGCAAAGTACAAGATGGTAAAGCCACTTTGGAAAACAGTTTGGCAGTTCTTATAAAGTTAAACATACATATATCATACAACCCAGCAATCCCAATCATAGGTATTTACCCAAGAGAAATGAAAATTTATACTCACACAAAAGCCTAAGTACAAAGGTTTATAGCAGCTTTATTCACAATGCCCAAAAAGGGCAAACAGCCCAATTATCTTCAACTGGTAAAGAGATGAAATATGGTACATCCATATAACAGAATACTACCAGGCTTTAAAAAGGAATGAATTATTGATATAACAACATGAATGAATCTCAAATGCTAATTAAGTGAAACAAGTGAGACTCAAAAAGGCTATGAGTCTTTTCATGTGACATTCTGGGAAAGGCACAACTATAGGGGTGGAATAAGATCAGCAGTTGCCAGGGGCTGGGATGTAGGGGAGAGTTTACCTACAAAGAGATGGCACTGAAGAAGTGTAACCTGGTGATGGAACTTTTCCGTATCTTCAGTGTGGTGGGGTTACAAAACCCTGCATTGTCAGAATTCATAGAACTGTGTATCTAAAATAAATGACTATTGTATTTCTCCAAAGGTTAAGCAACAGAGTCAGCATATGTCTCAGCAATTTCATTCCTGGGTATATATCTAAGAGAAATAAAAAGATATAGTCACACAAAACTAATACATGAATATTCATATGAGCATTATTTACAACATCCAGAAAGTAGAAACAATGTTTCCATCAACCAATGAATGGATAAACAAAATGAGGTATATCCATATAATGAATTTAACCTGGCAAGAAAAAGACATGAGAGTCCTGATACATGCTACAACATGGATGAACCTCGAAAACATAATGCTAAGTTAAAAAAAAAAAAAAAAAGCCAGTCACAAAAGACAACATATTGTATAATTCGATTTATATGAAATGTCCACATCAGGCAAATCCATAGACAAAAAAGTATTTTAAAAAAAAATTAGTGGATGCTTAGTCCATAGAGGATTGATGGAAATGCAGGAAGGAGGGATGTCTGCTAAAGGATATGGCTTTCTTTCTGAAGTAATCTAGAAGTTCTAAACCTATGGTGATGGTTGCATGAGTCTGTGATATACTGAAAACCAATGAATTGTACATTTTCAATGGGTGAATTTTATGGTATGTGAAATTATATCTCAATAAAGCTGCTACCAAAAAAGTGAATAACATCGTTATGTAATTTTCAAACAAATTTTAAAAATAAATAATATTAGAACTCCATGTTGGGGCAAGCACTTTGTTTTGTCTACTACCCTATCTCCAGAATCTAGCACATTGCAGAAGAGAGTCATAAATTCAAAATGCTTCATCATCATATCTAGTCCTATAAACTTAAAAGAAGTATGGCTCACCCTATCTACATAACAAACAAAGAGAAGTGTTACACAAAATATAGTAAAACAAGTACCCCACAGGAAAATGGATACCTGGATTTGTGCAGCAAACTAAATTTCTTCCAGTGGCAGAAAGCAATATAGGATCTTATAGTCTCCTGAAACTGCCTAATGACCTTGTAATATGGAAACTTGCTCAGCTTGCTTCTTGACACTACTATGGACAAACTTCTCTTTTCAGTAATATCTGGAAAATATCCTTCTCTATCCATAGCCAACAAACCCAAGCCAAAGACACCTATGCTAAACAGGGGAACAATACTGCTTGCCAATATACCAAAGGGGAGATTTAGTTAGAGTACCTAGAAATAAGTCGAAATACTTCTGTACACTAGAAAAAAACGGTAACAAAGAGATCCGCATTTAAATGTAGAAATAACTTCACAAAACAAAGAATCATCATTAATTCATCAACAATAAAAACCACACCAAATCATATTCAGAAGGCTCTCATTGCTCTAGTCAACCTAACATCAAATGCAAGGATTCTATACACCTAGTACACTCTACCTGACAGGAAAATCCTTCAAATATCTGAGCACTGTTAAATAAGTCTCCTTTCAGTCTTTTCCAGGTGAAACACTCACTTCTTTCTGACTACTCCTCAAGAGGCAGATGCGGTGTAATCCTATCAAAGCAAAATAGAAGGGAGACACTATTCTATCATCAGTGCAACCATAGATTGTGTAAGCTCTCTTTACGTCATAACTCTGCTTATTAATATATTCATGTTGCCTATAATAAACTATTTTCCATGAGTTTTCCTTCTATCTAAAATTCTCACAAAGTCACACCTGATTCATTCTGGGCATAAATAATCCATCATTTGAATGTAAACAAAATACATTTGCACCTGGTTTAATTTCATCATGCTGATTCTATTTCATTTCATTTTGAAATCTAATCATACGCTTAATTTTTTCATCTAAGTTTCCCAGAGGTCATTGCAAGGATAAGAATTTCATCTGAACTTAAATCACTGCAGGGGAAAAATACTAAGTAGGTCAGAATTAAAGAAAGAGCACTGTGATACTCCAGAAACCCCTTCTTCTTGGCCAGAGGAAATGGAGGAAAGAGTCCTCGTGAACCAAAGAATATCAAGGGAATTTCAAAGAAGAAAACTGAAGGAGGATCCCTAATTCTTTGCATGAACCTACACAAGCCCCAGATTCACCTCTGAGTTGTACATAAATGGGACAGATTCAAAGCAACATATTAAAAGCTCTGAAAATGACCCAAGATTAATACCGCCCCCACTCCCTACCCAGAGACAAAACTTGAGCCCTGAGCCTAATCAAGTTGATTGTCTGCTTAAAAAAAAGTTTTAATCACAATTCTCTAAGGATTATAATAGGACACAGAATCTACAAAACACAAAATTTTTAATGTCCAGGATACAATCTGAAATTACTCAACATACAAACATAGTAAAATGTCACCAATTCTCAGGAATTTGCAGTCAAATCTAACAAGGCCGAATGGCCTGCTCAAAGAATATTCTCCAAATGATCCAGAATTTATAAAGCTTAACATTTACAATGCCTAGGACATAGCCCAAAATTATTTGACATACAAAGAACCAAGACAATGTAACCAATTCTTAGGAGAAAGACAATTAATAGATGCCAACCATGAAAAGACTCGGAATTGTTAGAATTATCATAGACCACAGAGCAACTATTATAACTATGCTCCAAGAGATAAAAGTAAAAACATTTGAAGTAAATGAAAAGAGAAATCCTCAGAAGATCTATACGAACTACAAGAAAAAAAGAAAGTGGAAATTTTGGAAGTAAATGATACTGTATCTTTTAAAAAATCACTGGTGGTATCAATAATAGAATGGAGATGATAGAAGAGTCAGTGAATCAAAAAACAGACCAAGGAAAAGAATAAAGAAAGAAAAATAATTATTAAAAGTAACGAGATAAGGAGGCAAAGGTGGAAAATTATATAATATGGAAGTTTGCTCTGGTAAATTATAAGCTAATAATGTAACCCACAGGTTAGCACACTTTCTCTTATGAAACCAGATAGTAAATATTTATGCATACATGGGATTTGTATGAGCCCGAGAGCCACATGGTCTCTGTCACAACTGCTGGCCTACCCTGTTGTGATGCAAAAGCAGCTGTAGATAATAGGTAAAATGAATGGATATGGTGTGTTCCAATTAAAACTCATTTACAAAAATAGGCCCCTGGCTAGTGGACCATTTTCCCCAACATTCTACACAAGACTGCCCACTTAAGATAATAAATGCCCAGTCATACAATAATCTCTGACAACACAAACCTTGAGTTTCCAAGCATTAACTGAATTCACCCACGATGTAGATGGAAGAAGATACAGTACTACGTTAAAGACTGACACCAGTGAGATTCTTGAAATTATCATTAATAAAACTTAGTGGTATTATTTCAAACAACTAGAGTGTACATATGGTTTAAACTCAGACTAGTTTTCAATAACTAAAGCAATTTCTGATATGCCAATGATCACATCAAAATGTTGATTCAGTAACAATGACAGTGAATCCTTAGGTAATTTTATTCCATAATCTCAAGTAATAACAATAATAATAAAAACAAAAGAAGGTAAAACAAATAAATGTCAAGAGAAAAGATAATTTTAACATATCCATCCCTGTTAAAAGAAACAAAAAGACAAATTTATTTCATTTCAATTCTCTTTCCTATTAAACCATCTTCAATAATACTAAAAATTACTATGGAAGTCAATTATTTCACACTGTGCTTTTCTTTCTGACAAATTTACTATTCCAAAGGGAAAATACCTGCATGTATTTCTAAAAAAAGATCTATTTTTATAAAAACACACTGATCTCCCTATAGTACAATGCCTCACTAATGTTCCTTAATGTTTTGAGACAAACATTATTGTGGTTTATTTGATTCAATGTACTATAATAGACTGAAATACAGCAGTCCAGTAGCTCAGTCCACATGGCCAGCTGCACTCTGCTTCTGTGCTGCGTTCTATTCCTCTTCCCTGTCCCCTTTAAACTTCAACGACTACTAGATACTCTAAGTCCCCTACACCTAATGTTCACTATTTAAACAGCAGGGAGGCAGCCAAAAAGGAGTATCAAATCCTCCCTGCTCCCTAACTATTGCTCAACTTTTAAAAATCCTACTTTAAGAGGACTGTAGAAAGTTACAAAGAATTCTCAAGAGAACGGAGAATGTGATTCATTTCAACTAGTGCAGGATGAGTGAACGGTGACTAAAAGGACTGGCTTACAATAGTGAAAGGATAGAAGAGGAAAGAAACATGAAGAAATAAGATCCATCTCCTCTTTTTTTAAGTGATCAAAATCCTCCTTTTCTGCCTATTAGCAGCTTCTCCACAGAATTTTCCTAATGCTTTGTGTTTTAGAGGCTCTGGGTTCAGACAATCTTGGGTTCCATTCCTAGCTTTAGTCCACAGTACAGTGTGTAGTCAAGAGTTAACCTCTAGGCAACAGCTTCCTCAATTTTAAAATGGTAACAGTAAAAATACAATGAAAAAGGATATGAAAAAGAATGAATACATATATATATATATATGTATGTATGAATGAATACATCTATATATGTATAACTGAATCACAATGTTGCACCAGAAACACAACATTGTAAATCAACTATACTTCAATTTTTAAAAATTCATGAATTGATTTGAGGATTAACTAAGTCATTAAACAAAACACTCTCTGCACAATTCCTGGTATTTGATATTCAATCCCTGTTAATTCCCTCTTCTAGCCCCCAAATTAGAAGTAATATGATACAACCATGGTCAGGAAACTGCTATTAGAAGGACAAATGCAAGAATTCGGCTTTTAAGCAGCTAGTAACCTCATTCATTCATTTTCAACAAGTATTTTATGAGTACCTACAAAAGTAGTAAACAAAATAGGCAAAGTCACCAAACTCATAGTGTTTACATTCTATTCAGGACAGACAGACCAAAAATCAGTAAACAAACCAGATAATTAAAATGGTGAAAATGGTATGAAATACAAAGAATGATATGAGAAATGAGTGACAGTATTCTAGATAAGGTAGAAGAGATAACATCTAAACTGAGATCTGAAGGATGCAAATTATTCATTCTACAAAGAGCAAGAAGAGCATTCCAGGAAGGTGGGCATCAAATGCAAAGGCCAGAAATGGGAAAGGGCTATATGTTCAAAGATCACGAGACTAGAGTGAAGGAAGTATGTAGGAAGTGGTAGTGACAAAGTTTGGAAACTTAAGCAGGAGCTACATCATTCAAAGTTGTGTAGGGCCTGATAAACAATATGAAATCTAAGGTCAATGGGCAACAATGGCAGAGTTTAAACTGAGGAAGGGCATAACACTAACAGTACTTTTTAAGGACCCCTCTGATTATTTATGAAAAAATGGACTGGAGAAGGGTAGGAGAAGAAATAAGAAGTCTACTTAGACTAGCTGTTGTCTAGGTAAGTGATGACTGTGGCCTGGAAGAGAGTGGGATAGTAGACATAAATGGAGAAAAGGACAAGTTTAAGCAGGATTTGCTACTGTGTAAGAGTAAAAGAGTAAAGGAAAAGAATAATCAAAGAATGGCTTACAGATGTTTTACTTTGAACTGCTAGGTACACAGCAATATTAATTACCAAAACTGGGAAGGAACAGGTTGAAGCAGTGTTGAAGAGAAAATCAAGGTCTGAAATGCCTACTGGAAATCCAGGAAGGGATATAAATATGCAAACTGGATATATGAACATGCAATTCAGGCTAAAAATCTGATACAAAGATACAAAAACTTGAAAGTCATCAACATAAAAATAGCATTTAAACTGAAGAGAAAGAAAGAAGCAAAAGACCATAGTCCTGAGGGTGAGACAAAGGAGGAATCAGCAAAGGATCCTGTCCAGGTAGGAGGAAAATCAACAATATGCAGTAGTACTAGGGTAGCAGCCAAGGACCATATCATTATTCAGGGAAGTGAAATGAATGTTGCATCCATGACAGTCTCTTTACACTAACTGCTGACATACAGGACAAGGGTAATCAACTTGCCAGCCTTTCAGGAAACACTGAGAATCAAAAGTTTCAGACCACATGGGCTGCTATACTCTAGCCAACGTGTGGCTAAAATCTCCTCAGCATTTAAAAAAATAAAGTATGAATAAATGGAAACCACCTCCTAGAAATGAAATAATACAGTAAAGGAATTTAAAAGCATCTAGCATACAGCAAACTTCAACAAACATTAGCTATCATGGTGGTTATTTTAAAAATTATCTAATTTTGAAAATGGCTTAGTGTTTACAGTCACAAGTCTTACTGGCTAAAAGATAATCTAAGTTCTGAGGTTCCAGAGCAGGGCAAACAACAAGATAGCTATGCTATCTTTTATTAATGAAACAAGTCACAATATTGATGTAAGCATTATAGCTACATATACAAACTACTAGAATTTTTTTAAAGGAGGAGGGAATGAGTAATATTTTCCTACTGAGAGGAAGGGGGACTGGATAAAAGCAGAGTTATGCTCAATTTTAGTCAGCTGTATACAGCTATAGTAAGTTACATGCATTTCTCAAACTTAGGTCTTAAATATCAAGGTTTACTTTGACCCCTGAATTAGACAGTTAGGCAGAAAAGAGGTTAACACAATCCTTAAAGGTGGATTAAAAGGCAAATGAGTGAGGAAAATCAAACCCACTATTTAGACCAAACACTAAATCCCAAGAGTATGAAACTTCTAATTAAAAATCACAAAATATGAGAATAATTTAACTTCTCCTCAAAAGTATAAAACACATGGCTCAGACCTTCCTATTATTTAATAACAAAAAGCATCTTGAAAAGAGCTACAATCCTAGAGAGAAAAAACAAAGGAACTCTCACCACCTGCTATTGAAGAAACCATCTCTTAAATAATAAAAATAACCCTGAGTATTTAGAACAGATGTACAGTCAATTCTATTATTCAGAAAGTGAATACCTGGTTTACATATATATATTATCTAGTTTAAACATAAATACATGTAACTACTTCTACCTTTGCCTGTTTCACTGGTCATTATAGTAAGGTTATTGGAGAGTAGAGGGTAGAAGAAAAGGTTAATATTAGCTCTCAATTTTATTACTCCATTACAGCCTGTCAGTGTTGAACACTATTAAGTTTATAAGGTAAATATTTCATTTTATTATAAATTTATGAATATGAAGGCTTAAATACAAGTACAAATGTAAATTCATTAACACATTAAAGAAACAAATCTTTATCATCTTTCTTTTAAAAACTTCAAGGCTTTTATTCTCTTATTTTGTTTCAGCTTTGGTCACGGTGGAGTTTGTTTTGCCATTTTTTTTTTCCTTGCTTTATTGTACCAAGGATTCAAATGACAGTAATGCAAATATGACAGACTAGGGGTCTGTAAGGTCCCATAATATTGCAGAAGTTAGGCCATTAATTTGGCTCTTAGCTTTCTGGTGGCCAGAGTGAAAAGAGAAAAATCAGTTACACAGTTCTTGGCGTTTAAATACAGAAATTCCTCTAGGAATTAATACTAGTTTTAAGAATTAACACATTTATCATAATATTAAAATGAAAAATGTATGGCCTATTTCAGACTATAACAAATTTTAAAGCAGAACTTTAAAACATAAAGGCACAAACAAGCATAATGATAACCTACATACATTTTAATTTCTGAAAATGATAATCTGATGATGAAGCAGGTTGATTCATATTCAGATCCACTCAATTCTCTGCAAGTAGCTCTTATTTCAAGATTCAAATGCTTTAATTGAGAACAGATTTTAGAATAACTTTTTCAAAATATTACTACCATATCTAGTATGCACTTTTGCTTCTTCCTTACTGTCTGCTTCCGTATCAAAACACTTTTTCAAACTAGAAAAAGCATAAAATACAAATATAAAAGAATAAAATACAAATACAAGTATCTCACTTTAAATCAAGTTTATAGAAGTATCTTTTGCAAAAAAAAAAAAAGGTTCAGGGCAAGAGCTTTTGGGCTCCTATTAAATCATGTAATGAAAACTTAATGTTATGGGCAATAAATTCTTTAATCCATCATTGAAAATAACACAAGATACATTTTAGGACAAAATGAACTATTCAGGTCACTTTTAGACTGTGTTGCACATCCCTAAGTACTAATGACAAACAAGTGACACACCAGGAAGGGCAAAGTCTTTGGACCTGTGAAACACCAGAACTGAATCCCAGCTTCCTCATTTACTAGATTATCTTGGGGGAAATGATCTCATCATCTCAAGCCTTAGTTTCCTCATCTATACTTTGTGGGAATGCTGGGAAGAATTAACAAAACAAGGCTTGTGATGTGCTTGACACATAATAGGCAATATTTAATTATTTCAAGCAGCTCTTCCATAAAGCAGCTCTTTCTTTCTCTGTATTCATATGACAAGACAGCTCTCCCGGATTCCTATCAATTGCTAAGAGCATCAAGAAGTCTCCTATTTCACTCTTTAGAGCTTACAAAAGAGAAACTGAAAGATGTGGTAAGGAAAAGGTCTTTGGGTGCATCTGACAGATACTGTGAGATATGAAAAAGGAAGTTAAAAAGAATGCAACCTGTTTCATATCAGACAAAATCCTGAAAGACACTGAGGTTTACCAATTTGGATAGACATTTACTCACCCCTTCAAAGAATTTCTCTCTCAGATGAAACTTGTTAATTGTCTTAATTGTTCTCCCCAAGGTGAGCAGTTTACCAGATGAACAGTTCTCAAGTGAAAGTGATTTATATGAAAGAGTGTCAGAAAGAGGAAACTGTTTTCGTATTTATATGGGAACTAGTATCATTAGCCAAATTAATTTGCCAAACTGTCACATGCCGGAAGTCAAATTACTAAAAATATCTTTCCCACCATGCCAGCTATCAAGGAGACTTATGGGAGAAATTAATATCCTTTTACTAGCAAAACTTATCTCCAAAGTCTATTGTCCACTTGAAATTTTTTGACTAAATGTAATTTTCCCCTTTAAAAAATGATCCGATGAATATCAATGGCAATAAAAAATACTAACCACTACCACTCAGAAAATACAATTCTATTCCTTCTTCTGTAGTCATCATTCTCAATAATATCAAAGTGGACTGGAAATATTTTTCAACACTCCGTCTACTTGCAAATTCCAAGCCAACAAAAGCAGCAAAGCATTCTGCAACTCAATCTCCCTCTACTCACAGCCACCCAAGGGAGCAGGTCCCCTAGCAATACTTAGTGAACAAATAATAACAGAAGTCAATTTTTAATCATGAACCCAAAAAACGGATTAAGTTATCTTTAACTTTTGGTTAAAATAATAGCAACAAGAAGAATACCAATTTTTACATTATTATAATTTACTTTCAATATTCAATAAAAATGCCCTCACAGAGAAAAAAATCCTACAAACTACTAGCTCTCTAAACATAATTTCTTAAGACACAGACCCATATGAAGTCAGTGTAACTTTATTTGGTGATTCTGAGGTACGGCAATAACTGCAGGCAACGTTTCCCTTTCTCATTCTAGACATGTCCAATTCCGAGAAAGAAGTTTTCTTTTTTAAAGCAGTCAGCAGCATTTCTTTTCAACATAATATTCTGAAAGGAAAGTATGTTACAATAAAAATGATCAAACAAAGTTTTTCAGATTTTATGTTCTTCCATAGAATGGGCATAGCCAAGATGACTTTCTTCCATAAATTTCAGGCCAAAGTAATTACTATGTATCCAATATCACATGTATAAATTTAAGAGTCTTCCAAAAAAATGTTTTAAAATCACATTCTTCTCAAAGATAACAGGCTTATAAAGTGATTTTAAAATAAATTTGAGCAGTAAGACTAGAAAGATACAAATATTTGGAAAACTGAGAAAGAACAAAAAGAG
This sequence comes from Camelus dromedarius, assembly GCF_036321535.1. Taxonomy (NCBI): domain Eukaryota; kingdom Metazoa; phylum Chordata; class Mammalia; order Artiodactyla; family Camelidae; genus Camelus; species Camelus dromedarius. The sequence goes on along the minus strand of NC_087449.1, from coordinate 56,724,620 downwards.
CAAAGGAGAGAATGATTTGAACTACATAAAACATACCAATAAACTTCTGCTCTTATCTTTCTAATGATGTTTCCAAATCAAATGAGCTCCTTTGTTATCTGACATGTATTCGATGATAAGTGTTAAATAAACCTAAATCAAGGGGTATCTAAACGTTGTCTCTCCTAGAATTTAACAGATTTACCTTTCTTTATTCACAAATAGCACACTTTAGTATAAAAGATCAAATGATATTTTATAAAAAATAACTTCTAGTTGCTTGTCATATATTTTGGTACTTAATGTACAACCATAGATATAGGTATACAGAAATTCTAACCTTGCATAATGCTTCAAATCAAACAACGCCACCACATTATGAATACTTAAAATTCACAAAAACTACTCCTATCCTGTCCTACTGCCCCATCTCTCTCCCAGTAGCCTCCACCATTTACATCAAGGTTCCAGACTAATATAATTCCAAGTTAGGCTAAAGTAGACTTGGCCTCCCTCTAAGCTTGATGGTTTAATCAATTAAGGGTTCTGGATACTTTCTAGCTCTGCTAATTAAATGTAAACAAAAGTCATATGAAAACAAGTCATCGAGATGCTCAGAATTTACTGTCTGTAACTAACAACATGGTTTCTCCATCTATTAATAAAATAATAACAATAAAACAATTGCATACAATTATAAATACATGAGAGGCCAAAAAAATGTTAAGTTACATAAAGGTAAAAGTTTAAATGTATCTTGTCCTAGCTTACACAGCTCGGAAACCATAAAACCGGAGTTAAAACCTATAACCAAGCTCACCGTTAAAATGTATACCTGTTACATTTTTTAAGGGAAAAATTTTTTCTATTGCATACCTAGCAAAATTTAATAAATTTGATGTCTTTGCAATTTTTAAATGTTTATAACGCTTTATTATGTGATTGCACACACACAAAACATCTCTGAAAGCATAAAGAAACTGCCAACAGTGGCTGCCTCTGAGAAAAACAACTAGGGAATTGAGGGTAGGAAGGAGCTTTCATTTTCACTGTAATACAGTCTTTTGTCCTGTTTGAATTTTTTACCATCTACAAATATTGTATTTTAACACATAATATAAAAATAGCTAAGTTAAAAGATGTCTGTAACAGGCTTAGTGAATATAGAAGTTAACAGAAACATTATACTTACCATTTTTATAAGTACGTATAAAGTGTCTACTCTGAGATCTAGAAATATGCTTTGCCCCAAATATATCATCTCATCATAATAGTTATTGCTCAACTTAATTGGAAAGAGGAGGAAGTGGGCTCAAGGCAGACTATGCAAAAGTGACAAATCACTCTTTAATTCAAATTTAAGTAACTCATGTTATATAACATACAAAGAAACATTCCTTTTAGAATTGATGTGGAAATTAGTAGAGTTGTCAAGTTTATTATCATATATAAATAAAACGCAATGTGTATGGGTGTGAGTATATATTTATATAGGTACAGAGTCTCATGGCTCCTGCTTTTAATTACACAAATTCAGCCATGCCACAAGGAAGATAGAGGGGAAGACAGATGCAGGGAAATGTGTACAGTGCTGACTCTCACAATTCCACTCAAGGAGCACATGCTCCAGAGTCAGCATGAGATCTGAGATCTAAACTTATTAATTTCTTTGGTTCCCCAAATCCTAAATTTTTTTCTAACGTTGAGTATGTACTTGTTCTATAACCTGGCCTCTACTAACAGTGAATTTATCTTGTGCTCAAACAGGGAAGAAATACAACCGGGAAGAAAAATTCACCATGCTAGACTTACTGAGACACAGTATGGTGGTATTTGACATGACTCCTTTGCTTTTTTTTTACACCTTTATTGTAATATTGTACAGTAATATGTACAGTAAACTGCACTTACTTCAGATGTACAATTTGATGAATTTTGATAGATGTATACACCCATGAAACCACCACCACAATCAAGATAGCTAACATTTCCATCACTTCCCAAGAGGTGCAATTTTAAAATTCCCAATTTATCCCTTTCCACTCCCTTTAACCACCCGGTAACCGTTAAGTTTGTTCTCTATGGACATGACTCCTTTAAAATAGATTTTTATAAGTAATTTTGACTGTGCAGCCACCACCATCTCACCACCACCAGTACACCACAGTGTACAAAACGTCCAACCACACTCTCCTATTATTCAATTTCCAACTGCTATAGCACTGTACCAGTTATATTCTTATTAATAACTTCTGCAGAGATGCATATTAATTATAATGCCCAAAAGTCAGTATGTTACATAAATTCTACTGCATTAAAACGTTTTTATTCAAGAAAAAAAATTCTACTGGCTAAAAATGGGTCAATATATACTACCTCTAATTCAAAATAGCAGCAGCCCAATTATTAACTAATGTGCAAGCTAATGCAATTTTAGCCTATAAACTGATTCAATTTCCTCTCTATACTACTTTTGTAATTTTTCTAGAAGCCATTAGAAACCATCCCTTTCCCAAAGCCATGGCTACCACTTCAATTCACATCTTTACTTTCTAGCTGCAGTAGCTGCCTGGGTTTCCTGATTAGTCTTTTCCTCTTCAATCTATACAGTATGGTACCATTAGGTCAATCTCCCTGAAAACACCATGATCATCAATGAACAGTAAATTTTTTCTTTTACCTCCAAGTCCAAATCCTGTGATTTGATTACCACCACTACATGGGAGCTCCATATAATTTTCATTTCCCACTCCCTAAAATGAAACCTCTCCTAAATAACAAACATCAGGCTTTTTCCTGACTGTTTGATCTTACAACTCCCAATGCCTGGAATGCCTTTCCTTCTTCCCTCTACTAATCTAAATCCTTTCAACTCCCAACTGCTACCTGGTTTAAATTCCAGGTGTCCCTACTTTGTAATAAGAGATCATACGTTGCTTCCTCTCACTTAGCTTCAGTTATCCTATTTATTATTTGTCAAAAGGAGACGTGAAGTAATACCTCAGAAAACTATCCTAAGTTAATTAAATTAGATAAATAATCCTTACAAAGAACTCAGTACATAGTAGGTGTTCAATAAAGGGTATCTTATGAGAGAACATTTCAGACACTTTCTCATTATTCTTTATGTTAACATCCTTTCTCCAACTAGACAAAAGATTTTTTATAAGAATCCTTGATTGAATAATTCCCACAAGGAAATTTATTCCAAAGCTAATCAGAACCCAAAGTTGTTTGCTTCTCTTTTTGTCTTGATAAAGGCTTTTAGGGTAGGGATTACTCTGCCAAAATATAAGTCTTAGTCCAAATTACCAAAAGGATCACTTTCCCATGTGAAGAATGGAAAAAAGGACATGGCATTCAAGCCAGCCCAAGCATCTCCCAAAAGAGTATACATATTGCTTCAAACATCAAATCAAAGTACCTAAATCGTAAATACCTGGCTTCTCTTCCAGGCAGCCATGCTGCAGTCACCACAGATCACAATTAGTCCAGAAAGGCATCAACAACGCTGAGACCCAAGTTTAAGAAAGAAAAACTCTGTAGGATTGCAGAGACAGGGAATAGGGGAAAAAAAGAAAAAGACCTGGGCAGAGAAATAAGTGCTGATTTCCCCCTTTTTCTCCTACCCATGCTGCCTGGGAGGAAACAGGTAAGAATGGAAGGTGAACAACCCCTTTAAGGAAAAATAAGGCCTGACTCTGAATATTGATTTCTCTACTTCTTAAGAAAGTCACTTTACCTCTCCAAACCTCAGTTTCCTCATAAATGGTAACAGTTGTCTCAAAGAATTATTATTAAGAGTTTAAGTAGGATATATCTAAAATACGGCAGACACTCAACTAATATTGTTTCTGTTCCCTTTATCTTTGACTTCCATGCTATACTTAAGAGAAAAAAAAAAAGTAGATAAAAGGAAGAAAAACTTTATGAAAGAGGAAAAAGATGAAAGAATATTTGAGAAGACATAAGTAAATATCATCTTACATACAATTTTTAATATTAACTGACATTAAATCTAAGAGAAAGGTCATTTCGACAAACACTTTATGTGATTAAGAATGTGAATCCTAATGTCAAGATGCCAGATTAAAATCCTGGCTCTACCACTTACTAGGTGTGTTCTTGGGCAAGTTACTTAAGCTTTTGAGACTCAATTTTCTTATCTGTAAATGGAATAATAGTACTTATACTCTGCAAGATTCTAGTGAAAAATTATACACATGAGATATCTGATATAATCACTAACAAATAATTTAATTATAGTAACTAAATTATTAATAAATTATAACAAAGCTTATTTCTCCTTTAAAACAATTATCTCATTAAAATAACAAGAATTAAGAAATGATAGCTTTAATTGTTGAGATGATATAATTTGGATTCTAAACTTTATGATCTCATCAGAAATCTTTTATACTTAAAAATTACTGAGGAACCTAAAGAGCTATTGCTTAAATAGGTTGTATCTAAGTATATATACCACAGCAGAAATTAAAACTAAGATAATTTCTGAGTATGTAATTTGTTATTTTAAAATAACAATAATAAACCAATTATATGTTAACATAAGTAAAATTTTTATTTAAATAATAGCCATATAATTTTCCATTTAATTTAGGAAGAAGAGTAGCATTATTTTACATTTTTGAAATTTCTTTAATGTCTAGTTTAATAGATGACTAGCTAAAATTTTAATATGTGCTTTTGTATTCAATCTGTTACAAAATGTTACTTTGAAATCTATGAAGAAAAGCTGGTCTCACACCAGCTTTGTGACTGGAAAAGAGAGGTGTATATTAATAGTTTTTCTTGATAATTGTGCATATTCTTTTTTGTTATTACACCAAAACTTGACAAGTGTTAGTTTTTAAAGGTTATGTGCAATCTGGAATCTAAAAACCATGTTAACTTTTCATACACAATTACACTCAAATTAATTGTTCTAGATCGCATTTTAAATGCATCTTTCACCTATGCATGATTTTGTAACAGCATGCATTGATCATCTGGAAAATACTGGCACATTAAGCTATGCAGATTTTCCAGATGTAGACACATTTTCATTGTACAATTATTAAAAAATCAAATCTGTTAATATCACCACTGATTTCTCATCAGAAGTCTATTATATACTGGGAATCTGTCAAACTCATGGTGGCAGATACTAGTTTTCAGTATTCTAATTTTCACCTGAAACCTCTAATTTTATCATTGGCTACAGTTTTCCTCAGAGAGGCAGACATATTGGTTTATTTCTGAAAATATGTCTGCTAACCACAGAAGTCTGAATAATCATAGTTTATCATTAATGTAAAGATGGTGTTACATTAAAAAAGCGGATCGTTCTGCCTCCAACTCACTCACACAAGTGGTTTTCATTGAAACCATTACTGGACAACTATGCAACAGAAATACTTTATGCGTACTTACATCACAGAGAATATTAAAAAATGTACACTCAAGGGTCAAGATTTAATAAAATGAGTAAGTTTTACTGTTTCATCAAAGACATTAAGTAAAACTTGAGGTTGTTTTGTTTTGTTTTGTTTTTTTGAGAAGGCATGTTGTTGAAGAATACAATCACTACTAGTACAGTTGGTAGCACCACCTTGATTCATGCTAGGGCACCAGCAGTTTGACTCACACCATTGGTTTTGCACTACCAGTGACTATGTCAATAAAATGAAAAAGGCAAAAAAAATCTTAGAATAATTATTAAAATAGTTCTGATCTCTACCTCTGTTACCCTAGGAAAATCATACTCTCTCTCATAGGGCCCCCTGATGGCAGGAACATAATTGCAATACCGCTAATATCCAGAATAAAATTCCTAGAGCAGAGTAAATCTAGAAAGAGCCAGAAGCACAGAGCTCCAAGTAAGTAAGGGCACCAGAAAACCCCATAAACGTAGTTAGGCAAAATTAATGCAAAAAACGCTCATCAAATGAGGTCATAAAAAAATCCAAAGGGCTTTCCATTCATACAGAGAACTACTGTGCATTTGAGAAATGAAATATGATTACTCATTAACATTCTTTCTGAAAGAAAGAACAAACTGGTATGTATGCTGCAGTATATTATGTTAAGCCCATATTCAGTAAAATTCTAAAATGGAGCAATGGCAGCCTTCTCTACTATCTCCCCAGTATAGCCACTCTGTCTGGCCTCAGGCCAGGGTCATGTCATTCTCCTTCACCTCATCCTTAGGATCTTACACTCTAAGCTCTTCCAATACAACCCTCACTCATTAATACAGTTCAACCCACTGGAAAAACAAAGACTCTTTCGTTCTCCCTTTCACCCAACCCTCTTCTCTTTTTCTCTAGCTTCAGGTTTAGGAAGCTAAACATCCACCTCATGAGATACCTGTCTGGAATGGGTACAGCAACAGAGACAGACTGAGACTATGGCACCAATTCAATCTAAAAGCTCTGGGTTGAATCAAACACCTTCCACACAAGCCCTTTAATCTATAAAGTAGAACCAGTAACTCCAGCCAACACCTATGTTTCGAAGAACTTGAATATACTTCAACTTGATGCCCAGATATACCTGAAACAGATCAAATTCAGACTGTGTCAAAAAGTTTATTACAACAGTTCTAACAACACTGACCTCAGGAGGCAGTTTATTCACTTCAGTGTTTTCAAGTACAAATCTGATTTTAGCATTCGAGTTCTTCCACTTACTACCTGTGTAATTTTGGGGGGGGAGGGGGATTACATTTAATATCTCTAAGCATATGGAAAATGAGAACAATAACATTATCTATCTCAGAGAGTTGATACACAGTTTATTTAAGGCATTTAACCCAGTGCCTGACATACAGCAGGCAAACAACAAAACACCACTAATATTAAGACCTCTAAGAACAATTCCTCTTTCTAGCATAAAGGTCAAAATGAGGTACCAGTGGCAGCTGAACCAATTGACAACAGAAATTTTCTTCAAATTTCAACTACACATTTATATAGCAGCTTACATAACATAGCTATGAATATATTTTCATCATGTTAATATTTCACTTCCTTCTTAGAATATGCGACAACCAAGCTTTCAACATCTAAAAATTTAGTATATTTACTTGTTTAATACTGAGGTTATTAAATAGAACCTAAATTGGTCCCAAATACTTTCCAGCAGTTACTGTGTTGTATCAAGGGTAATGAACTACGGCACTCATTTGGTTCACCTTAACAAATGACTCATCTAAGAAAAAAACTTGTGACAGATAAGGAAACAAAAAAAAAAGCATAAACTTTCACAAGACACAGATTTAAGACTTTTAAGGTTCAACAAATTCTCTAAAATCTCTCAAGAATACAAATACAACAAAGTTGGTGGTATGTGCACTACTGGTTGTTACATCATTCTCTGATTTTCTCCATGCATAAAATTTCATTGAAAGATGAATCACATGTGTTTAAAAAGAGTCCTTGAAAAAAATCAAAAATAAAACTGAATTAAAAATAACATTGTAAAATATAGTCCAGCTCTAATGTTTATCTATCCAAAAGTAGCATGTTTTTAAAAATAACTTTTGTTTATTTTGTCTCAATGGTTTACATCTATATAAGCAAAATGTAGGACAAAAGCAACACTTAACTTTTGCCTGTTAACTGAGGCAAAACACATTCTTTGAATAATCCGCATAGCCATCTAAATTCTCCACTTTATATTATCTAATAAAACATAAGAGTAATTTAAAAACCATCTGACACTGGTGAAAAAGATTGTCTGTATTTCATGAATGAACATCAAGCACCAATAGTAAGTTAGAAGGGATACAGCCATACAAAAGAGAAGAAAAATAAAGTTCATTTTGACTTTACTTTTTAAATGACAGAGAATAATTTCAACAAGATCAAGTCTTGCACTATAGCACTTAGCTGTAACAGGGCACTGTCTTTATCAAAAAAACCACAGGAGGAAATTAACCTTTGCTCTTCTTTGCATTTTTCATTAAAAGAAATTGGATTTTCTTCTTGCAACTGTTTATTTGTAAGTAAGGAGGTAAAATCCTAAAAATGACACTGTTGCTGCTGCAAAGTGTGAACAATAAGACTGGGGGTGGTGAAAGAGAAAGGGCTAGTGCAAGTCCTAACAAAGGCCCAGCACACCGGCCATGGTTAAACCCTGAGTATGAAAGCACTCTTTGTCTTTCTGGTCAATGCAAGGCCATTGAATGTCCCACTATATAGTAAGGGGCGGGGGGCGGGGGGCGGTGGAGAGAAGAGGGAGGATGGGGAGTTCTGCCACTTTAGGGGATATCTCCTCAGCTGCCTGGTTACAGTAGGGATGAAGGCTGCAAGGGCACAGAAAAAGCTTTCCAAGCATGTAGCTACCCAGTCTTTTGTCTATTAGCACAAATCAGCAAAAAGGACTCATGTACCCTGCTTACACTACATCTCACTTTACTATTAAACAAAATCTCAGGAACTGCTTTTCTCTTGCACATTGACTCTTTCAATCCAATTCATTCAGAAAACTACAGAGGAAATAAAATCATCAGGCTCCCAACTTAGACTCCAGCAATGATAATCCTTTTTCTTAAATTAAGAAAGACCTTTCATTTTTTAGTTCAAATGTTTTTCCAAAGGCCAAGTAACCAAAGGAGAATCTCTAATGAAGGCAACAGTTCAAGGTTTAACACAGGTTCACAACAGAGACCTTGCATTTCAGTACACTATATTTGCTTCAAAAAGAGCAAATCCTCAGGGTATGGATCATAACCATTTTCCTCACTGCCATAACTTAACCAACTGAAGGAAAGCTGGTGAAAGAAGCTGTCATAGCTTAATTAAATTTGACTGATAACCCATTGTATAGTTATGAAGCTACAGTTGGCATAAGACACCGTTTCCTTTACAGGTTCTAAACAAAGAAATTTCTCTAGAATTAAGAATTAATATTAAAAACAGAAATGCTAATTTGCTTTAAAAACACACATACACACAGAAAGTTAGTATGTCTTCATTACTGGAAATTTTCATTTCAAAATCCCACTCCACAACTAAGATTTCATTATGCATATGGCTGACTTTATGCAGCAATACATTAGAATTCACTTATAAGACAAATCAGATTGCAAATGCATTTTAATAATTAAACTTTATTCTGAAGTCATGTGGAGTTCTGTTAACTAAAAATTTCGCTTGTAATATCCTTTAAGAATTACTGAATTGCATTTTTTCAGCTGAAGTGGATATGAAATTATAAAATCAGAGATTTGGAAGAGTCCTGGGAGATAATCTTACAAAAAAGAATGTCTAAATGAAAAGAAAAAGACTCAGAAATTACACAACGTGCTGAAGGTCACACAGCTAAAGTTCTTTTATAATGACAGCAGAAAATAAAAAGCCGAATTCATGTAACAGTTTGCAACCTCATTTTTACTGGATTATGATTTGCAAATAAATAAATCTTGTACTAGTCTCAAATGGCCTCTAAATAATTTTCTGGAAATCATACTGATTCCTGAAATGAAACGGTATTTCTGTGACAATAAAGGGATATAATAAGAACAAAAACAGCAGCCAAATTTATTTGTTAAACAAAAGGAAGAAGTAAATATCATGTACTTTGAAAACAGGGTAAAGTAACTATAGCTACATCCACAGCCTACAGATTTGTGGTTGCTTGTGCTATTATCTATAACTAGTTCTTTTAAGATCACCTGATCACTGGTAAAAAAAGATTTTTTTCAAGTGGTAAAGAGGATACAAAGCAGAGAGTACTGCCACAGGAGGATGTAAGGAATAAAGTACCCTCCGTCATCCAATCTTTTTCTCCTAAAGGTAACCACTGTCAAGTTTCTCATTCATTTCTCCAGAAGTTTTCTACACATGTACGTTATCATTTTTAACAACTCTTAAAAGTTGCTTCTAAAATTAATCATTGTAATTGTTCTAAAATTATCTAACATGTCAGATTCCTGTAGGTTTAAAAAAGGAGAATCAAATTTCTAAATATGGGTCATATTTAACACAATGATAAAGACTGTTAGATGAAAGAAAGTTATAAAATGGAAGGAATACATATATCAAGTGTTAACAGTACTGTTTAGTCTAACATGCCATCTGTGAAGACATTTTCAGCATTTAATTTCACACAATGGAGTCAATTAAAATATACATGCTAGATAAATGACATGTCACTTAACAAATTATATAATCTATTATTCTGTACAACTATTTATCAGTGCAGCCCATATTTCATTTCCCCCATTTCCTTTCAGTTACATCTCACTAAACCTGTGACAATCTGGTAATCACTGCTTTGTAAGTAAAATTAGGTCAAATTATATACTAACAACAGCACTTCAAGTTCTGATGAAAAAAATCAAAGAACAAAAATCCAACACATTATATATGCAGTGTTCAGTAAATATACCCTAATAGAGCTGAGATTCAAGACACGAACGTAAAATTATGCATATTCCAACTGATGGGTGGGGGGGACACGCTAATGAATATAAATCTCAACAACTCACTGTACCCAACACACATCTCAGTATAAGAGCAACAGTATGAACTTTACAGTTAAGACCTGAGCTAGAATCCCACATCTACAACCAAGCTTAGTTTTCTAACCTATAATATGGTACTCATAACAAGTCTGGCACCTAGTGAACACTCAACAAATGACAGCAATTATTATCATTACTAGTAGTAGTAGTAGTACTTACAGAACTTTCATTCATTGTAATAAATGTAAATGCTTCCTATATAGTAATATTTAAAAATAAAATTACTGACAAAGCAGTACAGATCCTAGCATAATTGAAAAATATACATGTACAGGTACATATATATTCCATTTCCTCAACTTATCAATGTACACACATGCTATGATACCGTTAAATTTCAAAAAATGTGAGAACTTAACTTTGGACCCAAGAGTCAACATAAATTATCAAAAATACCACCTGAGCACACTTTCACTTTTCCATTTGGCCTTGTGAAACATCTTTTACCTCAACCCAATGAGCTGGGGAGGGAAACTTTTAGCTTCTTTTACGACGAGTCCTAACTATAACAAACATGTGTACATTAGCCATTAGAGACCATTTCATTGCCTTCCAACTTTTAAGTTGTCACTATGAAAAGCAATCATGACACACAAAGGTTTTGATGAAAAGAACAATTTGTGAGCAGCAACTCCTTTCCTCACTGCTCAGACATCAAAATTCTTTGATTCTGAATGCAGTTAGCATTTCCCACACTTCAACTTGCTGTCTTTACAGTTATGACTCACAAATCTGTAACTTAAACCCAGATTGTTCTAAGTAATAAAATGTCTTACTGTCTGCTAATCATGTCCTCCTGAAATGGCCCATTCTCAAACATGGCCATAATCTATGACAACTCTACTGTTTACCCCTAAAGTACTTCCTGTTGCTGTTTATAGCACCGTCATCTGTACAGAAGCCCAATGAAGCAGCCGCAATCAATCTTAACTTCTCCCTCACCCTACACATCATCTATGTTTCGTATCTGATAGAAAATGGGAAAGATCCACTACTTTGGCTTAAGTTGTGACTTTTAATTAAGCTTTTTGAATTGTTGTCAATTTCATAAATTAAACCACTGCTTCAAAATATGTTACCTAAGAAAGATAAGTGGCCACCTCTTCCTCTGATTTTCATATCATAAGCATATTACCAAAATTTGTAAAATAGAAAAATTTTAAACTACCCACAATTCCATTTCTCTAAGCCACTATTAGCACTTTCGTCTATTTTGTTCCAGTCCTTTATCCTTCATATGCATTTTCTTAAAAATTTAACACAGTGTACATACAATTACGACCCTACCTTTCCCTTATTAAATCATGTATTTTACTAGTACAATCGTCCTCGATACCCATGAGAGACTGGTTCTAGGACCCCCAACAGACACTAAAATCCACAAATATTCAAGTCCCTTGTATAAAATGGTGTAATACCTGCATCCTCCAATATACTTTAAATCATCTACAGATTGCGTATAATACCTAATACAATGGAATTGCGAGTAAAGAATTATAAATACAATGTAAATGCTATGTAAATAGCTGCCAGTGTGGGACAAATTCAAGTTTTGCTTTTGGAACTTTCTGAAATTTTTTCCAGCACATTTTCCAACTGCAGTTGGTTGAATCCACAGACACAGAACACAGAGATATAAAGGGTCAACTGTATTGACTACAGTATTTCAAAAATAACTTCATTATAAAATATGTATGCTTTGTTGAAATTTTTTAAATAAAAGATTATAAAAAGAAATTAAAAATCATTCAATCACAAGCCAGTGATAGTCACCATTAACAATTTAGATTACTTCCTTCCGGTACTAAAAATTAACTGATTTCAATTCTGTAATGCTAATGAAACTCTGACAGAATATGAAATTTCCCTAATAATGGCCTGATCAGGTTATCATTAGTCCAAAATACCATGGTGATTTTCAAAAGTGTCTGATTAATCAACTATACCTCAATCAATCAACTACACTTCAATTTTATAAGTAAATAAAGGTAAAGAAAAAAAGTGATCATCATTTGTACATCTTCAAGACTACAATCCCTAGCATGCAGCAGTCTAGGGATAACTTCCTAAAGACAAAGTGCATCATTGAAAGCCTATCAAATTGAAAGAAAATTAATTTCTTCCAAACCATAAGAATAACCCTAAACTATAATCATCTTTTCATACAAATGATATATAAGCTTTGGCAAAGACTGGAACTCCCTTTAAAAAAAAAAAGATAAAAAAACTATACAGGATTATTTTGCTTCTCAGGGGAGCTTTCATGTAACTAGAAGACAAAAGTGAAACTTTAAATTTTGAAAAATGAGATGAAATCTGAAACACAAATCTAAGATTAGAGTTAATAAGAGGAGACATATTTATTCCTCTTTATTACTGTTTCCTTCTTATTAATGTGTACTCTGTGACTCTAACGTAAAAAGATGTTACCTCTCTGACAGATCCTGACCTGATCATTCAAGTCTGCTATGGAGCCCAGGACAAAGTTACTGCAGGATATCCACTCCTCATCTCCAAAGTTCCTCCAGACCAGCTGTAACCTGCCCACTCCACTGTATGTTCTCAGCCTTCCTAGTTCCATGACACTACCCCCTACCATTTCCATTTTGGCCTTTGATCCTCTTTGCCAATCCCCTTTAACTGACATCACCATCGGAATCACTATCCCAGTCTACCCTATTTAAACTTCAGTCCCATCCATCACACCATTAGAAAAGAGGACACAAGCCAAATTTGAGGTTCTATTGGTTGAAACCCACTGCTTATCTGGTTTTCCCATACCAAGGAATGAGAAAACAGATACAGTAAGACATGCCTCTGCTTATAAAGTTTAAATGCAATGCAGAGCTACAGAGAAGAGCATAAATACTTCCAGTTCTGTAAGCTTTATTCATTCATTCACTCACTCATTCATTTAACAAATATTTACTAAGAGCCCACTTCATCCCAGATATCAATTTTAGGAACACGAGAGACAGTGATTAACAACATAAAGTTCCAACCCTCTTGGGGCTTAAATAAAACCAGCTGACTGTATGTCAACATCTCAGCAAATGACATTTTCATTCTATGGCTTTAATCTTCACATATCCAAGTACTAAAGAAATTAAAAATTACAAAACAAAAGCTGAAAAAGAAAGAAGGGTGTAGATGTTTTATTAAATGATGTAAACAGTCACAAAGTAGTATGCAAACAAAATATCCACATTAATTACATTTTGGAAAAAATACACATAACTTTTTCCATTAGAGGCTTTCAAATCACGATTTCATGTTGAAATGTGACACACACCTATTCTAAATGTTAGCAAAGGTGACCACAAAGTAATCTGCAATGACTTATTAGTGAATGCCTATTATGAGCAAAGCATACACTAGGCAACTAGGGTACAAGAGGGTAAAAAGGAATTATTAAATGCTCATCTGTGTAAGGCATTATACTACAAAACACAGTCATCCTCAAAAAGCGTACAATGTGGTTTAAAAAAACGTGTATAACCAGCCATCCAAGAAATTTTTTGAGGCATGCCAATCAATGATATCAATGATTCTGTAGGAATTCATAAAACAAGGAAATATTGGTGGACTGTGATTATCAAGAACCATCCTACAAGATTGAAATGGATTGTAGAGAAAGTTTAAGATAGAGAAGTAAAAGATCAAGAGACATTCTAAGTAAGGGAAACAAGAATGTACCTGGTAAAGCTATGACTACATATTGTGACCGGCATGTGTAGTGCAAGTAAACAGGAGGTCCACGCAGGATTAAGAAGTCCTATGATGTCAGAGCTATAAAAGACTCCAATTCTACCATGTTCTTTCTACAGGAAAGTCACCAAATAAGGCCACAAAGTAGGTCAATGGCAAAGTCAAGATCATAACTGAAGTTTTGCTGATGCTTATGACTGAGCACTATCTCCTTACTGAGTCTGAAATAATTGCAGAATGTTCCAAGAGAAAACACACAGCAGGCAATCAGGCAAAGGCCCAGGAGAAGAAATAGTACAGATTTGTTGTCATCTTAGGAAAAAGTTTAAAGCTATAGGACCAGATCGTATCTCAGAAACGTATATGGAAGAAAGTGAGAACCAAAGACCAAATCTGACAAACAACATGGGGGGATCATGCTCTCTTCCCCCTACATTCCTGTCTTAGCCCATATAATAGGCACTGCTGCCATTTCTTCACATCAGTGGATCTGAAATTGTGTCACTGTGCATGCTCAAGCTATTTTGTCTCCTCTCCTTCAAGGTGTAAACTCTGCAAGACAAGCCCTGTTCTAAACTGCATGTATCCCAAGTTCTGCTGGTAAATCTTACTCTAACAAAGAAGGTAGAAGGGATGAAGCAGCACCATGTGTTGGGATTTGATGGGAGTTCATGCAATCAATACTCCTATCCCTTCAAAGTTCCAAAGAAGAAACAGATGTGAGAGAAGAATTAAAATGCCAGTTTTACTACTGACAAAAGCTAGACTTAAAAAAATGAAAAAAAAAAAGCTAGACTAGAAAATTCAGCTTGTGCCCAAGAAAAAGTGGGCTTCCTACTCCATCCAGTCCAAGACCCTGGGACTTGTACCTAGGGACAGTTGCATCAGTAGAACAGAAATGTATCTAGCCAGCTACCCAGTGGAATACAGAGAGTGCAAGAAAAGCACCGCTGGTGTCAAAGACTTTCAAATTATTAACTCTGTTCTCACCTGAGGCTGAAGAGAAGCACAGAAGGCTTCTTACCAATAGAACCAAGAATACACTCATTCAGTCAGGTTCTAAGGATTGACTTGATAAGGGAATCAATCTGATGCCTAGTGATTTCAATCAAGGTATTGGTCCTCAGCCATAGCTACACCTGCACAGGATTTAAAACACTCTCAATGCTCAGGCTGCACTCTAGAGTTATTTAATTCTTAAATCAGAACTAAATCCAGAAGTGATATGCAGGTTTTCAACACTTTCCAAGTAACTCCAGTGCATAGCCATGGTTAAGAACAACTAAAGAACAGAAGCCAAATGGTACAGAGTAAGGTATCTGAATGAGTGATGAGGAACTTGGAAACAGCAAGTAGAGGCCAATCTTTCTGCAATATTGTAGTTTAAAAAGCAAAACAAAACAAACAAACAAAAACACTGAAATGCTTGAACATACTTGGCCAAAATGCTCCCCCAGTAGCAGCAGCTGAAAAAAGGTACATTTAGTGCAGAAAAGTTCTGACCAGGTTATGGACACAAGGGAAGGGTTCAGCACTAGAGTCTATGTGCATGTGAAAAGAGAGGAAGGCCAAGGTAAGTAATGGAGCAGGAACCTTGAGAGAAGTGGGAGGGAATGGAGAAAGGACCAAAAAGATGAGACGGAGCTCTGTAAAAGGACAACTGACAAAGGAAGCTGAGTATAGAAACAAGCACAGAAGTATTTTCATGAAGAACTAGGAAGTGGAATGAGAATGCTTATTTCCTTATCTTACATTCCCACTGCTTTACTCTTCTCAGCTAAGTCAGTAAAACTACCTGTACTGGTTAAGAAACAGATGAAGAGAGGAAACTAAAACCTTTTAGTGTATGTAAAATGTCTTAATGTATAAAACAGAGGGGAAGGAGATTTTGCAGTTTCCTTCCCTTTGCTGTGTTCTCTACCATTGATTTCCCAGCCACACATTTTTAAAAAATAGTAAGGTGTGTGCCCTTCCAACTATGGTCACTCTCATTTCTCATTTTTTAACAAAAATCATCAAAGGCATCAACTCCATTAAAGTTCAGCACCACTAACATCTGTGGTAGAAAAAATATATACTTTTAAATAGGTGGTCTGTGGAACCTAGACCAAGCTAGTTGAGAATCACTCACTCATAACATACATGAAATGACCATTTGGTATTCTTTGTCTGGCTTAGGATGAAGTTAATTTAAATCTCACTCCAAGATTTTCGACCTCAGCTCAGATCAGCACTGAACCTAATTACTCCCCTGTACTACCTTCATAAAATTCTTTTAACTGAGGTATAACTGATTTTAGTTTCAGGTGTACAACATAATGATTCAATATTTGTATGTACTGCTAACTGATCACCACAACAATCTAGTAGACACCTGTCACCATAGTTGTTTTTCTTCTGAAGCAAATTTTTTATTTACTCTCCATAACTTTCAAATATGCACTACAGGTATTATTACTAACTATAGTTACCATGCTTTACATTATATCCCTGTAACTTATTTTTTCATAACTGGAATTTGGTACTTTTGACTTCCTTCACCCATTTCACCCAACCCTCGCCCTCCAGCCCTGGCAACCATCAATCTGTTCTCTGTATCTATGAGGCTGGTTTTCTATTGGTTTGTTTTTTAGAGGTTTTTTGTTTGTTTGTTTTTAGGATTCCACATATAAGTGAGATCATACAGCATTTGTCTTCATAAAATTCTTTGTTGTTTTTAAAGAGAAAAATGGGAAAGAAAATGTACTTGTTTTGAATAGCTATTGACAATTTTCTAAGACTAATACTTCAGATTATGTCAACAATAAGCTAGAAAAATAACTTGCCCTTTAAAAAAGTATTCTTTAGCATCTACAAATTACTTTTAATCATGTAAGCTTAGAACCTTACACATACTTTCAGTGTCTCTTAAGGAAAAAATCTAAGTCCATTTGTATTTCTAGTATGCTAAACAAAATCAACTTTGTTTTCTTAAAAAAAATCTTTTTTTAGGTTCAGCTAAGTCTGTTTTTTAAAAAGCATTACAGCAATGAAAATGAATGAACTACAACTATATATAACTGCTATGAATCTCGCAAACAATGCTGAATAAAAGAAACCAGACACAGAAAATTCTGTGTGTTTACATTCATATAAAGTTCAAAAACTAACACAATAATCTATGTTGTTAGAAGTAGTGCAAGCAGTGCAAGTAGTGCAAGCAGATATTGACTGGAAGGGAAGGTGGGGAGGGAGGGGTGATCTGTGGTTCTCATAATATTCTACTGCTCATATTCTATACTGCTGTTTGCAGTATGCAGAAATTTATTGTGACATTCACTTACAACTGGTGGTTTGCTACACAGCAACAGATAAATTTCATCTTTGCACAAATACAATTCTTCCAAGTATAACAAAATTAGGAGGCAGCATTATGGCCAAGTATGACCAAGTTTCTAAACCTCATGTGTAAAAACTGAGCTGCTGTGAAGATTAAATAAATTAATCTCTTACACTGTAGATGGCATAGAGTCGATGTGCAATGTTAGCTTTGGGCGTTTTCTCTTTTTCCTTTAGTTCTCTCTGAATATACCACATTCATTTTCTCTTGTATACTTTTGCCACATCAACATCTAGCTCCTCCATACTCACCCAAATCCTAACCATTCCTCAAGACTGAGTTTAAAACCTTCCTCTCTGACGAAGTATTTTATGACTACTTTTGCCTTCAGGTTTCCCTTTTCTAAGATCAACTGTATTTACTGACTATAAATACAAAAAACAGCTATATAATTTATTATTATAAACTATATATTTACAAGTTTCATTTACCTTAAAAGAATGGTATTTCAACTCCCCCATGTGTTTCACAGTGCATAAGAAAGAACACGGAATAACCGGAGTGTTTTAGTTGGATATCCCCAGCATCTCCTAATACTTAAGGGATCAGTGATAACTACTCCACCATTTCAAACACCCACATCAGTGCCCAAGCTAAGAATTAGCATGAAAAAAGGGGGAAAAGTTTCATATTTTAAAGTTGAAGCTCAATAAGAACATGCACCTATGCTATAAAAACCAAAGCCAATTGTTCTACCTCAATCTGCTCCTGGGATGAAGGAGGATGCTTAAAGTAAGAGAGAGAGGGCTGCTGCTTTAGAGAAAACAGCCTCTCAGCACTGGCAGGGTACTGGGTGAAGAATGATAAAATTTAACACAACAGTAACAGCAGACACTACTGAGCACTCCCTGCAAGCTGGGCTCCACACTAAGCATGCACACGCACTTGTCACTTAAGACTCAAAACAACCTGTGAAATAGGTGGTATTATTAAACCAATTTTACAGATTACGAAGCTGAGGAACATAGAGGTTAGGTGGCTTTCCCAAGGTCACAGAGCTAGAGCAGAGATTCAGCCCAGGTCACCTGAACTCCAGTTCCAATGAAATCTATGGCCATCATGCTCTATTTCTCCGCTGGAATAAATTCATGTATTTATAAACAACAAACTTAAGGACTGGAGAGAAGCTTAAACAAAGCTACATTTCAATTTGAAAGAATAAAGGAATTTACATGAGTTCTGAAAACAGTACCTCTTCCACAACATTATATGAAAATTCCTTTATGCCAAAGAATAAATTGTAATTACTAATTAAAAACAAAATCACATAATATTTTAAGGGGCCAAATAATTTCTATCCTCATATGTACTGGAAAACCAAAAACTAAAAGACAAATTCAAACCATGTAACTTATTTTTTCTGTTGATTTATTATCAGTTATGAAGTACAAGGTAAGAGAGGAGAATGACATTTTATCATGTATCATAAACTAGTTGGAAAATTAGTTACAAATTTAAAACTTGCTGCTTTTAAAATAAACATCTCATTATTTAATGTGCTTTCACATACCTAATGTTTCAATACTTTCAGCAGTTAGCACACAGATACAGAATGCACTCCTGCCAAGTCAAAAAACACATTTTTTCAATCTGGGCTACTTCAAGTTCATCTGTGATTCAACTACTATACTCCAGGCCAATAATACTGAACACTTTTATATAAGAAAATAACACGGTTTAAATGTGTGAAAAACTTCTTTACAGTGCATTTAATACATCAGCTGGGGGCCTAGTCTGCCAGTTTGCATTACACATGTGAATGATACGTAACTGCGTTTACACTGGTAACAGTGATGAGTTTCAAATAACTCCAGATTCAGACTCAGGCAAGACATGAATCATAATGATTTTGGAGACCAGGGATTTATTTACAAGCCAAGATCATGTATGAAGGCAAAACTACACACTTGGAAATAAGAACGTAAATAAAAGAGTAATATAATCCAATTCTAATTAAAAATAAAACCCTCCAGAAATTGCTGTTCTGTTTTATGCCCAGGTTTTTCTCTTATGAGATGTCTTCATGATCCTCCTCATTCTCTCTTAATGATAAATTATCAAAATATCTGAAGGTTGGAAGACATCTACCTAGTCTCAAAAGACCTGCAATTCTTTTTACCGGCCCTAGTCCACAATGACTCTGAGATGGTGGTGAACTTAAATAACACAAGACAAGACACTTGAGGGGGGAAAAAAAGGAATCAATCAAATTGATGCTTTCAGTACCTAAACTGAAATAGTTTAGAGCATCTGAGTCCAAAAAAACTGGCTTAAAACTTACTAGCACTAAAGTTAAAAAAAAAAAAAGCTGGAGACAAACAGCACTGGACAACTTATTAAACAGCAGGAAACCTACCTGAAAAAAACTTTCTTTCCTAGATTATAATCAAGTAAAATTCTTCCACAAAGGCCCATGAAAAACAGAAAAAACATCATTTTCTATCACTATTAATCCAGTGATAACAAAGAGTATGCATTAAATGACAACGTAGTGAACATATTTCTACAACATAGAAATGCTGTGGTATACATAGCTTTCTGATGGTCAAGGCATTAATTCAGGGATTGGAAATACACATTCTCTTCCTCAAATACCTCAAATATCATATACTTCTTTCAAATATGCAAGGTGTATGACAGCTTTCAACAAATATATTTCATTTGGCACACATTCAAACCACCATCCAAGAACCTGGAGTAAAGGTATGCTACTGAGTGTTATATAGGCACTATGATTTCAAACACCAGAAAGCCAGCAAATCTTGACACAGGCATACCTCAGAGATATTGCAGGCTCAGTTCCAGACCACCACAACATGGTTAATATACAATAAAGCAAATCACACAAAGATTTTGGTTTCCCACTGCATTTAAAAGTTACGTTTATACTATACGGTAGTCTATTAAGTGTGCAATAGCATTATGTAAAAAAAAAAAAACTATACACCTTAATTAAAATACACTTTATTGCTAAAAATTGCTAACCACTATCTGACAATGCAGTCTGTGAAACACAATAAAGTGAAGTCCAATAAAATGAGGTATGCCTGTAATGTACTATGGAATTTTAAAGAGTATGCTTTATTTTGCTTCTACAGAAGGCCAACTCACTGGAAGACTTGACTGCCTACAGTAGAAACAGATTCTTCAGAATTCTGAAACCTTCTCAAACTGTCATACCCAAAGTTGGTTGAAATCTCAATATGCTGGCTTTTAAGTTTTTCTGTACAGTCCTTTTTTTTTGAAGGTGTTATGTTTTAATTTTTTACTGAGGTATAGTTGATTTATGTTATATAAATTTCAGATACACAACACAGTGATTCACAATTTTTAAATAACATATCCTATTTATAATTACTATAAAATACTGGCTATATTCCCTGTGCTATACAGTATATCCTTGTAGCTTATTTATTTTAAACATAGTAGTTTGTATCTCTTAATCCCCTACCCCATCTTGCCCCTCCCCCTCCC
Source organism: Camelus dromedarius (assembly GCF_036321535.1). Lineage (NCBI taxonomy): Eukaryota > Metazoa > Chordata > Mammalia > Artiodactyla > Camelidae > Camelus > Camelus dromedarius. The sequence continues at coordinate 56,703,549 of NC_087449.1, read as the reverse complement.
TTCTCCCCAACTAGTAACCACTAGTCTGTTATCTAAATCTGTGAGTCTGTTTCTTTTTTGTTATATTCACTAGTTTCACTCTGTAGATTCTTTTTTATGGCTGAGTAGTACTTCCTTGTGTGTGTGCGTGAGCACATATATCCTATCTTCTATATTCATCTAGTAGTATTCCACTGTGTGTGTGTGTGTGTGTGTGTGTGTGTACACACACCTTCTGTATCTATTCATCTGTTGATGGGCATTTAAGTTGTTTCCATATCTTGGCTACTGCTAAGTAATGATGCTATGAACACTGGGGTGCATGTATCTTTTTGAATCAGTGTTTTTGTTTTCTTCAGATATACCCAGGAGTCAAAGTGAACTGCTGGATCATGTGGTAGATCTAATTTTTAGTTTTTTGAGGAAACTCCATACTGTACACTCCTTAAAGAAAGCATAAAATGGCATTCATTTTGGCCAGACAACAAAATATATTCCTAAGAAGTTAAATATTATAATTATTTGAGTAAGATTAATATTAACCATTTTAAACTGGTCAAACCAAAGATCTTCATTTTTTATGAAAACACATACTAAGGCACTCCTTTTCTCAACTGCTAATCAAAAAAAGGGAGAGAGGATAATACACTAGTCATGATTTTCTTTTACTATGGTGTTTTCTCATTTTGTGCTTCTTCAACACCAAGTAGATCTAAAATTATCTCCACATCAGTTAACTGTTTCAACTTATCTAGGTTAAGAAACAAGCTCTACAAGACCACATTCAAAGTGACACCGTTACCAAAAACTGTACCCAGGCAATATCAGCTACTATAAATATGAATGTGAGTCAAGTAATTTACTTTAATTATATATCCACTTAAAGCCACTTATTTCACAATAACAATATGCCCATTACACAATGATAATATGTAAAAGATCAAATCCGGCTTATGCATATGGAGCTTATGAGATATAAAAAACAGCTTTTTAAAAGAAGAAATAGAATTATACAGTATAATAATATGATCACCTTATGATAAGATAACATGACGGTTCTTCACACCTGGAGAACTGAGCTTGCAAAGCAAAAACTTCCGATAATTAGATCTAACTAACTTAAAGTTTGTTGTTTTTTTTTTAAACTGGTATTAAAGCTCTAACACTAAAATACAATAGTATATCACATGTTAACACATCTGAGCAATCTTCAAAAGTCAGATTAATATGATAAACAAAGAGTAGGAGTTTTAATTAAGATGCTTCATTACCATATAAATCTAACTGGATTAATTATTCAAGAACAAATTATCTCTGTATTTCCAATATCAGACCAATTTCAGGAAGATAGTAACACTTAAAATTTTAGTGGTCACTAGTTTATTTCAAAATTGAAAAATGAACCAGGCGTATCTTGATGCATTCTGGGAGTTAGCACATTCCATCAAGATGATTCAATTGCTGACAAAGTTACTGTAAAATAAAAATAAACAGGGAAGACCTAGAAACAGTGTTTAAACATTGTTGAAACACTGACCTCACACTGTCAATGACAAAGGCTCCTTATGTAAGTCTTACGGTTACACAGTCCATATAATAATAATGGCTAACATTATTAGGCACTTATTAAGCCAGGCCCTTCTCTATGCATATTAATTCATTTACAACAAATCTAGGAGAAAAGTTCTATTATTTTGCTCCATTTCAGTATGAGACAACTGAAGTACAGAAAAGGAGTGAGGCGGGGATGGGAGTGCTTTCCCAAGACTGGATTCAAACCTAAGAATTCTCCGGAGTCCATGCTCTTAAACCACAATACTACACTGCATTTACATAAAGTATTAATTCTTAAGATGAAGAGACTTAAACATTTGTCAAGATAAGGGAAACAAAGGCATCAGGTATCAGAGTTAACACATTAACAGAGAAGGCCCTAGGTCAACTGATGAAGTAGCTGATTTTGCCCTTGGAACTCTCACCTCTGTTCTAATCTACTTTGCCCCACTTAGTGGCATTCTCCCCCCCCCCCCATAGGTAACAAGCGTCTTTAGTATCTTAAAATAGCAAAAGACAGGACCTCAATCACAAATAACATAACTTAATGGATAAATGACCGAATATAATTTAGAGACTTCTGGAAGTATTCCTATTTTATTACAAGAATAGATTCCTTAAGCTCAAAGAAAAATGTTGTAGAAGTAAAATTTAAGATACTACCTAGGAAACTAAATAAGTATTCTGGAAGAAAACAGGGTCTTCTCCATCAGAATAACTCCTACAAAAGTCATATAAATATGTCTCTGCTCTGAACCCTTCAATGGCTTCCCATCTCAGAATAAAATCCTTACCATTTCTTACAAGGGCCTACATGAACTTGCCCCGACTTCCTCATCTTCAGCTACACTGGTCTCCTTTAGCTGCCTCAAATGTGTGTACATGGGCCAACCACAGAGACCTTGTATCTGTTTCCTCTGCCTGACACTCTACCTGCAAATACGCAGATATCCCCACAACTGAAAGTTCCCTTTCCTTCATCTCTGCTCAAATTTCCTCTTAAAAGAAGCTTTCCTTGGCACCCTATGTAAAGATACAACTCTCTCCAACTTCTCTGTATCTTGCATTATTTTTGCACTTAGCACTTATTACCATATGACTTTACATATTTGGCACTATCTTTATATCCCTGCTACAACACAGGTATGGGAAAAAAGTGCTTTTTGTTTTTCACTGCTCTATCTTCTATTCTTAATACAATGCATATTAGCTGGTATGCAATGTTTGTCCAATAGACAGACAAATAAATTCCTTAATCCGACTTTTGCATAAGGCCATCCTGGCTTCCGAGAAACAATATATTAATGGCTTGTTTTGAGGACTCCAAGATTCAAACAGCAACTGTCTCAAAAACCATTTGCCATAGAGCTAGCATCTTACATGAACTGTCAGGCATTAACATTCATGAAATTACCCAGCTCCTCCAGGAGAGAGCATGAGAAAAGTACATACAATACACTAAACAAAGAAACAGTACAGATTAAGAGTATCAAATATTTATATTAAAAATATGTCTTACATATTACATAATTCACTCTACCAGCTCTGTCAGTAAAAGTTAAAGTTCTTCCTACATTTAAAAGGCACTAAGGATACAAATTAACATACAGAAATCAGTTGCATTTCTTCCCACTAACAATGAAATATCAGAAAAGGAAAATAAACAATTCCTTTTAAAACTGTATCCAAAAAAATAAAATACTTAGGAATAAATCTGACCAAGGAAATTAAAGATGACTTAAAGAAAAGGGGAGAGGGTATAGCTCAAATCATAGAGCACATGCTTAGCATGCACGAGGTCCTGAGTACAATCCCCAGTACCCCCTCCAAAAGTAAATAAAACTAATTACCTCCCCCCAAAATAAAAAATAATTTTTAAAAAAGATGACTTAAAGAAATGAAAAGATATCCCATGCTCTTGGATTGGAAGAATTAATATTCTTTAAATGGCCATACTAACCAAAGCAATCTACAGATTTAATGCGATCCCTATCAAATTACCCGGGACATTTTTCACAGAACTAGAATAATCCTAAAATTTATATGGAATCACAAAAGACCCAGAATTCCAAAGAAATACAGAAGAAAAAGAACGAAGTTGGAGGAATAACCCTCCCAGACTTCAGACAATACTACAAAGCTATAGTAATCAGAACAGCATGATACTGGTACAAAAACAGACATATGGATCAATGGAACAGAACAGAGTGCCTAGAAATAAACCCACGCACTTACGGTCAATTAATCTTTGACAAAGGAGGCAAGAACACAAAATGGAGTAAAGACAGTCTCTTCAGCAAATGGTGTTGGGATAACTGGACAGCTGCATGTAAATCAATGAAGTTAGAATACTCCTTCACACCATACACACACAAAAAAAAAACTCAAAATGGATTAAAGACTTAAACATAAGACACTATAAACTTCTTAGAAGAAAATAATAGGCAAAACATTGTCTGGCATAAATCTTAGCCATGTTCTCCTAAGGGAGTCTACCCAGGCAATAGAAATAAAAGCAAAAATAAACAAATGAGACCTAATTAAACTTATAAGCTTTTGCACAGTAAAGGAAGCCATAAACAAAGCAAGGCAACCTACTGAATGGGAGAGAATATTTGCAAAAGATGAGACTGACAAAGGCTTAATTTCCAGAATATATAAACAGCTCATACAACTTAGTAACAAAAAAACAAACCACCCAATCCAAAAATGGGCAGAAGACCTAAACAAGCAATTCTCCAATGAAGATATACAAACGGCCAACAGGCACATGAAAAAAATGCTCAGTATCTCTAATTATCAGAGAAATGCAAATCAAAACTACAAGGTATCACCTCATACCAGCTAGAATGGCCATGACTGAAAAGCCCACAAATGATAAACGCTGAGTGTGCGGAGAAAAGGGAACCTTCCTAGACTATTGGTGGGAATGTGGTTTGGTGCAGCCATTATGGAAAACAGTATGGAGATTCCTCAGAAAACTAAAAATAAACTTACCATATGATCCAGCAATTCCACTCCTGGGCATATATCCAGAGGGAACCTTAATTCAAAAAGATACATGCACCCAACATTCACAGCAGCACTACTTACAAAAGTCAAGACATGGAAACAACCTAAATGTCCATCAATAGATGACTGGATAAAGAAGCTGTGGTATATTTATACAATGGAATACTAATCAGCCGTACAAAATAAAACAATGCCATTTTGAGTAACATGAGTGTACCCGGAGATTGTCATTCTAAGTGAAGTAAGTCAGAAAGAGAAAGAAAAATACCATATGATATCACTTCTATGTGGAATCTAAGAAGGAAAAAAAAAAGACAAACGAACCTATATTTACAAAACAGAAACAGACTCACAGACATAGAAAACAAACTTATGGTTACCGGGGAGAAGAGGGTAGGAAGGGATAAATTGGGAGTTTGAGATTTGCAGATACTCATATATATAAAATAGATAAATAACAAGTTCATACTGTATAGTACACAGAACTATATTCAATATCTTGTAGTAACTTATGGTGAAGAAGAATATGAAAACAAGTATTACATATGTTCATGTATGACTGGAGCATTATGCTATACACCACAAACTGATATATTGTAAACTGACTATACTTCAATAAATAAATAAATAAGTGTGTGTGTGTATATATATATATACATATATACATATATATATGTGTGTATATATATATATAGGCACTAATGAAAATATCTTTATATTAAGTTTCAGCAATGTCAATCATGCAACTTTGTTTTGGTCATCATGAAGCCCATATCCAAATCTGTAATGCACAACCAACAACCATCCAGGGTCTAGCATTCATTTCTATATACTACTTATACTCTGTCTGTTGTTACTTTTTAATCCCTATCCTTATTTCCCCTTTCCTTTGATTTCTTTATGGTTTTTTTTGCAGTACCATTGATTTATAACATTACATAAGTTTCATGTGTACATTATATTTCTACTTCTGTATACCCTACAGCACTCTCACCACCAAAAATTTAGTTTCCGTCACCACACAGTTAATCCCCTTGACCCATTTCGCCCTTCCCCTCCCCCTCTGGTAACCACTACTGTGCTCTCTGTTTCTGTTTTTATTTGGTTTGGATGCTCTTTTACTTTTTATTTATTAGTTTCTATATTCTACTTAAGAATGAAATCACATGATACTTGCCTTTCTCTTTCTGACTTCACTTAGTAAAATACTCTCAAGATTCATCAATGTTGTAAGAGATGGCAATATTTCATTTTTATGGCTCAGTAGTATTCCACTGTGTGAGTGCGTGTCTGTGTCTGTGTGTATCACATATTCTTTATCTGTTCATCCGTTGATGAGCACTTAAGTTGTTTTCAAACCTTGGCTATTGTAAATAATGCTGCAATGAACACAGAAGTGCATATATCCTTTTGAATTAGTGCTTTCATCTTCTCTGGATAAATACCCAGAAGTGGGTTAGCTGGATCATATGATTTTCTATTCTTAATTTTTTGAGGAATCTCCATACTGCCTTGCATAGTGGCTGCACCAATTTACATCCCCACTAACAATGTGTAAGGGTTCCCTTTTCTCCACATCCTCGCCAACACTTGTTATCTCGTCTTTTTTTTAATAAGTTTTTATTTTTTTATTTTTACAGGGGAGGAGGGAGGTAATTAGGTTTATTTATTTTTGGAGGAGGTACTGGGGATTGAACCCAGAGCCTCATGCATGCTAAGCATGCACTCTGCCACTTGAGCTATACCCTCCCCCTGTTGTGTTCTCATTTTATGATGGTTTCCTTTGTTGTGCAAAAGCTTTTTAGTTTGATAGTATGCCATTTGTTTATTTTTGCTTTTGTTTCCCCTGCCTGAAGCAACATATCTAAAAGGATACTGCTAAGACCTTTATCTAATTTTACCATCTATCATTATTTCAAGTACTTCTGTAAACCACTTTGAATCCTTCTTCAAATGAAGTTTAGCAGGTTAATTAACTGTAAAGATTACTATTAGATTTCTGTTTCTGCTTAAGATATAGAAAGCTACAAAAACATGGCACCCACTCTGAAAGAAGAAAAGCCCAGATAGTCTAAAACACCACAACTTTTCCTGAGCCCATCAGAGATTGCTGAAGTTGCAAGGCAACCAAATGAACTGAATTTTAAAGAGAAACAAGGCCCTCCAATAAAGGACAGAAGACACATAGCAGACCAGGAGAGAAGGGGTAATTATAATACAATGAAGAAAAAGGAAATCTGCTATTAGCTTACTAAATTCCTAAAGGGTATAGGCTGGCACACCAGTTTCCTAACTGAGTGCCCTAGACCCAGTGGGAGTCTGCACTCACTTGCAAGTTTTTCTCCACTGGCTTCCATAGGATACTCATGAGAAAGACTGGTTTCACGGCAAAAGACCAGAGAGAGCCCCACTCAGTGGCAGAGGAGTTCAGGAGGTGATCAGTCACTGCTGGGAACTGGCACAAAGCCCCACCTGATTCCCCATATCCTTTTCTCCTATGAAGCAAAGATCTTAGGTCACTGGAGAACGAGCAACAAACCCTTTCTATCCTAGGACACTGGCAAACCTCTGTTGTTACTGAGATTAGGAGATAAGCAAATCCCTCTATCCCTGTGGGGAGAGGTGGTAAACCATCTTGGGCCTGGGATCCCACACTTATACACCAAGCAATAGTCTCCTAATGCTAGATGAGAGGCAGGAAACCCAATCCAAAAAACAAGGCAAACAATGGCTGCCACAAGGAGAAGGAACAATGACAAAGCCCCACTGGCGACGCCCAGGTGAACAGGATCTGCAAAAGATTGAAGCTGCAGCAGAATTACTGCCCCCACAACAATCATAATACCAAGTAGCAAGCAACAGCATTCTACCACTAGGAGTAGCCACCACTACAAGACTTTGAAACCTGTGGTGCACTGAAAGTAATGATTACAATAAAACCCCAAATCAGTAAAACTCATGAGTAATTTGACTCAACATCACACTGACAGCTCAACAGAAGTTGGGTGTGCCCATTTCCAAGCATAAATACTATCTAGCTCAGTCTCTGTTGTTCTGTATACAATGCCTAACACTTAAAAACAAAAATTATGGTACACACACAAAAAGAAAACAACCTATGGTCAAGAGAAAAGGCAATCAATACAAGTAGACTCAGGGATGATTCTGCAGACAGAGATTGTTTTTAAATTATGATTAATATGTTAAAGGACTTAGTGAAAAGGGTGGACAACATACATGAACAGTCAGATAATTTCAGCAAAGAGATGGAAAATACTTCTATAAGTCAAACGGAAATGCTACAAATTAAAAATACAATGTCAGAGATAAAGAATTCCTTCTACATATTCAGATGATGAAAGAATCAATAAACTTGAAGATACGTGAAGACACATTAACAGAAACTAGCCAAACTGAAACACATGGAGAAATAGAGGATCCAATGTTGAGAGATATAAATGAGGTCTCAAGAAGGATAAATGAGACTAGGGCAGAAGAAATACTTGATGAGATCATGGCCAAGAATTTTCCAGAAATAATGAGAGCTATCAAACAGATTCAAGAAGCTTAAAGAAATTCCAAGCAGGATAAATATATAACAACACACACATTCCTAGCCACATCAAAGTCAAACAGCTTGAAGGCAGTCAGACGTGGGGGAAATATTACATAACATACTCAAGAACAAAGATAAAAATTACAGTAGATCTTGTCAGAAACCATGCAAGGCAGAAGACAATGTTTTTCACTACTTAAAAGTAGTAACAGAAAAAAACTCTCTACCCGTAATTCTATATGCAGGAAAAGTATTTTTCATAATAAAGGCAACAAAAAGATCACCATCAATCTAAACAATGTTCTCCATGCCAAACTAAAAATAAATACTACTAGATAGTTTTATGTGAAATGCAATGAACATGGTAAAAAGTGTCTTTTCCCTTGAAATGTTAAAAAACTGAGAGATTATTTTCTATAACATTCAGATATTTATTTGCCTTAACACTCAAATGGAAGTTTATCCTCTAAACATCCTTCTAAAACCCTTACTGCTAACTCTGATTACTTCTTATCCAATCTACAGTTTAGAATATCACAGAGGAACTAAAAAAATTAAAAGAGAATAAAATAAAAGTAGGAAAAATGCTAAATCCAAAAAAAGGTTCTCCCTGAATGGTGGGATTATGCTTGGTTTTTTTCTTCACATCATCTAAAGCTTCCAATTTCCCATTATGAACAGTGCTATTTTTGTTCCAAATGGAAAAAAAATCCTATTAAACAAAAATGACAATGTACCAAAATTAAACGGTATTGCACTTTACAGATAGGGCTGAAGTCAAACAAACCCTTCTTTTTTCAAAGCTGGTGCCTATACCACACCAGTTTGCAGTATTACTGCTATTTACAGGAAAGCGAATGCATGGTAAACAAGAAGTAAACACAGTCCTACATTCTACCACAGCCCCACCTTTTCACAGTAATAACATTCAAAAAGGAGCAGCTTATAGCTTATATGTTCCACTCATCACCTACTCCAACAATTAAATAAGAGGCTAATAATAAACTGGGTTTTCAGGCAGTTATTTAAATCCAAAGGCCACAAATACCAAGTTCTGAAAAATATCTGATATGCTGATAAAAAGCACTCAGGATGGTTTAAGGCGCTTTATATACTCTAGTCCTCCCCATTATCCTAATAACACAGGTACTGTTATTGCCATTTATGGATAAGGAAGTAGAGATATCAGAATTTAGAGCCTTAAAGGTCACTGTTGTCATATGCATCATGCCTAGTCATTAAATATTCCTAGATTTCCACTGTGTATTTTAATGTCACTTGCTTCTTGTATGCTCTATTAATAGACTATATTTAATAAAAAATCTCTAAGAATCATAATTCACAGTGCAAAATAATTTGAAATTGTCTTATCTCTACCCTTTAGGAGATAAAAACCTTAAGAGCTCAAAATATTGGCCAATAGTACTTAGATTAGCTCTTTCAAACAAAATGTTGCTATTTCTCCATCAAATGACTTAATAACTCTATCCAGAAATACCAAGTTGGAAGTAAATTCAGAAAATCCTCATAGGCTGAAAAAATACACACAAACCAACTTAGATCTAATAATTCTGATTTCTTCTGCAGCTGAATTAAAACTAAAAAGATCTGGAAAACTCAAATATAAATGTGTAGTAAATGTATAAAGAAATACACTGCATTAACGAGTCCCAGATTCAGGATTACAGTTACCTCTGATGAATGAATCAAGTGATCAAGGAGGTACACACTGAGGTCTTTGACTATATATTGATAATATTTTGTTTGTGAAGCTGGTTGATGGATACCTGGGTTTGCTATATATGGTGTATTTTCATACAGTATCTGCATTGTATCAAGATACATTTTCAAAGCAGATACCCCACTCTGCATCTCCCTGAACACAAATGTAAATTTTATATAAAACATAATTATCATATTATTACTATAGATTCTAGAGAAATATATCCCACCACACACACTAAATTCACACACTAACTCTATCATAAGTAAATGTCTTCTGTAACAGAAGACTGTATAACCCATTTCCATCATTTATACAATGAAGTCAATCTCACCTACCTACAGCAGTATTATGAAAATTAAAAGGGACCAAAAAATGAACAGTCTGTATGTTCAGCAAGTGTTAGTTATTATTAGTGGCAACTGTTGAAGTATAAAAATGCAAAAAATATGACACTGTCTATGTCAATATTTAGGAACTGTAAAGTCTTCACATGTGGACTTTCTCCTGAGAGTGTATAAATTTTCTTCCACTCCCAACTTGTGGAATAACCTCAGGAATACAGGTGTAACTAATATGAGTGACAAAACACATCGAGCTGCCAGAAATGCAATAAATTAGGCCAAAAATCTTTACAGGCAATGTGTAAAAGCTCCCTGTTTTCAGTATAGACTTCTAGTAAGCATTTATCTGTATCTACTTTGTGCCTAGAACTGGCAGATCTTAGAAAATAGAAACAAAAACCAGTTCCTGTCTTAAACAGTTAGTTTAGTAAAGAAAATAAATAGTAAATTTATCTATAGCTGTCAGTAGAGCAACTAACCGAGCTGGAAAGAGGCGTGAAGTATCATCCTACTGATTGGTACTCTCTGCCATATAGCTCCTCCCCTTCATCCTTTCCCTTGCCTCCAGCTCTGCTAGTCTTGGTCCTCTCTGAAAGCAGACAGGAAAGCAGTATTTATCCTTTATAATATACTGTAGAACTGCATTATTCACTACGTAACCTCTAAGCCACATGGGGCTATTGAGCACTAGAAATATGGCTACTTAAAGCAGAGATGTGTTATAAATGTAAAATATACACTGGAGTGCAAAAACTTTGTTCAAAAAAGAATGTAAAATACAGTATCTTACTAATAACTTTTATAATGATCATATTTTAAAATGATAATATTTTGGATATACTGGGTTAAGTATGCTATTAAAATTGATTTTACCTGATTTTACTTTTTAATATGGCAACTGGAAAATCTAAAATTATATAGCTGGTTTACCTGTTTCTACTCAACAAATGATCCATAAAAAAATAAAACTGAATACATACTATACCTCAAAAGTATTCAGTAAGTATTAGCAGAATTGAAATCACAGACTGAAATTTCAAAAGTATTAGCTGAATAATCTGTAACCAAATCCAATTCAACCTTTTTAAAAACCAAATATGAAGAGATAAAAGGATCTATGTTGTCAGAATTCTAATTACCTGGGGTACACGTTTATGGTCTGACAATGACACTCATTAACCCAACAAATTGAAAACACAAACTTTAGTTTCCTAGATTAATATTTAATAAAATTGTTCCTCCTCCTATCACATAGAATTACACTAGAAATAGCCCAGTATACCACAGTTCATCAAAACAATACCAGAGTATCAAACCCAAGCTCTTTTTAGAAGAATTAGAAAAATAAACTTTAAAACATCCTAAAAACAAAGTATTTAACCGATGAATGCAATCCATTTAAATCACCTATAAATGCATTCTTATAGAATCTGTCCCCTGAGATTAAAAGTCAAAGTTTTTGGTCTTCAGTATCTAAAGAGAAGCCATGAAAATTAATTCACATGATTCACACCGACCTAAGTTCCTCAAGAGACTCCTGAAGGAAAATGAAAACCAGAGTAAGATCAAGGAGAGAGAATTCTGAAGGTCCTCCTTCCCTGAGAGAAGATTTACATGGCTGAGAAGGTTTCCAATCTATCAAACCAAAGAGACTATAAATGGATCCAAAGAGACTATAAATGACATCCAGAGGCCCCAAGAAAAGACTAGGCATTCCCTCATCTTTAGAAGAACTTAGATAAAGGTCAGTTGGAAAGAAGCCAAAGAACTGTTACTCTTCTACTCAATATGCATATGTAAAAGTCCCAAAGCCCAGGAAATTTGACCCCAAGGATCTCCATATTATATATGGTCAAGAATCACAGAACCAAGGAAATCTCCTTTCTAGTACTTTATTTTTTTTTGTCAGGGGGTGGGTAATTAGATTTACTCATTTATTTATTTTTAAAGGAGGTACTGGGGATTGAACCCAGGACCCTCTGTATGCTAAGCATGGGCTCTACCACTGAGCTACATCCTCCCCCCACTCCAGTTCTTGATAACACAAAGGAAATGTTATCTGAGGTCAAGACGCAGCCTTAGAAAAGCTGCCTGAACTGCACCCTCTTAAAAGTAACCACTTCAAACTGCAGCCTTGGTGATTTACAGAATTTTGTGTAGATTTTCACAAGAGAAATAGTTCATCTTATCACAAATGATGAAGACCTATCAATGCTATACGTAGTCCAGAGTTAAAGCACAAAAACACTAGTGCTGACTCCAAACACACATAATGACCCAGGTGATCCCATATCCCTTGGTGATACTGAAACAGAACAAGAATCACCGTGAGCTCACTACCGGTGTATAATTCAAGGAGAGGAAACCATAAGCAAAACAAAACGACAACCTACAGAACAGGAGAAAGTATTTGCAAATGATGTGACTGACAAAGGCTTAATTTCCAAAATATATAAACAGCTCATACAACTTAATAACAAAAAAAAAAACCCAAAATGGGCAGAAGACCTAAATAAGCAATTCTCTAATGAAGACATATAAATGGTCAATAGGCACATGAAAAAATGCTCAGTATCACTAATTATAAGAGAAATGCAAATCAAAACTACAATGAGGTATCACCCTACACCAGTGAGAATGGCCATCATTCAAAAGTCCATTAACAATAAATGCTGGAGAGAGTGTGGAAAAAAGGGAACCCTGCTACATTGCTGGTGGGAATGTAGTTTGGTGCAGCCATTACGGAAAACAGGACGGAGATTCCTCAAAAAACTAAAAATAGACTTACCATATGATCCAGCAATCCCACTCCTGGGCATATATCCGGAGGGAACTCTTAATTTGAAAAGATACATGCACTTCAATGTTCATGGCAGCACTATGCACAATAGCCAACACATGGAAACAGCCTAAATGTCCATCGACAAACAACTAGATAAAGAAGTTATGGTATATTTATACAACAGACTACTACTCTGCCATAAAAAGGAAAAAAATAATGCCATTTGCAGCAACATGGATGGACCCAGAGATTGTCATTTTAAGTGAAGTAAGTCAGAAAAGAGAAAGAAAAAACCCATATGATAATGACTTATATGTGGAAGCTAAAAAAAAAAAAAAAAAAAAAAGACAAATGAACTTAAATATAAAACAGAAACAGACTCACAAACATAGAATACAAATTTGTGGTTGCCAGGGGGGAGGTGGGTGGGAAGGGACAGACTGGGAGTTTGAGATTTGTAGATACTGACAGGTATATATAGAATAGACAAACAAGTTTATACTGTATAGCACAGGGAAATATATACAAGATCTTGTAATAGCTCACGGTGAAAAAAAATATGAAAATGAATACATGTATATTCATGTATGACTGAAAAACTGTGCTGTACACCAGAAATTGACACAAGATTGTAAACTGACTATAACTCAATAAAATAAAATTTAAAAAAATAAAATAAAATAAAAAGCCTTTAAAAGAAAACACTTCTGGTTACAAATCGTGAGAATAAAGAGTTCATTCTCTGATTTTTTGTCAGCCAAAAAAAAAAGTTTCTTTTGTATAGCACAGGGAACTATCTTGTAATAACCTTTAATAAAAAAATATGAAAATGAATATATGTATGTATATGCATGACAGGGACACCAGATATTGACATATTGTAACTGGCTGTACTTATATTAAAAAAATGAAATAAATAAAATAAAAATAAAATTGGGTGCACCATTCCTCTAAAAAAAAATAAAAATAATAATACAAGGGGATTTTTGACCCAAGTTCTTTTGACATAAGAGCACCCCCAACGTGACCCACCCTCATCTTGGATTAGGTAACCAGTACCTATGCTCTTACAGAATCCTGTGCTTTTCTTTAATATACCAACTATCACACATACTACATTTACCTCTTTGTCTCTCCCTCACCATACTATGGGATCCTAATATATTTGGCACCTAAGACAATGCTGGGCCTATCACTGAGTGGTCAAAAAAATATTTATTGGTTGAATGGATAACATGGAGCTATGCTATCCAATACGGCAGCCACTAGCCACATGTAGCTACTTAAATATAAACTTAAGTTAATTAAAATTAAATTTTAATTTAGTTTAAATTTTACAATTTAGTTCCTCAGTCACATTTGCCACCTTTCAAGTATTCATCGCCACAGATATTTAGTGGCTGCCATTCTGGACAGTGTAGACACAGTCTGTTTTCAATAACACAGAAAGTCCTATTGGACACCTCTGGTCTGCAATGTTCCTTTATTCTGGAGGCACCTGAATAGCCTACTATTTCACACTTCTTCCTAACAGAATTATTATTCTGAGAGAGAAGGGGTAGAAACAAAAATGTTTAGAATGTGCACCAAATCCCAATAATAAGCAATACAATCAAAGTAAGGGAGTTCTTCTGCAAGACTGTCTCTAATATCAATTTCAGGTTTTTTTGATAACTCATTATTACTAAGGTTTATTTAGTTATCAACCAACCCCTTTCCTCCACATATTTCCCTACTGTGCATAAAAGAAAGCTTAGTAACAAAAAGATGCTTAATAGTCAAGAAAGAAGAAAAAAAGGTTTTGTAGGACTATTTCTACCCTAATCACAGGCTAATAAAATTAAAAGGCCAAAAAGGAATTTGGAATTAATTTAATGTAGTCAATTTTACAGAGTAAGAGGCTGAACGGAGAGAAGTAAAATAACCCACAGAGAAGAACAGATGTTGGAAGCAGACCAAGTAGGTAAGGGAAAAGAAAAAGCAGAGTGCACAAAAAGCCAGAAAAGTCTTACGTTTTTTACAGAATTATGGTATAGTATCCAAAATATCAAAATAGTCTACATTTAAAAAGTAATGATAAGCATTAATAAGAGGTCAAGAAACTCTAAGTTAGGCACCAAAGTTCTGTCTTGTGTAAGAGATCCTAAGCTTGTCCTTACAAACCCTAATATACTACTTAAATATTTTCATTGGCAGTTTACTTTTTCTTTCCATAATATACTCACATAAACTATTTATTCTCAAAGTGAGAATCTATTTATTCCTACGTCAGAATAGATTTCAGTTAAGCCCCAAATAACAGGTAGCTAAAACTGAAAGCAGAAATATTTACTAATATTTTCAATGGAAACATAATTCTAATGACAAGGTTAGAACATAAACACTGAAAGTGAAACTAAGAGGAGAGAAATAATTTGCTTTTCAATAAAATGAAATCACTTCTGCCACTCTGAAAATGTTACCTGAAGGAAAACCAGAGTGTTCCTACTTAAGATATTTTCATTGTCATAAATTATAAAACTATAGAACAAAAAGAGTAATTTTATTGCTTCACTATAAGAAAAGCAAATTCAATGCAATAAATCCTAAGATGTTATTAAAATAGAGAACTGACAAATACATTGCTTTGACATAATACTTGTGTACCAGGAGCTGTTCTCAGACTCAAATTCTTAGGTAAAAACTGAATTTTATTTTTCAAAGGGTACAAATCTCTCTTTTGTAGGGATTTTATCTAATTTCTTATATCTAAAGTTACAAGAAAGCTTTTAAATCAGAAAATACCAAATCTATAGCTGAATCTTCTTTCAATAAAGTATGAGAAATGATATGAGAACTCTTATAATACAAAAAGGGAAAGAAAACAAATGGTCAGCATCATAAAAATATTTTATTTATATTTTTATATACATCTTACATATTTCTCTAATTCATTTCAATATTTGTATCTACTCATGTTAATGAATAGAAAATTATATGTTTCTTCTGTACAGCAAAGGAAACTACGTTCAATATCTTGAAATAACCTTTAATGAAAAAGAATATGAAAACAAATATAATTATGTGTATGCATGACTGGGACATTGTGCTGTACACCAGAAATTGATAGATTATAACTGACTGTACTTCAATAAAAAGAAAAAACTATATTTCAAAAATATTAATTTTTATAAAAACTCATACTAGAATAAAACAGTAATTTTACAGTAATGAACTTGGAGGTGGAGGGAGCAAACAGCTGAAAATCTCTTATGAAGATTCATCTTACATTCATTTCCACTATCTTTTAATCTTTAAGTTCATTACTAGGATTTCAACATTCTCTGTCATATCTAACAAAGATTTCACCGGTGAGTACCTTAAAGTTGAATACAATATACTATCAAAATATAATTCTGTTATTTGGGTTATGACTCAATTATACTGTTTAAAATTCTTTTGCATGTAGGTGTGTGGGCTGGTGTAAGAAGCATTTAGGCCAAACTACACCTTAAGAAACCTACTTCATTCCTATCTTTCTTTTCTACCGCTAGCAAATATAGAACAGACTTGTTTTAGTTTTAATAAACTGCTGTTTAACTGTCTCATGTGAGTATTTGTGTGGTCAAAAAGATTACAGCCAATTTAGAAAGAGGCTGTTTGACTTAACAGGTATAGCTGCCACCCTCTTCTTAGAGCTCCAGGATGTATATACAGTAGAGCAAAAACTAGGCAGTTTAGTACTCAAAGAACTGAATTTTAAAACATTATAAATTACCATTGACTAAGTACCCACTATGAGCTCATCATTCTGCTGGACATATCCTCATAAGAACCCCATGTGCCAGAGGCTGCCTGTTGCCACCCATTTTTGTTTCTCCTCTCTTTCATCAATAGAAGTAAAAATGGCATATCAATCTTCTGGCAAGTGCCCTTTAGGAGAGGAAGCATCTCTTTTCTCCCCTCCTTCATGCTACCTGAAATGCAAGCTTACAGCCTAGAGCTTGAGCAGCCTTCTTGGATCACAAGGTTCACCTGGCCGACAAAGGACACGCTTAAAAGACAGAATTTTAGATTTCTGACACCTCTGAGTGCCACAAAGGTAAAGGATCTGGTAACATGCTACTTAGAAGAAGAATTCCGACTAAAATCAAGGAATCTCTCCATTATACACTCAAGAGTATGTTAACACATTCACTTCTGCAGCACACATCATTGTTTAAAACCATTAGGCAGGTTTACAGTAATCCTAATAATCCTCAGCAATAACAGGAGCAGGACTACGCCCTGCTCATTTGTACACAGGGCTAGCACAAAGCCCTGCACACGATAAACTTTGCTGGATTATGAAAGTTCACTTCATTACAGGAAAGAAAACAGATAAAGGCTGTCAGTGCCCATTTATCAATATGACTAAATCAGATACTGGTAATAAAATATTCCAAGTTCTAAGAGGATGTCAAATGCAAAATGCCCAGTTTGCCCTTTAACTTTTTACCAGGTCCCAGAACCAATCTATTTCAAAAGGAAAGAACATCTTCCACTAGTTATTTGCCAAGCCCTAGTTCAGTATGAATCTAGAAATGAAACATAAACAACATTGCTACTGAGAAGGAATCATTTCTTGATTATTAAAAATCAAGAATCTTAATAAGGAACAGACTCCATATCCAACAACAAGCATCGTGCTAGTACTCAAACCTCTCAGAAAACGTACAATCCAAATAACTAAGCTAATTTAATGTCCCTTACATAATCTGTTAAGACCAATTAACTAACAATTGATCATTTCGATTTTCTAGGCCAGGAGTTTTCAGTTATATATCTAAAACCCCAACTCCAAACTATGATTCAGAAGAAATCTGTATACTGCTTAAATTGCAAAAATTATTCCAAGAAGCAGCCGAAATTGAGTAGTACTATCTTAGCCTTACTACAACCCTAAAATTATGGTAATTAAGTTGACATTTTCTTCAGTTAAAAAAAGTAAAAGATTACTTCTCTCAATCAAGTCCAATGAAAATATTTTTAGTCTTCAATGACTAAAAAATTATTATTTCTCACATTCTTAAACACATTCTCTCAATCTGTTTTATGCTGACTTCTCTCATCAAGAGTGTATCACAATATGTCTTTGTCAGGAAAAATAAAATGTTCTCTGGACATTTGTGGATGACCAATACAATGATAAAATAGTTTTCAAACTGACTTTCAAATTGCAAAGATGGCAATAAACTAAAATAAGAGCAGAGTAGTAATGATAAAATGTTTTTTATTTCACTAAAATTCAAGGTCTCAATAGCACGGGTAGAATTATTTATGCAGCAGGTTACAAAAAAGGATAAAAATAAGAGAATGCCATTTTTAACAACGGATGACATGAAGACTACCATTTGAAAACAAGACTAATCAACAAACTGCACAAAATGGGATCTGAGAAAAGCAGACATACTCAGGGTTAGGAATGAAAGACAGTTTAATTACTTCCTTGTTTTATGAAAGCTTTGAAGCATCAATTAAGCTCTTCAGTTAAGGAATTAAGAGCAAGAATAGTTGTGTTACTTAAATAAAAACCAAACAACATTTTAAAATCATCCAGGGGAAAAATAAGATGCTTTAAAGTACAGTCACTTCCTCATCAATTTAAGGATGGTTTAATAAATGCAGTAAATCTGTATTACAGAATACTTTTTTAAATGAGGAATACCAGTATTATAATCATTGCAGCTTACATTTATTAAGCTAAATATCATGGGCCAAATGTTACAAGCACTTACATGTTAACGTTCTCAAACAACCCTAGGAACAATTACCATTCCTGTTTTTCAAAACAGAAAACCAATGTACATGGCAGCAAAGTAGTCTGCCCAACATCACACTATGTAAGTGGAAAATTGGGATTCATCCCCAACAGTCGAGCTCCAGACACCAGGGCTCTTAACCATTCACCAAATTGCCTCTCTTTCTGTGCAATGGTATACAGAAGGATGTCTATATGACACACTGAATAAAAAGGCAAGCTGCAGAATAGTGAGTGTGTGTGTTTAAACAGTACAATCTCATTTCTATTTCAGAAAAAAATTCCCCTCTGTATATATAGATGTAAGTTTATTTTTTAACTTCCAAAAGAAAAAAAATTAAGATTATGCTTAAGATACTATAGTACACTTTCTATTTTATACATTCCTGTGTTGTCTAAATTTCTTACAGTAAGTGTGAGTTTTCAAAAAAAATTTTTAAAAGCTATGGTTTAATGACATAAACTTTAAAGGCAATGCAATATGTAGACTCATAGATTACTTTCTTAAGAATACTTTCAATATTTATTATCAATCCACAACAATAATCAATGTCAGGAAGAAAGAAGACACATTTTCAAGAAAATTACTATTTTTCAAATCCATCAGTGATTTGTTAATTATCATCTCAGATAAAGAAGAGTTTTTGTCCTGAATGAGCTCACAGTCCCTAACAAGAGATCAGAGGAATGTATGACTCATCTTTTGTAGTCTGCCCTAATAACTCCACCTATATTTGTGTATCAGACATTTGCTAGGAACTAAGACAATCAGTACAGATGAGGCACAAAGTAATAAATCAACTAGATTCTTTCCAGTAAGCTCCCATTTCAACATCTATGAATTTTACTTACCTAAATTTGCATGCTCAATTCCAATGGACCAAATTCTAGTCAATTTAGGAGTGAACTCAGGTAGTCACTGGTTACCACCTAAAATATACTCAAGTTTTTCTTATCAGCAGCTGCTCCCACGTGTATTTTTTAAAGGCTACCTTCTTTTGGAATAAAATTTAAATGGGTAAGTTTACTGAAAATAGAAAACATGAACAAATTACATGGCTAACAAGAAAGGGGGGGAGCTAAATTAGCTATATAATTCAGGATTTTAAATGTATTATTTCCTTGGCCAAATAGGAAAATTGTGGTTTAAAAAAAAGTCCTGGTTCCCTTTTATAACTAATGCCATTCAACTTATTTCTCCCACTTTGCTATAAAGAATTTAAAGCAGCTAATTAGAACGCATTTAATAAAGGAAAATAATACAAAGTAAAAGGTAAAAAAGAAAAACAATAAAGATCTAAATGGAACCAGGAACCAAACTACTGAAAACTCACAATAGCTAATATTTAATGTTCATAACCTATGATCTACTTCAAATTTTAACATACTTCTCTTCATATCTTTTGATCTACTTCTGTAATTTATCTCCCAAAAATACCTTTGCAAGTACAAAAAGTATCTGTATAAGAACGTTTAGTGCAGCATACTTCATAACAGAAGAAAATAGAAATAATCCAAATGGGAGGTGGGTATAGCTCAATGGTAGAGTGCATGCTTAGCATGCACAAGGTCCTGGGTTCAATCCCCAGAATTTCCATGGGGGAAAAAAAGGGGGAAATATTTTTTAAAAAACCAAAAAACAAAAAAAAAACAGAAGAAGAAGAAGAAAAGAAAAAAAGAAAAAGAACCCAAACAGATTACAGGAAATTAATTAAAAATAAGTTAAGGCATACTCTCAGTAAGGAATTCTAACTTCAAAAAATTGGGACAGATATTATTACTGACACAAAAAACTGATCCAGATAATTAAGGGGGAAAAAAAAACACTATAAAACAACATACATGATGTGATCCATTTTTAGTTTTTAAAATTAAAAAATGTTAAAATAGACTAGATTAATAACAGTATCATTTCTTGAGTACCAACTATGAACCAGACAGTATACTTGGTATTCTACAGACAGGATCTAATTCAACCCGCAGAACAACTTGTGAGGTATCATCAGCCCCTTCTGACAGTCAAGGGAACTGAAGCTCAAAAACATTAAATTAAGGGAATTGCAAAAGATCATATGACTATTAACAACAGAACCAGAGCCTAAGTTTGTTCAACTCCAAAGTTTTGCTTTTTCTTCTAAATGTTCCTCACTAGTATCTTTTAAAGTATCAAGTGCATTTTATAGTTCAGATTTTATCAAATTTAATTCATCTGAAATAAAATTATAAATTGTGATGTCACTTGAGGGAAACAAATATTCAAGTTTAAATGATAAGGTCTTACTGAAACTATTCAATTATCTAGTATTCAATACCACAGTTATAATGTATTTACATACAGGTCTCCATATCAAAACATAGCAAATTTCACAAAACTCTGAAAGGCTAAAAGTTACAGTATATGAAAGGCAAACAAAGTTTTAACACTGAGGTATACAAATCATAAATCTGGCTTTATCCTTAAAATGTTAAAATGTTAAATTGGTTTATTAGACGAGGACAATAGTTACTATCTAATGACTTGACTATGAGAAAAATTAACTGTCATAGGAGTTTTTCATTTCAATTACAAAGTACTACTACCTATATACAGTAGCCAAGACATGGAAACAACCTAAATGTCCATCGACAGATGACTGGATAAAGAAGTTATGGTATATTTATATGATGGAATACTACTCTGCCATAAAAAGTAAAATAATGCCATTTGCAGCAACATGGATGGACCCAGAGACCATCATTCTAAGTGAAGTAAGCCAGAAAGAGAAAGAAAAGTACCATATGATATTACTCATATGTGGAATCTTAAAAGAAAAAAGGACACTATGAACTCATCTACAAAACAGAAACAGACTCACAGACTTAGTAAACAACCTTTTGGTTACCGGGGAAAAGAGGTGGGAGGGGATACATTTGGGAGTTTGAGATGTACAAATGTTAGCCACTGTATATATAAAAATAGATTTTAAAATAAGTTTCTTTTGTATAGCACAGGGAACTATGTTCAATACCCTGTAATAACCTTTAATGAAAAAAATAAGAACATGAATATATATATGCGTGACTGGGACATCATCTTGTATACCAGAGATTGACACATTGTAACTTACTGTACTTCAATAAAAAATAAAAAGAAAGTACTACTACCAATGCAACAACGGTAATGCAAAAATAAACCTCAATTCTTCAAAAATTAGTAACTTTCCTGAAGAGATGGATATTTTTAGAAATTTTAGGGTTTCCACTTCACAGAATCTATTTGTGAGAAGATATGGGTCCAAAATCATAATTGAAATGTATCTGGAAAATATTGTGCATGACAAACTCCACAAAGCAGATAGTATGCAAATAATAAAAAGCTGACTATATTGCAAAATTGTCAACATGAACTAGCTTAACAGAACTCAGTCCACTTTTATTAGCAATACTTTCCTTTAAAAAAATTATTCAAAGAGAAAATAAAGGCACAAATATAGTAAACTGTCCATGGTGTCAGACCCCATCCACAAAACTTAAAGACAACATTCATTTCTGGAGAAGCCTATTACCCACTGCAGGGAATCCATCTGCCAACTAATGCTACTAATCCACCTCATCTTTCATTCACAAATATGAATGGAAACTAACAATCATCAGACATTAAGAAAGTAAAGAACCAAGATGAAAAAAAAAAACCAACCCCAGAGGGAGAGGGATGGTTCAGGGAACAGGAAAAGATATTTTTTTAATTTCCAATTAGTACTTATGGAAAGATTCAAGATAATATTCCAGTCATAAAATAAGACAGAACTGCCACACACATTAAAAAGAAAACAAAAGTTACTGCACATTGAAAAGGTAATCATTAAATGTTTAATTTTTTTAATTTACGTACCCTTCAACTCAGCAATTCAATGTACAGGACTCCACTCCACTAAAATAACATGTGTAAAAGGATATACACTACAGATTTTAACACACACACACAAAAAGAAAAAACCCTATAAACTATACAAATATCCATCAACAGCAAATGAGTTAAATAAATTACGGCATGACTACAAAATAATCTATGTATCAACATGTGAAAGATTTATATGATACATGAAAAAGCAATCAATAAGCATATGCAGTATAATCCCACTTACAATCGTTTTAACAATACACGTAACAAAGTAATAGCTATTACTATATTACTATATAACACAAAGTGCCAGGCACTACTTTAAGCACTTTATGTGTATAACTCATTTAATTCTCACGACAACCTGAGGCACTAAAGTCTGTAATAACCCCTTTTACATGAGGATACAGGCACACGAAAAGGTTAAATTGCTTTCCCAAAATACACAGCCACTAACCCACATATATAATCTATGGGACTTGAAACCCTCCAAGATCACTTCACATTTCCAGCAGTAAGAACAAACCACAGAGTCCAGTTCCAGAGTCCATCTAAAAACCTCCACCTCTCTCCCTCACCCCATGCTGAACTATCAACTGTGATAGCCTCTAAGGATGGAAGTGGAAATGAAGGGTTTTAAATATATAATATAGAGGTATAAATCAATATAATTTGTATTCATTGTAAGTTTTGAACCTAAACTAAGATCTCAATAAAGACATGAACTTAGAATATAAAGATAATTTCCAAAACAGTAAATAAAAGCTAATAAATGTGGGAGAAACAACTGAATCTTATTAGTAATATAAGAAATGCAAATTAAAACTATATAATCTTCACCTATTAAATTGACAAAAACTGAAAAACTTGACTATTTAATGCTGGTAAAAATAGCAATATGCATTAATCATCCTAATATTCACAACTGCTGATCCAGTAAATTTTACTTTATTAAAGAAATATCTGAAATATTGAAAAACATTATACACAAAGATGTTAGTATCAGCATTTCTTTTAATAAAAAAATGGTTAACTGAATAATTCAGTGATAAGAGATGTTTTAAGTATATTGTTGTACAGCCATGTACAAAAATTTTATAAAGCCATTAAAGAAGCCCTCTCAAAATGTTTATTGAAATGGGTATATATCAATACATTAAAGTCAAAAAAATAAGTTATTCACAGTATGATTAGCAACTATGCAAATATGAATATATGTACATAAACACATATATGTCAACACATATATAGATAAATACATACATATATTAAAAAATTCCTCTAAGGAAATACATCAAAATGCTAACAACAGTTACCAATGAGTGGTAGAGCTATGAGTGATTTTTTTTTCCTGTGATTTTTACAGTAATCACATATGGCTTTTCTGTGGGAATTTCTATTTGTTTTTAAAGCAGAAAAGCCTTTTCTCTTCATATTACAAGAGAAATGAACGAAGTAGTGCCCATCCAGATATACCATATCCTACTGGTTGCTGAGCAGCATATCCTAGTGTTTCTACATCATGCCCATCTCCAGTCAAAGGCAGAAAGGACAGAAACTCAGGCACAAACACAGCCCATCCAAATGGCAGTGCATTTATTCCAGGGAGTGGCCTGAGCAGCACAAACAGCAACTTCAATTCTCTACTCAAATCATTACCCATCTCTCACCTAACATTTAAGGTTTACTTTTGACATGGTACAGTACTCCTCACACAAGCTACACACAGGAACAGACCTTTTTACTCCTCTACTATATGCCATCCACTCTGTCCCTGAGGGAAATGCTACCCATTTAGTAAATTTACCCACCAAGCCAGCAATCACTGTCATTCTGGACACTTGTCTATCATCAACTGAAACAGACAGGTAAGCCTTGCTGCTTTCTAAAAATGGCAAATTCTGCTCCGTGAAGGACAGCAAATGCTAAGAAATCGAGAATGGGTGGTTTCCCTGCTAAGGCTATAAATCCCAATACACAGTGGCATTCCCTCTGCACAGTAGAATCTGCAATATAGCATCTCCTTCCCAAGAAAAGCCCAATTCTCCTGGCAACAACCTTTAAGAGAATTCTGACCTAGAGCACGCTCTCCAGGCTGCTCCTCCTCATGCCTGGTCACAGGAACCAAGCAGCCGAGTCCTATGCTATACCTGCCCATGCTGCAGCAGCAGCCATTTTTGGCTCAGCCCTGCTGCAGCCCCAGATGAAAGTCAGGACAGCAAGTACAACTCTGTAACAAATAACAGGCATCATAAAAAATGTTGCACTAATGTGTCACATCATTAAAAAAAAAAAAAGGCCTTTTTTTTTTTTAATGATGCCTATTTTAAAGTTCTTTAAACCCTTTCCCTTGGTGTCATGAAAACACATTCGGGGAAATAGACACAAGTATTGCTATTATGGTAAAGACCAACTTAATCAGAATGCTTGGGGAACAAAATTCATAATAAATTTTTACTTAATAGTTAACCAAAAAATGCCCCCTTTCTCCCTTGATTCCCTGTTGAAAATCTGCAACTGTATCTTAAATGCTCTTCACTCTCTTAAAATAATGGATATAATTTAATCTGTCTTTGCTGAATGAGGAACTTGCAAGGAGTCCTATTTTAGCTTAGTTTCATTTTGAAATAGAAACTGCTTTATTTTTCTGATGATAATAGTGATACATGGTTAATATAAACAAAATCACTTAGCACAAAAAGAAAATGAAAATCGTCCAATCTCACCAGCAACCAGAAATAACTCTATGAACACTGTTGTATTGGCAAGCACTTTTTCTAAATACTAAAAATTTGATTATATATGCTATTTTTTATTGGCTTCCACAGAATAAACATGGACCTTTTTATGTCAGTAAATGTTCTGCAACATTTTTAAGGGTTACATAGAATTTAGATACATACTGAGCCCAGAATTTGCCAAGAACCCTACTACTAGATCGTTAGCATGTTTCAAAAGGTTTGCTATTATAAATAACAATCAGAATTTTATTTCAACACTGACTTTCAAAGTACAATTCTGCAAAAGCAGATGATATTAAAACAAAAACAAATTAAAAAAAGACTGATTTCAAAGTAATCTTTGGAGATATACTGGAACAATCCCTTAGAATATTAACAAAATTTAATAAAACAACAATCCAGTTTCTGTTACATCGCCTAGGGGCACAAGAAGCAAAATCCTAGGTCAAACTGTCCCATCTACCCCACTTGGAAAAGAGATTCATTTTAGTCTGTCTCACTTTAAATATCTGTTTAATAAAAGAGACTAACTTCAAACAAAAAAAGACAGTGGCAGAGCCTGGAGAAGAACTGATAGCAATCCTGTCAGGTAAAATGGATCCAGGCCTCTAGGTGGACATTTCGGAAGTCCATCTTCAGATTGGAGGATGGGGAGAGTAAAAGGCTTACAAGAGGTTTGAAAGACTCCCAGATCTATAACTGACAGGGAAATAAGCACTTAGAGCAGCCATGCTCAAAAGTACACCTGCACATTCCATCACAGAAATTCCTTTGGGTTAACAAATTTATTTGAAATGCCATCTATTTCCGGTTCTGTATCCCTTAAATGGAATGAGTCAAACATGCTAATGCTAGGAAAAATAACAAGGACAATAAAACGCCCCATTTCCCCATTTTCAGGGCCTTCAACATGGAGCTTCTTCACGGAAATGGAAGTCTACCTCCCTCCAACCCAAAGACCGGTTCCTAATGCAACTTCAATTACCCTTCCAGACTTCACAAGTCACGGCTGAGCCGGTATCTACCACCATAAGCTCAAGAACTTTCCAAATACTGTATAATGAACTATAACAACACTTGAAAAATCTGCATAACTTAGTGAACTACTATTTTCCAAATGATCAGTGTATGATGTTACAAAATCATCCATGGGTAAAAGATTCATTCAAAGCACAATACAAGCCAATGGAATACAAACCACTTAAATAAGTGCATGAAAAGTTCATGGATGTGGTTTCTGGTTCCAAATTGAAACAAGCCTTTAAGAAAGACATTAAAATACTCCTTTCCTCCTCAATCTCCTTCCCATATTTGGTGTGAGACCAATTTTCTTCAAATAAAATACTGTATAGCAGAATGAATGCAGAAGCAGATATGAGAATCCAGGTGTATTCTATTAAGCATTATAGAGGCATTAAAGAAATTTGCAAAAATATAAAATGCCACTCATAATTTTCATTTTGAAAAATACTTTTCATTTTCAAACAAAGTTAATCTATAATAGGTTTGTCTTTTATTAAGTGAATACCTTTAAATTTTTAATGTCTAATATTGTAAATATGAACAGATAAAGCCCAATAACAAAGGCTTTCTAAGGTCCTCAATAATATAATGTACAGAAGTTCTGAGATTAAAAAAAAAAAATCTGAGAACCACTGTTAAGTCAGTGAACACTGTGTTGTCTATGGAAAATTCACATCAGTTTCCTGGAGTATAATCTCCAATCTACAGGATTAAAATATATGGGATGTTTTCACTTCTGCAAGAGATATTTTCACATCAAATTTATATATGCCTCCTTCACAATGTTAGTATCAGATAAATCAGCTCACACACACATTAGTAAGTTGACTCCTAAATGTTTCTCACTTCTTTCTCATATCTATTTTCTAATTAGATTGGAAATTTTTCAGGGACAATGTCAATCTTTCATTTTACTTCTTTCCACAGTCCTCCTGCAGTATATAACAGGCATTAAATGTGTGCTGCCCCTGTACCAGTGCCTTACAGCCACTTTCAGAATTGCGTGTTATTTCTGAAGGGAAGTTAAAAAGTACATTACAAAGACTTCTAGACAGAAAAAAGTCCTCAATCATTCAGAAGATTCTAATGGCACTACGAATAGCAGTAGCACTAATTCTTATAACTATCAAAATATGGTATCCACCTCCATGACCTTTCTTTCTAATAGTTGAGGCCATCTGAGAAGGGGCTGAATCACAAAGGATTTCCATGATCCAATCCAACCCTCACGTTCTAAGATGCTGATTCTTTTTATTCTCAATCCCAGCATTAAATAATGCTGGATACTATGGTTGTTTAGGGGCTGGAAGATGAGTCAGCAGGTGAAGCCATTTGTGAGAAGCAGTTTCATTACACTTCGAACAACACAGAAGCCAGCAAAAGACAGCTGCCATTGTTTACAATGCTGAACATGCTGTCGGGTTTCACAAGCCTATGAAACTACCTATTGTCAGCAAGCTCCATTTTTCTTAGTTAAGGGCTAAGAAGAATGAGACTGAGCTACCAGCTCCTAAAGCACAGTGAACAATCTCTTTTCTCAAAGCAGAACTAATATAAGTGCCTAAAAGAACATTCAAAAACCATTCTTGCAACTAGGAGTGTGCCTATGATTGCAATAACCCAGGTCTCTTCATAGACTACTAACGTTATACATGCTCAGACATGGGGAAAAGTGCTTCCAACAAGAAAAACAACTAAAGGCTTTTATTTTAATCATACAATGCTGTTAACTATTTAAAGCACAGTTCAGTGCTTGTTTAAAGGAAATGAAAACAAGTGGATAAAATATGAATTGCTAATCTTTATATTTGAGAGAACCAGAGAGGCCAAACAACCTGAAACTCAATGGAATTACCTTCTCCTGTTCTGGTTTAGAGTATTTTCAACTCAGTTTCACTTCTCAGATCCTAAGAATTTTTCTGTCTTAAGGACCCCTCCAAATATATTTTTCAAAGTTGTGATTTCCAACAATGAATTAGACTGGAAAACAACTTCTGTTTTCTAGTTTCATATCCAATGGACCCTCCAGGCATTACATCTGAATAATTTCCCTTTCATTTCAAACACAGTCAAATTAACCTAATATTCCTAGTTGAACTAACAAGGAGATACAGATATATACAACACCCTTTATCTACATATCCCCTTAGTACTATGACAAAAGATGCCCTTTTAGCCAGCATGTTTTCACTATTAAGTGTGCTATTATTTGATACCAAAATAATATGCCTTTTCAACTAAAACTTACAAACTATGTGCTATGAATCTGCTACTAACCATGCACCAACTGTAAACAAAGGCTGAAATTTAAATCAGAACTGTATCTATTTTTTTAAATATATAAAGTCCAAGTTATCTTCAAAAGCAGGTTGATTTTTAAAAAACCATGGAGATTTACCTAGCTCAAGTTTCTTGAATAAAAATATCTATGCACGTTTCACATTTCGGAAAACAACAGAGAAAAAAGTAGACAAACTGAAAGTCATCCTTAGGAAAAGTACACACAATTTATCTTAAAAGTCCCAAGTAATAAGTTGTTACTCATCCATCAATCTTCAATTTGAATTATTTATTACAAATATATACCCCGATCCTCCCTAACAACTTTCCAGCTGGGTCCTTCTAAAACACGAATTGACCACATTATTCCCAGCCTACAGCTTTGATGGCTCTGCACTGTCACCTGAGTGAAATCCAAGCTCCTCAGCATCGCTTGCATGGCCCTTTCTGTGGCCTCTGATTATCCACTTCTCCCCTCCATACTACTATTCTAGCAATGACGAACAAGTCATCTGTCACTGCCCTGAGTCTCTGCATGTGCTGATTCCTGGCTGAAATACTCTGTCCCACCACTGTCTTTCAAATGGCTCATTCATCCTTCCAGATTCAATTTAGAAGTATCCCCTTCTCCAGAAGGCCTCTCCCCTCATTCTTTCCAGTTTCCTCCCACCTACCCCCTTAAGTCAAGTGACCCTCCTCAGAGCTCCCACAGGCCCTGTACTTATTGATTCCTGTTTACTTACCCTTTTAGATATCTGTTTCCTGCATTAGGACCGTAAACTTCTTGAAGGCAAAGACTATCATTTATTTCTAATTCCTCAGTGCTGAGCCCAGGACACACTGTCAGTACTCAATAAACATCTACTGAATGATTAAGCTGGAATACACAAATAAGAAAATAGATTTCTAAAGAGAATCTATGGAGGAAATATCCCAACTCTGCTTTGTTCTACATTCCATGTGAAACAGCTTGCCAAATCACCAGTTCCCAGTTAGTACAAATACTGGACTAACAAAGTTCCCAACTTGTAAGCCTTAGGTCCACAAATTCATCATCCACAAGATATTTTCACTATTACAAAAAGCCTAAGAAATTATACAGCAATCCACAATAAGAAGACAAAGACTAGCTAACTAAGAGATCAGTTCCTTTTCTTCTGCTTAAAACTTATCAATTAAGGGTGGTAACATTGAGTTCATTTAGCTATGCTTAATTCCTGATTAGCATATAAAGATCTTTTATTACAAATGTGAATTCAAATTAATGATTTTGTAATAACTGCTGCCCGGAACCCCAATAATAGCCTATGAATAGCCAAGGTAGTTAAGTGACTTCAATATTTTTTAAGTTTTTTATTATGAAATATGCCATTATTATAGAAAATAAGCAAAAGTACAGATTCAAATATAAATACCCAAACCAAAGCCCATCAATGACTAATTTTAGGCTTGCAGAGAAAGAGAAAGGAATTTTTCTTCAGTCCCCAATATTCTTTAAATGTAACAATTATTTAAGAAGAGTTTGGGAGTTCAAATCAAAAGGCTACTTGTCAAGTATTAAATGTCACTTTCTCACTACACAAAGCTCAGTGGGAATCTAATCTGGAACGATTAAAAAGACTGTCCTTTCTTCTCTTTCCTCTCAGCAGCTTCCTCTCTTCTACAGTTTCATCATCTTCATCAAATCACTGGACACTTAATGGACTTAGAACCTCTGCTTCTCCCTTCACGCTCTCTGTTATGCTTGTATTTTCACAGATTTGTTTTCCTAGATCTTTCTGTTCATGTGACGTTCATTTCCCTATTTCCAAACATGTCCAGTTGTCTCCATTTGTTAAATGAGTAAGACATTTCATTCATTTCAAACCTAACATGTCCTAAACTGAATTTATCTGCACACTATCTCAAAACATGACATAAAATTAAATCCTGCATCTTTCTTACTCCATCGGTGACAGCATAATTTTCCAGTCTTAAAGCCTTGGAGCCACTTTTAACTCATTACTTTCTTTTATCAAGGATATTCGAACCTCTATGTTTCTTCCTTTGATAATTTTCATGATATAGTGGTCATCCTTTCCTTTTCATTTCCCTTTAGCTTAGACGTGCAGCAGTAAAACCTTGGAAAACCTCCAACGGACCTAGCATACAATCTCCATGCTTCCTATGTATCTCAACCCATCCAGCACAATCTTCATCTTCCTCTAATGACCAAACATGTTAGTAGGTTTTAAGCCTTCAAAAACCTCCACCTGCTACAAGATAAAAGTACAGATTATTTAGCCAGATATCCAAAAGTTTCTAAAACTGTCACCACACATTCACTGTTTTCCATTTCAGCCAAGCAGGTCTTCTGCCTACCCAAACACATCCTGTACCATTTCCTAACTGCTGTAAATGTATTTTCCCTCACCCATAAATGTTCTTCCCCCTATGTCTACCCAAATGCTACTTCCCACTGCTCTAATCCTCACTGGTCTTTCTGGCCTCTCATCTCCTACCTCCATTTAGAAACCACCTTAAATATTTAACTGTTTGACTGGAGTATCTAAGAGGCAGACAGCACATTTCAGGTTTCTTCTGTACCTCCTTGAACAGGCAGCACATATCATTATTAATAAAAACTTGCTCCTCTGGTCATTTAGTAATTATTATGTGTCTACCAAGCCTCACGCACTGTTAGCTTAATCTGTGATATCAAAACAATGACCAGTATTTATTTCCCTTCCCTTTTCGACTTCTCTTATTCTCAAGATTCCAATACTTCTTTCCCTCTCCCTTGAGCATCCTAACCTTACCATTATCAGTTGTCCTTTTCTATTCAGTTGAGGCTTCAGCTGAATAGCAACTAAGCTACTTCCATAACTATGATTCTGGAATACAAAAGAAAACTGATTTTCCTCTCCAAATATTCTGAGAAAAATTACAAAGAGTGACCAACATTTGCCAGTTGGAGGCTTCTAACAACTGTCTTTATCATTGACACTAATTTTCACACACAGTCCCCTTATGAGCAGACTGAAACCTAAATTTCACTAAAAGCATGCATAGACTTACCTAGACTTTGTGATAAATATATGGTTTACTGAAGAAAGAGGATTGTGATTTTAAAAGTACCGATTAATTATAACTTACAATAACTAAATTTCTATTTCAATTTAGCTCCTTCAAGTAAAACAA
Organism: Camelus dromedarius; assembly: GCF_036321535.1. Classification (NCBI taxonomy): domain Eukaryota; kingdom Metazoa; phylum Chordata; class Mammalia; order Artiodactyla; family Camelidae; genus Camelus; species Camelus dromedarius. Next base: position 56,671,716 of record NC_087449.1, on the reverse strand, counting down.
CTCACCAGACCTGGCATTCAAAATTTAACACCAGTAAAAATAGAGGCGCTTCATCCATGGGTTCCATAGGGATAACTAGAGTACATCTTTGACCTTAAATCTCATCAAAAGAATTTATTCTTAGGTAAACTCAAAGAATATGAAAATACCTACATCTTCTGACTAAATCAAATTGTTTGATATGAAGGAAAGACACTAAAACTGCAGGTCCCCATACAACCTAAACATAAAAAGCCCTTCAAATTCAAGTCTCTGGGAGCAAAAAAGACAAAAAAAGCAAAGCAAAACAAAAAACCTCTACACATTTCTTCCTTCATCTACTCTGCTAACAGAAGAAGGAATATTTTTAAAATCTGACCAAGTTTTAATATAAATTAGAAATGTGATTCTTGGGGAACTCAGATGCTGGCCAACCTAACAACAAAAAATTAAGTAATTACATGTGATACACTGTGATAACCTAAAACCATACTGGAAATTGGTAAAAATAATGAAAATGAAAAATTAGAACCACCACCACCAAAAAAGCTATGTTTTAATTCTCAAATTATTTCCCAGTAACAAAAGCTTCTGGTACTGTGTTTAAAATGTCAAATAAGTCGAATCACTTCCCTGGACAGAAACCACTAAGGTTACTGCCTTATAAACTACATCATAAAGTTTAGAAAGAATTTTCTTCCATTATCTCAATCATATCATAATCCTTTGAAAAGGAAGGAGGTATTATTTTCCTCATTTTATAGATAAGAAAAACTAGAACTCAAAGAGGTTATAGGATTCACCATGACATACAGCTACCTTCATGTAAGAAAGGGTATATTAGAAAATGTACAGGAATCTATTCATTTGTGTAAAAGAAACACAGGAAAAATAAACCAGAAATCACAGAGATTGGTTACCGACAGGTACCGGTTGGAAAGAAGGGGAAACAGAAACTGGGAAGCAGAAATAGGAGGCGTAACACTTCTCTGGGTATATCTTTTTTTACATAACTCTGACTTTTAGAATCACATATCCATAAATAAACAATCAAAACCAAAAGTAGAGGAATAGGGTTAGCAATTCTCAAATTATTTTGTGTGTATACTATAATTAAATAAATGAGTACACTGTAGATAATGAGAGCCAGGTTTCTTATTGTTGGAGTATTTAATAAATAAGGAAAATGGGAATGTTAAATTGAGTGACGTTACAGAAGAATTAGAGCTATCAGCGTAAATTCAGCGTTTTTAATGTGTATACAAATACAGAAATACAGATAATGTGTATATAAGTAGGTTAGTATACATACATATATTTCCTAACTTTGTTAAAAGGGCCTAGAAGCAATGACATTCCACTAATAATGAAACACGTAGGCCCAGATCTTGGTCACTAACGCCATTCTCCAATAAAAAGAACCAGGATTTCTTAGAGAAGTGGGTGATCCCAGCACTGAGGCAGGAAAAATACAACATGAGCCTGAAACAAAAAGAATATGAAAACAAATGTATGTATACCTATGCACGACTGGGACATTGTGCTATGCACCAGAAACTGACACATTGTAACTGACTGTACTTCAATTAAAAAAAAAAAAGAGCCTGAAACATCTTGTGGTGCCAGAAAGTAAAGAAATGCTTAACATAGGAGCCAATCTGAAGGCACTCCTAATGACCACACGTGAATTAATCTGAGCAACAAAATACATGATGATAGTACTGGACTTTAACTCTCAGAATAAAATACATATCCATGATTTTGCGATGATATAACTATATAATAGAATAAATAAATAAATGGAGAAGAACTCTTCCTTACAGAAGAATTACAACTAATAAACGTAGAAGGAAAGAGAAAATAGAAAATCCCAATTAGGCAACCACAAACTTAATAAATGTTGCACATAAGATCCACCAGTTGCTAAAACTGGTGGGTCAAAATTTGAGAAGAAACATTATTTGCAAAGTCTTCCACAAGATACTTATCAACTACAAAGGGAAAGACAGTAACTATAAGGTAGAAAGACCTGCAGATACCAACTTAACCAATAATCAAAGTAATCATTCCATATCGACATCATGCACTTCTTGGCATGATATACTTCAAAAGAACTCATTTTGATATTCTTCCCAGAATGTAAAACCTCATTCTGATCACGAGAAAACATCCAATAAACCCAAGCTGAGGGACAGTGTACAAAATAACTGATTGGTAATCTTCAAAGACATCAAGGTTATGAACGACAAGAAAAGACTGAGGAACAATTAGAAACTAGAGGAGACTAAGGAGAAATAACAATTAAATGCAATGTGCGATTCTGGAACAGAAAAAAAGATAATGGAAAAACTGGTAAACATTCCAATAAGGTCTGCAGTTTAGCTGATAATACTGTTATCAATGTTAATTTCCTATTCTTGATAATTATACTGTGGTTATGGAAGATGTTAACATTAGGGGAAGGAGATGAGAGATATAAGGGAATTCTTCCTACTATTTTGGCAGGTTTTCTGTAAGTCTGAAATTAGTTCAAATAAGTTGCTATTTTTTTAAAGACGGGCTGACAATACTTTTGCTCCTATTTAATTCACATGCTAATGTCAAAGACCTTTATGATAACCAAAAGATCAAATACAAATTGTTGGACCAAAGGATATAAAATGTTTTGTTGCCTCACAAAGCATTTTAGTAGCTTATCTAGAAATAGCATAGCATAAAGACTTCAAATTTTCTTAGCTACATAATGGTTACCAGGTAGTGTGACCACATAATTAACTATCCAAACCAGGATCATTGCAGGACTAAAAGGATCTTTGGTTACCCTACTAGGAGGTCAAAGTGGTCCGTGTAAAGATCTCAAATTAGTCTGAGCTGTCATCAACTTGACGCTTAGGCAAGTCATCCTCATCTCCCTTAGCCTCTGAAACAAACACCCCTGAGGGAGGGGGCCAGAAAGCTGAAACAGGAGATCCCCAAAGTAGATTTTTATAGAGGGAAAATAAGCTAATGAATAATTATATGCTTGAATCTTTTAATAATGATTTTTTTAAAGAACGTGAAGAATGAAATCACTGACTTTTCAGAGCAGCATTCAGCTTTAACTACCTTGCCTAAAATGTACCACCCAGTCACAGCATTAAAGGTAATAAGCTAAGGTCAAGTACTCTGCTGTCTGCTCTTGAAACAGCAGTTACCTCAAGAAATTGGACTAGTTCCAAATTCAACTATTTCTGAAAAAGATCAACAATGTAATATTGAAAGTGTCAGCTGAATATGACATATTAGCTTCAAAGACTCAATAATATTAATCAGGTACTGATGCCATTAAAATTCTACACAGATTAAGACCCATTTCTTTTGCATTTTTAGTAAGAGCTAAGCTAAAGATATGCATAATTTACAAAACTTTTAAAAAGTAGATACATAATTTTTAATAATCAGCAACCCATTCCCACACTGTAATATTTCAAGTCACTGAAGAAATATCTTATATGTGGACATCTTCATACAAACCCTGTTTTTATCAGACCTGAAAGGTTATAAAAAGCCTCTTGTTTAATGTGGTCTTTTCCTAAACAGCAAAAGGAATCCTGTTAGAGATGAGCAGTATTTCTCTATTTTGTTTCCTTATAATATATACATTAGAAAAATCTGAGACTATAACCTAATAAACAAAAAAAAAATTTAACTTGAAAACTACACAAATGCTTTAGGCAGAACTAACATTCTATCTGAAAAATAATGACCCAAGAATTCGTAACTTACAATTCCAATTCTTCACCAGACAGCAAAGTAGTCAAATGCCCATACTTCACTTCTTACAAAGCTATCACTGCCTAATAGGAATTTACCTTAATAACAGAAGCAGGTAAAATCTCGAGCAGCTCTCTTGTTTCCTGGGTATTATACAAAAGGCAGAAATAGACAAAGTTCCTTTATTCAACAGGCCACATTTTATAAATAGCACACCTCTCTAAATCTCAAATGTTTAATGGATTATAAAACTTTACATGTAGTTCTGTGATGCCATTCCTACTCTTAATCTTTCCTGTTCCTTATTTCATCTTGTACACTTCTAACAAATATATCTTCAAAACTACTGTTTTCATCATCAGTTTCCCAATTAAAAAAAGAAGAAGAAATGCAAATGATTTTTGACAAGGTGCCAAAACAATTCAATGAGTAAAGAACAGTCTTTTCAACAAATAGTACTGAAACAACTGGATATCTACATGCAAAAGAATTAACTCGGACCCCTACTTCACATCATACACAAAATTAACTCAAAATGAATCACAGACCTAACTGTAAAAACTCTTAGCAAAAAACAAGGAAGTCTTCGTGACCTTGGGTTAGGCAAAGCCTTCTTTAACACAATACAAAAGCACAAGGACAAAAGAAAAATAAATAAATTGGACTTCATCAAAAGTAAAAACTTTTGTGCATCAAAGGACACTAACCAGAAAGTGAAAAAACCCACTGAATGACAAAAAATATTTGCAAATATTTTATCTGAAAAGGGACTTGTATCCAGAATACATAAAGAACTCTTACAACTCAATAATAAAAAGATAACCAAGTTAAAAACTGGGCAAAGGATTTGAACAGCCATTTCTTCAAAGACAAATGGGCAGTAAGCCCACAAAAAGATACTCAACATAACTAGCCATCAAGGAAAAGCAAATCAAAACCACAATGAGATCTACTTCACACCTACTTGAATGGCCTATATGCAAAAAGACATATAATGAACAAGTGTTGTAACCTTCAAACTTTGCTGATAGGAGCATAAAATGGTACAGCCGCTTTGGAAAACAGTTTGGCAGTTCCTCAGAATGTTAAACATGGAGTTACCTCATAAAGCCTAGCATCTGTACTCTTAGGTTTATACTCAAGAATGGAAACATAGATCCACACAAAAATGTTCATAGCATAGCTATTCATAACAGTAAAAAAAGTTAAAACCACCCAAATGTCCATCAACAGGTGATTGAACAAAGAAAATACAATACTTGGAATATTCTCCAACAATTAAATAAAAAAGGTTCTAAAATATGTTACAACACAGATGAACCATGAAAAATTATGCAAAATGAGAGAACCTATTCACAAAAGACCACATATTGTATTCTATTCACATATGAAATGTCCAGAATAGGCAAATCTCTATAGAGGCTGAAAGCAGACTGGTACTTGCCTAGGGTAGAGAGAACTGGGGGGAACTGGTAAATCTAATGGGTTTCTTTTGGAAGTGATGAAAATATTCTAAAACTGATTGTGGTGATGGTTTTGCACAAGTCTGTGAACATACTCAAAACCACTGAACTGTACAGTCTAAATGGTTGGCTTGTATATGGTATGCAAATTATATCTCAATAAAGCTGTGTAAAAAAAAGTTAACAGTTTTACACAAGTGAAGTCTAACCTCTTCTTATACTCATTCAAAGCCCTCCAGAATCTAGATCCATTATCTCAAGCATTCTACCTTAAGAATCCTCCACTCCAAGATGATCAGGAGGACCCTTACAACCCAGCACACATCATGTTTATTTCAAGCCCAAATCTTTGTTCATGCTGATCATCCACTCCCCACAATCCATTTCCCTCTGCCCTGCCAAACCCTGAATATTGTCTTAAACTTTTCTAATTTTTTTTAAAATCCATCTTTCTGTTCAAATTCTATTTCTTATATGCTATCTTTTAGGACTTAGAAAGAGTCAGGAGTCATCTTACTCACCCTTTCTATTCTACCTTCAAGATTCAATCCTTTCTACTCTCAATGTAAAAAACTCTATTCTCCCTCAAAACTGGCTGTACTTATTTTCTACTGCCCAATTAAAGAAATCAAGGCAATATCACAATTATATGTATACAATTCATAGTTAGCAAACACCACCATGACCACGTCTTTTTTTTTCTTTTTGAGTATGATTGAAAATATGGATGAAGATGGATTCAAAGGGACAATTTTTTAAAAGTACATAATTGTAGAGGGGGAAACCTATGAAGTTACATCAACTTTTAATGTCATAAATAATACAAAACATGACAGGCGCTATAACTCAAAAAGTTTGACTTCTTGATAAAGGTTTGACCCCTTTCTTTCTAATGTACAGTCATAACTTCTGAGCTATAAGCCAAAAGTGAAAGAATATCCTCCAGAAAACCTTTCCAAAGAAACAAAAATAGTTTACCCCAAATTGATGAAGAATAAAACTATTCAAAAAGTAGTTTTTGCTGGCTGACAGTTAAGTAACAAAATAAGCAAGATACAAAACTGTATGTAATTTGATCTTAAGTTACATTACAAAACAGGACAAATTTTAAGTCTATTAAAATTGAAGTCTACAGAAAAAAATGACATGAAATATACTAAAATATTAACAGTGGTTATTTCTATGTACTAAGATTATGGTGACATTTCACTTTTCTATATTTTTTTAATTTTCTGATTTGATGATGTGTTACTCTTAAAATCATAAAAGAAAAATTTTAATAGTAATATTTGACTATAAATGTTTTTTCTCTTTGGCTTTTATACCAACTCTAATCTTCAGTATCTATACTTCAAATACAACTCAGCCACTTTAGATGGCTTTGTAAAGTGGATCAATGCTTATTCCATCTCAAATGAATTATGGAACTATTTTCAATTCAATTACACGTCAGTGTAAACAATTTTAGGGTGGCTTTGAGTGCTAAGAGTGTTGTGATGCCATCTATATTATCCAAAAACTTATCTTAAAACTGATTCCCAGACTCTAATTTAATCAACATTTCATTGAACAAATATTTGCAGACTTTCTACTACCTGCTAAGCACTGTTATAGATGATGGCAATTCAGTAGTGAACAAAAGTGACAAAAATCTCTGCCTTTATGGAGCTTACATTCTCTATCAATAAAATTTAATGTCTCAGAAGAGTCAGGGAACACACCCACACACACGGGGCTTAAAAAAGTACAAAACAACTTTTAGTCAATAAAAATCATAAAAACTGACAAATTTCAAATGTACCTTAAATAGTTTAAACTATCTCAAATTTCAGCTAAGGCTACAGGAGTGAAAAATTCCTTCTGATTGGCAGTAAGCCAAAGAACTAGAAGCCATATGAGAATTCAGAATAAGCTTGGGATCCTGCAATATTTCATCCACGTAAATCTTAGCTGCAGTTTACACATTGCTTGAAGTCAGGCGCCTGGCTAATAATCGAGAAATACTTTATATTAGCTCAAAATATTAATCCTAAAGCAAAAATAGATTGTGTCTCATCCTAAGAGTTCATTTCAGAACTTACTTTCCCTTATAACCTCATAATGAACTAACTGTACCATCACTCAGAGCAAGCCAGCATCTGACCATGGCAACCTTATTTTATGGCTTCAAGCCATCCCACGACAAGCCATGTAGTCTTCACTACTAATGTCACAGAGGCATTTCAGATGTGTTTAGCTAAATCTAACATTAGTAAGACAAAAACAGAGGTGGCTTCTTATATGAGTAAGTTGCCTTCCCTGTGATCCATCTTAGAATGCTTCTAGCACCAGTGAGTCACCACAGAAATGTGTTATTGACCATCAGACTAAGAAACCATTAATAGGTCTCTATAAATCCTTCCCATCTACACACAAGAACAAAAGAAACCTCAAACCATAATCTTCAGAATTGAAAGCCACTATAATTCAAGAGGATACATTAGTAAACTAGCCTAACCCATTTATTTTAGAGAAGGGGAAACCGACGCCAAAAGCAGTTATGTGACTAGTCCAAGATAACACATCTGTTAAAATGGAAAAGCCAAACTCAAATCCAGATTTTTTTTACTCCAAATCAGGTGTACTTCTCAATACACCAAGCAAAATCCACTTATGTATTAAGGTTAGCAGGTACTGTTTCCAAACCAAAGACTAGTGTCAGAAGGGAGGGGGTTATTATGCAATGAGTGGCAAAGAGACCAGCAAAGAGCCAAACAAAGAGATGCAGTCTGGTATGTATCTTCTCATACTTTAATCTTCCTATTATGATGCAAAAGATACTTTGAATCTATGGCAACTGTCATGTTTTGATTGTCATGTTCTCTGGTACCTCCTTCTAGTTTCTCTGCTCCTGATGAAAACCTGAAACATGCCTGAAATCCATTTAGTACTAAAATTCTATGCAGCAGCAACAGCAGTGTACTTGGGGAAAGTCAGCTGGCAGAAGGAGAAAGCTCTGTAAACCATGGGTAATTCTTACTCATCCCTCTAATTTAGCTCAGATGTCAACTTCTTCTAGGAAGTCCTAATTCCTCCTTCCCCCAGAGTAGGAGTTACTGTACTTGCCTCATGGTATTCTGTTCATTTACCTGTCTGGAACTAGTTCTTTGAGGGCAAAGATTTCAACTCCAGACTGAGCACTGAGTATGGCACACAGTGGGTGCTGAATAAATGAGCAAATGAATTTTTAAACTTGCCACTTAGATTAAAGCCCCAAAATAAATGGCTAAAAGGTGGCAATCATATGGTTTAAAACATTTTTTCAGCAGGACTTTCTGTAAAAATCTTATCAAAAACCCCAACGTAGAAAAGGAATGTATCAGTCCTTAAGTGGTTTAAATTCTCAGAGTTTGACAGAAAATACCCATAAGCCTAAGACAGGGAGCAGCAGCAAGAGGCAAGAGCTGATGTAACTCAGGCATCTAACTTTCATCCTTCTTTATCTCCACCTTGCACAGGAGATCCTAGAAGAGGATCTGCTCTTTAAAAGCACAGATTCATCTATGTTGATGGTGGGACTCAGAAGTAAATAGAATACTGGCCACTGAATGAGTTATAGAGTTCCAGTTGCTAGTTATAAAGGTATTTTGCCGGAGGCCTTGCTAACATCTAAACAAGCAGAAACATGCACTGAATCAAATGTGGCAGGCCTATTCCTATGCTTTAAGGCTCAATGAGGTAAAGATAACCTACTTGTCTAGCAGTATGTGGCTATGAACTAATTAAAACAAAGTACAGTATCACTGCATTCTAGACTACTCCACAGAGCTCCTTAATTGTATACAGACTTTGTCTAGCTATTAAATATGGGAGGGTATCCTTCCTCCCACTTCCACATGCAGTCTTGGTAAGAAATAGCGTGACACAGAAGAAAAGACATTCATAAGCTTTGGAGTCGCTCATACCACGGTCTGAACTGCAGTCCACTACTTACTACATAGACAACCTTGAGAACGTTACTTAACTTCTCTGAACTTCAGTTTCCTCACCTGTATAATAGGGAAAGTACCTACCTCACTAGAGTTCTTGCAAGAATTAAAGAAAATCATTTCTGTACGGCTCCTAGAACAGTAGGCTCTCAATAAATGAACACTATTATTATTCAGATTTAACTTTGCTAAAAGCAAAAAAGAAAGCAAAGTTACTGCCTTCAGCCTATAAGATAAAACTGAAAATCAACACAATACAAAAAAAGTAAAACTGTAATACCAAATAAAAGGGAGTATTTGTTTTTAATATATGTCATACCTAAGATAAAACAGTTGAGGACACAGGTTTTTTTCAGGTCACCATTGGCTTTTACCAAATTTAGTTCCTTCAAAGAACCCACTGCTCTGATTTTAACCAGACCGACTGCCCCCAAAGAGTAACTAGACTCCCCAGAAGTGTCAGCAGCCATGAGAGAAATTACATCCTGAAGTCTTTTCATATAAATAGAACACTGTGTATTCATCACAGACAGCAAAATTGTTCTGTTTAAGTCAGAACTATTTGGGCACCTGAATTCAAACTCATTTATTTTTAATTATCTCAAGAATGAGCAATTTCCATCTAAAGAACTAGGCTTTTAATGGCGACCCAAGAACCCTCTGAACACGTAAATAAGATTTTCTGTGCATGGACAGTTTTCTGTACAGAGTCTATAAGCTTTCATCAAAATGTCAAAGTTGTTTGTTACCCAGAAAAGATTAAGAATCACTGTTAAGATTCTCAATAGAGCCTCCTGGAACCTCATATTGGGGTGAGCAAATCTCAAGGCAAGTATCCTGAAGTGCCAATTTCATAAACTATTCATATTGGATTATGTTATGAAAACTCTAAGTATATTTCTTCTGTGCCATTAGCATTTTTCATATCACGGTTTATCTTCTTTCATTCCCCACCATCCCCGCCCACCCTCCACCATGCCCCATCCCTTGCCTCTCAGCAGTCAAAGGCCTGGCCTTATGAGCCTGCCATGCCATGCTGATGCCTACTTAAGCAGGTTCCGTTTAAATTCAAATTCACTATCCTTTCTGATTTGCCACTTGAACACTAAGTACAAATGAAGGACATCTTAAGACATGAATTTCCTTCTAATAGTTTCACAAACTTAAAATACTATCTGAACTTACTAATTCAATTCAAACACAACTGCACCCGTATATTTTGAGGAACTGGAGATTTAATCAAGCCACAGAAAGAGCAACTCCAGCTTTGCATTCCAGTCTCAATGCTTCAACGTGTATCAACTTACCATACCATAACCACTTTCTTCAAAAACAAATGCAAAGTTCCACATTCCCTCAGTGTAGGAAAGAAATGCTCTATTTCAATCCATTTTTAACCAATTCCCCATTACAACTGACGGCATTATACCATTGGTACTCTCTAATGAAATCTATAATTTATACTTCATTAGATATACAAGTTTCTAGATTTTAGCAACTGTAACCTTTCATTGTGTAAAGAAAGCAAAGAGAATAGAATTGTCACATACATCAAAAAGAAAAAATTCTAACTTCAATGACATGCGACCAAGTAACTTAAAGCCACATAAAACTAAGTATCCTATTACTACACACAGACCTAAAAATTATTTCCTTTGGAAATTACACCTTAAATTTGTCCCCTTTAACAACTGTTGCAGTATTAGTAACTACTTTAATGTTGCAACCAACTCACAGTCCTTCCTTTGTGGAATGCACTGAGGAAAAAGCACACTTGAAACACTGAGGTCACAGCTCTTTGTGTCCAGTCAAATAACACCACTAAACTCACCAAGCACTGTCATACTCAGCACTGTGGTCCTTACATATCACTTTGTAGTCAAGAACACATACTACTGGACTCCTTTCATTTGTTTAATTTCCAAAACAGCTGCAAGATGCAGGTAATGAATAATTTATTTGGTGATACAGTATAGAAACTTACAGCCCCAATCAACTATGGGCAATCAAGCCCGAAAAAAAGTGACTGAAATCAGAAAGGAATTTGAATTCACAAAGCATTAACTGAAGATAATGTTTAAGAGATCCAGCACTGAAAACCACCTTGAAGTAAATAAGCATATTAGCCAACCTTTTCCCCCCACAGTAAAGCAATTAGGGATACTGATCAAACTAACCAGATTTTCCATGGGCAACACTAAGGGATCACTAAGCAAGCATTCTCAACAGAGAACAATTCTTAATTGAACAGAATCATGCAGTTAAACATTATGAAATCAGTACACACATCACACTGGAATGGAATTTATCTTACTCTGCGCCACACCACTTGGACTGAAAAAAAAGGGAACTAACAATATTCAAAGAACAGAGAAAATGAAACTTGACAGAAACCAAAACGATGACCTGAAATGACTCTATAAGACAGATACCTTTCCCTTCTCGAAGTAATAGATACAGACAAGAATCAAACTACAGACTGTGAAATAATCTGTGGACCTCACAGCAGTTAAGTTTCTCATCTCTCTGAAAGTCAAACACACGATTACACAAATATAAAAACACATCTAACATCTAATCAGTATTTATTGATTTACACAAATACAACAGATTTGGGGGGTGAATGATGAAATTTTACTCTCAGGTAGGTAATAATACCTTTCTAAACCTCCATGGAATTCATAAACTCAATGTTTTACCTTCACCAGCTAGTCTTTAAAATACCTCGTCACCAAGTTTTTTCAATCAAAGCTGTCCAAAAATTCTACAACTGACCAAGTAACATGAAATTAAACACATTCAACACTAGACTTTCCTCCAGGAGCCCTGGTATCCTCTAGACATCAGGACTATAAAGAGTGAATTAAACGCCTTTAAACATATTCAGCATAACACAAGCCTTCCAAGAAGTGAGACTTTTGGGGGTGATGGGTAATGCCGGTTAACTTCCTCTTCCTTTAAAAAGGTCAAAGACAGGGAAGTGTCCGGTGTAACATTTCCTCCTTAGATCGCCTTCCACCACAAACCACATCACAACTCCCCCAATCGCTTAAAAACATTAGCCAGACAGAGTCCCTTCTGCAAAATTTCACCGTAGATTTAAAATCCAACTTACCTCAGTAAAGAGCTGAGCTTAGTTTCAAACAGGAAATTTACCAATAAAGTTTATTATGTATTAATAATATTAATTAGGGAAGCCCGCCATGCCCGCTGCAGGGGGAGCTTAAGAGAGAAGAAGAGGGTGTAGTCACAACAATCAGAGAAAAGCCTTCCCTGCAGGGCTGGTCCCAGGCACCAGCGAATTCGGCCTAATAAAGGGGGGGTGGGGGAGGGAGGAGGTTTAGGGGAGGAGAGGAAGAAGGGGGAAGGGTCCCCCAGTTCTAAAAGGGAAGGGCTGCAGAAGAGAGGCCGAGTGGAGCTAGTTTTCACAGTAGTGCAGAGGGTCCTGGGGTCCCCCGCAGTGCTGCTGCTGGGACACCCCCAAAAGCTCTGGTCAAGCCGGGTGCGTGGGCTGAAGGAGCAGTCCCTTCCCTGGCTGGGCTGTGGCGCCGGGCAGGAGGGTTCCCCGGGGGAGGGGGCCACAGCCCCCTGGTCTGCAGCGAAGAGAGCCGAAGGACCGACAAGAAGGTGAAAAGGATACTGTTGGGGCGCCTGGGTCTGGAGGGCCCTGATGTTCGGGTGAGGAGGGGCCGCTGCCGCCGCCGCCGCCGCCGCTGCTGCTGCTGCCGCCGGGTGAGGAGGCGGTACCGCTGCTGCCGCCGCCGCCGCCGCTCCGGTGCCGGGTCCGGTTCCTGCTGCAGCCGCTGAGCCTGATTTCAGAGCCGGTTTCTGCGGTAAACTCATGGCAAAGCGAAGCCACCAACCCCCCCAGAGCGGGACCGGGCGCGCCGGGGTGCAGGGGCCGGGGGCAGCGGGGGGGCGGGATGGGGGCAGACCCGGGGAGGCGGCGGGAGCGGGGGGCCGAGGGGAGGCTGGGAGGAGGAGGAGGAGGGGGCCGGGACCGGTCACACACGCCCGCCGCCGCCGCCGCCGCCGCCGCCGCCGCCGCCGGCAGCAGCAGCCGCCCCGCGGGCCAGCACCACCGGCTGCCGGTCTCCGTGACAACGCGACCCCAGGGGGGGGGCCGGACCCGGCGGGGGCAGGAGGCGGAGAGACCGGACCTTTCACGGCAATATCCTCATGGGCCGGCGGCGGGGGGTCTTTATCCCCCTTCTCGGGGGAAGCGGCGCCCTTCTCGGTAGCGGGGCTCAGACGATGCCGGCGGATTTTCTTCACTCAACGAGCAGAGCATCCAACATGGCGCTGCGGCCGCCTCCAGCAGTCCGGCAGGACGGCCGCTCGGAAAACTTCGGGTCTTTTCGGAGTGGCTCGGGAGGCCGAGGGTGGGAAGCCTCTTCGGCTCTTTCCGGAGTCTGCGAGTGGTCGGGATTCTTCGGAAACACTCGGGGGCGTCTTCGGCCGCTGTTCGGGATCTCTCTGGGGTTGACTCGCTTCCTCGGGAAAGATCGGTGAGGGGGACTTCCCAGGCTGGCTGCGGCGAGGGTGCGGGGCGGAGGGAAAGACTAAAGGCAAGGTCTGGTCCGCGAGAGCCCTCCCCTGCCGCCCAGCCTCAGAGAACAATGGTAACGGCACTGGAGCCTGCGGTCCGCAGGATTGGGAGGCGGTGAGGCGAGACACCTCTGTTACGGTGGAAGGAACCGCTTAACAAGAGTGAAACTGCTGCATAGGAACCCGCGGCGTGCACCTATTAGCATAACAAACAGCACTCGCCGGCCCTTAACGCAGTTCCCATCCATTGTGTCGACATTTCGCCCTGTCCACTCAGAGGCGTAAGTGGGATGAGGAGCCCGTTTCCAGAACACATTGAGGCTGGGAGAGGAAAAGTGACTGGCCCAAGGTCACCCAGCCAGAAGAGGACAGAGCCAAGACTGAATTTGAAATTCACTTTCGTTCGAATGAAACTTGCTCCCTCCCAAGTTGCCTGGAGACCTAATCCGACCCGCCTTATCTAATCAGCTTCCTTAGTTTAGGGTTCTGTAGACGGATTCTTCCAAGGCCTGCCCGGAGACTGGAGCGCCCTTTGACCAGCAGCCAGTGGTCAGCTCCCCAGTGTCCTGTGCCGGCGTAATACTTGTTAATAAGCTCTTTTTCTCCCCAGCACCACCCCATCTCCTCCCCACACACCCCATCCCCAAGGGGGATCTTGCCCAAGCACAGGAAGATTGAGTGCAAAGGAATTGCAGGGATCAGGGAGCAATCCAGGTAATAATGGTTTCCAAGCTCTGAGCACTTCGTAGTCATTATCTCACACAGCCCTGTGAAATAGGTAGTAATCATTTTACAAATGAAGAAACTGAGACTCTGGGAGGCTCAATACCATCACACAACAGAAGGAGCTCAGGAAATTGAGGCTCAAAACGGACAAGAGGCTTTCTCACGGTCACCTGGAGAGTGCAGTTGGCAGAGACAAAATCAGAGTAAGAGTCAGATTTTGCCTCCTGCTATACTGCTTCACACTGCCTTGCTTTTTTTTTTCTTTTTTCCAATTCACATAAAGCTCTACACATAGTGGGTGCTTAATTCTTGACAATCCCTAGGAGCCCCAAATGCTCCCTCTGGAAAAAAGCATCTGGAAGAGGGTGATACCACAACCCATCACTGTATCTTTCTGACAAGCACTTGACAGTTCCTAGTATTAAAAAGGAAGTGTCATTCCACATCTCCAGACCGGAAGACAGGAGTTCCTTCACACTCTAGAATCCTAACCATTTGGATTTGTAACCCCTGGTTACCTGAGATTGGATTGTCTGCTCTTCTCCAGACATGACTGGCTCCAGGAAAAATTTCCAAATGGTCCTGCAGTTCCGCAGATTCTCCTTCTGTGTCCCAGGTCTCCAACTTCCTTATCCCAATGAAAACCGGTTCCCAGGAAAGAATTTAGCTTCTCATTTACACTAGGGTGATAACAGACTGATAATTGCTTAATTGTTATTCTTTTCTGAGCTAGTTTCATTTTCTAACTTAATAATAGCTACAAGCATCAGGTGATTACTGTGTGTCTGGTCCTTGCTAAGCACTTTATGAGCATTATCGCTCTTAAAACGGATAGACCTTGGGCAAAATAATGTAAAAGTCCCTGATAAAGATTCTGGCCCCAGGCAATCAATGAGGAAGGCATCCTTTCATTGAAAAGCACAGCCCTGCTCAACACCTCCCATCTGACACAGAGCGGCTAATAGTTACTGAACACTACTAGGTGCCAGGGTACAACTCTGCTAAACATTTCGCTTAGATTAACTCCTACTTACCTTAATAGCTCTACAAGGTATTATACCCCATTTACCAGTAAAGGCTCAAAGATGTGAAGAAGCAACTTGTATAACTTTCAACCTGAAATGCTGACATTCAAACACAAGGTGTCTGACTCCAGGTCTCATTCGCCACATTGCCTTCCACTTAGCAACCTCTCCACAGTGGCCAGAGGCACTGTCAATAAGCAAAGCTGATTTTTTGAACTTGCCTGCTGAGAGCCCTCCATGGCTCCGCATTGTCTTTGAATCCATTCTAAACTCAGGATCCTTCAGGATCTGGACTCTGCTTCCATCCTGCCACTCTACACCTCAAATCCAGAGCTGCAGCCACCTGCAGACAGAGCTGGTCTACTGCAGACAAAGCCATTCTCCTCGCCCTGGGGCCTGTATGCAGACTACAACCCCAAACCATCATATCTCTTCTCAGCCTGTTGGCTAATTCTTGTTCCTGCTTCAAGTCTTGGTTTGGCCTTACCTCCTCCAGGCACCCTTTCCTCATTCCGCAGGCTGAGATAGGCACCGCTTCTCTAAGCTCTCTCAGCAGTGGTTGCTTACAGCTCAATGTGGAGCAATTAAGAGTACAGCCATTAGTATCGAGTTATCTGAATTTGATTCTCAGCCCTGCCACTGATTAGTTGTATGACCTTGGAGAAATCATTGAACATCTCAGAGTCTTGGTTTTCTCATCTGTAAAATGGAGACTCTACCCCCTATCATGAGAAATAAGACAACAAATACAAAGCACTTAGCCCAGTTCGGAGCTCATAGTAACAGTTGGATACATTTTAGCTGTTATTATTCATT
Source organism: Camelus dromedarius (assembly GCF_036321535.1). Lineage (NCBI taxonomy): Eukaryota > Metazoa > Chordata > Mammalia > Artiodactyla > Camelidae > Camelus > Camelus dromedarius. The sequence continues at coordinate 56,655,438 of NC_087449.1, read as the reverse complement.
TATATAGGAACATTACTTAGCCGTTTAAAATATCCCTGATATCTAGCACTCTATAAATAGGATGTGAAACTTGCTGAAGGACAGAATAATTGTGTTTCCAGAGGATTTCATGCCACCCTGGAGAAGTCCTGGGTACCGCAGAGCCTAGGCTGGACCTGACTGCGCAGGGAGAGAGAAAGGTGAGAGGACCCTGGAGCAGGCAATGCAAGCTTACAGGAGGAGTGTTGTATTTTTGACCAGCCAGCGCACCATGAGCCCCCAGCAGAGACCTGCATTCCCTCCTAGAATCAAAATACTTCTCCATCCTCATTCAAAGAGCCAGCAGACAGGTGAAGACTTGGCTTATGTATCTCCTTGTGGCTAGGTGACGGTGCTTTGCTTAGTGGTTATCATGTGTGGTCACTGTTTCTCTGAGTGAACTGAAGATTGGGCTTAGCGGGACCCCTTAATTTCTTAATTGAAAACTTTTGAAAATATTGTTGCAGGCTGGAATTTTCTGGCCCTTACATTTTTCTCCTCCTGGAGGGGACTGGCCTTTTAGCACAACAGAAGCCATCTGTAGTAGGCACAGAAGGGCCGTGTGTTAGTAGGCACTCCTGAGAAATGCAAACATCCATCCCCCAAGGCCTGATGAGGTAGAGCTGGGTGTGGACCTTCGTGGCCCAATGTCTAGACCCTAGGCAGTTAAGACATAGAGGTGGAAGGCCAAAAGCATTTTGAAAAGAAGGAGGAGGAGAAGGAAGAAAGACCAAAGAAGGAGTGACTGCAGGGCCCCCATGTGAAATGGACATGGATGGAAAGAAAGAAGCCCCAGTGGGAAAAGTAAAGAAATGTTTTGCCCCATTCCCTATACTGCAGGCACATTCATAATCAGCCATGTTCTTCAGTAAAGAGCTGTGCCAGCAGGCCCCTCCCAGCATCACAGGGCCCAGTGGTAGAGTGCCGTGTGAGGGTGGTAGTTCCTTTCAAAGATTGTAAACTTCAAGATAGATCTGGGATTCTAATCTTACAGAGTAGCTGATCAACCTTAAGTAAGTTTCTTAACTTCTCTGGGCCATTTGCAAAATGAACACAAGAGGTCTGCCTTTAAAGGATTAAAGCAAGACTTAAAGGAACTGGTCTGTAGAGAGGACCATCAGGATCCAGGACCTGGTAAGCGTGTCAGCAAAGCTTCATTCCTGCCCTGCTCCCTCCAGGGCAAAATTTGCTGCCACTCCCACTTCCAGAGCCAAGTTGTCCCACCCCTTTGCCCAGAGTGTGTGTAATGGCCTTCCACTTCTCAGCTATTCCTGGAGGTGACCACAGCCCCACCAGCCACTGTGGCAGCAGAGGTTCAGCTTCACTCGGATGCAAGAGGGAACAAAGAGTATCATAGAATGGTCAAATAAGTAAATTTTCTGTTATTTGTATTTACCACAGTATCTTTTTAAGTATTATAGTAGAATCTAGTCAGGACCAAAGGTGCTGTAGGGATCGCCTTACTCAGTGTCCTGGTTTTAGGGACAGAGCCCAGAGAGAGGAAAGGATTTTTCTCAAGATCATGCACAAGTGAGCAGCAGAACCAGGACTGACACTCACAACCGCTTTTCACTGCTTGGCTGAGGTGTTTGTCACAATCTGGTATCATCCTCTCATTAAGAAGTCGGATGCCACCCCCCCCCCCGTCTTTTCCCACTTCAGGCATAGGCCATTCCCCTCTGTGTGCCTCTGGAGTCACAACCAACCTTTGTAACCCATTTAACAAGCATTTACTGAGTGATAGCTCTGTGTTAGGCACTGTACTGGGCCCCTGGGGAGGACCGTGAGGCCGCATCCAATAGGGAAGAGAGATAGGTAACTGGGCCTACAAGTTAAATAATACCCCTAATAATTTACATTAAAAGTTAAAGATCATGCCACTTTTCTGCTCAGAGCCCTCCACTGCCTTCCCTTCCCAGTTAGAGTAAAAGGCAAAATCTGTTCAATGAACTACAAGGTCCTATGTGATCTCCGTCTCCCACCCCCACCTTTACCTCTCTGAGCTTCTCTCCTACTAGTCTCCTTTAATGCACTGGCCTTTTTTTTTTTTTTTAACTCTTTATTTTTTTCTTGTTTCTTTAGGGGGGGGCAATTAGGTTTATTAATTTATTTATTTATTATTTACTTTAATGGAGATACTGGGGATTGAACCCAGGACCTCATGCATGCTAAGCATATGCTCTACCACTGAGCCATACCCTCCCCCTACCACTGGCCTTTTTGATGTTCCTTTTATGTGAGCATACTCCCTGCCTCAGGGCCTTTGCACTTTCTGCTTCCTGTCCTTGGGATATCTGCACTGCTCACCCTCACTTTCTTTGTCTCTACTCAAATGCCACCTTATCAGAGAGGCCTTTCCTGACCATCGCTTATAAATTAGCAACCCACCCCCAACCCCAACCTACCCTAACCTACTTTAATTTCCTTCATACACTTATCACCATTTGATAAGTGACATATTTACATATTCATGAGTTTATGATCTATCCCTCCCTCCCCATTAGAGTGTTAGCCCTAGGAGAGTAGGGATTCTGTCTGTTCGTTGCTGTATTTCCAGCTCCTAGAATAGTGCCTGACATGTGCTGTGTGCTTGTGATACTGTGATTTATAATAAGAGGTTGGTCTTCATCTCATTCTGGTGTAGAGCTCCTAAAACCCTTGGAATTTCCTAAGAGAGCAGTAAGGTGTCATTTGTTATGTTAATGAAGTGAACTTTGGAAAGCCCCTAGGTCACCTAAGGAGGAGTCTGGTTACCAGTGGAGGGTTGGAACTTTCAGTCCCACTCCCTGACTCCCTGGAAGGGGAGAGGGGTTGGAGATTGAATTCACTCGTGCCTAGGTAATGAGACCTCCATAAAAACCCAAAAACAGGGTTCTGAGAGCTTCCAGGTTAGTGAACGCACGGAGGTGCTGAGAGAGGGCTTGTAAGCTTCGCCCCCTTCCCCATTCTTTGTCCTGTGCATCTCTTCCATCTGGCTGTTTCTGATTTATATCCTTTTATAATAAACCCATGATCTAGTAAGTAAAATGTTTCTCTGAGTTCTGTAAGCTGCTTCAGCAAATTAATGGAGACCAAGGAGGGGGTCATGGGAACCTCCAATCTCTAGCCAGTGGATCAGAAGCACAGGGAGCAACCTGGGCTTGTGACTGGCATCTGAAATGGGGGACATGGGGGGCAACCTTGTAGGACTGAGCTCTTAAGCTCACCTTATCAGAAAGGCCTTCCCTGACCATCCCTTATAAATTAGCTATGGGATTTGAAGCTATCTTCAGGTATAGTGTCAGAATTGAGTTAAATTATAGGCTACCTAGCTAGTGTCTGAGAATTGTTTTGCAGAATACCAGAGTGCTCAATAAATATTTGTTGACTGACTGACTGACTGACACAAAATGATGAATGCTATGGGAGCACAGGTGGTGGGAGTGGGAGGAGGATGGAGGGGATGGAGCACAGTTGCCATGTTCTGACTCTTCAGTGTTCCATTCTCTGACCCAGCTTGGGCCGAATTCAGAATTAGCCTGTCCTTCAAGTTGCCATCACCTGCAAATGCCTTGTTTGGAAAATAGAACTAATTCCTACTGGGTGTGTCCATCATCATCAAGACACTGCTTTTCTCTCTCCTGTAAGTTTCGAACAAAAATGGAGTACATTTTCCTAGAAAGGAGAAAGTGGGTCCAAGAAACCATTCCAGGGGGCCCCAAGGACTGATAGACCTGGATCCCGATCTCAATTCTGCCACATTTTTTTCTTTAAATTTTTTTTTTGTAGTAAGATACACGCAACATAAAACTCACCACTTTAACCATTATTGAGTGTATAATTCAATGGATTAAGTGGTATTTACATTGTTGTACAGTCATTACATTGTGCATCTCCAGAACTTTGTCATCATCCCAAACTGAAACTCTGTGTCCATTAAACAATAACTCCCATTTTCCCTTCCCTTCAGTCCCTGGCAACCATCATCCTACTTTCTGTCTCTACGAATTTCACTACTCTCAGTACCTTATATAAATGGAATCATTTGATACTTGTCCTTTTATGTCTGGCTTACTTACTTCACTTGGTGTAATGTCTTTAAGGTTCATCCATCTTGTAGCATGTGTCAGAATATAATTCCTTTTCAAAGCTGAATAATAATCCATTTAATGGATATACCACATTTTGTTTAACCATTCATATGTCAATGGACATTTGAGTGGTTTCCACCTTTCAGCTATTTTGAATAATGCTGCTGTGAACTTGGGTATACAAGTATCCAAGTTCCAGCTATCAGTTCTTTGGGGTATATACTTAGAAGTGGAATTGCTCAACCATATGGTAATTCTAAGTTTAATTTTTTGCAGAACCACCATATTGTTTTACCACAGTGGCTGAATTTTACATCCTACCAACAATGCACAAGGGTTCCAGTTTCTCCACATCTCACCAACACTTGTTATTTTATTTTTCCTTTTTTTTTTTTTAAATAATAACCCTCCTAAAAGGTGTGAAGTGGAATTGTGCTATGGTTTGGATTTGTATTTCCCTAATGATTAGTGATGTTGAGCATCTTTCTTTTCATGTGCTTACTGATCATCTGATACCTTCTTTAGATAAATGTGTATACAAGTCCTTTGCCCATTTTTAAATTAGGTGTTTTTTTTTTTATTGCTGTTGAGTTATAGATGTTCTTTGCAGCTCTGCCACTTTTAACTATATGTCCTTGAGCAAGTTACATAACCCCATTGGGCCTCAGTTTTCTCAACTGTAAAAAGCAAACACTTCTTTTTACCTATTAATTCCTACTTTCTAGAGCTGTTGTAAGGATTAAATAAGCTAGCAAGCAGAAAGCAACCACTAGTGTATCTGGCTGATAAAAACAACAATAACTAACATTTACTGAGCACTCACTATGTGCCAGGCCTTGGGCAAAGCACCTTACACATATTAACTCATTTAACCCTCATAACACCCCAGTGGAGGTCTGGGTACCAATACTGCCTGCACAAAGGAGGTGAATCACAACAGGACCTCCCTTCCTCCCATGTCTGGCTGTCACCCAAGACGTTCAGGAGGCGGCTGCTAGGCCTGGGGCAGGGCAGCATTTGATGTCACTGGTGCCAGGCCTTAGCAGAACCCCCTACACACCAGGTCTGCTGAGCTGCCCTGTTTGCTGAGATCAGCCTGCACTGCCACTGGGTCTGCCCTACCGAAAGGTCTCTAAACCTGGCCTAGCAGGCCTCCCGCACTCTCTAAACCAAGGGACTTCACACAGTCACCCACATATCCCATCCTGAATCTGGGAATCTGGAAACCACATCCTTCTACCCTGGGTGGTCCAGCCTTCCCCTGGCCCTTGTCAAGCCTAATGCCATTTACTCATCTTGCAGTGTTTATTGCCTTGGGAAAATCCTGGATTCTGATTTTCCCCCTATCTAATGACTGGGAGAGGAAGCTGTATTTCCAGATGCCCACAGCTGGTGCCAAGCACCAGGGTGACTCCAGTGATCTCCGTGGAAGCTGGCCTGTCAGCCTGGCCTGGCCTGGCCTGCTAGCACTCCAGACACCTGGGAAAAGGCTGAGGCGCGTTGCTATGCTCTCCCTTTCCCACCAGCCTGAGAATGAAAATAGCAGCAATTTAGAATTAATTCTGCAGATGAACATTTTTCAGCTTCCCAAATTTGGCAGTCATGCTTTTTTCCCCCTACCCTTGCTGCAAGCCTTTTCTTCCACTTGAGTAGAGAAACTGAAGAAGACGCTTAGTTCTCACCCTTATGCAGGGTAAGGGGGGACTGTATAGAGGCCACCAGGTTCCTTAGCCAGCTACTTAAGGCCCCATTGCATCTGGCCCTTAGTAATCTCCGCACCCTCAGTTTCCACCACTTCCTTGCTGACATGTACCCTGAACTGTCTCCTGCTCCTGAATTACCTAGCCAGCTCCTACTTACCCTTCAAAACCCAGCTCAAGTATCATCTTACTGGACAAACTTTCCTTGATTCACCTCCTTCCTACACAAACTTCATCTATCCTTGCCTTCTGCTACTTCTGTGCTGGGACATTCTCTTGTGATTCTACTGCACTGTAATGCCTAAGGGACTTATGTAGCCTAGTACCTGGCACATAATACATATTCAGTAAAGATTAGTTTATTTATCTCTTCTACGAAGCTGGAAATGGCTTGGGGATAAGTATCACAACCTGTTTTCTGAACATAAAGGAAATAGGAACTTCTTTCATTTCACGCTGTAAAAGTGGCCAGCTTTCAGCTTTAGCCCACAGCACTAAGGGATATGACTGTCCTTCTCAAGCCAAAGTGCCGGGAAGGTGTCCCTGAAATAAACATAAACACCCACATCAGTTATCAACCCAGGCCCAGTAGTCTCTGTTATTCAGACCCACAGTGCCCTACATTTCTCACACATGTACTCACTTGTACCATGGCTGTTCCCTGCTAGAAAGTAAGCTCCTGATGGCAGGGACCATGACTCGCTTTCATTGCTGGAAGCCCAGCACCCAGACAGAGCCTGGCACTAGGAAGTGCTCCAAAAATAGTTAAGGGGTGGATGCTGGTTGAGTTACTGGGTGTAACCCAACTGGCAGATTTGGGGGAGCACCTGTATTTGGGCAGATCAGCATCCTCTGCCAGACGAGGGTCTCTGGAGTGGCCCTCCCTGCTCTCAGGAGAACATCTGAACACCTATTTGGCCCCAAATAGGTGAGAAATATGGGAGAATGGCCCAGGGTAGTGCTGTCTTTCTTCTGCAGCATCGGGCTTGGGTTTTGGAAAACATAGGTCTTGGCTCAAATCCCAGTTCTGAGACCTTAGCAAACACTTCACCCTGCTGGACCTTGCTTCTGCTCATCTGTATGAAGGGGATGATAGTATTTCCAATGTTCCAGCAAAATTGTGAGGTGGAAAGCACAGTACTGGATACATAGGAGATCATCAGTAAAAGAGACCCCTCTTCCCTCTCCCTGCAGCTCTTCCTTATCTCTCAGATGACTGACACTCTTTGGGGAGGGGAGAGTCCTTGTGGCTCGGTTGTAGAGCTGTGCAGACCTGAAGAACCCTAACTCACGGACCAGGAAGGCACAGTAGTTAAGAGCTCAGGTGCCAGAACCAGGTTGCCTGGGTACAAATCTCAGCTCCTTAGCTGAGCTGTGTGATCTTGGGCAAGACATTTAACCTCTCTGTACCTCGGTCTCTTTACCTGTAATAGAGTAATGATAAGCTGGCATTGGTCTCAACAGACTTTACAATAAAGCAGTGAAATGATACCAGGTGCACAGTAAGCTCTCACAAAACCAAAATACCAGCCTGCTCCTATACTTAGGGTGAAGGTAATATTTGCATAGATTTGATTTGTTCATCTCATGGCCGCCCAGGATTGGATCTGCCGCTGTGACTTGGGGTTTGTGATAACTTGGATCTCTGGACTGCCATTCCTGGATGCCCCAACCCCCAACCCCTGGCCTAGAGGTGAGGGGAACCTGGCTGCAGAGAGTGGTCCAGTGGCATGACATAGTGGCCAGGACCCTGGCACTGGAGTCAGCCCAGCGGGGTTTGAATCTCTCAGCTTTGCCATTTCCTGGCTAGGCCCCTTTTCCTCTCCATCCCAGCTTTCTGCTAAGAACCACAGTGTCTATCTCACAGGGCGGATTCGAGGATTACAGGAGATAACATATGCAAAGCGCCCAGGATGAGGCCAGGCCCATCGGCACTGCGTGGGGTGAATAGAGTCCCTTCTCTCGCTCTGGCCGGCACTCTGCCCCTCCTGGCTCTGGCACTGCCTACCAAGTTCAAAAGCGGCTGCTGCAGCTGTCGTTTCTGAAAATACATTCCCTGGCTGCTTTTGTCTTTTCATCCAAGTCTTCCCCAAAGCCTTAAACATTCCCAAATCAAGGGTTTAAAAAGACAAAAGCCCAAGCTGACCTATCCACGCCGCTCCTTGGCAGGTGTCCCAGAGGATCTTGCTCTGCCAGTCACCGAGCTTGACATTCAGTTCCCCCAGTCAATTTCACTCACATCCGACAAGATCAATGAGAAAAATAGGCAGCAATGTTCAAAAGGGCCGACAAAGGCTCTTGGGGGAACTCTCCCAGCAGGATTTTGTGCCACACAAAAGTGCATGCAGGGGGTGTTCCATAAAAGCGCCTCCACTCACAGGCAGCCTTCATGCCCAGAGACACCAAAAGATGGTTCCCATGACAACGCTGCTGCAAATGTTATATATAAATGTATGTGTGTACACAGCCACACAGAGATGCACGGAAATAAACTCTTGGCACAATTTTTTCCCTGTTTTAAACATGAAATAACCTGCAAGATTGATTGCTGGAAGAGAAGACAAAGAAGGTTTTGAACAAACACGCTTCCAATAGACTGGCTGTCAGCAATGGGCACCTGTTTTGATGTGGGTCTGTTTTGTTTCCTGCATCTGGAATACAGTAGATACTCAATAAATAATTGTTGAATGAATGAATAAATGATGGCTGGGTGGAAGAAAGGAAGGAAGTAGGGGGAGGGGGGTAGGAGGGAGGGAACCAGAAACAGCTGGATGTGAAAGCTGGAATGGCTCCTACTGATTATCTACTGTCATCTCACCCCCTATTTTTCTATTGGAGAAACTAAGGCTCAGAAAAGGGAAGGAATCTTTCCAACAGCCACAAAAGGAATTACTAGGAAAGCCCCAGTCCTGGAGATGCATTAAGTAAGCACTTAATGAATGTGAGTCAAATTTCTATCTGAATAATAAACGTATATTGAGCAATTATTATGTACCAGCAACTGCACTAAGTACTTAAAGACATCAGTATGCACTCATGCAAGGGATGTGCCAGGATTCCCATTGAACAGAGATGGAAACTTGGGGCTTTGACAGGTGAAGTTACTTGACCAAGGTGACTTAGCTGGTTTGTGGTTGGAATGAGAATTTAACCCAAGTCACTTAAACACCAGGTTCTGAGACCCTGTGTTACACAGGCTCTCTCTGAAATGAGAGCCAGGGGCCTGGGTCAGATGGGGGACCAAAAGGGAAAACAGCGGCAAGAGTTCGTGCAGATACGGACCAGTGGGGGAATCTCAGAGAGGTGAAGTAACTTGCCTGAGGCAGGGAGCTGTGGGGAAGGGATTAGAACTCACATTTTCAGGCTCCCAGTCCAGGATTACTTCAGTTTACTCACCGCTTTCTAACAAAACAATTAAGGACCTGAAGGCTGGCTCCTGTTGGCCTCAGAGTCAGCCACCTAACTGAGCAAGGGAAAGGGTCCCAGGATTCAGTGCCGGTAGGGGAACCAGGGCTGATTCAAGGTCTCTGGGTTTTTTGCGCCCTCTGGTGGTCATATCTTAAAACTAGCAAGAAGCAGCTCCCTGAATTCACTAGGAAACCACCCTTCTAGAACCAGGTTTTTGTCCTGGTGCTCTGGAGGTAAAAGGAAATGGTACACAAGGTCCAGGTGCAGACTCCCTGCTGCCTTGGATGTGTCATACCCCACTCCCCCCCTTTTTTTTTTTGCTTTATAGCTAACAACAAGAACCCTATCTCATTCAATGCTATATTTCCAGCACTGGGTACAAGTCCTAGCACATAGTAGATTCTCAGTATTTGTTGATGGATAAGTGAGTGAAGGAATTAATGAAACAAAACAAACAAAAGAACCTTGATATTTTATTAAGTATGTTATGCCAGGCACTATTCTAAACTCTTTACGAGTATTAACTAATTAAATTATCACAAATCTCAAAACCCATATTACAGATGAGGAAACTGAGCCTCAGAGTGGTTCTTCAACTTGCCACAGATAGCATAGAGATTTACTGTGGGAGTCAGGATTTAAATCCAAGCAGACTGAATGGGAGCTTACCTTTTGGTTTGCAGCCTCTTCCCACCACTCTCCCCACTGTACCCACCACCCACACCCTCCTCTCTCTCCATCCTGGTTCTCACAGCACTTCCCAAACTCTGCCTCCAAACCTTAGCACAGCTAAGGAAGCAGAGACCCCCGGGTCAGTCATCCTGTATGTGTGTTTGCTGCTCTCCACTTAACAAAGCCTTTTCAGAACAATTACCTCATGTGAGCTCTATGTGAGGTGGGCATTATCAGTCTTGTTTTACAGGAACAGAAACACTCAGAAAAGTTCAATGATTTCCTCCAAATAGACAATAAGTATGCCCTGTGCATCAACTACATGCCAAAAGTGTAAGGGATTCAGGGAAAATTTGTAATAAATTGCTGCAGGCCATGTGTAGACCCCCAGGAGATGCAGACAGAACATGAGTTTGTACCGTCTTGTGGGTTTTTTTCTCCACAGACCTCCATCAGGTACAGACCTGGAGGAAGGGAGGGGCTGCAGCTGTAAGGAGTGTGGGATGTCTCAACCTCACCAGGACCCTTCCCTCTGTAGAAAGAAAATCTGAAGCTCCTGGGGACAGGCAGCAAACCCTTACCCCAGGACACACGTGAAGACCCATTGTAGCTGGAGAAGTCAGAGGGGAAGGAAACCGTCCTGTACCCGGATCCTATGTCAGTACCATTACAAGGCTCCTACCATTGGGGAGGAGGCAGGAAACTCTCTCACATAGGATGTGACAAAGATACAAGACAGAATTTTGCTGCCATGGGGAGGAGGAGCAGGATCACTGAAGAAGCCCCACGCCTGATACAGTTTGCTAAAGACAGAGGCTGGATCAGGACTAGAGATAAGCCCCTTTCCACCAGGATAGCAAGCGCCAAATAACAAGCAATAGCCACCAGCCCAAGGGATGTAAAGATGAGAGGCAGAGCAGGAGCATTGATAAAATCCCTCCAGCAACCCAGTCCTTGTCCTAAGTTTGAGATGATGCTGGAAGAATTGGAAGCCAGTGGTGCAATGAAGGTAACTGAAGGAACAACAAAGTCCAAACCAGCTCAACCCCTAACTAAACCGACTAAGATCTTATACTAATTGCCCAGCAGAAGAAGATATGTGTCCATTTCTAGGAATTAATACTATTTAATTTAGTCTTTACCATTCTACACAATGTCAGGCATTTGTTCAAAAATTATAAAACACTAAAAAGCAGGAAAAAATCTACTGTCAAGAGACAAAGAATCAACCAAGATAGACTGAGAAATGATGCAGTTATTGAAACTATTAGATAAGGACTCTGAAATAATCATGATTTATATGTTAAAAATGCTAACAAAAGATGGACCACATGCATAAACAGACAGGCAATTTCAGCAGAGATGGAAACTATAAGAGTCAAATAGAAATTCTAGAAATTGAAGAAAAGGATGGTAACAGAGATGAAGAATGCTTTCTATCAATAGACTCAGCAAAACTGAGGAATGAGTTGGTAAGCTTGAATATAGTTCAACAGAAATTATCCAAACTGAAACACAAAGAGAAAAACAGGTGAAAAAACAAAACACATAACAGAGCATCCAAAAGCTGTGGGACAAGATCAAACGATCTATATATGTGCAATTGGAATCCCAGAAGGAAAAGAGAGAGAGAATATGCAGAAGAAATATTTGAAGAGATAGTGAAGGAGACTTTTCCAAAATGATAAAAGACATCAAACCAGAGATGTAAGAATCACAAAGAACACCAAATGGGATTACCAGTGTCTCCCCCAGGTAAGAAAACAAAAACACTTAGACACATCATAGTCAAACTGCTGAAAACCAAAGATAAGGAGAAAATCCTGCAGGCAGACAGAGGGGAAAAAAAGACAATATTATGTACAAAAAATGAAGATAAGAATCACGGCGGACTTCTTATGGGAAACAAGGTTGGAGGACAGAGGGAACAAAAAGTGCCCACCGAACTAGAAAGGTATCCTGAGATTGAAAAACAAGGGAGGCAGCTCCATGTAATCAGTGGATCGGTTTATTATAGGATAACTTACTCGCAGGGTTGAACTGAGCAGACAGTGATCCAGAAGCATTCACAGCTGCACTTCGCACTGTCAGGGGGCCTCTGGGACAATTTTATAGTTAACCTAGGGTGTGGGGCTACGTGCTTGGAAACAGGACGTACATTCCTAAGTCAAGATTTGTGAATGGGTAACTAGTCTCATGGGTGTGAGGACTACATCAGCAAAGGTCTTCATCATTGTTTGGGAACGAATGGAGCATAGCAGCCACCTGGTCCTAACCATTATTAAACAGTATCTATTAACTACAGAGCCCTTGACAACACAGAAGAGAGTTGCTACACAGTAGAGCCCTAGGAAGGGCCAGTGGAAGGACAAGAGGTACTGAACGGGTCCAAGATGGTGTCAGTTATGCTAATAGCTAGACAAACTATACAAACAGAAGATAACAGGAGGGGAGGGTATAGCTTAAGTGGTAGAGCACGTGCTTAGCATGCATGAGGTCCTAGGTTCAATCCCCAGTACCTCCAATTAAAAATAAATGAATAAATAAATAAAACTAATTACCCCCCCAAAAAAAAAGAAAAAAAAGAAAGACAACAAACTGACATCTTTAAAGTGCTGAAGAAATGTCAACCCAGAATTCTATATGCAGCAAGAATATTTTTCCAAAATGAAGGTGCTGGTAGCATGAATCCATGCTTGGTATAAAACTGCACACAACAACACACTCACACACAGACACTCACGCACAGATAAATGAGTGCATATAAAAACTGGTGAAATGTAAATAAGGTCTTAATAACTCTGGTTAACAATAATACACTAATGTCAGTTTCTTGAATTGGCAATGTTAGGTTCTGATATTGGACAACAGTTAGGCAAGATATTACCATTGAGGGAATTTAGGTGAAGGGTATGCAGGACTCTTTATGCTATTTTTTGCAACTTCCTATGAGCTTGTTTTTTGCAAGTTCCTATGAATTATTTCAAAATAAAAGAGCTTTTTTTTTCTTTTTTAATGAAAGCACAACTCTTCTGCATCCTGACTGTAGTGGTTGCAGAACCTTATAAATGTCCTAAAACTCATAGAACTCTATGCAAAAAAAGTCAATTTTACTGCATATAATTTTTTCTTAAGTGAGGTGAAATAAAGACTTCTTCAGATAAACAAAAGCTGGCAGATTTCATTACCAGCAGACCTATAGTAAGATATCTTAAAGGAAGTTCTTTATGTGGAAGAATATTATACGGTGCACAGGCATCTGGAGCTACACTAGGAGATGAAGATCTCCAGAAATTGTTAAAATAAAAGTAAATATAAAAGGCATGTTTAGATTATTTTAATCACCTTAAAGCATAATTGACTATCTAAAGCAAATGTGGATTTATAGAACATTTAAAAGTAAAATGTATGACAAGAATACCCAGAAAATGGGAGGGAGGATTTGTGAATATACTGTTGTAAGTTTCTTTCACTGTATGTGAAGTAACGTATTACTTGAAAATTGGGATTAATTAAATATGTATATTCTAAACCCCAAGGCAAGGATTGGCAAACTGTGCCTATGGGCCCCTCTGCTGTTTTTGTACAATTTGCAAGGTAAGAATATTTTTTACATTTTCACATGGCTGAAAAAATCAAAAGAAGAGTCATATTTCAAGACACATGCAAATTATATGAAATTCGAATTTCCAGTGTCCATGAAGAAAATGTTATCAGACTATGCTCTTTTCATTTGTGTATTGTCTGTGGCTGCTGCCTTCGTGCTCTGACAGCAGAACTGAGGAGTGTGACAGAGACAGATAGATCTGAAAAGCCTAAGATATTTACTCTCTGGCCATCGACAGACAAGAGAGATGTGACAGCCTCTGCTGTATGGCCCCACTAAGCAGAGATTATGGATTCTGTGTTTTAGCTCAAGGAGTTAAAGGGGCTCTAATGATGCATTTGGTTGAGTGAAATGTGGTACCCAACGGTGGCCTGTCGTAAATGAGTTGAGATGGCAGAACTACCTTGATATACTGAGTGGAAGCTATCAGTGTGGATTTGTCATGGAAGACCTACTTACCCGCATGGGAGAACCCAGAGGACACACATTTCACCACTATGGTCAATAAATTTGTGAGAGGAGCTCCAGCAGCTGTGATCTCTTTTCTCTTTAGGTCAGAAATGACAGTGGCAATTGTTACCATTGAGCTGGGACCCCTAATCCATGGGGATAATGAGATCCTGGGTGGCAGGGTCAAGTGGCATCACGTACTTGGCAAAGACAAGATGTTCATGGTTACTGAAATGGCCAGCAGAGCTGAAGCAGCAACCGGAATCCTCTGACTTACAGAGACCTGTGCATTGGCTAGTTGATCACGTTGTCCCTAGGAAAAGAAAAGGTAAGACTTCTACTGAACTCTTACTTGGTCTATATAAGCACAAGAGTTCTAGGCTGGGTGAACGGAGGTCTGACCTGAATCACCAAAACAGTCACGGCCTTTCAGTCAATTCTTAGACTTGTACCAGTGTACAGACCCGGAGGTCCAGAACCCACTGAACTGAGGGAAGAATGGGTCCCCTGGAGGAAGGACCCTGCTCCGCTGCCAAAAATTTATACTGATCATCTTTGTACCAGCCTTCCCCAAGGGGGCCTCTGGCTGTTTACTGGAGTGACTGTGCATTGGGGAAAAGGAAGTAATCAAACCTTCCAGGGATTCCTGGACACTGGCTCTGATCTGACCCCAAAATGCCACTGTGGTCCACCGGTCAGAGGAGGTGAGGTGATCAATGGAATTTTAGCTCAGGTGCAATTTATAGTTTGCCCGGTGGTTGCTCAACTACACCCTGGGGCTATTCTCCCAGTTCTGGAATGAACAATTGGAATAGACATACTCAGCCACTGGCAGAATCCGCACATTGTTCCCTGATCCGTGCAGTGAGGGCTACTATGGTAGCAAAGGCCAAATGGAAGCCACCAGCACCATCTCTACCAAATTTGTAACGTTCCCAGAGGGACTGCAGACATTGCTGCCACCATCGAGGACTGGAAAGGTGCTGGAACAGCGGTTCCCACCACATCTTCATTCACCTTGCCCGTTTGTCCTGTGCAGAAGAGAGACCCTGGAGAGCGACAGTGGATTCTCATAAACGTAATCAGACGCTGACTCCATTGCAGCTGTTGCTCCAATTTCATGGCGTGGGTAAATCGGCACGTCCCCTGTGTCTCAGTCCAGGCGGGCTGCTGTAACAAGGATACCGCAGCCTGGGTGGCTTTAACAACAAACACTTATTTCTCATAGTTGCAGAGGCTGGAAAGCCCAAGTTCAACGTGCTGGCAGATTCAGTGTCTGGGAGAGCCCACTTTCTGGTTCAGAGATGGGTCATCTTCTCGCTGTGTCCCCATAGGGGTCTCTTTAATAAAGAAGGGCACTCATCCCATTCACAAGGTCCCACACTCATAACCTAATCACCTCCCAAAGACCCCAGGTCCTAATACCATCATACTGGGGGTTTGGATTTCAACATATAAATTTGGGGGGACACAGACATTTAGTCCATAACCTCCTGGAACCTGGTATGCAGCCATTGACCTGGCAAGTGCTTTTTTCTCGATACATCTTAGTAAAGACCCCAAGAAGGACTTTTCTTTCAGCTGGAAAGGCCAGTGATATACCTCCATCGTCCCTCCTCAAGTACATATCAACTCCCCCGCCCTGGGTCATGATTTAGTCCCCAGGGGGCCTTGATTGTCTTTCCCTTCAACAAGACATCGTCCTGGTCCATCACGGATGTTTTGCTGATTGGACCTGGTGAGCAGGAAGTAGCACCTACTCTAGACGTTGGTAAGACCGTTGTGTGTCAGAGGGTGGGAAACAGACCCCACAGCCATTCAGCAGTCTCCCACCTCAGTGGAATTCCCAGGGGTCTAGGGGTGTGGGACATGTCAAGATACCCCTTCTAGGGTGAAGAACAAGTTGTTGCTTCTGGCACCTCCTACAACCAAAAGTGAGGCACAACGTCTAGTGAGTCTTTTTGGATCTTGGAAGCAACACATTCCTCACTTAGGTGTGCTCCTAGGGCCCACTTACCAATTAACCCTCAAACCTGCTAGTTTTGAGTAGGACCAGAACAGGAGAAGGCTCTGAAACAGGTCCAGGCTTCTGTGTCAGCTGCTCTGCCTCTTGGGCCACAAGATCCCGCAGATTCAGTGGCACTTGGGGTGTCACTGGCAGATGGAGCTGTTTGGAGCCTTTGCCAGGTCCCCATAGGTGAGTCACAGCCCAAACCCTTAGGGTTTTGTAGGTGACTACTCTCTTTTTGGGAAACAGCTTTTGGCTTGCTACTGGCCACTTGACCATAGGTCACCACATTGCTGCTCATCATGAACTAGGTATGGCCTGACCCACCAAGCCATAAAAGTGGGCAATACGGCAGTACTCATTGTCAAGCGGAGGTGGTATCTTCCATACTGTGACTAAAGAGGCCCTGAAGGCACGAGTAAATTCCACAAGGAAGTGGCCCAAATCCTCATGACTCCTACTCCGGCCATATTACCTTCACTCTCCAAGCCCACCCTTTAGGCCTTCTGGAGAGTTCCTGGCAACCAGTTGACTGGGGAAGAGAAAACTCACTCTTGGTTTGCAGATGGTTCTGCACAAAGTAAACATCTACAGCAGAACAGCCTCTTTCTGGGACGTCTCCGAAGGGGAGCCCTTCCAGTGGGCAGAACTTCAAGCTGGGCACCTGATCATTCATCTTGCCTAGAAGATGAAACGGCCAGAGGTATGAATCTATAGTGACTCCTAGGCTGTGCCCAGTGGTTAGCAGGATGGTAAGGGACTTGGAAAAAATATGATAGGAAAGTTGGTGGCAAGGAGGTCAGGAAAGAGATATGTGGATAGACCTCTCTGAATAGGCAAAGAACGTGAAGATATTTGTGTCTCATGTGAATGCTCTCCAAAGGCGGCCTCAGCAGAGGACAATTTGATTAGTCAAGTGGATAGGGGGACCCATTCTGTGGGTACCATTCAGCCTCTTTCCCTCACCCAGTCTTGTCATTTCCTAATGTGCTCAAGAACGAAGTGACCATCATGACTGGGACAGAGGTGATGCATGGCTTCAGCAACGTAGACTTCCACTCACCAAGGTCCATCTGGCCACTGCCACTGCTGAGTGCCCAGCCTGCCAGCATAGAGACCAACACTTAAGTCACCAATATAGCACTATTCCTCACAGAGATCGGTTAGCTCTCTGGTGGCAGATTGATTACATTGGACCACCTCCATCATGGAAGGGGAAGTGCTTTTTTTTTACTGGAATAGACATTTACTCTGGATTTGCCTCCTTGAACACTATACTTCTGCCAAACTTACCATCCATGGACTTAGAGTATTGCTTCTGATCAAGGAACTCACTTCACAGCAAATGAAGTTTGGCAATGGGCCCGTGCTCATGGAATCCACTGGTCTTATCATGTTCCCCATTATCCTGAAGCAGCTGGCTTGACAGAGTGGGGTACTGGCCTTTTGAAGACTCAGTGACAGCACCACCTAGCGGGCAGTATCTCGCAGGACTAGGGATGCTCTGTATGCTCTGAGTCAGTGTCCAATACATGGTGCTGTTTTCCTCACAGGCAGGATTCACAGGTCCAGGAACCAAAGGGCGGAAGTGAGAGCGGCTCGTCTCACTGTTATGCCTGGTCATCTACTTGCAACGTTTTTGGTTCCTGTCCCCTGTGGCCTTAGACTCTGCTGGTCTAGAGGTCTTGGTTCCAGGGGAGGAATGTTTCCACCAGGCGTCATGTGACAGTGAGTACATTGAACCGGAAACAGACTACCACCTGGCCACTTTGGGCTTCTTGTGCCTCAGGATTAACAGGCAGAGAAGGAGGTTACTGTAGTGGTTGGGGCAGTTGATCCTGATTACCAAGGGGAAGTTGGATTGCTGCTCCACGGTGGTGACAAGGAGGAGTATGTCTGGATGTAAGGAGCTTCCTTAGGGCATCATGTCCTGTGACTAAAGCCAGTGAAAAACCATAACAACCCAAAATAGGCAGGACGATTAATGGTCCAGACCTTTCAAGAATGAAGGTTTTGGTCACTCCACCAGGCAAAGAATCACGATCAACTGAGAGGCTTGCTGAGGGCAAAGGAAATACGGAACGAGGATTGGAAGAAGGAAGTTATAACGACCAGCTCTGATCACATGACCAGTTGCAGAAACAAGGACTGAAATAGTTATGAATATTTCTTCCTTTTTGTTACAGATGTATCTGTATATATATTACCCAAATATTTCTGGGTTTTTTCCTGCTCTTATTCTCTTATAATCTAACATAAGATGCATTAATAATAGTTAATTTTATATCCAGAATTTAAGTTACAGAATATCAAAGGTGAAAAGTGAACATTACCCAAAGACTTGGCATCCTCTTTTTGAGAAGGGTTGGTGTGTTTTGGTTGTATACAGGAGAGTAGTATCATGTTTGTGTGGATGTGTGATTTTGTTATTGTCTTTATTTAGAAATTAAGTGTAGTTTGAGGAGCTAAATTGGGGAAAATTAAAACTGTTTTGTGAGCTTAAAAAATTTATCTGTCAAAACATTAAAAATTGCCTTTAACCTCAGTCTAGTTTTCCCTACTGGATGAGATTTATTAAGATATCATTCACAGAAGTATTCTCACTTCCTGACAGCATCCAATCCCAAGCAAAGCCCCAATTCATTAAACCCTCCTCCAGATCACCTACCACAAGACCAAATCCTATAATAAGTATTTTCCAATACCCACTCACTGAGACACCCTACAGTCCGCGTAGTGTGCGTGCTCTCTGATACAAGTAATAATTCCAATTTGTCCAACCATCGGTGTGTTCCTGGGGGTCTCTGCTTAAAGGGCACTGACACCTGTTAAGTTTATTCTAAGAATCTTATTTTCTGTTGTTGCTATTGTAAATGAGTTTTCCTCATCTATTATGTCTTCTAATTGGTTAATATTTGTGTATATGAATGTCATTTATTATTACATGTTAATTTTATAACCTGCTACCTTGACGAATTCTTTTAAGTTAATTTTATCATTTATTCCCTAGGGTTTTCCAGGTACACAATCATGTCATCTGCAAGTAGAGATCACTTTATTTTTGCTTTTCCAATTCTTGGCTAATTACATTGGCTCATCCATCCAGAACCAGGGTAAACAGTAGAGAGACATTGGGAGACACTTTTCCTGACCTCATATTCCATGTTTTGGCTACCGTAAATAATGCTGTAACGAACACTAGAGTGCACATATCTTTTCAAATTAGTGTTTTTGTTTTCTTTGGAAAAATACCCAGGAGTGGAATTGCTGGATTGTATGGTTGGTTCAATTTTTAATTTTTTGAGGAATCTCCGCACTGTTTTCCATAATAGCTGTACCAATTTACAATTGCACAGGGGTTCCCTTTTCTCCACATCCTTGCCAACACTTGTTATTTGTTGTCTTTTTGGTGATAGCCATTCTGACAGGTGTGAGGTGGTATCTCACTGTGGTTTTAATTTGCATTTCCCTGATGATTAATGATGCTGAGCGTCTTTTCATGTGTGTTAGCCATCTGTAGGTCTTCTTTGGAAAAATGTCTATTCAGATTCTCTGCCCATTTTTAAATTGGGTTGTTTGTTTTTTAATGTTGAGTTGTATGAATTCTTTGTATATTTTGCATATTAACCCCTTATTGGATATATCGTTTGCAAATATCTTCTCCCATTCAGTAGGCTGCCTTTTTATTTGTTGACCGTTTCCTTCACTGTGCAAATGTTTTTCTGTAGTTTTGATATATGAAGGACAGTTTGGTTCAATGTAACATCCTTGGATTGCTTCTGTAAGTTTCTTGAGAATGCTGCTCCACTATTGACTTGCTTTGTATGTTATTTTTTATTGTGTCAAATACATATAAGTATATATAATATTTATCATTGTAACCTTTCATAAGTGTACAGTTTAGTGGCATTACATATATTTACAATGTTGTGTAATCACCACCACTTTCTATACCTAAAACTTTTTCATCATCTCCAATAAAAACTCTGTATCCATTGAACAGTAACTTCCCCATCCCCCCTCTCTCCAGGCTCTTGGTAATCTCTTTTCTGTCTTTATGCATTTGTCCTTTCTAGGTACCTCGTACAATGTATGATGTATTTTTTTAAAGTCTGATGTAAATTTCCTTCTGTTGCCTTTTTAAGTTATTTCACATTTTGCCTGGAGGCCCTGATGGTTTTCTGTCTTTAAAGTCCACTAGCTTTACCAGGATCTATCTTAGCGTTGATTACTCGGTGTCAATTTACATAGTACCCAGCAAGCCCTCTTCATGTGTAGATCCAGGTCTTTTATTTCTATAAAGTCTTCTTGGATTACAGTTTTAAATGTTAGCTCTTTGCCTGTCTTTCATTTTAGCCATTTTCTCTCTGACCGTTTTTACTTCTTATCTAATTTTCACCCTCTTGGTTGTTTTTCTGTTTTCTTCAGTGTCCTTTATTAAGTTTTCACTTGGATCTATTTTCCCTAGGGGACCTTTTAGTTTAACCTACATGTATGATATCATTTTGTTATTTTCTTCTCCAAGATCAACAGCAACTCTCATTCCATTTCTTCCTTTTTTTTTTTTTTTTTTTGGTCCGTTTCTGTCGTTAGTTTTCGTATTTCTGATTTGAGGTTGTTTTCCACCTCCCTAAGTGCTTATTTGAGGAAATTTAAGTCAGTCCGGAGTGTCGTATTACAGTTTTCTTCAGCTGAGATGCTCTGATCTGCATTTGTTTTCTTTTTTAACAGTGGTTTTGAATGCATGTGATCTACCTTTTTACAGTCCTATTCATTCATGGATAGGTCTCCTTATTCAAGCTGTGCGTCCTGCTGCCTCTGTTCAGCATCCTTTATAGTTGGTGTGGAGGAGGCGGTAGTGGTGGGGGTGGGAGGAGAGTTGACTTTTATTATTTTATCTTTTTTTTAAATTGAAGTATAATTGACTTACAATATTATACTAGTTTTCTCGTTTTTTTAAAAATAATTCTTAATTTTCCCTTCTTAATCCCTTCTTTCCTTCACTATCACATCTACACAGGGATCACCCCTACTCTATGTATCTGATTCTCTCCAAGAGGCAGTCCTACTCCAAGGCTACCCCTTCTGTTCTTTCCAGAGTCCTCCCTGTTGCTGGAGCTGCAAGGGGCTATTATGCCTCAACTGTGGCCAGCATTTTGACATTTGGTGTTGAGCATCCTGAGGGATTTTTATCTGTGGCTCATCTAAGATGGCCACGCCCTCTACTGTTTTTCATGGGTCTCTTGAAACCTTCTCTCCATCACTCTCTGCACCCACAGGCTTGCAGCTGTATGTGGTGGGAGTTCTGTTGGAATTCAGATTATTTCTCTAATTCAGGTAATTGGAGATTTGTGTGTGATTTTATTTCCTTGTCAATTTACATTCTTTTCAGGGGAGGGTGAGCAAGTAGACCTGAAATTAGGGACTTTTGTCCTCTAAGCCTGGAAGTCCTGATAAATGCACTTGACATTGAATAAATACTGTCAAATTGGCCCTTTGTGGGTGGCAGTACTCAGTTCCCTACATCCCCACCAATGCTTAATATCAAATGTCTTCACTTTTGCCCATCTGATGGGTGAAAAGTGTCACCTCACTGTAATTTTAATGAATTTCTTGTATTATTAGTGGGATTGTCTTTTCAAAAAATTTGTTTTCTTTTTGTTTTTTTTTTTCTCTGAATGATCTCTTTAAATCTTTAGCTTTTTCAGCTGGTTGGGTTTTTTATTTTGTGAGTTGTTTTATGTATATTCTGGATCATTAGCTATGCAGGTTGCAAATTTTTTCTTCCAATCTGTCACTTGTCCTTTAATTTTACTTGCTGTACTTTGTTTATAAAAAAAAATAAGTTTTAATGTTGCCAAATGTATGTTTTTGCCTTTATGCTTTTTTTCCCTTCACTTGTATCTTTGTGTGTATGTCTTCGGGTGGTGGGGTTATGGCAGATTTTCATTTCTTGACTGTTTATATTTTTAGAAATCCTACAGTTAGCTTCATACTTGTGAATAGTTGTTTTTTCAAAAACGGCTTTGACTATCCAAAGTCTTCATATCTTCTGTTGTATTTTATCTTATACTTTTATAGTTACTGCATCTTTAGGTCTCCATTTTTCTGTGTGTGTGTGGGGTAATTAGGTTTTTATTTTTTTAAAGGAGGTACTGGGGATTGAACCCAGGACCTCGTGCATGCTAGGCACGCACGCTACCACTAAGCTATACCCTCCCCCCACAAGGTCTCTAGTACCTGCAGAATTTATTGTTGTGATCACTGTGTGGGCAAATTGTGTCGGGGAGGCCAGATCTAGATTCATGTTTTCCTGAGTGGATATCCTAATGTGATTTATAAGTGGTTCATCGTTTCGCAACTGACTTGAAGGACTTCCTTTATCCTATGCTAATTCCCACACATACAAAGAGTTACTTCTAGAATGACTCAGTCTAAGAGAAGTGAAATGACTCCTTTTAAAGCAAGGCAGGATGTGGAGTTTTGCCCCTTATGCAGATGCTTGCTCAGGCCATCACGCCACCCACTTTTGGGTGCAAATTGCAATCCTTCCCCTTCAGTCAAGGCTTGGTTGAAACCTCTCCCTTCCAGGAAGTATTCTCAGGTTACCCCAGCCCACTGCGCTCGTTCTCTCTGGCATCGGTGGGTTTGGGAGATGGTCCACTCAGTCATGTTTTACTTACAGCTATCTGTCCATCCACCCAGCCACCCCCCCAGCCTTCCATCCTTTATCCAACAGTCACTGGCTGGTCCTGTGCCAGGCAATGGGCTGCTGCAGATGGTGCAGGCACCTCTGTAGCCTAGAGTTGGAGCCTCTGTGTTATGGCTGTGTCATATGCTGAAGTTGAAACCCCCAGTACCTCAGAATACAACCTTATAGGGTCACTGCAGATATAATGATGCAGCTAAAATGTGGTCATTAAAGTGGGCCCTAATCCAGTATGACTGATGTCCTTGTTAGAGAGAGGGGAGGTGTGGATACAGAGATAGACCGGGAGGGTGCCCTGTGGCATGAAGGCAGAGACTGAAGCGATGCTTTTACAAGCCCAGGAGTAAAGACAGCCAGCAAACCACCTGACACCAGGCGAGAGGCCTAGACTCTCCTTCACAGCGTTCAGCAGGAACCAACTCTGCCGACACCTTGACATCAGACTTCTAGCCTCCAGAGCTGTGGGACAATACATTTCTGTTCTGTAAGCCACAAAGTTTGTGATACTTTGTTACAGTAGCCCTGGCACTAAGTACTCTGGTAGAAGAGGGAAGCCAGTATGAGCCACCCGATCTGGACTGGAGGTCAGGAAGGGCTTCCCAGAGGAGATGCCCAGCTGGGCATTGAAGGATGGATAGGTGTTTACAGCCAAAAGAAGTCAGGGAAGAGTATTCTAGGCAGAGGGAAGAATATATGCAAAACCCAGGTGGAGGCATGAGTGTCAATCAGAGACTCTTTCTTGAACTTCCTTGAATTCCCCTACTCCTGTCTGACCTGCCCAAGCATCTGAGGCCTAGAAACCCACCGCTGACACCCTTTGCTTCAAGGTAACAGAAAAATTTTTACTAGGAGGTCCCTTGAGTCCATGTGGTGACATGTATAATTCTCCCCAGCCGGGGGCACTCACACGATAGTCTGGATGAAGGGAGAACGGTAAGGTGGGCACAGGTGCTGAGTGACCTTCTCCACAGGCCCCAAGGCCTCTGCTCTGGGGAGGGGGTGCAGCTGGCCCCGGGGGCCCTCCCACAGCTCCACAGGACACACGGCCCTGGGAGGACACACACCTGGTCACACGGCCCTCAGTACAAGTACTTTATTTCAATTACAATAGTGCCACACCAAAACTACAGTAGCACAAAACATGATAATACAAAAAACAGATTCCCAGCTCCAAACCCCACATCCACGTCCCCGCGGAGAAGCCAGCCCTGTGGCTCCCCGGGCCCAGGAGGAGGGGGTCTCTCAGAGGACAGCTGCCCAGCGCTGGAGGGGGAGGGGGGTGAGGATGCTGCCTTTGTTTCTATCCCTGCTGGGCCTGACCCTCCTCCCCCTGCCTCGCCACTTCCTGAAGCGATGAGGACAGTGGACATTCCCTTTGGCTGGACCCTCAGCCCTTGGACACCTGCTTCTGGCTGGGAGGCCCCAGTTCACGGTGCCGACAGACACCGGAGGACTGTGACCTTCCACGGGGAAGGCCGGCGGGCAGGAGGGTTTGGAAGAGGAGGTGCTGGGAGGGCACCAGGACCAAGTATCTCTTCCCTCTGAATAGATACCAGGTCTGCTGCACGTGGGGACCGGGCGCCTCATCTGGAGCTACTCCCGACACCCTTGCCCCAGCTCTGGGGCTGATCTGAAGGTGGGCGAGGTGGGGGCTGAGCTGTCCGCTCCTCCTGGCAAGCAGGATTCTGGCTTCCTGGCCGAGGCGAGTGCGCTGTGCCGCAGGGCCTGTCCCAGGGGCCCGGGCTGCCAGGGAGAGCAGAGGAGGACGCTGGCTGTCCTGCCGCAGTCACCGCTGCCTGCTTCCTCAGACGGCCGGAGCGGGGCTATGTTTGCTCCACCAGGTGGGGGAGCCCCTGAGCCTGCGGTCCCGAGAAACTGTGGCCTCAGGGAGGGGACGACATTCCTGGTCCCCTGACACCTCAGGCCAGACTGACCAGGTTTGGAGAACCTTCCCCTTGCAGCCTCCTGTGACTGAAAGCATCCCCCAGGAAGAGGAGTCCATCTGGATCCAAGTGTCGTCTTGATTCATACCAGGGGGCCGACAGTGGGCCTGAACCTGGTGCAAGTCTGCGGGCTCCTCAGACTCCTGCCCTCGGTGCCACTGCCCTGCGGGCCGGAGCTCCTGGGCTGTTGCTAGGGGCAGCTCTGTGGGCACGGGGGTAGGGGGTATGGCCTTGTGTTCCAGTCAGGACACTTGGGGGCTTCACTGAGGAGGCCAAGGGGCCCCTGGGGCGGAGGGCTGTCTCCTTTCAGGGGAGCCCAGATGCAGCCTCAGATAAGGCACTGGAGAACGGAGTGGGGCTGGCTGCGGGAGCCGGGCCCAGGCCGGTGCTGGAGGACGGAGCTTGGAAGGGAGGATCTGGGCCCTTGGGAGATGAGACCTGCTTTCTCTGTCTCCTTCCCTGGAGGAAGAGGGTCTGCGAGGCAGACTCCGAAGTGGCTGGGATGGGGGATGCTGCAGAGAGGCAGCATGCCTCGGGACTCAGATGGGGTGGCCAACAGAAGAGAGGGAGAGGACGACTATGTGTGACAGAGAACCCCCGATGGGGGTGGCAGCCTCACAGGGCTCCTGTGGCCTGGATCCAGGGTGCTCGGGCACCTCCAGACAGGGTTTGAGGGCCTGACCTGGCCTCATGCAGCCATCAGTCCCCTGCTGCGACTCTGGGGATCCTTGCTAGGGTTCCCATGGCTGGACCCTGGGGACAGAGGCAGGCACACTGAGGCAGCCCTCCCCCTGCCAGGCCGCCCTCCGTCTCTCCTTGGCATCATGGGACCAAGAACCAGAGGAGGAGGACGCTGAAACCACGAAGCAGCTCTCCATGTGGGGACCTGCTCAGTGGCTGGGGATCCCACTTCAGCCCCACCTCGCAGCAGGGGAGGGAGAGAGAGGGGCGAATCAGTGGGGCTTCCCTTGTCCACAGGTTATTTAGAAAAACAGAGCATAATAAATATACCAATCCTTTCCTTAAAAAAAAAAGTGTTTTAAATGTATTATTTCCCTGAAGACTTCCAGTGTATTCCACAATGTTTAAAAAACAGTTTCCCCAAAAATATATCATTAAAGCATTTGACACAGTGGTATTTGTGGTGTATCTGCCACTGAATGTGGGCAGAGGGCTGTCCCACTGCCCTTGTCGGCATGGGGCCCAGGCCTGGTGAGTAACCAGCCTGACGCCCAAATGCCCGTTAGACTTGACACACGCGTGCCTGGGATGACAGGGGTTTTCGTCACAGGGGATCATATCTCTGATTATGATGAGAACCCACATCACAGGCTTGGTTCCAGCTGAAAACCCTCCTGAGGCGGCCAAGGGGGTTGGGTGATGCCCTGGACACTGATGGAGGGGCAGCCTTGTGGGCTGTACCCCCGGGGACTTGTCCTCAGCCCCTCCCCCTCGTCCTCCGTCTTGGCTCTTGGTGCTCCGCCCCTCACCAGACTTCACACTTGTGATGAGGGTTCATGGGTGAGCCAGGCAGGCAGTGGAAGTGTTCTGAGAACTCCTTGGAGTTGGAGATGGAGCCAATGACTCGGAAGCGGGAGGGGCTGTGGGGATCGGTGATGAGACCTTCGTGGGAGCTCTCGGGTGTGCGGACGGAGCACCAGACCTTTGCAGGGGGTGACAAGGGAGAGGCCAGGGTCACTGCAGGGCCCTGAGGCCACCAGACTGGCCCCATCACAGCAGCAGGGGAACGCACCTGGTTCTGAAACCCCTGGGGGTCGAGCAGGCCTGCCAAGTGGGTAAGGAAGGGACAGTGGGCTGGTGCCCCCACCCCAGCATTCTCTACCACAGTCGCCCCCAGTGGTGCTCCTGCAGCCAGACCAGTGCCCGTTCTGTCCTGGGCATCTGTGTTATGTTGCATCTGAACAAAGGATTCTGCCCTGGAACCAGTTTGAACACTTTGCGCTGAGTCCAGATCATGCACTTCCCAGGCAGAACAAACGTCTAACGGCCTGGTAGCTCTGGGCACCAACAGAAGGCTATACGCTGAATGCCAACTCAAGGGGCGCCCTGGGGCAGCTAGAGTTTAAGAAATTTCTAGGGCCCCAGAACTAGACAGGCCCTTAGCAATCACCTGGTCCTCTCATCTACCTGATGCAGGGATTCTTTTCAACAGCACTCTGAGCCCCTCCTTGAATTTCTCTAATGACGAAGCTCATCTTCTTACAGGGCAAACACGGACAGACCAACGTGTGAGGGCTTCTAAGCTGGAGGACCTTGCCTCCTGGCTCTCAGAACTCCTGGACATCAAAACGGCAGAATGTGGCCTGAGCGTGGCTTTGCCCTGATGAACTCACCTGTGCAAACCCCAGGAAGAAGAGCTGGTTATTGGTGAGACCCAGGGTGGGCAACGTCTGCTCGGCCCCATTCTTCTTCACCCAGTTCTGGTAGGCCTGGGGGAGGGAACAGAGCTCAGGGTCCCCGTGACACAGGAGCAGGCAGGGTGGGGTGGGGTTGCGTGGGGGGTCCCGGAAGGTCCACCCTGTCGGGACAGGGGCTGGCTTCTGGGGGCCCAGCTCAGCCTAGAGGAGCTGTCCTCTTTACCTGCACTCACTCCGGAAGGGGGCTCATCCAACCCCATGGCTTTAAATACCATCTACATCTAAATATTGACAGCTCTTAAATGCACTTTCCAGCTCCAGCCTCTTCCCTGATTTGTGCATTCAACTGCTCAGCAGGCATCCCAGCTGCACCCCAAACGCACAGACACACACGCTTTCCCATCACAGTAACCACCACCACCACCCACCTAGTTACTCCGGCCCAAACCCCAGGACTCTCCTTTGATTCTTCTCTTTCAATTCACCAAACAACCCCAGTCTGACCACTTCTCACCCTGCCCCCTGCTCTATCCCAGCTCCTGCCTGGACAATCTCACAACAGCTTTCTATCTAGTCTCCTTGACTCAAACTTGTTCAATTCCAATCCCCTCGCAACACAGCAGCTCAAGTCATCCTCATAAAGCAGGGGTTGCAAACTTCTCCGTAAAGGGCCAGAGAGTAAATATTTTCAGCTTCAGTCCCTGTTGCAGTGACTCAGGGGAGCTGCTGCGGCCTGAGAGCAGCCATGGGCACCATGGGAACGAATGGGCATGCTGGGTCCCCCTACATTTTTGTTTATTTATCCAGCTGAGGGCTGGATGTGGCCCATGGGCTGCAGGTCTGCTGACCCCTGTTATAAATGATAAATGAGATCATCTCATTCCTCTACTGAAAAACCCTGCAGTGGCTCCCAGTGTAGCCAGAATAAAACGCAAGCTCCTGGCTCAGCCAACAGAAAACTCTGGTCCAGCATCCCCTCCACCCTGGGCCCTGCTCACATCTCTCCACTCACATCTCTGAGTGCCGCCCTGGACCAGGCCCTGTGCCCAAGCTGCCACTTGCCATCTTTCTGACACCTGGAGACACAGGGGTTAGGTAGGCGCAGCCACGCACGCCAAGGCTCCAGGAGGCTGAGTGACTTACTCCAGAGCCAAGGCTGGAACTGGAACTGGCTCCATGACCTGTGTCCCCTCCCTCCCTTCCTAGGCCCACTGCAGCCTGAATCAGTGGTGGCTTCCCCTGCAAATGTAAGTAAGGTAGGTCCTCAGGTGGGCCCAGCCCAATCCCTGTCTGGTGCCTCTCCATCAGTCAGGACTTGAGACTAGAAAGCCTGTGTGCCAGCTCTGGGCTGATGTTCTTATGGACACCCTTTCTATCAGTCCTCGCGGCCACCCATTTCACAGATGTGGCAACTGAGGCCCGCAGAGCCACTGCAGTGACCCTTAACCAAGAGGCATCTGGACAGACCCAGACCTGGGCCTGGGGTGTGTGGGTCGGGGGGCCTCTCACCCGATAAGCCGCCTTGAGGCCCCCGTTGTCAGCGATGTTCTCCCCGAGGGTGTGCCGGCCATTCACGGGCTCCCCGTTGACACTGTAGTTGCCGTACTGCTCCACCATGCACTCGGTCTGCTGCTTGAAAGCCTCCACGGACGAGTTCTTCCACCAGGGTCGAAGGTTCCCGTCCTTGTCATACTCTCGTCCTGCGGGGTCAGAGGGAAGCATCAGCTCAGGCGGAGGAAGAGGTAGAGCCGGGCCCTGTCCTGCTGGTGGTGCCTCTCCTCCCAGTAAGAAATGGTCCATCCACCTACCACCCATGTACCACTCGGCACTGGGGAGACGAGGCCAGTCTGGGTGCTAAAGGAGTTGGATGAATGAGCCAGCCTGGGTGGGGGTGGAGGGATGGAGGAAAGTGATCCCAACCAACAACCAGCACATTCACGTTTCGGTGGAGCTGGATTCGCGGTCAAGGCTGCTTCAGAGCCTTTGACACTGAATCCAGGAGGGGGTGAAAGTTGCTGGCAGTGCCAGGGTCACAGGACAGGGCCCAGCCTCCAAGGGCCCACCTCCTCCTTCTTGGCTTGGGGTCCCCAGTGCAGGAGGCAATGAGGGGGATTCTGGACATTAGCTGGTGAGGAGCTAACTCTTCTGATTGTGGTTGGAGCAGAGAAGTCTCCGGAGTGGTGGAGAAATGTTCGGTCCCCACTGACAACTAGTCCCCATCCCAGCACCGGACACCTTCAGGGAGCAGGGTGCTCTGCATGGGTCTGATCCAGTCCTCACAGCCACCACATGATCATCATGCCCATTTTACAGATAAGGAAACAGAGGCTTGGAGAAATGATGGGACTTGCTAAAATTCACACAGTTGGCAGGTAGCTGGGCCAAGATTTGAACCCAGATCCTTCTGTCTCCAAGGCTAAGACCCTTAGATGTGAAGGGAGAAAAAGCAGAGGCAGCAGGGCCAGGGAGCTGGTGGGGGCCCATCTGCAGGGAACACCAAGGAACCCGTACCTTGATCATCAAAAGCATGAGTCAGCTCGTGGCCCACAACAACGCCGATGCCACCGAAGTTTAAGGCCCTGGAGGGGAGGACAAGAAGGTGGCAGTGAGGCCACAAGGGGAGGGACCAGTGCTTCGTGGCCTGGAGATGTGGCAGAGGTCTGCAGGGCTCTAGCCCGGCCCCTGAGTCAGTGAGAGGCTGGTGAGTCGGCTGTGGTCAGCCTGTGCCCACCGGATGCCAAGCACCATGTTAGATGCTCCAGCCACTCTGCCCTCTGGGGTCATCTCCAAAGAGTTAGGCATTGGTAACCAACCCTATAAACGAGCAAACAGAGGCCTGGGTGGTTCAATCCCTTTGCCCAAGGGCCAGCTTGGGTTGAAAGTCCCAAGTTCCCCGGGCCAGCAGGAAAGAGTGCCCAGTGAGACTGGCTTCAATGTGTGGTCAGCTGCGGGCCCAGGGCTGGGCTGGGCGGGGGAGCCGCTGAGGGGTGGAGGGAGGAGAGGGGGCGGGAGCACCAGGAGCATCCTACTTGGGTGAAGAGCGGGTGTAGAACGGTGCCTGCAGGATTCCGGCCGGAAACACAATCTCGTTCTTGGTGGGTGAATAGTAAGCGTTCACCATGGGTGGGGTCATACTCCACCTGCAGGCGACACACACGTGAGATTGGGGCGCTGCTGGTGGGAGGGCAAGTGGGGAAAGCCCTAAAACTGTGGATGCCCCTTGACCCCAGGCCCAAGGGCGCACAAGCACAAGGGCATCCACAGCAGCACTGTTTCTGAGAAGGGAAAACTAGGAAACACCCCAGTGTCCATAACGAAAGAATTGTGGGGGGTGGGTATAGCTCAGTGGTAGAGCGGATGCTTAGCACGCACAAGGTCCTGGGTTCAATCCCCAGTGCCTCTATTAAGTAAATAAACAAACCTAATTACCTCCCCCCCGCAAAAAAAAAAGAAGTTAAAAATGTTTTAAAAAGTTTAAAAAAAAAAAGAATCAGTTACATCAATGTCTACAAGGAAGGAATTAGTTACAGATGTCACATCACATGATGTCACATCACGGAGACCCTTGCAAAAGCAAGACGGTCCAGTAGATACTGAAACGTCATTACCGTCTAGGTTCAAAAATGTGTCTATCAGCAGTTCTCAAAGTGTGGTCTGTGGATACTTGGCGGGGGCGGGAGGAATTTCTCAGTTCCCTTTCAGAGGGTCTGTGAGGTCAAAACTGTTTTCATAATAATACTGAGATGTTAATTGTTTTTCCCACCATTGCATTCCACTGATGATCTAAAAGCAACAGAGGGTAAAACTGTGGAGCCTTAAGCTGAACCAAGGTGGTGGCGCCAGCTGTTTGAGTGGTCACTATGTTCTTTACCAGAAAAAAAAAGCCATTTTCACTTAAGAACATTCTTGATGATGCAGCATAATTATTAATTTTATTAAATCTAGACCCTTGAGCACCAGTCTTTCACTGTTCCGTGTGACCAAATGGGAAGCACTCGCAAGCACTTCTGCTTTTTTCACGGAGCACCATTTGTACTCGAGAGGATGACCGGTGTTTGACAGACGTTTTCTTGAAAATAAATAAAGGAAAACATAACCTCATCACCTCAAGGAAAACTACTGATACTCTTTGTTGCCAACAATAAAAATTCAAGGTTTCAAAAAAAACAAGTTTCAAGCAAGAATTTGAAAAACTTACATTGGCCACTGCAAACCTGAAAGCTGCTCAAGACTTACGAGACTTTTCTCTGGAGGCCAGCGAGGCTATTGACAAATGTGGGGTTTTTTTCTTTGATATCTTTCATATAATATCTTTCTTTTTCTTTGATATAGTGAAATTGTCACTATTTGAAAGATAGGTAAATCAGTGAAGCATTATTTTCCCAATGACCAGTGCATGGTGTTACAGAATCACGCTTGGGTAAAAGGTCCATTCAAAGTGCAAGGTAGATCGATAGATTTTAGCATAACAGAGTATGAAAAGTTTATGAATATGGTATCAGACTCCGCAGTGCAATGAACCTGTGAGAAATTACTACCTGCCGCGTTTTGGTGTAGTATCCATGAAG
Organism: Camelus dromedarius; assembly: GCF_036321535.1. Classification (NCBI taxonomy): domain Eukaryota; kingdom Metazoa; phylum Chordata; class Mammalia; order Artiodactyla; family Camelidae; genus Camelus; species Camelus dromedarius. The sequence goes on along the minus strand of NC_087449.1, from coordinate 56,623,907 downwards.
GATGTGCACAAATATCAGGAAGACTATTAAAATATCCCTCCCTTTTCCAACTACATGTCTGTGTGAGACCAGAATTTCTTTATATATTTCAAAGCAATACATTGCAACAGACTGAAGGCAGAAGTGGACGTGAGAATCCCACAAACAAAAGAGCTTCCTGGGGTTCAACGGTTTTTTTGAGTGTAGAAGGGGCCCTGATGGTATACAGTAATGAAACATGTGGCCTCTCAATGGTTTTTCTGGTGCTGGGGGGAAGGGCCAGGGAGGAGTGGAGTGAGACAGGAAGGACATTTTCTCGAAGAGTCTAGACAGTCACTCTGTTTCCTCCAGGTGAGCCCCACAGAGATGTGATAAGGGGTGGATACAATTAATGAGTAGGAGACTACACTTAAATAGAAAAATTTAAACTAAATTAAAAGACTTCAAGTGAATTCACAACATTGGGGCAGGGCTTGTGTCATATCCTGGAGATAAAAATTGCCTTTTCGTACGTTTAGGGGACACTCTGGTTGAAGACAGGAAACAGCTGAAATCCTTGTTGTCCACAAGGGGGCGCCAGAGGCAAAGGGAAGCTGCTTTCACTTTATGGTAAGCTGTTTCTGGCAGAATGTTTCAGGCAGGGAGGGAGCTAGGTCTGAGAACTGGTACTAGGCTGACTACGCATGACTTTTTCTGAGGAGGCTGTTAACTCCTCCCATCCTATCTGCAGATGATGAAGCAAAGGATCCGAGTGCTGAAGTGGCAGAGCTGGGCAGTGATGCCAGGTCCACTCAACTACAGAGGCCAAGCTGGCTCTGCCGACGGGCTGGGCGCTAAGGGCACACGGACTCGGGCCATCCCAGCTCCTGGACGGGCAGCACATCCTCAGTCCTTAGTTTCTGAGTGGATGACAACAGTACCCCCTCCTCAGAGTGACAGCCTGCACATGGCTCGTGCGTGATGAGGGTGAGCTTGGCCCATGGCACCCGCCTGCGTGAGCCAGCACCCTCCCCGTGAGGCCCAGGCACTCACTGATCTCTGTTGGGAGCTTTCCGGAGCTGGTCAGCGGTGACCCTCCACGAGAAGTTGAAAAACCGCATGGCGTTCTCGAAGTAGAGGTCTGGGACCGCGGTGTACTGGACATAAGGGAGCAGAATCACAGGGTCAGAGCTCAGGTCCTCGAACGCAAACCCCTTCTTCTAACCCCTTCTTCTAAAACTGAGGAAGCTGAGGCTCTATGAGGCTAGGGGACTGGTCCCCAGGGCAGAGACTAGGATGGAGGACTCAGGGATGTGGGCTTGGGCCTTTGCCTTGGCCCTCATCCTGCCGGGGCCTGGCACCCTCTCCACTTCAAGGACACACTAAGAGCTTCGCCCAGGACCGCCCAGCACCCAGCAGTGTCTCAGGGCAGCGGGATGCCCTGGTAGCAGCATCAGGGACTTAGGCAGGAAATACGTTCAGCGGGGTCCAACAGAATTTTCTGCAATGATGGACATGTTCTACACCTGTGTGGTCAGGTATGGACATCAGCCACATGTGGATACTGAGCATTTCAAATGTGGCTAGTGCAACTTTTAATTAATTTTAATTAAATAGCCATCTGTGGCTAGTGGCTACCACAATGGCCAGCACAGATCTCATAAATCAAATGGGGAAACACCAAGGGACAGGCATGAGTGCACACTTTCCTCACCACTCTGGCCTTTTAGCTCTTGACAGGTGCAAGGTTCTCCCTTAGATCTGCTCCGGAGCTTTCTGGTAAAATGCTAGGCCCTTGGAAGCAGGACAGCAATCTGGGGGTGTCTACCTGGTCTGCCTCCAGGAGCCCCTCATCTCATGATATCCTGAAGCATTTACAATTATTCTCAAGGGAGAAGGCTGCAGAATGAGTCCTATAGTCTCAGAAGTAATTTTAATATTATTAGGTTTTAAATACAACCATGTTGAGAGGTTATTAGAATTTCAAAAATGCCTGAATTCACACATTTCAATTACAGGATATAAAACTTTGTCTTTTGAGGCAGAAGCACAGTCCATTTACAGGAGTGATTTGCCAAAAGCTCTAACCACCAGGGGTATTTCAACTACTCTTGTTGCCTAAATTAAGCTCAAACGTGCATTTGGGATTTATGCTTCCTCTTGCCCAGCAGCATTTCAAGGTCCAAATGAGAGGCCCAGGTTTCTCTGGGAAGGTGGGGGAGGAGCCCAGGGACAGGAGGTAACTCTGGGGCCTGGGAAGGATCCGAGGGGCTCTCCACCCTGTGCTCTGCCCCCTGATGTTTCAGGGGTGCCAATTCTCTCTGCAGCTCCTATGGTCTGTTTCCCCTCCCCTGGTATTTCCCACTCATTAAGTGGAAGTGCTGGTACTGACTGTGGGGCACTGACTGTTGGTGGCTCCAGGGAGGCAGGGGCTGCTGGGTGGCCCAGGAGAGGAAGGAGCAGAGAACAGCTCCTGAGTGCCCGACCCATCCCCAAGCCCCACACCACATCATCTCGAGATGTCCTGAGGGTCGTGGTGTCTCCAGCAGCCCACCCAGACTCAGCTCTGCCCTTTCCCAAGTGCGTACCCCCCAGGAGCATTCCAGAACGCAAGAGGGCAGGCTGGGGGCCACTCACGTCATTGAACACTTTGTCCAGCTCCTTGGGGTCCATGATAAAGTTGGGGTAGCCGATCATGTTGTAGATTGCATCCGCCTGGGCAGGGGAAAAGAGGGCTGAGTGCCCAGCGAGGCTCTGTGGGTGCCGGGCTCGGGGCCTGGGCCAAGGGGAAACAGGGCCAGGCTCCTCGTACCTCAGGGACTTTGAGTCCCTTTCTGGAAAGAATCCTCTCTTGTCTGACTTCTACTTATCCTCAGGAACTCTGATTAAATGTCACTTCCCAACGGAAGGCTTTCCTGGCCACCCCCCCACCACCACTGGACCACGTCTGATCTATCATCACATCTCCCTGCACCCCTCCCTCGCACACTCAGCACAGTGTGTTTTCATACAGTCACTAATCCGATCACATGTTCAAGGCTGTCCCCCCATCCTGCTGGACTGTCCACTGCCCGAAGGCAGGACAGCATCCCTGCTGCACCCACTGGATAGAACTAGTCCTTCCTTCATCCACCCTCTTCCACCTGCGGCTGCTGTCCCTGTGCAGGACCCTTGCAAGCACCCCTGGCCAGCTTCACCTTCTCCTTGGCTGACTTCCGAGTGTCTTCATCCATCCACTTCAGGGCGCTCAGGCTCTCCTCAAATGCCTTCTTGATCTCCAGGATGATCTCGCTGGCCTGGGGTGACAGAAGCTGAACGTGTGAGGTCTGGGCACCAGATCTGCCTAAATGCAATGGGCACCCCATGGAGAAGGATAACATCGGGCCAGAGACTAAACTCAGATCATGGCTCCAAGCCTCATGCTCCGAGGTGCTGGGCAAAGGAGCAGGGGCCACAGGTGTGTTTCCCCAACCTTGTTCCTCAGAACGCTAACGTCCTGCAAGACCAGACTGGACTTCCGTAAACAGGGCTCCCTGGTCAAGTACGCTCAGAGCACGCTTTGGGAATGTTGGAAAAGTCTCTCTGCTGGAGGACTTTTCAGAGCCTTTAATGTGTACCGTGTACAGCAGTTCTTTACAGAGATGCTGGGATATGCAGCCATTCTCAGACTTATTGGACCACAGAATTCCTTATTGATGGACTGGGCTTTAAAACCCAGAGAAGTTGAGTTCTGAGGAGCAGTTTCAGAAACGCTCTGCTCAGGCTAGAGATGAACAGCTGCTTTCAAGGGTGATAATGTCACAAACGGTCCCAGAGGCCCAAGGATCTAGAGTGGGGAAGGTGGAGTCACGCGGCAGAAAAAGCAGAGGGGCTGACAGCCCACAGAGCTCGGCTCAGAACCTGCACCCACCGCCAACAGGCAGGTCATGGTCATGTGAGTCTCAGTTTGCTAACCCTGCCTGTAGATAATATCTATGTAGTTAATGTCAGCAATTAAACCTGCACCAACCACATAACAGTTACCACTCATTGAGCCCTAGTTTTGTGCCAGGTGCTCTCCATGTGTACCACGTCACTTAACCTCCGCCCGTGGGATGGACACTAAGTGTGGAGTGAGAATACTGTCCCAAGTCACCCAGACAGGAAGTGGTGAAGCCAGGATCTGAGCTGGAGCCTGGCTGTCCCCAGGAGCTCAGCCATGAGGTTCCTCGGCTCGTCACCCATGGAGTAAGAAAAAAATGTCCGTCTCTAGGTCACAGTGCTCTGCCAACATCATGCCCCTGGGAGGTGGAGATGCCCGGAATAACCTTGCTGGGCTGCGGCAAGGGTTACATGAGATATTGCAGATCAGATTCCTGGCGCTCAATCCAAGTAGCTTCTGCGGGTAACTCACATTAGTCAAGCCTTTAGGAAACGGGACCTTGGAGTTAAGGCCGGAGGAGCAAGGAAGGTCTAGAGCAGCCCAGAGTGTGGGCTGTCGAGTTCGCGAGGGGCCGTCGCAGGCGCGATGTCACGGCCCATGTGCGAGGCACTTACAATGTTCTTGCTGTCCTCGGCAAATGTGGCTTTGACGAACATGGGGCCCAGGGCGAAGCCCAAGGTGTTCTCTGTGTCACTCACGCAAAACTTCCAGCGAGGAAGACAGGTCTGGAAAACACAAGTCAAAGGGGTTACTTGGCCCCAGTCCTCCTTCCCAACCCTCATCTGTCTGGAAGGTGGCACCAGCTGGGCCGGTGCTTCCATGAAGACCTGGAGAGTGACCTTTTCTGAGCCGGTGGAAGTTATTTAAGGCACTGGACCAAGAGGCCACGGAAGAGCCCTCATCACCACCATCTGCTATTTCCTGCACACACTTCACAAATGGTAATGGTATCCTACAGGGCCATCAAAGTGAACCTGGGAGGCAGACGAGGAAACAGAAACTCAGCAAAGGGAAGTCGCTGGTCAGGGTCCCACAGCAACTGGAACTGAGATGTGCTTGATCCTATGCCCCTGCTCCTGCCCCTACCTCGTCCTGCCTTCCGGAGGCTAAGGATCCTGGTGGCAAAGAACCTTGAGAAATTACCTTGTCTCCCCCTGAGCAACAGGAAAACCTCCCCAGACGCACCGCAACCCCACCGAAAGCCTCTCAGAGAAAACCGCCACAGTAACACTGTGGGACTTCAGTGGGGTCATCTGACCTCAGTCCTGCCCACCTACCAGCCCCCAGGACGTCTCTGTGGCTGGAGACGGGAGCCCCTGGGACTGCAGCCTCGTGTTGCTGGGCGCAATGAGAAACATTTAGGCTCGTTTCAGCCCTGCTCGCTCCCCTGCCCAGGCAGCCTCCGTGGACAGTCCATACACACAGGCGGTGGCCCTGCTCACATGAACCCCTGTGCCACGGAGGAAGCTGAGTCCTCTGCACCCTGAAAAACAGGTGGCAAAACCACCCAGGCTCAGGGCCGCCTGCTTCATAATCGCCACCCACTGAAAACAACCCAAATGCCATTGACAGGCAGATGGATAAACAAAATATGGTATTTTTATACAACAGCACCCGACTTGGCAACACAAAGGAAGGAACTACTGTTGTACGCAACATGGACGAATTCACAGCTGTCATGCTGAACGAGAGAAGCCCACACGGTGTGTGATCCCACCTACACCCACCTCTCAGGGTGCGGGGTCAGGGGGGCTGATAAGAAAGGGGTGCAGGGAACTCTTGCGCAGAGCACACTGGGTAAATGGTGATGGAAATGTTCTCTGTCTTGATTGGGTTGCTGGTTGCATGGGTGGTTTCATTTGCCAAAACTCACTGAACTGTGGACTTCATGTATACATTTTATTGTATGCGAATTACACTGTAGTGAAAAAAAATGTCTTAAAGGCAAGATGGAAGAAAGGAAGGAAGAAAAAGGCACACCAGCCTTCTCAAAGTTCAGTGGCCCAAGTTCTTTTAAACTTTCCCCTCCATGTGTCCACTTGGATGACTTCCTCCTCCCCCCAACACCACCTGCCACTTCCAAGTCTACAGCTGGACCGGGGCTGCGCCTGGATCTGGCTGAGGCTGACCTCGCAGGAGGTCAGGCCTGGGGCGGGGGGTGGAGTCTAACTCCTGGGCTCTGTGAAGGCTCCAGGCTGGGACGGCTGAATCACGGGCCAATTCTTATTCATGGTCTTCTCAGGGGATTCTTTGTATAAACCCACTCATTCATGCAAACGTTCATTAATTCACACAGCCACATTCTCTGAGCAGTTCTGCTGCACCCTGACTGTGCTAGGCCTTTGGAATCGAAAAATGAACTGGCCGTGGGCCTTGTCCTCAAGGGGCTCAATTGAAAAGCCCAGAACGTTCAGGGGGAGAGACAGATGTGTAATAAACATGACAGCAGCAGCAATGTAGTAAATGTGAATTAAGTATTTACCGGTTGCTGGGCCCTACACCGTAGCAGTCTCCCAATAACCCTCCGAGGCAGGCACTCTCTGCGGGCCTTTCTGCAGACAGAGAACTCGCGTGTGTGGAGTGCGGAGAACGCTGGCCTTTAAAGCAGACCATGGGGATCCCGTCGTGGAATCCCAGACAACCCTCTGGTGCATAAGGCAGCGATTAGTTACTCCTTTTCACAGATGGGAAGACTGAGCCCCCTGCTCTAATTAAGTGATTTGCCCAAGGTTGTGTGGTTAGAGGAAGCATTGTAAAAACTCAGGTCTTCTGACCCAAAGTTCTGTGCTATTACCTCCCTACAAGGATGGACAACTAGATGCCTTACATGGCTTTACAAACTAAAAATGTTTTCCCAAATGGAGGCCATTCCCAAGGGTCCTGTGAGAAGAAGTCAGGAATGATCCCAAACAACAGATGAGAAAACTGAGGCTTAGAGAGCACAAGGACTACCCAAGGTCACACGGCTCAGCTGTGCTTTGAGTTGTGCTGGACACAAGCTGGGTGGACCCGGCCTGGACCCAGAAGCAGCCACGTGGTGGGTGAGGAGGGCTGGAGAATGAGAGACAGATGAGCAGCATCCTCCACCCCTCAGTCCTGGGGCAGCTAGTGACTCCTGGCTCAGAGCCTCCCATCTCCAGGGTCTCCCAGCTGCCCCTGCTTCTGCCAAGGCCTCCCACTAGCTCTCAGCACCTTGCTGGTTAGAGTAGAACTTGCGCTTTGAGCCTGGCCCAGGGAAGTTCATTCACCTTATCTCTCTATCTATCCATCCGTCCATCCATCATTGTGGTAAAATACACATAAGATTTTCCATCCTAACCACTTTAAGTATACAGTTCAGTCGTGTTAAGTCAATTGGTTGTGCAGCTGATTTTTAGAACTTTTCATCTTGCAAACCTGAAACTCTGTACCCATTCAACAACTTCCCATCACCCCCTCCCCACCTGCAGCCCCTGGCAACCACCAAGAAGCTCAATTTTAACTTTTGGTTCCTGCAGAGCAGAGGCTGAGTGGCACAGAGCTTAGGGGTACAGGCTGTGGAATCAGATGTGCTAGAATTGAGAGTCTCCACCTACGAGCCGTGTGACTCAGAACAAGTCCCTCCCCCTCATCGAGCCTCAGTTTCCTCATCTGCAAAATGGGATGATGATAATGGTTTCTACCACACAGCACTGTTGTAGGAACTTGGTGAGATAATGCCTACAAAGGGTAAACATCCATTAATGATATATTTTATTTACTACTACTACTGCTGCTGCTGCCACCACCTACTACTAATAGTGAGTAGACCAGAGTGCTAACAGTTGTAGTCATCTAAACTTGGGTTTGAATTTGAGCTTGGCTGCTTCCTTGCTGGGTGACTTATGAAATCCCCTTAACTCCCTGAGCCTCAGTTTCCTCATCTGTAGTCCGGGAGGGAATGCGATGATGGAGGTGTGTGCTCCACACACAGAGCCGTCTCAATAACTACCATCCCGGGTCCTGGTCAGACCCCTCCTGAATAAAGCCCCCTGGGAGACCAAGTGCTCCAGGGGTCAGAGTCCATGCCTTGTTATGTCTGTGACCCAGGGCTGGTCTAAGGTCAGAGCAGGTGGAGTAGGAAGACGGGCAGGGCAGCCAAGTCTTTCCCTCACATTTTCCTGCAGGGCCAGCATGGCCTTTGCAGCTGAGGCCCCATGGTGCCATCGGAAGCCCCTCTTGTCAGGAGCAGGACTTATTTCCAGCCACCCTCTCCCTCAGGTCCCCTCCTGCCAGAGGTGGGTGTATGGGGAGGGAGAGAAAAGGAGAACTTTTCCCAGGATGAACTCCGGGGCGGGAGGCAGGTGCCCACATCCTGCCAGTCTCCGTCAGCCCTTATCTGGCTCCACCCACTCCACTGGACTCTGGGTGGGGCTGCTGGGGCAGGGTCCAGCTGGAGCCAGCTCTGTCCACCCTCCGGGTCTTGCAAGCGGCTGTCCTGGGTGGGGGCAGGGTGTGCCAGGCGGGCTTGGCATGCCAGCCTCTACTGCTCTGTGGCTGGGGCACCTCCCGGGGCCCTGACTTGGTGTAACCCATCAGCACATATGCGGACTGATCAGTTTCTATCAGCATCCTCAACACACGTGGGGGTCCTGGGGCACAGATCCCACTCATGTGTCTTGTGTTTTCACACTGGCTCAGAGCCTGGCACATAGTGGAAGGGGGTCAATGAACACACAAATGAGAAGATGACCTCCACTTCCTTGGGGAGAAGGTGGAAGTAGCTGGCGGGCCGGGGTCACGGTGCGGCATTTAAAGGTGGTGGAGACCACTTGGTCTGGGGCCTGGTAGGATGACATCTGTGAATTCTCGTGTCATACTTACCAGAAGCCAGGGACTGCCCCAAGGGTTTTATGTTTATGGGGAGGAAGTACTATTACTGGGGGGCTCCTGTGTAAAAGGGGGATGATAATCATACCCACCTCGCAGGGATGTGACGGTCACATGAGTTATACAAGGAAAGCCTGTATCAACATCACCACTGAGAAGGAGGCGGGAGAGATTAGAAGCCACCTTTTGCTGTAAATTAGCTAAATTGCTGTCTTCTTTAGACTTTGACTCAGTGTAATCACCTCTTCCTGGAAGCTTCTGCCCACCCCCAGCTGGCTTAGGTCCCTCCTGGGCGCCCAGGAACACCAGGGCAGACCCCTCCCGTGGCCCTCTTCATTCTCTGCCTGTTATCTACCCGCCACGAGTTCCAGGGCCTGGTGCACAGGAGGAGCTCAGCACGTGGGTGGAAACGCACGCTAACAGGCTCACCTTCTTGGTCCCATACATGACTTCCATGAACTTCTCGTCAGCATCCTGAAAGCGCTGATCAAGAAAGGAACTTGTCTTCCGCACCAGGTTCCAGATCATGTAGTTGTTCAGCAGGCTGGGGCGAAAGCAGGACAGACAGGCTCAGAAGTGCCCCGGGCTGGATACTGAGCTGTATTTCCCGCCCCCCGACCTCTAGGGGATGCCCATGGAGACTCACTCTGGATGGGGTGTGCTGCTGGGTTGGAGTGGGGAAGGGGCGTCTATTTCCAAAGCTTGGAGATGTCCTGACCAGAAGGCCAGAGACAGGAAAGGGGGCCCAAGAATTGGAAGGGCAGGAAAGGAAGCTCTGGCCAGCTGGGCCAAGGCCTCCGTGAATGAGAGCTCTCACTGCCCTCACCCCCTGGACACACAGAACCATCTGTGGCTGTTGTCACCTTTGCAAATAAGTCACCTTAGCACACAGAGATACAGTGTTCACTATGGCTAACACCCAGCCTCAAACTGGAACCAAGCTAAATGTCTGACAACAGGGGAACTGTGAATAAATAATCATATTTATATCTGATGGAATATTAGATAGCCTTGAAAAATGAGACCTGCAGAGGGTCTGGGATGACATAGGGAAGATGCTTATGATTCAGGTCAAGGGAAAAGCAGACTATATATGTAGTCACAATGATGGGGAAAAAAAAGGAACCGTGTATTAGAAAATCCACCTCTGTCTCTTTCACAAACATGCTTCACTACAAACATGAATACACATCCCAGAAGAGCAACATGAGTGTTTTCGGTAATTTTAAGTTTGGAGTTTTTTCCCTTGTAGTTCAAAACAATTTCTATAACAAATCTTTAAACAAACAAACAAAAAAAAACCATGGGGGGAAGGGTATATAGCCCAGTGGTAGAGCGTGTGCTTAGCATGCACAAGGTCCAGGGTTCCATCCCCAGTATCTCCACTAAAAATAAACAAACAAACCTAATTACCTCTCCCCCCTCAAAAATAAATAAACTAAAAAATTATTAAAATGATAAATATTAATTAAAAACATTAGCTAACATTTACTGCATCCCACCCAGTGTCAGGCACTGTGTTGACGTACTTCACAGCAAATATTTCACTCAGTTCTCACAACAGCCCTACATGGTCAGTGCTATTTATATCCCCATTTTATGGATGAGGAAAACAAACCCACAAAAGGGTAAGAAATGTGCCCCGGGCCACCAAGCTGGTGGGCGGAGGGGAGCAGTGCCCTGCTGCCTCTCATGAAGCCAGCCCAGGGCCTGCTGTCCTGAGTCAGCGTGTCGCCCTCCCGGGCTGAGAATGTGTGTGACCGCGGGGGCCCGCCCCAGGCCTCCGGGCGCCCTCACCACTTGTCCGTGTTGTTGATGAGGGCGGAGACCTGCCCCAGGTACTCCTTGTCGTAGACCACGATAGGCTCGGATTCGTTGATCTCCACGGGGTGGAAGATGGTGTTGAGGAAGGGCAGCCAGCTGATGGCGGGCGCCAGGGCCTGGAAGGGGAGAGGAAAGCGTGGCTCTGGCTGGGCTGTTGCTCTTCAGAGCCCAGGTCTCCCAGGCATTCTTGCAAAGAAGGCGTCCTTGTGCCTCCCCTGCCCCAGACAAAGCAGAGAGCTGGGCGCTGGCTGCCAGGGTAGGGGCAGAGGGCAAACACAGCTGCCTGAGTTCCATCAGAGACACTACACAGAACCGCAAGGCGCCAAACACCCACCTGACACTTGACAAGGAGTAAGAGAGACACAATGACGGCAGCCACCGCTACTGTTGGTCAATCCCCTCTGGCGCCACTGCAAGAGACTCACACAGCTTCTCTCAGTTGGACCTCACGACAAGCCTCGGCGGCAGGGACCGTTATCCCCACTTTATTGATGGAGAAACTAAGCCTCAGATGGGTCTGTGATGGATGTGTGTAGAATCTGGAGCCAAACTGCCTGGGTTCATACTCTTCCTAGCTGTGTGACTTGGAGTAAGCAGATGAACCCCTCTGTGCTCCAGGGTCTCATCTGGAAAGTGACGCTTGTCTTCATCACAGAACCCACCTCCCAGGGTTGGTGGGAGGATGAGACAAGCTAATCCCGTCTGTTCTACTCAACAGGTGCTTCCCTATCATCAGTTAGCTTCTACACGATCAGCCTTCTAGATGCCTGGTAACTGCAAAGGTGACAGTGGTAGGGTGTGTAAAGTGTTCCCACGGGGGGCTTTTCTCAGGCAAGGGATCTGGAAAAGCAAGGGTAGGATGACATCCTTCAGCAAGAAAGGAAGAGCTCTCAGCTCAGCTGATGCACACACAGGAAGCTGTCAGCTCTATTTTGAGATAATTTAAAAACGAGCACCTGTTCCTGGGGCTCCCTACCCATAGAGGCACACTCCCAGCCCCCAGCAGGCTGCACCAGCCCTGGGCCCACCTAAGGGCAGCCCCGTCGTGCCGAGCTCCCGTCCGTGGGCAGGGTCTGTGTCCACAGCCCACAGTTCCATTTCCCACCAGGCAGCCTCCAGCCACACTGAGCTACCTTTCAAGGTCCCAGTTACTGTCTTGTAAGTGTTTTGATTACAAGCTACATAACTTAAAAAAAAAAAAACTATGGTAAAATACACACAATGTAATTTACCACCTTAGCTGTGTCTAAGTGTACAGTTCAGTGGCATTAAGTACCTTCTAGTCGTTGTGCAAACATCACCACCATCCATCCCCAGATTTCACCTTGCAAAACTGAAACTCTGCACTGATTAAACAATAACTCCCCTCAGGCCCCTCCCTCAGGCCGGGACAAGCACCCTTCTACTTTCTGTCTATGGATCGGACTACTCTAGCTACCTCATGTAAGTGGGACCACACAGTACTTGTCCCTGTGCGACTGGCTAATTTCACTCAGCATGATGTTCTCAAGCAAAGTTATACAACTTTTGAATGGTCTGCTCTGGTACTATTTTTCCCATATGTTCTGTTATTTTTAGTTATTTTTGGTCCATCATTTTACAGGACGCAAGGTTTTTCAGGACTGCATGCACTGTGTTACAGCAAAAATGCCTGTAATGTCAATCGCTTAGAATGGTCTCTGGCATTTAGCAGGCACTCAGTTGATGTTAACTATTATAATCATTGATTAGCTATTACAATCATCGCTCAAGGTCTCCTAAGAGCAGTCCTGGGCCTGATTCCAAACTCTGTTCTCTGTTCCCTTGAAAAAAGGCCAATGCAAGACAAATGGAGGAAGTGAGAGATGCGTTATAAATGGTTTTCATACATAAGATCAACTAAGAATGTGCACACGTGCCTGGCATGAGAGGGGCTTGACCAACAGTAGTGCAGTTGCTGTCACTGTGTCTCCTCTTATTCCATGGCAGTCGGTAACATCGATGAATCCATAACCTGTGGTAAATATTTTTAACGTCTTCAGGGGCAGAGACAGCCATAAAAACCTTCCACTTCACAGTCTGTCTGGTTTTAAAGGGCTGCTCAGCTGTTGGGGAACAAGGACCTCAAAGGACAGAGGAGGGCAGGTCCTGTGGGCCGTGGTGACAGAGGAGGGCAGGTCCTGCAGGCCGTGGTGTGCCGGTAAACATTTAACAATTGGCTCTCAGTGATGGGGAACAATTTGTATTCCCACCATGACCTACTGCAAACCACCCACCGGGGTCGGAAGAGCAGGGCCCAGGGAGCCTCAGCACACCCCTGCCTGTCTGGCAGCAAGATGACAGGAAGAGCCCTGTCTGGGAGTGAGACCTGGTTTGGGGTTCCCACCATGAACCAGCTCTGGGACCTCAAGTCACTTTGCACCCTTCCTCTAAAATGGAGAAAACGATTCCTGCCAACACCTGGCTGCTCTGTGCCTCTCGGGATGGCTTACTCAATAAACTGAGTTTCTTTGTTCCCTGGCTTGTCCATTCCACCCTCTCTTCCTGGCAGGAGCCACTCCCCGCCACTCCCAAGCAGGTAACATCTGGAGCTCCTCCTCAAATTTCTGTGGCTGCAAAATTTGAAAGTGTCCAGGTGAGATGGACTTAGAGCCACCCAACTGCACGACTGCTGGCAAAGACCCCTGGGAAAATTGCTAAGTTTACAAAATGTTGTTGTTTGTACAATTAACAAGAGCTTCAGGAACTGCAGGCGACTAGAACTCTCTGATCGGGGTATAGATACCAGGTGGTGATAAATTTCTAGATACCTAACCCAAGCCTGTTCCTTTAGGAGAGCAGGTGTTCTGTGCAGGTAAATTTCCACGACTCTGAAATAAGGTGTGTTCAATACCAGGATTGTCACATTTTCAATCTTTATTGCTTTAGCGAACTCCTAAAATAAACACGTGTGCCTGTCTCCATGGAGATGGCTGTTTTAACCAACCAGACATTCCACTTGTGACTCAAATCCTTTGGGGCACACCAATGAGCTCTATTTTCCACACCCGCAGCCAAAGAGAACTGCTGGTCACCATCCACCCAGCTCAAGTGGGCTTGCAAAGTGGGAGAGAAAAGAGGATGCGCTTAGGCTCTGTCTCAGCTGGAGAATTGAGAGCAGAGGGTGGGGCTCATTCCCAATCAGCTTTTGGTGTGGAAGGTCCTGGAAAGGCATGGGAAGGTCCTCAGGCCCTTAGAGAAGCAACACAAAGATGTCTGATTCATGGCTCTGAATTCAGGTTCTGCTGCTGGGGGCCAGGCTAGAACCACCCGGCATTCCGTGGGCGAGCCTAGAAGGACATTGTGAAAAAAGTGGCACACCTTTCCCTGAGACACCTGGACTACAGGAAGAAAACCAAATTTCCGGATACTAGGGAACACAAAGACACTTTCTGTCCGAGAATCAAATTCTTCAGGGCTGGAGACGTGGGTTGTCATCACCAACAGCAAAGGAATAATACCGGTAACAATCACTGTAATGTGTTAGAATCACACACGGCAGTTTACAAAATGAGCCCTCATCCTCTGCCTCGTCTCAGCATCATGCAGCCCCCGGGCAGGCCCAGCCAGTACCCATCCAGGGCACCAGGCTTCAGGGGTCCAGGACTTTTTGAGATGCTAGACACAATTTTATTTTTCTATGTACCCATGCCCATTTCTTCTGGGAGAAATGTAGTAGTTTTCAACCTGTCCTCAAAGAAATCTGTGCCCTGGAGGTGAGAACCACTGCCCCTATGAGGGCAGAGGCTGCCCTTCATTTCTCTCTGTCTTCCAGAACAGAGCAGGTGTGAATGAGTGAGTGAAGACAATTTTACAAGGAAGGAAACTAAGGCTCAAATCAGAGGTTATGTGACTTGCCCAAGGCTCATGGTGGGGCTGGGCTGGAGTGGTCTTCTGACTCCAAGCCCGGGGCTCACACCACTGCTTGGCTGCTGCCTCTGCTAAAAGCCTCCCCATGCTGGCAGCTCTGCAGCTGGGTGGGAGGAAAAGCCTTTCCTTTCTTGCTTGGAAGAACAGAGCAAAAGTAAAGGTGACAGGACATCTGGGGCTAGAACCTGGAACCCGAGCTGGGGCAGATGTGCCCGGGGCTACTGTGCTTCCTCGCCCACTCTCAGGCTGTCAGTCAGCATCGTGGCCACCGTTGTGGGGAGGGATGGCCAGAGTCTCTTGGGCTGAGAACTGGGCAACTGGATGAAATCAAATTATGTTGCACAAACAGCATCTCCCTTGACCTCCTGGCCTCAGAGCGGAAAAACAGTGCCAGATGGTGCCCAACACAGGCTGCTCATCTCCATAACAACCCAGCCAGCACCACTCACCCTGATGCCAGCTTCTCTGGGGACCTAATGGGCAGCTGGCCCCCAGAAGGAGGCCAGGCTCTCTTGCCATCATCCCCAGCCTCTGCGTGGACCACACCTCTGCCTGGGACACCCAGTCTGCCCAGCTACTGCTCACCCAATCTTTAGACCTACCCTCCCCGACTTCGTCCTGCCCCTGGCCCCCGGGTCCTGCCTCTCTTGCCCAAGGCACTCAGCAGTGAGACTGGGGTTCTTTCCGCACTGGTGCCCCCGACCTGCCTGGAAGCACATCAAGATCAAGTCCCAAGGTGGCCCCACAGACCCTTGTCGGAGGGAGGGACGGAGGAGACAAAGGGGTAGGGGCCCAGGTGTTCTTCACAAAAGGAGAGGAAACGAGCCAAACTCTAATGGGTGGGCAGGACTTGGCTGGGAAGAGGAAGAAAAAAGGGAGGAGGCACTTTGGTGGAGAGGTGTGGACATCCTTCCCAGTGGAAGAGCGAGCCCAGCCAAGAATCCCATGGCAGGAAATGGGAATATTGGCCAAAGTCACTGTGCTGGTTCCTCTGTGACCCCAGAACCTGGGAGAAGGCTGGACACCAACCTGCCATGAACTGGAAAGAAGGAACAAACCGGCAGGCCATCAATTCACCACCTGCAAGTCCCAAGTAGCCACCAGGGGGCAGCCTTTGGTAGAGGCTGACTTACAGAGGGGCCGTCTTCTCAGATGGGTTACACTCAGTACAGAGAGCATTGCAATTCGGATTTTACAGCTCCAGGAGATCGCCAGGGGTCTCGGTCAAGAGCAGAGCTTCAGTGAGCCAAGCCTGAGTCCAGTGCCCAGCTCCACTGCCACCTAGGAACACGTCACCTAACCCCCTGGCTTGGAAAAGGGAGGTGACGACAGAACCCACCCCTCACGTTCATTTGCTGTACACCAGACTTGATGCAACTGAGCTCGAGACCAGAAATGCTCAATCCACGTGAGCTATTATGACCACAGAGTCTTCCCAGGTAAATGCTGTTTCAGAGAAGCAGCCTGGCGTAGGGCAAGAGACTACCTTCGGAGTCACCAGCTGTGTGGCCTTCAGCAGGTAACTCTACCTCTCTGAGCCTCAGTTCCATCTGTGAATTGAGGATAACAACCACCCCTGCTTCATGGGGCTGTCCTGAGGGTCTGATGAAGTAAGTGTAAACACCCCCAGCCCGGCGCCCTACGTCCTGAATTCCATGGCTATCCCCACCGCCATGCAGAGCTCAGTTACCTGCAGCTCGGCCGCCGTAACTTTGTGGTAGATGAGCTCCTCGTCCCGGCGCTTCTCCTGGGGGATGGTGATGTTGGCCAGCGCTGTCTCAAAGTCCAGGATCTGCTGCATCTGGGGCCGGATGGAGTCCTCATCCCCTCCGCCCAGCAGCTTCCCCAGCTGGACCATGTAGTTCAGGTATCCCGTCAGCACCTGTGGGACCCGGCACCCCCCATCCATCAGAGGCTGCCACTGCCCACTGGACAAGGGGGACAGGGTGGGGCAGGCCAGCTGCAGCCCAGTGCAGGGAGCGTCGGGGCTGGGTGTTGACCCCGGAAAACATGCTGGAAACTAGCTTCAGGAATGATTCTGGCAGTGCCTCTCTTCACTGGTTCCCTGTGGCTCTCAGGATAAAGCCCTGCCCTGGCCCACACTCCCTCCTGGACACTTGTCACAGGACAGCCACCAATGGGGCCATCTCTCAGTTCTTGGGGTATGCTTCTTTTGAACCACCCTGCTCTACCAAGCTCCCACATCTGAATTAGGTCCCTGGGTTACTTTCTCAGCTCACCCTTCCCTTATCATAATTTGTCATCATGCTGCTAATCCGGTGGTTAGTTATTCAACATCTGCCTCCCCTCCTAGGCTCAGAGTCCTGTGCGGCGGGGACCAGGCCAGTCTTGTTCACCGTTTTCTCCCCAGCATCAGGCACTTAGTAGGAACTTGCTCAGTACAAGGGGGTGGGATCATGAATGCACAGACAATGAACCTCAGACCAGGTCTCCCCAGGACATCACGAAAGACAGCCGGGGGAGGGAGAGGTGCGGGCTTTGGAGTTAGTGGACCTGGATGAGAATCTCAGGGTTAGTTGGAAGGCCAGAGGTAATGTGTATAAGAGGTGGTGGCCATTATCACTGCCTTGCTTGAGAATGGGGACAAATGACACTTGTCCCCTGCCCACTGTGTCCATGGTGCCTGAATGTGAAAAAGCCTCAATCTAGAATGGGGACAAATGACATCCCTTCCCTGCCAGGGACTGTCTATCATTTATTAGGTAAGTGACACCTCTGTGCTCCTTCAGCTTTAAAGACCTGCACAGGTGTGGACACTGAGGGGACCCTGATGGGGACAAACCAGGGAGAGAGGTGGCTACACAGGAGCCACTCTCTCTGAAGAGGCACACCTACCTTCTCATTTTCAGTTTTGTTCAGGTAATAGTCCCTTGAGGGTAAGCCCAGGCCAGACTGGTCCACCTGGAGAGAAAGGCAGGAATGAGAGGGGATAACCTGTCACATATGCACACACCTGCACAGGCACGGCCTCTGCCCACCGT